>NC_083419.1:12167644-13367644 GCF_020745735.1 Hemiscyllium ocellatum | reverse complement strand
CAATGTGGATACACGTTCTTTTTGTCTGCAAAAAACAAGTCCCTGAGTATTAGTAGCTTGCAGGATACTCATGTGTGCCACAATCTGGGCCCAAATTACAACCTGGTAATTATAGACCAGTGAGTCTTTCTTCGGTTGTGGGTAAAGTATTGGAAAAGGTTATAGAGATAGGATTTATAATCATCTAGAGAAAAATACGTTGATTAGGGATAGTCAACACGGTTGAAGGGTAGGTCATGCCTCACAAACCTTACTCAGTCTTTTGAGAAGGTGACCAAACAGAATGATGGTAAAGCGTTTGATGTGGTGTATATGGATCTCAGTAAAACGTTTGATAAGGTTCCCCATGATAGGCTGTTCCACAAAATATGGAGGCACGGGATTTAGCGGTTTGGATCAGAAACTGGCTAGCTGAAAGATGACAGTGGTTGGTGGTTGATGGGAAATGTTCATCCTGGAGTTCAATTACTAGTGGTGTACCGGGAGGATCTGTTTTGAGGCCACTGCTGTTTGTCATTTTTATAAACGACCTGAATGAGGGCGTAGAAGGATGGAGTAGAAAATTTGTAGATGACACTAAGGTAGGCAGAATTATGGATAGTACCGAAGGATGTTGTGGTTTACAGAGGGACATAGATTAGATAGAGAGCTGGACGGAGAGGTGGCAAATGGAGTTTAATGCAGAAAAGTGTGAGGTGACTTACTTTGGAAGGAATAATAGGAATGAAGAGTACTGGGTTAATGGTAAGATTCTTGGTAGTGTAGATGAACAGAGAAATCTTGGTGTCCATTTACATAGATCCCTGAAAGTTGTCACCCAGGTTGAGAAGGTTGTTAAGAAGGCATGAGGTGTGTTAGCTTTTATTGGGTGAGGGTTTGAGTTTCGGAACCATGAGGTTATGCTGCTGCTGGCAAAACTCTGGTGCAGCTGCACATGGAGTATTGTGTACAGTTCTGGTCACCGCATTATAGGAAGGATGTGGAAGCTTTAGGAAGAGTTCAGAGGAGGATTACTAGGATGTTGCCTGGTATGGAAGGAAGATCTTAAAAGGAAAGGCTGAGGGACCTGAGGCTGTTTTTGTTAGAAAGAAGAAGGTGGAGAGGTGACTCAATTGAGACATACAAGATAATCAGAGGGTTAGATAGGGTGGACAGTGAGAGCCTTTTTCCTCGGATGGTGGTGGCTAGCACGAGGGACATAGCTTTAAGTTGAAGGGTGATAGATATAGGACAGATGTCAGAGGTAGTTTCTTTACTCAGAGAGTAGTAGGAACGTGGATCAGCCTGCCTACAACAGTAGTAGATTTGTCAATTTTAAGGGCATTTAAATGGTCATTGGATCAACATATGGATGAAAATGGAATAGTGTAGGATAGATGGGCTTCAGATTGGCTTCACAGGTCGGCGCAACATCGAGGGCTGAAGGGCCTGTACTGTGCTGTAATGTTCTATGTTAAGTAGGTTCTTAGCAGAATTCTTAGCATTCCACACTTGCTGTACAATTAACACTCCCTTCTTATTTAGGATAAAGACATGTTCCCCTTTATATCGGTATCCTTGTGAAGTGTCTCCTGATGAGTGTAAAAGAAAAAATTTTGACAAAATGTTATCAGCAAAACTGAAACTCCATGCTACCAAATGACCCTTTAATGCAGAAAAAATGTTCCATTCTATATTGTAAGAGCATTGAGTTAGAACATAGAACATAGGCCCTTCAGCCCTCGATGCTGCACTGCCCTGTGAAACCAATCTGAAGCCCACCTAACCTACACTACTCCAGTTTCATCTATGTGTTTATCCAATAACCATTTAAATGCCCTTAAAGTTGGTGAGTTAGCTATGGCTGTAGGCAATTTGATCAATTTAAGGTTTGGACAGATGGATATGGATAGATTTATTTAAAGCAAGTGGATTAAGTGCTACAGAACCAAGATGGGTTGTCAGAGCTAAGATAGACATCAGCTTTGATCTAACCGAATGGCAGGGCAGAACATGCTTAAGTGGCTGAATGGCCTCTTCCTAGTCTCCGAGTAAAAAATGAGGTCTGCAGATGCTGGAGATCACAGCTGCAAATGTGTTGCTGGTCAAAGCACAGCAGGCCAGGCAGCATCTCAGGAATAGAGAATTCGACGTTTCGAGCATAAGCCCTTCATCAGGAATAACTCTTCCTAGTCTCGCTTTGTCACCTTCTGCGGTTAAGTGAAACATCTTGGGATGCTTTACTGCCTTTAGGGCACTATAGAAATGCAGGTTATTGTATGCCAATATCCTCATTTAAAATTGAAGGAGAGGATTATATTTTGGCTGGTTAGCAAGTGCCCACTCCAAATCCAGCAATCCATCAGTGCACAACTGAATCCGCCATTTGGCGTTTTTGCTCCCTAATTTTGAATCAATCGTTCTCCATATGTTTAATCTGGGAGTTTTGGGTTCCTAAACCTGATTTGACTTCAAGAAGAGAAATTGCTGGAGAAACTCAGCAGCATCTGCTGAGAGAAAGCAGGACTAACGTTTTGAGTCCAGTGACCCTTCTTCTGAACTCAAAATGAGTTACTGGATTCAAAATGCTAACTCTGCTTTCTGTCCACATATGCTGCCTGATCTACTGAGTTTCTCCAGCAACAAATCTGGTTTTGTTGCAGATTTCCAGCGTTTGCGGTTCTTTGTTTGATTTTCCAGATCAAGAAAACTGCCTGACGTCCATGGGATAGCGTGTTTCTGGCTAAGTCTATAAGCACCGATTTACAAACTGATTAACTATCAATCATCTCACCCTGCTAACTGATTTCCCAATCCCTTTCAGCTGCAGCAGCGTTTGATGTAAAATATTAACAGGATTTTATGGGACTACTCCAATCTGTTTCTCAGAACACAAGTACAAAATCAATAGTACCTTAAATAAACATTAACATACTCATTATTACTTTGTACCTGAGAGTTACAATTCTTCAAGTGTCATCAATTTTAAATCTGGTTCCTAATCAGTGGGGAGTGTTCTTAAAATCCGTATGTTTCTGTCAATCTTTCCCAAATGCTTTTAATATCAAAATGCTTAAAGTACAGAAAGAGGCTATTCAGCCCATCATGTCTGTGATGATTCTCAAAAGACATCCAGCTTGTGATAGAAGTGTTTTCCTGTTTTAATGACCGGCAGCCCCCTCCCCATGAGGCAGGGTGGGGGGAGGAGTGGGGGGGGGGGGAGTGTCAATTATCTGAAAACAAAATTAGACCAGTGCTAGAGGGCATAGGTTTAGGGTCAGAGGGGGAAGATTTACAAGGGACCCATGGGGCAACTATTCCATGCAGAGGGTGCTGCGTGTATGGAACGAGCTGCCAGAGGAAGTGATGGAGGCCAGTACAATTGTGACATTTAAAAGACACCTGGATGGGCACATGAACAGGAAGGATTTAGAGGGATATGGGCCAAGTGCTGGGCTAGGTCAGATTGGGATGTTTGGTTGGCATGGATGAGTTGGACTGAAGGCTCTGTTTCTGTGCTTTACATCACTATGACTGTAACACCAAACTTGGAGGGTTGCAGGGATACAGGTAGCCAATGAGATTGCTGCTCCAAGAGCCAGCATTGACTTGATGGATCGTAAGACTCTCTTTTCTTCTCTATAACTATAATTTGTGTAGTAAGGGATGGTGTAGATAGTTTTACTTTAACTTAACCTGGAATGAGAGGATTGTCTTTTGACGAAAGCTTAGACTGATCATTCCGCATCACTGGCCTTTTTGAGCTCAACGTGTTTTCCCAATTGGTTCAAGTTTAAAATTTGGGTCCCCCTCCTTTTTTTTAACCCAGGGGTGTTATCCCATTCGATTGCCCAATGTTGTCACATTGGTGAGACCACTTTTAGAATGTTGCATACAGTTCTAGTCACCTTGCTACAGGAAGGATGTTAGTAAATTGGAGAAGGTGCAGAAAAGATTTACAAGGATGTTTCCGGAACAGGGGGGTTTGAGGTATAAGGAAAGGTTGGATAGACTGGGAGTTTCTCCCACGGAGCATAGGGGGTTGAGGGGCCGACCTTATAGAGTTTATAAAATCCCGAAGGGCCTAGCTAAGGTGAATAGCCGAGGTATTTTCCTCAGAGTGCGGGCACTCAAAACAAAAGGGCACATTTTTAAGGTGATAGGGGAAAGGTTTAAAAGGGACCTGAGGGAGATCTTTTTCATACAGAAGGTGGTTTGTATGTAGAATGAATTGCCAGAGGGAGTGATAGAAGCAGATACAGTTACAACATTTAAAAGACATTTAGACAGGTATATGAAAAGGAGGGGTTGAGTGGGATATGGGCCAAACGCAGGCAAGTCGGACTATTTCAGTTGACATGGATGAGTTGGACTGAAGGGTCAGTTTCCATGTTGTATGACTCTATGACTCTTTGACTCTCTCGCCCAATCTACTCTAACCTCTGGCTTCTGAGTGCTCTCACTTCCTCTGCCCCACAGTGTGTGACCCCCCGCTCACTCTGAAATTCTCTCCCTGGCCCACTCTCCTCCTTCACAAAATCAGGAAAATTCTGTTAGAGCCAAAATAAAACTGCAGATGCTGGAATCCAAAGTAGGCAAACAAGAGGCTGGAAGAACACAGTGAGCCAATCACCATCAGGAGCTGGAGAAGTCAGCACCCTTGGCTGTTAGTTTTTGTTTCTGGGTCCGCCCTACCCACCGGCCTTCCAACTCATCCCTCAGCATTGCGAAGCACAAAGTCCATCAACTGCCTCATGACTAACAACAACTTGCATTTGCATAGAGCCTTTCACACAGAAAAATCTGTCTGGTTCGCTGATGTCCTTGAGGGGAGGAATCTACCTTCTTTAGCTGCTCTGGCCTGCATGTGACTCCAAACCACAGCAACAGCGTTGACTCTTGGGATGGGTAATTAATGCTACCTAGCCATGAATGAATTTTAAAATAAATTCTAAGAAGTAGGAGTTCAGGAGTGTCTTAAAAGGAGGAAACTAGAGAGTTGGGGAGGCTTAGTGATAGAAATCCTGATCTTGGATTCCTGGCATCTGAAGGCACCAATGATGGGCAGGTTAAAATTGAAGTTAAGCAAGATGCAATGTGGGAGCGCTGAGTCAGCAGAGGCTGGAGGGGATTAGTGAAGTGGAAAGCTGCAGAGCGATAAGAATTGAAAAATTGAGGATGCTGAACACAGCAGATGCATTATGCAAATGCCAGTTTGTTGCTGCTACTCAATAGGTTGTCTTGGCTGGGAGAACTGAGAGCTGCTGGGGCCAAACCTACCTACTTGTAGCGAATGCCATCTGCAGAAACAGCATGTGAAGTTGAATAGATTGAGCTGGCTACAGCCCAGTGTAATGAAAAGCATGTGATTTCTCTAGGTAAAAAGATGATTTCTCTAGTCCATTGCAAATACTGTATAAGAACAATGGTTCTGATGATGTTACTTCCAATGCCCCTGGATCACAGAGCTTTTTTTATAACTGAACCAATTCACCAGAGTATTCACTTTAAAGTCTGCGCAAACAGTTGTCTCTGTTACTGCCAGAGGGTATCGCTAATCCACCAGTGAGTGTATTATAAAAGGAGGCAGTGCTTAATTAGAGAAAGAGATACTTTTCTAATAAGCTCAAATAAGGGGCTTTGAATTTGAGTGCTTTGCCACATCAAAAGGCCTTATAAAAGCGGAATTGGGGCTGTTTCATTTTACGATGCAGACATGACCTTATGCTTACATCTACCTCCCCAATAAAACAGTTGTTTTGCCTGCTGCTGATTCCTAAAGGCAATGTGAACTTTTCTGACACGTGTTTCGCTGCAAAGAAACGTGTTCTGTATGAGCAGAAGTAGGGCCATTCAGCCCATTGAGTCTGCCCTGCTGTTCAGTGAGCTCATGGCTGATCCGATAATCCTTGACTCCACTTGCCCTTAATTCCTTTACTGATTAGAAGTCTGTCTATCTCAACCTTGACTATGCTGTGAGGGTGAACCTAGAATGTCCTCTGTGGAAAGGTAGGCCACAGACTCATCACCTTGCTGTAACGTTCTACAGACCTATCCAAAGCTGGCGATCACAAGCTGAGGAGATTTTAGGGTCCTGAGTTCAAACTGGGCGCTGAATGCGTTTGAAGCTCCTTTACGTCCTTGTCTTTTTGATTAACGTATAGAACTATGAGGTCTGATTGCGGTTGCAAAAATACAAACCTTTTGATAAGGTGGATGCTTGCTTTTTTTACTTCAAAAGCAAATCCTTTGGTTTCAACACTTTCCCACCGCATTGGGTTTCTCCCCTCGCCCTACTCAAGAGCTGAATCCCCTGTCTAGACTCAGGAGTTTAAACACTGCAGCATCACCCCAGGATTAATGGCAGTACTATGGGAGGCACACCAGGAAACAATTTGGGAAGCTGCTCCCGGCTCCGAAATCCTCACCCGCAGATCTCTCTGCCTCTTGACCCCCACCGTGCCCCTTGTTTAAGAAATCTCTCAACCGTGCTTCCATTTGCAATGTAGATCAATGTTTGGAACATGGAGATCTCAGTAACAAGGTCAGCCAAGTGGACCTCATAGAATATGAGTTCCCTGACTGGGGCTTTTAAACTGGTCCAATCAGGGAGCCCTGGCTGACACATAGAAACAGGGGTGTCAGAGGTTCTGCTCATTCCAGGAGCTGGCTCTGAGCGAGCTGGTCAGTTTAATGTACGACACATATGTAAATAAAAGGTGATTTGGTGACAGGTGCCAAGCCTTCATGGAGTTAACGCAGGGATCATTTGTAATCCTTCCAAGTTTCTAAATGACACAAAACTTGGAAATGTGAATTCTGAACTGGGTGCAATCAGTCTTCAAAGAGATTTAAACAGACTTAGGGAATGGATAAGAACACTGCAGAGGGGATGCGATGCTGATAAGTGAGAGGTTGGTAGGAGGAGTGGAGTCGTTCTTAAATGCTGAAAGTCTGGAAAGTAGTGACTCCAAAGGGACCTGGGTTTCCTTTCTTAGATCACCAAAGGCTAGAATACAGATACAGTAAGTAATTCAGAAAGCAAAGTGTCTGTCAACCCTCATCGCACGAGGATTTGAGACAGCAGCAAAGGGGTCTTGCTTCAGTTGTAAGGAACACTAGTGGGCCTGAAATATTGTGGGCAGTTCTGCTCCTCTTGCCGAAGGAAAGATAAAGTTATTATAGAGAGAGTGCAGTGGAGGTTCACAAGGCTGATTCCTGGGACTGTGGGACTTTCTCCTGAGGAGTGATTGAGGAAACTGGGCCTACATTCTTTGGAGTTTTGAAGAATGAGAGGCAATCTCACAGAAACTTCCAAAACTCCTAAAAGAGCTCAACAGAGTGGAGTCATATAGTCATAGAGACGTACAGCACGGCAACAGACCCTTCGGTCCAACCCGTCCATGCCAATCAGATATCCCAACCCAATCTAATCCCATTTGCTAACACTTGGCCCATACCTGCTCCAAGCACTTCACATTCATATACCCACCCAGATGTCTTTTAAACCAACCTCCACCAGTTCCTCTGGCAGCTCATTTCATACACGCACCACCCTCTGTGTGAAAAAGTTGCCCCTTAGCTCCCTTTCATTTCTTTAGAAGGGAGAGTTCTCCTGGCTGTGGGGTCTAGAACCAGGCAACACATTCTCAGAATAAAGAGCAAGCTCTTCAGGATTGAGATGAGGAGAATCTGCTTCACTCAGACGGTGGTGAATCTGTGTCATTCTTCGGAGTTTGGGGATGTTCAGTCATTGAGTGTGTTCAAGACAGAGATTGATAGATTTATAATTACTAATGATATCAATGGACGTGGAGATAGTTTTTATTTATTCTTTATTCATGGGGTCTGGGCACCACTGGCAAGGCCAGCATACCTTGCCCATCCCTAATTGCCCAGAGGGCAGTTCAGAGTCAACCATGTTGCTGTGGGTCTGGAGTCACATGTAGGCCAGACCGGGTAAAGGTGGCGGTTTCCTTCCCTCAAGGACATTAGTGAACCAGATGAGTTCACAAAAGGTAGTGCAGGAATATGGCGTTGGTGTAGATGATCAGCCATGATCTGGAATGACGGAGTAGACTGAAAGGGCAGAATGGCCTACACCTGTTTCTGTGATTCTAAAGCATTCCTCTTCCACCAGGCTTTTTCTCTTTGGCTCTAATAGTTCCTCCTGTCTAAACATTCTTTGTATTGAATTGAATTGAGTTTATTGTCACGTGTACCGAGGTACAGTGAAAAGCTTTGTTTTGTGAGCAATACAGGCAGATCACAGAGTTAAGGAGCATAGATAGTAAATAATAGGTAAACAGTGGCAAAAACAAAAACACAGGTACAGGCAAATGTTAAGAGTTTGTGAATTCATTCAGTATTCTAACAACAGTAGGGTAGAAACGGTTTTGAAACCGGGTGGTGCATATGTTCAGGCTTCTGTACCTTCTCCCCGATGGTAGAGGTTGTAGAAAAATATTGCCAGGGTGGGATGGAATATGAAATATTCATGTAATATGAAATTGAATTGTGTGCTCCTGTGAAGTGATTTTACTAATCTAAATAAGCTATATAAATGCAGATAGTTAAAAATCATACAACACCAGGTCAAAAGGTTTATTTGCAAGCACTAGCTTTCAGAGCGGCACTCCTTCATCAGGGTGTTGATGAAGGAGCAGTGCTGTGAAAGCTAGTGCTTCCAAATAAATCTGTTGGGCTATAACCTGGCGTTGTGACTTAACTATGTACACGCCAGTCCAACACTGGCATCTCCAAATCATAAATGCAAATAGTTATTGGTGCTGAGATTGACCATGTCTACACGCTGTCAGTTCTATTTATCAGCAGGAGGGTCCTCCTCTCTTTCTAAACCAAAAATCAGAAATATGTGCGATTCAATCTTGCACCAGCCAAATCAAACATTGCTAAATGCCTTTCTGATGTCCCAAAACTGTTCAAACATTTGTAGTTTCCTGCAGTACTGGCTACATTCGGTAGATGGAGCTCTTCCTGCAGTTTAGCGATAAGTGAGAGGTCCCTGCTTTCAATTGAATACATTTCTCTGGATCATTTCATTGTTGTATTTCAAGATCTGTACAATTTCCAGCAATCTGTACACAAAAGAAAATTAGTAAAGAAGGTTGAGGGGTGATCTGATTGAGGAGATTAAAAAGTTAAAAGGATTCAATGGGGTAAGACAGAGAGAAACCATTTCTGCTGGTGTGGTCATCAGGTGGAATAGGAGAGGGGGAGAATAACTAGTGAAGATGGTGGAGTAATGCTAACTAGGGAATGTGGTGATGTGGTAACTAGAGAAGGGGATAGTGCAGTGGTAACTAGGGAATGCAGTGATATAGTGTTAACTCGAGATGGTGGTGTAGTGTTAACTAGGGAAGGTGGAGGAGTAGTGATAACTAGGGAAGCTGGTGGTTTAGTGGTAATTAGAGAAGGCAGTGGTACGGTGTTAACAGTGAAGGTGATGGTGTAATGGTAACTAAAGAAGGTGTAGTAGTAGTAGTAGTAGTAACTAGAGAGGTGGTTGTGCAGTGGTAATTAGGGAAAGTCATGGTGCAGTGGTAACTAGGGAAGGCGGTTGTGGAGTGGTGACTAGGGAAGGTGGTGTGTAGTCGTTAACCAGGGAAAGTAGTGATGCAGTGGTAACTAGAGGAGGTGGTGGTTTAGTGGTAATTAGAGAAGGCAGTGGTGTAATGGTAACTAGAGAAGATAGTGGTGTAGTGATAATGTTACTGCATCAACAATGTAGAGGCCAAGACCAGTGGTTCAAACCCTACCATGGCAACTTGTAGAAATTGGAAGCATTTCAATGATTGAAATCAATTCATAAATTGGGAATGTTAAATCAGTGATGGCCATTGTGACAATGGTCTCTATAAAAATCCATCTGGTTCATTAATGCCTTTTAAGGAAGGAATTCTGCCATCCTTACCTGATCTGGACTATGTGTGACTCCCAATCCTCACAGCAATGTGATTGGTTCTGTAACAATTGGTGATGTCATGGTAACATCACTGGGGTAGGAACCTGGCTAATGTTCCTTGGGTTTGAATCTCCCCATTGGCAGATGGTAAAGATGGAATTTACAGCCATTCCATACAGTGGCTCAGTGGTTAACATTGCTGCCTTACATCACCAGGGATCCGGGTTCGATTCCAGCCTCGGCTGACTGTCTGTGTGGAGTTTGGGTGGCACGGTGGCACAGTGGTTAGCACTGCTGCCTCACAGCGACAGAGACCTGGGTTCATTTCCCGACTCAGGCGACTGACTGTGTGGAGTTTGCACGTTCTCCTCGTGTCTGCGTGGGTTTCCTCCGGTTTCCTCCCACAGTCCAAAGATGTGCGGGTCAGGTGAATTGGCCATGCTAAATTGCCCGTAGTGTTAGGTAAGGGGTAAATGTAGGGGTATGGGTGGGTTGCGCTTCGGCGGGTCGGTGTGGACTTGTTGGGCCGAAGGGCCTGTTTCCATACTGTAAGTAATCTAATAAACTGAAGCATTCCAGAGGGGCATTGGATGATTGTTTTGGATAGAAATGGTGTGCGTGGGTCCGCAAAAAGGCAGGAGATGGGTAACAGAACAATGGGCTGAATGGCCTCATTCTGTTCCACAACAATTCTGTGAAATACTGGCTTTTAATAAACTAAATCTTAAGACCAGAACAGTTGAGGGGGGAGATCAGGAAACACTTTATTACAAAAGGGGAAAAGAAAATCTCTTCCAAAATCTAATCTGTCCTGTTGCAGCCAACCTCGAGCGACTGTCTGTGTGGAGTTTGCACATTCTCCCCGTGTCTGTGTGGGTTTCCTCCAGGTGCTCCGGTTTCCTCCCACAATCCAAAGATGTGCAGGTCAGGTGAATTGGCCATGCTAAATTGCTCATAGTGTTCAGGGATGTGTAGGTTGGGTGCATTAGTCAGGAGAAATGTAGGGGAATGGGTCTGGGTGGGTTAGTCTTCGGAGGGTTGGTGTGGACCTGTTGGGCCGAAGGGCCTGTTTCTACACTGTAGGGATTCTATCCTATTCTAAAAGTCTGTGATATTGTTGTGTTATGATCAGGGGCAGAATGCAATTACTCCCTTAAGAGCCTTGCTCATGGCATTATCATTATTTAAGATCATATGACCTGGGGGTTTAGAGATCTCACTGAACCTAGCTCTAACTTAACTTGAATGATGTGAAGCAACTAAGAAGAGTGTTTATATCCAGAATCATAATGTTACCCCAGACACATCGGTGTCTGCGAAAAGGTAATTCTTCAATCCCACACACAGTGCCTTATTGTATGAGGCACAACATAAACAACGCTGTATCAGATAAAATATCCTGCCAAGGTGAATTCACATCAGGAGAAATTGAAGCTTTCAATATTGAGATTTTGTTAGGTAAAGGTGCAAAGTTATAAGCCATTAAGAAGTCAGAAGGAGTAAGAGTGGCACCAATCCAGACAGTCCCTCTCTATTCCTACCGCCCTGTGGGTTAATTTCCCTCAATTTTTCTTTTTGATGTTATTAATTGTCTCCATTTCCACCTCCTTCAAGAGCAGTGAGTTGTAGGTTGCTGTATTAAAAAGTGTCTGGAGTAAATGGTGGAAAGTGGAGTGAGGTACAGCATGGTGGAGCAGTGTCAAAGGGCTGAATGGCCTCCGCCTGTTTCTATAAATGCAGAACTCACTGGATGAAAGTGCACCTTCACCCTTACAATATTTATATGTGGCTTGGAAATAATTTCCAATGAGCTGGAGTGAGTATGCGGCCAAACTTTCAATAAAGATTCTCTTATGAATCATTTAACTCTCTGACCAGATGAAAGCAAATATTATTCCTGACCAATTTCTGACACATTTTTAAAACAAATTTTCAATATTAAACTTTACCCATCACGAGTAACCTACACCTACCTAACTGGAAATGAGTGACCTCTGCAAATCTCTGGTCCAGTCAGTGTAGCATCAGAGTATTGGTCTGTAACACAGTCTTGGACTCACACGCACACACACACGCACACACGCACATGCTCATCTGTGAGTGCACGCACACACACACGTGCTCACTCGTGAGTGCGCGCGCGCACACACAAACACACACACACTCTCTCTCTCCAGGATATAAGAATTTGAGATGATCTCTTTGAAACGTGCAAAATTCTTACAGAGTTGAACAGGTTCAATGTGGGAAGAAGATTTTCCCCTTATTGGGAGTTGGGGTTGGTAGCTGAGGGGCTTCTAGATCCAAGAAACACTGTCTCAGATTAGGGGACAGGCCACTTTAGACTTACGTTAAATTCTTTGCCCAGAAAATGGTGAATCCTGGTAATTCTCCACCCTTCCCCCCACCCCAATGAATGCATGGGCTCAGTCACTAAGCTTGGTTAAGACAGTAATCGATTTGACGTCCAGGTATTAAAGCTATGAAAGTGTATGAGAATAGTGCAGGAAAATGGTATTGAGGCAGAATACCAGCCATGATGTAGTTGAATGATAGAGGAGGCTTGATGGGCTGAATGGCCTACTTCTTGTACAATTTCCTACATTCTTTCATGGGAACCCCTTCCTTCATTTGGCTCCTCCTTACACTTCATCTCAGTTGCTGGATGTGTTGATCCTGAAAGGGTTGGCACCGCTAGGTCTTTGACCTGGACATTTTTAATCATGTTCTGGATATGACTCCATTTCTGTATATTCTGACTCCCTCAGCCTTTGACCAGTTTGTAGCCCCAACCCTGCAGATCTTCCATACTTGGTGGGCAGTTGGGAAGCTTGCAATGTGACTGTCGTATGTTTGCCTGTAGCTTCTCAGTTGTGTGGTAACATGGAGTTTGTTCAGAGAAGGGGTTCCCCTCTTTTACCAAACTACAGGACAATTTGCAGTCCATTCCTGGTCACCGCTGACACTCAGTTGCGACAGTGTGTACCATCTGCGCTGCAGAAATTCATCAAAGTTCCTCAGACGCCATCTTCCAAAATCCACAACCACTTCCATCGAGAAGGACAAGGGCAGCAGATACAGGGATAACCTGCAAGATTCCCTCCCAGACAGACACCATCCCGATTCGGAAATATGTTGCTGTTCCTTCAGTGTCACTGGGTCAAAATCCTGGAACTCCTTCTCTAAGGGCATTGTGGGTCAACCCACAGCATGGACTGCAGCAGTTCAAGAAGGCAGCTCACCCCCACCATCTCAAGAGGCAACTAGGGACGGGCAATAAATGTTGGCCCAGTCAGTGACACCAACGTCTCATGAGTGAATTCAATATCCCTAGTTCCCCTCTGCAGCGCTCGGAAAACTTTCGCTTCAGAATTGATGTCAGTTTGAGAGTAGCAACATTGTTCAGATCCTCCTGTGAAACATTGGCTCGTCTGGTCTGGGGAGAATCATACGTCTGTGAACATGGACTGTCTGGTCTAAGCACTGAGGGAAGGGTGATGCCATAGGCCTCATTAACAGCAGTTCTGAGAATATCACCCAGTTACTGAGTCAGGCCATATTGAACCTTTGGACCATAATATTTTAAATTAATGGTCGCTTGGAAACTAATAGCCCAGTACTAAAGAACTCTGTGAGTTGAACTTAATGAGTACAGTGCTGCTGTTACAGGTCATTATGCTATAACGAGTGTTTCACTAATGTGAATTCACTATAACGAGGTTGACAAATTGGGGACACTGTTTCCAAAGCACAAACTTTTAAAATGTGTATTGGTTATAATGCGATTCCGGCCCGATTAGTTTAAATTGTGCTGCTATTACACAATTTACTTCTAACAGCATTGCACAAGAACGCAACTACTGCGTTATAGCAGAATTGACTGTATATACGAATTTCTCATATTTAGACTTTAAAATGTTTGAAACAAAGATTGGCAGGAGTTTGGAAGAACACAGCAAGCCAGGCAGCATCAGGAGGTGCAGAACAAAGAACAAAGAAAATTTACAGCCCAGGAACAGGCCCTTCGGCCCTCTAAGTCTGAGCTGATCCAAACGTACTGTCTAAACCTACCACCCAATTCTTAAGCATCTGTATCCCTCTGCTCCCCACCTACTCATGCAACTGTCCACACGCACCTGACTGAAGTTACCGTGCCTGCCTCTACTACCTCAGCTGGCAATACATTCCAAGCACCTACCAGCCTCTGTGTCAAGTACTTTCCACATTTATTCCCCTTAAACCTTTCACCTCTCACCATGAATGCGTGACCTCTTGTTACTGAATCCCTCACCCTGGGAAAAGCCTTATCCCTATCCACTCTGTCTATGATCTTCATGATTTTGTAAACCTCAATCAGGTACCCCCTCAATTTCCTTTTTTCTAATGTAAGTAAACCTAACCTACTCAACCTCTCTTCATAGCTAGCACCTTCCATACCAGGCAACATCCTCATAAACCTTCTCTGCACTCTCTCCAAAGTGTCCACATCCTATTGGTAATGGGGCGATCAGAACTGTACACAGTATTTGAAATGCAGCCGAACCAATGTTTTGTACAATTTTAACATGACCTGCCAGCTCTTATACTCAATACCCCGTCCGATGAAGGCAAGCATACTATATGCCACCTTGACCACTCTATCCACCTGTGCAGCAACCTTCAGGGTACAAAGGACCTGCACTCCCAGATCTCACTGCTCATCAACCTTTCCCAAGGCTCTTCCATTTACTGTATTATTTGCTCTAGAATTCGACTTCCCAAAATGCATCACCTCCCATTTGCCTGGATTGAACTCCATCTGCCACTTCTCTACCCAACTCTTCAGTCTATCGAAATTCTCCTGAATTCTTTGACAGTCCTCAATGCTTTCTGCTACTCCACCAATCTTCATGTCACCTGCAAACTTGCTGATCAGACCAGCAATGCCCTCTTCCAGATCATTTATGTATATCACAAAAACAGTGGCCCCA
Source organism: Hemiscyllium ocellatum (assembly GCF_020745735.1). Taxonomy (NCBI): domain Eukaryota; kingdom Metazoa; phylum Chordata; class Chondrichthyes; order Orectolobiformes; family Hemiscylliidae; genus Hemiscyllium; species Hemiscyllium ocellatum. Next base: position 13,352,770 of record NC_083419.1, on the reverse strand, counting down.
GCACTGACCCCTGTGGAACATCACTGGTCACCTTTTTCCATTTTGAGAAACTCCCTTCAGCTACTACTCTCTGTCTCCTGTTGCTCAACCTGTTCTTTACCCACCTAGCTAGAACACCCTGCACACCATGTGACTTCACTTTCTCCATTAGTTTACCATGGGGAATGTTATCAAATGCCTTAATAAAGTCCATATATATGACATCTACAGCTCTTCCTTCATCTATCACCTTGGTCACTTCCTCAAAGTCAATGTTTCGGTGTGTGACCCTTCTTCAGGACTGGGGTGGGTGTGGGAGGAGCTGCTGATAAAGAGGGTGGCAGGTGCAGGGTGGTGAAGTGGTGATAGATGAAGACAGGTAGAGGGTATGACCTAGGTAAAAACAAGGACTGCAGATGCTGGAGATCAGAATCTAGATCAGAGTGGTGCTGGAAAAGCACAGCAGGTCAGGCAGCATCCGAGGAGCAGGAAAATTGACGTTTCGGGCAACAGCCCTTCATCAGGAATAGAGGCAGATTGCCTGCAGAGTGGAGAGATAAATGAGAGGGGGGTGGGGTAGGGGTGGGGAGAAAGTAGCATAGAGTACAATAGGTGAATGGAGATGGGGATAGAGGTGATAGGTCAGAGAGGAGAGTGGAGTAGTTAGGTGGAAAGGAAGATAGGCAGGTAGGACAAGTCATGAGGGTGATGCTGAGCTGTAAGGTTGGAACTGGGGGTGAGGTGGGGGAAGGGGAAATGAGGAAACTGGTGAAGTCCACATTGAGGCCTTGGGGTTGAAGTGTTCCGAGGCGGAAGATGAGGCGTTCTTCCTCCAGGCATCGGGTGGTGAGGGAGTGGCGGTGGAGGAGGCCCAGGACCTCCATGTCCTCGACAGAGTGGGAGGGGGAGTTGAAATGTTGGGCCACAGGGTGATGGTGTTGAGTGGTGCGGGTGTCCCTGAGATGTTCCTTAAAGCACTCTGCTAGGAGGTGCCCAGTCTCCCCAATGTAGAGGAGACCACATCGAGAGCAACGGATACAATAAATGATATTGGTGGATGTTCAGGTAAAACTTTGGTGGATGTGGAAGGCTCCTTTGGGGCTTTGGATGGAGGTGAGGGGAGAGGTGTGGGCACAGGTTTTGCAATTCCTACGGTGGCAGGGGATGGTGCCAGGATGGGAAGGTTGTTTGTAGGGGTGTGTGGACCTGACCAGGTAGTCACTGAAGGAACGGTCTTTACGGAAGGTGGAAATGGGTGGGGAGGGAAATGTATCCCTGGTGGTGGGGTCCGTTTGGAAGTGGCGGAAATGTTGTCAGATGATGTGGTTTATGCAAAGGTTGGTAGGGTGGAAGGTGAGTACCAGGGGGATTCTGTCCTTGTTACAGTTGGAGGGGTGGTCAATGGGAGGAAGGAATCCGGTTGGTGGCAGGGAGGGGCTGGGAAGAGAGTCAGAGGATGGGAAGGGAGGTTATTTGAAATTGGAGAACTCAATGTTGAGTCCTCCAGGCTGTAGGCTGTCCAGGGGGAAGATGAGGTGTTGTTCCTCCAATAGGAGCTGTAGTTTGTTTTGACAATGGAGGAGACCAAAGATGGTCATGTCGGAAAGGGAGTGGTTGGGGGGATTGAAGTGGGCGGTGACTGGGAGGTCTGGTTGGCCCCTGCAGGCCCGGCTGCGATGCTTGATGAGCCATTCCCGAAGTTCATGTTCAATCTCCCTGATGTAGAGAAGACCACATTGGGAGCACATTTTGTCTGAAACAAAGATTAGGCATATTCCTGTGGCTCAGGGCCAACCCCCCAGCTACTCCCTTTCTGACATTACCATCCATGGCCTCCTCCATTGCCAAAACAAACCACAGCTCCTATTGGAGGAACACCTAATCTTCCCCCTGGGCAGCCTGCAGCCTGGAGGACTCAACATTGAGTTCGCCAATTTCAAATAACTTCCCTTCCCAACCTCTGACTTCCTTCCCAGCCCCTCCCTCTCCCTTCCACTCCTCCCTGCTACCAACCAGATTCCTTCCTCCCATTGACCACCCCTCCAACTGTAACAAGGACAGAATCCCCCTATCATTCCTATGAGTTAAGGAGATGAGAATGCTATTTCATCCCTCAGACCTGCTCTGCTGTACATGAAATCAGGAGTAGGGCTAGGCCATTCAGCCCATCAAATTTGCTCTGCCTTTCAGCTAGGTCATGGCCGATGCGTTTGTGTTTTGATTTCCACCTTCTTATTTAATCACCATTTCCCTTAATTCCTCAGCTATCTTGCTCTGTCTAAAGAATAGTCAATGACCTCACCTTCACCACTCTCTGATTTCATGTTCCAAGGTCACACAACCCTCTCAGATTAAAAAAAAATCTACTCACCTCCGTCCAGAAAGGGTGACCCCTAATGGGCTCCTCATGAGAGAAAATAACTTTCCTACTCTCCATCTTGCCATGACTGTTCAGGATCTTATACATGTCAATCAAGAGGGACGTGCTGAAGCTTGGGGGAGCTGCGCCAAGGCACGGTGGGGGAAGACCACCATGTAACATCTGCCTGCCTAAGAAGAACAGGGGGCCCAAGCAGTCATTTGGGCTCTGCTGCCGCCTCAGCAGAAGAGCTGGATAGTAAATGTACAGACTTGTATATAGGAAGAATAAATTCCGATGTCTGTACGAAAAGCAATGTAGTATGTGCACAAGAATGGCATGGCCAATTGCATTGAGATCCAAATAATTTTATGAATAAAGTATATTTTTGAAATAAACAAAGTGTCAATCAAGCCACTGATCACTCTTTCTGAGATCCAGTAAAAAAACAAGCCCAGCTTGTCCAACCACTTCGGAGGAGACAATCTGCTCATTCTAGTTATCAATCTTCTTGACCAAACTGCCTCCAATGTATTTACACTCTTCCTCAAACAAGGAAACCAAAACCACTCACTACTATGATCAGATTACTCTTGCTCCTGCCTATCCCCAATAACCCTTCATCCACTTGCTTCCCAACAATCTATTTACCTCCATCTTAAAAATATATGAAGGGTCTGTTTCTGCTGCCTTTTGAGGAAATCAGTTCCAAACACTGAGGCAGCTTCTCTTTATTGTAAATGGGTGCCCGATTATTTTGGACGGATAAGATGGACGAACAAAATGATAGATTTAATGGGAGCTTTCCTCCATGAGTTTGATGGCCAAGGTGTAGTGGTGGGAGGGTGAGGAGGCAGCGCTATAATCGGGGGGGGAGTGTGGTGGGGGTAACTCACTGCCCACCTGCCTCCACCCGAATTCACCTTGGCAAGAAACCCATGGACTGTCTTAGAGGTATAGACTCATAGAGATGTACAACACAGAAACAGACCCTTCGATCCAACTCATCCATGCCAGCCAGATATCCCAACCCAATCTAGTCCCATTTACTAGCATTTGGCCCATATCCCTCCAAACGCTTCCTATTCATATATCCATCCAGATGCCTTTTAAATGCTCTAATTGTACCAGCCTTCTCTGGCAGTTCATTCCATACGCACACCACCCTCTGCGTGAAAAAGTTGTCCCTTGCATCCCTTTTAAATCTTTCTCCTCTCACCTTTAACCTATGCCCTCCAATTCTGGACTCCCCCACCCCAGAGAAAAGACCTTGTCTATTTATCCTATCCTATGCCCCTCATGATTTTATAAAGCTCTATAAGGTCACCCTTCAGGCTCAGATGTCTTCTTGTCCTGATGCTATTGGAGTCCATTAAGAGGGCAATTGTGGCAGTTAATGCTCCTTGAGGATCTAATTTCTCCACTGCTGGTCTTAGCCTAGCAGTTGGGATGGGACGGGACCTGGAACGTGGGAAGCATCACAATCACTTCCCAGTGTGTGCTTGCCTCTAGCTCGGGTAAGGGTCTGGGATGCAGTGCAAGTGCAATCAAGGGAGCTACTGAGGGGCAGAAAGGGAGTGTCACTGGGAGTCATCAATGCGCCCTTCCCAATCCACCCCTAGCACTCTCATTCCCCACCATCACTGCCTGATGCCTTTGTCCCTCTTTCTCCAGGACCTCAGGTGAGTGCAGTGCCGGTAGTGGCCACCGCCTCTTGGTGGCGTTGCTGCGCAAGTGGAGCTGCTGGCTCCTGAGAGTTTCTTAGCCGGAGGGGCATCCCCTCTGGGGTCTTCGGTCCCAGTGGGGAATGTAACTGCTGGCTTGCCAGATTGGCATAGGATGCAGGGGGCAACTTTGAATGGATGCAACACTGGCGTTTCATCAGCTCTTGAGCAGTTCTGCCCGATGGACCAGGTTAGATCAGATAGATGCCATTTACTCACCCTCTCACTGTTCCTTTAAATGTACCCATTCCACCCCCTATTGCGCTGTGAGTTACATATTTTCAAAATTCATTCTTTGTGAGATGTGGGCATCGTTAGCCAGATTGGCAATTATTGTCCATCCCAAATTGTCCCCTCACTCCCTCGTGGTTTGACACAACTGAGGCCTGGCTAATTCAGGGGGTAAAAAAAAGCATCAATCACGTTGGTTTGAGACTGGAGTCACATGTAGGCCACACTGGGTAAGGAAGACAGGTTTTCTTTCCTAAAGGATATTAATAAACCAGTCTGACACAACTACGTTTATCAGTATAAAGCTCTCTTGCTAATTTCCAGAGCTTTGAAACAGAATTTGATTTCTCAAAGTGTACTGCTGGGATGCATTCTCTGTATTGCCAATCTGGTAAATAAAAAGTAAAATAATTATGTCATTTAATACTGAAAAGAAAATGACAACATCAACATCATTCCAGTGCTCCGTGTACAAAGTTGTCGAAATGAAGGACTTGCATTTACAAGGTCATCTTTATGACCTTTAAAGTGCTTTACAGTCAATGAAAAAATACTCTCTAAAGGAGCCGATGTGCATACAGAAAACTTGCATAGGTAGCAATGCAATAATGACCAGTTCATTTGTTTCAGTGATGTTGGCTGAAGAAAAAATATTGACCAGGACACTCCTGGGGGAACTCTCCTCCTCTTTTCCCAAATAATCCCATGGGATTGTTTACATCCACCTCTCAGTACAGTGGGGGCCTTAGTGTGATGTCTGATTTGATAGACAGCACCTCTGAAAATGTGACCCTCGCTCAGTCGCACACTGAAAAACCTCACCAATGGGACAGTGAGGACTGCAGATGCTCGAAATCAGAGTCGCCATCGAAGTGTGTGGTGCTGGAAAATCACAGCAGGTCAGGCAGCATCTGAGGAGCAGGAGAGTCATCATTTCGGGCATAAGCCGTTCCCGAAAAGTCGATTCTTCTGCTTCTCGGATGCTGCCTGACCTGCTGTGCTTTTCCAGCACCACACACTTCGATGCTGAAATACCCCACTCCGCCCCTTATTCAAACCAAAAACTAACATTACATTTGTCTGCTTTGATGTAACTAATCCAATAATTTACCCACTGTAAACAACCTGCCCTGTAAAGCACATCTGAACTCAAGGATTGTAGTCAGATTTTGCAAAAATAACATCCTTTAATTTTGATGCAATGGCAACACCAATAAGTTAACAGCCAAATCAGAAAAATTTACAAAGTAGACAGTGAAGGGTTGCATAGGACTTTTTAAATTAGATTGTTTATATAAACTAGTTCACCTGTTTTGGCCAGATCAGCTTCTGTCAATGTGATGGTGGGAAACAGATAGTCAGGAGATTTAATATTTCATGGATTTGAAACACAGAGAATCTAGTCAAATTTTAATGCAATTCTGACAGTGTTTTTGAGCTTGAGGCATTTCTAATTTTTTCAATACTTTAGGTGCAATTTGATGAGTATACAAAGGTGACAGGTGGGGTGTGGTGAAGTAGACGGTGCATTTGTGTGGGTCTGTTTAGCACCCATTAACTGTTGCTGCTCACGCACACATAAACACACACTTAGGATCACAATGCAAATAACATACACAATACAGACAGACACACACATAACAGACATAAGACATGCAGATGCGCAGACAAACAATTTATGTATAATTTAACATCTCAACATCCGTGTGACACACACACACACACACACACACACACACACACACACACACACACACACACACACACACACACACACACACACACACACACACACACACACACACACACACTTACAATGAACAGAAAGGACCATGGAATAGAGGACTTAAAAGGGAATGTAGGCCATTCAGCCTTTCAGAGCTGAAAATGTGTTGCTGGAAAAGTGCAGCATGTCAGGCAGCATCCAAGGAGCAGGAGAATCAACGTTTCGGACATGAGCCCTTCTTCAGGAAAGAAGGGCTCATGCCCGAAACATCGATTCTCCTGCTCCTTGGATGCTGCCTGACATGCTGCGCTTTTCCAGCAACACATTTTCAGCTCTGATCTCCAGCATCTGCAGTCCTCACTTTTTCCCATTCAGCCTTTTGAGCTAGCTCATTAACTCATGGCTGTTCTGATAATAGTCACAATCCCACTTTCCCATCTATCATCCATAATCCTAGATTCCTCTCTCAGCCAAAAATCTATCTGTTAAAAATATTTAATCACCCTGATTCTGCTACGTTCTGAGAAAGAGAATTTCACAGACAAATTATCATCTGAGAGGGACCAAGTATCTCCACCTCCATCTTAAATGGCAGAGCCTTTATTTTTAAACTGTGTCCCTAATTCCAGTTGTTTCCAGAATAGGAACCATCACCAGCACTGGATATCAAGGCAGCATTTGACTGAGTGTAGCATCAAGGGGCCCTGGTTTAGCTTGAAGCAGGAAGTATGAGGGAAGCTCTGCACTCAATGGAGACAGGTCAACCAGGATGTGAATGGGGAAGAGTAGTTTTCTCATCTCAGTTCTGAACATCACTGCCGGACTTCCTCAGGGTAATATCCAAAACCCAAACACCTTCAGTTACTTCACCAATGATCTTCTCTTCATCATTAAGTCAGAAGTGGGGATGTTCACTGTTGATTGAACAATGTTCAGCACCATTCATGACTCCTCCTTGGACTGAAGCAGTCCATGTTCAAATGCATTAAGACCTGAATAATATCCAAGCTTGGGCTTACAAGTGGCAAGTAACATGTTCACCATACAAATACCAAACTATGACCATCTCCAATAAGAGACAATCTAACCACTGCCCTGACATTCAATGGGGTGACCATCACTGAATCTCCCACTATCAATATCCTGGGAGTTATCATTGACCAGAAACTCAGCTGGACTCTCCACACAAACACAGTGGTTACAAGGACAAATCAGAGGCTAGGAATACTGCAGCAAGTAATTTACCTCCTGACTCCCTAAAGCCTGTTCACCATCTACAAGGCTCAAGTCAGGAATATGATGGAATCCTCCTCACTTACCTGGATAACTGCATCCTCAAGAAGCTGGACACCATCCAGAACAAAGCAGCCTGCTAGATAGGCAATACACCCACAAACGTTCACTCCCTCCACCTCCATCACCAACACTCAGTAACAGCTGTGGGTACTATCTACAAGGGTAGTTGCAACAACTCATCAAGACTCCTTCGACAGCACCTTCCAAACTCACAACTTCTACCCCTTCGAAGGACAAAGCTAGCATATGCAGTTAGCAAGCTCCCCTCCAAGCCATTCACCTTCCTGACTTGGAAATATTTTTTCAATATCATCAGGTCAAAAATCTGGAACGCACTTCCCAACAGCACTGAATTGCACCTACACCACATAGCTATTCCAGAAGGCAATTCACCGCCATGTTCTCAAGGGCCATTACAGATAGATCATAAATTCTGGCTGAGCTTGTGATGTTCACTTTTGATGAATGGGTAAAGATAGCAATGAGTAAAAAGTGAGGTCTGCAGATGCTGGAGATCAGAGCTGAAAATGTGTTGCTGGTTAAAGCACAGCAGGTTAGGCAGCATCCAAGGAACAGGAAATTCGACGTTTCGGGCCAGAGCCCTTCAGAGTCCTGATGAAGGGCTCTGGCCCGAAACGTCAAATTTCCTGTTCCTTGGATGCTGCCTAACCTGCTGTGCTTTAACCAGCAACACATTTTCAGCTAAAGATAGCAATGGCCAAGGTGGCACGGTGTCTTACAGCGCCAGGGTCCTGGGTTTGATTCCCACTTCTGGGTGACTGTCTGTGTGGAGTTTGCACATTCTTCCTGTGTCTGTATGGGTTTCCTCCCACAGTCCAAAGATGTGCAGGTCAGGTGAATTGGCCATGCTAAGTTGCTATAGTGTTAGATGCATTAGTCAGGAGTAAATGTAGGGAAATGGTTCTGGGTGGGTTACTCTGAAGAGGGTCAGTGTGGACGTGTTGGGCTGAAGGGCCTGTTTCCATACTGTAGGGAAACTAATCAATGGCCCCATGATACTAAGCACAATCTTTTCCAGTGGGGTTAAATGCTACATAGGTTCCCAGTCCCCTCCAGTTCTGCTCCATTCCCTGTAGGTTTGAGAGAGGGAGCAATCTAATTTTTAGCCAGTCAGTACAGAAGGCTGAGGGGGCCTTGACTGTGGTTCTGAGGGGTATAGATAGGGTAGAGGTCTGAAGCTAAAAGGATCAGTAACCAGGTGGTACAGTTTTAAGGTATAGTGCAGTAAGTTTAGATGGGATTTGAGAATCTGGGGGTGTTGTTGCTTTCAAGTGTCATTCTTTATAGGTCGAACCTGGTTATCTGTCCCTTTTTTTGTAGGTTCCTCAGTGTGTTGTTTACCCTATTGGTGAGCTGTGGGGTAGGGTCAAACTCCCTCTTTTGGTAGGTGTTAGTATCTGCAAGTAGTTGTTGTGCTTTTTGGATGTAGTTATTATATTATCATTACAGGACACTACTATTATAGGACAAGCAAAACAGAGAACAGCCAGGGAATTCCTAGAGGCATGGCATTCATCCACAGATTCAATCAACAAGCACATCGACCTGGACCCAATATACCGGCTACTGCAGCGGACAGCTGGAACTGACAGCCGGAAGCGGCAGATACACATCACTATAAATGCCGGAGGAAAGATCACAGAAGCGCTTCACAGGAGGCTCCCAAGCACTGAGGATGTCACCTAGACAGGGGACGAAATGTCTGCAACACAAATTCCCAATTACGGTGGTGTTGAATTGAGAAGTTCACAAATCCAACAACGTGTACAATTCGGAGGGGTCGGATAACTTCTGCTGTGCTTAAACTGAAGATATGTAGTAGCTGTACATCAGTTGATAGTACTCTTCCCTTTAGGCTGCTAGGTAATGCATTCAAGTTCCCTCCAGTACTCAAGTACATAAGATGCAAACTGCCACTTGTCAGATGAGATGCTTATTACAGCATGTGAGATGATTGTGCACCTCTACTGACTTCTGATCACCAACAGGAGGAACAGCAACCATTGCAGGAAGATCAGCACCAGGTTTCCGTTGACCCAATGACCTACCTGCTCTTGGGATAGATATATTCATCTTGAGACATTAAGAATTAGAACTGCATACCTTGTTAAACACGGACCTTCCTCATTATCTCTTTTGAGCAGACTCCCTCTGCTGGTATGTGGCTGCAGCAGCCTCAAGTGGACGAAACGCACAGTGCAATTTTCAATGCATGACATTATCCTCCCACAGGATGGTAGAGATGGGCACAGAGCTCCAGTTTACTGGCTATGTCTCCTGTGGGCCATATTCAGGCAGAGGTTTGTGGACATTACTGGGCACATGTGCTTCAAAAGGCTCTGACATTTCTGGCCTTTAATGGCCAATATTTCCAATCTTCCAAAAAAAGCCATTCTGCCAAGGGATCAGATGGTTATGGATCGTTTAAGGTGGCCAATGTCACAACATCCTGAATTTCTTCACCTCCATTCCCTTCCAGGGTACTGGCTGGTGACATCTGCAGGATTCCCCAATTGCTTGCACTCCAGTGCACTCTCCCTGTGGGCACGTACAGCCCATTGCATAATGCCCAGAGATAAGTCTGAGAGCCAGGCCACAGTCTTTGCACGTTTTGGCGGTTGTATCCATTCTCAGTTTGCCACAGTCCCTTGAACCAGTGGCGGGCACGTGATTCCCATCACCTCCACCCTCACGTCTCCTTGATTCTACTGGAACAAACGCTGATCCAAACACCAGACAGCAGCGCAGCCTTCAATCCTGGGGTCGGAAGCAAGAGCTGGTGGGAGGGTTTTGAGGAGTGACGTCCCAAGTAATAATTTTTATTTCAAATCTGCATTTTAGTGGCCAAAGCCTTCGGCTGTTAGTTGAGAAGATGTTATGATATATTCACAAGAAATAGGCAAAAGAGTAGGCTGTTTAAGCACTCAACGTTCAGAAGATCAGAAGACATAGGAGAAGAAATTAGGCCATTCAGCCCATTGTGTCTGCTCCACCATTCAATCATAGCTGATGGGTTTTTCAACCACATTCTCCTACTTTCTTGCCATAACCTTTGATCTCCTTGGCAATCAAGAACTTATCTCTCTCTATTTTAAATATACTCAATGACCAGTCGTCTACAGCCTTCTGTGGCAATGAATTCCACAGATTCACCACTCTCTGACTGGAGAAGTTTCACCTTACCACCGTTCTAAAGGGTCTTCTCTTTACTCTAAGGCTGTGCCTTTGAATCATTGTCTCTCCTGTCAATGGAAACCCTTGGAGTCCCTAAATCCATTAATCTCTGTCTTGAGTACATTCATTGACTGAGCAGCCACAGGCAGTCCTGGATAAAGGGGGAATGGGAATGGGTTTAAATCAGGATCGCTTTCCCCCTATTAAGCTTGAGACAGTGAGGTACCCTTTGGTTTAATTAGATTATTACAGTGTGGAAACAGGCCCTTAGGCCCAACAAGTCCACACCGACCCTCTGAAGAGCAACCCACCCAGACTCATTCTCTTACATTTACCCCTTCACCTAACACTATAGGGAATTTAGCACGGCCAATTCACCTAACCTGCATATTTTTGGACTGTGGGAGGAAACCGGAGCACCCGAAGGAAACCCACACAGACATGGGAAGAATGTGCAAACTCCACACAGACAGTTGCCTGAGGCAGGAATTGAACCCGGGTCTCTGGCGCTGTGAGGCAGCAGTGCTATTGCCATCCCTTCCTGAAATAAGTGAAGAGTGTTCCTCAAATTCTGATTTTCAGAATCCAAATTATGTCCTAAAAACACAGCCAAGTCCTTTAAGGCGATGGCACCTATTAACAGCAACATACAAAATGCAGTGGAATTGCTTTGCTGCTTCATCCACACACACAAATATACAGGAAATTAAGGGAGACAGACCCGGATAGGAGATAGATTATGGGCTAGAAATTTCAATAAGTGCAGAAATTTTAAAAATCAGTTCACATGGAATCATAGAGTCACACAGACACTTTGGTCAAACCAGTCCATGCTGACCATAATCTCAAACTAATCTGGTCCCATTTGCCAGCATTTGGCCCATATCCCTCTAAACCCATAAATCCATCCAGATGCTTTTTAAATGTTGTAATCGAACCTGCCTCCACCGCTTCTTCTGGAAGTTCATTCCCCACATGAACTAGTCATTGTGTAAAAAAGGTTACCTCTCAAGTCCTTTTTAAACCTTTCTCCTCTCACCTTAAAAATATGCACCCAAGTCTTCAAATCCTCCACCTCAGTGAAAAGACACCTGCCATTCATCTTATCTAGAGTCATAGAGTCATAGAGATGTACAGCACGGAAACAGACCCTTCGGTCCAACCTGTCCATGCTGACCAGATATCCCAACCCAATTTAGTCCCACCTGCCAGCACCCGGCCCATATCCCTCCAAACCCTTCTCATGATTCCTGATGAAGGGCTTATGCTCGAAACGTCGAATTCTCTATTCCTGAGATGCTGCCTAACCTGCTGTGCTTTGACCAGCAACACATTTGCAGCTATTCATATACCCATCCAAATGCCTCTTAAATGTTGCAATTGTACCAGCCTCCACCACTTCCTTTGGCAGCTCATTCCATACACGTACCACCCTCTGTGTGAAAACGTTGCCCCATAGGTCTATTTTATATCTTTCCCCTCTCACCCTAAACCTATGCCCTCTAGTTCTAGCATCCTCCAACCCAGGGAAAAAACTTTGTCTATTTACCCTATATATGCCCCTCATAATTTTGTAAACCTCTATAAGTTCACCCCACAGCCTCCGACGCTCCGGGGAAAACAGCCCCAGCCTGTTCAGTCTCTCCCTGTAGCTCAAATCCTCCAACCCTGGCAATATCCTTGTAAATCTTTTCTGAACGCTTTCAAGTTTCAAACATCTTTCTGATAGGAAGGAGACCATGCAATATTCCAACAGTGGCCTGACCAATATCCAGTACAGCCGCAACATGACCTCCCAACTCCTGTACTCAATACTCTGACCAATAAAGGAAAGCATACCAAACGCCTTCTTCACTATCCTGTCTACCTGCGACTCCACTTTCAAGGAGCTATGAACCTGCACTCCAAGGTCTCTTTGTTCAGCAACACTCCCTAGGACCTTACCATTAAGTGTATAAATCCTGCTAAGATTTGCTTTTCCAAATGCAGCACCTCGCATTTATCTGAATTAAACTCCATCTGCCATCTCTCAGTCCATTGGCCCATCTGGTCCAGATCCTGTTCTAATTTGAGGTAACCCTCTTCACTGTCCACTACACCTCCAATTTTGGTGTCATCTGCAAACTTACTAACTGTACCTCTTATGCTCACATCCAAATCATTTATGTAAATGACAAAAAGTAGAGGACCCATCACTGATCCTTGTGGCACTCCACTGGTCACAGGCCTCCAGTCTGAAAAACAACTCTCCACCACCACCATCTGTCCTTTGAGCCAGTTCTGTATCCAAATGGCTAGTTCTCCCTGTATTCCATGAGATTTAACCTTGCTAATTGGTCTCCCATGGGGAACCTTGTCAAACACCTTACTGAAGTCCATATAGATCACATCGACTGCTCTGCCCTCATCAATCCTCTTTGTTACTTCCTCAAAAAACTCAATCAAGTTTGTGAGACATGATTTCCCATATACAAAGCCATGTTGACTATCCCTAATCAGTCCTTGCCTTTCCAAGTACATATACATCCTGTCCCTCAGAATTCCCTCCAACACCTTGCCCACCACCGAGGTCAGGCTCACCGGTCTATAGTTCCCTGGCTTGTCCTTACCACCTTTCTTAAACAGTGGCACCACGTTAGCCAACCTCCAGTCTTCTGGCACCTCACCTGTGACTATCGATGATACAAATATCTCAGCGAGAGGCCCAGCAATCACTTCTCTAGCTTCCCACAGAGTTCTCGGGTACACCTGATCAGGTCCTGGGGATTTATCCACCTTTACCCATTTCAAGACATCCAGCACTTCCTCCTCTGTAATTTGGACATTTTGCAAGGTGTCACCATCTATTTCCCTATAGTCTATATCTTCCATATCCTTTTCCACATTAAATACTGATGCAAAAAAATTGTTTAGTATCTCCTCCATTTTCTGTGGCTCCACACAAAGGCCGCCTTGCTGATCTTTGAGGGGTCCTATTTTCTCCCTAGTTATCCTTTTGTCCTTAATATATTTGTAAAAACCCTTTGGATTCTCCTTAATTCTATTTGCCAAAGCTATCTCTTGCCCTCATGATTTCCCTCTTAAGTATACGCCTACTGCTTTTATACTCTTCTAAGGATTCACTCTATACATCTCATTATTTTATAAACCTCCATAAGGTCACCCCTCTGCCTCCCACGCTCCAGTGTTAGAAGTCCCAGCCTATCCTGTCTCTCTCAAACCCTGCATTTCTGGAAACATTCTGGTAAGTGTCTTCTGAACCCTGTGTGGCTTAATAATATCCTTCGTATAATGGGATAACCAGAACTGGACACAGTTTGGAGCTTGATTTCTTTGTGTTGCAATAGGTGGGCTCTCTATATGGCAGAATTTGTCGACTTTGTGTGTGTGTGTGCTGGGGTAATGGGTGGGGGTGGGGGGTTTTGGGGGAGGTGGGGAGGGGGGAAATGGGAATGGTTTCAACTAAGTGTTAATCATGAAAGAGTATGGCTCTATTGTCAATGTCAAATGAGCTTCAATGATGGAATAGATTGTGTCAATACTGTCGCAGCCCCATCTCCAATCATTCTGGAGTGTCATGAGGTGACAGTGTGAACTTCGGAAACCCTACATGTTAAAAATAAATGATTCCGAGGTTGTGGTTAGTCCCTCTGTCATGCTGACAGTCACACACACAATGCAAGCAGAGTTGGTGACCTGTGAGAACTGTCAATTTCTAACAATTAGTCACCACAAAAACCAAGAAGTGACAGAATGAAAACTCCCAGAAATGCAGAGTTTTGGAAAATCACAGCTCCCAAAGTGACTTGTTCCTCCCATTGCTGGGTTTACCACATGTCATGTCTCAAATGATTCAGGAACACTGTCCCAAAAGGTTATTTTCTGATATATCTCTTATCTACGTTTGCATTCAAATGTTTTTTGTTTATTCGTTTATGAGATGTGGGCATCGCTGGTTAACTCAATGTTTATTGTCCATCCATCATACCCTTGAGGAGTTGCAGGTAAACTGCTTTCTTGAAGTCCTGATGAAAGGCTTATGCCCGAAATGTCAATTCTCCTGCTCCTCGGATACTGCCTGGCCTGCTGTGTTTTTCCAGCAACACACTCTCGACTCTGATCTCCAGCATCTGGAGTCCCCACATTCTCATGCTTTCTTGAATTGTTGTGGTCCATGTGTTGTAGGGACCCCCTCAGTGCTTTGAGTAAGGGAGCACCAGGAGTTTGACCCATTGACTATGAAAGAATGGTGATCTATGTCCAAGTCTGACAGTGTGTGTGGCTTGAAGTGCAGCAGTCGGCCATTTGGCCCCTTGAGGTTGCTGTGCTGTTCAATAAGATGATAGCTAAGATGGATAATCATGAATTTATCCACTGCTTCATTAAAAGTTACCACTGGTTCTAGATTCTCCCACGAGAGGTAACATCCTTTCCACGCTGATCTTGTCAAGACCCCACCAGGTATGCCTAGTCAAGTTGCCTCTTAGTCTTCTGTACTCCAGTGAATAATAACTGGCCTATCCAACCCTACTTCATAAAAATACCATCACCTGGAATCTTCACTCCTTCCATCCCCAATGCACATTGGCAGCAGTGTTTGCTAAACACAGTTCAGCAACTGAACAGGGTTCTTTAGGCAGCATTTTCCAAGCCCCTGACCTCGATATGCTGCCCTAGTCCTCCTACAAGTCAATTTACCTCAAATCATGGGTTAGGAAGGTGCTGTCTAAGGAGCCTTGGTGAATTTCTGTAGTGCATCTTGTAGATGGTACACACAGCAGTTGGTGAGCGTCAGTGATGGAGGGGGTGGATGTTGAAGGTGCTGCTATCAATAGGAATTGTTTCCACTGTCACTTAATTGAGACCGTTCCAAAGACTCACTTGCTGATTGAAATATTGTTTCCACAGATTTCAGGAATTTGGAACTTTTGGCTAGTTATCGAGTTCCCCAGCCCCACGTAACAATGTTGTTATCTCCCAAATCCAGGGCCACACCAAACATGGATCATTCACATGGGGTCGCATTGAGAAATAATTTGTGAAGTACTGGTCCTATTAGTTATCCACAAAAGTACCAAATTCCTGAATTTTCCAAAGTAACATGGTGAGAAAGCCCTTTAACACCTAACACTGAATAAAAGGCAAACTTGCATTTATGTAAAAAAAACCCGAAAGAGCTGCAGATGCTGTAAGTCAGAAACAACACCAAAATTGCTGAAAAATCTCAGCAGGTCTGTCAGCATCTGCGGAGAGATGTCAAAATAAACATTTCCAGTCGAGTGTCCCTCCCTCAGTTCCCTCGACCCGAAACGTTAACTTTTGATTTCTCTCCACAGATGTTGCCAGACCTGCTGAGATTTTGCAACAATTTCCCGCATTTGTGTGGCACCCTTCACGACAGCCAGGCCTTCCCAGAACCAATTGGGCCCTATTGAAGCATAGGTGATGTTGGAAACAAGTCTGTCAAATCACACACAGCAAGCTCCCATCCCTAAAATGAGAGTAAGTTCAGAGTGACACCACACCAGGCTAGAGCCCAACAGGTTTGTTTGAAATTGCGCTCTGAGACCTTGTGATTTCAAATAAACCTGTTGGATTATAACCTGGTGTCATGTGACTTCTGACCTTGTCCACTCCAGTCCAACACTGGCACCTCCATCACATGACTTGGAACACCTCAAAATCCTTTTAAATCTCAGCACCCACAATGTACTCAATCAAAGTCAGAAATTTCATGGCACCAGGTTAGAGTTCAGAGGTTTATTTAAAATCACAAGCTTTCGGAGCACTGCTCCTTAGTCCCCTGATGAAGGGGACCATAACCTGGTGTTGTGTAACTTCTGAACTTGAAAATGTGTTGCTGGAAAAGCACAGCAGGTCAGGCAGCATCCAAGGAACAGGAAATTCGATGTTTCGGGCAAAAGCCCTTCATCAGGAATCCTGATGAAGGGCTTATGCCTGAAACGTCGAATTTCCTGTTCCTTGGATGCTGCCTGACCTGCTGTGCTTTTCCAGCAACACATTTTCAGCTCTGATCTCCAGCATCTGCAGACCTCACTTTCTCCCTGACTTCTGAACTTGCCCACCACGCACACCCAATAAAAATGACATTAAAAATCACACAACACCAGGTTAGAGTCCAACAGGTTTAATTGGAAGCACTAGCTTTCAGAGCGTTGCTCCTTCATCAGGTGGTTGTGGAGAATAGGATTGTAAAACACAGACTTTATGGCAAAAGTTTTGTCTTATAATTGTATACTCCACAACCACCTGATGAAGGAGCAGTGCT
Organism: Hemiscyllium ocellatum; assembly: GCF_020745735.1. Taxonomy (NCBI): domain Eukaryota; kingdom Metazoa; phylum Chordata; class Chondrichthyes; order Orectolobiformes; family Hemiscylliidae; genus Hemiscyllium; species Hemiscyllium ocellatum. The sequence continues at coordinate 13,335,971 of NC_083419.1, read as the reverse complement.
CTGAAAGCTAGTGCTTCCAAATAAACCTGTTGGAGAAAAGCAAATTACTACGGATGCTGGAATCTGAAATCAATAGACAATAGACAATAGGTACAGGAGTAGGCCATTCAGCCCTTCGAGCCTGCACCGCCATTCAATATGATCATGGCTGATCATTCCTAATCAGTATCCGCGTCCTGCCTTATCTCCATAACCCTTGATTCCACTATCTTTGAGAGCTCTATCCAACTCTTTCTTAAATGGATCCAGAGACTGGGCCTCCACTGCCCTCTGGGGCAGAGCATTCCACACAGCCACCACTCTCTGGGTGAAGAAGTTTCTCCTCATCTCTGTCCTAAATGGTCTACCCTGTAAATCAAAAGAGAAAATGCTGGAAAACCTCAGCAGGACTGGCAGCATCTGTAAGGAGAGAAAAGAGCTGATGTTTCCAGTCTCACTGGCCCTTTGTCAAAGCTTTGACTGGAAACGTCAGCTCTTTTCTCTCGTTACAGATGCTGCCAGACCTGCTGAGATTTTCCAGCATTTTCTACTTGGTAGTGTGGATGAGCAGAGGGATCTTGGTGTCTATGTACACAGATCTCTGAAAGTTGCCACCCAGGTAAATAGTGCTGTGAGGAAGGCATATGGTGTACTGGGCTTTATTGGCAGAGGAATTGAGTTCCGGAGTCCTGAGGTCATGTTGCAGTTGTATAAGACTCTGGTGAGGCCTCATCTGGAGTATTGTGTGCAGTTTTGGTCGCCATACTATAGGAAGGATGTGGAAGCTTTAGAACGAGTGCAGAGGAGGTTTACCAGGATGTTGCCTGGAATGGTAGGAAAATCTTATGAGGAAAGGCTGAGGCACTTGGGGCTGTTCTCATTGGAGAAGAGAAGGTTTAGGGGAGATCTGATAGAAGTGTATAAGATGATTAGGGGTTTAGATAGGGTAGATACTAAGAACCTTTTACCGCTAATGGAGTCAGGTGTTACTAGGGGACATAGCTTTAAATTAAGGGGTGGTAGGTATAGGACAGATGTTAGGGGTAGATTCTTCACACAGCGGGTTGTGAGTTCATGGAATGCCCTGCCCGTATCAGTGGTGAACTCTCCTTCTTTATGTTCATTTAAGCGGGCATTGGATAGGCATTTGGAAGTTATTGGGCTAGTATAGGTTAGGTAGGACTCGGTCGGTGCAACATCGAGGGCCGAAGGGCCTGTACTGCGCTGTATCCTTCTATGTTCTATGTTCTATGTTCTCTTTTGGTTTTAAACCTGTTGGAGTATAGCCTGGTGTTGTGTGAGTTTTTAACTTTGTACACCCCAGTCCATCACCAGCATCTCCAAATCAAATACAAATGAGCAGGTGAGCGTGTTGATTTCATGTGGAGTGAGGGAACAGAATTTATTTTTTTTTCCCCAGAAATAGAAGGCAGCACGGTATCAGCAGCCCTTGAAGCTGAAACTTTCGTTTTTGCTCGGATCAGGAAGATTGGGAAGTGAGGTTTGCTGCAGCCGGATTGGTTTTGTGTTTTGCTCTGGGCTAAGCCGTTGAGTGGTGGAGAGGGCGGTAGGGAGCGCTAGGACCGAGCTGGGTGCTGTACTGCCAGCGAGGCAGGCAGGCAGGCAGGCAGGAGGGACCGCCCCAGTGCTGAGAGAGGCTGGCACTGCCCGGAGCGCTGAGAGGGGAGGGGGAACGGGAAAGGAGGATGGTAAAGGGCTGCCGGTGTCTGCAGCTGCCTCTGGACTGACTCAGACACAACACACACACATACAGAGAGAGAGAGAGAGAGAGAAAACAGCGGGCTCCCAGCATCAGCATCTCCATCCACTAGCCCAGCCATGAAACAGGCTCTCCCTGATATCCTGAGGATGAGTAGGAAATGCCGCATGGTGCTGGTCACTTGTCTTGGCTCCTTCGCCCTGGTCATCTTTTATTTCCAAAGTATGTTACACCCAGGTAGGTCACGTTGCTACTCCGTTGTGTGTCTTCCCCTTTTGCAGCTGCCTCAACCCTTTCCTCCCTCTCTCCCTCTCTTGTCTCTGAAACAAAAGGGGTTTCTCCAGTGACAGTGCCTTTTTGCCTCTCTCCCAGCCCTTGACATGGGGAAGTGGGGGGGGGGGGGGGGTGAGGAAGGGTTGGTGGGGGATTGTGTTGTAGCAAGAAGGGGAAAAGCTCGCCCCCCTTTCCTATTTTACAATGTGGAGGTGACCACACTGGAGGCATGTCTGAGAGGGACTGACCCTTCTCGGTTAATTGTCTGTAGAAATGCTTTAATCTCTCGCTAACAAGAGAGGGTCACTCTGTGTCTGAGTTGACAAGCGCTGAGCATGAAGTTGATTGCCTGGCTATCATTGTCCCTCTCTGTTGTCAACTCCTTTTTCTCTCCCGCCCCCCCCCCCCCCCCCAACAAAAAAAGCAAGCAACACCTCTTACTGTCGCCAGAACACTGCAATCTTTCTCTTTGTGCGAATTTGTATCTGTGTGTTCCAAAGTTTTCAGAGAACGCTTGTTTAGCTGCAAGTCCAGTCACTTTTTCCCCTTGGCGAATGGATGTTTTATTTCCTTCGGAGGCAGCAGTTTGTTTTAACCTGGGGTTTCCCTGTTCTCCCATGAAACTGAGGGAAGCAGCTGAGAATAGGCAGGAGGACCCCCTCAGTACAAAGCACCTCCGCAGGGCACCGTAAGTCAGGGGTAGTTAGGGGTCACTGCTGTCTGATGTGTGAATAGAAAGTGCTGGAAATGCTGAAGCGGGTCTGACAGCATCCGTGGACAGAGTTAACAGCTTCTGCTCATTGACTGTTCCCAGACCTGGCAATATTTTATACCCTGCACAGACTGCCCAGGAGTAACAGGGAGTTCGAGAGAGCTGGCTCTGGAAGGTTAGCTGAGATCTCCTTGTCTTATGCCAGGGTGCATTTTACATGAGTCAAGAAAACAGCAGCGCAGTCTACAATATGTAGAAGCTGTTAGTGCAGTTGGCTAATACTTTATGTTTTAATCTGTTCTCCCATTCAAGAAGTGTTGGTCATTAACCCCTTGTGTCCTTGGACAGAACTTGAAACCGATAGTCAACTGTTTTGTGGTGGCTAATTTTAAACGACTCTGCAAAGTTGTCAGCTATAATGTGTGTCTTCAGGGAGAGACAAGTGACCAGGATAGGAGGGTAGGGATTTTACTGCTCAGGGTCTAGATGGATGTAGAGACAGACAATAGAGTAGGACAAAGAGATGCAGGGTGGGGGGTGGGGGGTTTGGATTTCATAGGAGGCCACATAGAGGTCTCAGAGCTTTACATAGAATCCCTACAGTGTGAAAGCAGGCCATTCAGCCCACACCAACTGCTCTGAAGACCATCCCACCCAGTCCTGTATTTCCCAGGGCTAATCCATCTATCTTGCACATCTTGGGACACTCTGGGCAATTTAACAAGGCCAATCCACCTGACCTGCACATCCCGGGACCATGAGAGGAAACAGGAGCACCCAGAGGAAACTCACTCAGACACAGGGAGAATATGCAAACTCCACGCAGGCAACCACCCAAGGGTGGAATTGAACCCAGGTCCCTGGAGCTGTGAGGCAGCAGTGCTAACCACTGAGTCACCATACCAGCAGTGCAGACTGAATGAGATCACAGAGATAAGGAGATAAGGACCATGAAGGGATTTGAACAGGAAAAAGAACATTTGACTCCTTTAGATTTTGACATGGGGGTGATGGAAGTTGCAGGTATTAAATATTCCTCAGCTATTTGTCTATGATGATATGGCCCAGGGGAAATGGATTGGACACTTGGGAGTGATGACACAGCGTGCAGGGGAAGCACAAGTCTTCTGCTTTTTTACATAGGAACAGATGACTCCTAGAATAGCTTTGCTTGGGGTGAAGTCATTGTTCATAAGAACTGCCCTTTAATTCCTTCCTAAACTATAGTACCTTTTAAAGATTTTCATCAAGTGATAAATTTATGTTGAGACGTATTTTTCTGATAAACACAAAATACTGTGGATGCTGGAGCTCTGAAATAAAAACAAGAAGTGCTGGAGAAGCTCAGCAGATCTGGCGGCATCTGTGGAGACAGAAATAGGGCTAATATTTTGAGTTGAAGCCGAAACATGTCAAACTCTAAATATTAACTATGTTTCTCCCTCCACATTTGCTACAAAGACTGCTGGGTTTCCCTAGCGTGGTCTATTTTAATTTTGAGCTGTAACTTCCAATGACTGATTTTAAAGGAAAAGCAGACATACACAGTGATTTATTTTATTGATTGAACAGGTTAGGAAGCTATTTTCCTGTTTATGATCTTGTGCTGCTTGATCCAAAATGAAATCTGGGCAACAGGTAAAGAGAAATCAGACTGCCTTTTCATTAAGACTCAGTCAAGGGCCGTCTCTTCAGTTATGTATGAGTGGTGAGAGCTGGAGGGCAGGTCCACTCAAACATTAACAGCCATTCAAGATCTGGTGTTCCACTCTGCTTAATCAATGCTCTCAAAAGGAAAAGAAAATTAAAGAAGGAGCTGCATTTTGATAGCACCTTTCACACCCTCAGTAAGTTCTCATCCGACCAACAAAGTACTTTTTGAAGAGTTGTCGTGAAAATGCAGCACCTTGAACATAACATTTTCAGACAAGCAGTGATCTGACAGTGACCAGGTTGTTTGTTTTCATTAACTCTGCTGACGGGATGCTGGACAAGATGTGATTCACTCTTTCTCAAAATCCTGGTGTAAATCCACCGGAGAGGGCAGACAGGTCTCCTTTAATGTCTGATCAAAAGACAGCACCTCTGCCAATGGAGCACTCCCTCAGTACTGCATCTGGTGTACCCTTCAGAGAATGAGGGCTGTGTGATGCGGAATAAACAAGGCTCCTCAACAGGAGTAACACCCTGAGTTCATATCACGCAGGCATTTAAAAACCGTGAACTGCTGCCTAGTGACATGGGGAGAAAATGGACACTGACTGAAATAAGGAAAGATTTGTTCAAGATGTCAGTCTTAAAGGTGGAACAAGATGTAGAGTAGCAGAGGGGATTTTTTTGCATGGGATCAGCTCTCACGATGGGGATGAGGGGTGGATTTGATCCACAAGTGAGCAGAGTCAGAATATCAGGGAGGTCAGGGGGCTATAACGTAACAATTTCCATCTTAATTGCTTGTCTCGAAACATGCAGCTGCTGAAGTTTACATTGTGCTTAAGATCCTCAATTTAAAGCAGTAAAGCTCTCCCAAAGACACATATGGACAAGCTGTGTTTTCATAAGTGTCAATTTTGTTAAACTTGTTGTAATAAGCAGTCTGTTAAAAAGTGCATTCTTGCAATATGATCCTACATGACAAGAGAAATTTTAATTGTGTTTCTGCTTAGTTGGTTTCTAACCTGTACATAGATTATAATCAGACTGACCTCATAGTTTTGAGAGCAGATGGAAACATGTGTGTTTTCATAAGCATCAACTATAATGAACTTGTAATCCTGTACAACACTATTAGTTTAACTTTTATCCTGCTATCGCTGGAAGCTGTTTACATTGGTCTATTTAGTGTTGATATAGAATGTTGAGTATGTAGTCTGATTGGTGAACAATGAGCAAGTTATTTGTCTGGAAAAACTTCCCGTTATGGTTTGAGTTTCCCCATTCAGAAATTAGTCATCTTACCTCCTTTTGACTGTTGTGGGTAAATTGGGATTTTCCTCAGTTATGATATTACGGCAAGTCTAAGGCTGGACAAGATCATTTTGACCATTGGCGCCAATTCAATTGCCCACTTTCCCATCACAAATGTGCTGTAGGTGGGAGATTCCAGTCCAGAGAGAGAGAGAGAGAGAGAGAGAGAGAGAGAGTGTGTGTGTGTGTGTGTGTGTGTGTGTGTGTGTGTGTGTGTGTGTGTGTGTGTGTGTGTGTGTGTGTGTGTGTTCGCGTGCTGCGATACAAGAAAGACCTTTTCAGAGTGTAGGGGATCATTTAGTCCATCATGCCCCTACTGACTTCTTAAAAAATATTCATTCACAGATGACAGCGTTGCTGGCTAAGCCAGCATTTATTGCCCATCCCAAATTGCCCAGTGGGCAGTTAAGAGTCAACCATATTTACTGTGGGTCTGGAGTCACATTAGGCCAGACCATGTAAGGATGGCAGTTTCCTTCCCTAAAGGACATTAGTGAACCAGATGGGTTTTCCCATCAATCAACAGTAGGTTCATGGTCATCTGACTTCCAGATTTTAAAAAATTGAATTCAAATTCCACCATCTGCTGCGGAGGGACAAACCCAGGTCCCCGGAACATTCCTTTCTGAATGTGATCACTGAAATTCCTTCTGGGCTGGGCTGAGGACTTAAATCCTGGCAAATGTTACTGTCGAAACAATGTGCTTAAATATTGGTGAAACTCAAGGAATCTGAGCAGAGAGAGGAAATAGAAACCACATTCATTTTGCATTGTCCTTGCATCTAATATTGATGAGCTGCGAGAACTTGAGCTCTGCAACAGGACATTGAGCATTGTTCCAAGAGACAGCTGGTTTCAATTAAATAAACGCTGGGTCGGTGTCATTAATATCGAAATTGGTTTTTGAAATCAATTTGTTTCCACAGAAGAAGTTTCTGAAAATTCTGGCCTTTCATTTCTGGGCAGCAACAAGGGGAATCAAATATATATCAGCCATGCCGTAAGTATATCATAGCACCAGAAGGAGTTAACCTTTTAAGTGGCTTGGGTGGCAGTGTACTTGTTTCTTGTTAGTATTGCTCGCGTCTCTGACAATTTAGGAGAGAGCTGAGCGATGAGTCCAACTCCTTCAGGTCGTTTGATCATTAATCACAGATGCGCTCCTGCTTCACACTTGGCTGTAGGGTCCCAGCACTGAGCTGCTGGAAGAAGGGAATAATTCAAATAACTCGCTCAGACAGAATTTCTCGTTGTGCTGTGAGTCGAACAGTTCACAGGAATACAGACTTAATTCCATTGCCAGTGTCCAGACAGCAGGACAAACAGTGAGCTACATATGTGGCATGCTGCCCCGCAATCTGCAATAAGGCAATCTGTCTTCTCTTCAATTCTTTGCATTCCAGATATGTGTGGGGAGAGGGCTCTCTGCCTCTCTGACCTACAGTAGAGGTCATCGCACATTCTCTGGAGCTGCCTTTAGCCTCGGAATACAAAGTGATTTGTGTTCAGATTGTGTTTACTGGCCTGTTGCAGAAAAAAATGATATTGCCTTCAAAAGAACAATTTCATTTATATAGTGCTTTTCATAGCCTCTGCACACCCCAAAACACTTTGCGACCAATGAAATTGTTTGGAAATCTACTTGCTGTTGCAGTTTAGGAAACAGGATAGGGCAATTGCATGCACAGAAAGATTCCATGTGCACAACTATGATGATGACTAGCTAGTCAGTGTTGATTTGGAGACAGTAAAGACTGCAGATGCTGGAAGCCAGAGTCAGTAGAAGTGAAGGTAGTAAGGCACAACAGATCAGACAGCATCTGAGGAGCAGGAATATCAACGTTTCTGGTCTGTAACATTGACCTTCCAGCTCCTCAGATGCTGTCTTGACCTGCTGTGCTTCATCAGCTTCAAATCTAGTGACTCTCATCACTATTGATGTTGGCTGAGGATAAAATGTCACTCAGCACAGTAGGCACAAAATCCCACCTCTTCTTTCCCGGTACCACGGCTTCTTTTACAGATTAGCATCTCTCTTGTGTGATGCAAATGTTAATTTCCACTTATTAGCCTACGAGTGGATGTTGCCCAGGTCTTAACCGTGTATAGGCACGGTCTTCTTCAGGAGTCATGAATGATGTTGAACATTGCACAATCATCAGTGATCATCCCCACTTCTGACCTTACAATGGGACAAAGGTCATTAATGCAGCAGCTGAAGCTGTTTGGGAATAGGATCCCGAGGAACGCCTGCAGCGATATTCTGAAACTTGAGATGAAAGACCTCCAACAGCCACAACCATCTTCCTTTGAGTTTTCCATCGGGGTTTTTGTTGACTCTGGTTTGGCTAAGTTCCTTGATGCTACCCTTGGTCAAATAATACCCTGATGTTGAAGGCAGTCTCTCTCACCTTACCCCTAGATTTCAGCTCTTCCGTGAGAACTTACAGGTGGGAGATACTTCGGTTATGAAAATAGATTGTAGAGGTTAAGGCTGTTTTCTATGGAGCAAAGAAGGCTGAGAGGAGATTTGATCATAGATCACAGAATCCCTACAGTGTCGAAACAGGCCCTTCAGCCCAACAAGTCCACACCAACCCTCTAAAGAATATCCCACCCAAACCCATTCACCTACTACACTACATTTAGGTCAGGCAGCATCCAAGGAGCAGGAGAATCGACGTTTCGGGCATGAGCCCTTCTTCAGTCATTCCTGAAGAAGGGCTCATGTGGGAAACATCGATTCTCCTGCTCCTTGGATGCTGTCTGACCTGCTGCACTTTTCCAGCAACACATTTTCAGCTCTGATCTCCAGCACCTGCAGTCCTAACTTTCCCCTACACTACATTTACCCCTGACTAATGCACCTAACATACACATTCATGAACACTACGGGCAATTTAGCATGGCCAATTCACCTAACCCGCACATTTTTGGATTGTGGGAGGAAACCGGAGCACCCGGAGGAAACCCACGTAGACACAAGGAGAATGTGCAAACTCCACACGGACAGTTGCCCGAGGCTGGAATCGAACCCGGGACCATGGCACTGTGAGGCAGCAATGCCTGAGTGTGCTCGGTTGAAGTATTCAAAATCCTGAGAGTCTGGACAGAGGAGGTGGGGAGAAGCTCTGACCATGTCAGAAGGGATGATCAGGAACTGATTAAAAATAATTGGTAGAAGAGACCAAAGTGACACGAGGTAAAGCCTTTTCACTCAGGGAGTTGTGAGGATCTGGAGACCAGTTTAACTGAAGCATTCAAAATAGAATTAGACTCAATCTGAAACAGAAGACTGTGCAGGGTTATAGAGAATGCCGCTAAGTGAATTACTGATTTGGAGAGTTGGTGCAGACACAATAGGTTTTGATGTGTAGTTCCTTCATGGGTTTTTTGGGCTTCTGTAGTAGTCACTTAATTTTAAAAACCTTTATCAGATCACCACACAGCCTTCACTTTTTCAGAGAGAAGATTCCGATTTGCACTGTCATAATTAGGAGGCATTTGATATTGCCAGCAGTACACTCACCTTTAGGAGCACAGGAAAGTGCCATGAGGTAAGCCCATATGAAAGGGAAAGAACTTCCTTAGATCTAGTTGTTTTCCATGACCATCAATGTTTTAAATTACACAACAGCCAACATTATACTATAGGACAGACAGCACACAGAGAGCTCCCACAAGCAGCAATGTGATAAGCTGTAGCTCATCTGCTCTTGTCAGATTAATTAAGGAATAAATATTGGAAAGGACACCACAGATAGTACTTCTTCAAAGTGGTGCCTGGGAGTTTTAAAAAACTTCATTCAGTTGATGTGAATCCCACTGATGTTTATTGCTGATCCCTAATTGTCTATCGGAGAGGGCACCAAGAACTCAGTTTGGCATTTAATTGAAAAGACAGCAGCTTTGATAGTACAGTTCTCCTGCAACACTCTCTTGCTTTGTTAGCCTTGGTCTGTATACACAATTCCCAGAGTGAGGCTTGAACCCACAGCCTCCAGATTCATAGGGAGAGTGCTTTGAGATGAGCTGCAACAAAGCTGCTATGGTGCTGTATAAAATTAGACAGATTGAATTTTTTTGTGTCCATTTAAAACTGGCAGAATGCTAAGTAGTGGGGCGTGGGGAGGGTTGGGAGGGCAATAATTTCCCCGGATGTTCTATTTTCCTTCCTGCCTTCTGGGATCCATGATGCTGCTGAAATGGGGGTGACTTTACTTTCACGTAACTTTGGTTGTGCTTGCTGTACCTGCATACACCAGCAGTGAGGAAGCAGAGGAAAACACAGCAGCTTAGTGTGTACCGTGGACAAAACTTCTCAAGGCCTCTCGGGGTGAGGTTGAGAAGTGACTGCAGATCTGGCTATTTGATGCAATATGGGACAATATTTTACAACCACTTTGGTCTGATTAGTATCCTGAGATGACTGGCCATGACCACCACGGACATAGTGTCCACATTGTCCTTTTCTATGTGGTAATGACCCTTTAATATGATAGAAATGTAGAAAATAGGAACAGGGTTATACAATTTGATCCTTAGAACCTGCTTCAACATTCAATATGATGGTGGCTGATTATCCAACTCAATACCCTGTCCCCACCTTCTTTCCATACCCTTTGACCAGTTGGCCATGTTAGAATTATACCTAAACCCTCCTTGAAAACATTTTGCCTCAACTGTGGCAGAAAATTCCACAGGCTCACCACTCCCTGGGCGAATACATTTCTCCTCATCTCATCCTAAATGTTCTATCCTACATCCTTAATAAAAACCAGTACAACCGCAGATGCTGTAATTCAGAAACAATATATGTTCATATCCTGCATCCTTAATTTGTGACCCCTGGACTCTCAGTTATCAGGAACATCCTTCCTGCATTTATCCTGTCTAGCCCTGTTAGAATTTTATAGGTTTATATGAAAACCCTTCTCATTCTTCTAAACTTCAATGAATCAATCCAGTTTCTCTTTGTACATCAGTCGTGCCATCCCAGGAATCGGTCTGGTAAATCATCACTGCACACCCTCCGTAGCCAGACCTTCCTTCCTCAAATATGGAGACCAGAATTGTACACAGTACCCTACATGTAGTCTCACCAAGGCTCTGTACAATTGCAGCAGGGGCTCTTGTACTCTCACTATGAAGGCCAACACACCATTTGTCTTCTTCACTGCCTTTAACATCATACAGCTTGCAATGCTAGTCTTCAAAGGCTTACATAGCAGCATATACAGTATGTAAGTGGAACTGCTGCATTGATGGAGGTGCCTGTTAGATGAGATGTGAAACCCTGGAGCTCTGTGCTCTCTCTGAATAATGTTGCGATCCCTAACAGCATTTTGAAGATGAGGAGATGATTTGCACCCTGGAGTTTCAGTCCACATTTATCCCCCACACTAGACTATAGACAAGTGATCTAGTCATTTATTGAATTACTGTTTGTTGGGATAATTGTGTACATGTTGGCTGCCACATTTCCTACATTACAACAGTGACAATACTTCAAAAACCCTTTAGTGAATGTTAAGTGCTGTGAGTGCCTGGAGGCCATTAAAAGCGCTATATAAATGCCAGACTCTCTTTTTTTATTCTAATTACACACGCCAGAGAGAGAAAATTTAATAACTTGAGGTATGCAGTTGGTGCTCTGTTCAGAATGGAAAACAAGATAGAACTCGTGGGCAGGCGTCCCACCCAAAGCAGCAATTACAGGCACAGTGCAAGCCAAAAGAAAATAAAGTTATGTTGTAAAGGATCAGCAAGAATGATCACACTAAGTTCTGAGAGGATGGAACAACTCCAGAAAAGAAAACGCTGAGAGGTAACCACATAGAGATGTAAAGTTATGAATGGGCTAGATATAAGAAAGAGATGTTTCCACTTGTGGACAATTCCAAAACAAGGGAGCTGTAACTATGAGGCAGTCATTGATAAAGCTCCTCAAGATTTACCTCTTCACTCAGTGAATGGTTAGAATTTGGAAACAAAACCAGAAATTGCTGGAAAAGCTCAGCAGGTTCTGGCAGCAGAGAAATCAGAGTTAATGTTTCGAGTGCAGTGACCCTTCCTCAGTGTTGTTTTTGCAATTTTCAGTTTTTGGTTCTGATTTTCAGCATCCGCAGTTCTTTTGGTTTTTATTTTGGTTAGTATTTGGAGCCTGCTACCATAAAAGTAACATAGATGCACTAAAAGGGGACACTGGATAAATTAGATTAGATTACTTACAGTGTGGAAACAGGCCCTTCAGCCCAACAAGTCCACACCGACCCGCCGAAGCGTAACCCACCCATACCCCTACACCTAACACTACGGGAAATTTAGCACGGCCAATTCACCTGACCCGCACATCTTTGGACTGTGGGAGGAAACCGGAGCACCCGGAGGAAACCCACGCAGACACGGGGAGAATGTGCAAACTCCACAAGTCAGTCACCTGAGTCAGGAATTGAACCCAGGTCTCTGGCGCTGTGAGGCAGCAGTGCTAACCACTGCGCCACCGTGCCACCCAATGTTCATTTGTTGTGGGATGTTAAAGTGTCATGGGCTGGACCAACATTTATCGCCCATCCCTAATTGTCCAGAGGACAAGTAAGCACCAACTACATTGTTGTGAGACTGGAGTCACATGTTAATCGAGAGTGTGGTACTGGAGACGCACAGCAGGTCAGGCAGCATCCCAGGGGCAGGAGAGTTGATGTTTCAGGCATAAGCCTTTCATCAGGATTCTTCTGCCCCTTGGATGCTGCCTGACCAACTGTGCTTTTCCAGCACCACACTCTCGACTCTGATCTCCAGCATCTGCAGTCCTCACTTTCTCCTACCTGGAGTCACATGTAAGCCAGATTGGGTCAAGATGGTTTCCTTCCCTTTAGGACATTAGTGAGCCAAGTGGGTTTTTTAAAAATAATAATTGACATAGTTATCTTTAGGCTTGCATTTAATTCCAGACATTTCTTGAATTTCACCATGGAATGAGCTGCCAGATTATGGCACGGTGGCTCAGTGGTTAGCACTGCTGCCTCACAGCACCAGGGTCCCAGGTTTGATTCCAGCCTCGGGCGACTGTCTGTGTGGAGTTTGCACATTCTCCCCGTGTCTGTGTGGGTTTCCTCCAGATGCTCCAGTTTCCTCCCACAGTCCAAAGATGTGCGAGTCAGGTGAATTGGCCATGCTAAATTGCCCATAAGTTAGATGCATTAGCCAGAGGGAAATGGGACTGGGTGGGTTACTCTTCAGCGGGTCGGTGTGGACTTGTTGGGCTGAAGGGCCTGTTTCCCCACTCCATGGAATTTAATCTAAGTGGTGGAGTTTGGTACAATTTACAACATTTTAAAGACATCTGGATGGATATATGAATAGGAAAGATTCAGATGATATATGGAGCTGGCAAATGGAACTAGATTAGGTTGGGATATATGGTCGGCATGGACTAGTTGGACTGAATGATCCGTTTCTGTGCTGTACATCTCTATGACGCTATCTGCCAGAGTGGGATTTGAATGGGTGTCTCTGGAACATTAGCTTGGGGTTCGGCATTGTCAGTCCCAGTGACATTATCACCACCTCTTGACATACAGGAAAGTGCTGACGTACCTGGAAGAGTCACAGGCTCCAACCTCAGGGCTCTGTCTACAGGGGGAAGTGAGGGGAGAAGCAGGATTCTGGCTCCCTCTCAAAAGGTGGAAGTCTCACTCTGAAGACAATTCCAGCTACAGCCTCAGGAGCTCCTGGACTGAAAGCAGGGAGGAGGGAGGCCGTCTGTCACAGCCAATCATACTGGCGGACAACACCCAGGCAATTGCCTTGGTCACTATTTATTAATTAAAAACCGAAATGTGGGTGACCGGTTTTGGCATTTGCTGTATTGCAGAGGACATTTCATGTTGGGAGGAAAACTAATGGGATAGGCATCCCTGGTATTTTATGCCCTCACCTCTGAAAACAAGCCGCGTGGGCAGAGTGGGGTGGGGTTTGGGGGGGGGGGGGGGGGGGGGGGGGGGTGCTGCACAAGATAATTCGATGGTGAGATATCCTGGCCTTACCTAATGCCTGCACTCACAATTACAATCAGTGGGTCACAAATGTGGCATCAGGAACTCTTTATTGCCCCATCCAGAGGCACGAAATCCAGCTTTAGCATTCCTTCCATTTCTGTCTTGGCTGAGTTTATGTAATGCAGTGCCGACCACAGATTAAACAAAATCTTCTCTTCAACATTTTCACGGCCTACTTAATTGGGAGCAATTTTAGCCTAAATCACTGGGTGAGTAGCCCATGAGATTGGGTGGAACTCCCAGCCCAAATGGGGATGTAAATCTGGAGCTGGGTAGATCTAACGTCAGTGTTGAGTCCCGTGCTGTATGTTCCCTGATTGGTGGGCTAAATTCAAACCTCCTCTGTAATACAAAAAAAAATTCTTGGTACTGTGCAGTGATAAGTGATTCTCAGCACAAGAAAGACTGACGATCTTTAGATTAAGTTAAAAATCATACAACACCAGGTTATAGTCCAACAGGTTTATTTGGAAGCACTAGCTTTCAGAGCACTGCTCCTTCATCAGGTGGCTGTGGGACAGGACCATGAGACACAGAATTTAAAGCAAAAGATTACAGTGTCATGAAATGATATATTGAACAAACCTGGATTGCTGTTAAGTCTTTTATCTTTTAGAATGGGCTGCAGGTTTTGGTTCATTAATATGTAAATCCCAGAACTTCTTTTCAGTCACATTCACGAGATAACATAAAGTTTTATTAAGAAAAGCTGACATCTCAGCTCAGACAATCTTTAGATTGTTCATTGCAAATAAGGCTTCTGAGCATCTGAAGTGTGACAAACCAACTGAATTAAAAATTATGAAGGGTTGCAATACAGTAAGAAAGGTGCCATTCGGTATTTGGCAAAACATTCGGTATTTGGCAAAACATCCAAAAGGGCATCTCTACAGTGTGGAAGCAGGCCATTCAGTCCATCAAGTCAAAACTGACCTTCTGAAGAGCATCCCACAAAGCTCCACTCCATCCCCTTAGCCCAGCATTTCCCATGGCCAATCCATTTAACCTGCACATCTTTGCATTATGGGAGGAAACCCACAAACACAGTCACCCAAAGCTGGAGTCGAACCCAGGTCCCTAATGGTGTGAGGCAGCAGTGCTGAACACTGGGCTACGGCTTGGCCCCGTTTATTAACAGTGAGTTTTTCTGATGTTGAATATACTGTTTCAAAAAAATGGTGGAAGCGGGTTCAATAATAACTTACAAAATGGAAGTGAAAATAAAATGAAATTTGTTCAGTTTTGAAGAGGCAAAATTTGAAGGGCTGTGGAGGGTTTGCAGAGGGGAGCTGGACCAATCAGAAAGCTCCTTCAAAAGAGGCTGAATGGCCTCCCTTTATTCCAGAAATAGAAACAATCCTTAGTGGCGCTGACATTCTGTAGCCATTTTTAGACAATTTCTGATGGTTTTATGTTAAACGGTGATTGAACTAAAACTAACCAGATGGATCAGGAAGCAAGAGCTCTTTGATTTCCAGTGGAAATTGTAGAGAGTCTCCGAAGAATCACGTCCTAGGCTGCAGCTTGAGGAAATTATAGGGCTTAATTCTGGCTGAGTTGCTGGAAGCTGGTTGGAATCTCTGACTTGTCTCCAATGCCGGATCACCGGCATAAATCACTGGAAGTGGCAGATGGCATTCTCTTTCCCTTCTTGCTCAGGTCAAGAGGTCGCCTTGTTGCGACAAAGAATTTCTTAGGAGCTTCATAGGGTTTACTGAGCTAATCAGCAGTTCAGGTCGGAGCGGCTGTCTCAGAGGGCAGACCTCTGAGGTCAAGGAAGAAGAGAGAGAGAGAGCAGCATTTACTGAAAGTGTGCTCTCATCTGTAACTAACTGAATTTTATTTCTGTGTTTGTAGTTGAAATACAGCGCAAAACAATTCTAAGCAAAACCTGTTCCACGTCTGCTAAATGAAAATCAGAGTGGGTATACATTCCAATAATTATGTTCCCCTGCATTTAAATTTTCATTTGTATCTGAAGGTTAGATTCATTTTCTTTCTCATGTGATTAACCCTGGTGTTCCCACGTCATGCCTGCCTTATCCAAGATCTTGGGCAAAAGTACAAATGCAGATTCATCCAAGTGATACAACAGATTTTCGAATAAAAAGTGACGTCTCAGCTCAGACAGTCTTTAGCTTGTTCATTGCAAAGAAGAATAAACACACCACCCTTCATGGTTACAAGCCACTGTCTAATCATTTCAGTGAGTCAGCCCTCCACTATCGAGCCATTCATTTAGCCGCCTATGTGTTTAAGGTCATGTTCTGGGTTTTCATTGGAGGGGACTGATGTAATGTTTATTCTTGGAAACTGCTCTGCTCAGTCCCTGGATGTGGGGCTTTTGTTAAAATCAAGCTGTCATTACGCCAAGACTTCCGCGCAAGAGCAGAGGGGTCTACTGAAAGTGTATACTCAACTTGGTCATTTCCACATCAACAAACAGTAGCACAGTTAGGAGTTGGGAATTTCCAGTCTCTAGATTTTGCCACCTTTCACAAGCTTTTTGAGCTTTTCTTTTGAAAGGTCAAGGCACCCATCCTCCAGTGATCATCGAGGATGGAATAAGTCTCGAGGGAAGATGAGATAGATTATGCGTTGATGGTAACCATAGAAATGATGCAGCACCTAAGAGTATCATTGGGGGTGGGATTATGGCCTGGTGGTATTATTGCTGGGCTATTAATCCAGGGGTGTTCCAGGTAACGTTCTGGGGACCTGGTTTCGAAACCTGCCATGGCGGATAGTGGAATTTGAATTCAATATAATTCTGGAATTAAGGTTCTAATGATGACCATGAAACCATTGTGAGGAAAAACCCATCTGGTTCACTAATGTTCTTTCGGGAAGGAAGCTGCCATTCTTGTCTGGTCAGGTCTACATGTGACTCCAGACCCACAGCAATGTGATTGATCCTGAGCTGCCTGTTGTGGAGGGCTGATAAATGCTGGCCTAGACAGTGACGCCTTCATCCCAAGAATGAGGGATAAAATTAGGTTTGTGTTGAAACAAAGACACCCAAAGTCTCTTTCTAATCCCATAGTCCTGCAGCTTACACCACCGAAGGTGCAGATCCAGGTACTTCTTAAGACAGTTTAGGGTCCTTGCCTCTGCCCCCAACTCAAGCAGCGAATTCCAGACACCCTCCTCCCTCTGCAGAAACAAATGTTTTGCGGATAGTTGCTCCACACCAAAGTTGGAGCGTTTGAAGGAGGAACGTTTTCTTTAAGGTTTTGATTGAATGTGCGTGTCAGTGGCAAGGCCAGCATTTGTGGTCCATTCCCCATTGCCCTTGAACTGAGATGGCTTTGCTAGGCCATGTCATTGACGGTACTGTGGGTCTGGAGTCACACATAGGCCAGACCAGGTAAGGACGGCAGATTTCCTTCCCTAAATGTACCAGTGAACCAGATTGGGGTTCAAGTCTCAGTGTAAAAGACAAATCCGACATTCTCATGTACTGTTGGAGTTTTCAATCAATGATGATGCTAAGTCTCACCATTCACGTGTCTGCCCTTTGTGAATTTACATATCCGCTCCTAATTACTGTGCGGCTACTGTCTTATCAATGGTTTTAAGGAAGAATGATGAAAAGGGAAAACATACTTCCTGGAGAAGAGCATGTACCCTACACATGTGACTTGTACTGTGTCTGCAGTCTGTCCTGGGAACATATCCCTTGTAAAGGGCAGGACTTATTTTGATTGCACAGTGGAAATCAACTTATAATTCCAGATTTCATGAATTGAGTTCAAATTCCACCAGCTGCTGTGGTGGAGATTTGAATCTACGTGCCTAGCGCATTAACCTGAGCCTCTAGGCCGGCAGCATTGTCATGACACCTCCGACTCCCCCCATGACTGGTAACTGTCTGGAAGACCATGCTTTAGGCCTCACGGTGTGAACAATTTTAAAGGAAGAGATGGTACAGTCAGCACAGGGAAGTCAGAGTGTAGGTTGTGTATTTGCAGCTCTTGAGAAGAACATGGCTTAGAGAAGTTGTAGCTCAAGGTGAGGAAAAGTTCAAGAAATGTAACTTGCGGTCTAGATTTCACTTCGGAAGTGAATGTAATGATCAAACAACAAGTCTGAGAGGCATTTAGAATATCAGTACTTTTTTTACTGTCATAAATATCTGTTTTGGTTCTGTAAGAATAGACTATTTTAAAACTTGTGTCACCTGTGCCTTAAGCAGGAGCATTGTTGCTTCAAAATATTGGGGTTCAAGTCTCAGTGTAAAAGCCAAGTCTGACATTCTCATGTAGTGCTGCACTGTTGGAGGTTAAATGAGGTCTCCTCTGACCTCTTGGGTAGACATTGTGGTCACTTAGAACTGGAACCTGGGTGTTGGAGGTTCTAGAGATGTCTTGCTTAAGCCTCTCCTGTGTATTGCATTAGCTTTCACTAAGACTCTCTTCTGCCAAGAACGCCCACTTGTCAATTCAGATGTTACAATGGACACAAGAGATCTATTGTATTGAGGAGGAGCAGTGGAATTACCCCTGATAAAACAGCAAAATACCCGTGAATGCTGGAAATCAGAAATTAAAAGCCAAGAACATGTCTGGCAACATTTGAGGAGCTCTCCCTGGCATAGAGGGCAATGCTTGTTCCCCAGTAATGTTAGATTAGCTGGCCATCATCATGTTCCTTGTTGTGGGGTCTTGCAGTATGCACCTGTGGCCTGTTGTGTTTCCTACATTGTGAGAGTGAGTGCACTGTCCTTCGGTGGCTGTGAGACATCCACCATGAAAGGTGTAATATCAATGTGAACCATCCCCCTGTTTTTCGGTGCTTTCGTTGTGTGCATAGAAAGAACAACTGCCTGACCTTCAAATGCAATCTTCATCAAAAACATGGTGCAGTCTCCAGATTGATATGCGTCCCACAAGCTGCTAAAGAAACAGCACGTGTTCCTCTGTTCATTTG
Organism: Hemiscyllium ocellatum; assembly: GCF_020745735.1. Lineage (NCBI taxonomy): Eukaryota > Metazoa > Chordata > Chondrichthyes > Orectolobiformes > Hemiscylliidae > Hemiscyllium > Hemiscyllium ocellatum. Next base: position 13,317,330 of record NC_083419.1, on the reverse strand, counting down.
TATCACACTAAAAATGAATGACAGCAGTGACGTAATTGAAACGTAAGTCACCGAGACATGTTGCCTTGGAAAGGAAGAGTTAGCATTTGATGCATTGTCTCCATGTAGACTTTAGGAATTACAGAGAATCAGTGAATGATAATATCACATCAGGTATGTGTTGCATTCTATTTAACACTTCAATGAATAAAGTCCCAGCTGATCCAGCCTCTCCTTATAACTCAAACCCTCCAGTTCTGCCAAATCTTTTCTGAACCATGTCCAATTTAATAATATCCTTCCTATAGCAGGGCGACTGGAACTGTACACAGTACTCCAGAAGAGGCCTCACCAATGTACAATCTCAACATGACATCCCACTCAAAAGGTCTGAGCAATGCAGGCAAGCATGCTAAATAACCTCTTAACCAGCCTGTCTATGTGTGACACAAGCTTCAAAGAATTATGTACCTGAACCCTGAGGTCTCTCTGTTCTACAGCATTACCCAAGGCCCTACCATTAATTGTATAAATCTTGTCCTTGTTTGTTTTACCAAAATGCAACACCTCACATTTATCCAAATTAACCTCCATCTGCCATGCCTCGGCCCATTGACCCAATTTTTTTAGATTAGATTAGATTAGACTTACAGTGTGGAAACAGGCCCTTCGGCCCAATAAGTCCACACCGACCCACCGAAGCGCAACCCACCCATACCCCTACATTTACCCCTTACCTAACACTACGGGCAATTTAACTTGGCCAATTCACCTGACCCGCACATCTTTGGACTGTGGGAGGAAACCAGAGCACCCGGAGGAAACCCACGCAGACACGGGGAGAACGTGCAAACTCCACACAGTCAGTCGCCTGAGTCGGGAATTGAACCCGGGTCTACAGGCGCTGTGAGGCAGCAGTGCTAACCACTGTGCCACCGTGCCGCCCACAATTGATCAAGGTCACAAAAACTCACTTGTTATCCTTTAACTTTTCGCACTCTCTCATCTTTAAGACGGATTGCATTTCTGACTCTCCCTTGCTTCGATTGACCCAGCTTCCAGGACGTCTCGGAAAATAGATTTCGAGGTCATGTCCCTCTCGTGACAACCTCTCCATGGCTCCAACTACCTGATTACCTGCATGTGCCACCTTGTGTTCAACGGCTTAGATTTAAAATTGAGCTGGGGCAGACCCTGTGGTCACCATGACGACTGCACATTGCTCGCGTGCTCACTGCCAATAGAAGACTACCAGCAGTTCATGCACTACCTCCTTTAATAACTTAGGGTGCAACCCATCAGGTCCAGTAAATTTGTCGGCCTCTGAAAGAGGTCATTAAAGTATCCAAAAAGTTAATATGTGTAGAGGCCACTCATTCACAATCTGAACTCTGCCCTGACTGAATCTGGAAGACATCCTGGTCTGGGAAGGCTCCATGGAGGGACCACAGTCTACACTTCTGAAAATGGGCCACTTTGCATGCTGGGAAATGTAAATGGGGTCACAACATGACCAGCACCCTTCCCTTCAATAGGACAAAAAATAAAATCATGAGGGGCCTAGATAAGGTGAAGGACAAGGGATTGCTTAGATTGGGGAGAGTTTGAAACTAGGGAGTACATTTTTAAGGTGAGAGGAGAAAGATTTAAAAAGGACATGAGGGGCAACATTTTTTAAACAGAGGGTGGCATGTGTGTGGAATGAACTGTAAGAGGAAGTGGTGGATGCAGGTCTAGGTACAACTTTTAAAAGGTATTTGGGTAAGTTCATGAATGGGAAAGGTTTAGAAGGATGTGGGCCAAATGCAGAAACGTGGGATTAATTTTGTTTGGGAACATGGGCAGCGTGGACTGGTTGGATCGAAGGGTGTGATTCCATGCTGTATGACTCAATGACTCTAAGGTCATTGCTGAACAAGAATATAAACAAGCCTTACCACCAGTTTGCAATATCTGAAGTCCCCAGAACCTTAAAACCAAGCACACTGTGACAATTTGGATAGTAAAGTATACACTGGATAACCTCAATTAAAGAGCAGGTTGGAATAAATAAAAAAAGTCAACGGCAATGGGTATTTTAAACAGCTGAGGGGAGTATGTTCATGGCTTACTAATCACAATGTCAAAACCCAGAAGCGTATTTTTAGAAAATGCTACTTAGAAATTGGTTTGAATTACAAGTTACCCCAAGCTAATGACAAACGAAAATGCTGAGAGGTTTTGGTATAGAAACTAAGGAGTAGCTGTGTGCATTGGTCGATGGTTTGGTAACTAGAGAGCACAGCTTTGGCCAAAGAATCAGATGAAGAGGTTTTAACACAGCGACACAATCTGAAATGTCCTTCCTCAAAGGCTGCCAGTGACACATTCAAAAATATCTTTGAAAAGGCAATTGGTTGGTCCTTGAAAAGCAGGCAGTAAAAGTGTAGGGCTAGTAACCAAATGAAGCAACTCTATCAATAAAACAGCACAGGGACCAAGGGCTGAATGGCCTCTTTCCTTGCTGCACGAATCTTGCATCATGTCAGAAACTAGGATCAAACCTGGGTATCCTCATCACTAAAGGTCAGGATAGCAAACATTTTATTAACTGGCACCAAAGGGGCCAGGATTGTGCTGGTCGGTCAATAATTTTGGATAGTCAAGTGGTACCACAACAGCAGTAAACATTGACCAACGTCCCCCAGAAAAATCTTAGTAAAAACATCAACACACCTCCTAAAACCAATCTAAAACACACTGTAAGTAACAGAAATGTAATGCAGGGGGTATACAGGTCACTTCTATTTACAGCTTAAGTACTTAAGATATCACCATAGTTGAGGTATAACTTTCTGCCGGTTTATCAAGAGTGTCGAGTGATGGAAGGATCCTGTTAAAGTAAAGTTTGCTGTAATCAGGGAAGATTTGGCTTGTATCATGTTGGAAGGGATAGAGGGGACTTGATTGAAACATGTAAGATTGTGAGGGGTGTTGACAGGGTCAATGCGGAAAGGGTGTTTCCTCCGATTTGAGAATCTAGAACTGGGGGTTCACTGTTTAAAAATAAGGAATCAGAGAGGAAAAGGCTCTGCAGCAGAGTCTTTTAATATTTTTAAGGCAGAAGCTAATAGATTCTCGATGAACAAGGGGTTTGAAAGGATACCCGTGCAGGCAGGAATCTGGAGCCATGATATTAGTGAATGGCAGAGCAAGCTCAAGGAACTGAATGGCCTACTCCTGCACTTTTCTTCTGTGTTTCTGTGCTGGAAAAGCCGGTCCCTGTGCCCTGTCCAAACAGTGCATCTTCATGCAGTCTCCGTTACTAATGCAGTAACCCAATGAGCGAGCTGCCCAGAGAGAGGGTAGGAAAATCCCCATATCCGATTTCAGGAAAAGCTCAGGGAAAATTCCTCCCTGACTGCATACGGTAATCACAGGTGCTCAGAGTGACCACGCTAAAGTGATAGAGGATTTGGTCATCACTTGATGAATCTTTGTAAACACTTTGGCAGAGTTGGCAAGGTGGTGAACATGGTTGATTTTACAATGTTTACTTGGGTCTGTTCGCGTTACTGTTTCCAGCTATCGTTTTGGATGAATGTTTGATTGCACGCATGGCTGACCAAAGCTGATAGATTGGATTAAATTTAAATGTGACTGTTTGGATCGAAGACTCTCTTGGTACGTTAGTCAGGGTTGACTTCCTTCCTGTGAGCTGTCCACGCAGGGTTGGATGGGATTGGAACTTCCCTGGTACTCTGTGAGTAAGCACTAAACACTGGACTACTTCCCATATTTAATAAAACCATACACCCTGTTTTGTGACTTGCAAATTGTTCAGCTGAGCCATGGAATTGTACAATAATTGGCTATACTTTGCTACGAGGCTTTTTGTTGGAACTGCCAGTCTCAGGCATTTCTGCTTCACTGCATAACTTGTTTTAAATGTCATCTCAATAATCCTTTTGGTATCTCTGAATGCCCATTGAAGAGGTGTTTGAAAGCTATTTTTGAAGCTTATCTCTGATATTGGTCTTATGTACCAGACCTTCATTCCAACCTCCAGTGCAACGAGACTGCTGTCTTTGCTTTTTTTTCAAACTTCACATCCTCAGTATAAATCCTGGCCCAGTATTTCAGCAATGCTGTGATTTCTGACTGAACTGCAAATAGCAAACGCCACACGTACACTCACATACACCTTACGTAACACACAGAACACATACACTCTGACACATACCAGATGTACTCTTTCTCTCATGCACCACACACTCTTAAACATATACCACACGTATGCTGTCTCACACAGAACACACATACACTGTCTGACATACATTTTCCCACATGCACCACACAGCCACACTGAAGCATAAAGCGCACACACACTGTCACATATAATACACGTATGCTGTCTCATACAAAACACATATGTTCTCCGGCATACACCACACATAAACTTTCACACATGCACCACACACTCTCAAACATACACTGCATGTATCTTCCTATATACTGCATTCAGACTCAAAAACAACGCGCATACACTACAAAACACATATTCTCTGTAATATAGACCACACACACACACACACACACACACACACCCCCCTATCTGATAGACACCATACAAACACACATTTTTGAAGATGTAACAAAGACGATTGATGAGGGCTGTGTGATGGACATGATCTGTATGGACTTCAGTAAGTCGTTCGACAAGGTTCCCATGGGAGACTGGTTAGCAAGGTTAGATCTCATGGAATACAGGGAGGACTAGCAGTTGGTTACAGAACTGGCTCAAAGATAGAAGACAGAGGGTGGTGGTGCAGGGTTGTTTTTCAGACTGGAGGCCTGTGACCAGTGGAGTGCCACAAGGATTGGTGCTGGGTCCCCTACTTTTCATCATTTATATAAATGATATGGATGTGAGCTTAAGAGGTACAGTTAGTAAATTTGCAGATGACACCAAAATTGGAGGTGTAATGGACAGCGAGGAAGATTACCTCAGATTACAACGGGATCTTGATCAGATGAGCCAATGGGCTGAGGAGTGGCAAATGGAGTTTAATTTAGATAAATGGGAGGTGCTACATTTTGGGAAAGCAAAACTTAGCAGGACTTATACACTTAATGGTAAGGTCCTCGGGAGTGTTGCTGAACAAAGAGACCTTGGAGTGCAGGTTCATAGCTCCTTGAAAGTGGAGTTGCAGGTAGATAGGATAGTGAAGAAGACATTTGGTATGCTTTCCTTTATTGGTCAGAGTATTGAGTACAAGAGTTGGGAAGTCATGTTGCGGCTGTACAGGACATTGGTTAGACCACTGATGGAATATTGTGTGCAGTTCTGATCCCCTTCCTATCTGAAGGATGTTGTGGAACTTGAAAGGGTTCAGAAAAGATTTACAAGGATATTGCCAGGGTTTGAGGATTTGAGCTACAGGGAGAGGCTGAACAGGCTGGGGCTGTTTTCCCTGGTGCATCAGAGGCTAAGGAATGACCTTATAGAAGTTTATAAAATCATGAGGGGCATGGATAGGGTAACTATACAAAGTCTTTTCCCTGGGGTGGGGGATGCTAGAACTAGAGGGCATATGTTTAGGGTGAGAGGGAAAAGATATAAAAGAGACCCAAGGGGCATCCTTTTCTCGCAGAGGATGGTGTGTGCATGGAATGAGCTGCCAGAGGAAGCGATGGAAGCTGGTACAATTGCAATATTTAGAAGGCATTTGGATGGGTATATGAATAGGAAGGGTTTGGAGGGATATGGGCCAGGTGTTGGCAGGTGGGACTAGATTGGGTTGGCATGGACGAGTTGACCGAAGAGTCTGTTTCCGTGCTGTACATCTCTATGACATAAGAACCCTGCACAGGTTGAGAACTGTATTGGCCATTTAATGCGCATTAAAGGGTTTCATCCAGCTGTCACTCCTATTAACCCAGCTACATCCTATTCATTCTGTTGGGTCCCCTCTGGGCTTGGGTATACTACGCAAATCTTCATTCAAACACACTCAGTGTCTGCACGAGGGGCTGGACATGAAGAGGAGCAGGATGGGGGGGGGGGATGGTAGCTGTGAGCCTATCCCTCCTGCTCCCTATGAGCCCCAACCACAAAACCATCATCCTCAAATCAAGTTGACTGTGAGCTGGACCACTGCACAATCCTGAGACTCCAGTGACTGTGCTTGCGGAATCAACCACTGCCTCCCAGTGGTGCTGCTGAGCAGACACACTGACTGCCGGTCAGCTCCTCTCAGATGGTCAGTTGTGCTTTTGGGGGTCTCAATTCTGAGGGGTGACACCTACCACTGGCCACGCTGCTGCTTGGTTGGAGTGTGGTTCAGCAGGTCTTCCCAAAGTGAGGGTCCCTTGCAGGCTTTCTACATTTGACATGGATCCCCCAGTCGTCCATTCACATGTATATTGCACATCCATCTTCCCTTGTGCGTTCTCTCACACACTAACACTCACCACTGCACATGAAGGCACATACACACAGGGTAGACAACACACTGAGATTTGTTGGATCGACATAAGACCACAAGACAGACAGATAGACAGCAGTAGGCCATTCAGCCTTTCGAAGGGCACCGTAATTTAATGCGATTGTGGCTGATCTGATAAGACATAGCTCTATATTCCTGCCTTGATTTCCCCATTTCCTCGTTGTCTCATTTCCTTTACTGATTAAAAATCCGTCTCTGTCAGCCTTGAATATACTTGATGACCCAGCCTTGACAGCCCTCTGCAGCAAAGAATTCCACAGATTCACAACTCTCTGAGGGAAGAAATTCCTCTTTATCTCTGTCTTAAATGGATGACCCCTTACTCTGAGATAACACCCTCTGGACCTACACTCTCCCACAAGGGGGAAGGAACCTTTCCACATTAACCCTGTCAAGTCCTTTAAGAATCTTGTTTGTGACAATAAGGTCACCTTATATTCTTCTGTATTTGAACGAGCACTGGCCCAATCTCCTCATTAGACAGTCCCTCCATAGCATATTGTCGATATAAACAAGTGATATTAGCAGGTAAATATATGAATGTATCTATTGCCATTCTGCATTCAAATAGATTAAAATCAGTACAGTTTATTTGACAGGACAAGCCTATCCGTAGGCAGTACTCAGATAAATGGTAGTGACAAGGTTAATGTAACGTTATAAATTCAAGTGAAGCTTTTTATTTCAGGTGTCAGTACTCATTTGCTCTTCAACTCACTGCACCTTTTTTGTTGTTGGAATTAAAATATTTCTGTATTTCACATTGCAAGCAGTTTTTCATTGAAACCCACTCAAAATCTCCTTGCTTTGATGGGATCTGAGTGTCTTGGTAGGCGCTATATTTGTTGGCCATATTGCTGTTGGTTTGTTTGGCCATTGCAGAGTCACTGAAGGCGGTGGTGGGTCCAGAAGGCCATGTGGACCTGACTTTAGTAAAGATGGCGGATTCCTTTCACCTGAATGCAACTCATATAGGTCTTTGTGATAATCACTGTTAGTATTGTGTCCATCGTCACTGCAACCAGCTTTCAGTTCCATATTATATCAACGATTGAATTTAAATTCTACCAGGGATTTGAAACCAGAGCCCCAGATTCCCCTGCACCATTGGATGATTAGTCCACTATGCCAGCACAATAATAAAAGCTGCCAAGAGGTCTTTCTGCCATTCTTCACCGTTTTTCCAATCATGTCGTGGCAGTTTTATTCCGTTCTGCTGTAATCTCAACACTCCATCTTCATCTGGAACTGTGCTCACCAGGATAAGACCAAACAGATGGCAATTGCTCATCTCTCTCTCTCTCGCCATCTCAAAAAGTTGGAAAAACAAACATGTTGTGGGTTTGTGTTATCAAGTGGCCTTCACTATTGTCACCCAGGTAGTCAAAGTAATCAATTGGGCAAATCTACACACTTTGAATAATTGCTGTGCTTTAGTTTTAGAGATTCCTGGACGTACCTAAACCTGTTTTCCGTTGTGTAACATGTTTATTTTGGTCAAGAAATGGCTTTGTTCAGATGAGGAAACCACAAGGGCTTGTGCCTTGTTGAGATATTCAGCTCTCAACAAGTGAAATGAAAGGCCGCTATAGATGTCTAATTGGGTTAATTTCTGAATTAGTGTGATCAAATCCCACCATAGTTTACTTAATAAATCTTGAATAAAAATGCAGTAGCAACAAGGTTGACCATGAAATGACTGGATTGTCTTTAAAACTGACCTGGTTCACTCACGAGTCGTTTAGGGCAGAAATCTGTCAATGTGGTCTCACCTCTATGTGACTCCAGACCTACAGCAACATTATTGACTATGAACTTCTCTTTGTTGTATTTAAGACCTGTTGGTTCTTCAAGAAAGGGGCTCAACAGCTTTCTCAACATCAGTAAATACTGGATTTGACTACAACACCCATATGGGGTTACACTACTGAGGAAAACCATTCAGCCCATCGTGTCTGTAATGGCTGCCTGAAAGAGCAATTTAGCAAGACCTACTTTCCCATCCATTCCCTTGAACCATGCAACTCTTTCTTCAGGTGCTTATTTTTAAAAATATATTCTTTCATGGGATTTGGGGGTTCAAGCCAAGGCAAGCATTTATTGCCCATTCATGATTGGATTTTGGGTAGTTAAGAGTCAACCACATTGCAATGGGTATGGAGTCACACATTGGCCAACCCTGTTTAAGACAGCAGAATATCTTCCCTAAGGAGCTTGAGTGAACCAGATGACAATTGATGATAGCTTCATGGTCACCATTACTGAGATTAGCTTTAATTGCTTGAATTTAAAGTTCACCAGTTTCCAAAATGGAATGTAGAACTCTGTCCCAGATCATTAACCAGGGCCTCTAGGGCACTCAGTGACATTATCACACAACACCACCTTATGACAGAGTTATCCTTTTCAAAGCTGTGATTAATTCAGCCCTGGACAATACTCCAGTTAAGACGAAGGTCTTGTCAAATATTCATCACAACTTCCTTGCAGCCCGTGCAGCCTTTTATAAATGCCAGGATCTCTAATGCCTACTTAACCACTATCTCAACCTGCCCTGCTTCAGACAATGAATTTAAAGATTCCTGTGGAATAATCCAAAACTAAAACGTATGTTTTCATACTGTATTACATGAGAAAGGGAAATGTTTTTTGTTCATGGAAATAAATTTTAAAAAAACTATTTTTGATGGAAATCTCAAGGCACTACTCCTGAGAGCTTATTTTCTCCAGGCCCATGAACAACGGGCAATAAAGTCAGTTATGGTCAGTGATACCCATATCTCATGAACATAGACAGGAAGTATTCCAAGCTTGAAGTACAAGTCCACGTTAATGTAGCATTGTAGCGAGGGCAGCCAGCTGGACCTCATAGAATATAAGTTCTCTGATTGGGGCTGGTAAACTCTGTCAAAAGGTGTGGCGCTGGAAAAGCACAGCTGGTCAGGCAGCATCCGAGGAGCAGGAGAGTCAATATTTTGGATGAAGGGTTTATACCCGAAACATCGACTCTCCTGTTCCTCTGATGCTGCCTGACCTGCTGTGCTTTTCCAGCGCCACATCTTTTCGATTCTGATCTCCAGCATCTGCAGCCCTCACGTTTTTCCTAGTCGCTGTTAACCTGGTCCAATCAGGAAGCCCTGGCTGACATAAGAGGGTGAAAGTCAGGGATATTGAGCCCCTGAATGCCTGACTCAGTCAAAGGCCTCTGAAGGGTTGTTTCAGTTCACACTCCCAGTGTAGTACTGAGGGAATGCTGCACTGTCGGAGCTGAGATGTTAAGCCAAGGCCCAGTCTGCTTTCTCAGATGCTGTCCAGAGATGCCAGATACTGTTTTGTTCAGGAGCAGGGGAGCTCTGTTACAGTCCTGGTCACTATTCATTCCTCAACCAACAACACTTAAAAACACAAGAGGATCTGGCCATTAACCCTTTGCAGTTTGTCTGAGTGTTGTGTCTCCTGCATTGACTGTATTTGGAAACCTGCTTCAGAAGCTGTGGCATTCTTTGAAAGAAAGACTTGCATTTGTACCACAATTTTCACAAGCACTAGATATCGCAAAGCCAGTGAAGTATGTGGTGAAATGTAGTCATTGCTCTAAGTAGGAAATGTGATAATTAATTGTATACAGCGAGCTCCCACAAACTGCAAAGCTATAAGAACCAGACAATCTGCATTTTGTGCTGGTGACTGAGGGATATATATATATATATATATATAGTCAGAGACATCTCGAAATGTTGCCATGGGAACTTCAAAATCCACCTGAACAGGCCAATGGGGCCTCTGTGTCTCTTCAGAGAGACTGCACTGTGGACTGTGAGGCATTGCGGTTTCAATTGGGTTTTTGTGATAGGAACTGGAACCCGGAACTTTCCAACTCAGAGTCATAGATTCCATCATACACCCCATTTTCAGGGCATCCTGTGGTTGTGAAAGGTGTCATTCAATGTGCTTCTCATCAGTTTTATTTTTGATGGACAGTTCTAGACAATGAACCATGAGGCATATTGAGAGCTGTGGTATAACTGCAGTCCTTCATAACAGGATATCAGTGACTGGGCATGATTAGGGGATAAAGTGTAATTCAGAGGCCTACAGACTGAAGTATCACACTATAAGAATGGTTTACCCATTTAGAAATGCTTTCAATTACTTTTTATATGAAGATATACTTTACATATTAGTCTTGTAATGAAATCTAATGTTGGCTGATGGAGTGCAGGGTGATGTATTGCAGTTGGAAGAAAGCCATAAAGCCAGTAATACATCTGTGAGGCACAATTGCTGAGTAATGGGTTACTGTACTGTCTATGAAATCATCAAGCAGACATTGGCAGGAATTCCATGAGAGAGAGAGGCAGAAATTTCATCTGCATGTGACTGGAATGTCTTTCTAACCAGAACTTAGCAAAATCATAGAATGAGACAGCACATGAGGTCATTCAGCCCATTTACCCTGCACCAGTTCATTGCAAATCTGGCTATTTCTGCTCACTGCTCCTGTCTCTTTTACCACAGCCCTGCTACTTTTCTCTCTTTAAGTGTGTAACAAATTCCCTTTTGAAAGTTATCTTTGAAACTGCTTCACCATCCTTTCAAGCAGCACATTGCAGATCATGTCAATTTGCTATTTTACAAAAAAAAACTCCTCACCTTCTGCCCTGTTCTTTCATCTTTAAATTGTCCTTTGATTCTCCTCTGCAAGCCAGTGGAAACAGTCTGTTGACATGGAGTCTGTCAGAACACTTTGGAACTGCAGCATTTTTTGTTTCATTCATTAGTGGGATGTGTGCCAGTATTTATTGCCTGTCCCGAGTTGCCCCTTGAGAAGGTGGTGGTGAGCTGCCTTCGTGAACTTCCGCTGTAGGTTGACCCACAATGTCAATAGGGAAAGAATCCCAGGATCTTGACTAAGTGACAGTGAAGGAACGGCGATATATTTCCAAGTTGGGATGGTGAGTGGAGGGGAACTTGAAAGTGGCTGTGTCCCCAGGTATCTGCTGTCCTTGTCCTTCTAGATGGCAGTATTCCTGATAATCCTGCATTTGTGAGAGGTTTAAATGCATGATGTATCACTAAGTAGAGTTTTCCCGTACGTTATTATTGACTTATAAAGTCAAGATGGTGAAATTTAGATTCAATTAATATGTCCAGAAATGAAAACTAGCTTCAGTGATAGCAACCTCAAAGCTACAGTTTTAGAATTTTACAGTACAGAAGAAGGTCATTCAACCCACTGTGTCTACTGACTCCTGAAAGAGCTACCCATCCCATCCTATTCTCCAGCCCTACCTCTGTAGCCCTCTAACTTCATCCCTTTCAAATATATATCCAGCTCTCTTTTGAAGCCTTGTATGGAACCTGCCTTCAGTACTCTCCCAGGGTGGACATTCCAAATCCTAACAACTCTCTGAGTAAAGAGGTTTTGCCTTATCTCACTCCTATCTCTCTTGCTGACAGTCTTGAAATTGTGACCCCCTAGTGCGTTCATACTTTTGGACACCTCAGCTAAGGTCACCTCTCTGCTGGAAGCTAAAATTCTCTAATCTCTCCTTGTATGTAAAGTCCCCCACTCCTGGTATCATGTGAGTAAATCCCCTTTGCACTCTCCCCAGAGCTTTAACATCCTTCCTTAAATAAAGTGCCCAGAAGAGAACACAATACTCCAGGTGTGGACTGACCAATGCTTTGGAGAGGTGTAGCATCCCTTCCATGCTTTTATACTTTGTTTATAAACACAATGAACCTATAAGCCTTCTTAACAACTGTTGCAACTTGCCTGTCCACCGTCAGAGTATTATGCATTGGACCCTGAGATCCTTCCCTCTGCTGCTGTAATCCCCTCAAAGTTATACCAGTGACTTTTGTGAATGCTTCACTAATGTTCTTTAGGGTGGGAGATCTGCCATAGTTACCTGGTTTGGCCTACATGTGACTCCAAATCCACAGCTGCGTGGTTAGCTCTTAACTGCCCTCTAAAACAGCCTAGGGGTGACCAATAAATCCTGGCCTTCTCAGCAATGCCAACATTTCATGAAAGAATGAAAAAATGCTGTTTCCACAGTGCGTCGTTCCCATAAAGCTCAAGCTTTTCTGGGGAAGCCAAACAAAATGTAGTCCCTCCTAGATACTAAACAGTTCCAGTGTTGGATTAAAGACTCTACATGTGGCAACCTCTATAGTCAAGCAGAGACAGGGATATCTGACCATTGCTGGCAGTGCTGCCTCCTGCTGGCAGTTCATCAGGAATCATCCTGCTGTCAGGAGGTGAAGGGAAGAGGGCCTTGGCCATGGGAGGTTGGTGCAGTGAGGTTGGAGTCCACCTCCAGCAATATCCCAGTCTCCAATACTCGGACAGACTGCCTGATGAAACAGCGTGTCCTGCCAGGGCCATATCCTGAGGGCAGTTAAGAGTCAACCACATTGTTGTGGGTCTGGAGTCAGACTGGGTGAGGACGGCAGATTTCCTTCCCGAAAGACATGAGTGAACCAGTTTAACGACAGTAGTATCACAGTCATTATTAGACTTTTAATTCCAGATTTTATTGTATTCAGATTCCATGGTCTGCTGTGGTGGGATTTGAACCTGCCTTCCAGAACACTATGTGAGTCTCTAGATTACTAGTCCAGTGACAAAAGCACTACACCACCATCTCCCCTAAACTTGCACGAATAACTCACCTCCTGGCTCCCCAGAGCCTGTCCAGTATCTACAAAGCACAAGTCAGAAGTATGATGGAACGCTCCCCACTTGCCTGGATGGGTGCAGCTCCAACAACACTCAAGAGAATTGACACCGTCCAGGACAAAGCAACCGGCTTGATCTACAAACAATTCAGTCCCTCCACCACACTCAGTAACAGCGAGTGTACCATCGACACTGCATAAATTCATCAAAACTCCTTAGACACCACCTTCCAAGCCTAATTTCTAGACACTATCTCTGAGAAGGACCAGGACAGCGTATACATGGGAACACCACCATCAGCTGAAAGTTCTCCTCTAAGTTACTCACAGTCCTGACTTGGAAAATTATTGCCATTCCTTCAATGTCAAATTCCAGTAATTCCCTCTCTAAGGGCAAAGTGGATCTACCTACCTCAGATGGATTGCTGCGGTTCAAGAGGCAGCTTACCACCACTTCTCCAGGCTAATTAGGAATGGACAATAATTCCTGACCCAGCCAGTGGTGTCCACATCCCATGACTCTACAACTAGAGGATGCCAGAATCTTAATTTTGCATTGACCGCTGAGAGTCTGGAATGCACTGCTTAAGAGTGTGGTGGGAGGGCAGAGTTAAATGTGGCTTCCAAAAGAGAATTGGATAATAAGAGAAAATATTTATAAAGCCAATGTGGAAAGGGCTAGGCAATGGGATTTAGCTGATTTGCTCTCGCAGACAGCCAACATGGATTTAACAGGCTAAAAGACCTCCCTGTGTAGTAATCGTTCTATGATTCTTATGATTAAGAACTTGGAATGTAAATGCTTGAGATTTATTTAGAATTTTCTCACTGAGATAAATCCACAGGCAAATTATTCAATTCCTCAAACTAATAGACCCAAGAATTGGAAGAGGGAGCCAAGAACCGTGTCCTCAACCCTGACAAATAAGGACAAAATGATGATGAGAATTGCAATCTCACTCTTTGCAAGCTCATTATGATTCATCAGGAAAGGATAAGGGAGTCATATTTTTCAAGCTGCCCTTTGCTTTGGATTTTAATCGCTGACAGGGATATAAAATGTGATGTACTTTTATCACTTTGCCAAAACCCCAGGTGGGTCAAATCACAAAGGTTAATGATTTTCCTCTTTCGTTGCCCTTTGTATTACTGTTATTGCTTCTGTATCATGGTAAGAGCAAAAGGTGTGATATCCCAGTTAATCTTTGACCATTACTGCTGTTGGAAAATTCCTTCCCGGCCAGGACATTTAATGTTGAACTCCCTCCATGACAGTATAGTGGGTTGATCTGGACTAAATGCACTGCAGCGGTTCATGAAGGCAGCTCACCACCATCTTCTGCAACTAGGGATGGGTGATAAATGTTGGCCCAGTCAGTGACACACACATCCAATGAATAGTTTTTAAAAAAAATTTGATGAAGCAGTTGTCATTGTACAACACTCCACCACTTCCTCTGGTAGCTCATTCCAAACATGCACCACCATCTAAGTGAGCAAGTTGCTCCTTAGGTCCCTTTTAAGTCTTGCCCCTCCCACCTTAAACCTATGCCATCTACTTTTGGACTTCCCTCGTAGTTTTCAAAAGGTGTTAGATACCCTGAAATGGCAGAGATCAATTAAGGGTGGGCAGTGTTGAAATAAGAATGAAAAGTACAATTATCTTGGATTATGAGCTGTTGTCTCTGTGTATTTTTTTAATTGAGTACATTTGACACAGGTAGATCCACAATGCCTTTTCCAGGATTCTGACCCAGCGACACTGAAGGGATGTTTCCGAGTCAGGATAGTGAGGGGTTTGGAGGGGAACTTGCAGTGAATGGTCTTTCCATGTCCCTGCTGCCATTGTCCTTTTAGATGGAAGCGGTTGTGGACTTTGAAAGTGCTGCCTAAGGTGGAGTCTTGCTGAGTTTCTGCAATGCCTCTTGTAGATTGCGTGTAATTGTGCTCTCGTAGTTTAACAGTTGGAGTTCAGCCATCACCACAAATCTTCAAAGAACTCCCTCCAAGACTTGTATATCCTCCCTGGGGTGTGGTGTCCACAACTGCTCACAATTCCCGAGATGTGATATAGCCAGATTAAACAATGAAGCCTAACCCCTTGTAATTTAGTTTGTTAATTATATAGGGCAGTAGTGCATTAACCTTTTTGATTATTTTCTGTTTAAATGATCTAGGTCATGGACCTCCAAGTCTTTTTTAGCTTCCACTGCATTGTAAATGTGCTTGATTCTTTATGTCAGGGCCCAAGAAATATCTATTGCATCCGCTGCACCCGATGTGGCTTCCTCTTTATTGGGGAGACAGGCCGCCTACTTGCGGAACGCTTCAGAGGACACCTCTGGGACACCTGGACCAACCAACCCAACCACCCCGTGGCTCAATACTTTAACTCCCCCTCCCACTCCACCAAGGACATGCAGGTCCTTGGACTCCTCCATCGCCAGAACATGACAACACGACGGTTGGAGGAAGAGCGCCTCATCTTCCGCCTGGGAACCCTCCAACCACAAGGGATGAACTCAGATTTCTCCAGTTTCCTCATTTCCCCTCCCCCCACCTTGTCTCAGTTGATTCCCTCGAACTCAGCACCGCCCTCCTAACCTGCAATCTTCTTCCTGACCTCTCCGCCCCCACCCCACTCCGGTCTATCACCCTCACCTTGACCTCCTTCCACCTATCACATCTCCATCGCCCCTCCCCCAAGTCCCTCCTCCCTACCTTTATCTTAGCCTGCTGGACACACTTTCCTCATTCCTGATGAAGGGCTTATGCCCGAAACGTCGAATTTCCTGTTCCTTGGATGCTGCCTGACCTGCTGCGCTTTTCCAGCAACACATTTTCAACCCAGGAAATAGAAGGCCATTCGGCCCCTCCATTCAATAAGATCATAGTACATTTGTCCCAAATCTGAACTCCTGTTTTGTGTGAGGTCCTGACAGCTCACAACTTCCTAATATTTCAAAAAATCTATCTACCTCCATTTTAATAAGAACATGTTGTCAGGGCTTACACTGGGTAACTGGTGGGGGAGTAGGAGTGAGATTAATGAGCTTGCAAGGCAATTGCAAAGTTCATTTTTATTTCAGAGGGATCTCAATTATCCGAAGGACACAGGCGGGGAATATTTTATGTGGTTAATCGAGTGACAGATAATCAATGCCGGATAGCATAGTTAGCCATGCATCGGGACTTTGTGATCTTGTTTGGATGATCCAAAGTTTAGTTAATGGAATGCTGGATAATTGAGGTTCCTCCATATTTCTGGTGTCTAAGTGTATTTGTATGGTGATCTAATGAGCTCATTGTTGTTCGGAGGTGCCATGGTTGTTCCCTGCAAGGGGTTGCATTAATTAAACTCCATTCCACAGCATTCCAGGAACAATGAACAGTGCTTGCTAGGTAGGTAGGCAACCCCGATACCAATCGCCCCGAGAGCCAGAAAGTGGGTAGGCTGTTCTGAACGCTGTCGCCCAAAGAAGGGGTAATCGGGACGGGCTGTCCTCATGACAATCAGAAGGTGTGTCAGAAGGTGCCGAGGGGAAGGCTGAGATCCAGAAGGCTTGTGGGCTGCCCTGTGCACTGTCCTCCCAGAGAAGGGGCCGGGCTGTCCTAGAGGTGGCCAGAAGGTGTGTCAGGGCAGTCCACAGGCCGGATGGTGCATAGGGGAAGACCGAGAGCCGGAAGGTGGGTGAGCCATCGTCAGCGCTGTCACCCTGGGCAGGTAATGGGGCAGGCTATCCTAGAGGTGTGTCAATGTGGACCGAGAACTGGAAGGGGAAGGGGGCAGACCATGAGCCAGAAGGGGCGCAGGTTCGGGCTGTCTCAGAGTGGCCGGAAGGCAGGAGGGATGGGGCAGTACCTTGCTGCGTTGCAGGGGGTGTCTGTATTTTACACATTGTTTCTTATCTAATTGGACTGTCTTATATGTATTTGTTACTGTTTTGTGATGACTGAAGGTGGGATTTGAGGCTTGTCCTCATTTTCCTGAAAACTAGTTGAATGGTGTGGTTTGGGGCCTAGCTTTGCTGCTCCTCTCCCTTGTAAAATTGCTGTTTCTCTGTGTACAGCTGTTAATGTTAATGGTTTTGTAAACTATACTGTTTAAGGAAATTTTAAGAAAACAGTTCTTGTTTTCCATTGTTACCCTGCAACCTTTGTTGGGTGTCAGACTGACACACTAAGATTTTCAGATCTATCAGGCCACCTCAGTGTGCTGTGCAGCCAATGAGGGATTTTTTTGAAAAGCAGTCGCAGTTGTAATGATCAAAATGTTGCAGCCAATTGTGCACAGCAAACGTTCAAAGAGAATCTCACAGAGTCATAGAGAGGTACAGCATGGAAACAGGCCATTCGGTCCAACCCGTCCATGCCAACCAGATATCCTAACCTAATCTAGTCCCCTTTGCCAGCACCTGGCCCATATCCTAGGAGAAAGTGAGGACTGCAGATGCTGGAGATCAGAGCTGAAAAATGTGTTGCTGGAAAAGCGCAGCAGGTCAGGCAGCATCCAAGGAGCAGGAGAATTGACGTTTCTTCAGGAATGAGGGCTCATGCCTGAAGTGTCGATTCTCCTGCTCTTTGGATGCTGCCTGACCTGCTGTGCTTTTCCAGCAACACATTTTTCAGCCCTGGCCCA
Organism: Hemiscyllium ocellatum; assembly: GCF_020745735.1. Classification (NCBI taxonomy): domain Eukaryota; kingdom Metazoa; phylum Chordata; class Chondrichthyes; order Orectolobiformes; family Hemiscylliidae; genus Hemiscyllium; species Hemiscyllium ocellatum. The sequence goes on along the minus strand of NC_083419.1, from coordinate 13,299,537 downwards.
TATCCCTCTAAACTCTTCCTATTCATATACCCACCCAGATGTCTTTTAACTGTTGTAATTGTAACAGCCCCCATCACTTCCTCTGGCAGCTCATTCCATACACACACCACCTTCTGTGTGAAAAAGTTGCCCCTTAGGTCCCTTTTAAATCTTTTCCCTCTCACCTTAAACCTATGCCTTCTAGTTTTGGACTCCCCCAACTGAGGGGAAAGACCTTGTCAATTTACTCTTTTCTTGACTCTCATGATTTTATAAACCTCTATAAGACCACCCCTCAGTCTCCAACACTCCAGGGAAAACAGCCCCAGCCTATTCAGTCTCTCCCTGTAGCTCAAACCCTCCAATCCTGGCAACATCCTTGTAAATCTTTTCTGAACCCTTTCAAGTTTCACAACACCTTTCCTGTAGCAGGGAGACCAGAATTGAACACAGTATTCCAAAAGCCTGTTTCTGTGATGTTGGTTAGGGATAAATACTGGCCTGGACACTGAGGTTAACTCCCCTGCTACTCTTTCAAGTAATGCATTGGAGTTTTTCACATTTGCCTGGGAAGGTGACGTCTCTGTTTAAAGTGGTCATCCCAAAGAAGGTTCCTCGTCTCTCCAGGGTGTGACGAGGGTTGAGGGAGATGGATGGAAGTCATTTGGATTGGGTGGGAACATGTGGGCGAAAGTGGCTATTTCAGTGACTGTTTTACGGAGTCCTTTCTGGTGAATGCTGTTACAGCTTCTGTAAACGCTGCACACAACCCATCCCACTTAGATTCTAATTACCTTATCCTTGCCTACAATAATAACTAGGTTCAGTGAGCTGGCAGGGTAAAGGTCAGAAATGAAAACCACTGAATGTGATTACAAGGCTTGGTCAGCATAATGTCACATATGAGTTCAGGATGATTCCTAATAAATGGAAGAATGCTTTACCAAGTAATTATATAGTTAGTTTATGGCTCTGACACATGGGTGTGATGCATTTGATTCTAAAATTGGGTCAGATATAATTGTGGGCCTGATTCAGATGTGGCCTTCCCCAATCTAGTATTTGATTTTATCACAGATGGTCCTTAAATTAGACATTCTTCTAATAATTCTGTTGCTCTTTACTACTTTCAAGTCCTGGCAAGTTCATGGTTTTACATTAATGGACTGGATTAAATTGTGAATCTGTAGCTTTGCAGTTCCTTCAGTTGAAGCTTTAGCCCCTGGCCTGAGAGAAATCGAGCAGATGTCGAGAAAACGTGGCTCAGGAGTATTTGCCGACCCATTCCACCCCAATTCTCACCGGGCACCATTTATTTTTACCACACTTTGCTTTTCTTTTAGGGTGTAGAGGAGTTGGACTGGGGTGAATAAATTTAAAAATCATGCAACTCCAAGTTTTAGTCCAACAGGTGTATTTGAAAGCACGAGCTTGTACCTTCAAATAAACCTGTTGGACTATAACTTGGTGTTGTGTGATTTTTTTAAGAGATTGTGACTGTGGCATTAGGACTGTGGTGACATCCTGATGGCCTTTGTTCCTGATGGAGAGGCTGCTGCTTTGAGTCAGAGGTTTTCCTTGGTCAGGCCAAACTCTTCAGTGGACCCCACCGGCCCCCTTAATCTCTTTCCGTTCCTGAACTGATTCATACCCCACCCTGTTGATGCTTATACCCCAGGAGAAAGTAAGGACTGCAGATGCTGGAGATCAGAGCTGAAAATGTGTTCAGGATTCCTGAAGAAGGGCTCATGCCCAAAACGTCGACTCTCCTGCTCCCTGGATGCTGCCTGACCTGCTGCGCTTTTCCAGCAACCCATTTTCAGCGATGCTTATACCCCACCCCTTCGATGCTCATACCCCACCCTGTCGATGCTCATAGCCCACCCTGTTGATGTTCATACCCCACCCCTTTGATGCTCATACCCCACCCTGTCGATACTCATACCCCACCTTGTCGATGCTCATACCCCACCCTGTCGATGCTCATTACCCACCCTGTCGATACTCATACCCCACCCTGTCGATGCTCATACCCCACCCTGTCGATGCTCATACCCCACCCTGTCGCTGCTCATACCCCACCCTTGTCGATGCTCATACCCCACCCTGTCAATGCTCATACCCCACCCTGTCGATACTCATACCCCACCCTGTCAATGCTCATACCCCACCCTGTCGATACTCATACCCCACCCTGTCAATGCTCATACCCCACCCTGTCAATGCTCATACCCCACCCTGTCGATGTTCATAGACCACCCTGTCGATGCTACAATTTTGATGCTCCTGGTGTCTTCAACCAGACCCCTCTTTCAACCTTGAAATTCTTGCATTTATATAGCAACATCACAAGCTCAGGACATCTCAAGGTGATACTGTTTCTAATGAAAGTGGATTCTGAAAACTTTTTATTAACCCGTGTGACCAGGAGTGTGCCACTTGATCAAATGTTCCAGTTGACCGAGACGTCCTTTTATTCAGTGTGAAAACACATACTACGTCATAGAAATGTAATGCAGGGGGGTTACACATCACTGTTATAGTGGAGTGTGTGGTGCTGGAAAAGCACAGCAGGTCAGGCAGCATCCCAGGAGCAGGAGAGTTGATGTTTTGGGCATAAGCTCTTCATCAGGAATGAGGCTGTGAGGCAAGGGGGTAGAGAGATAAATGGGAAGGGGGTAGGCTGGGGGGGAAGGTAGCTGAAAATGCAATAGGTAGATGAAGGTGGGGAAGAAGGTGATAGGTCGGAGAGCAGGGTGGAGCAGATAGGTAGGAAGGAAGATGGACAGCTAGGACAGTCATGAGGGCGGTGCCAAGTTAGAAGGCTGAATCTAAGATAAGGTGGGGGGAGGGAAAATGTAAAGAAAGTATAACATTACTGTTATACTTTGTTTACAGCATTTGTTGCTTAAATTATAATGTAACTTTGCTTTCAATAAAATGTAGCAACAGACAGTCTTCTCTCTCGCACCTTCAACTGACTACTCAGACATCAGGGTAATACCAGAAACTTCCCGTTTAGAATCCCTACAGTGTGGAAACAGGACATTTGGCACATTGAGTCCACACCGACCCTCCGAAGAGCATCTCACCCAGACTGACACCCTACCTTACATTTCCCATGGCCAATCCACCTTGTCTGCATATCCCTGAACACTATTGGCAATTTAGCGTGGCCAATCCACCCTAACCTGTACATCTGTGGGAGGAAACCCAGGCCGACATAGGGAGAATTTGCAAACAATCACCTGAGGCAGGAATCGAACCTGGGTATCTGGAGTGTGAGGCTGCAGTGCTAACCACTGCACCACTGTACCGCCCCTAGCCCTTGTGTTCTTCTGACATGGATCTAGTTTCAGTCCCATTCGAGGCCCAGGAAAAATGACATTATTTGGGCAGTGGGGGAACATTTGGAGCAGGAGGTACAGAGATGAGTTTCAGCTACTCCAATCTTTGGGCTGTCAATATTCCAGTTTGAGTGTACATTGTACACGTGTGGGAGTGCTATTTTATCTTTGTGATCTCTGTTTACAGTGGGCCATCGTATCCGTCCAGCAGGCTCGAGGTAAATCCAGGGAAGTTAAAACCAGCCTCTTCCTGACGTTAATCCCTGACAGATACTGAAGGGGTGAATGGAAACCAGAGTTTAGAAATCAGGGCTGTGACTCAGGGAGATATTTCAGAAAACACTTGCTCATGTTGCAAAGCTCCACCCTGAAGGAAGTTTGCAATGTTCTGAGTCTCCACAGAATCATTGTTCCTCACTGCCAAAGGCTAATGGAAATGTTGAAGTGATGGTAGACATCAGGAATGCCAACAGGATGCAGGCAACATTCCACTCGGCACAGCCTCATGGAAAACAAAACCCAGAAAATAATCTCTGCTCCAGCACTTCCAAAATTACAGTGAGGAAAGTAAAAGCCAGCCATCCAAAACAACATTCCAAAATGTTCCTAAGTACTGAGGATTGAGGGCCATCTGCATTGAGCTGGATGGTTTATTGAAAACTTCAAAGATGAGGTATTTAAAGTTCTAGGCAAAAGTGAGGACAGCAGATGCTGGAATCCAGGGTTTAGATCAGAGTGGTGCTGGAAAAGCACAGCAGGTCAGGCAGTATCCGAGGAGCAGGAAAATTGACGTTTCGGGCAAAAGCCCTTCATCAGGAATACCTGATGAAGGGTTTATGCCCGAAACATCGATTTTCCTGCTCCTCCGTTGCTGCCTGACCTGCTGTGCTTTTCCAGCACCACTCTGATCTAAACCCCAAAATTTCGAGTTCTAGTTTGTCCACAAATGAGCTAATGACCCTGATCATGGCAGATGGACATATTATGAAAGAAACAACTCACACATATACAGCACCTTCCATGACCATTGGACACCTCAAAGTTGTTTACAGACAATTTGGTGCTTTTTAGAATTAGGGTTTATTGTCACATATACTCAAGTATATGAGTGCAGTTGAAAGTGTACATGATGCTATATTAGGTACAAATTTTAGGTACTAAAATAGATTAGGCATAAAAATAGGGAAATAAAGAAAAAAGCTGAAAGTTCTACATTACAGTTCTTCATAATATAGGAAAATAAACAAATAAAATTAAAAGATAAATATTATCGCCCTTCTACAGCCTACAGTCACTGCACACTGGGGGAGTCCTTATTGTTTAGTAGCAAACAAAGAAGTCAAGTTTTGTATACCATCGACAGACAGTCATGAGATAGACACCAAATATTTCTGTTTTACCAATTGATTGACAGATAAGTGTTAGTCTGGGTACTGGGGGAGAGCACAGGGTAGATGCACAGAGGTGGTTTCTGCTTGTGGGAGAGTCTAGGATTGTTCAGGCTCCCATGTTCTTCTCTGAAATAGTCACATTGAGACTGGTCCATCTAATACAGCTGAAAGAAATAAAACTGAAATGGTTACAGGGATGGCATGGTGGCTCAGTGGTTAGCACTACTGTCTCACAGCGGCAGGGACCTGGGTTCGATTCCACCCTTGGGTGACTCCCTGTGTCTGTGTGGGTTTCCTCTGGGTGCTCCGGTTTCCTCCCACAATCTATAGATGTGCAGGCCAGGTGAATTGGCTAAATTGTCCATAGTGTCCAGGCATGTGTAGCCTAGGTGATTAGCTGTGGGAAATGCAAGGTTATTGGGATAGAGTGGGATGCTCTTTGGAGGGTTGGTGTAAACTCGATGGGCCGAATGGATTGCATCTACATTGTTGGAATTCTGTGAGTTGGTGAGATTAGGTTGTAATAAGAAATTTGGATGAAATTCCTCTCTCTACTAATACAAAACAGATATTTACTCATGTCCTTGCCATGAGTTAGCAATACCACTAAGCAAGCGGAAAGGCTGTTTTGCAAACACGTTAAACATCCATCTGCTCATGTGGGCAACAAACATTGAGGCTGACATTGAGAAAATGCCATTCATCAGAGTCAGCTCCACTGGCTATAAATGCTAGCCTAGCCAGTGACATCCACATTCGGGAGTGAATTTTAAAAATTCATCTTCCAGTAAAGTGTTGGGTGAGTATTGGGGCAGTCAAATATGACATTTTATTTTCATCATAGTGCATTAACAAAGTCAGCCAACAATTAGGAGGAGCTGTCATTCAGTGGAATATCCTTTGTTATTTTAAAATAAAGCTGGAGTTAAGACACGGATCTGCCAGTGGAATGGTGGGACATGATGGGCTGATTGGCCTTCATCCTTCCATATGTTCATTTGTTTCACCTATAATCCAATAGATAGAACGTCTTTGTCTGGCCATGGCTGGTTCAGCTAATGATAAGACAGTAGGATTGAACCTGTCTCTACTCAAGCCTATCCCAACAGTGTCTGTGCTTCACCCGAACGTCGGGCTCTGGTAGCACAGTGGTAGTGTCCCCATCTCTGAACTGGGGTCCCAGGTTCAACACCTACTCTTCCCCCAGATAATGGTCATAACATATCTGATCAGGATGATTAATCATACCTTTCTCCCTCCACCCCCCCACCCCCGGGCCAGCAAGTGCAAGTTCAGGTTTCACCTGTCCTGGAAGGCGTGTCAAAAACATTAATTAAAAATAATTTCATTATCAGGTAATTGAGCATTGCGGCACAGAGGTAGTACCCTACCTCTGGACCCGGACATCCAGGTTTGAGAGGTGGTGATGGAGTGTTAATCCAGAACTGCATTCCATTGAATGCCACCATACCAGATAGTGACATTTGAATTCAATATAAACTGGTTTAATGGCAACTATGGTCGTAAGAATCTATCTGGTCCATTATAGAGTCAAAGAGATGTACAACATGGTAACAGACCCTTTGGTCCAACCCGTCCATGCCGACCAGATATACCAACCTAATCTAGTCCCACCTGCCAGCCCCTGGCCCATATCCCTCCAAACCCTTCCTATTCATATACCCATCCAAATGCCTCTTAAATGTTGCAATTGTACCAGCCTCCACTACATCCTCTGGCAGCTCATTCCATACATATACCACCCTCTGTGTGAAAACATTGCCCGGTAGGTCTCTTTTGTATCTTTCCCCTCTCACCCTAAACCTATGCCCTTTAGTCCTGGACTCCTTGACCCCAGGGAAAAGACATTGCCTATTTTTCCTACACATGCCCCTCATACTTTTGTAAACCTCTGTAAGGTCACCTCTCAGCCTCCAATGCTCCAGGAAAACAGCCCCAGCCTGTTCAGCCTCAATACTCTGGCCAATAAAGGAAAGCATACCAATCACCTTCTTCACTATCCTATCTACCTGCGACCCTACTTTCAAGGAGCTATGAACCTGCACTCCAAGGTCTCTTTGTTCAGCAACACTCCCTAGGACCTTACCATTAAGTGTATAAGTCCTGCTAAGATTTGCTTTCCCAAAATACAGCACCTTACATTTATCTGAATTAAACTCCATCTGCTACTCCTCAGCCCATTGGCCCATCTGGTCAAGATCCTGATGTAATCTGAGGTAACCCTCTTCACTGTCCACTACATCTCCAATTTTGGTGTCATCTGCAAATTTACTAACTGTACCTCTTATGCTCACATCCAAATCACTTACGTAAATGACAAAAAGTAGAGGACCCAGCACCGATCCTTGAGGCACTCCACTGGTCACAGGCCTCCAGTCTGAAAAACAACCCTCCACCACCACCATCTGTCTTCTACCTTTGAGCCAGTTCTGTATCCAAATGGATAGTTCTCCCTATATTCCGTGAGTTCTAACCTTGCTAATCAGTCTCCCATTGGGAACCTTGTCGAACGCCTTACTGAGGTCCATATGGATCACATCTACTGCTTTGCCCTCATCAATCCTCTTTGTTACTTCTTCAAAAAATTCAGTCAAGTTTGTGAGACATGATTTCCCACACACAAAGCAATGTTGACTATCCTTAATCAGTCCTTGCTTTTCCAAATACATGTACATCCTGTCCCTCAGGATTCCCTCCAACAACTTGCCTAGGATCGACATCAGGCTCACAGGTCTATAGTTCCCTGGCTTGTCCTTACCACCCTTCTTTAACAGTGGCACACGGTAGCCAACCTCCAGTCTTCCGGCACCTCACCTGTGACTATCGATGATACAAATATCTCAGCAAGAGGCCCAGCAATCACTTCTCTAGCTTCCCACAGAGTTCTCGGGTACACCTGATCAGGTCCTGGGGATTTATCCACCTTTAACCATTTCAAAACATCCAGCACTTCCTCCTCATAATATGGACATTTGGCAAGATGTCACCATCTATTTCCTGACAGTCTATATCTTCCATATCCTTTTCCACAGTAAATACTGATGCAAAATATTCATTTAGTATCCCCCCCATTTTCCCAACAGTCTATATCTTCCATATCCTTTTCCACAGTACATTTTCTGTGGCTCCACACAAAGGCTGCCTTGCTGATCTTTGTGGGGCCCTATTCTCTCCCTAGTCACCCTTTTGTCCTTAATATATTCGTAAAAACCCTTTGAGTTCTCCTTAACTCTATTTGCCAAAGCTATTTCATGTCCTCTTTTTGCCCTCCTGATTTCTCTCTTAAGTATAATCCTACTTCCTTTATACTTTTCTAAGGATTCACTCGATCTATCCTGTCTATACCTGACATATGCTTCCTTCTTTTTCTTAACCAGACCCTCGATTTCTTTAGTCATCCAGCATTCCGTATACCTACCAGCCTTTCCTTTCATCCTGACAGGAATATACTTTCTCTGGATTCTTGTTATCTCATTTAGAGTCATAGAGATATACAGCATGGAAACAGACCCTTCGGTCCAACCCATCCACGCTGACCGGATATCCCAACTCAATCTAGTCCCACCTGCCAGCACGTGACCCATATCCCTCCAAACTCTTCCTATTCATATACCCATCCAAATGCCTCTTGAATGTTGCAATTGTACCAGCCTCCACCACAACTTCTGGCAGCTCATTCCTTACACATACCACCCTCTGCGTGAAAAAGTTGCCCCGTAGGTCTCTTTTATATCTTTCCCCTCTCACCCTAAACCTATGTCCTCTAGTTCTAGACTCCTTGACTCCAGGGAAAAGACATTGCCTATTTACCCTATCCATGCCCCTCATACTTTTGTAAACTTCTATAAGGTCACCCCTCAGCCTCTGATGGTCCAAGGAAAACAGCCCCAGCCTGTTCAGCCTCTCCCTATAGCTCAAATCCTCCAACTCTGGCAACATCTTTGTAAATCTTTTCTGAACCCTTTCAAGTTCCCAACATCTTTCCGATAGGAAGGAGATCAGAATTGCACGTAATATTCCAACAGTGGCCTAACCAATGTCCTGTACAGCCACAACATGACCTCCCAACTCCTGTACTCAATACTCTGACCAATAAAGGAAAGCATACCAAACGCATTCTTCACTATCCTATCTACCTGCGACTCCACTTTCAAGGAGCTATGAACCTGCACTCCAAGGTCTCTTTGTTCAGTAACACTCCCTAAGACCTTACCATTAAGTGTATAAGTCCTGCTAAGATATTCTTTCCCAAAATGCAGCACCTTGCATTTATCGGAATTAAACCCCATCTGCCACTTCTCTCCCCATTTTCCAGCTGTCCCTTTACCTGTGAACATCTGCCCCCAATCAGCTTTCAAAAGATCTTGTCTAATACCATCAAAATTGGCCTTTCTCCAATTTAGAACTTCAACTTTTAGATCTGGTCTGTCCTTTTCCATCACTATTTTAAAATGAATAGAATTATGGTCGCTGGCCCCAAAGTGGTCCCCCACTGACACCTCAGTCACCTGCCCTGCCTTATTTCCCAAGAGGAGGTCAAGTTTTGCACCTTATCTAGTACGTACAATCACATACTGAATCAGAAAATTGTCTTGTACACACTTAACAAATTCCTCTCCATCTAAACGCTTAACACTATGGCAATCCCAATTGATGTTTGGAAAGTTAAAATCCCCTACTATAACTACCCTATTATTCTTACGGATAGCTGAGATCTCCTGCCAAGTTTGTTTCTCAATTTCCCTCTGACTATTAGGGTGTTTATAATCCAATCCCAATAAGGTGATCATCCCTTTCTTATTTCTCAGTTCCACCCAAATAACTTCCCTGGATTATTTCCGGGAGTAGCGGCACAGTGGCACAGTGGTTAGCACTGCTGCCTCACAGCGCCTGAGACCTGGGTTCAATTCCCGACTCAGGCGACTGACTGTGTGGAGTTTGCACGTTCTCCCCGTGTCTGCGTGGGTTTCCTCCGGGTGCTCCGGTTTCCTCCCACAGTCCAAAGATGTGCGGGTCAGGTGAATTGGCCATGCTAAATTGCCCATAGTGTTAGGTAAGGGGTAAATGTAGGGGTATGGGTGGGTTGCGCTTCGGCGGGTCGGTGTGGACTTGTTGGGCCGAAGGGCCTGTTTCCACACTGTAAGTAATCTATCCTCCCTCAGCACAGCTATAATGCTATCCCTTATCAAAAATGACACTCCCCTTCCTCTCTTGCCTCCTTCAGGGAAGGAAATCATCCATTCTTACCATTCTTGGCCTATGTGTGGTTCCAGACACACCCCATTATAGTTGACTCTTAACTGCCTTCTGGGCAATTAAAGATGGGTAATAAACAATGCTGCAGCCAGTGATACAACATCCCAAGAACAAATAAAAACTCAAGTTTCATCTGCCATGCATGGGTGTGCTAAAATGTCTGAGTAGGTCGATTAGAACAACTTCATTGTAAGAGAAGTGTTGCAGACTGGTGTAGTAAATAATGGAAATGGCACATTAGTGAAGTAAGTAGGTGTTTAAGTTGATGAATGGTGCCAGTGTAATGGGGAGTAGAGGAGATTGAAAAAAATTTGGAGCTTTAATTTAACTCCAATCTATCCGAAACCAGAAAATTGCAAACGGGAATTAAAAATTCATCTTCAGTTCATTGCTGCCATCATTCTCTTTGAATGTACTATACCCATCACAGATTATTCAGTATCCGAGCATTCAGAAGGCTCAGCATCTTTGGTGTACATAGTAATTCGCACAAACTATGGTGTACATTTCCTTTAACAGGGGTGAGGATTCAGAAAATAGACATGCTGCAGTGTCCCTCCTGCAATGATGAGCTCCTTGTGACAAATTGGAAATGGCAGAAGTCTGATTAAACCTGTTGCCAGCTCCATTTCTGAGCTGAAGAGGTGCGGTTCTTCCTCTCAATTCACACCAGCTGACACACTTGTCAGCTCAGAAAAGGAAAGGGTAAGAGAGGGCGAACCTGCAAATGAAACCTCCCCTGTGTGGCAAATGCTGCTTGAAGTGAAAACCTTTTGCCTTCTTGCATAAGGTGCAACTTGCCCAGAACAAATTTGTTTCTCAAGGTCAGAGATGTACGCAGGAACGCCTTGAAAGGAGCAAACGGATGTATTAGAAAGTACCAGTGGTCAAGCAGTACCAACAATCTAATCGAACCTGGGCCCTGTTCATCTGGTTAGCATTGAGAAAATAGTTCTGGGGATGTTACATTTAGACTAGGCCAAAGTGAGTACTGCTGATGCTGGAGATTAGAGTAGTGCTGAAAAAGCACAGCAGCTCAGGCAGCATTCGAGGAGCAGGAAAATCAGTGTTTCGGGCAAAAGCCTTCATCAGGAATGTTACATTTAGACAGTATGCAGCCTCTGCAGCAGGTGTAGAGGGCATCAGTATTTGACATAACACTCCACAAACTTAGTAGCAACTATAACGTTCATGATGACCACAACAGGTAATGGTGAACCATTTTCCAATATGTTATTTTTTGTTAAATTCTGTGTCTTGAAATGTAAGGTAAGAAGGCTGGCTTTCCATTTGAGTATAGTTAAATATCACTTGGGGTATGTGTGTCTGTTTTGACCAGTAGCCATTTATAAGTGAACCAAATATATTGTTTAATAGGTATTTCTCCCAATGTTTCTAACATATATGAGACTTCATAGGGCTGAATATTCATATACTCACGGTGTTATTAAATCAGAGTTTATTCATGCATTGTAGGCAGGAACTCTTGGGGTATAGATCTAAGCATTAACTTGGATTATACCTAGTATTCGTTGATGTACATTACCACTGTACCTATACTCTAAAAACTGCCCACAGCATGAACAGTGCGATATTAATGCGCATTTTCCTTTTCGTATACAAAGCTGGATCAACCTAAAATTAGGAGGATCAGGGCTGTTACTACATCACACATATTAATGAAGCACAGGTAATTTAGATATCTGAGTGCCACATTACAGGAGGAATATGAACCCATTGTATAAAGTGCAGAAGCAGTTTAGGGGAATGGTCCCAGGGATGAGACGTTTCTGTAGTAAGGATAGATTGAAGAAACTGGGACTGTTCTCCCTGGAGAGGCAAAGACTCAGACGTGATCTGATAGATCAAAACCCTGACTTGGAGACAGTGAAGACTGCAGATGCTGAAGGTCAGAGTCAGTAGATGTGAGACTGGAAAAGCAATCAGCCTGCGAGGAGCAGGGGAGTCAGTGTTTCGGGCCGAAACTCTTCACCCTGCTGATCAGATGCTGTCTGTGTGCTTTTCCAGCCTCACATCTGTTGACTCCGAAATCAAAATCCTGAGCTGGCTTGATAGATTAGATGAAGAGAAACTGTTTAGCACTAGCAAAAAAGATATAAAAAACAGAGGTCACAGATTTAAAGTGATTTGTAAAAGGAGCAAATGTGATATGAGCATGTACTTTTCCACGCACTGAGTAGTTAGGGTTTGGAATTCACTGCCTGCACATGTGGTGGAGGCAGGTTCAATTGAGGCATTCAGGAGAGTATTGGATGATTATTTGGATAGAAATAGTGTGCAAGGATGTGGGAGAAAAGCATTAGATTGACGTTAGGTAATGATGCCTGTTCAAAGGCCCTGTACAGAAACAATAAGCGGAATTACCTCTTTCCGCACTGTAACTTTTCCTTGATTATGTATTGCAGCTATTTCAAGCTAGAATTTTGGAAGAAACTCCAAGTAAATTGAAAAACACTGTGGTAAAATGAAGGGTTGGTCCATAGATATATACTGCATAGAAGGAAGCCATTTGACCCATCAGGCCTGTACTGGATGTTTGCTGCAGTAATCCAAAATCAGTCCCACTTACTTGCTGTCTCCACATCACCTAGTGCAAGCCCACTGCTCAAAATTAGTTTTCCGTGCTTCTGTATCTGCCTCAACCATGCCCTATAGCGAGACATGATATGTCATTGAGTCATAGAATCCTGGGGCTGTACAACACAGGAAAAGGCCCATCAGCCCATCGTGTCTGCGTTGATCACATGGCCTAACAGTCTTTTACACAAAGGACTTGCCCCTAAGCCCCTAATCTGAATGTCTTTGCAACAGTTTGATGTTCTCTGACAACCACAGAACATGATCCACTGCTCATTCATCTTATCAAATCCCTTCTGTAATATGACTAAGCTGTGTTACATTTGCAGTTAGAACTGGTTTACAAAGGATGACTAATAGTTTCCGAAATAATCTAATCTTCAGAACTATTAAAAGATCATTTTCCTCAAAAGAATCAGAAGATGATTAAGGATACAGACCGGTGGAAACTTGGAGGGACTAATGAAAGAATTCATCAGATATAAACTGCGTTCAAGTGTAAGCTGCAAATCTTTAGTGAGCACTGCTCTGTTCACACGGCTGTCATTACCTGACACTCAGTGTTTGGCAGAGACTGAAATTCTCCAGTTTCAAATCATCTTTAGAAACAACCAAACATCACTTAATTGCAGCTCACTGCACAAGGTTGTCTGCTTTGTTTACAGTAAATCCCAAATGGATACTGTTGGTGATTTGTAACCTTTAGTTACAAATTCTGGAAGTAAAACCCAAATGCCTACAAGGTCATATCAATGGTTCAATGGCCTTACGGTCTGACAACGCTGAATAACACTTTTCTTTCCATGTTAATAGGAAGAACCATCGATGGCCAGCCTTATCATTGCCCCTAAGATGGTAAATTGAGCCTTTCATGGGGTGTAGAAACACACATGGCTGTTTAGGGTTTGCAGGGAAGGGTGGTGATTTTGACCGAATGACACTGAAGGAATGACAATTTATTTCCTTGATGTGGAGATGCCGGTATTGGACTGGGGTGGACAAAGTTAAAAGTCACACAACACCAGGTTATAGTCCAACAGGTTTATTTGGAAGTACAAGCTTTCAGAGCGTTGCTTCTTGAAGGGGAGGTGCTCCAAAAGCTAGTGCTTCCAAATAAACCTGTTGGACTATAACTTGGGGTTGTGTGATTTTTAGGTTTATTTCCCAGTCAGGGTGATGTGTGGATGGGAGAGGGACATACGGTGTTTCTTACACCATACTCCCCTTCCTTGTCTTTGAGGATGGAAGGGGGCACAGATTGAGAAGGACTTGTTAAGGCAGGCTGGGTGAGATTTAACAGGATCAAGACTAAATGGTCATGGCCTTAAGAACATATTGAATATCAGTGGACCTTGTTTTAATATCTTTGCATTTGATTTTTTTTAAAAAAGTGATTCAATTATCCCAACCTTCTCATGTGTGGCCCTGTCATGAATTACCCTGCAGTCAAATGATCACACATTAATCCCAAATTTCAAAACCAGAGCTTCGTCAGTGACACGATCGTTATTTTATTCTCAACATAAAATGCCTTGGGCTTAATTGCCTTTCCAGCCTTGATGTTTATTGACATCTGCATTAAGTTCCTCAATCAAGATACCAGCAGCTTCCTGACTGTGTGTTAATGAGCTACAAGGGTACAAATTTACATTCCTAGTTGAATATTAATCTGCATTTAAAGAGCCATCATGTTTGTGATTAAATATTTGGAAAATCTCTTCTTTTCATATTGTTTGTGCAACTCACAATAAGATTCCAATCTCACTGAGTGCCTGAGTGGAGTAGATTCTTGTCCTCACTGGTGGGGGAAGGGAACCACTGACCCTTAGAACTTCGATGACCTTCCTTTCATTCGGAAGAAAGAAAGTAAGACTTGGATTTATATGTCACTTTTCACAACCACCTGAGGCCTCAAAAGCACTTTACAGTCAATTAAATGCTTTTGAGGTCTTGATAAACAGAGTCATGATGACGAAGTTTTTTTTAAATCTTGCAAACTTCAGGACAAATGCAAATTTCAAAGAATCATAACAATTTATAGCACAGAACTAAAACTCTCCCGATTGGTTTGATGGTGTGAGGCTGCCTCTAATAGAGTGTTTTCAACGATGCTCCGAGTTGATCTTACCTCAGATCTCTTGAAGCACTACACTGTACTGGTCTACTCTCTTGTAACCAAACCACTTAATATTAGCCCAGAAAACCAACGAGCCCGGAGAATGCAATGTTTGTACATACTATATGTACTTGTGTAAAAGTCGAGTTTTTTAGACTACTTTTTAAGGTTAAATTTATGGGGGTCAACTATTGCGTTTGAGAGTTTGAAACTCACGCTGCAGTTCAAAACACTGTATCATTAGCAGACGCCCAATTGATCCCTAAACGAGTAAAGAAAAAAATGTTGATCTGTTATCTGTGAAGAACTAGAGTTGCCATTTACATGAGATAGATGGAAAGTTCCAGATTTTCTGGCCAAAAATAGGGGTCGACTTATACATGAGATTGACTTTTACTCAAGTATATACGGGAATAGTTTTCTTTAATAAATGTCTGTTGGATTATTTAACAATTCCCTGCAAATAAATCAAACATGTTTAAGCCTTATGCCTTCTTTGAATTACCTGAGGAACTTGGGGAGGCTATAGTTCCCCATTGCACTCTCCATGGAAACACATCAGCCAATCAGAAGTAACCTGTCAACCAGTCAACACCATTTTCCCTGTAGAATAAATTGCTGTGATTATTTGAAATCTGGCATTCTTGCATTTGTCCTGATGAATGCAAGATGAAGAGCTTCAGCAATATATCCATTCTCTCCGAATGAATTAACCTCTGTACGATCAACTGAATGTTTTCTTTGGCACCGTGAATCTCGGGTAGGTTTCCCCCCGGGTGAGTGGGGGTGAATTTGAACTTGCTTCACTTGTTGGTAAAAGTTATTATTGAGTTAGTTTGTGTCAGTTCAGCTGCCAGCACTTGGAATTTCAAGTCTTGGGTTCAAGTTGCCCCTCCAGGACGTGGGTTCTGAACCTGCGCTGCAGCACACAGGGTGTACTGCACTTTTGGAGATGTTGTCTTTCAGTTGAGATGTTCAGGCTGTGTATTTGTAAGGGACCCCAGGACACTATTTTGAAGAGAGTGGGAGAGATATCCTTGTTGTCCTGGCTAACCTATCAACCAACGTCATGCACAAATTCTGGTCATTAATATCCTGCTGTTTATTATGGTGTTTGCTGTTCTGATATTGGATGCCACATTAGCCACCCTAAAACAGGAATTGCACTTCTGGAGAGTACCTAATTAGTTGCAAAGAGCTTTAGGACATCCACATGTAGTCACAAGAAGCACTGAGTGAATGTGAGCCTTTCTTTTATTGATGAGTTGTGTGGTTTTACCATACTGTGGGACCCAGCAATGTGATTAGATTACTTATAGTGTGGAAACAGGCCCTTCGGCCCAACAGGTCCACGCTGACCCATCGAAGCGTAACCCACCCAGACCCATTCTCCTACATTTACCCCTTCACTTAACACCACGGGCAATTTAGCACGGCCAATTCACCTAACCTGCACATTTTTGGATTGTGGGAGGAAACCGGAGCACCCGGAGGAAACGCACGCAGACACGGGGAGAATGTGCAAACTCCACACAGGCAGGAATTGAACCCGGGTCTCTGGCGCTGTGAGGCACCAGTGCTAACCACTGTGCCACCGTGCCGTCCACTGTGTGGCCTGTGCTATGTTGTGGAGAGGCCAGTCACTGGGCTGCTGTCAAGGCTGCTTTTCAGGTGGTAATGCCTAATTGTTGCTTTGGCTTGCTTGAAGGCTGAGGATTCGGTTGGGGTGGGAGGGGGGAGTGGGGTTCAGATTTGAGGGTGCAGGTGGGGGGTGGGGTACCTGATCTTTGCCAGCCTCAATGTAGCAATCTGCGTCAGATTGCCTGCAAAGTGCCTCAAACCAGCGGCCTCACCTTCATCAGTCCGACTCTGAAGATCTTTTCCTTTTAAATCAAGCTGTGAAGGTAGATATCCACCCCACGGCACTGATCAGTTTACTATCCTCAGCAGTGAACACTAACCTGTCCAGGCTAACAGTGGTTCCCTAATGCAATCTCCATAGCAATGCCTTCACTAATCAGAGTTGACTTGCCCAACCAATCAGAACCCTGTTCACATGCAATATAAGTGGTTGTTTCCTTTGAACTTGGACATTCGTGCATCGGTTTTGATGAGTAGAAGATGTATTGGCCATGCTAAATTGCCCGTAGTGTTCAGGGATGTGTAGGTTAGGTGCATTAATCAGGGGTAAATTTATTGAATCCCTACAGTGTGGAACCAGGCCTTTTGGCCAAACAAGTCCACACTGACCCTCTGAAGAGTAATACACCCAGACCCATTCCCCCTTCCTATTATCCTATATTTACTCCTGACTAATGCTCCCAACCTACACATCCCTGAACACTATGGAAAATTTAGTATGACCAATTCACGTAACCTGCATATCTTTGTGACTGTGGGAGGAAACCCACGCAGACATGGGGAGAATTTGCAAACTCCACACGGACAGTCGCCCAAGGCTGAAATCGACCCCGGGTCCCTGGCGTGTGAGACAGCGGTACTAACCACTGAGCCACAGTGCCGCCCCTTGTGGAGTAATATGGTAGGGGAATGGGTCTGGGTAGATTTCTCTTCAGAGGGTCGGTGTGGACTTGTTGAGCTGAAGGGCCTGTTTCCATACTATAGGGAAGCTATGGATTCTATGAAAAACTTGTGAAAGCCTGATTGTTTTTAAACAACACTTTCTAATGTGTGAAAAGTGCTCTATAAATATAAGTTGTTGATGTGAATTAGCTTGGGCTAATTCCCCCCGGATGTTATGGAAAGGACAGAGTGGTGATCAGCAGTACCCCTGGTTATCCCAGCTCTACACTCTGTGAGGAGTTTTTTAATAAGTTAACTTTACATTAGTGTCCCTGAAAGGAGAGCTAGTTAGGTTATGTGACAGCGAGTGCAGGATGGTTTTCGGTGTTTGGTGGATGGCAAAGAACAAACACAACTTGAAGGGACAGAATCACAGAATTATTGCAGCGTAAATGAGAATATTCAGCTCATTGTTTCTATACTGGCCCTCTGAACGGGCAAAATCAGCTTTTGTTTATTCCTTCATGAGATGTGGGTGTCACTTGCTGGATCTGCATATGTCTTGCCCTATCACCCAGAGGGCAGTTAAGAGCCAACCACATTGCTGTGAGTGAGGATTAATATGTAGGCCAGACCAGGCAAGAATGGAAGATTTCCTTCCCTAAAGGGTATGAGTGAGTTTTTATTCCTGGCAATCAGCAGTGGTTTCATGGTCAAAAAGTGTGGTGCTGGAAAAGCACAGCAGGTCAGGCAGCATCTGAGGAGCAGCAGAGTCAACGTTTCGGGCATTAGTCCTACTGAAGGGCTTATGCCCGAAATGTCGACTCTCCTGCTCCTCAGATGCTGCCTGACCTGCTGTGCTTTTCCAGCACCACACTCTTGACTCTGATCTCCAGCATCTGCAGTCCTCACTTTCTCCTAGCAATGGTTTCATGGTCATCATTAAACTCTTAATTCCAGATTATTATTGAATTCAAATTCCACCATGGCAGCATTTGAACCAGGTCCCAAAACTTTACCTGAGTTGTAGTCCAGGGTTAGTCTAACTAGTACAACTAGGTCATTGCCAACGCTAACCTTGTGGTATTCCCCCACCTTCACATCGTAATGTTGCCTCATTTGATGCCATCTGCACTGTGAGGCTTCCTTTTACTTCTTTTACCAGTCACCTTTCACTTGTGCCCCTGATTCTTCACCCTTCCACCAATGGGATCAATTACTCCCTTTCTACTTCCTGCAATCCTCTCGCGATGTTGAGTGTCTGTATTTAATCCTCTTGCAAAATGACAAACAAATTAGAAAAAATATTTTAAACTCACTATAATGTGCAAATTCACTGCTAGCTTCCATTAGGCTTTTTTTTAAATACAAGGGAATATTAAAAGGAATGGAATGTGAGCTCGGGAGTGAAATTAGTCTAGAGACTCACAAAGGAGAGAAGTGCCAACAGAAACTCTGTGAGCCAAGCGGTCTCTTCCCGGGTATGATATTCTGTGTGTATTTTAATTTTTACATGATTCTTAAACACAGAGGAGGAGGGATGTGAGGATAAAGGAACATTTCTGCCAACAGACTTAAACTCGAGCAGGAATAGCATTCTGAGGCTGAATGCTGATCTCCACCTTTAGAAGATGGGAGGTTTGAGGCACAGCAAAGTGGTTGAATTTGGAAAACCAGACGGACAGATTGGTGTAGAGCCTCTGGAATTCTGTATGGATGGAGGTGGTGTCTTTTACAATGCCCATTAATCAGCCACCTCAGGCGAGTGTAAATTAATTCATGACACTATTTGGAAGAAGAGCAGACGGTATGTGCCCTAATCGATGATCATCTTTTGGTCAGCATCAACCAAAATATATGAACTGGTCATTATCACATTTGCTGTTTCTTGGCACTTGCAAATTTTATTATGAAAATAGTGACTATATTTCAGGAGTTCTCAATGAGATGTAAAAGGACTTTGAGTGTTCTGAAGTCATGTGATGCACATGCTGGTGTTGGACTGGAGTGGACAAGGTCATAAGTCACATGACACCAGGTTATAGTCCAACAGGTTTATTTGAAACCATAAGCTTTCGGAGCACTGCTTCTTTGTCAGGAGAAGCATATGATTTCAAATAAACCTATTGGAACAAGGCTGGTGTCATGTGACTTCTGACAAAGTTGAGAGAGGCACTGTATAAATGCAGATCTTTGTTTGAAAGACCCTCATCAAATGGCCACCTACTGTTTATGGAAGTAAGATATGGTGTTTCTGTTCATTAGTGAGTGTAGATCAAATCTGTAAATAATGAGCATCCATTGCCTCACCCATTAGCCACAACTGTTGTGGTTGCAATGGTTAGTCACTGGGTTCGTGGCTCAGTGGCCCAGATTAATGCACTTTATTTTTGGGACATGGGTTCAAAACCCAGCACAGGAGCTGGTAGAATTTAAATTAAATTAATTAATTTGGAATTGAAAACCAGGCTCAGTGATGGTAACCACAGCAACTGTGGTCGATTGTTGTAGAAATCCATCTGGTTCACTAACGTAAAGAAGGAAATCCGCCGTCCTTACCTGGTCTGGCCTACATGTGACTCCAGACCCACAGCGATGTGGTTGACTCTTAACTGCCCTCTGAAATGGCTGAGGAAGCCACTCAGTTCAAGGCCAGTTAAGGATGTGCAATAAACGGTGGCCCCACAAACCAGGGAAGAGATTAAAAAATAAATTTTAACTTGAAGAAATATCTTTGTTACCACATAATTTTGCCTGTACATGTGAGGCCAAGCTATAAATCTTTTATGATCCATTTTTCTTCAGAATTCTCGCAAATTGCATAAGTTGCACAACGCATCCTGGGTTGAAACATGACTTTCAAGGGCTGGTATGACTGGCAAAGAATCCACTATAATGCTGCCAAGAGACTTTGTTCTGAGTGCACTGTTCTGTTAGTCCTTGAAGTAATTTTTGCAGATAATCCCTGTACACATTCAGTCACTGAGACAAAGGTTGATTACAGAATAATAAGACTCTCAAGCTTCAAACATGGTAGACAAGGGATTTAGCTTTTCTGTATGGCAGGACACAGCCTGTTTAAATTCCCAAGGTTCTCGTACAACATATACAATTGTCTAGGAATAGTCTGATGTGATTAAGGAGTTTGTGCGGCAGGACTGCAAAATTAAATTCATTACATTCCACAGAGTGAGTATGAATACGCCTTGAATTAATCAGCAGTGCTCCAGAATCATGGGTGCAGAATCTGTGTCAATGCTTCTCTGTAGCACTGACGGAGGGCTCTACTGGCAGGGGTACCTGTCTTTCAGAGGAGACATGAAACCAAGGCTCTCTGCCCTCTCAGGTGAATGTGTAAGGTTCCATGGCATTATTTCGAAGAAGGCCAGGGTAATTCTCCCTGGCGTCTTGGCCAATATGACTGGGACAGATGGTCCAGTCATGACCATATTGTTGTTTGTGAGAGTTGTGTGTGCACAGATTAGTTGCCGTGCTTCCTGTAGGTATAGAGGTGATACTGTGTCAAAAGTTCTTTTACAGAATTGAATATTTTGAAAAGAGGAGACCTATTATCAAACGTTTCTTGCAATACAGGGAGAGCTAGCCATTTGGATACAGAACTGGCTCAAAGGTAGAAGACAGAGGGTGGTGGTAGAGGGTTGTTTTTCAGACTGGAGGCCTGTGACCAGTGGAGTGCCACAAGGATCGGTGCTGGGTCCACTACTTTTTGTCATTTACATAAATGATTTGGATGTGAGCATAAGAGGTACAGTTAGTAAGTTTGCAGATGACACCAAAATTGGAGGTGTAGTGGACAGCGAAAAGGATTAACACAGATTACAACAGGACCTTGACCAGATGGGCCAATGGGCTAAGAAGTGGCAGTTGGAGTTTAATTCAGATAAATGCGAGGTGCTGCATTTTGGGAAAGCAAATCTTAGCAGGACTTATACACTTAATGGTAAGGTCCTAGGGACTGTTGCTGAATAAAGAGATCTTGGAGTGCAGGTTCCTAGCTCCTTGAAAGTGGAGTCGCAGGTAGATAGGATAGTGAAGAAGGTGTTTGGTATGCTTTCCTTTATTGGTCAGAACAGGAGTTGGAAAGTCATGTTGCAGCTGTATAGGACATTGGTTAGGCCACTGTTGGAATATTGTGTGCAATTCTGGTCTCCTTCCTATCGGAAAGATGTTGTGAAACCTGAAAACGTTCAGAAAAGATTTGCAAAGATGTTGCCAGAGTTAGAGGATTTGAGCTATAGGGAGAGGCTGAACAGGCTGGGGCTGTTTTCCCTGGAGCGTCGGAGGCTGAGGGGTGACCTTATAGAGGTTTACAAATTATATGGGGCATTGATGGGATAAATAGACAAAGTCTTTTCCCTGGAGTCGGGGAGTCCAGAACTAGAGGCATAGGTTTAGGGTGAGAGGGGAAAGATATAAAACAGACCTAAGGGGCAACTTTTTCACGCAGAGGGTGGTACGTGTATGGAATGAGTTGCCAGAGGATGTGGTGGAGGCTGGTACAATTGCAACATTCAAGAGGCATTTGGATGGGTATATGAATAGGAAGAGTTTGGAGGGATATGGGCCGGGTGCTGGCAGGTGGGACTAGATTGGATTGGGATATGTGGTCGGCATGGACGGGTTTGACCAAAGGGTCTGTTTATCTCTATGACTCTATGACCCTAACAGGTGTAACAATTTATAAAGCATGAGAAAGGACCAATCAGCACTCTTTTCAAATGCATATAAATTGTTGTTGTCTTTGAAATTTGGTGCTGTATTCTTTGTTATATTAACTCAGGGGACAAGGGCATCGCAGGCTGGGCCAGCATTTATTGCTTGTCCCTATTTACAGAGTTATAGATATGTACAGCATGGAGGTAAAAACAGTGACTGCAGATGCTGGAAACCAGATTCTGGATCAGTGGTGCTGGAAGAGCACAGCAGTTCAGGCAGCATCCAACGAGCAGCGAAATCGACGTTTTGGGCAAAAGCCCTTCATCAGGAATGTTAAAACTTTGATGGATGTGGAAGACTCCTTTAGGACCTTGGATAGAGGTGAGGGTGGAGGTATGGGCACAGGTTTTACAGTTCCTGCGGTGGCAGGGGAAAGTGCCCGGATGGGAGGGTGGGTCATAGGGGGGTGTGGACCTGACCAGGTAGTCACGGAGGGAATGGTCTTTGCGGAAGGTGGAAAGGGTTGGGGAGGGAAATATATCCCTGGTGGTGAGGTCTTTTTGGAGGTGGCGGAAATATCGGCGGATGATTTGGTTTATGTGAATGGTAAAGGGCTATTGCCTGAAACATTGATTTCGCTGCTCGTTGGATGCTGCCTGAACTGCTGTGCTCTTCCAGCACCACTGATCCAGAATGTACAGCATGGAAACAGGCCCTTCAGTTCAACTCATCCATGCTGACCAGATATTCTAAATTAATCTAAATTAAACAATTGGCCCATATCCCTCTAAACTCTTCCTAGTCATATACCCATTCAGATGCCTTTATAAATGTTGTTATTGAACCAGACTCCACCACTTCCTCTGACAGCTCATTCCATCCACACTCAGTGTGAAAAAGTTGCCCCCTAGGTCCCTTTTAAATCTTTCCCCTCTCACCCTAAACCTGTGCCCTCTAGTTTTGGACTCCCCTCCACAGGGGAAAAGACCTTGTCTATTTTCCATATCCATGCCCCTCATGATTTTATAAACCTCTGTAACATCACCCCTCAGTCTCCGCGCTCCAGGGAAAACAGCCCCAGCCTATTCAGCCTCTCCCTTTAGCTCAAGCCCTCCAACCCTGGCAACATCACTGTAAATATTTCCTGAACCCTTTCAAGTTTAACAACTTCCTCCCTGTAGCATGGAGACCAGGATTGAAAACAGTATTCCAAAAGTGACCTAACCAATGTCCTGTACAGCCGTAACATGACCTCCCAACTCCTAAACTCAATGCACTGATCAATAAAGGCAAGCATACCATACACCTTCACCATTACCCTTTCTAGTGAGATGGTGGGGGTGAGCTGCCTTCTTGAACCGCTGCAGTCCATCTGCTATAGGTTGACCCACAATGCTGTTATGGAGGGAATTCCAAGATTTTGACCAGGATACACTGAAGGAATGGTGATATATTTCCAAGTCAGGATGGTGCTGGAGAAGCACAGAAGGTAGGCAGCATCCGAGGAGTAGGAGAGCCAACTTTTTGAGCATAAGCCCTTCATCAGGAATCTGCATCTCTGGCATCTACAGTCCTCACTTTCTTCAGGATGGTGTGTGTTTTGGAGGGGAACTTGAAAGTGGTGGTGTTCCCATGTCCAATCCAGATTGAAGGTGTTATCTGAGGATCTTTGGTGAATTCCCGAACAACATTGCAGGCCCAACTACAGTACAGAGACTGCAGAGGTTTGAGAAAGCAGCTCACCAGCACCTTCTCAAGGTCAGTTACTGACGGGCAATAAATACCGATCCAGACAGCAACACCCATGTTGCTACAAGAAAATTAAAGGAAATCCCAGATGTAAAATTTACAAGTGCCACTTGTAGAAGAGAGTTTGAAACCTCACGGGACCAAATACAATTTTTTAGGTTGCATAAACATTTTAATTGTGACACGATGACAGTAAAATGTGAAGCTGGGTTTAATGAAGGTGGAACAGCAAGTTAAATCTGCCCTGAGTCACTGGAATGGGTTGCTGAGGTTTTTTTTATCACAAACTGAGAGCACTTGTTTTTTTTTATGCCTTGCAGTGCAATTTCTTGCGGCTGTCTGCCTGGTTTAATGATGTTTTGCCCAGAAAGCCTTGCTTCACCTGCCATTGCTGATTTTACACATCTTCCTCGTTCTTCTTTATCTCCCAATTTACTTCCTCGAAATTGAATGCACTGCTTCAGGAATTAGTTCCTGTCGCTTTCCCTCTCTCCCTTCGAGATTCACAGTTTGCACTCCACCGAAGTATTGACACCAGCTTTAAAGTGTATTAGAGTGACTTTATGTGTTGGATGATCAAATACGCTTTTAGATGCAGCTAGTAATTCCCTGTCAAGGAAACTGGAGTGACTGCTGCAAGACAACCACCTGCAGTTATCCCATATGATTTCATGAATAAAAGTCTGACTGCATGCAAAACATGGAAAAGATTGCATCTTTCCCCCCAGTAGCCCCTGTCTTTAATCTTGACTATGCTGCATCAACTTCATCACTAACAGCAAGCAAACAAGATTAAGTTAGGATATCTGGTTGGTATGGACGAGTTGAACTGAAGGATCTGCTTCTGTGTTGTATGACTCTATACAATGGAGACTATAGAGATGGAATATGGCGATCAGAATTGTTCACAATGAGATTTCCTTAAGTGTCAGGTAATTTTGCCTAAATACTCACTGAAGGTTTTCAGATGTTAGGAGAAAGTGAGGACTAGGCAAAAGAGAGGACTACAAACGCTGGAGATCAGAGTTGAGAATGTGCTGCTGGTAAAGCATAGCAGGTCAGGCAGCACCCGAGGAACGGGAGAGTCGACGTTTTGGGCAAAAGCCCTTCATCAGGAAAGTGAAGACCATGCGAAAGTGAAGACTGCAGACGCTGGAGATCAGAGTCAAAAAGTGTGGTGTTGGAAAAGCACAGCCGGTCAGACAGCATCTGAGGAGCAGGAGAGTCGATATTTCAAGCATAATCTCTTCACTAGGAATGTCTTCAGATCTTGCAACATCACAGAATTCAAAAGGATTTAATGTTTTCTTTTGAAGGTATTTCAGGCATTAGGCTTGCTTGCTTAGGGACTGGTTGCAGAATAATGTAATCTCTCTCACTTTGTTCCAGGCTATCTCTCTCAAAGGATGAAAACAATATAGAGTTCTTGAGTCTGCCTCAGTAACGCTGGGTTGATGGGGGAGGTCAGGTCATGATCAGAGTTCAGGATATGCAAATACTAGTCTGGTCAGTTGATTCACATTCAAAGCCCTTGGGACAGCAATCATGTTTCCTGTCCTTTCAATCAGAACGATTGGACAGTCACATTTTTATGAAGAAAATGTCACATGTGGTTTCTGCTTCTCGCATCATACAACAAAGAGGAGAAGGGCTCTTGTACGCATTGGTAAAGTCCCTACCTCTGAGGGAGGAGACCTGGGTTCAAGTCCCACCTGCTCCAGAGGAGTGTGAGTGCATTTGGAGCCCTGTTGTTGTACACCGGTAGTGGTCCAAACCCAAGTCCCACCCCCTGCTCCAGAGGTGTGAAATATCAATTCTGAACTGGTTGATTTGGGCTACGGGGAGAATGCAGGTAAGTGCAGTTGAAATGTCCATCAGCCATGATTGAATGGCAGAGTGGACTCAATGGGCCGAATGGCCTTACTTCCACTCCTATGTCTTATGGTCTTATTAGAAAAATAGGTTATTTTAACAAAATGAGAAAAAACATAGAGGACAAGTGCCGTTGTGGCAGTATCCTTATCTCTGAGCCAGGAGACTTGGGCACATATCCCACCCACTCCACAGGTCTGTAGTAACATCTCTAAACAGATTGATTAGGAAAATCATAGATTTGGCCCATTACAATGTTGCTGCCTCTTTGAAAGAGACGTCGAAATAGGCACAGTCTCCCATTCGACCTGCAGGTTTATAATTCCCAATAGTCATCCAAGTCCACATTGACAGTTACAACTGGAATCTGTCTTCACCATCCAATCTAGCAGCGCGTTCATGGTCATAACAGCTCATTGCCCGAGAAATAATTCTCCGCTTGGGTTTGGTGATTTTATCTGTCTTCTAGGACCTGTCTGTGTGAGGTTCGCTCAGTCAGCTGCACTGTGAGGCAGAATGGTGTGGGTTAAATTCCCATGCCAACTGTGGTGCCTTTGTGAGCTGCCCCAGGCTTGGTGCAGAGTGGTGTCTTCAAGCAGGTGGCCACTTGTCTCTCCCAGCAGAGAGAGTTGTCCTTCACAGTCCACATCTAATGGTACAACAACAAATCTCTGACACCCTGTCAGAGCAAACCATCGCCCAGACATTCCGATTTTCAGAGAGTTGTTGGAGCAAGTTGGACTTGAGTTGCACATTGGGATTGTGAGGTATTCCTAACTCTGAGTGAACTACTCAGGAAATTGACCATTCCAATGGGCCATTCCCCTTCATTTTGAGCCTTTGACAAAGCTCCTCAAAGCTAGAGATTTATTTCCAAGGTTTCTAACATACATTAGCTTAATAGTTATCTGGGATAAGTGAGAGGATTGAAAACCTGTTCTAACTTCTGGGTAACTATTAATCTATCTCCAACTCACCTTTGAGTCCTGAAAACTACATCTCTCTCAGCAGAGCCATCCCCTCCATATCAACTGGAGGCTAATGTCCAACCTCCCTGACCTGAGGCATCCTCTCAACATCTGACATTATTAGACCTGGCACCCATCTCCCAACCCACTATCACCACTCTCCCCTTCCCCACTCCAGCATGGTCACTGACCAAATCCTCAAACCTGATACCCTCCCACCTCTTTCCCCCGACACCGCTGGACCCAACCCTGATTGTTTAACCCCCACTCCCAACCCATTTTAAGCAGTCACCTTCCCACCTACTCCTCCCCACCTGGAACCCCAGCTCCTCATCAACAGTGTGCTCTGGACCCTACCCCTCACACATGTGACTCCCTACGCATCTCACCCACCTGCCACCCTGCCCACTCACCCATCCATCACCCAATCCATTTGGCAACATACCCTTTTCTAGCTCTACTCACATAGGCACCAGCTGGCTGTCTACCCGTTTGACGCATTACCCACTAACCTACCACCTGGCACACCACCTCACACACTTACCTCTCCTCAGCCACTTAGGGGCCTTTAACTCCTGCAATATCGAACAAAAACATGACATGTCTTGGCGTGGCATGGTAAATCAGCATGAGTGCATTTCTCCCAGGATTCCTCTGGGATTGACCAAACTCTGAATTCTGGTTCGAATCATTGTCTTCAGGTAAGCAGTAACTGGAAAATCTGGGCTAGTTTTCTCCTTAGTTATTCCAACATCACCCCTTTATGATTTCAAACACCCCTATTAAATCTCCCCCATCTCTGAAGAGAATAACATATTTTTCTGCTTCTTATTCTCCTGCTGCCACGCGTTCTATGAGAGAAAATAAAACAATTGCCATCCCAAAGTAGTTTTGACTACTGCAATCTGGTTGTTATCTTTGTTGTCTCAAACATCTCACTCTGCAGTGTTACATGCCATAGTGGTAAGGGTTCAGATGGAGAGGAATTTGTTAAGTGTGTACAAAAAAATTTTCTGATTCAGTATGTGGATGTACCTACTAGAGAAGGTGCAAAACTTGACCTACTCTTGAGAAATAAGGCAGGGCAGGTGACTATAGTGTCAGTGGGGGAGCACTTTGGGGCCAGTGACTATAATTCTATTAGTTTTAAAATAATGATGGAAAAGGATAGACCAGGATTTGAGCTATAGGGAGAAGTTGAATAAGCTGGGGCTGTTTTCCCTGGAGCCTCCGAGACTGAGGGGTGACCTTATAGAGGTTTATAAAATCTTTTCCCGGGGGTGGGGAGTTCAGAAGTAGAGGGCATATGATTAGGGTGAAAGGGAAAAGATATAAAAGAGACCTAAGGGGCAACTTTTTCACGCTGAGGGTGGTACATGTATGGAATGAGCTGCCAGAGGAAATGGTGGAGGCTGGTACAATTGCAACATTTAAAAGGCATCTGGATGGATGAATGAATAGAAGGGTTTGGAGGGATATGGACCGGGTGCTGGCAGGTGGACTAGATTAGGTTGGGATATATGGTCAGCATGGACAGGTTGGACTGAAGGGTCTGTTTCCATGCTGTACATCTCTATGACTCTATGATCAGATCTAAAAGTTGAAGTTCTAAATTGGAGAAAGGCCAATTTTGACGGTATTAGGAAAGAACTTTCAAAACCTGATTGAGGGCAGATGTTCGCAGGCAAAGGGACGGCTAGAAAATGGGAAGCCTTCAGATATGGGATAACGAGAGTCCAGAGAAAGTATATTCCTGTCAGGGTGAAAGGAAAGGCTGGTAGGTGTAGGGAATGCTGGATGCCTAAAGAAATTGAGGGTTTAGTTAAGAAAAAGAAGGAAGCATATGTCAGGTATAGACAGGATAGATCGAGTGAATCCTTAGAAGAGTATAAAGGAAGTAGGATTATACTTGAGAGAAATCAGGAGGGCAAAAAGAGGACATGAAATAGCTTTGGCAAATAGAGTTAAGGAGAACTCAAAGGGTTTTTACGAATATATTAAGGACAAAAGGGTAACTAGGGAGTGAATAGGGCCCCTCAAAGATCAGCAAGGTGGCCTTTGTATGGAACTGCAAGAGATGGGGGTGATAATAAATGAGCTTTTGCATCAGTATTTACTATGGAAAAGGACATGGAAGATATAGAATGTGGGGAAATAGATGGTGACATCATGAAAAATGTCCATATTACTGAGGAGGAAGTGTTGGATGTCTTGAAATATATAAAAGTGGATAAATCCCCAGGACCTGATCAGGTGTACCCGAGAACTCTGTGGGAAGCTAGGGAAGTGCTTGCTGGGCCTCTTGCTGAGATATTTGTATCATTGATAGTCACAGGTGAGGTGTTGGAAGTCTGGAGGTTGGTTAACGTGGTGCCACTGTTTAAGAAGGGTAGTAAGGACAAGCCAGGGAACTATAGACCGGTGAGCCTGATGTCGGTGGTGGGCAAGTTGTTGGAGGGAATCCTGAGAAACAGGATGTACATGTATTTGGAAAGGCAAAAGTGATTAGGGATAGTCAACATGGCTTTGTGTGTGGGAAATCATGTTTCACAATCTTATTGAGTTTTTTGAAGCAGTAACAAAGAAGATTGATGAGGGCAGAGCAGTAGATGTGATCTATATGGACTTCAGTAAGGCATTCGACAAGGTTCCCCGGGGAGACTGATTAGCAAGGTTAGATCTCATGGAAAACAGGGAGAACTAGCCATTTGGATACAGAACTGGCTCAAAGGTAGAAGACAAAGGGTGGTGGTGGAGGGTTGTTTTTCAGACTGGAGGCCTGTGACCAGTGGAGTGCTACAAGGGTCCACTACTTTTCATCATTTACATAAATGATTTGGATGCGAGCATAAGAGGTATAGTTAGTACGTTTGCAGATGACACCAAAATTGGAGGTGTACTGGACAGCGAAGAGGATTACCTCAGATTACAACAGGATTTTGACCAGATGGGCCAATGGGCTGAGAAGTGGCAGATTCAGATAAATGTAAGGTGCTGCATTTTGGGAAAGCAAATCTTAGCAGGACTTATACACTTAATGGTAAGGTCCTGGGGAGTATTGCTGAATAAAGAGACCTTGGAATGCAAGTTCATAGCTCTTTGAAAGTAGGGTCGCAGGTAGATAGGATAGTGAAGAAGGCATTTGGTATGTTTTCCTTTATTGGTCAGAGTATTGAGTACAGGAGTTGGGAGGTCATGTTGCGGCTGTACAGGACATTGGTTAGGCCACTGTTGGAATATTGCGTGCAATTCAGGTCTCCTTCCTATTGGGAAGATGTTGTGAAACTTGAAAGGGTTCAAAAAGATTTACAAGGATGTTGCCAGGGTTGGAAGATTTGACCTTCGGGAGAGGCTGAACAGTCTGGGGCTGTTTTCCCTGGAGCATCAGAGGGGTGACCTTATAGAGGTTTATAAAATCATTAGGGGCATGGATAGGCTGAATAGACAAGGTCTTTTCTTGGATTAGGGGAGTCCAGAACTAGAGGTTATAGGTTTATGATGAGAGGGGAAAGATATAAAAGAGACCTAAGGGGCAAGTTTTTCAGACAGAGGGTGGAGCGCGTATGGACTGAGCTACTAGAGGAAGTGGTGGAGGCTGGTACAATTGCAACATTTAAAAGGCCTCTGGATGAGTATATGAATAGGAAGGGTTTGGAGGGATATGGGCCTAGTGCGGGCAAATGGGAAAAGATTAGGTTAGGATATCTGGTCAGCATGGACAAGTTGGACCAAAGGGTCTGTTTCTGTGCTGTACATCTCTGACTCTGTGTGATTAACAACAGAAAGGGGTCTGAATTTTTTTCACTTTCCTTCCCCCCATTTCAAAACCTAATTATAATAAAATTGCTTTAAAGAGCAGCATTCTGAAGGAGGGTCACTGGATCCGAGAGGTTAACTCTGCTTTCTCTCCACAGATGCTGCCAGACCTGCTGAATTTTCCCAGAAATTTCTGCTAATTTCCAATGTCTGCAGTTTTTTGATTTGTTTTGTTTAGAATTTGAACCCAGACCTTCTGAGTCAGAGGTGGTGACAGTACCACCGCACAAGAAGCCCTGCTTAGCAAATGAACTTTCCAAACTGTCTAATGTCCTCAGCCTTCTTTATAAACTACTCCATGTGCTTCCAAGCAAGGACGGCATTAACATCAGTTGGTCCAGAAGCCAATCTAGACATATGGGACTCTTTAAAAACACAGTTACAAGATTATGATTTATTAACATATGTTTTTATTCACACTTCTGTCGGGTTCTCTTAACAAAGTGTCATGTTCAGGCAGAGATTTTTGTGGCAACATTGGCACGGAAAGGTTTGAGAGGATTAGTGAGTCACTGTGTGTGAAGATTTGATAGCAGCAGCGATACAGTGATTCTCTGCTCAGCAATCTTATCATTGCAGCTCTCCCTGATCTCTTTTGCTCAGTTTAGTTCCCCTCATAATGCCAACTGTGCTGGCTGATTTGGAATATGGCAGTTTATTTGAAACACTTTGATATTTGGTTCATTAATGTCCTTCAGGGATGGAAATCAGAGTCGAGAGTGTGGTGCTGGAAAAGCACAGCAGGTCAGGCAGCATCCGAGGAGCAGGAGAATCGACGTTTCAGCGTTCATCAGGAATTCCTGACCTGACCTGCTGTGCTTTTCCAGCACCACAATCTCGACTCTGATTTCCAGCATCTGCAGTCCTCACTTTCTCCTAGGAAAGGAAATCTGCCATCCTCACCAGATCTGGCCTACATGTGACTGCAGCTGAAAATGTGTTGCTGGTTAAAGCACAGCAGGTTAGGCAGCATCCAAGGAACAGGAAATTCGACGTTTCGGGCATAAGCCCTTCATCATATGTCGAATTTCCTTTTCCTTGGATGCTGCCTAACCTGCTGTGCTTTAACCAGCAACACATTTTCAGCTGTGATCTCCAGCATCTGCAGACCTCATTTTTTACATGTGACTGCAGACCCACAGCAATGTGGTTGACTCTCAATTGCCCCCTGAAATGGCCTGACAAAGTCTCTTCAAGGGCAACTGGGGATGGGTAATAAATGCTGGCCAGTCAATGGCACAACATTCTCAAAAATGAATATTCAGACAAAAGTTTCCCAACAGCTCTCTGCCTTGCAATGCCTCTCATTGCACCTTTAATCCTTAAATCCTGTCTTTGACCAAACCTACGGCCTACCGTTTTCCTATGTGAACCGCTGCCATGTTTTGTTTGATACAGCCACTGTGAAGTGTTATGGGAGCTAGAAGACATAGCATGCCCAACATTAAAAATACTCAATAATAAAAAAGTGCTGAAGGCTTGCTGAGTTCTCCATGTGGCTGACAGACTGAGAGACATTCATCGTTACTAAGTACATGACTGCCGTGTGCCAGTGAATGTGGCACCCTGGGATTTATATTCACAAAACAATTAGCTCCTATCTCGTTACAAATAATACAGCAATGGCTTAGATCATAAGACCAGGAGTGACAGGAACAGAAATAGGCCATTCTGCCCATCATGTCTGCTCTGACACTCAATGAGATTGTGGCTGATCTGATCATCCTCAACTCCACTTCCCTGCCATTGTCCCATAGCCCTTGAAGTTAAAAATCAATACTTCCACGTTTATCACCATTGTGAGACACTCCTCAAATCAATAAGATTCTGAGCGTTTATTAATCATATGATTCATGCAGCAATACGCCAGCACATAAATACAATTCCAAGCTCCATTTCTTCACTTTTGTTATTTATTCCTGGGTTATGCATTTTGCTGGATTTTTTTTGCTGCGTCCCTAGTTGCCCTCAGGAGGGTGGTGGTGAATCACTGCAGTCCTCTTTGTGCTGTTCACACACCACACTGTGAAGAAGAGAGCTCCAGGACCTTGGTCCAGCAACAGTGAAGGGTCTGTACTCGATGGAGTTTAGACGGATGAGGGGGATTTAATTGAAACATACAGAATACTGAATGGCCTGGACAGAGTATATTGGAATATTGCGTGCAATTCTGGTCACCCTCCTTTAGGAAGGATGTTGTGAAACTTGAAAGGGTTCAGAAAAGATTTACCAGGATGTTGCCAGGGTTAGAGGGTTTGAGTTATAGGGCGAGGCTGAATAGAATCCCTACAGTGTGCAAACAGGCCCTTTGGCCCAACACATTGATTGTCCGAAGAGTAAGCCACCCAGACCCATTCCTCTGTATTTACCCCTGACAAATGCACCTTACCTACACATTCCTGAACACTATGGGCAATTTAGCATGGCCACTTCACCTAATCTGCACATCTTTGGATTGTGGGAGGAAACCAGAGCACCCACAGCAAGTCCACATAGACAGAAGGAGATGTGGAATTGAATCCCGGTTCCTGGCGCTGTGAGGCAGCAGTGCTAACCACTGTGTCACCCAGCTGGGGCTATTTTCCCTGGAGCATCCAAAACTGAGGGGTGACCTTATAGAGGTTTATAAAATCATAAGGGGCATGGATAGGATAAATAGACAAGGTTTTTTTCAAGTTTTGAGAAGATGTGTAACTCAGGTTGAAGTTTTGGATGTAGGTTTGCTCGCTGAGCTGGAAGGTTCATTTCCAGATGTTTCGTTACCCTACTAGGTGACATCTTCAGGTCTTTTCCCTAGGGTGGGGGAGTCCAGAACTACAGGACATAAGTTTAGGGTGAGAGGGGAAAAATATAAAAGGGACCTAAGGGGCAATATTTTTCATGTAGAGGGTGGTACCTGTATGGAATGAGCTGCAGAGGAAATGGTGGAGGCTGGTACAATTACAGCATTTAAAAGGCATTTGCATGGGTATATGAATAGGAAGGGTCTGGCAAGTTTTGGAAAGGTTTGTAGCTCAGGTTGAGGTTCTGGATGTAGGTTTCCTGGCTGAGCTGGAAGGTTCATTTTCAGATGTTTCGTCACCATACTAGGTAACATCTTCAGTGAGCCTCCAGACGAAGCCTTGTTTTTGCATTGTACATCTCTTTGATTCTATGTTGGGAACATGTTTCCATTGCTAGCAGAGACAAAGATTCGAAAGCACCACCTTATAGTAAAGGGAAGACTTTACAGAACAGAGATAAGGAGAAACTTCTTCGGCTAGAGAGTGGTGAATCTATGGAATTCACTGCGTGGAGGCCAGGTCATTGAGTATATGTTAAGATGGAGATAGACAGGTTCCTGAATATCAAGGGGATCAAGGGTTACAGGGAGAAAGGGGGAGAATGGGGATGAGAAACTTATCAGCCATGATTGAATGATGGAGCTGGCTCGATGGGCTGAATGACCTAATTTCTGCTTCTATGCCTTATGGTCTTAGTAATTCTACAAGAGGTCCATGATTTAACAACATTCAACTTACAAACACCCGTACTTAAGAACAGGATCCCTTACAGGGGTGTAACTTTAAAAACCTGACATATGAACATTTCCTATACTTCCAAACAGCTGCATCACATTGTCCTGCATCATGTTCCAACTTGCCGACACATTGACTCGGGAACACACTCCAGAGCGGAACCCGTTCCCAATCCAGGAACTGCCTATTATTCCAAGCCAGGATGATGTGTGACTCTGAGGGGAATGTGTAAGTGGTGGTGCTCCCTGGCCATTTTAGATTGCAGTCATGGGTTTGGAAGGTGCTACTGAAGGAGGCTTAAAGGGTTGCTCCAGTCTTGTAGATATTACAACCTGCTGACGGTGCTGGTGTATGAAGGGTGAATCAGGCTAAATCCGAACCACCTTCCAATTTTTAATGCTTTTTCTGTTTCATGTGACAATCTCCACCATTCTGAATTACAAATGATATGAAGTTAATTAATGTGTCCCTCTTAAAGTGAATGTTCAGGATTTTGTTAATTATTTTTAATTGATGCGTTTTTCTGTAAGTTGGTAATACTTTGTTTTATTATCTCATTGGTAGTTTCACTCTAGTTATACATAATTACTATTCCAGAAAGTGGAATGCTTTATGGTAAGCTTGTCTTTGATTTAGAATCATTTTGTACCAATTTCCTGTTTCCATGACCAATGATGCCTCCTTATTTAGATACTTATCTTTTGCTGAATTAACATTTTCCTTGCTTGTTATCAACTGATTAAACATCAGTATACATTGGCTTGTCTTTTAATTAGGCTTGCTGAAGTAACTAGCCATTACTTTAAGGTCAGTCCTGGTTCAGCAGCCCACTGGTATTTTAATTTGATGTTAACTTCCCTTCTTAACAGGCATAGGGTAAAGGTTAACCTTTTTACAATGTAAGGCAAAATCAATAAGGTTTGTAGATAGCAGCCTAGAAGGCAACCTTATTAACTCTTGCCTTTGATTAGATTTCTGACGTAGGTCAACAGTTGTAATGATAATGTACCCTCAGTTACTCTGCGCAGCCCCCGGCCCAATCTCTCCTTGCCTCTCTAGCTTGAATACTGCTCCGAAATCTCGTCCACTTCTGGGCTCCAGTGCAACACTGATTCTAATCGCTTCACCATTGGTGGCCATGCTTTCAATTGCGATGGCCCGAAGTTCTGGAATGTCCTTTTTAGATCCCTCCATTTCTCTATGTCTCTCTCCTTTTTTTGAGAACTCTTAGTTGCTACCAATTTGACCAAGGTACCACCAACCTGAATGTCTTCCGTCTTCACTTTGTTAATATCCCTGCCAAATATCCTGGGATATCTTACTGTGCTAAAGGTGCTACATAAATGCAGGTTGGCATTGTTGCTCCCCCTCTGTATCCCACAGAAAGTCAATATTGCCACATCCGCAGTTGGGAGGCATTCTGGAATATTGCTGGATTTGGAAAGAAACGGGTGATTGTCAAGCTCTCCATACGGACCCAGAGTGAATGTGACAGTCCTTAGTAAATCGTTTCCTAATATCGGGAAAGACTAAGGGCAGCTGATGCATGGGGAACACCAGCACCTGCAACTTCCACTCCGTGTTACACATCATCCTGATTCAGGGACAGTATATAATGTCCTGTTGGTCAAAATCCTGGAACACCCTTCCTAACAAAGCCAGAAGTCACATGACACCAGGTTATAGTCCAACAGGTTTATTTGAAATCACAAGCTTTCAGAGCGCTATCCCCTCCTTCACCTGACGAAGGAGCAGCACACTGAAAGCTTCATGATTCAGTGTGCTGGAAAGATGAGGCACTGTACTAGTGGGAAAGCGCAGCAGGTCAGGCAGCATCCAAGGAACAGGAGATTCGACGTTTCGGGCATAAGCCCTTCTTCAGGAATGAGGAAAGTGTGTCCAGCAGGCTAAGATAAAAGGTAGGGAGGAGGGACTTGGGGGAGGGGCGTTGGAGATGCGATAGGTGGAAGGAGGTCAAGGTGAGGGTGATAGGCCAGAGTGAGGTGGGGGCGGAGAGGTCAGGAACCCCCAAGTCCCTCCTCCCTACCTTTTATCTTAGCCTGCTGGACACACGTTCCTCATTCCTGAAGAAGAACTTATGCCCGAAACATCGAATCTCCTGTTCCTTGGATGCTGCCTGACCTGCTGCGCTTTTCCAGCAACACATTTTCAGCTCTGATCTCCAGCATCTGCAGACCTCACTTTCTCCTCGCACTGTATTAGTGTCCTTATCCCTGCGCCTGAAGGCCTGGGTTCAAGTCCCAACTCTTCCTGAGATGTATCGTGTCGGAACACGTTGATTAAAAATATCTTAAAGAGAGAAGATGATCTCCATGAAGTCTGAGGGAGACACAAGATGGCCCTCAACATGTGCCAGACTAAGGATCACCTAGAAAATCTGGGTTTATTTGCTGACAGCATCTCACATTAGAATCTAGCGGCACCTGAGGCCACTGCCTACCCTATGAAAGCTGGTAATGCTCCCTCTTGCAGTACTGTAAAGATATGCTGATATTTTTCAGTAATTGTATCAAAGGAAGAAGACTGGCATTTCTACAAAACACTTTTAAATGCCCCAAAACACTGTACAGTCAGTGATGTACTTCTAACAGTGGTTGTTGTGGGGATGCAGGCAACATGGCAGCCAATTCTCTTCACATCAAGATCCCATAAGCATCAATAAGATAACAGCCTAATTGCTGGTTTTGTAATGTGAATGGAAGGATAATTATGAGCCATTGCACCTAGAGAGCACCCCTGCTAGTCTTCAAAATTCCACCATCCCCAGCAGGTACAGAAGGCCATGGTTTAATGTCTCATCCCACAGGCAGCACCCCTACCAGTGCAGCACACCCTCAGTTTTGCACTGACAGACAGCACCTCCTACCAATGCAGCACTCTCTCAGTACTGCACTGACAGACAGCACACCCTACCAGTGCAGCACTCCCTCAGTACTGTACTGACAGACAGCACCCTTACCAGTACAGCACTCTCTCAGTACTGCACTGACAGACAGCACCTCCTACCAATGCAGCACTCTCTCAGTACTGCACTGACAGACAGCACACCCTACCAGTGCAGCACTCTCTCAGTACTGCACTGACAGACAGCACCCTTACCAGTGCAGCACTCTCTCAGTACTGCACTGACGGACAGCACCCCCCACCAGTGCAGCACTCTCTCAGTATTGCACTGACAGACAGCACCCTCCACCAGTGTAGCACTCCCTCCATACTGCACTGACAGACAGCACCCCCCATCAGTGTAGCACTCCCTCGGTACTGCACTGACAGACAGCACCCTCCACCAATGCAGCACTCTCTCAGTACTGCAGTAACAAACAGCACCCTCCACCAATGCAGCACTCCCTCAGTACTGCACTAACAAACAGCACCCTCCGCCAATGCAGCACTCCCTCAGTCCTGCACTGACAGACAGCACCCCCCACCAGTGTAGCACTCCTTCGGTACTGCACTGACAGACAGCATCCTCCACCAATGCAGCACTCTCTCAGTACTGCACTGACAGACAGCATCCCCCCCCACCACCAGTGTAGCACTCCCTCAGTACTGCACTGACAGACAGCACCCTCCACCAGTTAGCACTCTTTCAGTACCGCACTGACAGACTGCACCCTCCACCGATGCAGCACTCTCTCAGTACTGCACTGACAAACAGCACCCCCCACCAATGCAGCATTCTCTCAGTACTGCACTAACAGACAGCACCCCCCACCAATGTCAGTACTGCACTAACAGACAGCACCCTCCACAATGCAACACTCTCTTAGTCCTGCACTGACAGACAGCACCCCCCACCAGTGTAGCACTCCCTCAGTACTGCACTGA
The DNA here is from genome assembly GCF_020745735.1 of Hemiscyllium ocellatum. Taxonomy (NCBI): domain Eukaryota; kingdom Metazoa; phylum Chordata; class Chondrichthyes; order Orectolobiformes; family Hemiscylliidae; genus Hemiscyllium; species Hemiscyllium ocellatum. Next base: position 13,261,857 of record NC_083419.1, on the reverse strand, counting down.
CAAACCAATCTAGAATTTGTGCTGAAGTTTCAAGCGATGGGCTAGAAGCTATTGGTTCCTTTTTCTTTATTCTTGCTGGGAATGTAGGTGTAACTGGCAAGACCAACATTGGCTCTCCATCCTTAATTGCCCTCGAATTGAGGGGCTTTCTAGGCCATTTCAGAGGTCATTTAAGATCAACCACATTGCTGTGTGCATATAAACTGCACTGGGTAAGGATGGCATAGTTTCCTCTTTAAAGGGCATGAGTGTATCAGCTGGGATTTTGCAACAGTTGTTGATTCTTTCATGGCTGCCATTGCTGAGACGATTTCAGGTTTACAGATTGAATTTGGATTCCATAACTAGGATTTCAGATCAATAAACTGGCTGTGGCAGTGCAGTGATGCTGACATTATTCACAACCCCCCAACCCTGCCTCAGGCATATGACTGGAGCCAATTTGGTAGACCACTTGACTGAGACTTCCTTGTGTTCCCTCTCGTGTTGCAGGGATACGGCGGGCCCCATTCGGGGTGAACATCTGCTGCAGGAAAGGATCGCGGACTCCGTTGCAAGAGCTCCAGAACCCAACCCAGGTGAGTACCCCCTGAACTGCGTGTGTGTGCAATTCACTCCAACAGCATGTGCCAGCTGTAACCTCCTGTCCATTGAGGAAGGCCTCGGGGGGAAGGTGGCAAAGTGCCGGAAAAGACCAGGCTCTGACTGCTTTGATCTAGCTCCTGGGATTATGCTGTGGATCCTGGGGGGGAGGTGGAATTTGAGGATGATGGAATCAGGATTGATTTCCTTCTGTTGTAAATGTTTGTTCTCTAATGAATCCACATGGAGGGAGTTTCACAAATTGAGGAAAGCAGGCAGCTCTTGATCACTGCAGTGTTTGTGTTGGTTTGTTACACTGTGCCATGCAAAATCTGAAATTTGCAATGAACATTGATGTAGCTCAGCAGGGTGTGAGATTATTTTGTTATCTCAATCTGAAAGTCTGACTGATCTCCCCTGATTAATGCCCTACAGAGACCCAAGAGCTGTTTTATCGAAGGGAATGCTTGCTTTGGTAATATGATTTAAGCAACACAGTAAACCTTTTCAACACACAAGCTCACACTTGTTTGCCTCACTGTTAGGTGTTAGGTTTTGAATCATTCCGGGGCCAATGGGCACTTTGCTGTCAGAGAGCTTTCACGAGGTAAAGAGAAAGGACTTTGAAACTGACTGCAAACTTGAAAACTTGAAAAATGACCAAGAAAAGAAACAGCATCTGACTGATACACAAAAGATGCATTGTCCTTGTGAGCGTAGATTGGATTGCAAATCCCTTTAATAGACAAAATTCACAACACCTACAATGAGACTTGCTAATTATTAGTTATCTTGTTGGAGTACAGCTTGCACTGTTTGACTGCTTATTGCACACTTCTGTCTTACACTAAGAAAAGCTCGCTCTACACTGTCCCCATCAAACACTCCTGGGACATATACAGCGTGGCTTCAGATACATAGTAACACTGTCTACTTTTAAACTGAAAGTAAAGCTACCTCTATCATGTCAAACAGAAACTAAAATACCCCTTTCACAGTCTCATTAAACACTTCCATGAGAGGGATAACACAGAGCTAGACACAGTGTAAAGTTCCCTTCATACTGTCCCAGTCAAACATTCGCAGGACAGGGACAGCACGTGGTAGAAACAGAGTATAGCTTACTCCATACTGTCCACATCAAACACTCCAAGGGCAGGAATAGAACAGGGTAAGATACAGGGTAAAACTCTCTCTGCACTGTCTCATTAAACACTTCCAGCACCGGGATAGAATGGGATTAGATACAGAGTATAGCTCACTCCACACTATCCCCATCAAACATGCCCAGGAACAGGGCAAAGTCTAACTCACTCCACACTGTCCCCATCAAACACTTCCTGGACATTTGAAGAGGGAGCTAGTTGGTTCAGTTACCCTGACTGACCTATTGTTCAGAGTAATACCAATAGCATGGGTTTAGTTCCTGTCTGAGCTCAAATTTAAGAGCAGCTTTCCTACTGTTACCAGATTTTTGAATAGACCTTTTTAATTAGATTAGATTCCCTACAATGTGGAAACAGGCCCTTTGGCCCAACCAGTCCACACCGAACTTCTGAAGAGTAACCCACCCAGACCCATTTCTCTCTGACTAATGTACCTAACACTGTGGGCAATTTAGCATGGCCAATTCACCTAATCTGCGCATCTTTGAACTTTGGGAGGAAATCGGAGCACCCAGAGGGAACCCACGCAGACACGGGGAGAATGTACAGACTCCACACAGACAGTCGCCCAAGGTGAATCGAACCTGGGACCCTGGTGCTGTGAGGCAGCAGGGCTAATCACTGAGCCACCGTGCCATTAATGTTAATGTTGATCTCTCTCTGCACCTTCTCAGCTGCAGTAGCTCTGTATCCTGCACTCTGCTCTGTTACCCTGATCCCTGTACAGCGTGGAAGACAATACTTTTCACTGCAACTCAGTATATGTGACTGTAATAAATCAAATCAAAATCTCAGGTTGCCTTGAGCCCTGTCTACTCACATTGCCCCAAGAGTGGGAGGCAGTGATAATCCATCATTGCCAAAAAACTGGCTGGAGAAATGGCATCGGCTGACAAGAGGTTCTGACTTTGGGTAGAACACACATGATGTAAGGTATATTTAGACATATCACATCATCTTAAAATGACCGGGAAAGTCTTGTACCATTTTTCACTACTTTAAAGATGAGGAACTCGTTATTTCCTCGATTAGCCTTACCACATCCTGCTGCATTTATCAGCAACCAGTTCAGTCAGTAATCTAATCAGAGTCTCACCGGAAAAGATAACATGATGCACTTCCTTTTTTTTTTGCTGATATATTATACACTTGGCTTTTAGCACTTGCTGTAATTACTGTATGAAAGGTTATGAGAGAATGATAAAGTTACCTGTTAACAGAACCATCAGTACAATATGGAGCCTTTACTGCACAGATGGTATATCTTCCATGGCATTGCTCATCGTTGGCAGGGAAAGCCTGAGAAGGCAATTGTTACAGGAAGTATGCACACACTTGGTAGAATTACATGCGCAAGACCTTGACTGTATTAGTGTTAAAATTTACCACTTTATGAGATATGAGCATCACTGGTAAGGCCAGCATTTATTGCCCATCCACTTCATCACCCAGGAGCTGGTGATAAACTCCTTCTTGAACCAATGCTGTCCCTGGGGCGTAGGTAGACCCACATGGCTGTGGAGTTTGACTGTGAAAAAATTCAATTCAGGAAGGTATGACTTGGAGGGGAGCTTACAGGTAATGATGCCACCCCCCCATGTATCTGCTGCCCTTATTAGATTAGATTCCCTACAGTTTGAAAACAACCCTTCGGCCAAACCAGTCCACACTGACCCTCCGAAGAGTAACCCATCCTGACCTATCTCCCTCTGACTAATGCCCCTGACCCTACGGGCAATTTAGCACTGCCGATTCACCTGACCTGCCCATCTTTGGATTGTGGGAGGAAACTAGAGCACCCGGAGGAAATCCACACAGACAACGTGCAAACTCCACACAGCCAGTCACCGAGGCTGGAATCGAACCTGGGGCCCTGGTGCTGTGAGGTAGCAGTGCTAACTACCTAGCCACTGTGCCACCCCTAGAGATGGTGGACGTGGTTATATGTTGGTGTCATGGTGTGACCATTGATTAGGCAAATACTGAATTCACGTCTGTTTGAGTTTTAATGAAGATGGGATGAAGCCAATATGGAAGTGGTGCAATTGGCAGAAATGTAGCAAGCATTAGGAGCAAGACCATGTCATTGAGAGAATGTGTCCTTATACCACAATATAAATGGCTGTGTTTGCCTGTATTGCTTGCTTCAACTCCAATTGTAATCCAGCATCAAACCATATCCCTGTGTCCAGAACTGCTCCCATCCAATCACCAAATACAGTAGAAGACTCTCTTGACTGTTCCTCATTGCACTGTGCAAGAGTGTCAGAACTGCACTCATCCATGTAAGTGGGAGCATTCCATCAGACCACTGACTGGTGGATGGGCTTTGTGGAATCAGGAAATTAGTTATTCGCTACAGGATACTCAGCCATGCTCTTGTAGCCACTGTTTTTGCTTGGCTAGTCCAGTTCAGTTCCTGGTTAATGGTATCACCCAAGATAAGACCATAAGATATAAGAGCAGAATTAGGCCATTCAGCCCATAAAGTCTGTTTTACCATTTGGCCATGGCTCATATGCTTCTCAGTCCTATTCTCTTGCTTTCCTCTAACCCTTGATCCCCTTACTAATCAAGAACCTGTCGTTCTCTATCTTAAATACACTCAATGCCTCCACAGCCTTCTGCAGCAATGAGTTCCACAGGTTAGCCACCCACTGATGAAGAAATTCTTCCTCATCTCTGTTCTAAAGGGTCGTCCCTTCACTCTGAGGCTATGAGAATTCAGTGACATTAATGTCATTGAATGTCAAGGGTTGATGTTTGGATTCTTGTTGGAGATGATCGTTGTTTGGCACTTATGGTGGTGCAGGTGTTATTTAGTCACTTGTTTGCCCAAAGCTGGATATCTTCTGTACAATCTGATCATCAGGAAAACTTCTGAATGAAACATGAAAGTAAATCTTTGCAACATGAGATACTGTAATAGAGTAAATCATTCATTCATTAATTCACAGAGGGTGGGGGGAGTTGCAGGTAGCTGGATGGCTGGTTTGCAATCGCCAACAGCATGGGTTCGATTCCCACACCACCTGATGTTCCCATGAAGGAGTCTCCTTCTCAACCTCTCCTCACCCCTGATGTGTGGTGACCCTCAGTTTTAAAACCATCACCATTCATCTCTCTCTAATGAGAGTACAGCCATATGGTCTGGGAAGACAATGGCAACTTTATAAGAGGCGACCAATTGGATATTGTTTCACATTGTTGCCCGTTGTCTAAATGATCTTCTTTTTGGGCAGGATTATTTCACCATGTTCTGGGACTTCACGGAGAGGGCTAAAGGGGAATCAAGTGCCACAAGAGGGAAATGTTCACATACACACAGATACAGGCGCACACACACACACACACACTCTCTCTCTCTCTCTCTCTCACACACACGCGCGCACACGCTCTCTCTCTCTCTCTCTCTCACACACACACACAAACGCACACTCTCTCTCTCTCTGTCACACACACACGGATACACACATATTCACACACACACTCACATACACATGCAGACCCACATATTCACACACACACACTCTCACGCACAAACACGCACATACACTCTCTCTCACACACACACACATACACACACTCTTACACACACACACACACACACACACACACACACACACACACACACACACACACACACACACACACACACACAATAAGTAGCCTTTTCCTCATCTCCCAATGGGAATGAGTCAAGAGCGTGGTGCTGGAAAAGTACAGTAGGTCAGTCATCATCCGAGCAGCAGGAGAATTGATGTTTCGGGCAGGAGCCCTTCATAAGTTCCTGATGCTGTGCTTTTCCGGCACTGTACTCTCAACTCTGATCTCCAGCATCTGCAGTCCTCACTTTCTCCTCAATGGGAATGAGACATTAGGAAGATGTAGAACGAGGGTCTGACTCATTATCAGTTTTACATCATTGTGAGCAATTTGCTTCTAAAAGTATCTTCTTCACTTCAGTATCAGAAATAGCTCAAGGTTTTTATGGCTACATTTCCTTTTCCATACTTGTGGGTTGCCAAGTGCTTTTGCACAATTAAAAATGTAAATACGAGCGTTAGTAATGATGGGCAATAGTGTGGGTGGCGATTTAAATGGATGGTCTAACAATATGGTGTTCATTGGAAGGTGCTGTTCAGGCACTGTGCATTGTACTGAACAGCAGCAGCTTACATTCCAAGTGCTAGCCACATACCATTCAAGTTGCTGTTAGGTTGGTGTCAGGACTTTTAATTGGAACAAGCCTTCAGCATTTCTGTAAGTTTGTCAGAACTTTGCTACAACGTCGTGTTTGGAATGTCAATTCCAGTCTGTTGTTCTGCAAAATGATTCCTATAGTCTTATCAGTGACGAAGACTTTTCTTTTAATCTTCCTGAATGAAACATACTGCAGTGTTCGAAAGGTTACATGAGGTTACAGCTTGTTTTGTCTCGCTGCAGTTTCAAAGCCTTGCAGTGGAGTTTTGCAGTTGCATTTTGCACTGGTCTGTCTGCAGTGTGAAAGCCAGCACTCCTGGGTCTGGTGTTTGATAGCAAGGCTGCGATGTGCACTTGGTAGATTCACGGAAGCTGGAGTCTGTTCTCTGTGTTGAAACACTTTGCCACTTGGCAAGTTTACCCTGGCGTTGCTGTCAGCTACTCAGGGCACGTGGGCTAGGGGCCAGGGACAGAGAATATAATGTGCGAGAGAAAAGGTGCCAAACCTGAACCTTGGGCCATTTCTAATGGGAGAAAGTGAGGACTGCAGGTGCTGGAGATCAGAGTCGAGAGTGTGGCGCTGGAAAAGCACAGCAGGTCAGGCAGCATCTGAGCAGCAGGAGGATCGATGTTTCCTGATGAAGGGCTAATGCCCGAAATGTCAATCTTCTGCTCCTCGGATGCTGCCCGACCTGCTGTGCTTTTCCAGCACCACACTCTCGACCCATTTCTGATTGGTTTGGATGCAGAGGGCTGTGTGAAACATAAATCCTGGCGTGCCGAGAATTCGGTCTTTGCGCAGCTGCCTTCTTAATCATTGCCAGCATTAACTGTGTGTGAGGAATGGAGTCTCTCTCTCTCTCTCTCCCTCTCTCTCTGTGTTTAGCAGCCCCTCAGTGGGAGGATCAGGTGGATTGGCCATGTTGAATTACCTCGTAGTGTCCAGGGATGTGCAGCCTGGGTGGATTAGCCATGGGAAATGCAGGATGATGGGGATAGTGTGAGGTGTTCTGGGTCTGGGTGGGATGGTCTTCAGAGGGTCAGCACAGACTCGATGGGCTGAATGGCCTCTTTCCGCACTGCAGGGATCCTATGATTTTATGAGGGGGATGCTTACCACAGTAGTGGAGACCATGGCCTGAAACTGCACTTGGAATCTGTGGAGACCGTGCCATTGCAGTTACCATCCTGACAGTCCAGCGGATTCCGCAGCCTAAAAGATCAATAATTACTCAGCATGGCTGTGTCAGGAATACATCCTCCTTGGTCATTCCATCCTGGGATGGAACTTGCACCCAGGCTACTGTCTCTGAGGAATGGACGCTCCTCACTGTGCCTGCAGGAATGCTCTTTAGAAAGCATTAGACTAACTGCATAAGAATTGTTTGAACTAAATTTTTTGCCCATAAGCAGCACAGAAGTGGATTGAGTCTGAGAAGTAACGTGAGGTATAAGATACCCGAAATGTTAACTCTCCTGCTTCTCATATGCTGCCTGACCTGCTGTGCTTTTCCAGCACCACACTCTCGACTCTGATCTCCAGCATCTGCAGTCCCCACGTTCTTCTATAAAATGTTCTACACGCAGATCTCTATCCACAATAAACAAGCCAATGTCACTCTTGCTGTATCCTTGATTGCCTCTAGTAAATGTTAGCAAATCTAATATTCCTCACTGTCCATGTTAGCACCAGTGCGGATTCTCCCCATTCTGCCAATACCCTGGCTGTCTCACTGGCATGATTTGCTTTTCCAGGATCTGGTCTCTTTCCATCACCCAATCCTCCAGTCTGGAAGCTGAGAAGGAATGATTAACACTGGCTGGAAGTTCCACCTATGTGTGTCATCCGTGCTGTCGGCTCTCAAACATCTGGAGTATGATGGGAAGCAACATTCCCCCTCATTCCCTCTAAGTCATGTTTGTTGCACTGCACTGTATGAAACCTTCAACATAACTGGACCACCACACACCTTAGTCTAATAGCTCAAATCATAGGCTGCCCTTTACCAGTGACAGCCTCTCCCCAGTGAGCTCTCTTCAACAAGTTCCTTGGTTGATATTTGACAATGAAGAATAATAATTAGTCTAATCATTTTTGGAGAGGTGTTATTTACACTGTCCGTTTTTGAAAAGTGAGTTTGATTTTAAGATGGTGTCTAGAGTTGGGGAGTGGGGTAGTGAAGCTCTCAAAGTGGATAATATTTTGTATGGACCTTGCCTTTAACAGAGTTCACATTTTAAGGACTCTTTGCGCTGTGTGTATACAATGTTGTGACTCTGCCTGACAATTAGTCTGCTATGGGTTTAGAACCGGCTTACACACACACGCATACACACGTACATTGTTTTGCTGTAATGTCTGCTTCGTAACTTATAATGTGCCTTACTGTTTTAAATAGTTTAACTCACAGAGTAAACCGGTTCCTAATGAGCGACTGGTTATTAGACCAGTATCATTAATCAGACAGACAGGGCCGCCCTGATCAGGAATTCTGGACATATTAAACACCCAGTTACAGTGAATTTTCTCAGAGCCTCCTGTCCAGACCTAGCCTGCTCCACAACTGAAGGGTGCAGGAGGAGGTTGGCGCTGAGTGGGGTCTGGGTGAAGCGATCCCTGACAGCCACTGGTGGATGCTTATACACATCCCGAGACAAGGGAAGTCCTAGGCTCTGTGTCAGGCAGGGAAAGTATTAATCAACTCCAAGTTCTCCATTGTCATCTTTGTTTCACATTTTTAAATCCTGGTTGCTCTGTGCCTGATCCTACAGCACAAGGGTTTGAACGGGTTAATGTCTGGAGCAGTGTGAGTAACACTTCCCATGTAAGGGATCACGCACGATGGGAATTCAGAGAGAAATGTCATGGTTTCAAACCAGTTGGCCATTTTCCATAAAGCTGCATATAATCCCTCAATAAGTCATAAACTAGTGACCAACCCTATCGAAGAATCAGCAACAATGCCAAACTAGACTAGCCAAACACACCTCAGATTCTATGGTCTGTCCTGTAAAACTGCTTGTCAATCTCTTCAATTATTGGAGGTGAACTATTACATCATATCTTCCAAATTCTATTATCATTTGCCCTAAAGCGACAAACGTTGTTCCAAAACACTTGTTCCAGTGAGACTCCATCTACTTCAATCACTCTAGAGGATTCCTTCCATCTACCATTTTTTTCACCTTTTGATTTTCAAAATTCATATTCTAAACTAGATTTTAATTGATCAATAAAATCAAAGGTTCTCTTCTGATTTTGCAAGTATTGCTGTATTGTCAGTGTAACACTTATGTTGTTGCCCCCAGTTTTTACGCCTGGAAGTATATCTCATTCTCGGAATATCTGTGCACTGTACAGATGGAATAAGTTTGGCATTTCTCCTCTCCCTGATTTGAACTTGTCTGATTCTAGGGTTTGCATTAAGTCACTTTGAAACCTCAGTCTTTGAACAAGGTCTTGGTCATCGGTCTCAACATCTATTGACTGGCTCAGTGTCAGATTTTACTTGGTGACACATATTCAAAGTATCTTGAGACGTTTCCATAAGACCATAAGACATAGAAGTGGAAGTAAGGCCATTTGGCCCATTGAGTCCACGCCACCATTCAATCATGGTTTCGCTACATTGAAAGTGCTACATCAATGCACGTGGTTGTGATGTTTTCTCTACTTTGCTCTGATTTATGTAGGGGTCATGTAAGTAGTCATTAGCATTGCTTTCACTTCTCATTGGAAGTATTGAGTAGAATTCATCCAAAGCAACAATGTGGGATATTTCCTTTAATCGGTTGGCAGAGGTGACATCTTTTATACCAGGCTCTCATACACCAGGTACAATGTCAAATGTGTGATGTGTAACTTTACATTGCACTGTTTGTTCTGGGTAGGTCCCTCTTTTACCTTGATTTCGCTGCTCGTTGGATGCTGCCTGAACTGCTGTACTCTTCCAGCACCACTGATCCAGAATCTGGTTTCCAGCATCTGCAGTCATTGTTTTTACCCTCTTATACCTGTATTCAGTGAAGGTGATGACTTGATGATAATGTAAGAGTAGTCCAAAAAGCCAGGCCAGTGCTGTGATACCAATGTTCGTCTCCCTGTGACATCTGGTGCATTTTAAATTTTGGAATTGAAAACTTGTCTCAATAATGATGACCATGAAACTATCAGTGATTATTGTAAGAACATATCAGGTTCACTAATGTCCTTTCGGGAAAGAAATCTGATGGCCTTAGTTTAACTTGCTTCAGATCGACAGCAATGGGGTTGACTCTTAACCACCTCCTGGTCTGGCCGAGAAAGTGAGGACTGCCTCCTGGTCTGGGAGAAAGTGAGAACTGCATCCTGGTCTGGCCGAGAAAGTGAGGACTGCCTCCTGGTCTGGGAGAAAGTGAGGCCTGCCTCCTGGTCTGGGAGAAAGTGAGGCCTGCCACCTGGTCTGAGTGAAAGTGAGGCCTGCCACCTGGTCTGGGTGAAAGTGAGGACTGCCTCCTGGTCTGGGAGAAAGTGAGGACTGCCTCCTGGTCTGGGTGAAAGTGAGGCCTGCCACCTGGTCTGAGTGAAAGTGAGGCCTGCCACCTGGTCTGGGTGAAAGTGAGGCCTGCCACCTGGTCTGAGTGAAAGTGAGGACTGCCTCCTGGTCTGGGTGAAAGTGAGGCCTGCCACCTGGTCTGAGTGAAAGTGAGGCCTGCCTCCTGGTCTGGGAGACAGTGAGAACTGCCCCCTGGTCTGGGTGAAAGTGAGGCCTGCCACCTGGTCTGAGTGAAAGTGAGGCCTGCCACCTGGTCTGGGTGAAAGTGAGGACTGCCTCCTGGTCTGGGAGAAAGTGAGGACTGCCTCCTGGTCTGAGTGAAAGTGAGGCCTGCCACCTGGTCTGGGTGAAAGTGAGGACTGCCTCCTGGTCTGGGAGAAAGTGAGGCCTGCCTCCTGGTCTGGGTGAAAGTGAGGCCTGCCTCCTGGTCTGGGAGAAAGTGAGGACTGCCTCCTGGTCTGGGAGAAAGTGAGGCCTGCCTCCTGGTCTGGGTGAAAGTGAGGCCTGCCTCCTGGTCTGGGTGAAAGTGAGGACTGCCTCCTGGTCTGAGTGAAAGTGAGGCCTGCCTCCTGGTCTGGGAGAAAGTGAGGATTGGCTCCTGATCTGGCCAAGAAAGTGAGGCCTGCCTCCTGGTCTGAGTGAAAGTGAGGCCTGCCTCCTGGTCTGGGTGAAAGTGAGGCCTGCCTCCTGGTCTGGGAGAAAGTGAGGCCTGCCACCTGGTCTGGCCGAGAAAGTGAGGCCTGCCTCCTGGTCTGGGTGAAAGTGAGGCCTGCCTCCTGGTCTGGGTGAAAGTGAGGCCTGCCTCCTGGCCTGGGAGAAAGTGAGGCCTGCCTCCTGGTCTGGGAGAAAGTGAGGACTGCCTCCTGGTCTGGGTGAAAGTGAGGCCTGCCACCTGGTCTGGGAGAAAGTGAGGCCTGTCTCCTGGTCTGGGTGAAAGTGAGGACTGCCTCCTGGTCTGGGAGAAAGTGAGGACTGCCTCCTGGTCTGGGTGAAAGTGAGGACTGCCTCCTGGTCTGGGAGAAAGTGAGGCCTGCCTCCTGGTCTGGGTGAAAGTGAGGCCTGCCTCCTGGTCTGGGACAAAATGAGGCCTGCCTCCTGGTCTGGGAGAAAGTGAGGACTGCCTCCTGGTCTGGGTGAAAGTGAGGCCTGCCTCCTGGTCTGGGAGAAAGTGAGGCCTGCCTCCTGGTCTGGGTGAAAGTGAGGCCTGCCTCCTGGTCTGGGAGAAAGTGAGGACTGCCTCCTGGTCTGGGTGAAAGTGAGGACTGCCTCCTGGTCTGGGAGAAAGTGAGGACTGCCTCCTGGTCTGGGTGAAAGTGAGGATTAGCTCCTGGTCTGGCCGAGAAAGTGAGGCCTGCCTCCTGGTCTGGGAGAAAGTGAGGACTGCCTCCTGGTCTGGGTGAAAGTGAGGCCTGCCTCCTGGTCTGGGAGAAAGTGAGGCCTGCCTCCTGGTCTGGGAGAAAGTGAGGATTGGCTCCTGGTCTGGGAGAAAGTGAGGACTGCCTCCTGGTCTGGGAGAAAGTGAGGATTGGCTCCTGGTCTGGCCGAGTAAGTGAGGCCTGTCTCCTGGTCTGGGAGAAATTGAGGACTGCCTCCTGGTCTGGGAGAAAGTGAGGACTGCCTCCTGGTCTGGGTGAAAGTGAGGACTGCCTCCTGGTCTGGGAGAAAGTGAGGCCTGTCTCCTGGTCTGGGTGAAAGTGAGGACTGCCTCCTGGTCTGAGTGATAGTGAGGCCTGCCTCCTGGTCTGGGTGAAAGTGAGGACTGCCTCCTGGTCTGGGTGAAAGTGAGGACTGCCTCCTGGTCTGAGTGAAAGTGAGGCCTGCCTCCTGGTCTGGGAGAAAGTGAGGCCTGCCTCCTGGTCTGGGTGAAAGTGAGGCCTGCCTCCTGGTCTGGGAGAAAGTGAGGCCTGCCTCCTGGTCTGGGAGAAAGTGATGCCTGCCTCCTGGTCTGGCCGAGAAAGTGAGGACTGCCTCCTGGTCTGGGTGAAAGTGAGGACTGCCTCCTGGTCTGGGTGAAAGTGAGGACTGCCTCCTGGTCTGGGAGAAAGTGAGGCCTGCCTCCTGGTCTGGCTGAGAAAGTGAGGCCTGCCTCCTGGTCTGGGAGAAAGTGAGGCCTGCCTCCTGGTCTGGCCGAGAAAGCTACTCAATTCAATGGAAAATCAGGGATGGGCAAAAAACATTGGGCACCCACATCCCCAGAAAGAGTGAACAATGCCCAATGACAAGAGGAATGAAGGAAGTGTTAATGTAAGTGTGAGAACTATTTCATAGTTTAATCAGGAGGGACAGCTGCATGTTGTGTCAAATTGTGTCCTATCCTCAAATGCCCAAATCATTGGAAAAACTATACTTGGGCTCAAATTCACATCATGAGAGCTTGGTAAATTAATGTTATTGTTAATGTTTAATATTCTGCACATTAACACAGGATTCATTGCCAGGCAGATTATCCAATAGCTGTGTCTTCTCATTTGACTGGAGAATTTACTTTGGCAATTTGGATGAAGTCACTTTGACAAACTAAGCTGTGTTTCAGCCGTGTTTACTTGCTGTTGACTGTAAAGAGGAGAGATAGCTGCAGATGTAAAGGAAAAAGAAGTAAGGAAACCTTGGAAATGCAGACCAGGAGGAAAAGCACAGTGACGAGGGGCAGCTTTCCTCAGTGTATCTGAGGTCTGTCTTTGCCACACCCAAGTCCCAGTAGTCTAAGCTAATTCAATGCCAATTTATACAAGTGCAGACTACAATATCTTTATTGCTAACAAGAAAGATTAGAGTTCAGGAAGAAAATCAAATTGTCAATGACTGCGATTTAGTGCTGACAAACAGACTGATGAGGGTAAGTATTCTCCAGTTTTATTACTAAAATACTGTGTCTTGAAAGCAGTAGCCATCAATCACTTCCCACACTGGCCTTGCTAAGAGGGCCTCTGGCTGTTCCTGAGACCCTTTTGCGTCAGACTGTATATCAAAGGATTTCTGTATGTAGCCTCACTAGCACAGTTCACTATTACTGGACAATAATAAAAAATTTTTTCTGCTGTGGTACTGTTTAAAGTTGGGCTGTTGACCCGATCAGGTAGATTTTCAATTTGCTCCCAGGATTTCAGTGCTGCTGGTCTTGAGTGAGCAGCATTATAATATTTTAACAACAACTTTCCCTCACCAGGCGCCTCTGTACTATTGAAAAGGATTATGCCTGCTGTCAGGCCACCATTGTCGAGGGGGAAGCTCCCTGCATAGTCGGGATGGATAGTGGCAGAGGCTGTTACTAGTACACGCCAGAGGTCCATGCCATTTTGAGTGAGGAGAAGTCTCATATTTGCACATGCCTTGCCCCACAGTGGGCTTTCAGCCCTCCATTTATATGGTAGCCTCCAGCGTCAGTACAAGGGCATCATGATGATACCAATCAGAGCCCATAACCTTCCCCATCTAGCCCTTTAAAGGGTGCAGACAAGCAGCAATATGTCAGGTATCCCTTTGGACCAGAAGACGCAGAAGGAGGCCATTCAGCCCATCAAGTCTGCTATGCCGTTCAATGAAATCATGGCTGATTTCACAATCCTCAACCCCACTTTCTGATTAAAGATCGGTACATCTCAGTTTTGAATATTCTTAATGACCCAGTCTCGACAGCCCTCTGAGGTAAACGATTTCACAGACTCACTCCCCTCTGAGAGAAAAAAATTATCTCTATCTCTGTCTTCAAAGAGTGAGTCCTTACTCTGCTGTCTGGTCCTAGACTCCACCAATAATATTTCATAATGTCTCCCATCATTCATCTGCATTCCAATGAGTACAGGCCCAGCCTGATCCAGTGTGCTCTTTCCCAACAGTGTTCCTGGTCTTGTCTCCTAACCCACCTCAATGGGACTGGAGACATTAAGTCCATGATATTCAAAAGACTGTGGATTCAGGTCAGATCAAATTTTTGGGGCTGATTTCAACAGATCCTTGCTTTGTGATAGCACCAAGAGACATGGATGAGTAGTGGGCAATTAAAGTCTCCAATTACTGTCTCCAAGTGGATAAATAAAATTGAGTTTCAGCTCAGCTGTGAACTCACTGAATCATGGAATAGTTTAAGAAGGTGGAAAGACTACATTGATTTCATATTCTCTTTAGCAATATGCTGCGTGATTTGCTTAAAGAATGGACAATATTACCCAATATTTCTTGGAGAACCAAGCATGACAGTGCACTGTTTCATTGCTATATATGTTCGCATGCCCAAACTATCCTTGTGCACCATCACAGAACACAATAGCTCCACATTTCAGTCAGAGTGCATAACCTCCCCACATTTTAAAATGCTCATTAATATGAATTTTATAATCTCGAGCAAGTTCCAAAATGTTCATATGATTGGTCTATAATTACTTGAGTTTTGATTATCTGCCAAAGAATTAAAATGTGTTCTTGCAGATATCCGTAAGTGTGCTTGGATATGGTGATGGATTAATTTGAAGTACCTCTCCTCCATTTAAATACCACATCCTTTTTGGTATTAGTTACGCCAGCTGTATTGGAGAGGTAGCCTTGCCCCACCTTTATTATGGTGTCAGACATAAACCTGACAATATGACATGATGATACTGCAGCACAGTGGCTCAATGGTTAGCACTGCTGCCTCATGTCACCAAGGACTGGGGTTCGATTCCAGGTAACTGTCTCTCTGAGTGGCATTTGCAAATTCTCCCCATGCCTGCGTGGGTTTCCTCCGGGTGGTCCGGTTTCCTCCCACTGTTGGTAGATGTGCAGGTTAGTTGGATTAGCCATGCTAAATTACTCAGAGTGTCTAGGGATGTACAGGCTAGGTGGATTAGCCATGGGAACTGCAGGGGTTACGGGGATATGGGTAGGGGTTGAGTGGGATGCTCTTCGTAGGGTCGGTGTGGACCTGATGGGCTGAATGGCCTGCTCCCATACTGTAGGGACGCTATGGCTAGGTCCAAATATGATTGAAATGTGGAGCTATTGTGCTCTGTGATGGTGCACAGGGGTAATTATAGGCATGCAAACATATACAGCAATGAAACAGTGCACTATAGCACTTGGTTTTCGAAGCAAAGCCCCATGCCTGGTAATCGGGTTTAATAGACCTAAAATGATGCTACTTGACCTTATGTCTGAAGCGATAGTGCAGTCTTTATTAAGTGGCTGAATGCATTCCCAGTGGAGCGGTTCAATGACTGTTTGCTTACATAGTCAATCACATACAGTACCTTTTTAATTGCCGCTGACCTTCAGTTTGTTTGATAATGTGCCTTCTCACACTGTAAACTGCTAATCAGTAACCTCCTTGTTCTGTTTATTGCATTTTGGGACATTCATAGTTCAGCAGGAGATTAACTCGAATCTTCAGTGGAAATCCCCCAAGCCTTAAGTCATTTATATTGAATGTAATTTGCATTAGCCAGTCATCCACTTATACAGGCCCCACAGAAGATATTAGATTATTAACCCTTGAAGATTTTTCTTGATGATCTCATTGACAATTAAAGGATTTAATCGGGTAAAGATGGAGAAAAGCTCTTTTCTCTGGTGCGGGGGAGTTTTGAAAAAGAGGGCACAAGTTCCAGGTGATTCTGAGGTGATGATAGAAAATAATTCTTCACACAAAGGGCAGGGAGAAGATTATCTTGACTCTCTTGCTGTTCAATTTGAGGATCGGTTGAAAATTTCATACCTCAGGTTGGTAGGTTTTTGTTCTCTAAGGCTGTTAATGGATCCGAAATGACACAATGATTGCTTGACAACAAACACCTCCCCAGTACACATAGCGGTGTTGTCACCACACTCCTGTATCGCAGTGAGCATTGGGCTGTGCTTCGGCGATGTCATAGAGGCACAGAGTCATAGAGATGTACAGCACAGAAACAAAACCTTAGGTTCAACTCATCCAAGCCGACCAGATATCCCAACCCAATTTAGTCCCATTTGCAAGCACCTGGCCCATATCCCTCCAAACCCTTTCTATTCATATACCCATCCAGATGCCTTTTTATAATCATATATTTTTATTGAGAAAAAATAGATTTTTTAATATTACAACAAGTACAAAACAATACAATTCAAAACAGAACAAAAAATCCAAATAATAAAAAATCCAATCCATCCTCATGTACAAATGTATAAACATATATAGAAAAATATAGACTTATAAAAAACCTAAGCTAGCTATTTAACTAAATAAACAAATAACCGACAACAAACAAATAAATAGTAATAACTCAGACCAGCCAAACAAAACACTCATACATTCACAGTTCCTCCTCCCTGGATATTGGACTCGTGAAACACAATCGTTACGGTTATATAGAACCCCTAGTTAGCATGGTAGATAAATCTGTGTCCAGGTATTTCAAAAAGGACTGCCATGTCTTGTAAACATTCTCAGTTTTGTGGTGTGCCATATTTGTGAGAAAATCCAGGGGAATATGCTCCATAACAATCTTCCGCCAACCCGACAGGGCCAGATACCTTTTAAATGTTGCAATTGTACCAGCCTCCACCACATCCTCTGGCAGCTCATTCCATACATGTACCACCCTCTGCGTGAAAAGGTTACCCCTTAGGTTTCTTTTATATCTTTCCCCTCTCACCCTAAACCTATGCCCTCTAGTTCTGGACTCCCCCACCCCAAGGAAAATACTTTGTCTATTTATCCTATCTATACCCCTCATGATTTTATAAACCTCTAAAAGGTCACCCCTCAGTCTCCAACGCTCCAGGGAAGAAAGCCCCAGCTTGTTCAACCTCCCCCATAGCTCAAATTCCCCAACCCTGGCAACATCCTTGTAAATCTTTTCTGAACCCTTTCAAGTTTCACAACATTTTTCCGATAGAAAGGAGACCAGAATTGCACGCAATATTCCAACAGTGGCCTAACCAACGAACTGTACAGCCGCAACATGACCTCCCAACTCCTGTACTCAATACTCTGACCAAGAAAGGAAAGCATACCAAACGCTGCCTTCACTATCCTATCTACCTGTGACTCCACTTTGAAGGAGTTATGAACCTGCACACCAAGGTTTCTTTGTTCAGCAACACTCCCTAGGACTTTACCATTAAGTGTATAAGTCCTGCTAAGATTTGCTTTCCCACAATGCAGCACCTTGCATTTATCTGAATTAAACTCCATCTGCCACTTCTCAGCCCATTGGCCCATCTGATCAAGAAAAAGAATTAAACTGAAATTGAGGACACCTAGAGAGATCCCACCAACAATATCTCTGCCGCACCCTCCAGGTTCAATGGGAGGACCGTTAAATAAATGTTAGTGTCCTTCTTGAAGCTGGCTCTAAAGTGTTCTTGGAAAATGTTTGCAAAATGAACTTAGACTCCAGAGGACTGCAGCGCGGTTCTGCATGCAGTTGGTGTTTCTAAACTCCCAAATTGCGAGCATTTCAGAGAGGACACAAAACAAATGATACAGTGACACTCTGCATCACTGCTTGAAGTGCAGCAGCATTGACATTACAGCCTGGGAGGAGCTTGGTGCCAGTCATTCAGTAGAGGGTGATGGTTTGTCCTTTAAGCTGCATGATATTTTCAGCCACTCAATGATGAGGTGAAGTGGCAATAGAGAAAGGAAGCAGATTCTGCACTCTGCTTCCCATTACGTCATAGGGCACGCTGTCTTGTGTCTGTTTGTACCATCTGTGGTTGTTGCTGTGTCATATTCAGATCGAGGTTGATGGAAACTGTCAGAGGCTTGGCTTTAGTAAATCTTACATTTTATTGACTTCTGTCTTTTAACTATGCACAAGACAAGACTTTACACAAAGCTTCTACCAGGAACCGGGACACCAGCACCAATTAACCGACCGCCTCCTGACCGAACACTTTAACTCCCCCTCCCACTTTGCTGAGGACATGCAGGTCTTGGGCCTCCTCCATCGCCACTCCCTTACTACCGACTCCTGGAACGCCTCATCTTCCGCCTCGGGGCCCTCCAACCCCAGGGCATCAATGTGGACTTCACCAGTTTCCTCATTTCACCTCCCTCCACCTTACCCCAGTTCCAAACTTCCAGCTCAGCACCATCCTCGTGACCTGTCCCATCTGCCCATCTTCCTTCCCACCCATTCCCTCCACCTTCCCCTCTGACCTATCACCTTTACCCCCACCTCCATCCACCTATTGCACTCTCAGCTACCTTCCCTTTAGCCCCACCCCCCTCCCACTTATCTCTCCATCCCTGAGGCTCCCAGCCTCATTCCTGATGAAGGGCTCCGGACTGAACGTTGATTTCCCTACTCGGATGTTGCCTGACCTGCTGTGCTTTTCCAGCACCACACTCTTGACTTATACCAGGAACCGTCTGCCAATAATTCTGGGACTCTTGAGATCTTATAACACTGATGATGTGGACTGTTTTATTCACAAATTAATATTTACTCTTCACAGTACAATACCCAAAGACCTAAAAGATGACAGGCTGTCCATGCAGTCACAGGAATCACCAAGGTAGAATCTCGCAACTTCTGAGTAGGCAACATCTTCAAATCAAGGGATGGCTGATGATTGGTTGATAGAATTAACCTGCAAGTCAGTCAGGCTCCAACTGAAAGATGGAGCAATCAAGGAGTTGAAAGGTCAACTCACATTCCAATATTTCTTCTAGTTTCCAAAACGTTCATCTGAGTAATTTTGTTTTTAGCTGTACAAAAATCTGCATCCTTAAACTAATGCTACTTGTAACTACTCCTACTGGAAGGTGTACAGTACACTCTTGCAGCATCTTCACATAGCTACTGGACTTTGTTTGCTAATGCGCTGTGATAGCCATCATTCCACATCATGTTGAGATCAAGCCCCTCTTTCTGCTTTGTCCTTTCAATGTGATCTTTGCAACATTTCAGCTCCAATCAACTGGCAGAATATATTGTCATTTTCCTTTCTGGATGTCATTAGAGTTCCTTTTGCTCTTGCAATCTCAAGAACCTCTCCATTGGCCTTAAGGTCTTGATGTGGAATTTTCAGCAAATGTCTTAGCATCCACTTTCCAAGGTCTCTGTTTTCTTCGACAGATCTTTACTTATTGTCCATGTTTCTGAGGCTTGTAGAAACGTGATAGAGTTTAGCTTCAGATGAGTTTTCTTCCCTGTAACATCGAAAGCGAAGAGTAAAGATGTGAAATTGGTCCAGAATCGAGAGTGTGGTGCTGGAGAAACATAGCAGGTCAGGCAGCAACAGCGGAGCAGGAGAATCGACGTTTCGGGTAAAAACCCTTCATCAGAACTCGATTCTCCTGCTCCTTAGATGCTGCCTGACCTGCTGTGTTTTTCCAGCACCACACTCTTGACTCTGACCTCCAGCATCTGCAGTCCCCACTTTCTTCTGAACTTGGTCCAGAGCCCGTTTTGGAGCCAGACAGCAAGAATTAGGTCAAAAAAGGGACAAAATGGCCTGCCTCAAGTGAAGGGAGCCGTACTATAGGACTCTGTGCTATGAACTATTCGGGCTGAGTATTTCAGAAATATTCACAGATGTAGATGTACTTCTGAGGTGAACAGTTGTAGGCAAAACTGTAGAACACTAATGTCACAGATTCACCTATAGAATCAGTAGAAGCCCTACAAAATATCGTTGATCAATTAAAATCTAGAAGTTCAGAATATGCATTGTGTATGAACATCAAAGAGTCAAAAGCAATTGGAGATCAAAGGAATACTTTGGAGGGACTAGGGTGAAGATTAAAGTAGAAGATATTGGTAAAGAAAAAGTCACCATAGTTTTACCAGATGATAGGACCCCTCTCATTGGACAAAGATGACTGGTGGTTGTGGTCCCTACACCTCAGTTGAGAAGGAGAGTCCGTCACGGTAACCTCAGCCAGTTCAGGCATTGAACCCACACTGTTGCAGTGCATCACAAACTGGCTGACCAACCAACTGAGCTAACCAAACCCTCAGAGGATGTCAGACTGGAACATGCAGATGGATAAATGGTAATGGACGGTTGCAGATGTGATGCAGAAGTGGGAAGAAGAAGATAAAAAAGCCACAAGTCATTTAGTGATGTGTTAACAACGAGAAAACGCAAGCTGGCGACAAAGAAAAAAGCTCACATTTGATCCACTTTCCTGTTTTCATTAGTCACACCCTAAGCTAAGGGAGACAACAGCTCCTCAAGATGAGAGGGAGGGGTATTTTTGGTAAGAAGGAAACTCTGCAATGAGGATAGATAGGGAAGCTGGTGTTGTGGTGGTGGGTCAGTGTGACTTTATTGAATGAGGAAGCAGGAATGAAGATTGAAAGGGTCACTGACACTGGTATATTGAATGTTCTTCTAACGGCAGTGGAATGCAGGTTGAACAAAGACCCTCTTTAGGAAGAACTGAAACAACAAAACCTAGCCTGTTAGTAGCCAGGGGAAGGTAGGGTTCAGGAAGATACTGGGTGGACAAAGGTTTGGGTGGTGAAATAAAATTTGTATTATCTGTATGGACCATAATTCTCCTTCCAAGCTTGGGTTTCGATGGAGCTGAAAGTATTTTGGCAAGGAGTGTGTTTCAATGGTGAGTGTGATGTTGCCAGTTCATATTCCACCAACCAATCTGGATCCTACCCTATAATATTGTGAATATCTTGCCATCCAATCACGATGTGCTGTTTTAATTTAGTGCCTATTATTTTTCCATTGATCTGCAAGCAGGGCTGTACGTTTGGAAGGGTGTCATTGTGCAGATCTTTTACAAACACCTCAGTAAAGCTCTTGCCATCTTTTCCAATGCCTTTTAATTTGTATGTTGCCAAGCATCTCCACACATCATTGACTTCACTACAAGCTCTAAACTGCTGGAGTGCAAACATTCTACAGACATCGCCTTTTAACTTTGAACCAAACTGGAGACTTTAGAACTCAAACTTTTTATTTCTTGTTATATTTTGTTTATGTTCTTCTGAAGATGTTACAAGATGAGTAAGCCCTGTCTGTGCTTTGATGTACAAATAGACTCTGTGCTGATTGATTTAACCTTGCGAGCTTTGTATGGCATTTGGCCTTAAGTTAACAAAGCTTGTTATATCCATCAGAACAAACATTCCTTCTTCTCATGTGGTTTTCCAAAACTTCCTCTCACATGTGGACCTCTTTCCTCCCCAAACCAATCATACACTGTTCAACTTTACTGAATGACTGATACTTTAATAAGCCATTGGATCATCGGGCTAAGATCTATTCAGGTTAGACATTCCTAAGTCAAACACTGAAGACAAATTTCTGACACACACACATATACACACAAGCAACTGAACAACAGCATAGGATTAATTAATGACCTCTGTGAGAAGCAACCCCTATGTAGCAGCAACCATATTATAATTGATGATAAATTCAGTTTGAGGGAGACAGGAGTGAGTCTGAGACTTGTTTCCAACTTAAGTATGACCAATTATGATGGTATGAAAGCAGTGCTAAACTGAATTGGAAAATTAGGTTGAAAGGAGTGTCAATAAGAATACATTTAAGGGGACATTTCAGAACACACTGAGTAAATACATTACAATCAATAAGAGAAAGTCAAAGTGATGGACCCATAGACTATTAAAAAAGCTCAGAGTGACTAAAAGATTAATAAGGAGGGAAATATTATAAGAGAAAACTATCCAGAAATACAAAAGCAGATAGTAAGAGTTTCTACAAATGTTTTAAAAACAGAGATAAGAAATTGAGTGCTGATCCTCTAGAAATTTAGTCTGATATTGATCATGAAAAATAAGGAGATAGCAAAAGAAGTGAAAAGGCATTTTGCATCGGTTTTCATGATAAAGAATGCAGGAACATTCCAGAAGCAGTAATAAATCAGGAAATGGAAGGAAGGGAGAAACTCTGGAAAATTCTAGTCATCGGAAAAGTGCTACTAAGTAAATGGTCAGAGCTGCTCAGGTCTGGTGGATTTCACTCTATGTTCTTAAAAGAAGTGGCTAGTGAGATAGCTGATTCATTGGTGTTAATTTTCCAAAACTCCCGAGAGCTGGGAAAGATCCCATTGGCTGGGAAGATAGGAAATGTAACTCCTTTTATTTAAAAATGGAGGAAGACAGAAAACAGGAAACTATAGACCATTTATCTAACATCTGCCATAGGGAAGATATTAGAAGCTAATAATAAATAAGTTACAGCACGTTATCCATATGCTACGGATAATGGGGAGTTGGTGGATATACTGTATTTGATTTCCAGAGGGTATTTGATAATGAGATACTTCAAAGATTGTGGCAGAAATGGAAGTTCAGTGTGTAAGGTAAAGTGAGCATAGTCCCAGAGGACCACTCTCTCATTAGAGAGAGACAATTGGTGGTGGCATAACCTGAGGGACACCATGGCTCAGGCATGGGCAGAAGATTGTGAAGGACAGTGCTTCATGCTGACCTCTGCCGGACAGGGATTGAACCCACACTGTTGGTGTCAGTCTGCTTTGCAAACTAGTTATGCAGCCAACTGAGCTAATTGACACCCCGCAGTGAAGGGTTGAGGGGGGGTAGGTATGTGTGGCACTTTCTATAAGAAGGATTGGCTGACAGGAAACAGAAGTAGGCATAGATGGGTCCTTTTATGATTAGCAAGATGATACATGTCACGTGACACAGGGATCCATGTCGAGAGCTTAACTATTTCCAATTTATATAAAAGACTTGGATGACAGGACAGAAGGTACAGTGGCCAGAGTTGCTGATGACACAAAGGTGGGTAGAACAGAAAGCTGTAAAGACCACCCAGGTAGGCTTCAGAAAGATTGGGACAGGCAGTGAGTGGGCAAAGATCTGACAAATGGAGTAAAATGTGAGGAAATGTGGGACTGGCTATTTTGGCAGGAAGAATTAAAAAGAAGTATATTGCCCAAATATTGAGAGCTCCGAGATGCAGAAGGATCTGGGTGTCTGAGTGCATGCATCACAGAAGGTTAGTGTGCAGGTACAGCAAGTAATTAGGAAAGCTGATATAGAGTGTTATCATTTATTGAGAGGGGAATTAAGTCAAAAATATAGTGGTTATGCTTCAGATACACAGGATACTGGTGTGATCGCATGTGGAGTGCTGTGTACAGTACAGATCACCTTATTTAAGGAAGGATGTGAGCTCTTTGGAAGCAGTTCAGAGATGGCTTCCCAGACTAAAACTCAGATTTGGCGGATTGTCTTCTGAGGTGAGGTTAGACAGGCCAGGCTTGTATCTGGTGGAATTTAAGAGAGTAAGATGCTGCAATGTATATGATCCGGAGGAGTCTTGACAGAGAAGGTATAAAAAAATGTTTCTTCTTACAGGAAAACCTAAATTAAGGGGTGGGTGTCATTGTTTAAACGCATAGGGTCACCACTTAACGCAGAAACTAGGCAAATGTTTTTCTCATAGAAGGTTGCGTCTGGAACTCTGTTCCCAAAATGGTCATGGAAGCAGCGTCTGTGAATATCTTTATGGTGGAAGTGAACAAATCCTGATGCATAAAAGGTTTTGGAGGATAGGCTGGAATGCAGATTTGTGTTTCCAGTTATGATCCTATTAAAATGGCAGAACAGGCTAGAAGGGCCAAATGGCCTTCTGCTCTCTGCTATTTAAAGGTCAGTTATTTATTTGAAGGAGTATGTGACCTTGTGTAAACAATTGTGCCAGCACTCTCTCTCTCTGAAGGGAAGCCCTTACTGAACTCAAAATGTGGAGATTGAAGAGATTTGCGCATTTATATCATCATTCAGCACATGTTGACATTTCAATTTACTATAATTTACCTCTCCAGGCTTATTAAAATCTGTAATTCTGAGGGTGTTGGAAGTTCTTAATATTAATAAATGCAACCCCCATGAGTTGTGTGGAATTAGAATGGAAAAGCACTGACAGAAGACATTTTGAATAGAGATTTTTTTTGCAGTTAAATAGTTTTCAAAGCAGATAGGACAGTGTGTACAATGTATTTGAGAGAGAGCGAGAGAGAGACTGCATTTTTGAGGCTGTGACAAGGGACTTTCAAGACGCCATGTCTAATATTCTTCAAGTAAAATGTGAGGTCTGCAGATGCTGGAGATCAGAGCTGAAAATGTGTTGCTGGTTAAAGCACAGCAGGTCAGGCAGCATCCAAGGAACAGGAAATTCGACGTTTCGGGCCAGAGCACTTCATCAGGAATGAGGAAAATGTGCCAGGCAGGCTAAGATAAAAGGTAGGGAGGAGGGACTTGGGGGAGGGGCGATGGAGATCTGATAGGTGGAAGGAGGTCAAGGTGAGGGTGATAGGCCGGAGTGGGGTGGGGGCGGAGAGGTCAGTAAGGAGATTGCAGGTTAGGAGGGCGGTGCTGAGTTGAGGGAACCGACTGAGACAAGGTGGGGGGAGGGGAAATGAGGAAACTGGAGTAATCTGAATTCATACCTTGTGGTTGGAGGGTTCCCAGGCGGAAGATGAGGCGCTCCTCCTCCAGCCGTCGTTTGTTATGTTCTGCCGATGGAGGAGTCCAAGGACCTGCATGTCCTCGGTGGAGTGGGAGGGAGAGTTAAAGTGTTGAGCCACGGGGTGGTTGGGTTGGTTGGTTCGGGCGTCCCGGAGGTGTTCTCTGAAGTGTTCCGCAAGTAGGCGGCCTGTCTCCCCAATGTAGAGGAGGCCGCATCGGGTGCAGCGGATGCAATAGATGATGTGTGTGGAGGTGCAGGTGAACTTGTGGCGGATATGGAAGGATCCCTTGGGGCCTTGGAGAGAAGTGAGGGAACAACACAGGGAATAGCAAGACAGCTCCCAAGTATCATTTCCAAGTTCAAGCACATAGGCACCTCTGTTATGGATTTAAACTTTTTGGATGATGTTTGTTACTTACAAAAAGCTCCCAGTTGTGAGTCAGTGGTTCCCCGAAGTTCACGTTTCCCCTTGTCCAGTTTGTAACAGCGAGAGGCCCATTTCCCTGCTCAGCCTCATAAATTCTCACTAATGTTGAAGGGTACAGGTCACTGACCGGAAACTGTTTTATCCCGAAAGGAGTCAGAGAATGAAGGAAACGTGGCTGTGGAATTAGATTAGATTAGATTAGACTTACAGTGTGGAAACAGGCCCTTCGGCCCAACAAGTCCACACTGACCCGCCGAAGCGCAACCCACCCCTACCCCTACATTTACCCCTTACCTAACACTACGGGCAATTTAGCATGGCCAATTCACCTGACCCGCACATCTTTGGACTGTGGGAGGAAACCGGAGCACCCGGAGGAAACCCACGCAGACACGGGGAGAACGTGCAAACTCCACACAGTCAGTCGCCTGAGGTGGGAATTGAACCCGGGTCTCAGGCGCTGTGAGGCAGCAGTGCTAACCACTGTGCCACCGTGCCGCCCACATGGAAAGGTGTTGATGCTAAATTCAGGCATGACCTATTAGCCATGGTTCAGTTGGGAGTGCTCTCATATCTCAATCGCAAGGTTCTGGGTTCAGGCCCAAGGAGCAGAGTGTCTAAACCAGGGCTGAGACCCCAGTAATGAGGGAGTGCTGCACTGTTGGAGGCACTGTCAATCAGATGAGAGGATGGATCAAGCCACAGCTGGCTGAAGTGCAATAACCCAGGGCACTATTGGTTGGTTGTGTCGCCATGGTCTTACCAGACCGTAGGGTTGCTCTCTCATTAGAGAGAGAGAAGCGACTGGTGATGATTTAACCTCAGGCAAAGAAAGTGGTTGAGAAGAAGAGCCCTTCATGGTAACCTCAAACCGGTGATGAGAATTGAACCCACACTGTTGGCATCACGCAGCTCCGTAAACCAACGTAGCTCCAAGCTGAGCTAAACTGATTCCCCCAGGGCACTACACCAAAGGAGGGTAGGAGAGTTCTCCCTGGTGTTCTTGTCACTTATGTCACCCTCGTTCACTCAACATCACAAAAGCTTCTAATCTGTTCACAATCAAGTCTGCTATTTATAGGATCTAGCTCATCGAGTCATCGACTCATACAGCACAGAAAAGGCCCTTTGGCCCATTGATTCCGCGCTGACCTATCTACACTAATCCTGCTTTCCAGCACTTTGCCCATAGCCTTGAATGTTATGACATGTTAAGGGCTCATCCAGGTACGTTTTTAAAGCTTGTGAGGTTTCCTAGCTCCGCTACCTTCCCATCAGCGCATTCCTGACCCCCACCACCACCTTCCATGAAAACACTTCCTCTGAAATCCCCTCCAAAACCTCCTGCCTTTCACTTTAAAATGATGCCCTTTATTATGAAGAGAAGTTGAGTAGGGTAAGTTTATTTTCATTAGAAAAAAGGAGATTGAGGGGGGACCTGATTGAGGTTTATAACATCGTGAAGGGTATAGACAGGGTGGATAGAGATCAGCTTTTTCCCAGGGTGAAGGATTCAATAACCAGAGGTCACGCTTTCAGGGTGAGAGGTGGAAACTTTAAGGGGGATACACATGGCAAGTACTTCACACAGAGGGTGGTGGGTGTTTGGAACGCGTTGCCAGCAGAGGTGGTAGAGGCAGGCACAGTAGATTCATTTAAGATGCATTTGGACAGATGCATGAGTAGGTGGGGAGCAGAGGGATACAAAGGCTTAGGAATTGACCGACAGGTTTAGACAGTACATTTGGATCGGCTCAGGCTTGGAGGGCCGAAGGGCCTGTTCCTGGGCTGTAAATTTTCTTTGTTCTTTGTTATTGACCCTTCAATTAAAGCTGCTTCCTATCCACCCCTGTGCGTAATCTTTTGGAACTTGATCAGATTCGCCCCCTCAGCCCTCCTTGCTTTATAAAAAAAGCAACCTGAGGTTATCCAGTCTCTCTTCATCACTGAAATGCTCCATCCCAGGCAACATCCTGGTGAATCTCCTTCGCACCCCCTCCAGTGCAATCACATCCTTCCTGTAGTGAGGTGGTCAGAGCTGCACACAGTACTCCATCTGTGCCTTAACTAACATTATATACAGCTCCTTCATGACCTTGCTGCTCTCATAATCTGTGCCATAACTGATAAAGGCAGGCATCCCATATGCTTGCTTAATGACCCTATTAACCTGTCTCACTGCTGAGCGCATGTCCTACACTGACTGCTCCTGATTGCCTATAAAGTGCTTTGAGACATCCTGAAGGAGTGAGATTAATCCCAGTCTTGCTTTCATCAGCCACTGGGTTCGTGCAGCCTCCCAGGATTGTGTGATTGTCAAACTGTTGCCTTCTGTAGAAATGTTGAGCAGATCTCACCCTGCAACTCAGTGACACCTATCTCTGCTGGTGCCTGACAGAGACAGAGAAAGGAAGTCAGCCCTGTGCTGCTGCCAGTCATTCTGAGCAGCTGGGCTTATTATATAGCAAGGCGCACACTTGATGGAAATCTATCAGGGAAATTGCAAATGCATGTCACGGAACTTTGCTCTGGGCTCTGCTCTATACGACTTGTGACGAGTGGCAGCTCCTTTCAGTTAGTGACAAACGCTAGTCGATTTTTCTTTCACTTTGAGAAGGTGAAAGGGACACAATAGGATTTAATCACCGTCGTCTCTTCCTTTCCAATTAAGCCAAAATGTATTAAAAGTTTCTGGAGTTTGTTCAGGCAGTGGGAGTACAGAAAGGGTTAAGTCAATGTCCCATGGTTCTTGCCAGTCCACACTGATGGTGTTGATAGATTTGAGTACATGTACAAAGCCTGATTCAGTACAGGACTGGATTCTGTATCCATACCATTCAACACTGAGTGCTTCTGCCAAGTATATCCCACCTCCTCTCTTCCTACATATATACAGAGTGAAGAATCTGATGAAAGAGTGAGGTTTATTTATGTGTGGGGTTCTCTCTGTCTATAGTTTTCCTTGTCAGTTAACCAAATGCTAAAATCAGTTCACTTAAACTACAACATTCAAGTGGTGTCACAGTCCGTGTTTCATCTGAGTGTTTTAAAAACCCATTGATGGCAGGTTAGGGAAAACAAGGAAATTCTTGAACAAAAACAGACATTGCTGGAAAAGCTCAGTAGGTCTGGCAGCATCTGCAGAGAGAAATGAGAGTTAACGTTTCAGGTTGAGTGACCCTTCTCTGAGAATTTCCGTTTTCCTTTCTGATTTATAGCATCCGCAGTTCTTTTGGTTTTTTTAAGAAGGAAATTATTATTTCTCGTCAATAAAGATTCTCAGTTGGTGAACCTACTGTGGCAGATGTAGCCCCTTGAATATGAAAGCAAGATCTGGAAGAAACATAAGGAAGAAGCCAGCTCCACCATTCTACACGATCGTGGCTGAATTCTGTCGACGTAGCATTCTCCCGTCTGCTCCCCATACCCCTCGATCCCATGATACACCTAATATCTTTGATACCTGCCTTAATCATCCACATCTCTTGGACAGGGGAATTCCAAAGATTCATAGCCCTCTGGGTGAAGAAATCTCTCCTCACCTCAGCCCCGAGTGACTGGCACCTTAACCTGTAATCCCACATTGCAGATTCCTTGCTGGGTGAACAACGTTTGTGACATTTTAGAGTCTGTGCACATGTCGCTCAGATCAACTATTCGATAAATGAAAATGGTCTTTTCTCAGAACAAGATCTCCTTCCGATCTCACTTCTTTGACTCCCATTCTTCAGTTCTTATCAGATTCAAATCCAAGTCCCTCCCACTATTCTGCTGCACCTTATATCTCCAACCTCCTTCCTTTTTGGTTCGATTCACTCCAGTGTGGAAACAGGCCCTTCGGCCCAACAAGTCGGCACTGACCCTCCGAAGAGTAACCCACCCAGTGTCATTTCCCTCTGACTAATGCACCTAACATTATAGACAATTTAGCATGGCCAATTCACCTGACCTGCACATCTTTGGACTGCGTAAGGAAACCGGAGCACTCACAGGAAACCCACGCAGACAGTCACCCGAGACTGGAATCCAGCCTGGGTCCCTGGTGCTGAGAGGCAGCAGTGCTAACCATTGAGCCACCGTGCTTTCCTCGTTGCTCCTTCCATCTCTCAAGCTCAAAATGGACAGCGTTATGGTTGTCATTAAGCCCTTCAGTTAAGTCACCTTTATTCCTCCCAAGTCCTTACCCCTGTAAGATGGGGAGAGGGCATTAGGGCAATGTCACTTGGCTAGAAATCTAAAGAGCTGAAAATGTGTTGCTGGAAAAGCGCAGCAGGTCAGGCAGCATCCAAGGAACAGGAGATTTGACGTTTCGGGCATGAAGGGCTTATGCCCGAAACGTCGAATCTCCTGTTCCTTGGATGCTGCTTGACCTGCTGCGCTTTTCCAGCAACACATTTTCAGCTCTGATCTCCAGCATCTGCAGACCTCACTTTCTCCTCCTAGAAATCTAAAGAATCAAGATAATGCTTTGGGAACGTGGATTCAAGTTTGTCCATGTCAGTCAGTGGGAATTTTTATTCAGTTAATAAATCTGGAATTGAAACTATCATTGATTGTCGCAAAAATCCATCTGGTTCACTGAAGTCCATTCGGGAAGGGAATCTGGCATTCCTACCTGGACCGGCCCACACATTCACAGCAATGTGAACGCTCACCTACACACCGAACTGTTGTGGCATTTGAAGGTCAATTAAGTTTGGACACCAAATATTGGACCTTCTCAGTGACGATAGTACAGTGTTCCCTATACAGCTGCCAAATCCGGGCTCAACACATAGCAATCATTCAATGGAAAGCACCAGCTCATTTTTTTTGTTGGTTGTGAGTTCTACTCACTTTTTCGTTGAGGGTTGGTGAGAAATAAAAATCCATATTAAAATAGAATTTACAGACGTCCCGCAGAAAGGTGAATATTTTAATTGGCTGACGTATCGTCAGATGAAAGGTTGGGTGGGGTGACCAAATCCTCTTTAGTACAATCACCACTTTCTCTCCAGCTAACCAGCCAATGTAAGGGCACATTTAGCCTACTATAAACCCCCTAGTGTTCACAGTTGATTCATTAGTTGGAACTGTAGTGACACCAGCATTTTTTTTGTCCATCCCTACTTGCCCTGGAGGAGGTGTGTGGTGAGCGATTGTCTTTTAATTACTGGGACACCCACAGTGTCATTAGGGAGGGAGATCCAGGATTGTCACTCAGTGACAGGGGAGCAATAGAGATATGTTTCTGAGTCAGGAAGGTGTGTGACTTGGAAGGGAACTTGTAGGTGGTATTGTTCCCATGTATCTGCTCCCCTTGCCCTACGAGGTGGTGCAGATCACTGGGTTGGGTTGTTTTGCTGAAAGGGACTTAGCAAGTTGCCGTAGTACATCTTGTGGATGGCAGACAATGCAGAAATGGAGCTCCGATGAAGGTGGGAGTGAATTCTTAAGGTGCTTCATCCCAGATAGTGTCACATTTTTTTAAGTGTTGCTGAAACTGTACTGTTCCAGCAGATCTATCACACTCCAGACTTAGGCCTGGTTCGAGATGAGTTACTTGCTGTAAAATTCCAAGCCTCTGACCTACCCTTGTAGCCAGAAAATGTATACGACTATTCCAGTTTGGTATCTAGTCAATGGTGACCCCAGGATATTTACGATGGGTATTTAATAATACAATTGAATCTCAAAGGACAATGGCTAGATATTCTCTTATTCAAGATGGTCATTGCCTCGTGCTGTGTGATTGCTATTTGCCATTAGAAGCCCAATCCTGAATGTTGACTAGAGTTAGATCAGTAAAAATGGTACTGAATACCGTGCAAACATCTCTTTTGACTTTATGTTGAGGGCAGGTCATAACTGAACTAGTTAAAGATAATTGGACATAGGGCACTGCCCTGAGGAATTCCTGTGGGAATGTCTGCTGTTATGATAAATGAGTTCCCAACAATTACAAATATCTTTTTCATGATATGTATGACGGCAACCAATAAGGCTTGTCCCCCGATCCCCATTGAGTTGAAGTACACTAAAGCTCATTCACAGCCCAGTGTCAAGGGGTGTCATTCCCAATGCATCTCTGGTTTTCTGCTCCTTCATCCATGATTGGGCCAAAGCTTTGATGTGGTTTGGAAAGGCATGGCCCTGTGGAACCCAAACTGAGTGTCAATGGAAAGATACCGGTGATTAATTGCAATGTCAACAACCATCTCCATCAGTTTGCTGATGATTGGGAGTTGGACAATGGGATGACAGTTGGCTGGATTAGATTTGGCTGGATTTTCGTGGACTGAACAGACCTGGGCAATTTTCAACGGGCATTAGTGTTACAGCTGGACTGGTACAGCTTGGCAGGAGGCACAATGTAGCTCGGGTGATGTTGGAACTCTCAGCCTTTGCTATGATCCGTTGCATTCGATTGCTTCCTGGCATTTAGAAATAGGATTAGCCATGATCGCGTTGAATAGTGGAGCACGTTCATTGTTCAGAATGGCCTTCTCCTGCTCTTCTTAGGTTTCTATTTATGTTGATATAACGGAGTGAATTAAATTTAGAAAAGAGCTCAGAAAAGATCAACAGGGATGTTGTCGGGGTTGTGGAGGGTTTGAGCTATAGAGAGAGGCTTGGGCTATTTTCACTGGAATGTTGGAGGCTGAGGGATGACCTTGTGGAGGTTTATAAATCATGAGGGGCATGGATAGGGTAATTAGACAAGGTCTTTTCCCTGGGGTGGGGGAGTCCAGAACTAGAGGGCATAGGTTTAAGGTGAGAAGGGAAAGATATAAAAGAGACCTAAGGGCCAACTTTTTCACACAGAGGGTGGTAGGTGCATGGAATGAGCTGCAGAGGAAGTGGTGGAGGCTGGTAAAATTGCTACATTTAAGAGGCATCTGGATGGGTATATGAATAGGAAGGGTTTGGAGGGATATGGGCCGGGTGCTGGCAGGTGGGACTAGATTAGAGGCATAGAGTCATAGAGACATACAGCTTGGAAACAGACCCTTCAGTCCAACTTGTCCATGCTGACCAGATATCCCAACCCAATCTCGTCCCACCTTACCCGTATCCCTCCAAACTCTTCCTATTCATATACCCATCCAGATGCCTTTTAAATGTTGGATGTGTTGGACCGAAGGGTCTGTTTCTGTGCTGTACATCTCTATGAGTCTGGAGCCTGGCTGATGTGCTGCTAGTGGCTCCAGGAGAGACCAGGAAGTATTGTCTTCTTGGCCCTTCTGGCTGACGATGATTGCAAAAGCACTGAGGTGCTGTGTTTATTGAATTGACAAAATGCCTGGACTGTTACAGTGGCTTATTACAAAACTACCTCCGTCACTCACGGTCAATGATTTGAGGACTCTCCAAAGATCCCGAAGCCTGTGCCACACTTCTATCAGTTTTTTTTTAAAATGATCTATCTTGTTGACATGTGTCTCCTGGCAGAAGCTTTGGCACGGAATCTTTCTCTTTCCCATCCCAATTGAATCATTGTGGAATCTGATGGCTCGCTGGGTATTTAAACACAGCGTCACTGTAGTGGAGGCTGCTCCTTTCAGCAGCTCCTGTACACTGCCTCAGTGTGCTCTCTGTTACATGGAGACTGGCCAACACCAGCTTTGGCACCTCGTGAAGAGCCCACATGAATGGGACATCTTTGAGTTTGTCCTGGGATCTGAATGACTTTTTGGTGTTCACCACGAGAGAAGAAAAAACAGTGACTTTGGACCTCGACCAGAAATGGCGGCTCAAAAGCCTCACTTTATAACAGCTGAAGAAGATTATTGTAAGAGGAATTTCCGAGGGGAAAATTCCACCGAGCCTCAAACATGCAAATGAGATGCAACTTTAACCAGGCTCTTCGTTTTTAATCGCGCAAAAGGAAAGAAAAGTTACTTTTCTGCAACATTTTTCCAGTGTGTACAATTTAGAAGCAAGGGTTTAATTGCTGCGATGTGTTAAGTGTCATCAGATCTATGAGTTAATCCTTCACCCCAGATTCAGAAGGGTAATTTTCCTGCCCTTGACAAACATAGAAACTTTAAAAGTAGCAGCAGGAGTAGGCCATTCGGCCCATCGAGGTTGCTACAGCATTCAATATGATCCAAGCTGTTCATTCAACACAGTCCCCTGTACCCGCTTTCTCCCCCTACCCTTTGATCCCTTTAGCCCTATGAGCTATATTTAACTCCACCTTGAATGTTTTGACCTGAACCATTTCTGTGGCAGAGAATTCCACAGGCTCACCACTCTCTGGGTGAACAAATTTCCCCACGTCTCAGTCCTAAAGGGTGGACTCACAGCCTGAAAGAGCGACTGTGACAAGGAAGATTGCCCTTAGGAGCTCAAATCTGGAAACCTAACACACACAGCCCATGGATTTCCCTCTGTCATTAACCTTACTTGAAGGCTTTGCAAATTTTTGTTTTAGAAATTTTCCAGCTTTGCTATAATGTTGAAATCATTGGGCAAAAGAAGCCAGGGCAAAGAGGAGGAGAGAATTCTGACCTTACCTTAGTGAGTTCTTATGATTGAGTTTTTTGATGAAGTAACAAAAAGAAGATTGATGAGGGCAGAGCAGTAGATGTGATTTATATGGACTTCAGTAAGGCGTTTGACAAGGTTCCCCATGGGAGACTGATTAGTAAGGTTACATCTCATAGAACACAGGGAGAACAGCCATTTAGATACAGAACTGGCTCAAAGGTAGAAGTCAGTGTAGTGGTGGAGGGTTGTATTTCTGACTGGAGGCCTGTGACCAGTGGAGTGCCACAAGGATTAGTGCTGGTCCACTATTTTTCATCATTTATATAAATGATTTGGATGTGAGCACAGAGGTATAGTTAGTAAGTTTTCAGATGAACCAAAATTGGAGGTGTAATGGACAGTGAAGAAGGTTCCCTCAGATTACAAAAAGATCTTGACCAGATGGGCCAATGGGCTGGGAAGTGACAGACGGAGTTTAATTCCGATAAATGCGAGGTGCTACATTTTGGGAAAGCAAATCTTAGCAGGACTTATACACTTAATGGTAAGGTTCTAGGGAGTGTTGCTGAACAAAGACACCTTGGAGTGCAGGTTCATAGCTTCTTGAAAGTGGAGTTGCAGGTAGATAGGATAGTGAAGGTGATGTTTGGTATGCTTTCCTTTATTGGTCAGAGTATTGAGTACAGGAGTTGGGAGGTCATGTTGCGGCTGTACAGGACATTGGTTAGGCCACTGTTGGAATATTGCATGCAATTCTAGTCTCCTTCCTATCGGAAAGATGTTGTGAAACTTTAAAGAGTTCAGAAAAGATTTATAAGGATGTTGCCAGGGTAGGAGGATCTGAGCTACAGGGAGAGGCTGAACAGGCTGGGGCTGTTTTCCCTGGAGCGTCGGACGCTGAGGGGTGACCTTATAGAGGTTTACAAAATTATGAGGGGCATGGATAGGATAAATAGGCAAAGTCTTTTCCCTGGGGTGGGGGAGTCCAGAACTAGAGGGCATAGGTTTCGGGTGAGAGGGGAAAGATATAAAAGAGACCTATGGGGCAACTTTTTCACACAGAGGGTGGTACGTGTATGGAATGAACTGCCAGAAGATGTGGTGGAAGCTGGTACAATTGCAACATTTAAGAGGCATTTGGATGGGTATATGAATAGGAAGGGTTTGGAGGGATATGGGCCGGGTGCTGGCAGGTGGGACTAGATTGGGTTGAGATATCTGGTTGGCATGGACAGGTTGGACCGAAGGGTCTGTTTCCATGCTGTACGTCTCTATGACTCTATGACTCTATTTGAAAAGTCATGCCTCAAAGTGTGTTGGCAACAGATTCAATATTGATTGGCCAAAAGATCATTGACTCTGTACCGATCCCAAATCTATTGCATCTTTGACTACTCCTGCTCCTTGGATGCTGCCTGACCTGCTGCGCTTTTCCAGCAACACATTTTTCAGCACTTGGGCAAAGAACCAAAGGAGCAATAATCCTTCCAGAAAGCCAGCAGAGCAGAATGGGTCAAATGGCTGTCTTCTTTTAGCTTATTTGTTCATGGGATGTGGACAGAGGGCAGCTAATAATCAATGACGTTGCTGTAGGTCTGGAGTCACAGGTAGGCCAGACCAGGGAAAGAAAACAGATTTCCTTCCCTTAAGAGCATGAGTGAACCAGATTTTGAGACAAACAACAGTGACTCCATGCCATTTGGTTAGTTCCTTATTCGAGACTTTTACTGAATTCAAGTTTCACCATCTACTACGGCAGGATATCCCCAGAACATCAGCCTGGGATTCTGAATGATTGGTCTAGTGATAGTACATTGCTGTATGGTTGTGAAGATAAAGTCACCATAGTCCTGGTAGGGGAGAGATTGGGGAGGAGAGTCTGTCATGTAAACTTTAGCCAGTGCAGGGATTGACCCTACTGTTGGCATCACTCAGCAGCTGTCTAGACAACTGAGCTAATTTTTACCATGTATACAATCCCCTCACCACACATTTCATGTTTGGGCAATGAACGACAAATGGTGGTACAGAGACTGTGAGGGGAGAGGGGACAGTGGAGCCTGAAAGGGGATTGGTTTCTGAACATAGGCAAGGAAAATGATGTTATTTGTCTACTGCTGTTATGATGGTCACATGGTACAACAGGAATGGAGTTGTTGGATTGAATGACATGGATTATTCCTTCATGGATTACAAGAAGGTTATCCATAAGTAGCAAGCAATTTTTGGGAATGGTTTGAAGATGATTCTTGTAGACATCAGCAATGAGGAGCCAATGGATATTAGTCCTTCATGGAATACAAGAAGGTAGCTCACCACCACCACTACCTCAAGAGCAACTAGGGACGGGCAATAAATGCTGAGCCAGCCAGCGATGTCCACATCCCATGAGTGAATAAGAAAACATGTGCAGCACAGAAACAGATGCGCAACACACTGCACACACACATCCTCTCATTCCTTTTCATCTCAATATAACCTTCTGTTCCTCTCTGCCTTAGCTCATGCATCTTAACTACAGCTCCAATGGTTTAAGCTAATGTGAACTAAGAATATCAATGAGTGCCTTCAGGGAAGGAAACCTGGTCTGGTTTAACATGTGACTCCAGACCAGGCAGTAATGAGCTTGACTTTTAACTGCGCCCCAGGCAATTAGGGAAGGGCAATGAATGCTGGCTTTGCTAACAACGTCCACGTCTCATGAGAAAATAAATGAAATCCGCCTGGTCTATAATCGACCCGAAAATGAACCTGTTGTTACGATCGTATGACATCATTCTTTCTGCAATGTGTCAGGATCTGGGATCCTCTCGACAAAGGTAAACAGCAAAAGGGAAAAATATACCTTCGGAAAATGCAAATCAGAACCAGACATAGGCCATTCAGCCCATTGAGCCTGCTCCACCATCCAATAACATCGTATTGCTCCACATTCCCACCTATCCCCAATGACCTTTCACCCCTTGCTAATCAAGGATCAATCCAAACTCGGCCATAATAGTATTCAGAGATCTTGTTTTTGTGGCCTTTTGAGTAAGATAGTCCTGTAGACTCAAGTTCCTCTGTGAGAGGATCATATTATTCTTTATTTCAGGAGGTTAAATAGTTATGTTGAATTCCCGTGGAAACTTCACTGCAATCCAATGACAGTCCAAAGACCAGAAATTACGTATCCTAATGATTTAGTGTAAAGACATACGAAACCACACATTGTTTCTGCTATTTCAACCAGACTAAAGCCAGGTCCCAGTGTATGGACAAGTATGAAATAGTCTGGTTGGGCTTCATAGTCGGGAGAAATAGACTTCTGAGCTGAGAGTACATTAAGATGGGAGACTGTGAGCCACAGGAGAAACTGCTGTTCAAATACTATGCAAGAAATACTTCAGTATAAACCAGACACTCCTGCACGAGAGGCAGACACCGGGTGCCTGATGAGACACTGCAGTAATTTTCACCCTTACATTTCCATATGAGAGCTGAGTTACACT
Source organism: Hemiscyllium ocellatum (assembly GCF_020745735.1). Classification (NCBI taxonomy): domain Eukaryota; kingdom Metazoa; phylum Chordata; class Chondrichthyes; order Orectolobiformes; family Hemiscylliidae; genus Hemiscyllium; species Hemiscyllium ocellatum. The sequence goes on along the minus strand of NC_083419.1, from coordinate 13,224,590 downwards.
TTCCATGCAATTTAGGAGTGAAATTGTTGGGAGGCAGTGCACAGAACAGGCTGGTGGTGAATCAGCAGCCTGTTGTATACTGCACCATTGACCTGGAAAACACTGCCAAATTCAAATTAAGTTCAAAGCCAGTGAAAACGACAGTATGATGACTGAGTGTCCCAGAGAGACCATCCTTGACAAATGGATGAAAAAAGAAAGACACGTTGTTGTCAAAACTGTCTAGCACTCATCCAGACAATTTGCAAGAAATGCCAAAATAAAGGGCATTTCTTGCAAATTGTTCTGATGAGTGGTGAATGTCCTTTTTTTCAGTAATGATGAAGAGCTTGAACCATTCATTCTATGAACTTGTTTGGAAAGAGGATAGGGTGTGGTCGAAATTCCAGCCTTAGCCTATTTCATGCTGCTCGTGGAGATCAGTTTAACCCACATTATCTTAAAATCCTATTGGTCAGATCCACCTGGTGATCCATTCATCTGTTTAATGTAGACTTTTTTTAAAAAATAAATGTTCAGTTTGTAATAGTTACAGAGAACCTTTTTGAGAGGATGAATTACCCTAACCTCACCCCCTCTCTATTTTATCCTTCAGTTTTTCTTTCAATGGCTTTAATAAGGCATATGAGATTCTGAGTGGCTAATAAGGGTCAATACTTAAAAGTCACAGAGTCGTACAATGCAGAAACAAACCCTTTGGTCCAACCAGTCCATGCCGACCATAATCCCAGTCTAAACTAATCCCACCTGCCTGCACTTGGCCCATATCCCTCCAAACATTTCTTATTCATTTACTTATCTAAATGTTCTTTAAATATTGTGACCGTACCTGCATCCACCATTTCCTCTGGAAGTTCATTCCACACATGAATCACTCGCTGTGTAAAAGAGTTGCCCCTCATGTCTTTTATAAATCTTTCTCCTCTCACCTTAAAAATAGTCTTGAAATCTCCCACCCAAGAGAAAAGACACCTGCCATTCACTTTATCTGTGCCCCCCCATGATTTTATAAACCTCTACAAGGGCACGTCTCAACCTTCTAAGTTCCAATGAGAAAAGTCTCAGCCTATCCAGCCTCACCTTATTCTTTAAGTTTCTCTCAAGAGGAGATGCCACAATGGTGTAGCAGTGAGTCTATAGTTGCTTCCCTTTCCATTACAATGAATAACCTGATTCCTACTGAGCGCCAACAATTAGCTTGCATGTCTCCTCTAATGTGGAAGTCTAAAACTAGAGGGCATAGGTTTAGGGTGAGAGGGGAAAGATTTAAAGTGGACCTAAAGGGCAATTTTTTTATAAAGAAGGTGATGCCTGTATGGAATGAGCTGCCAGAGAAATTGGTGGAGGCTGGTACAAATACAACATTTAAAAGGTATTTGGATGGGGACATGAATAGGAAAGGTTTAGGGGGATACAGGCCAAATGCTGGCAAATAGATATCTAGCTGAAATTGTGTTGCTGGAAAAGCGCAGCAGGTCAGGCAGCATAGAAGGAACAGGAGATTTGACGTTTCGGGCATAAGCCCGTCTTCAGGAATTGAGAGCTGAAAATGTGTTGCTGGAAAAGCGCAACAGGTCAGGCAGCATCCAAAGAACAGGAGATTCGACATTTCGGGCATAAGCCCTTCTTCATTTCTCCTCAAATGGGTATCTAGTCAGCATGGATGAGTTGAACCAAAGAGTCTGTTTCTGTGCTGGATGTCTCTATGACTCTATAATGTGACACTATTGACTCAAGCTAATGTCGAGTGAGCGTTGTGTTAGGGCATAGTTTCATGACAAGTGAAATTCCAACATAAATCTACCTACCTCACCTTCAATCACTGTCTTTGTGTAAGGCAGTCAGTGTAATGACTTCAGTGTGTCAGCTACGTGTACATTAGCATCAGCAAGTTCAGAACCCAAACAATCTGTGTGAGACATTTTTTAAAATGTTACTTGTGGGACATGGATGTTGTTGGATGGTCAGTATTTATTGCCCGTGCCTAGCTGCCCTTGAGCTGAGTGTCTTGCTCGGCCATTTCAGATGGCTGTTAAGAGTCAACCCCATTGCTGAGGGTCTGGAGTCTGGGATGGCAGATTTCCTTCCATGAAGGTCATGAATAAGCCAGATGCGCCAATCGATAACGTTTTTAAGGTCATCAGTAGATTCCTAATTCCAGGTGTTATTATTCAATTCAAATTCCTCCATCCGCTGTATTGGGATTTGAACCCAGAAAATTAGCAGAATTTCTGTGATATGACAAACATATATTTAGTTAGTGCTCTTTGCACACTTCAAGACCTCTGTCTCAACAAGAGGTTGTGGTGAATTAATGCTCATCCCTGATTGTTCAGAGGACTGTCAAGAGTCAACATGGGTGTGCCTCTTGGGATGTGGGTGTTGTTGGCTGATCATTTCATGGTTATTTATGATCATTTCAGAGGGTAAGTTAAAGTCAACCACATTGCTGTGGGCCTGGAGTTACATAGGCCAGATCAGGTAAGGGTGGCAGATTTCCTTTCTGAAAGGGTATTAATGACCCAGCAATTAACAGTAGTTGTCGCTAGGCTGGCTTTTATTTTAATGCCAGATTTTATTGAATTCAAGTTTTACCATCTGCCATTGTAGGATTTAAACCCGTAACTCTAGGTCATTACTCCAGGGATATCACCAGCTCCCCAACCACAGGCTGGCACATAGACAATCACAAAGTACATCAGCGAGCTCCTCAGTTGTGGGGTTAATGCTTCTGTGCTGCATGTTTGCTTCAGGTGTAAGCTATCTGGTTCCAGTGGCTTTACAACACGAGTTAAAGCTCAGACTCAGGGGGCACATTCACCTTTTGAGATCAGCCAGGTGGACCTCATAGAGTATGAGTTCCCTGATTGGGGCTATTAACCTGGTCCAATCACGGACCCCTGACTAACAGAGAAAACCAGGAATGTCAGAGGTTTTGCTCACTCCGATAGCTGGCTCTGAGGGAGAGTAAAGGACTCTCCATGTGTGAATAAAGCGTGACTTGGTGATGGGATACCGACCTCTATGGAGTTATTCCAAGTATCACCTGGGCTGCCATAGAGTAGACTATTTGGCCCATAAAGCATGTTCTGCTCTTCACTATGATCCTGGCAAATCCTCTGGCTTGATTCTATTTTCCCTCCTGCTCCTGATATCATTTGATTCCCTGAGAGACCAAATATGCCTCTATTATCAGCCTTTAGTATATCCAATGATGGCGCAGCTCCAAACTCCTGGGTTGGCCAATTCCAAAGATCCATACCCTTTAAGTGAAGATGTTTCTCCTCCTCTCAGCCCTAAAGGAATAGTCCCTTAACCTAAGGCTGTGCTGCTGTGTTGTTGGGGCAACACTGTCTGCCTTGTTAAATTCCTCACGAATCTTTGATATAATAAAGTGCTCGCTTGTCTTTCTTCTACACAACCAGTCATCATTTTTTGCCGTTCTATCACTAATGTAAATATATCTTTCCTGAAATATGGGGTTCAAAATATGCAAAAACTTCCAGGTGTAGTCTCACCACAGCTCTGCACAACGGTAGCAAGGCTTTTGAATTCTAACACTCCAATGTTTTGACAAGAAAAGTCAACTTGCCGTCCTAATTGCTTGACATTTAAGGGTAGTTCTGTAAAATGGTCGTGCTGCCTGAGGTGTTGTTAGTAAACCATTCAAGTGAATACAAAACCGACAATAGTTATCCCTCAAACATCAGTACCAAGAAAAGATTATCCATCTGTTCATTTTGTTGTGTTTCTGCTACTGTGCTGTGCCAAGTTCAAACCAAAATCTTTCAATAGTTGACCCCAAATGCCTTCTGTTGCATATATTTCTTAATTGCACGTAAAGTTACACCTTGCTTTACATTGCAGTGACACACTTTGTTTACTGTCTTACAGGTCCTAAAACTTGCATTAAACTACACACAGAGTCTTAAAGCAAAGTTGTAAAAGACGATCATTGTCTGAAACTATTATATGACCCTGAGAACTGTCAACATCTGCTCATGTTGCCTTATTGCAAACATTTGTGCCAAAGTGTGTGATACGCTGGCTAACTGTGCAGACCTTCTGACTAATGGGACTTCACAGTATGACGCCTGACAGTACATAATGAACTGTAAAGCATCGTGACATTAGAGCTGGCCGTTTCTGTAGGGCTCCTTGGGCAGTAATTCAAGCCAGATCTTCTAATGTTTTGGAAGCTTTATGAGGATGAAATAAACATTAGATACGCAGAGACTTGCACAGTGTTTGGTTATTAAAGGTGCTGGGCAGATGTTTTCAAAGGGGGATCATTATCACGACAAAATGGCTGACATAATGTTTCCTTTTCCTGCGGATGTGTCTGTTGGAAACTTTTATTTCCCCCTTATTTCAAAAGGTAGGGGATGAAATCATAATAGGGAAAGTGTAATGTCAGTAACATTTAATAAAAGGGTACAGTGTTTTTATTGAAATGGTGGACTATTATATGAATGTGTTAATTCCTTTGTTGCAAGTGTCAGATCAATCTCGGTTCCGAAGAGAGCTGCAGTAAAACTAAAAGTGCTATCAGTTGGAACTTGAGGGCTATATAAGAATATAAGAACCAGGAATAGGAGCAGGAGTAGACCATCTGGCATCTTGAGCCTGCTCCGCCATTCAATAAGATCATGGCTGATCTTTCCCTGGCCTCAGCTCCACTTACCCGCCCTCACACCATAACCCTGAATTCCTTTACTGTTCAAAAAATATCTACCTTAGCTTTAAAAACATTTACTGAAGTAGGGTCAACCATTTCACTGGGCAGGGAATTCCATAGATTCACAACTCCCTGGGTGAAAAAGTGATTCTCAATTCATCCTAAAACTGCTCCCCCCTAATTTGGAGGCGATGCCTCTTGTCCTAGTTTCACCCGCCAGTGGAAACACCCTCTCTGCTCCTATCTTATTGATTCCCTTCATAATTGTATGTTTCTATTAGATCCCCCCCTCAATCTTCAAAATTCCAATGAATATAATCCCAGACAGCTCAGTCCCGCCTCATAAACCAACCCCCTCAACTCCAGAATCAACCTAGTGAACCCCCTCTGCCCCCCCTCCGTTGCCAGTACATCCTTTCTCAAGTAACGAGACCAAAACTGCACACAGTACTCCAGGTGTGGCCTCTCCAGCACCCTGTACAGCTGTAACACAACCTCCCTGCTTTGAAACTCAATCTCTTTAGCAGTGAAGGACAAAATTCCATTTGCCTTTTTAATTACATGTTGTACCCGCAAACGAACCTTCTGTGATACATGCGCAAGGACACCCAGGTCCCTCTGTACAGCAGCGTGCTGCAACTGTTTACCATTCAATTAATAGTCCTTTTTATTATTCCTACCAAAACGGATGACTTCATGTTTATTGACATTGTTTTCCATCTGCCAGAACTTTGCCCACTTACTTAAAGTTGAAAATGTGTTGCTGGAAAAGCGCAGCAGGTCAGGCAGCATCCAAGGAAAGAAGGGCTCATACCCGAAACGTCGATTCTCCTGCTCCTTGGAGGCTGCCTGACCTGCTGCGCTTTTCCAGCAACACATTTTCAGCTCTGATCTCCAGCATCTGCAGTCCTCACTTTCCACTTACTTAAAGTATCTATATTCCTCCGCAAAATTTCACAGTCCTCTGCACACTTTGCTCTGCCACTCATCTTAGTGTCATCTGCTTACATATTGCCTACTATGTTTGCTAACAACAGGGCAGGGGGGTTACTATTGACCAGCAACTGAATTGAATTAGGATTTTTGTCACATCTGCTCACATGAGTACAGTCAAAAGTTTGCAACTCGCCACTTTCGGTGCCATCTTAGGTACAAGAGTACCTAGGTACTGAGTCATGTAAACACAGTGGCTACAAGAGCAGGTCAGAGGCGAGGAATACTACAGTGAGTAACTCACCTCCAAAATCCCCAAAATCCTGCTTGCCATCTACAAGGTGCAAGTCAGGAATGTGATGAAATATTCTCCACATCCCTGGATGGGTGCTTGACACCATCAGGACAAAGCACTCCCATTTGGTTAGCACCATGTCCATAAGCATCCAGTCTCTCCACTGCTGTCATTCAGTAGCTGCTGTCTGCTCCACCTACAAGATGTACCACAAAAATTCCCCAAGGCTCTTTAAGAAGCACCTTTCTAACCTTCACCCATACCATGTAGAAAGGTATATCGGAATCCCTGCCAACTGCAAGTTCCATTTCAAGCCATTTAGCATTCTGACTTGGAAATATATCACTGTTCTTTCAGTGTCGCTGGGTCAAAATCTTGAAACTGCTTTTTCACCAGCATTTTGAGAGGCACTACAGTCTGTTGACTGTTTTGGTTTAAGAAGGCAGCTCACCACCATTTTCTCAAAGGCAATTAAAGCTGGCCCAGCCCGTCATGCCCCCAACTCAGGAGTGAATAGAAATCAGAACAGCTCATACTAATGTTCCCAATTGCTAATCTCATGGCTCCAGTGGAATCTTCAGGATAAGCCAAAACCTGAAGTTTCCTCCATATCCAATCATTCCCCTTTAAATTTTCTGTGTTCCTCTTTGCCCTGGGCAGTGAGTAGCCAGCAGGGCAGAAAAGAAAGTTAGGCTAAAACATTTGTGTCCGTAATGAAGTACATCCCATTTTCCATTCCCCAATCCAACACAGAACACAAACAATTTTAATTTGGGTTTCAGTAGTGAGGCAGGAGTCACAGTTTAGGAATATGGGATAGGCCATTTAAGACTGAGATGAGGAGAAATGTTTTCACCTTGAGAGAGGGTGATGAGCCTGTGGAATTGTTTGTCACAGAAGGCGTTTGATGTCAAAACACTGACTGTTTTCAAGAAGGAATTAGATATAGTTCTTAGGTCTAAAGGGGTCAAAAGGTACGTTTCAAACATGGGGACTGAGTTGCATGATCAGCTGTGATCAAATTGAATGGCAGAGCTATGGCTAAATGACCTACTCCTGCTCCTATTTTCTACATTTCTATGTTTTCTATGTTTCTCTGTTGGTTGCCACTTGGGCTTTAACATTGTCAGATGGGCAGCTTGTACAACAAGGGCTTTAGCTCCCAAGCTTCTTGTATCTGTCCACAATAATGAATTGTAATCAAAACCGCTTCAAAGGTACTGAATGGTTGTGAACCTGACTTGATTTACCACTGCTTCACTGAGTTATATCAATACCATAGACTCAGGCCATTCAGCCCAATTCCTTTGTAGTGGTATTGATGGCCCGAATGAACTTGCTCCCATCTTGTAACCCTGTCAGCGTATCCCTCTTCTCCTGACTCCAGAGTGTGCTTACCCCATCTCTTGTTAAATACATCTGAACCACCATGTTTCAGTTACTCCTTGTGGAACTAAGTTTCAGTTTCTAACAGCTTTCTGGGTAAAGGATAAAGTAATCAATAAAAATGACAATCTTGTACTTTAGAATTTTAAAAACTTTTCAATTCCCTACACGTCGAAACATCTACTTTACGCCTACTCTTTCCAATTCCTTCATACCCCACTTTACTGAGGTATTAGGGAGCTGGGCTAAAGGTGGAAGACAGGAGTAAGTCGTATGTTGTTCACTTGGCATGAGGGCATGTAGCACACTGGCAGATTTCCCTACCACTCGGCCAGAAGATCCAGATTTGTGTCTCACACTCAGACTTGGTTGGTCAAGGAGAGAGTGTTCTGGACATGGCCAAGCATGTTGTTTGTCAGCCTTCTTGACGGAGGGCCAGGGGAGTGGGAGAACTTCCTGATCAGCCATCCTGCAGAATGCCACGTCAAATCACCGCAGTATGTTACTCATAACCATGGACCAATCCAATGGATGCTCATGGCCCACCACTTAGTAAACCAGGCTCCCATTGGCTGGATGTGGAAAGCTTCCCAGGACTCTATCTTTTGGCCTTAATGAGCCCTGACCTTTTTGTACCAATGGCTTGGATGGAAGGTAAGAGTCCCACATCCAAAGTGCAGACAGCACTCCCTGTGATGTTCCATGAAGTATCAATCCCTCGTACATCCTTTCCCAGCGCCTTCTTCAGCATTCTCAGATTTCCTGATCAAGTCATGGAATGGGGTGCCCAAATGTGTGCTAACCTCTTGTAGTAACCAGTTATCCCCAGGAACAGGACGTAGGATCAAATTACTACAGAGGCTGGAATCTATACTGAAAACAAAAATGTGGCAGATGACAGTGGGTCAGACAGCATCTATGCCGAATGAACAAGCTAATGTTTCATGTCTGGATGACTGTTCACAAACTCACTTTCCTGTCCGTCTTTGGTCAGGGCCACTGCTTTACCACTTGTTTTTCCTCATCAAGACCTTTTTGATAACTATGTGCCTAAAATACAGTAGTCTTATCCAAAACAGTTAGGACTTGTCTGGTTTGATTTTCAAATTAAGGTTTGATATGCAGTCTAAAGCAGGGTCTAGTCTTTCAATAGTGTCCTCAAATGTTGAGCCAAAGATGACAAAATCATTTAGATACATGGATAGAGAAGGTTTAGAGGGATCTGAGCCAAAAACAGGCAAATGGGACTAGTTAGATAGGGATAGGGTGAATGGATAGGGTAAATAATCAAGATCTTTCCCAAAGGTAGTGGAACCCAAAACTACAGGGCATAGATTTAAGGTGAGAGGGGAAAGATATAAAATGGAGCCAAGGGGCAAATTTTTCACACAGAGGCTAGTGCGGGTATGGAATGAGCTGCCAGAGGAAATGGTGGGGGCTGGTACAATAACAACATTTTAAATGGCATCTGGATGGGTATATGAATGGTATGGGTTTAGAAGGAATGGGCCAAATGTTGGAAAATGGGATTAGATTGATTTAGGATATCTGGTTGGCGTGCTGAGTTGGACAAAAGGGTCTGTTTCCGTGTTGTACGTCTCTATGATTCTCTGACATTGGTTCTGCTTGGGAAACCTGGTGATTGTGGACGCATTGGTCCAAAGGGCTTGTTTCCATGCTGTATGAGTCTGTGACTCTATACACACCGTTAGGGTAGTTCTGTGAATTCCAACATTGAAAGAGACATTGATAGATGAGATGAGTGAGTGAAGCTGTGCAGGAAAGGGTTCAGAGTGAGAATAATAAACAATCATTCATATCGGATCCACGGAAGACAGATAAGTGCATTGTCGAGATGATGCGAATTTAGGCACAGAAAGATCACACATCTGGTCAGCAGGTACAGAAAATAACTAAAGAGCTAGTGCAATGTTAGTCTTTCTCTGAAAGGGGGAGGAATACAATGGGTGCACATTATGTTACAGTCGTATAAAGCCCTGGTTAAAATGATTTGGAGATGCCAGTGTTGGACTGGGGTGTACAAAGCTAGTGCTTCCAATTAAACCTGCTGGACTACAACCTGGTGTTGTGTGATTTTTTTTAACCTGGTTAAAGTGTATCTGGAGTACTGTAGCTAGTTATAGGTTCGTACCTCAGCAAAGGTGTATTGACTTTGAAGGGTGCAGAGTGCAAATTCAGCAAAATAATACAGGGACTAAAGGGCTAATCAGGAGACAGGATGTATAAACTCAATTTGCATTTGCCTGAGTATAGACAAAGAGGTGACCTTATTGTGATATTTAATGTGATTGATTGTTTGAATGTGGTAGTTAGAAAGGAATTAGTTCCTCAAGCAGGAAAATCCATAGCAAGTGGAGGGAGACATAATCTTAGAAATAGATCCAGGCTGGTCAGGGGGTGAAGTCAGGAAACTTCTTCATGATACTTGTATTTAAAACAAACTGAGCTAGCGATAAATTGAAACTTACAGATCTGAGATTCATTGATTGTTCTTTGGTATAAAGGTGAAGGGGTCTGGATCCAATGTGGGTAGATGAAGTTAAGATATGGAACAGCCATTTTTCACAGAAATGAGGGAACACCCTTAAAAAGCTGAATGGTTTAATCCCTTTCGTAGTGTTTCTATTAGAACTACCTCACTTGTCTCAAAAAAAACTGCAGGAAATGTAATGTTATTGAATGTGATTGTCTGACCAAGTATTGACACCAGAGTTAAGATGCATGTTTCACTTTTTTGGAAAGTGGTGGATGGAATTAAAGTTCGGTGTTATGCTGTAATGTGAATTTTACAGGGAAGGCCGAACAAACATGGGAATTGCCTCTGGGATATTGTTACCACTTAGTCTGACAAGATCTGGGAAGTCGAGAGTGTGGCGCTAAAAAAACGCAGCCAGTCAGGCAGCATCCGAGGAGCAGGAGAATCAACGTTTTGGGTATAAGCCCTTCATCAGAAATGACTTAAGGCCGAAACGTCAATTCTCCTGCTCCTCAGTTGCTGCCTGACCTGCTGTGCTTTTCCAGTACCACACTCTTGACTCTGATCTCCAGCATCTGCAGTCCTCACTTTCTCTAAGATCAGGGAAGTCCCTAGTAGCCATAGACACCAATGACAGGGATCACAAATTTGACTGGGACAAAGCTATACAGAGGACAGCCAGAGAATTCCTAGAAACATGGCACTCATCGACGGACTGCATCAGTAAGTACATTAACCTCAACCCAATATACCGGCTACTACAACAAACAATTGGAACCAGCAACCGGAAGCGGCAGAAACTGAACCATATAAATTCTAGAAGACACAGTACAGCAGCTCTTCACAGGAGGCTCCCATGCACTGAAGATGTCACCTTGGCAGGGGACAAAACATCTGCAAATCAGCGTCCTAGCAGCAGTGCTAACCACTGAGCCACCATGCCACATATTGTAGATCAAGAGTCTGCTCCTGCCTTAAATATATTCAATAAATGCACCTCCACCACTGTCTGAGGGAAAGGGTTTTAAAGACTCCCAGTCCACAGCAAGAAAAATAATTTCTCATCATCTAAATCGCCATCTAAAATGGGAATCCTCTTATTTTTAAACTGTCATTAATGGCGGGTGAGAATCTGTTCTATGTTTATCGAGGAAGGATGGACCTGACAATGGGGGCATCTTCCCTGCATTGCATCATGGGGTGTTTTACAACTCCCTCTGACTGTGGCTTGATTTCACTTCTTACCTGAAAGTGAGCATTGCTGATAATGCAGCACTCCCTCGGTACTGCAGCACCCACGATGTACTCAATCAAAGTCAGAAGTCTCAACGACACCAGGTTAGAGTTCTAAGGTTTGGTTAGAATCTTCGGAGCGCTGCTGCTCGTCACCTGATGAAGGAGCAGCGCTCTGAAAGCTTGCGATTTTAAATAAACCTGTTGGACTGTAAACTGGTGTCATGTGACTTCTGACCTTGTCCGGCCCAGTCCAACACTGGCACCACCAAATCATGGATGCTCAGTCTAAGTAAGGGCTTCAAGTCCACAATCTCCTGACTCAGGAGCAAGACTGCTACCACTCGCTGCAAAGTTAAAAATCACACAATACCAGGTTATAGTCCAACAGGTTTAATTGGAAGCACATTAGCTTTCGGAGCGACGCTCCTTCGTCAGGTGGTAGTGGAGGGCTCGATCGTAACACAGAATTTATTGCAAAAATTTACAGTGTGATGTAACTGAAATTATACATTGAAAAAGTGATTGTCTGTTAAGCATTTCATCTGTTAGAATACAGTGATGGTTTCACTTCTTTCATGTGTAAATCTCAAAACTTTTTTTTTAAAGTTGCATTCTTGGGTTAGCTGTTAGCAATGGCTTAACAGAGAATCAATTTTTCAATGTATAATTTCAGTTACATCACACTGCAAATTTTTGCTATAAATTCTGTGTTACGATCGAGCCCTCCACAATCACCTGATGAAGGAGCGTCGCTCCGAAAGCTAGTGTGCTTCCAATTAAACCTGTTGGACTATAACCTGGTGTTGTGTGATTTTTAACTTTGTACACCCCAGTCCAGCACCGGCATCTCCAAATCATAACCCTCTGTGAAGTAATTGTCTGACTGCATGTTGGAATACGGTTCTAAGTTCTCAAAGAGTAATCATTATTAAAGACTGGAATGTGCACTTCAAATGAAGGACCTGCGGAGACAGGTTTCTATTTACTCTGACATTTTTCTGACGTCCCTGATCTGACAAAGCTCGGCAGTGCGGCATTCCCCAAGTCTTGGCAGCAGAAGTGATACAGATGCTGCCTGGGTGGATGGGGAAGGACACTCTGTCTAGACTGTGAGCTTACAGCACCTTGAACAGCATAACGTACTCGACATTCTAATGACTTTGAGCAGGAAAGGAATTGAAAATATCAAAAAAAGGCCGGCCCTTTAATTTTACGAGCTAACTGTGACTGAAGTGCTTGTTAAAATATATATTTTTAAAAAATGAACACTCAAACTGTTTGAACCGCTGTGTTTCTTTTCCCCCTGCCTGAAGACAGAAAGGTGCCTGTAATGTATGAAACAGCGGGTGATGAGGAGGGGGAAGGTGGTGGAGTGTGGGGGTGGGGGAGGGTGGCTGGGAGTGCTCCAGGTGTGACAAAACTCTCTCCGGGCAGCGATAATTAGCACAAAAGATGCAGGTCCATTCCTTGCAGTATTTCAACCAGGTGTGACTTACTATCAGTGCTGTCGTCGTGTGGTGGTGGTGTCCACTCCAGGTCATAAGTTACTCACAGGAACACTGCAGAGAGCTGATTACAGCAGGCGTACCAATATCGGAGTAAATTAAAATTAATTCCAGTACAAAGAAACCATGGTGAAATGAGGTAAGAATGACCGTCCTTGACATTCAGGTGGCATTTGGTTGGGTGTGTCTTCAAAAAGCCCCAGTAAAACTGGTACTGGGGCATACTCTCTGGTTGGAGTAATAGGTGGCACATAGGATGACGGTTGTAATTGTTGGAGGTCAGTCATCTCAGCTCCAGAGTATCTCTGCGGGAGTTCCTCAGGGTAGTGTCCTATACCCAACCATCTTCAGCTGCTTCATCAATGCCTACCTCCCCATCATTAGGTTAGAAGTCATGGAATCACAGAATTGTTACAGCTTAGAAGGAGGCCATTCGGCCCATCGTGCTGCACGGATTCTATTCCCTCATGCCAATTCCCTGCATTTTCCCCTTATCCCTGCACACCCTTTCTATCCAAATAACCGTCTTGAATGCCTCAGTTGAATCTCCCTCCACCACATGTTTTCCATACCTTAATTACTCGCTGAGAAAATATGTTTTTCTCACATTAGCTTCGTCCATTTCCTCCTGATACACACCCTCACCCCATTTCCTCCCATCACAACCCCTCCCCCCATTTCCTCCTGACACACCACCTCCCCCATTTCCTCCCGACACACCCCCTCCCCCCATTTCCTCCCATCACACCTTCTCTCCCCATTTCCTCCTGACACCCCCTCCCACCCATTTCCTCCTGACACACCCCCACCCCCTTTTTCCTCCTGACACCCCCTCCCCTATTTCCTCCTGACACACCCCCCCCTCCATTTCCTCCCATCACACCCCCTCTCCCCATTTCCACCTTGACGCACCCCTGCCCCATTTTCCTCCTGACACCCCCCTCCCCCATTTCCTCCTGACACCCCCTCCCACCCATTTCCTCCTGACATACCTCCGCCCCCCTTTTTCCTCCCGACACACCCCCTCCCCATTTCCTCCTGACACACCCCCTCCCCCTCATTTCCTCCTGACGTACCCCTCCCCATTTCCTCCTGACACACGCCTCCCCTTTCCGCCTGAAACACCCCCACCCACCCATTTCCTCCTGACACCTTCTACCCTATTTCCTCCTGAAACGCCCCCTCCCCCCATTTCCTCCTGACACACCCACTCACCCCATTCTCTCCTGACATCCCCTCCCCCCATTTCCTCCTGACACACCCCCTCCCCCCCATTTCCTCCTGACACACCCCTCCCCTATTTCCTCCTGATTTCATTCCGCCCTCATTTCATTTACACTTAATTTTAAATCCATGTCCTCTCTTTCCTTTTCTCTTTTATGAGCAGGAACAGCTCCTCCTTGTCCCCTCTGTCCACCCTACTCGCAATTTAGACAACATCTGTCAGATCTTGTGTTGGCATCCTTCTCTCTGGGGAGAGACAGTCCCAGACTGTTCAGTCTATCCTCATTGTTGAAGTTTCTCATTCCTGGGACCACTGTTGCACATAGCTTCTGTACTCATTCCATTTTCCGCCAGAAATCACTATGTTTCTGCTTTGATCATCCACAAGGGCAACATTTGAACTCATTTTCTTTTTCTGCAGCCACTTTTGGAAGCAGAAGTCAATGTGCCAATGTGCCGTGCGCCGAACCTGTGTGCCATAACTCAGAGGGAACATTGCTCATGGGCAGCAAGTTGTAGGCCATCATGGAAACAATTTCCTCCAGACACAACTTCCCCGCCCCCTCACTTCCCTCTGGACACACTCCTTTCCTCTCCATTTCCTCCTGACACACCCCCTCCCCCCCGTATATCCTCCCCTAAATGTTAAATCTAAACCTGCAATAATCTTGTAGCCCTCTACCCAGTCTCCCCGAAGACTGGCTTCACCAAAAACAGAACGAACTCAGTCTTTCCGACCTGGTTTCTAAATAAAGTTCCTCGTCCCGGGAGCCTGGTCATTTTGGTAATTGCTATCTGCAGCCTCTCAAAGACCATCGAGGCTTCCTCACATGCGATGGCTGCAAGGCTGTTGTCATGATCAGGGGGGTCAAGGCATGAAGCCACAGACTCTGGGAAGCCGACAGCACAAAGAAAGATTCCCGGGAATTGTGACCTATCCATGAAATTTATAAACATTAAGCATAGCTTCCCTTCTTATGGACTTAATCCATCTCTACGGGAAGCCATATGATCCTGTTGCTTTGCTAATTCCTCTATCAATCTGCCCTGATACCTTCAGAGATTGATGCATCTGAACCCCAGGTCCCTCTGGCCCTGTCTTTCAAACAGTCATTTAGTCCATATTGCCTCTCCCCGGCCCTTCTGTAGAGATGTATTATTGCACATGTCCCTGTATTAAACTCCATCTGCCACTTATCTGTCCGTGCTGCTAGGCCTATCCATGGTCTGTTATGGTGAACCTTTGCCATGCTCACTGGTTACCAGATCTCCAGGGGAGCTGTCATACGGCAAATGTTGAAATGGTATTCTAAAATCCACATCATTTACAGAGAGCAAAACAATGCAGTGTTCTGACTATGGGAGGCACTACTGTCTTCATTCCTTCAATCTAAGAAAGAGTACAACTCACTGTTTCTGTCCTTAAGCCATTTTCGAAGCCAAACTGACATGCACCCTCCTATTCACTGAGATTTAATCTTGTTAATGTTTTGTCAATTCTAACACTATTGTTTATTAAGTATAAAAGCAAGGGAGAGAAAACCTTTTGGGGGGGAGAGGGAGTTGTAGGTGAGAGGTCAGTCAACGAAATTTCTGTCGAGAAGGTAATCTGAGTGAAGACACTGAGGGTGTGTTGCACTGTTGGAGATGCATATTTTTGGGTCTGATGTTATAGCAAAGGGCATATTTACCTCATTCTTTATTCTGTTTGTGATGTGGGTGTTGCTGGCACATATTACCTATCCTCAATTGTCCCCGAAATTACTTTCTTGAAGTTTGCACTCCATGAGATGTAAGGGCGTCTGTGGTGCTGATTGGGAAGATTTTGTTCCCAGCCCGGATGCTGCATGCCTTCAAGGGGAACTTACAGTCAGTGGTGTTCCCAAATGCCTGCTGCCCTGTCCTTGAGGGTGCTAGAGGTCACAGATTTGGAAAGGGCTGTCCAAGGAGCTTTGATGAGCTGCTGTAGTGCATTTTGCAAGTGGCACACAGAGCGACAGTGAAGGAACAGTGATATATATTTCCAAGTCAGGATGGTGAGTGGCTTGGAGGGGAACTTGCAGGTGGTGGAATTTCCACGCATCTGCTGCTCTTGTCCTTCTAGATAGAAATGGTTGTGGGTTAGGAAGGTGCTGTCTGAGGATCTTTGATGAATTTCTGCAGTGCATCTTGTAGATAGTACACACTGCTACCACTGAGCATCAGTGTTGGAGGGGGTGGATGTTTGTGGGTGTGGTACCAATCAAGTGGGCTGCTTGTGCTGGATGGTGTCAAACTCCTTGAGTGTTGTTGGGGCTGCACCCATCCAGGCAAGTGGAAGTATTCCATCACACTCCTGACTTGGGCCTTGTAGACAGGCTTGAGGAGTCAGGAAGTGAGTTACCCACCGAAATATTCCTAGCCTCTGACCTGGTCTTGGAGTCGCAATGTTTATGTGGTGAGTACATTTGAGTTTCTGGTCAATGGTAACCCCGAGGATGTTGATGGTGGGGGATTAGATTTAGATTAGATTACTTACAGTGTGGAAACAGGCCCTTCGGCCCAACAAGTCCACACCGACGCGCAACCCACCCATACCCCTACATTTACCCCTTACCTAACACTACGGGCAATTTAGCATGGCCAATTCACCTGACCCGCACATCTTTGGACTGTGGGAGGAAACCGGAGCACCCGGAGGAAACCCACGCAGACACAGGGAGAACGTGCAAACTCCACACAGTCAGTCGCCTGAGTCGGGAATTGAACCCGGGTCTACAGGCGCTGTGAGGCAGCAGTGCTAACCACTGTGCCACCGTGCCGATTCCGTGATGGTAATGAATGTCAAGGGGCGGTGGGTTGTGTCTTCTTGTCTTTTATTGTCATTACCTAGAATTTGTGTGGCCCTGAGTGTTTCTTGCCACTTGCCAGCCCAACGAGAAAGTGAGGACTGCAGATGCTGGAGATCAGAGCTGAAAAATGTGTTGCTGGAAAAGCGCAGCATCCAAGGAGCAGGAGAATCGATGTTTCGGGCATAAGCCCTTCTGTCAGCGCAAGCCTGAGTACTGTGTTTGCTGTAAATCTAAACAAACACAGTGAGTTGAAGGGTCGATAATGAGGGGGCACATTTTTAAGGTGAAAGGCCAAAGGTTTAGAGGAGAGTTAAGGCCTATTTTAACGCCTAGAGAAGCAGTGGGGTCTAGAATGCATTGCCTGGGAGAGTAGTTGAAGAGGATAACCTCACAAGCTGGGAAAAAGTATTTAAAGTGTCCGAACATTCGAGGCTGGAACTGGGACAGGTGTAGTGCTCGTGTAGGTGTAATGGTGCAGACTGAAGGGCCCCTTCTTAATGTATGGTTCTTTGAGTGCTGGAGAAACTCAGCTGTTGTGGGAGCATCTGTGGAGAGAAAACAGAGTTAATGTTTCAAGTCTGCTGTGACTTCTTCAAAACCTCAGCGTTCACAGGTACTGCCATGGGGGTTTAAAGCTACACCACCAGAGCATTAACCTGCGTAATGTTACTACTACACCACCATCCCTTCGTGTTCCCTGCTTTACAACTGAGACGACATTCCAAAAGTACCTCTCTGGCCCTTAAGTGCTTTGAGGTGCCCAGTGGTTCTGAGAGGCGCTGCATCAATGTAACAGTCTTCTCTCATCACTTCTGTGGAGTGAAAGTTGGCCTCTTGACAGCTGACCCTCTCATTGCCATCTTGTCTCTATTGCTGCTTGTTCCGAGACATAAATAGCAGTGTGGTCCCAAAATAATGTTCACAGGCACAGTTTTCACCAATGCATCCAGTTGAAAGTCCTTGTTCGATTTGTGCATGTAATCTCCTGGTCCCACAGAACGGAGAAACTGTGCTGATAAAGATCAATATTTAGACGTTCTTTTGCCAGTATTTAGTTTTCCTTGGATCTGACGTTTTCCACACTAGCGGAAATCTCCTCCTCCATACCAACCTTTGTACATCCTGACACTGACTGGGAGCGAGCATTTGCAAAGAAACTCACTGGGACTCGTCCAACAGCAATTCAGCTGAAATGGTTGTTTGGATCTGTGATTACACAAGGATGACCACAGCCTCTGTGGACTGGGGGAACCGGACTGATTCTCTTCCAGGGCTAACCCCTTGCAGTCTGCTGTGCAAACCCATGTCTCCTTAACTGAGGCTCTTTCAGGTCATGCAGAGATCCCACGTGACCCTTAGAAAGTCTAAGCTTTTTGAATGTCATCACCTCTGTCAGAGTCCTGAGGTCACTTTGCTGGTTTCATAGAATATCAGTATTACATGGGATATGAGGCAAAGGAATAGGCCATTTGGCCCAACCAGCCCATGCTAGTGTTTATGCTCCACCTGACATTCCTCCCACCTTTCCACACTTGCTGGATAAAAAGTTTTCTCCTCAATTCCTTGTTGGCCAGCCCACGCAAATGGCCTCCAGTTACACATTTGCTCACAAGTGGAAGCATTCTCTCCAAATCCCCAACATCAACTTTAGAGTGCTCCATTAGGTCAGCAAGACAGGAGAGACCACAGACCATCAACCTTTTCCCGTTGGATTTACCCACAGCATCATCCATGTCAATCTTCTCTCCAGTACCTCTATATCCATTTCATTATCTTACACCCCAACCAGGCCATGATTCAGTGGCATTAGAGTCAGAGGGATGTACAGCACGGAAACAGACCCTTCGATCTAACTCGTCCATGCCAACCAGATATCCTAAATTAATCTAGTCCCACCTGTCAGAACCAGGCCCATATCCCTATTTCCCTACTTTACAATCCCACCCCCTGTAGAAACAACTTACACTTGTTTTCTTCTTAAAATATTTTGAGGGGTCTGGTCTGGTCCATAACACTGTACTAACTGCACCTACTGCCCTACACCCTCCAGTTGGTGGGGGTCATCCACAAAATGGGAAATGGCTATTTTAGATTCCAAAGTCCAAATTGTGAATGTAAACTCTGAACACTCTCTTGAATCCTGCTAACAATTGTACCCTGACTCAGGGACCTTGTGTCATCGAATGCCTACAATGTGGAAGCCGGCCATTTGGCCCTTCAAATCTACGATAGCCCTGCGAAGACCATCCCAACCAGGTCCACCCTATCCCTGTAACCCTGCATTTCCCCATGGCCAGTCCACTTAATCTGCATATTTTGGACTATGGGAGGAAACCAGAGCACCCAGAGCAATCCCACGCAGACATGGGGAGAATGTGCACACTCCACACAGACAGTTGTCTGGGAGTGGAACTGAACCCGGGTCCCTGGTGCTGTGAGGCAGTAGTGCTAAGCACTGAGCCACTGTGCCACCGACTGTCTCTTTGATCTGTCTATTTTTTATCATGTAAGTTCCTGAAGAGAGTTGAGGAGATTTCTTTCTAGGTAACAACAACTTGTGAGTAGGAATGCAGTGCCTGAAAAGTGGGTACAATTAGTCAAGTGCCTGAAAAAGAGAGTGATGGGGCTATGAAGGACAGTGGAGGGTTAGTAATTGGATCGATATTTCGAGAAACCAGGATGGGCTGAGTAGCCTCCTTCCGTTATAGGATTCAATTATTTCCAGTAGAGTAAATGTAAGAATAAGTAATGATTCAAAGAAAAGTTGAGGTTGATTGAGGTGGATTAAATTTGATATTATGGGTAGGAAGGACCTCTTTCCGTTATCAGAGAGGTCAGTATCAGGGGGAGGGAAGGAGTATAGTGATGGGTACATACATTTAGGGTAATTGAAATAAGGGTTAGAGGGGAACTGAGGAGCAATTTTCCCTCCTAAATGGTGGTGAGGATCTGGAACTCCCCGCCTATTAGGGTGGTCAGAGTAGAAAAAAACTCTCATTGCATTTAAAAAGCACCTGTATATATACTTGATGTGGTGAGAACACAGGGCTATGGACCAGAAGACCAGATACAGGAACGAGTTGACTATGCTAGCCTGCTCTGCCATTCAGTATGGTAATGGCCAATCTTCCTGCCCCCTCCCCAAACCCTTTGAATCCCTGAGAGACCAAACATCTGTCTCGCTCAGCCTTAAAAGTGTTAAGTAATGAGTTTCCATAGCCCTTTGGAACAGAGAATTCCCAAGATTCAACAACCCGTTGAGGAATACATTTCAGTGCCCAACCCCTTATTCTGATATTGTGCTCTACGGAGGAGCAGGAGTAAGCCATTCAGCCCGTTCAGTGAAACCATAAATGGTCTGATAATCCTCAATTCCACTTTCCTGTCTTTTCCCCATTACCCATGATTCACTATTCCACACCCTCTAATTGGCATCATCTGTCTTCTAACCGAGCAAGTCCTTACTGTGAGATTCTGTCCTCTGGTCCGAGACTGCCACGAGGGCGAACAACCTTTCTATATCTACCCTGACAAGCCCAATCAGGATCTTGAATATTTCAATAACGCCAGTTCTCATTCTTGTAATAGGACTCCCTTGTAATATTTTCTAATGAGAATAGGCCCAATCTACTCAACCTCGCCTCCTAAGACAATCTCTCCATACCAATGATCACCCTCGCGAGCCTTCTTCGGATTGCCTCCAATGGAACTATATCTTTCCTTGGATAATGGGATCCAAACTCTTCACAGTATTCTAGGTATGGTCTAACAAGTATCTTATATCGTTTTTGCAAGTCTTCCCTATTTTTATACTCCAATACCTTTGAAATATTGGTTAACATGCCATTGAGTAAAAAATGAGGTCTGCAGATGCTGGAGATCACAGCTGAAAATGTGTTGCTGGTCAAAGCACAGCAGGCCAGGCAGCATCTCAGGAATAGGGAATTCGACGTTTCGAGCATAAGCCCTTCATCAGGAATGAGAGAGAGTAGCCAAGCAGGCTAAGATAAAAGGTAGGGAGGAGGGACTTGGGGGAGGTTACCCAATAAAGATGAATACTAGGTTTTGTGCTGGGGAGTCCCCAAATCCTTCTCAGCTACAGAATTCTCCATTGAAATAAATAATCAGCTCTGGTGTGTTCTTCCTGTCTCATTTTCCTACATTACATTCCCTCTGCCTTGTGTTTGCCGACTCATGTAACCTGTCTGTATCCCCCGATAGACTCTCAGGGTCATCCTCCCAACTTGCCTTCCCACCGATTTTAGGTGGAATGGCTCATTTCTATGGCTGGCACAGATAAGATGGGCTGACTAGCCTCCTTCTGTGCAGGTGGCTGTGGTTCCTTGGCTTTGTAAACTGTAGCTTCAAATGATCTCAGCAAGTGTGACACTTCACTTGAATCCACTGCAGCAGTCAGCACCCTCAGCAATCCTTGAAAGGGGATCACTACTTCAATAATTAATTCATTTTTATGAATGTATTTTTTTCTTCTTTGATAAATAATTACAAACACAGAATGTGGAAGGACATAAAACTCAGGGGAACGTGCAGATTGACTAACTAACTGAGGTCAGATAGCGGTTATGATCAACTGTCATTTTGAATCTAATTGAGAAACTATTTCTCCACATCTTACACTATAATGGTTACTGCCTGGACAAACACTTGTTTCTCACTTGAGAAATAAATCTCCATTTTCTTTAGCTGTCTCCGTGTTCTGGGATTTTGTTACTCCATTAGGATTGTGACTGACTTCACGGGTTGTTCATGCCAGATACATATATAAGGATGGCACGGTGGTTCAGTGGTTAGCACTGCTGCCTCACAGTGCCAGGGACCTGGGTTTGATTCCACCCCCGGGTGACTGTGTGTGGTGTTTGCACATTCTCCATGTGTCTGCGCGGGTTCCCTCTGCGTTCTCTGGTTTTCTCCCACAGATATACAGGGCAGGTGGATTGGCCATGCTATAATGTGCAGGTTAGGTGGGTGTGTTATACTGTGCAGGTTAGCCCTTCCTGATGAAGGGCTTATGCCCGAAATGTCGAATTTCCTGTCCCTTGGATGCTACCTGACCTGCTGCGCTTTTCCAGGAAGACATTTTCAAGTTAAGTGGGTTAGCCAAGGGAATGCAGGGTTATAGGGATAGGGGTGGATCTGGGTAGGATGTTCTTCAGAAGGATGGTGTGTATTTGATGAATGCCCTGATTCCACACTGTGGAGATTCCATGATTCTCCAAGGGCATTGAGTTGACATCGGGACAATATGTAAACTTCATTTATACATTAACAGGGTGTCCACACTGTCGCTGGAAGTCTTGTGGCAAAATTGGTAAAGTCTTTGCTTCTGACTCCAAAACTCTGGACTCAAATCCCACCCCATGACTTAGTAGCCAACGAGGATGGGTATCAACCTGTGAATCCTTCCCATGGAGGATGACAATGGCAGATAGAAAGAGCAGGAGAGATTCTTGCTCAGTCATGTGATGGAAAGGAAGTTGGAATTTCTACAATCACTGTCCATGGCTCCGTACTCTGTGCGTGTAAAAAATAAATGTTGTCACAGCAACTGAGATTCACTCAGCATCTCCAAGCCATCTCCAGAGCTGCTTTGTGTTGACAGCATTTCATTGTGGTTTCCATGGAGACTGGCATCCATCCTGCAACACCCAGTGTTCATTCTCCTTCATCTTGGCCACACGAGTCTATACTCAGAAGGACAAAGACTGGGACTGCCTTCACCAAATGGACTGCATTAGTTCAAAATAGAGACTCCTCCCCATAACAACAATTTACATTTACATAGCACCTCAGACAAACAAAAAGGGCCAAAGGGGTAGGATTTAAGGAGGTTACAGAAGTAGGGAGGAGCAAGACCATAGAGATGTTTGAAAGTAAGGTTGAAAATCTGAAAACCCAAGGTTTGAACAGACCGGGGCCTCTCATCTACATTAATGGTTCTAAAAGAATTAATGTTACAGACTGCACCAAGCTCCATTCACTCTGATGGCATAATACAGGCTTGGTTGAGGATAAAGCAGAACAAGACAGAATATCGTGGGGGTCAAGCCAATATCTACAGCTCTCCTTATAATCTCACTAACAATATCTTAAAGACTAAGTAACTTGTATTTAATTACAGTCATGCAATAAATTCTATCTTGTTTAGACTAAAGCCTCTTCTTGCTAAGACTCTCTAGTAGTTGTTCCTCTACCTCTGTAAACCAAATAGACTGAATCAAGGAGAGAGGGCTGCTGGTAGTACTTTTTACCACGAAGATCACATGGCTGAGTATGACAATCACAAGGGAAGGGTAAACAGCTAAACATTGGGGTGGCACAGTGGCTCAGTGGTTAGCACAATTGCCCGGGTTAGAGATCGGGTTCGATTCCAGCCTCAGGCGACTGTCTGTACGGAGTTTACACATTCTTCCTGTGCCTGCGTGGGTTTCCTCCCACAGTACAAAGATTAGATTACTTACAGTGTGGAAACAGGCCTTTCGGCTCAACAAGTCCACACCGACCCGCCGAAGCGCAACCCATCTATACCCCTACATTTACTCCTTACCTCACACTACGGGCAATTTAGCATGGCCAATTCACCTGGCCTGCACACCTTTGGACTGTGGGAGGAAACCGGAGAACCCGGAGGGAACCCACGCGGACATGGGGAGAATGTGCAAACTCTACACAGACAGTCACCGGAGGCTGGAATTGAACCTGGGACCCTGGTGCTGTGAGGCAGCAGTGCTAACCACTGAGCCACCTTGTTGCCCATATTACTGTCACATGGACCGAGATACAGTGGAAAGTATTGTTTTACATGCTACCCAGACAAGTCGTACCTTACATAAGTACATCAGGATAATAGAACTGAAAGCAGAATATAGTATTACAGCTACAGGGAAGGTGCAGAGAAAGATCAACTCTGATATATGTGAGGTACATCCATGAGTCTGATGACAGTGAGGAAGAAGCTGTCCTTGAACCTTTTGGTACACAATTCTATTCAAAGTCAATTAAGTCTTCAGGCTATTTCCAACATACGGCAGAGTTTAAATTTCTCCTTTGTATGCAGAATTTGAATCTTGGGCCAGACATTAAGTGCACAGTAGACTGCTAATGCAAAACTTGGAATGTTGCAGCTAAAATAGTTTTGCCAAATGCTTGTCAAGTCAAATCTTTGTGCAAATTGTTTTTCATAGTAGTTGTTTCTGCCCAGTTACCTGAGGCAAAATAATTTCCACAGATTCTAACAGGGATCACTTTTGACAGTTAACCTCCTTCTTGAATTGGTCATTTTTCTTGCCTTTCTTAAGAGTCACATGTAGGAAGTTTAACTGGCAAACAGTCTTCAGTAGTTCTACCTGTCATTGACTGTGTTCTTACTAATGTGGCTCAGCTTGCAGCATTATATTATTTATTATTAGATTCCCTACAGTTTGGAATCAGGCCCTTCGGCCCAATATGTCCACAGCGACCCTCTGAAGAATAACCCACCCAGACTCTGACTAATGCACCTAACACTACAGGCAATTTGGCATGGCCAATTCACCTGGCCTGCCCATCTTTGGACTGTGGGAGGAAACCAGAGCACTCCGAGGAAACCCTGCAGACACGGGGAGAATGTGCAAACTCCACACAGACAGTCGCCCGAGGCTGGAATTGAACCTGGGACCCTAGTGCTGTGAGGCAGCAGTGCTAACCACTGAGCCACTGTGCTGCCCCCATCTGCAGTATTGTGCAGCCATTATCTTTCAGACGGATTATTGAAGCAAAGGCTCTCCTTTCTTTGTATTTTCAAGCGATGAGATCCGACCACATTCATCGAGGAAGATCCAAGTCCAGTTAGCTCCCTGCCTTCCTCACTCAGTCAGCAGCATGATGTCACCAGCCATTTGGCAAGGGGGTTCCTGGGGGTTCCTGAATTCATACACATGGCAACAGTGACTGGGTTTGAAAAGAAAGTGATCATGGGATATGTAATGATTGTAACAAGGTCAGAGTATGAGTTCCCCGATTGGGGCTGTTGACCTAGTCTAATCAGGGAGTCCTGGCTGACAGATATATACAGGCGTGTCAGAGGTTCTATACACTGTAGAAGCCGGTGCTGGGTCAGTGTCATGTACTATGCACATATAAATAAAGAATGCTTTGGTGACAGAATACTGACCCTTATGAAGGTATTTCAGGATATGAATTTAAAGTTCCTGTTCACTGAGTTCTTGGTAGATGAGTGCAATAGGAATACAATAATCTATAGATGCAAATTTATCAATGAGAATATTATTTGGGTACAAGGGTTTAATTATGAGGACAGGTTGCACAGACACAACTTGTGTGCAGAAGATTGAGTGAGGTTTGTAATGAAGGGGGGATCTTCTATAGTAGATACAGAATTATTCCTCTGGCTTGGAACCCCATAACAAAGGCAAAAGTGAGGACTGCAGATGCTGGAAACCAGAGTTTAGATCAAAGCGGTGCTGGAAAAGCACAGCAGGTCAGGCAGCATCTGAGGAGCAGGAAAATCAACGTTTCGGGCAAAAGCCCTTAATTGGGAATGGAGACATGGAGCCTACAGAGTGGAGAGATAAGTGGGGGGGGGCGTTGGTTGGGGGGGGTGGTAGTGGGCTGAGGAGAAGGTAGCAAAGAGTACAATAGGTGGATGAGGATGGGAATGGAGGTGATAGGTCAGAGAGGAGGATGGAGCGGATAGGTGGGAAGGGAGATTGGCAGGTGGGACAGGTCACCTACTGTACTCTCTACAACCTTCTCTGCAGCCCACACATCCCCCCCCCCCACTCCTCAATATACACATACACACACACACACACACACACCCTGGAGGTTCCCTGCCTCCATTCCTGTTGAAGGGCTTTTGCCCAAAAGGTCGATTTTCCTGCTCCTCAGATGCTGCCTGAGCTGCTGTGCTTTTCCAGCACCACACTGATCTAAACCCCATAACAAGTGACCACTAGCTTAAGGTGAGCATTTAGCTGCTCAGGGATGCAGCCAGGACATGTGTTCTCATCCTTACAGCACCCATGGATGCTGGAAATCTGAAATAAAAACATCATGCTGAAGAAAATCAGCAGGTCTGGCTGAGAGAGAGAGAGAGAGAAAAACAGAGTTAAAGTTTCAGGTCCAGTGACTCTTCCTCATAAACAAATCCTACTCTGGAGTTGCAATGTTGGAGTTGCAATCATGTATCTGGAGGAGTCCAAGATGGGTCAGAACTGACCAGTTTAATCACCTTCTCTATATCAGG
This sequence comes from Hemiscyllium ocellatum, assembly GCF_020745735.1. Classification (NCBI taxonomy): domain Eukaryota; kingdom Metazoa; phylum Chordata; class Chondrichthyes; order Orectolobiformes; family Hemiscylliidae; genus Hemiscyllium; species Hemiscyllium ocellatum. The sequence continues at coordinate 13,198,740 of NC_083419.1, read as the reverse complement.
TTCTTCAGGGCAAAAAGGGATGGCAATAACTCTGGCCTAGTCAGTAATTCCACATCCTGTGAACGTGTCCAAACTATCCTTAGGTTCCAAACAGCAAGTTTATTTAACAGCATCTTGTCAGGAAAGTGGACTGAAATCCAAAAATGCAAATTACTGTAATCGTCTCATGCTGGCAAAGAAAGGGGGAAAGCACCTTTTTTGGTGAATTGATCTGAACTGGTGGATTTTATTGGAGAGCTTTAAATGTCCAGCTTGCTGCAGCACTCAGTCCTCATGGTGAAAATGTGCAGCAAGATGATGATTCATTCGTCTGTGGTGTGTGTGTGTGTTTTGAAGTTGACTAATCGGATACACTGCTTCCACTGTTGGAATTCCCTGCGAATGTTATTCTGGTTTGTGAAAGGGGCCAGAGAGAGAGGCTGCTCTGCACAGCTTAATTTGATGCTCACTTGAGTAAAGTCTATTTTAAGTTATATCAGCATCTCATGTGCAAATAAAATCTGTTTTTATTCACTGGTGGGACATGGGCGTAATTGGCCAGCCAGCATTTATTGTCCTTGAGAAGGCGGTGGTGAGCTGTCTTCTCGAACAGCTGCAGCCTATTTGCTGTCGATTGACCCACAATACCATTCGATCGGACATTCCAAGACTTTGACCCCGTGTCTGTGAAGGAATGGGGATATATTTCCAAGTTAAGATGGTTGAGTAGCTTGGAGGGGAACTTGCAGAGGGTGATGTTCCCATATCTCTGTAAGTGGTTGTGTATTTGGAAGATGCTGTCTGAGGATCTTTGATGAATGTTTGCAGTGCATCTTGTAGATAGTACACACTGCTGAGCGTGGAGGGAGTGGATGTTTGTGGATGTCATGCCAGTCAGGCGGGTTGCTTTGTCCTGGACGGTGTTGAGCTTCTTGAGTGTTGTTGGAGCTGCACCCATCCAGGCAACTGGGGAGTATTTCATCACACTCCTGACTTGTGCCTTGGAGATGGTGGACAGGTTTTGAGGAGCCAGGAGGTGAGTTAGATTAGATTCCCTACAGTGTGGAAACAGGCCCTTTGGCCCAACAAGTCCACACTGACCCTCCAAAGAGTAATCCACCCAGACCCATTTCCCTCTGACTAATACAGTTAACGTTATGGGCAATTTAGCATGGCCAAGTCACCAGGCCTGCACATCTTTGTGACTGTGGGAGGAAAGCAGAGCACCTGGACGAAACTCAGACGGACACGGGGAGAACTTGCAAACTCCACACAGACAGTCGCCCGAGGCTGGAATCGAACCTGGGTCCCGGGTGTTGTGAGGCAGCTGTGCTAACCAGTGAGCCACCATACCACCCCACGGATTGTAACTTGCCACGTATTCCTAGACTCTGACCTGGACTTGTAACCCTTGTGTTTTATGATGGATAAAGTGTGTTTCTGGTCAGTAGTAAATCCAAAGATGTTGTGGTGGGGGATTCAGTGATGGTAAAACCATTGAATGTCAAGAGGTGACCATTAGATTGTCTTTGTTAGATGATCATTGCCTGGCATTTGTGTGGCACAAATGTTACTTGCCACTTGTCAGCCCAAGCCTGGATATTGTCCAGATCTTGTTGCATTTGTGAATGTACTGCTTCAGTGAATGGTGCTGAACATTGTGCAATCTTTGACGAATATCCCCACTTCTGGCCTTATGATGGAGGGAAGGTCATTGATGAAGCACTGTTCAATGCTAATGTTCCAGCATCCTGCCCAAGTTTGTACACTTCGTGACTGTGTCCACATGGTAGTCTTCTGTAAGGTTATGGTTGACTGTCATAACTGACCCAGTTTCTCGCCCACCTACCCCTGCATTCTAGCATCTCCCTCTGCCTAGGATCTCAGCACTGGGAATTTTCCTGGGTGAGACAAGAGCTCACAGCATTCACTCACTCAGCCATGTTGGCAGAGCAAGAGTTATTGACCATTGTAATAGGAGAAGCCTACTCTTTGTTCTTCCGTGGGATCTGGGTGCTGCTGGCATTTGTTGTCTACCCGTAGTTTCCCTTGAACTGAGTGGCTCACCGGACCATTTCAAAGGCTAGCTGAAAGTCAACCCCATTATTGTGGGTCTGGAGTCATGTGTAGGCCAGACCAGGTAAGGATGGCGGATCTCCTTCTCTGATGGATGTTAGTGAATCAGGTAGCTTTTTATACCAATTAATGCTAGTTGACATTGTCACCTTGATTATAATGTTGGATACCAAGTGGAGGCCTAGTGGCATTGTCTTAAGCCTAGTTATCCAGAAGCCCAGGTTAATACTCTGGTGACATCAAATCTAACTGTGGCAGATGGTGATAATTGAATTCAGTAAAAATCTGGAATTACAAAGCTAGACTATTGGTGACCATGTCACCATTGTGACAGTGGCTTACCTCTGCTCCTATGTCTTATGGAATGGCATTGAGGCACTCTGGCATAGTTCAGGAAAAGCATGTCTGTATAGAAGTTCAGTCAGTTAAATGCTGGACAGATCCCAAAGGGCTGAATAGTCTTCATTAATAATGCTGCCATTATATTTGTTTGTCAACAGAGATAGAAACATTTACTGTGGATGACTAGAGAGGGCCAAGTATAACAGTTTTGTTAGTGATGTCCACATCCCAGGAATGGAGATGGTTGAATTACCTTTCTGCTGCCATACCATTTCCACTGGGGTTAGGATTATAGATTGTATTGTTGCCTGTCTAGAATTGGCTGTTATGTCGATGTGTCATCATGACAGGATTGGAACACCAGGGATCGTCCAAGATTAATGATAAGCCGCTGAATTGTGTGGAAGCACAAAGTAATCATTCCATTTTTCTGAGAATGTTCTGGGAGTTGACCTAGTTCCTGTCATCAAAAGGCTCCACACGATCCCTAATCTTGAAACCTGATCCGTGCTAATAATTACACCTCGCTAACTCTCTTTGAATTTGAGATTTTATTTTGGCTCTCAGCCTGGACAAGACATTTTCTATAAAAGCAGCATGTTGGATTTTGGGATCAGAGGAATGGGGAGAGAGACACAGGCATGAGTTGAGTGGATTGTTTAACTTTCAAAGTGCTTCACTATAAGATCATATGGCCATAAGATATAGGAGCAGAAATTAGGCCATTCGGCCTATCAAATCTGCTCTGCCATTCAATGGCTGATATGTTTCTCAGCCCCATTTTCCTGCTTTGTCTCTGTAACCTTTGATCCCTTTGCCAGTCAACAACCTAACTATCTTTGTTTTAAATCTACTCAATGACCTGGGCTCCACAGCCTTCTGTGGCAATGAATTCCACAGATTCATCATTCTGTGGCTAAAGGAGTTTCTCCTTATCTCTGCTTAAGGGAGTCTTCCCTTTGCTCTAAAGCCATGCCCTCTGGTCTTCACCTCTTCCATCAATGGAAACATCTTCCCAACGCCCACTCTGCCCAGGCCATTCAGTATTCTGAAAGCTTTAGTCAGATCCCCCCCCCTCATCTTTCACTAGTTTTATCATGTAACATCAAACACGGTGACTCTGGAGAGATGACCTGAGCACTGCATAGTAGCATCTTGTGTGACAGAAGGAGAACTCACTGCGACATTGGAATTGAAGACGTAGCAGATAGCAACAAGAAGTTGCATTTTTATAGCACCTGTAACATGTCAAAGTGCTCCGCAGAAACATTATGTTTGAGCAACACAAGGAGATCTGTGGGTACAAAACCTAAAGGTTGATCAAAGAGGTTTTAGGGAGAACAAGGCAGAGAGATTTAGGAGGGAATTCTAGAATTGAAGGTCTAGCCATCTACGACAATGGAATCTGGGATGTGCATAAGGCCTGCCTAGGAGGAGATAGATATCTTTGAGGATCGTGGGCTGGAGAGAATTACAGACTGGGAAGAATTAGTGCGTGGAGGACATTGAAGCCAAGGTGAAGAACTTTATAATAGATTTGCTTCCAGACCTGGTACAAATGTAGGTTAGGGAGCTGAGGGGGGGATGATGAATAAAGGAGATTTGGTTTGGATTAGGATGAAGATGGCGGAGGATGAACTTGCATACCCCAATCCCTTACTACTTCTGATTGGTCACCTTGCAATGCAAAGTGGAAATTCTGACATGCATTGCTAATTGGAAAATCACATCTAACAACATGAGGAGCCTATTCATCCCATCGAGCCTCAGCTGGACTCAATGATTTAACCGTAACTCCAGTTACCTCCTGTAGCTTCATATCAATCTAAACCCTTATCCAATAACAGGTTATTAGGAATATACCTCTTGATATCTGTCATTGCTTCTCTCACACTTCCCCCAGCATCCACACATTTTAAGGAATCATGACCATATTTCCACCAACATTTGGTGGAAAACTGTTTCTTAATTTCCCTCCTAAATACTGAACTGAAATCTTGGGATTTTGTACCCTCAGTCATGATCTCCCCATCAGGAATTAGTTTATCTCTAACTACCTGAACAAATACTCTAAATATGTTATAATAAAGGGAATACAAAACACACATACGCGCACACGCACACACACACACACACACACAATCTCTCAAACATATTCATACACGTACACACACGTGCACTTGCACACATCTCTCACACAGACAAACGTATGCACTCAGACACACATTCATTCATACACACGCATCACACTCATACAGATATGCGTGCACACACAACTCCCTCGTTATAACTTCGGTACAAACATGGATAAAATAGCTGAATGACAGAGGTGAGGTGAGAGTGAAAGCCCTTGAACTCAGGGCTGTATTCAACCAAGTGTGGCCTCATGGAGCCCCTAGCAAAACTGGAATCAATGGGTATTAGGGGACAAATTCTCGACTGGTTAGAGTCATACCTGACGCATTGGAAGATGGTTATGGTTGTTGAGGTCAATCATGTCAGCTCCTGAACATCTCTGCAGGAGTTCCTCAGGGTAGTGTCCTAGGCCCAGCCATCTTCAGCTGCTTCACCAATGACCTTCCCTCCATCACAAGGTCAGAAGTGGAGATTTCACTGATGATTGCACTAAGTTCAGCACCGTCCGTGACTCCTCAGACACTGAAGCAGTCTGTGCTCAGAAACAACACGATCTGGACAATATCCAGGTTTGGACTGACAACTAGTAAGAAAGGTTCACGTCACAAAAATGCAAGGCTATGAACGTCACCAGTAAGAAACAATCTAACCACTGCACTCCTATCACTGAATCCCCGACCATCAACATCCTGGGGGTTACCATTGACCAGAAACTCAACTGGATTTGCCATGTAAACACAGTAGTGACAAGCGCAAGTCAGAGGCTGGGAATATTGTGGTGTGTTAAGTCATCCCCTGACTCCCCAAAGCCTGTCCACCATCCACTCCCCACTTGCCTGAATGGGTGCAGCTCCACCTACACTCAAGGAACTTGACTCCATCCAGCACAAAGCAACCTGCTTGATTGCCTCCACATTCACAAACATCCACTCCCTCCAACACTGATGCTCAGTAGTAGCAGTGTGTACTATCTAGAAGATGCACTGTAGAAATTCACTGAAAATCCTCGTACAGCATCTTCTGAACCCACACCTTCTTCTGTCTAGACAGCAGATAAATGAAAACACCACCACCTTCAAGTTCCCCTCCAAGCCACTCACCATCCTGACTTGGAAATATATCACCGTTCTTCCATTGTTGCTTGGTCAAAACCCTGGAATTCCCTCCCTAAGAGCATTGTGGAGTGACCTACAGCACATGAACAACAGCTGTTCAAGAAGATAGCTCACCCCCACCTTCTCCAGGGCAACCAGGACAAGGCAATAACTGCTGGGTCCAGTCAATGACATTCATGCCCAATAAAAATGAATTACAAAAGCATTCATATACCCTCTTATACACATACACACACAAGCATGCGAGCGTGTATACACAGATACATACATGGACACACATACATAAAAATGTACACGCAGACACACATACACAGATACATACACACACTTACATATGTACACAGATACATACACATTTGTAGATACATGTATACACAGATACATACACACACACACATATACCCACACACTTTTAGATACATATACACACAGGTACAAATACACACACACAGACGTACACACACAGATACATACACTCTCACAAACACACTCACACACAGATTCCCAGAGGGATGCTCAAAGTTGGATATTTTTTCTTGCCATTGTAGTTGAGTGGGTTCCTTATTGTGTTCCAAAAACCAAGTGTGATTGGGATGCCATTGAGCAGAGTGAGGGCGAGGCAAGGCAGCTGTAACCCGAATGACCCCTCCTTGTGCTTTCTGCCAAAGAGTTTACACCAGAATGTTTTACATTTCTGTCCGATTATTTGTAGAAGAGGTGCCGGAGAACTCTCTCAGTCCTGCTGAACGAGACATTAAAACAATCGGCCAATGAAAGGAATAACTTGTGCTCTGGAGCTGAAAGGCGAGCATTCTTTCGAGGAATGTAATTGAGTGAGCAGCGCTGAGTTAGGATGGAAATAAGCACTGCTTATTTTAACAGAAAGCATCTTCATGATGGGTGTACTTTTTTCAATCATCAGCCCATCTGTGTCAACTTTAACTTTGGTTCTTGGCTCTTATTGGTATTTTTGCCGAGTGGTTCATTATCCATGTGGCTTTCCCTTTAGTGCCGTAAATGCCTTACATTGCTGCCCTCTCGACCCCATTTTGAAGATTTCAGCTGTAAGACCATGGGGTATAAGAGCAGAATTATCCATTTCGCCCATTGAGTCCACTCCACCATTCACTCATGGCTGATATATTTCTCAATCCCATTCATAGAATCCCTACAGTGTGGAAACGGGCCATATCAACCCTCCTCCAGACAGCATCCCTCTCAGATCCCCCCATCCCTGTAACCCTGCATTTCCCATGGCTTACCTGCACATGTGCATGTGTGTGAGGGTGTGATAGTCTGTGCATGTGTGTGAGGGTGTGAGTGTGAGGATGTGAGAGTGTCTGTGTGAGGTTGTGAGAGTGTCTGTGTGAGTGTGTGAGAGTGTCTGTGTGAGGTTGTGAGAGTGTCTGTGTGAGAGTGTGAGTGTGAGGGTGTGAGAGTGTCTGTTTGAGGGTGTGAGAGTGTCTGTTTGAGAGTGTGAGGTTTTGAGAGTGTCTGTTTGAGGGTGTGAGTGTGTCTGTGTGAGGGTGTGAGAGTGTGAGTGTGTCTGTGTGAGGGTGTGAGAGTGTCTGTTTGAGAGTGTGAGGTTGTGAGTGTGTCTGTGTGAGAGTGTGAGTGTGAGGGTGTGAGAGTGTGAGAGTGTCTGTTTGAGAGTGTGAGAGTGTGAGTGTGAGGGTGTGAGAGTATGTACATGTGTGTGAGAGTGTGGGTGTGTGATAGTGTGTGTATGTGTGTGAGTGTGTGAGAGTGTCTGTGTGAGGGTGTGAGAGTGTCTGTGTGAGAGTGTGAGTGTGAGGGTGTGAGAGTGTCTGTGTGAGAGTGTGAGTGTGAGGGTTGAGAGTGCCTGTGTGAGAGTGTGAGTGTGAGGGTTGAGAGTGTCTGTGTGAGAGTGTGAGAGTGTCTGTGTGAGGGTGTGAGAGTGTCTGTGTGAGAGTGTGAGTGTGAGGATGTGAGAGTGTCTGTGTGAGAGTGTGAGTGTGAGGATGTGAGAGTGTCTGTGTGAGAGTGTGAGGCTGTGAGGGTGTGAGAGTGTCTGTGTGAGAGTGTGAGTGTGAGGATGTGAGAGTGTCTGTGTGAGAGTGTGAGTGTGAGGGTGTGAGAGTGTCTGTGTGAGAGTGTGAGGCTGTGAGGGTGTGAGAGTGTCTGTGTGAGAGTGTGAGTGTGAGGATGTGAGAGTGTCTGTGTGAGAGTGTGAGTGTGAGGGTGTGAGAGTGTCTGTGTGAGAGTGTGAGAGTGTCTGTGTGAGAGTGTGAGTGTGAGGGTGTGAGAGTGTCTGTGTGAGGGTGTGAGAGTGTCTGTGTGAGAGTGTGAGGCTGTGAGGGTGTGAGAGTGTCTGTGTGAGAGTGTGTGCATGAGTGTGAGAGTGTCTGTGTGAGAGTGTGAGGCTGTGAGGGTGTGAGAGTGTCTGTGTGAGAGTGTGAGGCTGTGAGGGTGTGAGAGTGTCTGTGTGAGAGTGTGAGTGTGAGGGTGTGAGAGTGTCTGAGAGTGTGAGGCTGTGAGGATGTGAGAGTGTCTGTGTGAGAGTGTGAGGCTGTGAGGGTGTGAGAGTGTCTATGTGAGATTGTGACTGTCTGTATGAGGGTGTGAGGCTGTGAGGATGTGAGACTGTCTGTGTGAGGGTGTGATAGTGTGTGCATGTGTGTTAGGGCCCCTTCACATGGTCTGTAGAACTTCGTACCTGGACAGTGTTTGTGGAGTGTCCTTTTAAGTGACTGATTCTGGGAACATCACAACATGACTCAGGCAAGCGAGACCTGTATTTGTTCCTGATGACAGAAACTTTCAGAGGCAGGAAGGTTCTGCCCTTAATTTCTCGCTATTTTGTCTGGTTTGGACGTCATGACAGTGATTGTATCTAAATACTGTGTGTGGGAACACTTAAGATGGCCACTTCTCTGAAACGATGAGAGAAAGAGTGAGAGAAAAAGAGAGAGAGATTAAGGGAGGGAATTGAACAGCCTGGGTCTTCAGCTTCATGTTGTCTGAAGAGGTTAATGTTGGTGTTACATTGACTCCACCCATCCCACTGAGTCTCCCTCAGTCTGTGGATGGTGGTGTGAAGTTCTATTCTGGCATTCAGGAGCAGCACATGTCTCTGTATCAGCTCCCTAAGGAGCTGGGATTTATACCTGACCAGACTTATTGCTATCTTGTCAGAAACGTTCTCATTACAAGGCTTCAGCTATTTTCCCTGGAGCATTTGAGGCTGAGGGGTGACCTTATAGAGCTTTATAAAGTAATGAGGGGCATGGATGGAGGCAAGGTCTTTTCCCATGTGTTGGGGGTGTCCAGAACTAGAGAGCATAGGTTTAACGTGAGAGGGGAAAGATATAAAAGGGACCTAAGGGACAATGTTTACACAACTAGAAGGTGATGTGTATGTGTGGAATGAGCTGCAAGAGGAAGTGGTGGAGGCTAGTACAATTACAACATTTAAAAGGCATCTGGTTGGGTACATGAACAGGAGGGGTGTCTAGTAATATGGACCAAGTGCTGGCAAATGGGATTAGATTAATTTAGGATATCTGGTTGGTAATGGATAGGCCCTTCAGAGAACATCTCCGGGGACGCCCATACCAAACCAACCAACCCCACTGCCCCGTGGCGGAACACTTCAACTCCCCCTCCCACTCTGCCAAGGATATGCAGGTCCAGGGCCTCCTCCTTCGCCACTCACTAACCACCCACTACCTGGAGGAAGAACGCCCCATCTTCCGCCTCGGAACACTTCAACCCCAGGGCATCAATGTGGACTTCGCCAGTTTCCTCATTTCCCCTCCCCCCAATTCCAACCTTCCAGCACAGCACCGCCCTCATGACCTATCCTACCTATCCAGCTTCCTTCCCACCTATCTGCTTCACTCCCTCCTCCGACCTATTACCATTACCTCCACCTCCATCCACCTATTGCATTCTCAGTCACCTTCCCCCCAGCCCCACCCCCCCCCCTCCCCATTTATCTCTCCACCTCTGAGGCTCCCAGCCATATTCCTGATGAAGGGCTTTTGCCCGAAACGTCGACTCTTCTGCTTGTCGGATGCTGCTATGTTTTTCCAGCATCACACTCTCGACTCTAATCTCCAGCATCTGCAGTCCTCACTTTCGCCTGATGGATAAGTTGGACCAAAGGGTCTGTTTCCGTGTTCTCTATGAGTCTGTGACTGTTGAGGCTCTAATGCTCATCACTAGATGGGCCCAAGGCGATGGAGAATTGGTGGCAATGAACCTTCACCCAGTACCATGTACCACGAGGTACCAGCAGTGGTCATTTGGGGAACATTGTGCCCCAGAGGTACAGCGAAGGAATTACTGGGCTGGGGATGTGTTGGAAACCTGAGCTTGCTTATCCAAAGCCAGTTAAAGGTCTCATGATAAAGATGGACCTCCAACATCAAGCCCCTACTGTGTAAGAGCCTGCTATAGTTACCTCACACTGATGTCCAATCAGCTATTGTCTTCAATGAAACAAATACACCAGGTCGCTTAATAAATTATGCAAGACAATAGCTGAGTATCACGACGCAACAACAACTTGCATTTATATGGCAGCTTTAATACAGTAAAATGCCTCAAGGTGCTTTGCCGGTGTGTTATCAATCAAGAATTATATATCATATCCTACTGGGTCTGATAAGCAAAAGCTGGCCTTTAAGAAGCACCTTAAGGGAGGAAAGCGAGTTGAGGGGGGGAGGTGAGTATTATTTTATATATCCGTTTGTGGGATTGCTGGTGAGACCAGCATGTATTTCCCATCCCTAATTGCCCTTGAGAAGTGATTTGGAGATGCCAGTGTTGGGCGGGGGTGTACAAAGTTAAAAATCGCACAACACCAGGTTATAGTCCAACAGATTTTATTGGAAGCACACTAGCTTTTGGAGTGACGCTCCTTCATCAGGTGAATGAAGTGAAACTATCACTGTATTCTAACAGATGAAAGGCTTAACAGACAATCAATTTTTCAATGTATAAGTTCAGTTACATCACACTGTAAATTTTTGCTATAAATCACGATCGAGCCCTCCACTATCACCTGATGAAGGAGCGTCGCTCCAAAAACTAGTGTGCTTCCAATTAAACCTGTTGGACTATAACCTGGTGTTGTGTGATTTTTAACTTTGCTCTTGAGAAAGTAGGATTGCTGGAGTCCATGGATGGAGGAGGAAACTCCAGCTGGACGACCAGTTAACATGAGGGATGCCCCAGAGGCTGGAATTGAAGAGGTCTCGGAGAGCAGGAGCAGGTTGCAGCCATAGGGAAGGGGAGAAATTTCCAAAGCAGGGCTGAGAATGCATGACCAGACAAGGGCTCACTCAGGCTCCCAGGGGGAGTTGGTAAGTGCATGGGACCTGGTGCAATGTGGGGTATGCACCTCAGTTTAGGAATGAGCTCGAGTTTAGAGAAGGTGAGAGGTGGAAGGCTGCCCAGGTGAGGGTTCGATAAGTCAGATTTGAAGGTAACATAGGCATGTATGAGGGCTCAGCCACAGATGAACCAGGGCAGCTGTGGATTACATAACCATGATATAATATGTGGTAATGGACTGTGGATATTTATATCGTGAAAGAAAGCTTTTGACTGTGTGTGTGTGTGTGTGTGTGTGTGTGTGTGTGTGTGTGTGTGTGTGTGTGTGTGTGTGTGTGTGTCTGAGTGAGTGAGGGTGTGTGAGTGAGGGTTTGTGTGTGTCTATGTCTGTATGAGTGTGTGTGTGTGTCTGTGTGCGTGTGTGTGCCTGAGTGAGTGAGGGTGTGAGTCTGTGTGTGTGTATGAGTGAGTGAGAAAGTGTGTGTGTGTATGAGTGAGTGAGAGTGTGTGTGTGAGTGAGAGAGTGAGTGAGTGTGTGTGAGTGAAAGTGTGTGTGTGAATGAGAGAATGAGTGAGAGTGTATGTGTGTGTGTGTGAGAGAGTGAGTGAGAGTGTGCGTGTGTGTCTGTATGAGTGTGTGTGTGTGTCTGTGTGTGTATGAGTGAGTGTGTGTGTGTGTGTCTGTGTATACATGAGTGAGAAAGTGTGTGTGTATGAGTGAGTGAGAGTGTGTGTGTGTAAGTGAGAGAGTGTGTGTATGTGAGAGTGAGTGAGAGTATGAGTGAGAGAGTGTGTGTGAGCGAGTGAGTGAGAGTGTGTGTGAGTGAGAGGGTGAGTGAGACTGTGTGTGTGTGTGAGAGAGAGAGTGAGAGTGTGTGTGTGAGAGAGAGAGTGAGAGTGTGTGTGTGTGAGTGAGAGTGTGTGTGTGTGAGTGAGAGTGAGTGAGAGTGTGTGTGTGAGTGAGTGAGAGTGTGTGTGAATGAGAGAGTGAGTGAGAGTTGTGTGTGAGTGAGAGAGTGGGTGAGTGTGTGTGTGAGAGAGAGTGAGTGAGAGTGTGTGTGTGAGAGTGGGTGAGAGTGTGTATGCGAGTGAGAGAGAGTGAGAGTGTGTGTGTGTGAGAGAGAGTGTGTGTGTGTGAGTGAGAGTGAGAGTGTGTGTGTGTGCGTGTGAGAGAGTGAGTGAGAGTGTGTGTCTGAGTGAGAGAGTGTGTGTGAGTGAGTGAGAATGTGTGTGAGAGGGTGAGTGAGAGTGTGTGTATGGGAGAGAGTGAGTGAGAGTGTATGTGTGAGTGAGAGTGTGTGTGTGTCTGTGTGTATACGTGAGTGAGAAAGTGTGTGTGTATGAGTGAGTGAGAGTGTGTGTATGTGTGAGTGTGTGTGTGTGTGCATGAGAGAGTGTGTGTGTGAGTGAGAGTGAGTGAAAGTGTATGTGTGAGTGAGAGAGTATGTGTGAGCGATTGAATGAGAGTGTGTGTGAGCGAGTGAGTGAGAGTGTGTGTGTGTGAATGAGTGAGAGTGTGTGTGAGAGAGTGAGTGAGTGAGAGTGTGTGTGAGTGGGTGTGTGTGAGTGAGAGTTGTGTGTGTGAGTGAGAGAGTGGGTGAGTGAGAGTGTGTGTGTGAGAGAGTGTGTGAGTGAGAGAGTGAGTGAGTGAGTGAGAGTGTGTGTGTGTGAAAGAGTGAGTGAGAGTGTATGTGAGTGTGTGTGTGTGAAAGAGTGAGTGAGAGTGTGTGTGTGAGTGAGAGTGAGTGAGAGTGTGTGTGAGTGTGAGTGTGTGTGTGTGTGTGTGTGTGTGTGTACATCTGTTTAGTGTAATGCAGCTGGAGCTTATTTAACCAAATGCAGCATGAGGTCTGACTTTCCCAAGGGTTCTGCCTGGCATACAGCAAGGACCAGTTGTACAGATATCTCTTTCAACAATAAGACCTTATTTTTAGTGTGGGAAATGCAGCACTTCTACATTCAACCAAATCATTCTTTTCACACAGTGCCTGAGCTGTTCCAGCCACGTTATGAGGAACAGACTGAGGAGAACCTTAATGCAGATGGCAGTTCACATTAATTGGCCAAAATGGCTGCTGCTTGCTCCCTCTGTCTCGCTCTGCTTTTACCTGGATTTTGATCTTAAAGGTGAGGTATAGGCTGAGTCAGATCAGAGTATCAAACTATACATTATTTACAAACACTGTCCTTAGGATAGTGACTGCATCCATCTTCCCACACTGTACCTGTATCTGGCAACAATATTTTGATTTGATTTATTATTGTCACATGGACCGAGATATAGTGGAGAGTACTGTTTTGTGTGCTACCCAGACACACCATACCATACATAAGTATATCAGTGTAAGAAAACAGAATGCAGAGTATAATATTACAGCTACAGGGGAGGTGCGGAGAAAGCTGCAAATGTGTTGCTGGTCAAAGCACAGCAGGTTAGGCAGCATCTCAGGAATAGAGAATTCGACGTTTCGAGCATAAGCCCTTCATCAGGTGCGGAGAAAGATCAACTGTGATAGATGAGTGGTCTGTTCATGAGTCTGATAACAATGGGGAAGAAGCTGTCCTTGAATCTATTGATACATGTTTCCAAACATTTGTATCTTCTAACCTGAGAGAAGAGGTTGGAAGAGAGGGTGGGAGGTGTCTTTAATGATGTTGGCTGCTTCCCCAAAGTAGTGGGAAATGTAGACAGAGTCAATGAGTGGAAGGCTGGTTTGTGTGATGGACTGGGCTATGTTCAGAACTTTCTGTATTTTCTTGTGGGGTTGGGCAGAGCAGTTGCCGTAACGTGTTGCTACGCTGCTATGATGCATCCAGGTAGAATATTATAAAAGCAGATATCTGAAACAAACACAGAAGTTGCTGGAGAAACTCAGCAGGTCTGGCAGCAGCTGTGGAGACAGAAACAGAATTAACGTTTCGAATCCACTGTGACTTCTTCTTCTACCCTGGAGTTGGAGTTCCGAAGCACGGTCTGCAGGAGGTCAAGATGGATCATCCACTCGCTACTTCAGGCAAAAAATGGATGGAATTTCTTTGGCCTTGTATTTGTGTGCTGATGTGCTGGTCTTCCTGTCCATGGAGGATGGGGATATTTGTGGAGTTTCCTCCTCCAGTGAATGGGTTAATTGTCCAGCTCTACTCCCGACTGGATGTGACAGGACTGCAGGACTTGGATCTGATCCATTGGTTTTAGAATTGCTCTGTCTTGCCTATAGCACACTCATAGCCGTCAGCTATAGCTTTCAATAGACTGACACCTCATTTTCAAACAAAAACTGAAATTGCTGGAAAAACTCAACAGGTCTGGCAGCATCTGTGGGAAGAAATCAGAATTAACCTTTTGGGTTGGGTGACCCTCCCTCAGAATGGGTCACTCAACCTGAAATGTTAACTCTGCTTTCTCTCCACAGATGCTGCCAGACCTGCTGAGTTTTTCCAGCAATGTTAGTTTTTGTTCCTGATTTATGACATCTGCAGGTCTTTCTTTACCTCATTTTTAAATATGTCGAGAGTGTGGTGCTGGAAAAGCACAGCAGGTCAGGCAGCATCTGAGGAGCAGGAGAATCGACGTTTCGGGTGGGAGCCTCCTGCCCCTCGGATGCTGCCTGACCTGCTGCGCTTTTCCAGCACCACACTCTCGTCTCTGATTTCCAGCATCTGCAGACCTCCCTTTCTCCTCGTTTTTAAATATGCCTGTTGCTACTCCTGCATGCCCTATTGCACTCTCCATTGAACCAGGCTCGATCCCCTGGCTAGGTGAGAACAGTTGAGTGGGGGAAATGCTGGGCCATGAGGTTACAGATGGTGCTGGAGTACAGTTCTGCTGCTGTTGATCGCCCACAGCGCCTCCCGGATGCCCAGTCTGGAGTTGCTAGGTCTGCCTGTAGTATGGCCCCATTTAGATTAGATTACTTACAGTGTGGAAACAGGCCCTTCGGCCCAACAAGTCCACACCGACCCGCCACCGACCCATACCTCTACATTTACCCCTTTCCTAACACTACGGGCAATTTAGCATGGCCAATTCACCTGACCCGCACATCTTTGGACTGTGGGAGGAAACCGGAGCAGCCGGAGGAAACCCACGCAGACACGAGGAGAACATGCAAACTCCACACAGTCAGTCGCCTGAGACGGGAATTGAACCCGGGTCTCTGGCGCTGTGAGGCAGCAGTGCTAACCACTGCGCCACTGTGCCGCCCACAATATAGCACGGTGGTAGTGCCACACACTATGGCAGAGGATATCCTCAATGTGAATACCAGTCCCTGAGCAACAATTGGTACCAGAATGCCTCTTGCACAGCCTCTGCTCATTCAGGATCCAAGTTGCAGGAGCCAATATCTGCTGAGGTTTATCTTGGCTCGCCGAGGTGTGACCTTGTGTCAAGACAGAGCCCTGGCTCAGCCCTGAGTCAGTTTGGCCTGAATTGTGTGTCTCTCTCACCATCACCCCCCACCCCCCAATCTTTCTGGTGAAGCAGGCATCGGAGACAGTGATGCTTCAGGATTTAGGCCATGGGTTCGAAGCTGATTGAAGAGACTCAGCTGAGTCATTTTGTGGGGAAATGAGCTTCCATCCTGTGCTGACATTCACCCCCTTGAAGTGCTCTTAAACCAACAGCAAGGAGTGGGAGCTCAAACATAGTCTCCTTTAGCTGTTACTCATGCTGGGAACTGGCAGGGGATCTTAGATAAATAAATGGTTGTGTCAACAAAGCGCATTAGTACAAGAATCATTTTGGGACATTACGTATGTTCTGGTTTGGGACCCAGTTAGTAAGCCCATATACACAGTCTTAAAGGGTTAGGGGAGCGCAACTCAGCTGAGAAGGATTAACTTCAGGATCTGTACAGGAGCTTTATATGGCCTTATCGATTTCTGCTTCACTTTGTGTGTGTGTGTGAGAGAGAGAGAGAGAGAGAGAGAGAGAGAGTGTGTGTGTGTGTGTGTGTGTGTGTTTGTGTGTATGTGTGTGTGTGTATGCATTTGAAAGAGTGTATGTGAGTATGTGAGAAAGTGTACATACATGGGTGAGTCTGTGTGTGCGCGTGTGTACAAGAGTGTGTATATCTTTATGAATGAGTGTACATGTGAGTGTGTGTGTGAATGTATGAATGTGAGTGTTTATGTGTGAGTGTCTACGTGTGAGTGTGGGTGTTTCAGTGTGCTTGAGTGGATGTGTGCACGTGGGTGTGTGTGAGTTTGTGTGCATGTCAGTATGTGTGTGATACAGTGTGGGCATATGAGTGTGTGCTTGAGAGGGTGTATGTATGAGTGTGTATGTGTGAGCATGTGTGTGTGTGGAAATGTGTGAATGTGTGCAAGAGTATGTGTGAGTCTGCATCTGTGTGTGTATGTATGTATGTATGAGTGTGTATCTATATAAGTGTGTGTGTGTGTGTGTGTGTTTACTCTTGGCACAAATCATAAAGCTCCAAGTGATGTGGTAGGTTCTCCTTTAAGAAATAATTCATCAAAGGCTGTCTGTTTAAGTACAAGCAGCCAGTAATGTGCTCAACTGACAGTGAGCCCTCCAAGGAGACAATGCACAGGAGTGTGTTTATTAACATTGGCTATTAAGTGGAAACAACTTTTGAACAAAACCAATATCTTCTACCTTTAGAAGTTGAACTGGGGTCATTTCCAGGGACGAGGGAGAAATAAAAGCGTCTTTGTGCATTTCAGGTGGTTGGTGCTCAAAGCGAGAAAGCGAGGGACCCAGTGGGAGCAATGAGTTTGATTTTAAGCTCCACTTCTTTCTATTATGCTGTTCCGGTGTCTGCTGCACAGCATAGAAACCAATACTGGCTTCAGCAACCATGTCCAACATTAAAATACATGTATCGATCAGGGTAATGCAGCTCAGAATCAGAAGCATTTACACCTTCTTGTCTTCCTCCTGCCTTTTTTAAACAAAATATTCAGTCTAAGAGCTTGCATTTACACACTCTCACAGCACAGAAGGAGGCCATGCAGTCTCTTTACTAACTCTTCTCAAGAACTTCAAAAGTCATACCCTCTCCTCCAGACTCTTACAAAACATTTTCCCAGCAAGGATCGATCTAACTGATGTTCATTTGGTTTATTTTTGTAAGGTTGCTGTTGAACCTGCCTCCATTGTCTCTTCAGGCAGCATTCCAGCTCTACTGTATCTCCGTGTTCTTTGATTAAAAATTCATATCTCAGTTCATCCCTCAGTGACACCCCTGCAACAGTTCATCGAGAATGCATGACATTGTGGTGTCACTTCTGGTCGTGATGCAGAAGAGCAAGCCATAAAGCTACGAGCCACAGTGAGGTGGACAATACATTAACCACCTGTCTGCTGGCTTTAGTTGAGGGAGACGTTTTATTCTTTGGTGGTGGGTGGACGTCACTGGCAAGGGTAGGACACGTTCATCCTTAATTTCCCCTGAACTAGGCCATTTTAGAGGTGAGTTCAGAGTCAACCACATTGTTGTGGATCTGGACAATCGTACGTAGACTAGTCTGAGTCGGGTCAGCGGATTTCCTTCCCTAAAGGATATTGGTGAATGATTTTGGTCTTTGTGACAATCAATGATAGCCCATAGTCACCATGACTGAATCTAACCTTAAATCCCAGATTTATTGATTGAAGTGAGATTTCCAGGGCTGCGATGTTTGGATTTGAACCCATGTCCCCAGAGCATGACCCTGGAACATTATTAGTCCAAGGACGTGACCACCATTTTTACAGATGCACCGTGTAAAGCATGCTGTCTGGATGCATTGCAGCCTGGTAGGTCGACTGCTCTGCCCAGGGCTGTAAGAAACTACAGAGAATTGTAATCACAGCCTAGTCCATCACACAAGCCAAACTCAAATCCATTGGCTCCATCAGTCCCTCTCAATGACTCACGAAGACAGCCAACATAATCAAAGAACCTCTCCCACCCCAGTCCTAATCTCTCTCAACCTCTTCCATGGGGCAGACAATACAAACGTTTAAACACACAAACCAACAGATTCAAGAACAGCTTCTTCCCTGCTGTTATTAGATTTCTGATTGGGCGTCTCAAATTCCAAGTTGAAAGTTGCTCCTGCTCTTTGTGCAGCTTCTTTACAGGTGTCACATGATATTCTTCACTCTGTTCTATTATGTGTGTGAATACTGAATTCTTGAGATCAAGCGTAACTCCAACTGTCTGCCTCTGTTTTCTAAATGAAAAAAATAGAAGTTGGAGTCAGCCATTCAGCCCCTCAAGCCTGTTCTGCCCCTCAAGCCTGTTCTGCCATCTGTCAAGATCATGGTGACCTACCTCCTCAAACCTTAGCTGGAATACTATACGGCACAACAGGCAAATCACGTTCTGTTTCTCACCCTATAATAAGACATCTTCAAGAAAATCTCAATCAATTCTCAGATCACTTTTACCCTCGTGGTTGTTATCCTGAGACACCTGGCCAAACAGGACCACAAATGCAGGACTTGGGAGAAAGAAGAGGGGAGCGGGATGCAGCAGAATCTACCAGAAGTCTTGGTATGGGACAATTGGCAAAAATAGTCTCCTTCTGTGCATCATCATTCTGTAGTGCCTAATCCATGGGATCCCTGCCGTCTTTGTATGAGCTGTGAAGGTCCTTTACATCCTAATTGTCTCCACTAGTCCCATCTATGATATACATCAGTAATTTTCGATTGCAGACATATGATTTCTTCCTTGGGTCTTATTCAATCATAGAATCATACAGCACAGAAACAGACCCTTCGGTCCAACCAGTGTGTGCCAACCATAATCCCAAACTTAACTAGTCCAACCTGCCTGCATTTGGCCTATAATCCTCCTAAAGGTCTTATCAATTTTCCATTTTTTTGGGGGGGATGTGGCATTCTGAATAGGTTCACTCTCCCCAAAATGACCTACCCCATATCCTTAAACTGTGACCCCCAGTTATCGGGAACATCCTTCCTGTGTTTACTCTGTCTAATTCTGTTAGAATTTTCCAGGTTTCTATGAGATCTCCCCATATTCTTCTAAACTCAGGAGAATACTGTCCTAACCGATCTGATCTCTCTTCATACATCAGCAGTGCCATCCCAGGAATCAGTCTGGTTAACCTTTGATGCTCACCCTCCTTAGCTAGAACATCCCTTCTCAGATTAGGAACCCAAACCACACACAATACTCCAGAGGTGATCTCACCAAGGCCCTGTACAATTGCAGCAAGCCATCTCTGGACCATAAGACACAGGAGCAGAAATTAGGACATTCGGCCCATCTGCCTCTGTACATATATCCTTTCACTATGAAGGCCAACATACTAATTGCCTACTTTGTGGAGTCACATGTAATGACATTATCGAATAGCTCATGGCATTTACTACTGTCACATTGTCAGTTATATCAGTGTACATCCTAAAATTGTGAAGTAATTCAAAATGCGTGATATTTTGAGTCCACAGCCTCCTGCTTTCCTACCGTTCCATTGGCTTAAAATATAGATCAAGATCAGTAGTGATATAAAATAAGTTTCTAATCCACTATCATGCAATGCATACTGTCCAAACTTTTGGCCCGACAGAATTTACCAGTGATGCACGAGGACTTCCCTTGCGATAATCCTAATGGAACCCCTTCCCTATTTAAACGGGGTTTTAGCTGCAGGCAGAGTCTGTGGTGCCTTGTACCAGAGTGGGTGATAGCTTCTTAGCTGACAGTCGATTATTTAGATAACCTTCCCCACCGCCAGCCCCGATGAGTGAATACCAACACTTGCCTCGCTCACTACAATCAGTTAACAAGTTACGGTGCAGTGGAACTCCAATGAGGCAGAACTGTCAGGTGGTGGGTATGCAAGCAAACGGTGGAAGTGCTCTTTTGGCTGAAGCGCAATGCATGGAGACCAAAACAGTGCTCCAGGTTTCTAAGAAAGGCTCCACTGTCATTAATGATCCCATTGAACAGCTTTCCATACTCCTCAATCAATGAAGACCATCAGGTTAGGTATAATTAACTAAATGACCTCTTACCTGAGGCATTCATTTATTTCTTGGCACCAACTGAGCACTGAATTAACCACTGGCCCGTACCAAGACAAACACAGCAGTTTACAATGTAACTTGTAACCATCACCTGCAATAGCAAGGAAGGTCACCACTCCCAGTGTAAATACTGAGATGTTGGCTCTCAGTGTTTCTCCTGTTGGCATCACCTTATTATTGATTTCTTCAAAATTTTCCTCTTCGCCACCCTAACCATCCTATAAAATAGGCTCACAATGCCTCAGTGCTTAGTAGTGATTAGATTAGATTCCTTACAGTGTGGAAACAGGCCCTTCAGCCCAACAAGTCCACACCAACCCCCCCCGAAGAGTAACCCACCCAGACCCATTTCCCTCTAACTAATGCACCTAACGCTATGGGCAATTTAGCATGGCCAATTCACCTGACCTGCACATCTTTGGATTGTGGGAGGAAACCGGAGCAGCCGGAGGATACCCACGCAGTTGAGGATAAATGCCTTCACCCAGAGAGCCGGAGCCTCTACAACAGAAAACAATTGAGACCAAAATGTTGAATGTTTTCGAAAAGGAGTTAGATACAGTTCTCAGGGCTAACGGGATCAAAGGGGTTGGGGGAGAAAATGGGAACATGTGACTGAGTTGGATGATCAGCCATGATCATACTGAATGGTGGAGTAGGCTTGAAGGGTCAAATTGGTCTGGGCCCTTGTTTTCCACTGTGGTCTGGACAGTTCTATTGTGTTTTTATATAAAGTCTCCAGTTTACTAGAGGCTTATAAGTTTTATAAATGCACACCAACAACAAAAGAACAAAGGATGGAGTATTAAATAGTTGTGGGTTCTTGTGATTGGACGGGATACAGTCACTGCCAACTATGATGGAAACCACATAGACCCCCACCCCGGAGTTCTGCCCATTAACACTGGAAGAGACCCATCTCTGTGTTATAAATTCTTTGTCATTGTTTTGCATGAGAATGAGTTAAAAGTTAGAGTGGAGGCGGATATCATTTTCACTGCACTTAACCACAAAGCTGAAACAAAGAATGTAATGCCTTTAGAAGGGGAAACAGAAGATAAGACCAGTCTATCGCAATAAGAGATCGGAGTTACCAACTCCCATTTGAATCAGTTTAAGAAAGATTTGTCAACAGGAACCTTGGTTAGTTGGATAGCAAACTTGTTTCTTAACTGTCAAGAAAGTATTGGTGTAACAGGAACTGATGTGACAGGTGGGATGTCCTGTTATATAATGGTATTTGCATAACAAATGAGGTTACACACACAAGTGGCTGCACTTTCACAACCCACTAAATCATTAACGTTCCATTTCCTGTGATACACACCACAATAATTGCAGTAATTTCTGTCATAAGAGGTGACTCACATTACCCCTTCAATATCAGGCTGTCAAAGGATCAAGTGCCCAATATTTGATTCGTCCCCAATCCCAATCCAGACGTAACTTTCGCCAAAGAGGAAATGAATGTCCTGGAATGACCTTGTATCGTTGTGAGTGGTTTGTCAAAGTACTTTTCAATATAGACTTGACTTGTGGCCATGCAAGGCTCTGCTGGCTGTGTCCTCAACCCATCCCATGCCCCATTCAGCTTCCCCTCTCCGCACACTGATCCACACCAGTAGCTGGTCAAGATGCACGCGGCTTTAAATGTCTGTTTTTGGCCTCATCTGGATTTTTTCTGTAATCTCCATCAAAGTGCAAACTTATGAATGAGGAGCAGGAGTTAAACCATTCAGCTCCTCGAGACCGTTCTTATTGGGCCTAGCTTTCCCATCTAAACCCAATGCCCTTGGAGCTTCCTTGTTTGTGAAGAATCCATCTACCTCTGCCTTAAAATGACCAATTGCCCCTGCCTCTACTGAGGTAAAAAAATCCACAATCTCACCTTTTTCTAACAAAAACTGTAATTGCTGGAGAAGCTCAGCATCAGTAGAGAGAAATCAGAGTTAACGTTTGGGGTCGAGTGACCTTTCCTCAGAACCTCCTCACCTTTTTCTGTTCATTCAGGATGTGGCTGTTGTTGCCTGTGTCAACATTTATTGCTCATCCTTAGTTGCCCTTGAGAAGGTGGGAACTTGGTAGCATTTTGAACATCCCCAATCATATTTAGTACAACCACTTGGACCACTTAGACAGTACACTGCACAACAAGACCCTTGCATTGCAGTGGTCTGTTGTTCTGCATTTGATTATGAAAGTCTGGGAACTAATCTATGTATACTGTGATTAATTGGTTACATCTGGGCATGGACTCTGAGATAAAAGCGATAGCACCTTCAGAAGCTACTGGAGTTAAAGCTAGTATATTGATGGTGCAGAGCTATTTTAAAGCTTTTGTACATAGATCTGTGGCACACAGAAACCAGTATTGCCCACATAGCTGTGAGAGACATTGGGTACAATGTGTACATCTGTTTGTGCTGTGTGCTTGCCTCAAGTGGGTGTGATAAAGTATGATGTTCAGTTGAGTGCGACTCTGAAGATAGTTTTCTGGGTACCCCCTTCTCTTTAGAAAAAGCGGTTGAGGTGAAGGAAGAGAAAAATGGTTATCAGAGAATTGTGCAATCATTAACCATTTTGCAATGGTTTTTGATACAATCCTCAGATACATAACTTAGCAGCCGACCAAGTAACCCTGCGGTTCATCATTGGGACATAGAGATGTACAGCATAGAAACAGGCCCTTCGGTCCAACTTGTCATGCCAACCAGATATCCCAACCCAATCTGGTTCCATTTGCCAGCACTTGGCACATATCACTCCAAGCCCTTCCTATTTATATACCCATCCAGATGCCTTTGAATGTCGTGATTGTACCAGCCTCCACCACTTCCTCTGGCAGTTCATTCCATGCACAGACCACCCTCTGCGTGAAAGACCTGTCCCTTAAGTCCCTTTTAGATCTTTCCCCTCTCACCTTAAACCTGTGCCCTCTTAGTTTGGGCTCTCCTGACCCAGGAAAAGACCTTGATTATTCACCTTATCCAAGCCCCTCATGTTTTATCAATCTCTCAGCCTCTGACACCCCAGGGAAAACAGTCCCAGCCTATTTAGCCTCTCCCTATAGCTCAAACCCTCCAACCCTGGCAACATCCTTGGAAACCTTTTTTGATACCACTCAAGTTTAATAAAATCTTGCGGATAGCAGGGAGACAAGAATTTAGACTGTCACACGTGAATATGATGCAAACATAAATAAGCAGAAACACTGGCGTAAATATTCATAGACTGCATTACTGTTGTTTTTCAAGTGATTCTTTTCCTGGGATGTTGGTGCTGCTCCATCCCTAGTTGCCCTTGAGGAGATAGTGGTGAGCTGCCTTCTCAAACTGCTGCAGTCCACTTATTATGGCTAGAGCTGCAATGCTGTTAATGTGTGGGGTTGCAGGATTTTGACCCAGCAACAGTGAAGGAATGGCAATACACTTCCAAGTCAGGATGGTGAGTGCCTTGAAGAAGAACTTGTTGTTACATTTAAACAAATATTTGAGCATATACCTTGGTAAGAGTGGACACAAGGTCGAAGGTTTTCAACTAGCACGTGTCAGGACTGCAATGTAAGAAACTAAACTTAGAAAGGGAACAACAATTTTTATGACATTAGAAGGGGGTGTTGATCCATTGGACCACTGTTGGCATGGAGAAGCAGGAGGAACTGTTAACTGTTAACAAGCATTCCTTGTCCTTTGAGATGAAAGCGATTGTGAGTTTGGAAGGTGTGGTCTAAGGATCTTTGGTGAATTTCTGCAGTAGTTTCAGGCAGTGGCTCATCGTCGCATTCTCAAGGTCCTGATGGAGGCACAAGAAATGCTGGAATAAACAAAAACAGAAGGTGCTGAGAATCCCAGCAGGTGCCATTACATCTGTTTCTGGATTAGTGGTGCTGGAAGAGCACAGCAGTTCAGGCAGCATCCAAAGTGCAGCAAAATCGACGTTTCAGGCAAAAGGGTTTTTGCCCGAAATGTCGATTTTGCTGCACTTTGGATGCTGCCTGAACTGCTGTGCTCTTCCAGCACCACTAATCCAGAATCTGGTTTCCAGCAACTGCAGTCACTGTTTTTACCTCGCCATTACATCTGTGGAGAGTCAAACATTTTGAATCTAGTAACCTTTCCCTTGCCAGTAACACTTATACCTTGAATAAAAATAAAACGTTTACAGCTGGCATTAAGAGGGAGATTTTCACTGCATTCTCAATCTTAAACTGCGAAGTCCTGTGGGTTTCCAGAAATCTAACTAACACGGTGACACTATTTCTCTACTGCATTATTGCTGTATTTAATTTGAAACTTGGTTCACCATTTTTGTAGCAAATTTCACTTATGATAAGAGAGCGACTGAAAGTTGGTTATATCTGACTAAAACCTTGTGCCTGTTTTAAAAGTACCTAAAATGAAACCTTCACAAGCCAGACTCTATTGCAAGACCTGCAGTCTTGTCACCAACAATGCAGCCACAATTTGTAAACCCCTCTTTCTGAAACTGAATGGCAATTTAATTCTATTGGGTTAACAGCATGCAGTATGCTGGGGTTTGACTGAAAGACTTTAATAATATCGGAACAGGAGTAAATTATTGAGTCTTGGAGCCTGTTCTGTCTTCCAGTTAGATCATAGATGACCCATTTCTTAACTTCTCAGGACTGAGTTAAGGAGGAACCTCTTCTCCCAGAGGACTGTGAATCTGTGGAATTCCCCGCCTTGTGAAGCAGTTGAGGCTACCTCATTGAATGTTTTTAAGGCAAAGACAGATAGATTTTTGAACAGTAAAGGAATGAAGGATTATGGTGAACGGACTGAGTCCACAAAAAAGATCAGCCATGGTCTTATTAATGGCCGAGTAGGCTTGAGGACCCAGATGGCTAATTCCTGCTCTTGGTTCAGCAACCCTTATTAGCTCTTCCCAAATGCAAATCTCACAATCTCAATTTGGAGTTTTTCAGTTGGTCCACAACTTTATTGGAGGAGAAAGTTCTGTATTTCCATTGGGTGCAGAAGGGGCTGCCTGACGTCACTCTTCAAATGTCTACTTCTTTCAAGACTGTTTTTGTTTGGATTTTGTTTTGGATTCACCACTTTAGGAAACAGTTTCCCTCTCTCAATCCTATCTAGCCTTCAGTCACCTTCAACACCTCATTGAGATCACCTCTTAAATTTCTGCGAGACTAACCTTTATGATTTGAATGCTTTTTGCCCTCATGTTGTTACATTTAAACAAATATTTGAGCATATACCTTTCTGAAAGGGGACACAAGGTTGAAGTTTTTCAACTAGCACATGTCAGGACTGCAATGTAAGAAACCAAACTTAGAAAGGGAACAACAATTTTGACTGCATTAGAAGAGGGTGTTGATCCATTGGACCACTGTTGGCATGGAGACGCAGGAGGAACTGTTAACTGTTAATCATAGTTCGATAATTAACCTTAACCAAGCTGTAACTTGCCAATTATGCACCAACTCTATCAACATCCTCTTCTTGTGCTATATCAATTAGTGTTCCCTTTCTACATTTGGTTTCTTGCATTGCAGTCCTGATGATTGCAAGATGAAAGTCTTCTGTTTCACGTCTTCCTTTAGCAATGTTTAAGTGCTCCACTACCAGGCAATTATTCGGTATTTGAGCCTTTTGCTGCAATATTCTGTCTGTATTTACTTAAGTGTGCTGAACCGGGAGCTCTCTGAGTGTCAGTCATGGTTCAGCTGGTAAAAATGCTGCATCAGAGTTATCATCCCACCTTGTTGACTTGAGCCCAAACTTGAGGCTGATATTCTGGTGCAGCACAGGGACAGTACTGCACTGCACGGTGTGCCATTTCTCAATAAAGCATTGAACTGAATTCCCATCTGCCCTCTCAGGTTCACATAAAAGACCCCGTAACATTATTGCAAAACAAGAAGTGTTCTGGCCAAAATCTATCCCCCAGCTAACATCACTAAAGAGAACCTGCTTTAGGAAAGATGAAGGTTAAAAGATTTGCAAAGATGTTGCTAGTTGGAGGGTTTGAGCTACAGGGAGAGGCTGAATTAGGCTGGGCCTATTTTCCCTGGAGTGTCGGAGGCTGAGGGGAGACCTTATAGAGGTTTATAAAATCATGTTTGAAAATCACACACCAACAGGTTATAGTCATCGAGTCAAAGAGTCATAGAGATGTACAGCGTGGAAACAGACCCTTCGGTCCAACCCGTCCATGCCGACCAGATAGCCCAACCCAATCTAGTCCCACCTTCCAGCACCTGGCCCATATCCCTCCAAACCCTTCCTATTCATATACCCATCCATATGCCTCTTAAATGTTGCAATTGGACTAGCCTCCACCACATCCTCTGGCAGCTCATTCCATGCATGTACCACCCTCTGCATCAAAAAGTTGCCCCTTAGGTCTCTTTTATATCTTTCCCCTCTCACCCTAAACCTTTGCCCTCTAGTTCTGGACTCCCCGAACCCAGGGAAAAGACTTTGTCTATTTATCCTATCCATGCCCCTCATAATTTTGTAAACCTCTATAAGGTCACACCTCAGCCTCCGACGCTCCAGGAAAAACAGCCCCAGCCTGTTCAGCCTCTCCCTGTAGCTCAGATCCTCCTACCCTGGCAACATCCTTGTAAATCTTTTCTGAACCCTTTCAAGTTGCACAACATCTTTCCGATAGGAAGGAGACCAGAATTGCACACAATATTCCAACAGTGGCCTAACCAATGTCCTGTACAGCCGCAACATGACCTCCCAACTCCTGTACTCAATACTCTGATCAATAAAGGAAAGCATACCAAATGCCTTCTTCACTATTCTATCTACCTGCGACTCCATTTTCAAGGAGCTATGAACCTGCATTCCAAGGTCTCTTTGTTCAGCAACACTCCCTAGGACCTTACCATTAAGTGTATAAGTCCTGCTAAGATTTGCTTTCCCAAAATGCAGCACCTCGTAATTATCTGAATTAAACTCCATCTGCCACTTCTCAGCCCATTGGCCCATCTGGACCAGATCCTGTTGTAATCTGAGGTAACCCTCTTTGCTGCTCCTTCATCAGGTGGTTGTGGAGTACGAGATCTGAGATCTTAAGACACAGAATTTATAGCAAAAGTTTACAGTGTGATATAACTGAAATTATATATTGAAAAACACCTGGATTGTTTGTTAAGTCTCATCTTTTTGAATGAAATTTTAAGTTTCAGTTGCATCACACTAAACTTTTGCTATACATTCTGTGTCGTACAATCTTATACTCCACAACCATCTGATGAAGGAGCAGTGCTCTGAAAGCTAGTGCTTCCAAATAAACGTATTGGACTATAACTGGGTGTTGTGTGATTTTTAACTTTGTACACCCCAGTCCAACACTGGCACCTCGAAATCATGTATAAAATCATGAGGGGATGGACAGGGTGAATAGCAAAGGTCTTTTTTCTAGCATGGGGGAGTCCAGAACTAGAGGGCATAGGTTAAAGGTGAGAGGGGAAAGATTTAAAAGAGGCAACTTTTTTACACTGAGAGAGTGATACGTGTATGGAATAAGATTAGATTACTTACAGTGTGGAAACAGGCCCTTCGCCCCAACAAGTCCACACCGACCCGCAACCCACCCATACATTTACCCCTTTATCTAACACTACGGGCAATTTAGCGTGGCCAATTCACCTGACCTGCACATCTTTGGACTGTGGGAGGAAACCAGAGCACCCGGAGGAAACCCACGCAGACACGGGGAGAATGTGCAAACTCCACACAGTCAGTCGCCTGAGTCAGGAATTGAACCAGGGTCTCTGGCGCTGTGAGGCAGCAGTGCTAACCACTGTGCCACCGTGCCGCCCAAGCTGTCAGAGGAAGTGGTGGAGGCTGGTTCAACAACAACATTTAATAGGCATCTGGATGGGTGTATGAATAGGAAGGGTTTGGAGCGATATGGGCCAAATGTTGACAAATGGGACTAGATTAATTTAGGATATCTGGTTGTAAAACATTTTAGAATTTCCTTAAGTTGTGAAAGAGGTGATATAAATGCAGTTCTTTTCACTTCTTTCTCAATCTTCTGTGTAGTATGGTAATGAAATGTATAACTCCAGTACCTTTCAAACCTCTTGTTCTGAGCAGTGGTGTGAGGAGGAATTGTGCAAAATTGTCCTTCCAGCATTAACTCCCAACAAAATTCCCAAACATGGGAAAAGGATGATGCCATGGTGGTAAAGTCACTGGAGGATTGATCCAGATGGTTCCAGGCTAGTGTGACAGTGACATGCCATAAGAGGAAGGAAATCTGCCGTCTTTACCTGGTCTGGCCTACATGTGACTCCAGGCCCATGGCATTGTGTTTGACTCCCTCTGAAAAGGCTAAGCAAGGCCGCCCAGTCTCTGGGCGATTCAAGGTGCCAAGAAATAAGAAAGAAGAGCGAATCAAAAATCACCAAGTGGGTCAGGAGCTCGACTGTGTAAAGTTGCCCTCGTGTGGGTTGCTATCTCAAACAATGACCGTAGCCAAGTCACAGCTAGCTTTAGATAATAGTGCGAACCTAGCAATTGGCTTTGGTTTGGATCAGAAAGATTCAAGTCCCTGACATTGGAGAGATCATCGTATTGGACTTGCAAACCACAGATTGTGATTAAAACACTCCCTGCTAAGCTTTGAAATTCAATCCAATTAGTCTAGTAACAAGTGGATTGAAACCAGGAATCTGACTCACAGAGGAAGGTTGAAATAAAACACTGGGCAACCACAGCAGATCCAGCAGCATTTGTGGAGAGCAAAACAGAGTAAACACTTCAAGCCTGATATGACGTCTTCAGAACTGAAAGGGGCTGAAAATAATGTTTTTTAAGCTGTTGACATTGGGGGAGGAGGGAAGAGGAAGAGATTGGGCGGGTGTCCGGAGCAAAAGACAAAGGGATGCTAATGATGATAAAGGAGAGACTGAGGTGCAAAATGGGTGTAAATGGTAGCTGTGAATAGGAGATAATGGCTCTATTCTGCTGACAGCAAAGCCAATGAGACACAGGGTGGGGGTGGGTATGTGGCTGAAATACTAAATGGAAGATAGTGTTCATGTCCTCAAGACTGTACAAGACTTGTTGCCAGGGTTGGAGGGTTTGAGCTATAGGGAGAGGCTGAATTCTCTATTCCTGAGATGCTGCCTGGCCTGCTGTGCTTTGACCAGCAACACATTTGCAGCTGAATAGGCTGGGGCTGTTTTCCGTGGAGCGTCAGAGGCTGAGGGGTGACTTTTTTGAGGTTTATAAAATCATGAGGGGCATGGATGGGGTAAATAGACAAGGTTTTTTCCCCTGGGATGAGGGAGTCCAGAACTAGAGGGCATAGATTTAGGGTGAGAGGGGAAAGATATAAAAGAGACCTAAGAGGCAACCTTTTCATACAGAGGATGATGCGTGTATGGAATGAGCTGCCAGTGGAAGTAGTGGAGGCTGGTACAATAACAACATTTAAAAGGCATCTGGATGGGTATATGAATAGAAAGGGTTTAGAGAGAGACGGGCCAATGCTGGCAAATGGGACTAGATTAGGTTAGGATATCTGGTTGGTATGGACGAGTTGGACTGATGGGTCTGTTTCCGTGCTGCACACCTCTATGACACTGACTCGAAGAGCCAAAGTGGAAACTTGCATGAAACAAAGTGTGGCTATTTGGCCCATCAATTTGTGATGGCTTTTTGAAACAGTTATCCATTGATTTATCCTCATGGCCTTCCAGATTTCCCTTCCTGAAATACTTTTTCAATTTACTTTTGGAAGTCACCAGTGAGTCTGCTGACACCTGCTTCCTCTCAGGCAGTGCGTTCCAGATTTTAACAACTTGTTAAAGAAATCTGTGCAGCTCGCTTCCACCACAACAGCCTGACCCCACCTCCAGAATCTCTGCCAAAGACTTTCAAACGAAAACCGCTGGCTTTAACTCATCTGCTGAGAAAGTGGTTTCTCCTCAGCTCTTGTGCGGTGCTGGAGGTCTGCAACTTATACACAGTTTAACAATGTTCTTAGAGTTTGGATTGAAAATTAGGCATAATCCCACAGAGTCGCAACACTCACATTTCTACTCAGCTCCCCTCGCTCACTCCTTCTTTCTAAACTGTGCCCGCTGGTTCAAGTCTCTCTCAAACAAAGTTACATCCTTGCAGCATCTACAAACAGTAAGGTTCGGAAGGAGGGTTCACAGCTTAGAGTGAGACAGCCCAAGTGAGTATACACTTCTGGGAATTTGGAAGGAATATGGGAAAAGGTGCTTCTTACTTGGTTTTGTTTTGGGACTCATTGTTTGTAAGGATTATTTTTAACAGGATAAACATAAACCTTACAAGCAATTGGCGTGGTACGGTGGCTCAGTGGTTAGCACTGCTGCCTCACAGCACCAGGGTCTCAGGTTCAATTCCAACCTCGGGCGACTGTCTGTGTGGAGTTTGCACATTCTCCCTGTGTCTGTGTGGGTTTCCTCCCACAATCCAAAGATGTGCAGGTCAGGTGAATTGGCCATGCTAAATTGCCCATAGTGTTAGGTGCATTGGTCAGGGGGAGATGGGCCTGGGTAGGTTACTCTTCAGAGAGTCAATGTGGACTGGTTGGGCCAAAGGGCCTGTTTCCACACTGTAGGGAATCTATTCTAAGTTGAAGCTCAGAATCAGGGCTGCAGCTCAAACGAGTGACATCCCAGGTAAACTGTAAATTGGTGATAGCTAGTAATTTGACTCCAGGTATTCCCCTGCTATCTCAAAGTCGAACATTCCTATGAAAACTTCCGTAAGGCGAAACAGCGTAAAGTGAAGAAGCATTCATTTTTATGGGAAAGATTTCGCCTTTTCTCATAAAAGCGAAAATCCTCTTCGGATTTCTTTCAGTTAGCGGAAACAGGTACTAATGTACGTCTTTCGTAAAAGCGAAGTGTTGTAAACTTTCCAAAAGTGGGGAATACCTGCATCTATTATAGGCCACTCTCCAAGTGGAGGAAAATAGAGGAATTTTTTACAAATCAAATTAAGAAGCAAATTAAGAAGAAATTAAGATAGAGATACAAGGCCAGGCAACATGTTGTACGTGCACGATGTGGGAGCTGGTGGATCCCAGTGTTCAGAATGACCAGATCCGGAGCAAGTGTTGGATGTGGATCAGAGTTGATGAGCTGGAGTCTGAGCTTCAAACACTGTGACACATCAGGGAGGGGTGAAAGGTTACCTGGATGCTGTCTTTCAGGCAGTCACATCCCTCAGATTAGCGATATCGAATTTGATCACTGGTCAGGGACAGGATGGCGTGTCTACTAGTGAGGCACGTGGAGGGATCTAGGAGCTGAAAAAAGCCTCAGCCCTTGAGCTCGTCTAACAGGGTTGAGATTCTTGCTCCATGTGTGGATAAGCCTGTGAGCTGTAGGGAGGATGAACAAACTCACCATAGCATAGTGGGACAGGGAGACATTCAAAAGGGGGGGAGAGAGGAGAAATGTAGTTGTCTTCAGGTATAGTATGGTCAGGCGAATGGACACTGCTCTCTGTAGCCAGGGTCAAGAGTCCCAAAGGCTGTGTTGCCTACTTGGTGCCCGGGTTCAGGATCTCTCGTCTGGACTGCAGAGGAACTTGGAGTGGAAGGGTAAAGATACAAGTTATTATCATCCACAATGATGTAGGTAGAAAGAGGAAAGAGGTTCTGCTTAGGGAATATGAGCAGCTTGGGGCAAAAATTAAAAAAGAAACTAAAAAGTGAAGATGAAGTATTAGAGTAAGCTGGCTAGTAATATCCAAAAAAGTTGCAAAAATATTTCTAATAGGTAAGCGGGAGGTACGAGTGGACATTGGACCCTGGGAAATGAGGCTGGGGATGTAGCAATGGGAAGTGTTGGACAAATAGTGTAAGCAATTTTGGGCCCCATATCTGAGGAAGGATGTGCTGGCATTGGAGGAGGTCCAGAGGAAGTTTACAAGAAAGATCCTGGTGATGAAGACTTGTTGTACAGTAGCAGTTGAGGATTCCGGGTCTATACTCAATGGAGTGTAGAAGGATGAGGAAGGATCTGAGTGAAACTTACAGAATACTGAGAAGCCTGGAGAGGGTGGACATGGAGAAGTTGTTTCCAATAGTAGGAGAGACTAGGATCCAAGGGCACAGCCTCAGAGTGAAGGGGCATACTGAGATGAGGAGAAACTTCTTCAGCTAGAAGATTAGATTAGATTACTTACAGTGTGGAAACAGGCCCTTCGGCCCAACAAGTCCACACCGACCCGCCGAAGCGCAACCCACCCATACCCCTACAATTATCCCTTACCACTACGGGCAATTTAGCATGGCCAATTCACCTGACCCGCACATCTTTGGACAGTGGGAGGAAACCGGAGCACCCGGAGGAAACCCACGCAGACACGGGGAGAATGTGCAAACTCCACACAGTCAGTCGCCTGAGTCGGGAACTGAACCCGGGTCTCCAGGCGCTGTGAGGCAGCAGTGCTAACCACTGTGCCACCGTGCCGCCCACAAAGGTGGTGAAGCTGTGCAACTCATTGCCATAGAAAGATGAGGAGGCCAAGTACGTAAGACGGAGATAGGTTTTTGATTGGTAAGGGGAAGCGAAGGTTACAGAGAGAAGGCAGGAGAATGGGGTTGAGAAATATATCAGCCGCGATCAAATGGTGGAGCAGACTCGATGGACCAAATGGCCTAATTCTGCTCCTATTTCTTATATAGAACATAGAAAAATACAGCGCAGTACAGGCCCTTCGGCCCTCGATGTTGCGCCAATCCAAGCCCACCTAACCTACACTAGCTCACTTTCCTCCATATGCCTATCCAATGCCTGTTTAAATGCCCATATAGTCTGTGCTCTTACAATGTCAAGCCCCCTCAGGACAGCAGGTGCTTCAATAAGATCATCTGTCATTTGTTGTGCGGGCCCAATCTTCCCAGTGTCTTCTCATAAAATAACCCTTTCATCCCAGGAATCAGTCAAGTGAACCTTCTCTGAACTGTTTCTTACCCCTTTTCTAACCAAGAAGGCCAGAACCTTAGAGAATATTCTCGATGTGGTCTCACCAACACCTGTACAACTGTAACAAAATATTTCTAACTTCTCTATTCCATCCCCATTGCCATGATACCATTGTATTTGTGTTTCTAATCACTTGTTGAAGCTACTTACTAACCTTTGGAGATCCATGTACAACAAGCCTCTGTGTCTCCATGTTTTCAGGAGGTATTTCCCCTCAAGCCCCACATCTGTCTCCCTCCCTCTCCTCCTTTTAATTCCTTCCTGGAAACCTAACTCTTAGATCAAGTTTTGGACACCTGTCCTCATATGGTTTTGTGCCAGGTTTTCTCTGATTAATGAACCTTGGCATATTTTACTGGATAAAAGTGCTCCATAAAATGCAAGCTATTGGCGATTGATGAAGAAATGAAAGAATGGACTTGAGATACTAGCACGGGCATTATTACAGCTTCCTTGTTAAAATCATGGCAGGTCCACAGTTCAGATATCTGCTCTTGTTTAAATCCATTTCGACTTTTAATGATTAATTAACCTGGTGTAATCTACAAATGGTTTGTTATGGTTTTGATTAGTTTCAGATAGTGTGGTTAAAGGTGAATGAGTTGGATGTATGTTGTGTGAGAATATGTATGTATTCGGAATATGAGGCTGTGTGTCTGTGTTCTTGGTGTGAGCGTATACGTTTTATGTGTTTGTATATACATGCTTCTTCTGTGTGTACATATGTGTTCTCTGTGTATGTATGTGTCCTATAGGTGGGTGTGTATATTTATTCTATGTGATGATGTGTACACATATGTGTGTGTCAGTGTATGTGTGCCTGTGCGCACATGTGCTTGTATGTCTCTGTGAGAGAGTATGTGTATGTGTGTATAAGTGTGTGTATTTGTGAGTGTGTGTGTCCTTTACGTCCAGATGAGCAAGGAGCTGAGGGCCCCCCTACAATGCTGCTGTCCCTCAGTACTGCACTGGAATGGCATCCTAAACTGTTGTATTTTAATCCTGTCATGTGTATGAGAGAGTGTCTGTATGTGTGTGCGAGTGTGTGTGTGTGTGTGAGTGTGTGTGTTTGAGTGTGTCTCTGTGTTTGCGTGTGTGTGAATGAGAGAATGTGCATGTGTATGAGTGTGTCTGTGTGTGTATGAGAGTCTGTGTGTGTGTTTGAGTGCGTGTGTGTGTGTGTGTGTGTGTGAGAGCATGTGTCTGTGTTTGAGTGTGTCTCTGTGTTTGCGTGTGTGTGAATGAGAGAGTATGTGTGTCTGTGTGTGTGTATGAGAGTCTGAGTGTGTTTGAGTGCGTATGTGTGTGTGTGTATGAGTGTGTTTGTGTGTGAGAGGTGTGTGTGTGTGTGTGAGATTATGTGCATGTGTGTGAGTGTGTGTATGTGTGAGATTGTGTGCGTGTGTGTGTGTGTGTGTGAGATTGTGTGCATGCGTGTGTTCTCTCAGAACAGTGTTCTGAGCCTGTCCCTGTATTCCACACCATGATGTGGGTGAGCTGAAACGCTAACCTTAATGAAACCACATGGTCCTGAGAATTCTCCGAATCTGCTCTGTTCTCCCCTCCGTGGTAGATTGGTAGACACCTCTAATTACTGATTAGGTCCTTCACATTGAGATTCCTTGAGGAAACTCCCACACAACCTCCAGGTGCATACCAGTGACCTGCAGCAGTGCAGAATCTATCAATCCAGTTTCACAGTTTCCCAATCAGCTACAACAGGAGCCAAGTGGGCAAGGATAGTTCTGCTAAAACCCATTGTACCTGTTCCAGAGCATTCCACATTTGGCTCAGTAAATTGTACTCTTGTTTCTGAGGCCAGATTGTTATGAGTTTAAGACCCAGGGCAGGATTAAAACACAACAATTGAGGATGACATTCCAATGCAGTATAGAGGGATGCAGCATTGTAGGGGGGGACCTCAGCTCCTTGCTCATCTGGATGTAAAGGACACTCACATTCATAAAACACACAGATACACAAACACACACACACACACACACACACACACACACACACACACATAC
The DNA here is from genome assembly GCF_020745735.1 of Hemiscyllium ocellatum. NCBI lineage: Eukaryota > Metazoa > Chordata > Chondrichthyes > Orectolobiformes > Hemiscylliidae > Hemiscyllium > Hemiscyllium ocellatum. The sequence goes on along the minus strand of NC_083419.1, from coordinate 13,163,775 downwards.
TCATTCATACATCCACACACACACTCAGACACACTCACTCTTACACGCACACACATACTCATTCTCATACACATACACACACACATACTCATTCTCATACACATATACACACACACGCACACACACACACACGCACACACACACACTCATACACATGCTCACTGTCATACACACACACATTGACACATGTTCAAGCACACACGCACTCACTCACACACACACCCATGCACAATACTCATATTCATACACACACACTCTCATGCATACACACACTTATGCATACACACTCATATTCATATACACACACTTAAACACTTATACACTCGTGTACACACCCATACACACACATTCATGCACAACACTCATTCTCATAAACACACTCACTCCCACACACACATACACATACAGCAAAGAAGATCGAGGGAGTCATGTCCACTGTTTTGTTCTGGCTTAATTTTATCCCTCAATCAGCATCACAAAACCAAAATGTGACCTGGTCAGAGAGTGGTCATTATCTCATTGCTGTTTGGGAGCTTGCTGTATGCAACTTGGCTGCTGCAATTTCCTCTATTCTAATGGTGACTAGACTTCAAAAAATACTGCAGCTGCTGGGACATCTGGTGGTCATGAAAGGTGCTATAAAAATGCAAATCTTTCTCTTTAGCTTTGTCTTACTTTTCTAGTAGATTCCTGATGAAGGGCTTATGCTCGAAACGTCGAATTCTCTATTCCTGAGATGCTGCCTAACCTGCTGTGCTTTGACCAGCAACACATTTGCAGCTGTGATCTCCAGCATCTGCAGACCTCATTTTTTACTTTTCTAGAGACTGTCACAAACCGATGTCGCCTGACATCCCAGGAATTCTGGGATGGAGTGATTGGGAGTCATTGGTAACCAGAATGCCTAATGAAGTAGCTCTGAAGTTGTCTGAAGGAACATCTGCAAAGTGTATTCACATCGAGAAAGGGGAGGGGATTGTGATTAATCGGGTGGTTTGCTTCAAAGAGCCATGCTAGGAACAGTGAGCTCGATGAGCACCTTCTGTCCTCTGATAAACATCCACGGCACAAAAGAGAAACATTTCCCACACTAAAATAGCACAGACTGGCAGTGACCAGCAATATCAGATGTCATTCAATTAGTGCCAAACTAGTGCGAGCGATTTTTGATGTTGCTCCATTGTTTTGTGTAATCTTGTGTCTTATATCACCCCACTGGCACTTTCCCAGCTCCAAGAGTCTGGTACTGTTGTAAGACTGTGCAAAATATTATCACTGGCCTGCTGGAATGGAAGGCCAACTTTAATCAGGCATTATGTAACCTCTCTAAAAGAAGAATTGAGCCTATTATTACATGCAGTGTATCAGTGGACTTTGGAATGATCCTGATAATTGCACGCTGTGCCTGAGTCACAGTAAGGTTGCAGCTCACTCACAGACCCATGAGCGGTCCAAATTTTAAAGACACAGTTTTCTTCATGTCTTCACAATGCATCTGAAATGTGTGCCCCTTACTTCATGTGGGAACGTCTCTGATTGGAGGAAAAAACACCACATAAGGACATCACCACACACAATTTGACACTGAGCCATTACTGAAGGAATCATTGCTTTATCCAAGAAGTATGTTTTACGGATGTGGGTGGGAAGTGGCAGAGAGGAAGGCAATTCCAGAACCAAACACCAAAAGGATCAAAGGATTTGTTCATTCATTGTCACCGCAGCTTTCATGGGGCACTTGACATTGTCTTGTTTCTTCCCTGACTTTCAACAATCCGCATCTTAAAAGTTATCCAGCATTCTGAGTTGTTTTCTGTTTCTTCTTCTATTCTATTATTGCCAGGACAAGGCTTCCTTTCCAGTGTCCATACCTGGTGGTCCTTCTCCTTCTGACTGGGCTCTGCAGCTTATTTGATTCCTGAACCTCTTGGTACAACCCATTCATGTTTGGAATGAGCTGCCAGAGGAAGTGGTGGAGGCTGGTACAATTGCAACATTTAAAAAGCATCTGGACGGGTATATGAATAGGAAGGGTTTGGAGGGATATGGGCCGAGTGCTGGCAAGTGGGATTAAATTGGGTTGGGATATCTGGTTGACATGGACCGGTTGGACTGAAGGATTTTTTTCCGTGCTGTACATCTCTATGACTCTATAATGTGTGTCATTCCCCTGTCCAGTCCACTCCCCACCCTGGTGCAGTCCAGCCTAGAACACTTTCCTCCTGTTTGTCTGACTTGACCTACCCTCCAGTCCGCCATTTTCCTGACTGTGTAGTTTCCCTTTCCCCCCACTCAGACTCCAGGTCCAGCCTCTCTGGGACACCCGCACCAATCAACCCCACCGCCCCGTGGCCCAACATTTCAACTCCCCCTCCCACTCTGCCGAGGACATGCAGGTCCTGGGCCTCCTCCACTGCCGCTCCCTCACCACCTGGCGTCTGGAGGAAGAACGCCTCATCTTCCACTTCAGAACACTTCAACCCCAGGGGGGATCATTGCTTTATCCAGGGCATCAATGTTGACTTCACCAATTTCCTCATTTCCCCTCCCCCCACCTTACCCCAGTTCCAACCTTCCAGCTTAGCACCTCATGACCTGTCCCACTTGCCCATCTCCCTTCCCACCTATCCACTCCACCCTCCTCTCTGACCTATCACCTCAATCCCCACCCCATTCACCTATTGTACTCTCTGCTACCTTCTCCCCAGCCCCACCCCCTCCCATTTATCTCTCCACCCTGGAGGCTCCCTTCCTTCAGTCCTGATGAAGGGCTTTTGCCCAAACCATCGGTTTTCCTACTCCTTGGATGCTTCCTGACCTGCTGTGCTTTTCCAGCACCACTCTGATCTCGTCACTGAAGCTGCCTTTCATTATTTGAGTTGATCTTTCTCTGCAGCTGTAACACAGTGGGTCTGATAACAGCAGGGAAGAGATTCTTGAATTATTTAGATTAGATTACTTACAGTGTGGAAACAGGCCCTTCGGCCCAACAAGTCCACACCGACCCGCCAAAGCGCAACCCACCCATACCCATACCCCTACATTTACCCCTTACCTAACACTACGGGCAATTTAGCATGGCCAATTCACCTAGCCTGCACATCTTTGGACTGTGGGAGGAAACCGGAGCACCCGGAGGAAACCCACGCAGACACGGGGAGAACGTGCAAACTCCACACAGTCAGTTGCCTGAGGCGGTAAATGAACCCGGGTCTCTGGCGCTGTGAGGCAGCAGTGCTAACCACTGTGCCACCGTGCCGCCCATATTCTGGAATCTGTTGGCTTTTTATCTTCTGCCCGATGGAGGAGGGTGACAGAGAGTATAACCTGGGTGGGAGGGTCTTTCCCAAGGCAGCAGGAAGTGTAGACAATGTCAATGGAAGGAAGGCTGGCTTCCATGATGGACTGGGCTGCATTCACAGCTCTCTATAATTTCTTGCAGTCTTAGGCAGGGAGCTGCCATACCAGGCTGTGGGTCACCAACCATCAACAAGAGGCTCAGTGATCCCCTCACTCTCAAGATGATGCTTGGGGCAAACACAGAGATCAGCGTGAGGGAGGGCAGCTATCAGGGAATGGCCTCAAGCCCCCTCTACAAAGTGGTCACTCAGGCTGTGCTTTGATTCCCCAATGTAGAGGTGACCACACTGTGAGCAGTGACTGGGTGTCTGTCCTCTGTCAAGCTGCTGGTGCTGTCTCTCTCAGTCTCTCTCACTGAGCTTCAGCCTCATTGCTAATCTGAGCCCCAAACCATACTGAGACACATGACCTTTCACATCAGGGACCTAAGCTTGGTTTGTGCTGGGAACTGGAATAAGGGCATACGAGAACACAAAGTCATGTTGGCTTGCCAGCTTCCCATCCAGACTCACACAGGACATCGGGATAAGTTGTCACGAGATTACCAGCAGCTGGATGGAATATGTTTCAATTCAAGAGATACTGTCTTCATCAGTTCAAGGAGCAGGTTGAATTACAGGGGAACGCGCTAACCGTTTTAACTATGTGCTCAAGACAAAATGATGGCCCAGCTGTTGGGGTGGCCTGCTGGTTATTGGGGTGACTTGCTAGTTATTGGGGTGAACTGCTGGTGTTTAGGGTGACCTGCTGAATATTGGGGTGCCTGCTGGTTTTTGGGGTGACCTGCTGGTTATTGGGGTGACCTGCTGGCTGTTGGGGTGACCTTCTGGCTGTTGGGGTGACCTGCTGGTTTTTGGGGTGACCTGCTGGTTATTGGGGTGACCTGCTGGGAGTTGGGGTGACCTGCTGGGAGTTGGGGTGACCTGCTGGTTATTGGGGTGACGTACTGGCTGTTGGGGTGACCTGCTGGTTTTTGGGGTGACCTGCTGGTTTTATGGGTGACCTGCTGGTTATTGGGGTGACCTGCTGGCTGTTGGGGTGACCTGCTGGTTTTTGGGGTGACCTGCTGGTTTTATGGGTGACCTGCTGGTTATTGGGGTGACCTGCTGGTTATTGGGTTGACCTGCTGGTTATTGGGGTGACCTGCTGGCTGTTGGGGTGACCTGCTGGTTTTTGGGGTGACCTGCTGGTTTTATGGGTGACCTGCTGGTTATTGGGGTGACCTGCTGGTTATTGGGTTGACTTGCGTGTTTTTGGGGTGACCTGCTGGTTATTGGGTTGACCTGCTGGTTTTATGGGTGACCAGCTGGTTATTGGGTTGACCTGCTGGTTTTTGGGGTGACGTACTGGCTGTGAGTCACTGACGGCCACAGAAGGGACTTGACAAAATGGTTTTGCTGTGGGGGTGGGAATGTTTCCCCATGCGGGTGAGACCCGGGGACTCGGTTTGAAAATGAGTGAGAAGATTTTTTTGTTATCTCTTTTGATTCCTCCCCAGAGAGCAGTGGAAGTCAGGCCATTGAACAATTGAAGGGAGAGTTAGATAGATTCTTCATTAATGAGGGAGTTGAAATGTATTGGGAGGGGGTGTACCAGCCCCAAGTTTACTGAACAGAGGAGCCTACTGGAGTCAGCAAGGAACAGGAAATTCGACGTTTCGGGCCAGAGCCCTTCATCAGGCTCTGGCCCGAAACGTCGAATTTCCTGTTCCTTGGATGCTGCCTAACCTGCTGTGCTTTAACCAGCAACACTTTTTCAGCTCTGATCTCCAGCATCTGCAGACCTCACTTTTTAGCCTACTGGAGTGACCTATTTCTGCTGCTAATGTATTCCTGTGAGGGAGTGATGACCCTCGCGGTGTGGTGGCTGGGTTAGTATCCAGGTAGTAATCTGTCAACAGCTCACCTCAGCAAGAGGTGGAATTTGAGTTTAGTTACAGGTCTAATGCTGACCATGGGACTATTCTTGAAAACTTATTGGGCTCTCGAATTTCCCTGAGCTACTCTGGTGCCGTGACCCCAGCCCCACAGGAATGTGGTTTCCCCTTAAATAGCCCAACAAGCCATTCAGGGGCTGTACAACAACGGCTGGGCAATGGGTCTGTATGAATTTTTTAAAAAAACAATAACTTATTACATTTAAGACAAAGCTGAGGAAGAGGGTTGATAATCCATGGAATTCTTTTCCACAGAGGGCTGGTATCACTGTGCCTGGCAGTGATGGGTTTTTAATCAGTACGGTCATGGTAATAGGGAAAAGGCTGGAAAGTGGAGTTGAGGGTTATCAGTTCAGCCATGATCTCACCGAATGGTAGAATGGGCCGAATGGCCTATTTCTGCCCATGTGTCTCACCGTTATCCAGTTGACCACTCGGTCATTCCATCTCCGCAACGGTAGCACTGTAAAAATCCCTCACAACGCTGGAGAAATGAGGTGTGATTCGTGCAATCAACAGTAAAGCACTTTCAGTGCGTATAGCCTTGGGATTGCATTGCTGCATGCAAGGGAGTGCAGTGTAAGACAGTGGTGGGGGTGTGTGGGGTAATTGTTCAAATTAATATCTCATCAGGGCAGTGGTTTGGAATGGACTGTGTTTTTCATTGCGCACTGGGGAATAGTTGCAAAATCAGAACTGATGTGCTGGAGTTCCTGTTGTATTGAGGAGCTGGCAGTAAGCACTCAGAATTTCCATGTGTAATTACAGAAATGGCAAGGAACGCGATGTCAGTGTGTGTGGAGACATGGTGATTTGACAGCTATCAGATTTTGGAGCAGTTCACAGTAATGAAGGTGAACCGTACCCAGCTGCAGATCATAGTCTCAATAACTATGTTTATAAGGCAGTGGTATGACTGCTACATTAACCTAATCACACTTGTATTGTTGAAGCAAGCTGTGAAGGCAATCACCTTCCCTTTGGGTTCAGCTTGACTAATAAAACAGAAAAGATTGGCTATTATTACGTAGCCTGACGACATCCCAAAGCACCAACAGTCAATGTTTTGAAGTGCAGTCACTGTTTAAGTTGAGGAAGCTCAGCAGCCAAGGTTGTGCACAGTAAGATCCCACAATTAGCAATGTAATGCTGTACAGATTGCCTGTTTCTGTCACGTTGTTTAAGGGCCAGGACGCCAGCAACGAAAGTCCTCGTGGTGTTTTCTGGAATAGTGTTTTGGAATCTCTTGCATCCATCAGAGAGGAACCTCAGTTTAACATCTCATCAGAAAGGTAGCACTTCTCTTGACAGTTTAGATCTACACTGATGCAGAAGAGATGCAGTGAGAATTCAGAACGGCCTGCATTCAGGAATATCCAGGGAACTGATTTCCAGCCAATAGACATTGCCAGTAAAGATTTAAATCTCAATGACCCGATTTTGCATTCAGCCTGGCGTAACTAGGAATTAGATTTTTGTTTTGCAATGCAAAATAAACGAGTCCCCTGAAAACTCTGATTCTGCTGCTGGTACTGTTGTAGGATTCCCTGAAGTGACCCCAAGGTACCACTCTCCCAGAGTTCCAGCCCCTCGGACATCACAACAGGAGATTGGGAGAACCGTCTTGGCCATGGTGTAAAAGGGACCAGAGTCTTGTAGGAATGCACCCATAACAGCTCATGTGGTGCATTGTAGTGCCCCTGCCTCTGAGCCAGGAGGCCTGTCTTCAGCTCCTATCCGCTCCAGAGGTGTGTTGTAACATCTCCGAAGAGGATAGTTAGAAATACCTACAAATGTAGCTCTTCACTCAATTCCCCGACTTCAAAACCAGATTCGAGTTTCCTAGCTGGGGAGTTTTCTTCCGATCTTGCCTGACACTCTGTTGGAATGCGCTGAGGGGGAACGTAGGAACTTAAAGAATAAGAAATAGGAGCACTACAGGCCACTCTGCCCCTCAAGCCTAGCCTGCTATTCTATACGTTCATGGCTACTCTAACCTAAAAAATAAAGACCGAACCTCTGTAGCTGTTCTTGATAAGTGACTTTGATGAATAACTGGCTAACCACATACAGGTTTCTCCTCATGTGTGAACACTCCTGGCTTGGTTTCACCATACTCTTACCAATTATCGTGGAAATCAGATCATTGGCTGGACCCATTGGTATCCACCACTCCCTTTAAAAAACCAAGGCGTTCCTGTCCCTGGAATAACCTGTTCCCTGAATCTGATCCCCAAGAATATATCAGGAGAGAAGTGGAAATAAATGTATCCCATTAGTCTATGAGTATAACGTAGAACAGGGTGATATAAACCCAATGTGGGCAACCATGTTAAGAGTTGTTACTTTACCAAACATTATTGGAGCACATTGCATAGACAACACATTCTGAAGGGTGAAAGTAAGGACTGCACATGTCCAAGGTTAGAGTCAAGAGTGTGGTGCTGGAAAAGCACAGCAGGTTAGGCACACCCGAGGAGCAGGAGAATTGACATTTCAGGCAAAGCTTTTGTCAATTCCCCTGCTCCTCGGATGCTGCCTAACCTGCTGTGCTTTTCCAGCACCACACTCTCAACACATTCTGAAGCTCAACCGAAATGAACAAAATCTCAGTCGAGGATTAAAACTATAAATATGTACAGAAAGTGTTGGAGAAACTAAGCAGATTTGTCCGTATCTGGGGAGAGAGAAACAGAGTTAATGCTTCAAGTCCGATGTGACTTGTGTTCAAAGTTCTGAAATATTAACTCTGTTTCTGTCTGTCTCTCTATGCAGCTGCCTCCAGACCTGCTGAGTTTCTCCAGCATTCTCTGTTTTTATTTTAGATTTCCTGCATCCTCAGTATTTTGCTTTTTATTTCTTAAAATTTTAAAGACAGGTTGCTCGGATTAGGGTTGTGTTCCGCTGAGTCTTGTAGGTCAAGGGTTGTTGTGGTAGAGATGTTTATTGTGATGAGCACACTTGATTTGAGAACGAATATTATTTATTCGAGTGGCAGTGTCCAGAACGTGATGGTGTTAATCATGATATTAGAGACAAGCTGTTAAGGTAAAGCAAGAAGAACAATAGTGAAGTTCTGAAATTCTCTCCCCCAGAGACAATGGAGACTGGGGGACAGGGGGGACAATTGAAAATAGTGAAGCTGTGATACATGTCGAGAATGTGGTGCTGGAAAAGCACAGCAGGAGAAGGAGAATCGACGTTTCAGGGTAAGCCCTTCATCAAGAAGCCTGAAACATCGATTCTCCTGCTCCTTGGATGCTGCCTGACCGGCTGTGTTTTTCCAGGAATACACTCCCGACTCTGACCTCCAGGATCTGCAGTCCCCACTTTCTGGTGGGACAGGAGTTTGAGGATGCTTAATCAAAGCACCCCATTGGAGTTGAGATGGGGATTGCATGCAATCTAGTTGATAGATATGGGCTCAGTGGTTAGCACTGCTGCCTCACAGCGCCAGGGACCAGGTTTAATCCCATCCTTTATCTGTGTGGAGTTTGCACATTCTCCCCGTGGGTTTCCTCCGGGTGCTCTGGTTTATTCCCACAGTCCAAAGATGTGCAGGTCTAGATGGATTGGCCATGCTAAATTGCCCGTAGTATCCAGGGATATACAGGCTAGATGGATTAGCCATGGGAAATGCAGGGCTACAGGGATAGGGTAGGGAGTTGGATCTGGGTGGTATGCTCTTCAGAGGATAGGTGTGGACTATAGTTTCCATTCTATGAAATTTCCAAGGAATTTCCTCTTCTTTACCCAGTCTGAGCTACTTTGGAGCCACAAATCCTTTATCCGATTTCACACATTAACCAATCAGACAGATGGATCTTGATTTTGCGTAATCGTGTGAGACAGGCTACTGACTTTAATGGAAATGATAATTGACAGAAGTAAAACAGGCTGTGTTTAACATTATAGCGCAAAATCAGGATTTAGCCAGCGACGTCTGCAGGAAGGCCTGTACTACAAGGAGGTACAACTGACATTCAATCCCTCCAAAATAGGTCTGTCGGTATTAGGGGCCCAACCATCAGGAAAATCCTTGCCAATTCTACAATTCCACAAAATGCTCAGACCCTGTGGGATTGGAACCACATTCAGAATACTGGAGAAAGCTGTTTTCGTTCTGTATGTAGTTTGCTCAAATAGCAATTTCTAGTTATCATTGGTGCAAAGGGGCTTTGTGTTCTATCCACACAGGCACAGTGAAATGGTTCTCATTTTCCTCCCTCCAGCAGTGGTGGTTAGCAAAAAGTTGGGAATGATTCCATTCCGGGTTTGGTCAGATTAGTTGTGAGACTGACTTGCCATTCAGTTTCTCCCTCAAGTGGCTCAGTTTTACAATTAAAGCCAGATTAACATCTACTCAAACTGGCAGCGAAATTGTTTGGTTAGCTTTGGAAGTAGAAGACATTTTGCAAAACATAAAGGCAGTAAGAAAGATAGTCTCAACATCTCTGAGTTAGCCTTTGGCTTCATTGTCCCCTGTGTCCATTCCTATTGTAATGGTCATTAATTCAATGCCCACTCCAGGACTGTGGGTGGCATGGTGGCTCAGTGGTTAGCACTGCTGCTTCACAGCACCAGGGACCCAAGTTTAATCCCTGCCTTGGGTGACTGTCTGTGTGGAGTTCCATTCTCTCTGTGTCTACATGGGTTTCCTCTGGATGCTTCATTTTCCTCCCACAATCCAAAGATGTGCAGGTCAGGTGAGTTGGTCATGCTAAATTACACCATAGTGTTCAGGGGGTGAATATGGGGAATGGGTCTGGGTGGGTTACTTTTTGGAGAGTCGGTATGGGCTTGTTGGGCCGAAAGGCCTGTTTCCATACAGTAGGAAATCTAATCTAAAAAGAGCTGAAGGCAATACTGAAGAAGTAAAGCATTGTCAGATGTGCCATCGTCCAGACATATGTGAGACTAAAATTTGCCTTACCTGTTGGGTGGACAAAAAAGGATCCCATTGCACTATTTCACAGAGGAATATGTGGAGTTATCCACTGTGCTCCAACCCTCAATTAACATCCCAGAAAAAAGGTGAGCTCTTTGTTATCCAGCTGCTATTTGTGGGAGCTTGCAGTGCACAAAATGGCTGCTGTGTTTCCTACAATAAAACAAAATGGCTGCTGTGTTTCCTACAATAAAACAGTGAACAGATTTCAAAGGTATTTCACTGCCTGGAAAGTGCTTCAGGATCTCCTGAGATCAGGGAAGGTGCTGGATAAACCCGAAGCTCTTTTCTTTTGAGGGTGTGCTGAGCCCAGTTACATCAGGCTGATGTGTAATTTCACTTGTCTATTCCAGTATGTGTGTGTTATACAGGTGGAACTGTAGGGAATATATAATATATAATCTAACGTTGGGGTTGCTTTCACCTTGGCTGTGGGCCAGGAAGCTGACAGTTTGGGATTGTCTGTAAAGTTGCACTCACTCTATTAAGGGATATCGTTCTCTTTCTGTCAAATTTTCTATCCCATGAGACAACATAAATGATACTAAGTGACTTATCTCAGTTTGGGAAAAAGTGAGGACTGCAGGTGCTGGAGAGTCAGGATCAAAAGGTGTGTTGCTGGAAAAGCGCAGCAGGTCAGGCAGCATCCGAGGAGCAGGAGAGTCGCCATTTCAAGCATAAGCCCTTCATCAGGAATGTCTCTGTTTGTCTATTTGAACTCCATCACTTCCCCTCTTACTCTGGCCTGAGTTCAGCTGCAGTTTTGGTCAGTAACTGTCACTTACCCAAAGCAGGGTTCGGGATCCCAGGTAGGATTGCCATGGTTGGGCTCTGACAGAGTGAGCTGCCCTCACTCTCGAACAAAGAGTCTCCCCACTTTCACAGGCCTCCCCAGCTCGCCCCCTGCTCTCACCTCTACCACCAGCCTCCACCACCAATTCTCATTGGCAGCTGCTTGCTTAGCACCACATCCACTCCCTCCACCACCCATACTCAGTAGCAGCAGTGTGTACCAGTTACAAGGAGCACAGCAGCAACCTGTCAAGCCTTTTTAACCAAAATTTCCAAACCTGTGACCTCTGCTTGGAAAGGACCAAGCAACACGACGGTTAGAGGAAGAGCACCTCATCTTCCGCCTAGGAACCCTCCAACCACAAGGGATGAACTCAGATTTCTCCAGTTTCCTCATTTCCCCTCCCCCCACCTTGTCTCAGTCAAATCCCTCGAACTCAGCACCGCCTTCCTAACCTGCAATCTTCTTCCTGACCTCTCCGCCCCCATCCCACTCCGGCCTATCACCCTCACCTTGACCTCCTTCCACCTATCGCATCTCCGTCGCCCCTCCCCCAAGTCCCTCCTCCCTACCTTTATCTTAGCCTGCTGGACACACTTTCCTCATTCCTGAAGAAGGGCTTATGCCTGAAACGTCGATTCTCCTGCTCCTTGGATGCTGCCTGACCTGCTGCGCTTTTCCAGCAACACATTTTCAGCTCTGATCTCCAGCATCAGTAGTCCTCACTTTCACCTCTACTTGGAAAGACAAGGGTAGTCGATACATAGGAATCTACCCCCTGCAAGTTCCCCTCCAAGCCATCCACCATCCTGACTTGGAAGTATATCACCATTACTTTAATGTCACTGGGTTGAAATCCTGAAACTCCTTCGTTAACAGTATTGTAGCTCCACCTAGAACTGTAGGGAGAAGACAGCTCACCACCACCTTGTCAAGGGCAACTAGAGATGGAGTGGTATCCATATCCCAGGAAAAGAATCATTGAAAAAAACAACAGTACTGTGATCTATGAATATTTACACCAGTGTTTCTATTTATTTATGTTTGCATCACACTCACATGTGACAGTTTAAATTCAGAGCAGTTGTGAATTCATAATTCTAAACTTGCATTGCAAATAGGTGCAATCAGAGAAAATTAAACCTAAACCAATGAATCAGTGCCATAGAAATAGATCGAAAGGGTGAGTTGTTAATTTGTCTGAGTATGGCACTGTCCTCAGCATACTGTAACATGTCCTGTACAACCTCAACATGACGTCCCAGCTCCTATTTCTCAAAATTCTGAGCAATGAAGGCAAGTGTGCTAAAGACCTTCATAGCCACGCTGTCTACTGTGATGCAAATTTCAAAGTATTATATACCTGAATCCCTAGGTCTCTCAGTTCTACAACACTTCACAGGGCCCTGTCATTAAGTGTATAAATATTGCTCTTGGTTGTTTTACCAAAATGCAATACTGCATACTTATTCAACTTAAACACCATCTGTCACTCCTCAGTGTATTGACCCAATTGATCAAGATCCCTTTGCAACCTTACATAACTGAGCTGAAAGGCCTCTCCTGTACTGTATGAATCTATGACTCAATTCAATGATGATCCATGCAACATGCACAGATCTTTGGAGCCTCTGTGAAATTGTCACACTCTTGATATGGTATGGGCCGCACAGTGGCTCAGTTGGGCGGCACAGTGGCTCAGTGGTTAGCACTGCTGCCTCATAGCGCCAGGGACCCAGGTTCGATTCCAGCCTTGGGCGACTGTGTGGAGTTTACACGTTCTCCCGCGTCTGCAGAAATCCCTCCCAAAGTCCAAAGATGTGCAGTTTCAGTGGATTGGTCATTCTAAACTGCCCTTAGTGTCCAGGCTAAGCGGGTTAGCCATGGGAAATGTGAGGTTATGGGGATATAGTAGGCGGCAGGGTCAAGATGAGATGCTCTTTGGAGGTCAGTAGGGACTAAATGGGCTAAATCGCCAATGACCACACTGTAGGGATTCTGTGAAAATTCATTCCAATCATTAACTTACACTGATTGCTCTTGTTCAATACCAATCAAATCCAAGGGCGTTCCCTCTGCCTCCCAGCTTCAATTGGAATGAATATTTCTGCCAGCTTTAGACAGAAGAACATGTGGGTATCTGGAAAGATATGGCGCAACTTATGTCAGTAAATTTTCAATTTCATAAGTCAAGGTCAATTTTCTGAGGAATGTCAACTGTGTGAATCAGGCTGAGAATCCCATGGTCACACTAAATTTTTATTAAAACTTCCCAAGGACAAAGTATTGCAAACTGGCGAGGATAACCTGACAGAGAGAAAAGAAGCAGGACAGTAGCAGAATACAGCAGAAAATGCTGGAAATACTCAGCAGATCAAGGAGTCTCTCTGGAGATGAAATTGTGTTGAAGTAACTCATGGTGTATGCAGAAAAGTTTAATTTTATTGCACTTACTATAATTTTCAAGGATTTGCCTGTGGTCTGCATGCCAGACATGGAATGTATAGAATCCCTACAGTGTGGAAACAGGCCATTAGGCCCAACAATTCCACACTGACCCTCTGAAGAGTATCCACCCAGACCCATTCTCCTACTACTCTACACTTCCCCCTGACTAATGCACATAACCTACACATCCCTGAACACGATGGGCAATTTAGCATGGCCAATTCACCTGGCCTGCACATCTTTGGACTGTGGGAGGAAACCAGAGCCCCCAGAGGAAACCCACACAGACAAGGGGAGAACATGCAAACTCCACACAATCACATCAGGCTGGAATCGAACCAGGTCTCTGGTGCTGTGAGGCAGCAGTGCTAACCACTGAGCCACCGTGCCACCCTGGATTTCCTGTCCCCATTCTCAGCCTCGTTGAATGCTCAAATCCTGCTGCTGCTTTGAGTTTGATCCTCACCTGTGTCCTCCCCTTTACCTGATGTGCTCATCGGGACATCTGTACATTGTGTAATGTCAAAGTGAGGTAGCCAGCTTTTTAAAGAGCAGGGATTTTCTACTTGGTCTTGCTGGGGGCACTCAACGTGTTGCTGTGGAAGTAATGGAACACTGTGATAGTGGCATCATCACATCAACCCACCTGGTCTTCACAGGGGGGCTAACACAGTAAACACGGCACGTTGAGGATCTGAATTCAGGAGGGGCCTGTGATTTCATCCTCCCTGATAGAAAAGTGTATTTGCTCAGTAAACACTTCAGAAAGAAAGAGCTGGAAGGTGACATGGATGGGGTCCAGTAGGGAAGACCTGTGTCAAACTAGAATGGACCACTTGGGTTAAATGGCATGTTTCTAACCAGTAGATATTTTGCAATACTTCGTAGGATGTCATGTCCAGGCAACGCAATGAAAGAAGTTAGGCCATTAACAAGTGCTGTCTCCACACTAATACAAATGGGAGAATGCTTTCCCTCTCTCTCTCTCTCTCGAGCTCTCTGGCTACAGTTTTCACTGCAGATCGTCTGTGAAGACTAGAATAAAAATCAGCCCAGAGGGTGAGACTTCCCTTTCAAGGAAGTGCCCATCCATGACTGACCAGCCACAGTCCAACTGCTCTTTGCACATGTATGGAGCTCAGTAATCTGCAGCAAACTTCACGGTGGCTCAGTGGTTAGCACTGCTGCCTCACAGTGCCAAGGTCCCAGGTTCGATTCCAGCCTCGGGCAACTGTCTCTGTGGAGTTTGCACATTCTCCTCGTGTCTGTATGGGTTTCCTCTGGGTGCTCTGGTTTCCTCCCACAGTACAAAGGCGTGCCAGTTTGTCATGGGAAACACAGGGTTACAGGGACTGGGGGGGGATGGATCTAGGTAAGATCTTCTTCGGAGGGTCAGTTTGGATGCGATGGGTGGAATGGCCTGTTTCGACACCATAGGGATTCTATGATAAAACAGTAAGGAAACAGCTGTGCGTAGCTGAGTGTGATGTTTAGTCTATGAAGCTATGTTTCAAAGCATTTAAGGCAGACTGAATAGGAAGGGTTTAGAGGGATATGGACCCAGTGCTAACACATGGGATTGGAGTATCTGGTCAGCATGGACAAGTTGGATCGAAGGGTCTGTGTCCATGCTGTATCTGTCTCTGACTCTATAAGTGTAAATGGGGAACAATCTGAAATGTTTGGCTTAGTCCAATGTGTTGGAGCTAATTTGATTTGTTTGCAGGAGAGACTGGACTGGCTAGGCCTGATTCTACTGGAGTTTAGAGGAGGAAGAGGTGACTTGATTGAAGCAGACAAGATCTTGCAGGGTCTCAACAGGGTGCATGTGCAAACAGTGTTTCCCCTAATGGCAGAGTTGAGAATGTTTAAAACTCAGTGCTTTGCCCATGTGGAACAGAGATGAGATAAAATATTTTCTCTTCCTGAATAGATGGTGGAAGCAGTGCTGTTGAACATTGTGAAGATGAGTTGGTAGTTAAGCAAGGCAGTAAAAGGTCTGGATTTGAGGTTACAATTAAAGATGTCGATGTCTAACATGGGAACAGGCCCTTCAGCCCAACTTGCCAATGCTGCCCAGTTTTCACAATTGAACTAGTCCCAATTAGACCGGTCGGGATCTTGTTGAATGGCAGAACAGGCTCCAGGAACCAATTGTAGAGTCATAGAGATGTGCAGCATGGAAACAGACCCTTTGGTCCAACCCATCCATGCCGACCAGATATCCCAACCCAATCTAGTCCCATCTGCCAGCACCCGGCCCATATCCCTCCAAACCCTTCCTATTCGTATACCCATCCAGATGCCTTTTAAATGTTGCAATTGTACCAGCCTCCACCACTTCCTCTGGCAGCTCATTCCACACACGTGGCACCCTCTGTGTGAAAACGTTGCCCCTTAGATCTCTTTTATATCTTTCCCTTCTCACCCTAAACCTATGCCCTCTAGTTCTGGACTCCCCCACCCCAGGGGAAAGACTTTGTCTATCTACCCTATCCTCACGATTTTATGAACCTCTATAAGGTCACCCCTCAGCCTCTGACGCTCCAGGGAAAACAGCCCCAGCCTATTCAACCTCTCCCTATAGCTCAAATCTTCCAACCCAGGCAACATCCTTATAAATCTTTTCAGAACCTTTTCAAGTTTCACAAGATCCTTCTGATAGAAAGGAGACCAGAATTGCACGCAGTATTCCAACAGTGGCCAAACCAATGTCCTGTACAGTCACAACATAACCTGCCAACTCAAAACCCTGACCAATAAAGGAAAGCATACCAAACGCCTTCTTCACTATCCTATCTACTTTCAATTCATGTGTACAAAATCACATCTCAAATGGGCTTGATAGATCTGAGAGAGAGAGAGGATCAAGGAGAGATAAGAGGGTAGGATTGGGGAGGGGGGGAAGGAGCAGTTATTAGAATAAGGGGTTAACACCACTCCAGGGTCCAATGGCTTTTATCCTTTCTTGCAAACATTGTCATCGCTGGCAAAGCCAGCATTTGTCACCCATCATAACTGGCAGAACTGTTTGGCTAGCTTGGGCTATTTCAAACACAGCCTCATTGCTGCAGGTCTGGAGTCATGTATATGGCCAGCATTAGTGAACATGTCGACTTTTAACAACAATTGATGTTGGCCACCATCACTGACAAAAAGTTTTATACCCCAAACTTAGTTGTTGCGTTTAAATCGCGCGGCTGCTGTGGTGAGATTTGCACCCATTCGGGTGGTGTATCATAGAATCATGGAATTCCTACAGTGTGGAAACAGGCCCTTCGGCCCAACAAGTCCACACCAACCCTCCAAAGAGTAACCCACCCACCCCCCTCCCCTATTATCCTACATTTACCTGACTAATGCGCCTAACCTACACATCCCTAAACAATTGAGCCACTGGATTACTAGTCCAAAGACATTATCACCATTGTCCCTGTAGAGATGGTGTAATGAGTTGGGAGGATCCTCTGAATTAGGGTGCTATTGGGGTAGCCATCTTCTTCACTTACTAGGCCACCTTCCCATGGGCAACTAGGGATTGGTAATAAATTGGGCGGCACGATAGCACAGTGGTTAGCACTGCTGCCTCACAGCGCCAGAGACCTGGGTTCAATTCCCGCCTCAGGCAACTGACTGTGTGGAGTTTGCACATTCTTCCCCACCTGCATGGGTTTCCTCCAGGTGCTCCGGTTTCCTCCCACAGTCCAAAGATGTGCGGGTCAGGTGAATTGGCCAAGCTAAATTGCCTGTAGTGTTAGGTGAAGGGGTAAATATAGGGGAATGGGTCTGGGTGGATTGCGCTTTGGCGGGTAGGTGTGGACTTGTTGGGCCGAAGGGCCTGTTTCCACACTGTAAGTAATCTAATCAATTAAATGCTGGCCCAGGCAGCGATGTTAACATACCAAAATTGAATTATTAAAATTTAAAGCCAACGTGATAATGTTTTATGTTGACACTGAGAGCAGGGAGTAAAGCACCCACTTCCTGGCTTTGCCATCATTAAGAGTGCACGTCTTTCTCTGTTTAATAATAAAGGTAGCGATTTTCAGATGTTTAAAATTAATCCAGATGGAGAGGCCCAAACATGGGGGATTTTACCTTAACCCCAAAGCCTGGCCCATCAGGGGGTGAAGTCAGGAAGCAATTCTTCACATAAAGAGGAGACAAAATCTGCAACTCTCTCCTTCTCTCTCTCTCTCTCTCTCTCTTCCTCTCTCTCCCCTCTCTGTCTCTCTCTCTCTCTCTCCCTCTCTCTCTCCTCTCTCTGTCTCTCTCTCTCGCCTCCTTTCTCTCTCTCCCCTTTCTGATTCTCTCTCTCTCCCTCTCTCTCTCCCCTCTCTCTGTCTCTGTCTCTCTCTCTCTCTCTCTCTCTCCCTTTCTCTCTCATTTCTCTGTCTCTCTCTCTCCTTCTCTCTCTCCCTCTGTCTCTCTCTCTCTCCTCTCTCTCCTTCTCTCTCTCTCCTCTCTCTCTCCTCTCTCTCTCCTCTCTCTCTCCCCTCTCTGTCTCTCTCTCTCTCTCTCTCTCCCCCCCGTCTCTCTCCCTCTCTCTCTCCCCCTCTCTGTCTCTCTCTCCCCCTCTCTGTCTCTCTCTCCCTTCCTCTCTCTCTCGCTGTCTCTCTGTCTCTCTCTCTCACTCTCTCTCCCCTCTCTGTCTCTTTCTCTCTCCCTCTCTCTCTCCTCTCTCTGTCTCTCTCTTTCCCTCTCTCTCTCCCCCCTCTGTCTCTCTCTCTCTCTCTCTCCCCCTCTCTGTCTCTCTGTCTCTCTCTCCCTCTCTCTCTCCCCTCCCCTCTCTCCCTCCCTTTCTTTCTCCCTCTCTCCCAACAGCAAAGTGGGAGTCAGTTGAAAATGTCAAAAATGAACTTGATTATGAGGTTCATTGAGGATGTTCAGGGTTGTGGAATCAATGTTCTATAATGTAATTAAATGATAGAACATGCCAATGGGGCCGAATGACCTCCTTTTACTCCCATTCTTGAGGCAGAGTTAATCACTGATGAATTGATCTGGATGTTTTCCAACTCAAATTTAAAGACTGTCTGAGATGTTAGTGTAGAAATGATTGTTATTGCTAAGATCCATTTTAATATTTAATTGCTCTCTGCGTCCAGCGTTGTGACCTTCACATTAATTCCTTTGTGTTTTCAAGCTGGGACACTGATCTGGCTGAAACCTAAGGACAGTGCCAACTCTTGGGTCTTATGTCAGAACTGGGTAGAGCACCTGGTTTTCTAACTCTGTCACTCACACACACACACACACACACACACACACACACACACACACACACACACACACACCAGGTTGGTAATGAGGGACCTTCTGAAATCACGGTGGCACAGTGGTTAGCACTGCTGCCTCACAGCGCCTGAGACCCGGGTTCAATTCCCGACTCAGGCGACAGACTGTGTGGAGTTTGCACGTTCTCCCCATGTCTGCGTGGGTTTCCTCCGGGTGCTCCGGTTTCCTCCCACAGTCCAAAGATGTGCGGGTCAGGTGAATTGGCCATGCTAAATTGCCTGTAGTGTTAGGTAGGGGTAAATGTAAGGGTATGGGTGGGTTGCACTTTGGCGGGTCGGTGTGGACTTGTTGGGCCGAAGGGCCTGTTTCCACACTGTAAGTAATCTAATCTAATCAAAGCTAGGGGGTTAAGCCTTGACATTTCATGTCAGAATAAAACCAGCGATGGCAAGTGGCCACCCAATTTTACAACTCAACCATTACAACAACCTGCATTTGTATGGAACCCTTAACCCTGAATGAAGTATCCCAAGGAACTTTGTTGGGACATAATCAAACAAACTATGGCACCGAGCCACAGATGAGATATTAGTGAAGCTAACCAGAAGCTGTGTCAATGTGGTAGGATTTCAGGATCTTGAAGGAGGACAGTGAGGGGTGGGAAAATTGCATGGAATTCTTTCAGCACAGAATGAGGCCATTCAGCCCATTGTGGCTGTACTGGATTTCTGCACGAGTTTCGGGCAGGTACTCCAGAGCTTAGAGCCTAAACAGCTGAAATCCTGAACAGTCATGAAGCATAGAAAAGAAATTGGAGCGGGCCATTCAGAACCTGCTGCACCATCCAATTCATGGCCAATTAAAACTAAAGGGCACAAGTCAGGAATGTTACGGAATACTCCCCACTTGCCTGGATGGGTGCAGCTCCAATAACACTCAAGAAGATTGATTAGCGTGGTGCTGGAAAAGTACAGCAGGTCAGGCAGCATCCAAGGAGCTGGAAAATCAATGTTTCGGGCGGGAGCCCATCAGGATGAAGTGCTCCTGCCCGAAGCATCAATTTTCCTGCTCCTCGGATGCTGCCTGACCTCACCTTTACTCCCCCTAAGTCCTTACCCCTGTAAGATGGGGAGAGGGCATTAGGGCAATGTCACTTGGCTAGAAATCTAGAGAATCAAGATAACGCTTTGGGAGCGTGGATTCAAGTTTGTCCATGTCAGTCAGTGGGAATTTTTATTCAGTTAATAAATCTGGAATTGAAACTATCATTGATTGTCGCAAAAATCCATCTGAAGTCCATTCGGGAAGGGAATCTGCCATTCCTACCTGGACCGGCCCACACATTCACAGCAATGTGAACGCTCACCTACACACCAAACTGTTGTGGCATTTGAAGGTCAATTAAGTTTGGACACCAAATGTTGGACCTTTTCAGTGACGATAGTACAGTGTTCCCTATGCAGCTGCCAAATCCGGGCTCAACACGTAGCAATCATTCAATGGAAAGCACCAGCTCATTTTTTTTGTTGGTTGTGAGTTCCACTCGCTTCTTCGTTGAGGGTTGGTGAGAAATAAAAATCCATATTAAAATAGAATTTACAGACGTCCCGCAGAAAGGTGAATATTTTAATTGGCTGACGTATCGTCAGATGAAAGGTTGGGTGGGGTGACCAAATCCTCTTTAGTACAATCACCACTTTCTCTCCAGCTAACCAGCCAATGTAAGGGCACATTTAGCCTACTATAAACCCCCAGTGTTCACAGTTGACATAATGGGCTTATGCCTGAAACGTCGATGTTTCCTGCTCCTCGGATGCTGCCTGACCTGCTGCGCTTTTCCAGCACCACTCTAACCTCGACTCTGATCTGCAGCACCTACGTTCGCCTCGAGAGGGCATCTCGGGATGGTTAACAAAAGCAGCTGTAGCCAGTGTGCCATGAGAGGATAAATAAAAAGGCATTTGCAGCATTTCAAAGATCCATGAGGAAATATTACAGCTCACACTGAGTTAATTTTTATCTGATTGATTCCTCCTTGTTATGTTACCTTCATTACATTCCATCCCGCTTTGATATCTTCTGGTAGACTTCAATAAAGACTTTATGAGAGACATTAAAACCAGATTGTGGGAGAGGACTGAACAAGTTATGTTTATGATCTCCCCCCGGGTAATAATTCCCCTGCTACATGTCACAAGTGTCTCTGCAGGAGGTAGGAACATGACCTAAGGGAAGGTAAGCTGGAGGTGGGTTAATGACCTCAATCTGTGGCACGGAAGGTCCCTGTGTGAAACCTCATAAATATTCCTAGCTCCAACTCTGAGGGGACAGTGAAGTTCAACTTGACATCCTGACTTTGGCCCAGGCATGATCTAATTGAAGTTTTCGAAATCAAGAAAGGTTGAAGATTAGAATAATTAAAGCAAAAGGAGATGGCGTCCTAATGGTTAATGTCACTGGGTGAGTGTTCCAGTGTCTTGGCTAATGGATTAAAATCTTGCCGTGAAATTAAATTGAATGCAGGGTGGAAAAGCTAATCTCCCTAATGGAGGTCGAAATAACTGCTGTCAATTGCTTACAAAAATCCATCTGGTTCCCTGATGTCCTTTAAGGAAGGGGATTCAGTGGCCTGACCAATAGGTAACTCCAGATCCATGGCAATGTGGGTGATTCTGATCTGTCATCATTGAGAAATGACAGTTTCTGAAAATGTCTGAAATTATTGAGCAAAGCCACTCAGTTCAAAGGCAGGCAACAAATGTTGTCTGAAAGAAAGATTGAACAAGTGAATTTCCAGTAGCAAGAAGATTAGCAACCAGGAGACACATTTCCGGTACAGGAATTGGCTAAATAACATGAGGGGAACAGATTTTATTTTTAACGCAGTGAATTGTTAAGTTCTGTAATGCATTACTTGATTAAAGCAGATTCAGTGATGGCTTTCCAAGTTGCATGAAATATCCCTATCCTGGTGACTGAATAGAAAAATAATAGAGGCATTGTAAACTATATATTTAAAAGTTTTATGCATTCATTTCTGCTCAATAGTTTTAAAAATAACGAACAAGGGGTACAAACAGACAAACATTTAATTAAGGTTGGAAATCTCACAATCCTTAAAAAGTGCATAGATGAGCCCTTGAAATGTAATTACAATCAAGGCTATGCAGCAAGTGCTGGAAAGTGGGGTTAGTATAGGTCAGTGCAGACTTGATGGGCTGAACAGCCTCCTCATGGCTTTAAAAGACAGTAAAGAACATCAAATTAAGGAATGAAGAATATATTCATTTACCAATTCAAGGGAAGGCTAGGATTAAGGATCCAGAATAACTCCTCTTGATTGCCATACATATTTTCACCATCGGTGCCCCGTGGTCGCGGTGCGTACATCGATAAGATCAGTTGCAGTGGAACACTGGCAGCAGCTTCCAAACCTGTGACCATCCTCACCGAGAGATACGGGACACAGGACATGCAAACAAGGACATACCACATTCTGACTTGGAAATTATTTGCATTTTGCTGTTGCTGGTCAAAATCCTGAAGCTCCCTCCTTAACAGCACTGCAGGGGTATCTGGGCCCTCCCTCCTTAACAGCACTGCAGGGGTATCTGGGCCCTCCCTGAAACAGCACCAAGTATCTGAGCCCTCCCTCCTTAACAGCACCAAAGGGTGTATCTGTACCCTCCCTCTAACACCACCAAGGGGGTATCTGGGCCCTCCCTGTAACAGCACTAAGAGGTATTTGGGCCCTCCCTCCTTAACAGCATCAGGGGGGTGCCTGGGCCCTCCCTCTAACAGCACCAAGGGGGGTACCTGGGCCTTCCCTCTAACAGCACCAAGGGGGGTATCTGGGCCTTCCCTCTAACAGCACCAAGGGGGGTATCTGAGCCCTTCCTCTAACAGCACCAGGGGGTATCTGGGCCCTCCCTCTAACAGCACCAAGGCGGATATCTGGGCCCTCCCTCTAACTGCATCAAGGGGGTATCTGGGCCCTTTTCCTAACAGCATCAAGGGGGGTATCTGGGAACTCCCTCTGACTACACCAAGGGGGGTATCTGGGCCCTCCCTCTAACAGCCCCAAGGGAGGTATCTGGGCCCTCCCTCTAACTGCACCAAAGAGGGTATCTGAGCCCTCCCTCTGACTACGCCAAGGGGGTATCTGGGCCCTCCGTCTAACAGCACCAAGGGGCTATCTGGGCCCTTTTTCTAACAGCACCAAAGGTGGTATCTGGGCCCTCCCTCTGACTACACCAAGGGAGGTATCTGGACCCTCCCTCTAACTGCACTAAGGGGGTATCTGGGCCCTCCCTCTAGCAGCACCAAGGGGATATCTGGGCACTCCCTCTAACAGCACCAAGGGGATATCTGGGCACTCCCTCTAACTACACCAAAGGGGTATCTGTACTCTCCCTCTAATAGCAGCAAGGGGGGGTATTTAGGCCCTCTTTCTAACAGTACCAAGGGGGTATCTGGGCCCTCCCTCAAACAGCTGAAAAATGTGATGCTGGAAAAGCGCAGCAGGGCAGGCAGCATCCAAGGGGGGTATCTGGGCCGTTGCTCTAACAGCACCAAGGGGGTATCTGGGCACTCCCTCCTGAACTGTGGACATACAGCATACAGACTGCAGTGATTAAAGGGACAGCTCACCATTGGTTCTTTGTGGGTGTGAGAATCCTCTGAATGAACAAAAGTTAATCCAACAATACAACACTAAAGGACAGAAGTGCTTCCCACAGTATTTTAGAATAACCATGAATATTAGATCAAAGAAGTCAAGCATCATTAACCAATGAGTCACTAATGGAGCCACAAAGTTATTTCTCACTAAAATCTAATCATCAGCGAGAAGTTCATTATAAAGATCACCAACCACTTAATCACCCTTCACTAACAGAACAGTTACAAGTTGCTTCATTAAGCCGAGAGCAGAGCCGCGCTATGCATGTCTTTTCTAGGATGTGTAAAGTTGAAAATGTGTTGCTGGTTAAAGCACAGCAGGTTAGGCAGCATCCAAGGAACAGGAAATTCGACGTTTCGGGCATAAGCCCTTCATCAGGAATCAGGATGTGATTTAGTCAGCTCTGGTCCGATTGTAAAGTACAAAACAAATCCAGTTCCATGGAGGACATCAGGACTTTGGTCATCTTAAAATTCCCATTGTTGTGTTTGAATTTCCTCTGTATCCTCACACCACACCGTCCCAGTCTCTGTAGCCCAACAACCTCCTGAAATCACAGTGTTGCTGCGATTCTGTCCTTCTCTGTATTCTCCCAGTGTCCGTTAGAGGCCTTGCCATTCAATTGTCCCAGGTCCTGGAATTCCCTCCCTAAAACCCAACTGCGTTTCTCTCTCCTTCTTCAGTCACTCTGTAAAATCTATCTCGGTGATAAAGCTGTTAGCCACCAGTCATAAAATGTCATTGTGTGTCTTGGGGTCAGTTTTGTTTGATAACACTCCCAGAAAACACTTTAGGATATTTAAGGGTGCCACATAAAAGCAGATTGTTGTTGGTGGAATCTTCCACGTGAACTCGAGTCTTCCTCCTGGGTGTGCCTGGCCAGTAATCCTTTGTATTATTGTTACCATAAAAAGAAATCAACACCTATGTCAGAAGAAAAAAACTATTTATTTTCAGCCCAACAACTGAGGCAAAAACATGGTTTCAAGTTCAAAGAGAAAGACTTACATTTATATGGCACCTTTCATGATCTGTGGACTTTGCAGGCAATGTTGTATTTCTTTGAAGTGTAGTCGCCGTTGTAAGGTAAGAAGTGCAGCAGCTAATTTGTACGCAGCATGCTCCCACAAGGAGCAGTGTGATAATAGCCAGATTATCCGTTCCTGTGATTTCATTGTGGGACGAAATATTGGCCAGGAGAGTGGAGAGAATTCCTCGGCTTCTCTTCAAACTAATGTCTTAGAACATAGAACATGTAACAATACAGCACAGAACAGGCCCTTCGGCCCACGATGTAGTGCCAAACATTTGTCCTAGCTTAAGCACCTATCCATGTACCTATCCAATTGCTGCTTAAAGGTCACCAATGATTCTGACTCTGCCACTCCCACAGGCAGGCATTTCATGCCCTCACCACTCTCTGGGTAAAGAACCTACCCCTGACATCCCCCCCATACCTTCTACCCTTCACCTTAAATTTATGTCCCCTTGTAACACTCTGTTGTAACCGGGGAAAAAGTCTCTGACTGTCTACTCTATCTATTCCCCTGATCATCTTATAAACCTCTATCAAGTCATCCCTCATCCTTCGCCGTTCCAATGAGAAAAGGCCTAGCACTCTCAACCTATCCTTGTATGATCTATTCTCCATTCCAGGCAACATCCTGGTAAATCTCCTCTGCACCCTCTCCAAAGCTTCCACATCTTTCCTAAAGTGAGGCGACCAGAACTGCACACAGTACTCCAAATGTGGCCTTACCAAGGTCCTGTACAGCTGCAACATCACCTCACGACTCTTGAATTCAATCCCTCTGCTAATGAACACTAATACACCATAGATCTTCTTACAAGCTCTATCCACCTGAGTGGCAACTTTCAAAGAGCTATGAACTAGACCCCAAGATCCCTCTGCTCCTCCACCTTACTAAGAACCCTACTGTTAACCCTGTATTCCGCATTCTTATTTGTCTTTCCAAAATGGACAACCTCACACTTGACAGGGTTGAACTCTATCTGCCACTCCTCAGCCCAGCTCTACATCATATCTAAGTCCCTTTGCAGCCCTCCTCACTATCCATAACTCCACCAATCTTCGTATCGTCTGCAAATTTACTGACCCACCCTTCGACTCCCTCTTCCAAGTCATTAATCAAAATTACAAACAGCAGAGGACCCAGAACTGATCCCTACGGAACTCCACTTGTAACTGGGCTCCAGGCTGAATATTTATCATCTACCACCACTCTCTGACTTCGACCAGTTGCCAGTTCTCTATCCAACTGGCCAAATTTCCCACTATCCCACGCCTCCTGACTTTCCGCATAAGCCTACCATAGGGAACCTTATCAAATGCCTTACTAAAATCCATGTAATCTACATCCACTGCTCTACCCTCATCCACATGCTTGGTCACCTCGTCAAAGAATTCAATAAGACTTGTAAGGCAATATCTACCCCTCACAAATCCGTGCTGGCTGTCCCTAATCAAGTAGTGTCTTTCCAGGTACTCATAAATCCTATCCCTCAGTACCCTTTCCATTACTTTGCCTACCACTGAAGTAAGACTAACTGGCCTGTATGTCTTCGGATCTCTTATGTTCACCTGAAAAGGCAGACAAGGTTTTGGTTTAATGTCACATCTGAAAGACAACTCCTCTGTCAGTGTAACACTCCCTCAGTACTCAAAACTCAGGAGTAAATTTTATTTCTCATTTCTACCATATACAACTGATCCAATAAAGACACGAGACAGCGTTCCTCCAGGACCGAGGGTGCTACACAGACAGCACAAACTGCACACTCGTACACAGCATAAAATGCATAAGAAGTGCAAGACAGCAAAGTAATTCCTGATACCTCAAAACAATAGGCACAGTGTCGTACAAATTACAGTGTAATAAAAGAATGATAATTCATAAGACATTGTTCTAGCAGCAATTCAAAGTTGTGGCTATTCTGGCTATTGAGGGAGTGCAGCGTAGGTTCACGAGGTCAATTCCAGAAATGGAGGGATTACCTTACACTGAAAGACTGAAGCGACTGGGCTTGTATACCCTTGAGTTTAGAAGACTGAGAGGGGATCTGATTGAGACATATAAGATTAGATTAGATTAGACTTAGATTAGACTTACAGTGTGGAAACAGGCCCTTCGGCCCAACAAGTCCACACCGACCCGCCGAAGCGCAACCCACCCATACCCCTACATTTACCCCTTACCTAACACTACGGGCAATTTAGCATGGCCAATTCACCTGACCTGCACATCTTTGTGACTGTGGGAGGAAACCGGAGCACCCGGAGGAAACCCACGCAGACACGGGGAGAACGTGCAAACTCCACACAGTCAGTCGCCTGAGTCGGGAATTGAACCCGGGTCTACAGGCGCTGTGAGGCAGCAGTGCTAACCACTGTGCCACCGTGCCGCCCACTAATTATTATTAAAGGATTATTAAAGGATTGGACACTCTGGCAGCCGGAAACATGTTTCTGCTGATGGGTGAGTGCCGGACCAGAGGACACAGCTTAAAAATACGGGGTAGACCATTTAGGATAGAGATGAGGAGAAACTTCTTCACCCAGAGAGTGGTGGCTGTGTGGAATGCTCTGCCCCAGAGGGCAATGGAGGCCCAGTCTTTGGATTCATTTAAGAAAGAGTTGGATAGAGCTCTCAAAGATAGTGGAATCAAGGGTTATGGAGATAAGGCAGGAAGCGGATACTGATTAGGAATGATCAGCCATGATCATATTGAATGGTGGTGCAGGCTCGAAGAGCTGAATGGCCTACTCCTGCACCTATTGTCTATTGTCTATTGTGCGAAGATGGAATAGAGTCTGATCAAACAATGTTAAGGAGCCTGATGGCCCGGGGGTTGAAACTGTTGTACAGTCTGGTCATGAGAGACTGAAGCTAGATTCAAGCCTGGAGTCGGACTTGAACCCAGAAATTGAGGGACAAGAGTGCTCCCAACTGGGCCACATTTTGGGTGTAACCCTTCTTCAGTCCTGTTGAAGAAGTGTTACACACGAAACATCGACTCCTCCACCTCCTGATGCTGCTGTGTTCTTCCAGCCTCCTGCCCGTCTCCCTTGGGTTCCAGCATCTGCGGTTTTTTTTGGGCTACAGCTGACAACTTTGGAGGAGCCACTCAGCAGCAGAAAAGAGTGTGCGGTTGAAAGCTTTTTTGTGCTCAGAGATTTATTGTACACACCCTGCATCCTGTGACCATGAGTTATAACTTAATAACAGCCTTGACACGCTGCAAACCATCATATCAAACTCTCTCTTCACCGAGTTTAACCAGGGTAAACTGCCTGGGGCCTCTTATTAAAATTAAAGTTAATGGTCAGTCAAGTGCGACTTTAGTCTGACCATTCCCACTGCCTTGACAACGTGGGCCTGTCTGTTAAAAGGGGTCAGTGTGTCTTCCTGAACTGATCTTGATTTTCAGAGTAGTTCAGGGTAATGATTACTGGCAGAACCTAAGATAGCGTCACTGAACAGAATCAGTTGCCATACTATCAAATATTGGATATCCTAACTTCGAACCCTACAGATTTAGTACAAGAGTTGCAGTATCAACAGAATCACTTTGTCTCAAAATATAATTCTGCGCCCATTTCTGATATGATTTCTGTGACTCACTGAAGATCAATAGTGTGTTTTAAGATAGACATCAGACCTAGAGGGATCCAGACAAGCTGCATATGGAGACCATGTTTCTCCTTGTAGTAGAATTGAGAGTTCAGGTTCACTGTTTAAGAATAAGGGACCATCTACCAAGGCAGACTTGAAGCTTTTTTTTTCTCAAGGAGAACCATAATTCTTTAGAACTTTCTTTTTGCCTTTCTCTTGGTAGAGGAAGCAGAGTGTTTGAATATTGCTAAGGCAAAGTTGGATAGATACTTGGGAAGTAAATGGGTGAGAGGTTATTTTGGGCAGGCTGGAAAGTAGAGTAGAGTTTACAATTGGGTCTTGTTGAATGGCAGAACAGCCTCGCGGGGCCTACATGGTGCTCACCTGCTCTTTGTTCATGTGTTTGGAAAATAAAGTCATAGAGATGTACAGCACAGAAACAAACCCTTCAGTCCAACTAGTCCATGCCAACCAGATATCCCAACCCAATCTAGTCCCATTTGCCAACACCCGGCCCATATCCCGCCAAACCCTTCTTATTCATTTACCCATCCAGATGCCTTTTAAATGTTGCAATTGGAGCAGCCTCCACCACTTCCTCTGGCAGCTCATTCCACACATGCACCACCCTTTGAGTGGAAAAGTTGTCCCTTAGGTCCCTTTTAAATTTTTCCCCTCTCACCCTAAACCTGTGCCCTCTAGTTCTGGACTCCCCCACCCAGTGAAAATTCCTTGTCTATTTACCCTACACATGCCCCTCGTGATTTTATAAATCTCTATAAGGTCACCCCTCAGCATCCAACTCTCCTGGAAAACAACACATTTCAGTAAACTAAAGAAGAATTAATTGAATGCCAATTTCAACAAAGTTAAAAATTACACAACACCAGGTTTTAGTCCAACAAGTTTATTTTAAGTTCTGGGATTTACATATTAATGAACCGAAACCTGCAACCCATTCTAAAAGATGAAAGACTTAATAGCAATCTAGCTTATTCAATATATCATTTCAGTTGCATGACACTGTAATCTTTTGCTATAAATTCTGTGTCTTATGGTCCTGTCCCACAACTACCTGATGAAGGAGCAGCGCTCCGAAAGCTAGTGCTTCCAAACTATAACCTGATGTGTGATTTTTAACTTTGTCCACCCCAGTCTAACACCGGCTCCTCCTTAGTAAAGCAGGGTTTTTTCCCCAAAAATATTGCTTTTTTAAAAGAATTGTTCAGCAATAACTTGGCGATATGAGCTTCAGGTTTACAGACACGATAATGTTCATTCTTTAAAATAAGTTAGATAATCAGGACTATGGTGTCTTCAGAGACAAGTGACCAGCTTCCATTGGTCATGTGACCTCGACATTTAATCAGAATCAAAATGATTCCTAGCCGGTCCTGAAAACTGGCTAAATAAAAACTGCGGGTGCTGTCAATCTGCGGAAGGGTCACCGGACCCAGAACGTTAAGATTAGATTACTTACAGTGTGGAAACAGGCCCTTCGGCCCAACAAGTCCATACCGACCCGCCGAAGCGCAACCCACCCATACCCTTACCTAACACTACAGGCAATTTAGCATGGCCAATTCACCTGACCCGCACATCTTTGGACTGCGGGAGGAAACCGGAGCACCCGGAGGAAACCCACGCAGACACGGGGAGAACGTGCAAACTCCACACAGTCAGTCGCCTGAGTCGGGAATTGAACCCGGCTCTCAGGCGCTGTGAGGCAACAGTACTAACCACTGTGCCACCGTGCCGCCCACAACTCCGATTTCTCTTCACTGATGCTGTCAGACCTGCTGAGCTTTTCCAGCAACTTCTGTTTTTGGTTCTGAAAACTGGCAGTTGGTCAAAGGTAGCAATTTAGAGCTGTACAGCACAGCACCTGTGATGTTTTTGTACAAATTCATTAATGTCCAGAGGGAGTACAGAGATAATAATTTGATCAAGAGCTGAGAATTTGTGTTGCGGACGTTTCGTCCCCTGTCTAGGTGACATCCTCAGTGCTTGGGAGCCTCCTGTGAAGCGCTTCTGTGATGTTTCCTCTGGCATTTATAGTGATTTGTCTCTGCCGCTTCTGCGTGTCAGTACCAGCTGTCCGCTGCAGTGGTCGGTATATTGGGTCCAGGGGATGAAACGTCTGCAACACAAATTCCCAGCTCGGCGAACAGAACCACAACAACGAGCACCCGAGCTACAAATCTTCTCACAAACTTTGAATTTGATCAAGAGTTACAAACGTTGCCATGAATAGAGAGGGCATTTTAAGCTGTACTTCTGGGCATCAGCCTTAAGTAACTGATGATCTGATTCCCTAACTAAGATGGTCTTTAATTCTTTATATTTTGTGGCAACCTGTTTAGAATCCTGAGATATGTGTTTTGAGTTCAGTATTGAATTCTGAAATGAGTAAGACTGGATATATTGAGGCAATTAGATTACTGTATTAGATTAGTTACAGTATGGAAACAGGCCCTTCGGCCCAACTAGTCCACACTGACCCACCAAAGCGCAACCCACCCAGACCCATTCCCCTACATTCACCCCTTCACCTAACACTACGGGCAATTTAGCATGGCCAATTCACCTAACCTGCACATTTTTGGACTGTGGGAGGAAACCGGAGCACCCGGAGGAAACCCACGCAGACACAGGGAGAATGTGCAAACTCCACCCGGGTCTCTGGCGCTGTCAGGCAGCAGTGCTAACCACTGTGCCACCATGCTGCCCACATTGATGCTGATGACTGTCAATTAAGCCCAGATATCCGAATTCAGTCTTCATCCGCACAAAGCAAAATTGATTGAAGCCATATTGCACTGTTTCATTTTATTCCACATATCCAACAGCGATGTTTCCAATAATCCCATGCTAGTATCGCCACAAAGGAGCAGGCAGATGCAGCCTTCATTAGGGATATTGTTGGACAGAGGTTAGGACCTCGGAAATGCTCTGAAAAAGCATAAGGAAAGACTTGCACACTCACAAAAGTTTGGTTTTTTTGGGGAAATGTTCCATTTGAGCCCTTTCATTCAGCCTCCATTCACATCCTGCAATAGTCACATACATCCTCAGCTCTCCATCTAACCAGCTGGATCTAGATATAGATTGTTTGATGTTGTTAGATTGTTGGATAGGTATTATTATACTCAGTTTTGCTGAGATTATCCTTCTCGTCAATCCACTATCTTTTCCAAACTACCTTCTAACCTCGGTATAAAATCAAATGACATGATTCCATTTTTCAAAAGTCCAAACTTCTTGGCAGGCAAAAGAGTTGCTTGAAACAAAGTGTTGCCACGTTTAAAGTAATTATTTTGATTTTGTGTACGTTTTACTTGCACTCTCCGAACAGCCTGATCTATCAGTGCAAGGTGCCACATCTGGAGGTTGTTAACATGATGCAGTTCCGTCTCATAGCCTTATAATGAGTCTTGTGGCAACCCATGTTCAACATGAAAGGAAATCAAATGGAAATTGGTTCCTGCTGACTTTACATTGCAACTACCTGCTGGGACAGTAGCAACAATATTCTCAGCAAGTAGGGAATTGCGACTGGATTCGCCATTTGACACCAGAGCAGGAACCCAGAGAGCGCCACATGTGTACACTGGAAACAGAAACACAAGGCACTGCCTGCTGCGTTTGCTGTGCTTTCCTCTGCACTAATTAATGAATGGTTTGCTGGATATTCATCCATTTTCAATTAGTAAAGGGCCTTTGTAAGATAAGGGTCAACTGTGGTTCATCCGAGTCAGAAGGTCTGCGTTCAAAGGTAACTGCCACAGCTTGAGGGCGTAATCCAGGCAAACACCTCCCTGAAGGAGTGCTGTCGTGTCAGAGCTGCTGTTTTCCAGATGAGAAGCATTCCTGCCCTAATATGGAAATCAAGCCAGAATGTGGTGGACAAACGCAGCAGGTCTGTCAGCAACAGAGACCGAGAGAACCAGAAAACCACGAGACATAGGAGAAGAAATAGGCCATTCAGCCCATCGAGTCTCTTCTGCCATTCAGTGAGATCATGGCTGATCAGAAAACCTTTGACCATACCTCCCTGCCTTCTCCCCCATAATCCTTGATTCCCTGTTTGATCAAAAACCTGTCCATCTCAGCCTTGAACATAATGAAACAGCCTCAACAGCTTCAAATGGTAAAGAAGTAATACTTTCCAGTCCAAGATCTCTCGTATTCAGAGCTGTTTTCTTTCTGCCCTGTTATGTTGATGTTGACTCGATTGGACAGATGTGTGGTCTAGATTAGACGGACGCCCAACAAGGTGGGATCGAACCCTGGTTCAGGTTCGGGCAGACCGGGGACTTGCCCCTATAAATGGTGCTGAGTCAGACACACCTTTGAGCAAAGAGTGGAAAAGGGTTTTCCTCAACCTTATTCATCCCTTGGTTGCTCCCCTTCTTATTTCTTGCTCATAATCCTATCTTCTATAAAAGCTTCCAGTGAGAATTCCATTCGCACCCTGAACTGAAATCAAATCACCGAACGTGTTTTCCTTGACATTGCTATACCTGTCACTCACACTATCCATCTCTCTTTCACTGTCCAGCACAATGGCCCTGAGCTCAGTTGATCCCACCGAACTTTACCAGCAATGCCTTCCATTCCCTCCCCACACTGCTCCTCTCTCTGTCTCACCGTTAACATGGGCAGCTGTGTCCTCAGCTGCTGCCTCCTCTGAGATCCTTTGCCTTACCTCCAGCACCTCACCTCCACACTGCATTAGTGAACGTGTGTGTGCCTATGTTTGTGTCTGTGTGAGTGTATGTGTGTATGTGTGTGTGTGTGTGTGTATGTGTCTTAATATGAGAGTTTGTATGTGTGTGTGTATGAGTATGTTTATGTGGATGAAAGTGTCAGTGTGTGTATGAGTGCATTGTGTATACATAAAAATGCATGTGACAGTTTGCTTCTGTATGAGTGTGAGTGTGTTGTATGAACGTCTATGTGTATGAAAGTGTGATTGTGTGTTGTATAAGTGTGTCCCTGTGTGTGTATGAGAGCATGAGTGAGTGTGTGTGTTGTATGAATGTGCCGATGTGTATGATCATATCTGTGTGTGTGTGTATGTATGAGAGTGTGATTGGGTGTGTTGTATAAGTGTGTCTCTGTGTGTGTATATAAGAGTGTGTGTGCGTTGTATGAATGTGTCTGTGTGTATGAGTATTAGTGCGTGAGTGGGTGTGTGAGTGTGAGTATTAGTGCATGAGTGTGAGTATTAGTGCATGAGTGTGAGTATTTGTGTGAGTGTGTGTGTGTGTGTTGTATGAATGTGTCTGTGTGTGCGTGAGTATGTGCGTGAGAGTGTATGTGAGTGTGAGTATTACTGCGTGAGTACATTAGATTACTTATAGTGTGGAAATAGGCCCTTCGGCCCAACAAGTCCACACCGACCCTCCGAAGAGTAACCCACCCAGACCCTACATTTACCCCTTCACCTAACACTACGGGGAATTTAGCATAGTCAATTCACCTAACCTGCACGTTTTTGGACTATGGGAGGAAACCGGAGCACCCGGAGGAAACTCACGCAGACACGGGGAGAATGTGCAAACTCCACACAGACAATTGCCTGAAGTGGGAATTGAACCTGGGTCTCTGGCTCTGTGAGGCAACAGTGCTAACCATCGTGCCGCCCATGTGTGTATGTGTGAATGTGTGTGAGTGAATGAGTGAATGTGTGTGTCTGTGTGAGTGAGTGTGTGTGTGAAAGTGTACGAGTGTGTGTGTATGTGTGAGTGTGAGTGTGTGTGTGTGCGTGTATTAGTGTGTGAGTGTATGTAGTTAACTCATCCCAGGCACAAGCCACAATCCAACAAAACCTAGGGCCAGCCAAGGGGAATGAAAACGCAGCAACAGGTCAGTGAGGAAATTCAGAGGTCGCACCTTGCTGGATGTTTTAGAAAGAAGAACGTGGTCCCATTCTGTTCTGCCCTGAAACCTCCACATACCAGGGGCAGAGCACAGTGTGATGTTCTTCAGAGGAATCTGCCCAAGTAGCAAAGCAGGAGGCAAGACGACAGAAGCAAGAGTTAGCTCTGGGGACTGACAAAGGCTCTTACTAGACTTGAAATGCTGATGCAGTTTCTCTCTCCTCAGATGCTAATGTTGAGCTTCTCTGACATTCTCTGGATTGGTTTCAGATTTCCAGCATCTGCAGTATTCTGCTTTGAATCGAAGAGCCAAAAAGCTTTCACATGTTGGAGAAACTCAGGAAATCCAGCAGCATCTGTCCTGGGCAAGGCTCTCTGGATGCGACAGATTAATTCAGTTTCTCCCTCTGCAGATGCTGCTCAATTTCTCCATCGCTCTCTGTTTTTGATCTGGTCTCCTGCTCCCACTCCCTCAGTGTTGGATTCCCATTCTCAGCCCTAACTTCTGTATGGAATATTCATTTGAGTTGTTCACTAGGTCAAAGAGAAGGGTCTGAATAACAAAATGAGCTACCTGGTGCCATCTCAATTCGGTGAAGTAACGTTTTCCTGTGCGTTGCGTTTGTAAACTCATGAAAGGACTGACCGCGAAATGGCTTAATGATGTTGTGTTGCCCATGAGCTTACGTGGTGCTAATTGTTTAATCTCCTTTATTTCAGTATCAATTCTCAGACACGGAGCTCACGCACCAGATCAGGAGAAACCAGATTGCTCAGACATGTCAAGCAAACAGCGCCAGAAGTCGGAAACGGCGAGTGTTGACCTCTGATGACCTGAAACACTTGGTCGTAGATGAGGACCATGAGATGATCTACTGCTACGTGCCTAAGGTGGCCTGTACAAACTGGAAGAGGGTCATGATGGTGCTCACGGGAAGGGGCAAATACACTGACCCCATGGAAATCCCTGCCAACGAAGCCCACGTCTCGTCTAACCTGAAGACGCTCAACCAGTACAGCATCCCAGAGATTAACCACCGCTTGAAAAACTACCTGAAGTTCATGTTTGTCCGCGAGCCCTTCGAGCGCCTGGTGTCAGCGTACAGGAACAAGTTCACCAGAAGGTACAACACCTCCTTCCACAAACGGTACGGAACCAAAATCGTCCGGAGGCAGAGGAAGAACGCAACCCAGGAGGCCCTGCTCAAGGGCGACGACGTGAAGTTTGAGGAGTTTGTGGCCTATCTTGTTGACCCGTACACGCAGAGAGAGGAGCCCTTCAACGAGCACTGGGAGACCGTCTCCTCACTGTGCCATCCTT
The DNA here is from genome assembly GCF_020745735.1 of Hemiscyllium ocellatum. Lineage (NCBI taxonomy): Eukaryota > Metazoa > Chordata > Chondrichthyes > Orectolobiformes > Hemiscylliidae > Hemiscyllium > Hemiscyllium ocellatum. The sequence goes on along the minus strand of NC_083419.1, from coordinate 13,128,531 downwards.
GCCACATCCACTACAACCTTATCGGGAAATACGAAACTCTGCAGGAGGATGCAAGCTATATCCTGCACCTGGCAGGGGTGGCAGACTATATCAAATTCCCCACCTATGCCAAATCCACCAGAACTACAGACGAAATGACAGCTCAGTTTTTCCAAAACATCAGCGCTGCCTTCCAGACTAAACTGTTCAATCTCTACAAATTAGATTTTGTAATGTTTAACTATTCCATGCCAAGCTACCTGAAGCTGGTGTGAGAATGCCTGTTGATTTATTTAAGTCCTTATTGGTTGTAATTGCATTCTTTTTTGTTTTATTTTGTAATTTTAGTGAAGATGTTCACCATTGCTGCGAGCAGCAAGAATTGGAATTTATTTAAATAACTTTGTAAGAAAGGACGGCTCTCTTGGCCGGGAAATGGAACCATGGCTGGTTTAAAGATTCCCTTCCTGAGACACTGAATAGGTGTGTAAATCATATGTGTCAGAGGCTTCGCCATCTCCTATCAGGATGTTGTTTGTAACCTGGAAACTCCTAACTGTCCAGGATTCAGTCTGGGAACCCGTAATATCTCACTCCCAAAAACACAAGCACCCTCTGATGTGACTGAGTAGTTAATGAGTCAAATGTGAATCAGAAATGGGTAGTTACCATCACTGTCCGACCAATGTTTTCAAACTTGCTTCAGGGACTTCAGCGATTTAAACTGCTATTGTAGCTTAGTTTTCTTTTAAGAAAGCTTACACCAGATTTCTGATGCCAAGCCCCGGGGCTGATCTCGCTACAGTCATTGGGTCACTTCTGTGTTACCCCTTTCCACAAGAAAATCTCCACCAGCTGCCCAGGGCCAATAGTTGCTTCCAGTTTGAGAGTTAAACAGTGGGCAAGGTGATTTATCACTATGGCCATGGGCAGCCAAGCCGCCCCTTCCACCAGCCAACACTCCTCAGTCCCCTTGCGTGGCGACACTGGGGGGGGGCGGTACAAGAGGGCATTGTGGGAAAACAAAAGGGGTCAAGCATCACGCTGTGCTGTTGTCAACGCCGGTTCTCAAGTGGGTGTGTTATGTTGTTACATTCGAATGCTAGTTGAGGATCCGTGAGTGTTAAAATTAAAACAATCTTTCCTTCAAACTGTGAAGCATGATTTACGAACGTACGAAAGAATCCTGGGGAAGAAGCACGAAAGATTCAGGTGAGTTGTTGCCTTTTATTCACAAACTGTCTCCATCGTCCCACAACTCAGCACTGCTACCCCAGTGAACAGTCAAAATGGTGTCCCATCAAGGGTTCCACCATCAATTAAAACTCTCTCAGCCACTGGATCTTTTAAAAGAAACCAAACATACAGGTGTTAAGGATGGTATTAATGTCTCTTTTAATTTGGGGGATGTGGGCAAGGCCTGTCTTTGTTGACCATTTCGATCTGACTTGGCAGTGGACAGTGCTGCTGAGCTATTGCAGTCCATGTGGGGTATGGTGCTCCCTCAGAGCAGCTTTCCCGAACTTTGACCCCACGCCAACGGAGGAATGGCAGTTATGTATCCAATGAGGATGGTATATAACTTGGAGGTGCTGGTGTTTCCGTGAACTTGGTGTGCACTCTCCTTCGATGGTGGAGGTCGCAACATGGGGAAGTTATCCCAGTTCTCAAACCGCAAACTGCACAGAGAAACAGAGCTCAAAATTCAAGCTCCAGGGTTTCTGTGAAAATCTCCCTTTGTTCTGCCAACAGAGGAAATCAGTTGCACCTTGCCATTCCATCCATCTCCTACTGAAGGGACAATAACTCGCATAGTAATTGCAAACACCGATGTATACGTTGCGCCTTAATGCAGCTTTTCTAAGTTTTCTTACTCTTTCCCATGATGAGGGCATTGCTGGCTAGACCAGCATTCATTGCCCATTCAATAAATTATCGGAACTTCCAAATTCCCACCGTGATTTCATCCTTGCAGTAAGACATCTCTAAACTGCTCTTCTGGAATCCTACCAATCTTCTGACCTGAAGCTATCACTGGAAATAGGGAGAAGCCCCAAGGAGTTACATTTGCACATTTGCAGCCCCCAGCCCCCCTTTTAACTATATTAAATTTAGACCAATAGGGTTATACAACGTACTAGCAGTAGCAGAGTTGCAATGAAAGTGATGTGAACTTATTTTATTTTCTTCTCCGTCTGTAGTTCTGTCGTTCCAAACTGTACAGTTCAGTATGAGTATGCTGAGTAGTTTTTCATTAACGTCAACATTTTTAGGTGCTCAGTTGAGTATTTGTTCAAAGATTGCAGTTTTGTCAGCAGGTAATTAAGTTAAGAATGGCACTAATAACTGGTTGGTTATTTATGTTAGGAAAAGATTTTGTGGTGTGTCTATTTCAATGAGAATGTTGAGTGATGATGAGCTTTGGGTTCCAGTCACTGGTCCATACAGGAGCCTATTTTGTTGCAGGTGATTTTCTGGCTGGTCTTATTTGCACTCTTTCTCTCCACTTCCTTTCATTTCTCTTCACTCTTTTTCTTTTCTTCAATCTTGTCTTCCTGGTTGCCAAGTGTTGGATACTCCTACATGTGCCGTAATGTATTTATACACTGAGACTTTTATTGGATTTATGCAGACATAATAAGTAAGGAACTTCAGTGGGAACTAGAACAGTCATTGGATATTCCTGCTTAACAAAGAGAGTCTTCAGTGCTTTTAGGTAACTTAAAGAGTATTTGTGATATTACTCTTATAATAGAGTGCTATTTTCTTACCTGCATGCACAAAACATTATGCAGACAAGTAACTTGACATCTTTCTTTAGCATTTCAGTGTTTTTATGCTTTGGACATAGTCGAAGGCTTGACTAAAATTTGTTCATTCTATCTAATCTAATCTAATTTAATCTATCTATCCATCTAATTAATCAATCTATCTATCTATCTATCTATCTATCTATCTATCTATCTATCTATCTATCTATCTATCTATCTATCTATCTATCTATCTATCTATCCATCTAACTAATCCATGTATCTCTTTCTCTCTCTGTTAGTTCACTTATGTCTGTCTCTTTATCTGCTTGTCTATCTAATTTTCTACCTATCTTTTTACCATTTTATGTATATTTATCTTTCTATCTGGCCAGTCTGCCTATCCATCTTTTTGTTTATATGTCTATCTCTCCCTGCCTATTTTGTCTGGATTTTGTCCACTGGGTTCCAACAGTGTGTTATTAACTGTTGTGCCATGTTGGTTTAGTCACTCATGAAAGTTCCATCAAGATTGATTAATTATTTTTTCTAAATAACTTTCATTAAAATGTGGGATGAAAATAATTGCTTTGTGTGTTTATTCTGAAGATTAACCTGCTCAAAGAAATGGGGGGAGAAGGGGAAGGGGAAGGGGAAGGGGGAGGGGGAGTGGGAGTCAATCATGGCTCAGTGGTAATCCTCTCAACTGCATCGTAGAAGCTTGTGGGTTCAAGACCCTCTCCCAAGACCCAAGCAGATTATTCCAACTGGTGTGGTCCTATGGACACCCTAGCATAAGACTCAGGGAGTGCTATGTGGTCAGAGATGTTAGACCAAGAGAATCTCAGATGGATGTAAAAGTTTCCACAGCATTATTTAAAAGAAGATCAGGGAATTTCTCACTGGTATCCTGGTCAATATTTATCTCTCAATTAACAACACATAAAACTATTATCTGATTATTACTTCACTGTAGTTTGAAGGAGTTTGCTGTGTGCAAATTGGCTACCGCATTTCCTAGTAAGGCAACACCTCAGTCACTACCTTTGAGATGTCCTAAACTGTTGAAAGGTGCTGTACAAACGTAAGCTCTTTTCTTTCTTAGAAACAGTTTCATTGAAGTTCGATCTGAGAGATTATAACATGTTAAGATTACAGTGTGTTACTGCACAGGCAGTGAAAAGGTCAAAAACACAAACGTTTAAACAAACGCTCATAAATACCAAATCAAATACAGAAAACGCTGGAAATACTCAGCAGGTTAGTCAGCTCCAGTGGAGAGAAGAATCAAGGTAAAGCTTTAACTGAAGATACACAGTTATTGTGGAACCAAACAAACACAGAATAGTTAAGTAACATTTTCAAGACTGTAGGGGCTATGTTAATCTTTGATTGATGAGGGTTCAGTACAACAACATGGTTTTATTCTGGAAATAAATTTCAGGACAAGTCTTGATTCAGAGGCTGGATAGAGCTAACTAATTGTTATCCTAACGGTGTCCCTTTAAATCTTTCACAGTATTAGAGTCAGTCTTTATTGCCCATCACTAGTTGCCCTGGAGAAGGTAGTGGTGAGCTGCCTTCATGAACTGCAGCAGTCCATGGTACACTCACAAGGTTGTTAGGGAGGGAATTCCAGGATTTTGACCAAGTGACAGTGAAGGAATGGTGATATCACTCCAAGTCAGGATGGTGTGTATCCTGGAGAATAAATGGCAGGTGGTGGTTGTTGTATAAGGTAACGGTTCTGAAGGAGTTAATGTCAATGTTGCATTGGCTCCACCCATTCTGCTGATGTCTGACACTGCCTGTGGGAGGTGATGAGGAATTTTATTCTAGCTTTGAGTGAGAGCTGTTTTTTCTGTATCAGTTCCAAAGATTCTAGTAATTATGCCTGACTAATATTTATCAATATCATGCAATAACTTTTCATGTTAGTTAATATGCCTGTTTTGTACATTTTCCATAGTGTGTTATCTTCTACCACTAATCCCTAGGAAACAACCCCCAGCCATTACTCTAAACTTTACTCACTGCTCAGACCCTCCAGCCCAGGCAACATGCTGATAAATCTCTTCTGCACCCTCTCCAGTGCAGTCACATGCCTTCTGTAATGTGGTGACCAGAACCGCATACAGCACTCTAGTTGTGACCTGACCAGCATTTTATAAAGTTTCAGCATAACTTCTTTGCACTTGGATTCTATTGTCAAAACGTTTGGCTCTTAACGTTCCTGATTAAGAACTCATGCCTGAAACGTCGATGCTCTGGTTTCTCGGATGCTGCCTGACCTGCTGAGCTTTTCCAGCACCACACCCTTTGACTCTGATCTCCAGCATCTGCAGTCCTCACTTTCTCCCACTAGATTGTATCCCTCAGCGAACAAAGACAAGTGCCCAGTTGGCTTCTCATCTACCTGCTCTGCTACCTCCTATCTTCTCTATCTGTGGATATGTTCATGAGTGTCCCTGTGGTCTTCAGTACTTTCCAGGTCCTAACATTCATTGTGTAATCCTTTGCCTCGTTAATCCTCACCAAGTGTGTCACCTCACACTTTTCTGAGTTAAATTCCATTTGCCATTGCAGGAAGCTATCTGCTCCCTGCAGTCTATTATTACCCTTCTCATCCCTTTTTCATACCAGCTGCAAAAATTCATGATCATACCCTCTACGTTTAAGTGAAAATCATGAATGTACAACACAGATTGCAAGGGCCAAATCATTGAGCATTGGAAACAGACTTCCGGTCACAAAGACAAGCTCCTCCCATTCCTCTCTGCTTCCCGCCTCTCAGCCAATGTTGGATACACTGTGCCACCTTACTTTGGATTCCATGATTCTACTAAATGGACGATTGTGACAAACTACCCTGAACAACTCTCAACCATCAGCTGGCAGAGGTGGACAAACACCACGAGATGCTAGTAGTGGTCACCCATGAAAATGCCACCCTGCAATTTCTGTCCATTTGCTGCCCTCGTCCTTTGAGGGGGGGGGGGGGCGGGTCTCAATTTTGGAAGATGCTATTGCAGGATCTGTGTCAGGAAAACCCAAAAACACAAGCACTCTTGGATTAAAAATACCATTTCAGGGTTGTGCCAAAAGAGTAGGTCAATGGGGAGAAGTGGATAACTCCTTCAAAGAACAGCACAAACCCAATGGAACAAATGGCCTCTTCCTGTGTTGAGTAATTCCATGATTTACATAGTTCTCTTCACATCCTTGGGATTTTCTGATGTGCTTCATCATCAAATATTTTGTTTCGAAGTGTGGTTACTGTTCTGTTCTAGAGATGTGCAGCAGCCGGTGTGTGTACAGCAAGACGCTGACAAAATGGGAAGAATGAATGATCTGTCCTTGGTTGAAAAATAAGTCTTGACCAGAGCTCAATGTGGAGTTTGTTTGAGCACTGCTTGGAATCATTAACATCCACCAGAATAAATAAGTGTAGCTGCGACTAAATATCTCGTACGATTGACCACAGTTGGATTTTCATTGGCCCCTGCTGAGGTGGCTTCTGAGATGTGATGAGGGATCGTTCTGGAGTTAGGAACACAGAGGAGGATTCCTTGACCTACGGGTAGCTGGTTAGGCCAATTAGAAAAATACTGGGCCCTCCCAGCAACAGGCTGAAGTGGCCATTCCATTGGAAGACAGGATATGACAGCCACAGCCATCGTAGCGTGGGGTTCCCTCTCCACAGAGTGGCCTAGGAACCTGGGCCACAAGTGTTTTTGGTTTTTTTCCTAAATGAAACAGAGGAAGACTCCATTATGAAGTGCCCTTCTGGTCACCTTGTTGCTTTGGTAGTGTCCAACTGTCCCATTGCATGCCTTCCTCTTGGGTGTCCTACTTCACTGATATACCTCGCCCCCACCCCACGCCTCCACTCCACCCTTCCATCGCATCCTTAACTGAATGGGGTGCCCAGAAGCAGCTTCTTAATTGGCCAATTCTGGGAAGATCACAACTGGCACTCCACCATAGCCACTTCCGGGGTTCCTGACCTTGAATTAAGATCTGTGTTGGAATCCAACGCAGCCCACAGAATTCAACCTAACATCCACAATACTCTGTCTGTGTGACACTGAGCTTTCATTTCGGATAACTACTCAATCTTGCAATGGCCCACCCTACTTTTCCACTTCAGCTTCAGTCAATAGGAGTCAACAGAGCCTGGCATCCACTATTCACTTCTGAGCCTGCAGAGTGGGTGTCAAAAGGCTGTTCAGCTGTGAAAGTATCACAGTTGAACATGATCCTGTCCTAATGGAGCTTCACTGCTTCAATTTGCAACATGGACTACTGGCAAAGGAATCACTTCTGGCAGATCCACACTCTGAGTCAGAGGATTGTGAGTTCAAGTCCCATTTCAAAAACATTTGGAAAATGTTATTACGTCAGTGACTACACTTCAAAAGCACTTTGTTGGCTTCATGTCCGTTGGAATGCATTGAGCGTGTGAAAGATAATCGTTGAAAACACAATCGCAGAGGTGGGAATCTGTTACTCACTGCCTGTAGGAGTGGGCTAGACAGAAACCCTCATAAAGGTTAAGAAGTATTAGATGTGCACTTGCAATGCCAAAGCACACAGGGCTTTGGGCCAAGAGCTGGAAGATGGAACAAGAATAGTCTAGTGGTGGTTTTGACTGGCACAAATGCGATGGTCCGAAGTGCCTTTTTCTGTCTTCTAGATCTCTATGTCTCTAATATTGTTTTACCTTCTAAAGAATGAGTATTGACATCAATCACCAAGTCTTGAATTAAACTGGGCGGCACGGTGGCTCAGTGGTGAGCACTGCTGCCTCACAGCACCAGGTTAGGGTGAATTGGTCAGACTAAATTGCCCATAGTGTTCAGGGATATGTAGGTTAGGTGCATTAGTCAGGAGGAAATGTAGAGTATTAGGGTAGGGGAATGGGTCTGGGTGGATTACTCTTCAGAGGTTCAGTGTGGTGTTGTTGGGCCAAATGGCCTGTTTCCAAATGGGATTCTAAAAGAATTTATTTAAACATTGTTTGCAAGTGACAATTATCCAATTGTTTTCCCTTGAATTTGTTTGATTGGTATTAAAGAGAAGTGTTTCTAATGTGAAACAGTGCAGCTTTTATTGCACTTACTAGCAAATTCATCTTGGAAATATCAATCACTGAAGATTGAGAATGGGTACAAAATAATGACAGAGCAGAAAGAAAGATGGATTTGTTTTGTTTTGGACCTTTCATAAACTCAAGACCTTCCAAAATGCTTCATGGTCATTGATTGGTCATTGTTATAGTGTTAGAAACATGACACATAGTTAACAAACAGCAAGAACCCTCAAACATAACTAAACCAGCCGTTTTTGTGATACCTATTGAGAGAAACTATATCATTTATAAATAAACGGAGATATCATTGCATTGAAAACTGAGAATTCGACGGGTATCGGGACAAAGTCCATTTAGTTAGAGTTGAGAAACAAGAGGAGTCATTACTGTGGTGATTTAAATCATGAATGAGAGAGGGGTGTGAGGAATGTGTAAGATATATGGTTTGGTGATAGCGAGAGTCTTTAATTGCCCAAATACCAATTGGAATACTGTTAAGATTTTTTTTCCAGATGGAGGACTTGCTGGTAAGACTAACATTTGCTGCCTATCCCTCCCTAATTGCCCTTGAATTGAGTAGCTTACTAAACCATCTCAGAGGGCAGTTAGAAGTCAGTCACATTGCTGTGGATCTGAGGTTACATGTACGTCAGACCAGGTAAAGGCAGCCGATTTCCTTCCCTTAATGGACATTGATGAATTAGTTGGATATTTTTATGACAATCAGTGAAAGTTACATGGTCATCTTTAATTATTAATTAAGTTTTAGCTGCTGTGATGGGATTTCAACCCATGAATTCAGACTGGGTGTCTGAATTACTAACCTAGTGACGTACCCACTACATCATCATTGCCCACAGATGATGGAACTTTTGAAATGTGCACAGAAGAATTTCCTTAATCAATATGTTGTCTTATAATAGGGAAGAGCAAGGAACAATCTAAAATCGAACGTCTAGATTGGAGGAAAGCTAACTTCAGTCAGAGGACGTGGAGATGCCGGTATTGGACTGGAGTGGACAAAGTTAAAAATCACCCAACACCTGATGAAGGAGCAGCGCTCCGAAAACTAGTGCTTCCAAATAAACCTATTGGACTATAACCTGGTGTTGGGTGATTTTTAACTCCAGTAGATGAGAGGACATCTGGCCAGGATAAGTTAAAGCAAAGACTGACAGGAAAAACTGTCAGTTTTAGTGAGAGAGTTCAGGCCCAGGCTAGATACATTCTAACAAAAGTGGAAGGTCAACAAACCAAAGCCAAGAATCCTTGAATGGTGAGGGAGATGGAGAATATTGTGGAAATTTGTCTTTTGTAATACATTAGCTGTTTGAGGAGATTTAATAGTTTTAAATGGGTCCTCTGGGACTTGTCATTTGCTTCAGGAATGAGAGCTGCATTAAGTTGTTAAAAGTTATTTTTCAAACTCCAAATGGTAATTAAGGTATACTCATAGCATGGTAAATGGTATTTTAGATTAGATTATTTACAGTGTGGAAACAAGCCCTTCGGCCCAACAAGTCCACACCAACCCACCGAAGTACAACCCACCCAGACCCATTCCCCTATATTTATCCCTTTACCTAACACTATGGGCAATTTAGCATGGCCAATTCACCTAACCTGCACATTTTTGGACTGTGGGAAGAAACTAGAGCACGTGGAGGAAACCCACGCAGACAATGTGCAAACTCCACACAGACAGTCGTCTGAGGCAGGAATTGAACCTGGGTCCCTGGCGCTGTGAGGTAGCAGTGCTAACCACTGTGCCACCGTGCCGATACGGAGGTATCTTTGAATCTGTGAGGTGCCATGCAGGATAGTGGGAAACATGATTTGGCATTGAGTTGGCATCGAGGGAATAAGGATCCCTGGGGGTCATTGGGTGACATGGAGGGTATGTGGGGCCACGGAGATGTGGGTGAGAGGTTATGAGTGTCTGAGCTACTTTAGAACAATTTCCAAAACAACTAAGACAAAAACCCAGAGAACTTAGGCAAGCCTTCGAACCAGAGCCTGCTCCCTGCTTCTGGGGCTGGCAGGGCTGACTCTAATTGAAATCATCTTGACTGAGGCACGTCTGGTGCCTGGGGAAATTTTTCAACCCGTGCTACCTGCCTGAGTTGTCAAACTCCAGCCCTATGATTCCATACGTGCCACAACTAAACAGCGTTCTATCAAATTCCGAAATGCAGCATAGCCTTGCTAATAATACAAATGTTTTAAAGCTTAAGTTTTAGACCGTGGAACAAAGTCACCACTAGAGGAATGTTTCACAATCCCAGCGTGCCCCCAAGTGCTTTGCTGCTCGTGGGCTACTTTTTTAAATGAAGTCATTTTGACATGTCAGTAGTCAATTCACAGTTGTGTGATTTTTAACTTTGTACACCCCAGTTCAACACTGGCATCTCCAAATCAATTCACACACAGCTAGCTGGGAATATGCCCAGATAACGCACAGTGTGTGTGATGTTGGAGGGACAAATACAGGCCAAAATGCCAGGGAGATCTTTCCTGCACTCCCTTGAAATATGCTATGACAAGCATTAAAGCAAATGCATGTCCCCCCCAAAACCACCCTAATCCAAACCTTTAAATGATGTGACACTCCCGTTTGTTTCTGCCTTGCAGCTAGGTACTGGTACTGATTGAGCTATAACTTTTTCAATTCTCCAGCCTCCTATCAGCCAGGAGGTGGAACTCCCACACCTGTTCCATCTGCAACTTACAATCGACACCGAGTTCTGAGCCATGGACCCATGTGTCTGTGAGGAGAGATGCAGGCTCTTGTGATCGAAGACTTATCTTTGTTGTATTGACTTTTTATAGTGAAAATTACCTTTATATATGAAGTATAATTTGCCTGTAACCTCATGTTTACTTTCCATCGGTTCTGATTCATGATTAAAGTAAAAGTTACAAAAAGTGAAAACCTTGTTGTAATTTCTTTATTTCAGGTAAATCAGGCTATTTTGAGGTTTTTTTTGTCCATTCATAGGATATGGGCATCACAGGCTAAACCAACATTTATTGCCCATCTCTCATTGCCCAGAGGTTTGCAGAGGGGATAGTGACAATTGCACCTCACACTTCAGAATGTTCTAGTGTACTCTACTACCAAAGTTGTACCTTTGAGACGTAGCCACTGCTGTAATGTAGGAAGTGTTGCAGCCAATTTGCACACAATAAACAGCACCCATAAACAGCAATGTGATTATGACCAGAGTGTGATTTTTTTTTAGTGACAGCAGCTGAGGAATAAACCTTGGTCGAGAGTACTACTAGAGAGAACTACCCTGCTGGGCTCCAACATTCCAGCACACTTGGAATAGGAGACAAAGGGCAACATTTTTAACACCTTATCTGAAAGATTGCATTGCTAAAGGTACAGCACTCCATAAGTCCTGTGTTGGAATGTCTGCCTGGAATTTGTGATAAAGTCTATGGAGTGGAACTTGGTCCCGTGACCTTCTAACCAGAAGGTGAGGTAAAGGAAGGCAGGTCATTGATGATCGAGCTGAGGGTAATTCACTGTGGGGGCCCCGCAGTAAAGCCCTACCTCTTCGAAAGCTGCCCTCCAAAGCATCCAAACACGCCTCTGAAGCACTGACCACTTGATGAAGCAGGATGATGCCAGTTTTATAAGCCTCATTGATAAAGGATGGCCTAAATCAGTCATTGTGCTTCATTAGTGAAGTGCATGAGGGTTGCATATCAACTGTCTGCAAATGAAGACAGTTTTCGTATGTAAGGACAGAATGTCATTGGTGCAGAGTTGGAGGACTGAAGGAGACATAAAACTGTAGATGCTGGAAACCAAGGTAGACAAGCAGGAGGCTGGAAGAACACAGCAAGCCAGGCAGCATCAGGAGGGGGAGAGGTCATTGTTTCAGGTGTAACCCTTCTTCAAGACTGAGGGTGGGTCTGGGGGGAACTGCAGATAAAGGGGAGGGGGGCAGGGGTTAGAGGCAGAAGGGCTTGTTCCTGTCCTGTATTGTTCTTTGTTCTCAACTCAATGGATAATAAGGACCCAAGGCCCAGTACCACGTGGGCATCAGGGATAACAGTTGTCCTAGCAATAATTTTAATGGGAAGTGCTCAAATTTTTATTCTGTTGTGTTAAACTTGTTCATTCAGACCAATGAGAGATGCACAACTGCAGAAGGTAGCATTAAATAAATGGCATTTTCTAAGAGAGCAGCGTCACAGAACTGTACAGGATCAGATAAATCCATCCAAATAGATCTAATGCTACCTTTAGAATGTAGTTGCACCCAGGCTTTAATCCCTTCCAGGTTGTGGGAGAAGGGTTGGTTAATGTTGTATTTGCTGCTGCGGAGGACATAAAGGCCAGCTAGGACACATACGATTTATTAAGCTGGTTCTATGTTACTGAGCCATTTTCATCCAAGGTAAAGCGAAACTGCTTCCACATGCAGGAGGATCAGGGACCAGAGGGCACCGATTTACTGCATTGCCAACAATATATAGGTTTAAGAGATGATTGAGTTGTTTTCAACACATTGACTTGTTTGAATCTGTCAGACGCATATTCAACACTAATGATCTGAAACGGATCAGATGTGTAGTCAACAAGCGATCTACTTGCAGGAGCACAGGGATCGTCCAGGGTTTGGGATGGGGCTGGGGATTAATTAATTAAGTAGCCCTTTCAGGGACCCCTCAGCTTTGAGTGATGCCAGCATTTCAGATGCTACTCAAAGGACCTGTTCTGACATTGAGGTGTTCAGTCCCGGATTAACCCTTTTGCCCCACTGGCTGAATTGAACAGGTCTCTAAGAAGACAGCCTCTTGAATAGACTTTTTGTCAAAGGTGAATGTTTCAGCGGATATTTGCTCCAATGTGGGCAGCCGTACATAAAATTACACAAAACATTTCACACACCGTGCCAAGCGGGAATGATATTTTGACTGCAGAGCAATAACCTGAGGTGCAAGCACATAATATATCTTAGGTTACATGAGACCTCAAGAAAATCTTTACACCAGAAGACAAACAAACTAGGCATAGAACAGCAAGTCTCAGGTATCATACTATAAAGGGGTTCTGTATATCCCAATGATCTACACACTAAAGAGTTACTGTAATTTTCCATTGCTTTAAAAAAAATGAGCTGGAACTTTCCAGTGTTACACTGGTCACACAGAAAAGGAAAGTAAACCTCTTTGTTAACACACTACCTTTTCCCTGAAGTCTTTTGCAACTCCCAAACCACCCCAGGTTCTCAGATTTGGAGACTAGGTTTTAATTTTTAAATTTCCGTTAAAAAAATAAACATGCTGAAGAGATGAGGACAAAAATGATTTAAGACATGGCTAATTGGGACTCCTAATAAAATCGCCCCATTTATCAAACTGTCACCAACACACAAGAGGTTACGGGAACATTTTCAACTTTACTAATAATTCTGTTCTATTGGAGAAATTTTAAAAGAATGTCCTGTTGGCCACATCCTTTTAAAGCGCTGCTTTCCTCATGGATATATTTTTGGTAAATTGTGTCTAGTCTCAGATGAGGAAGAAAAAGCAGGGAAAATGTGGCATCATAGATCAGCTGAGACGGAATTAGTTACATTTACCACGCCTCGAACATGTAAAAACATCTCAAAATACTTTGTGTGAATGTCATCGAACAAAATCTGACCCAGGCCAGAAATAAGATGATATTGGGAATGGGTGATCGCAAGTATAGTCAAAGAGGTTTTGCAAAACATTTTGAGGAGCATCTTAATGGAGAAAAGAGTAGGAGAAGTGGTAAGCATAATGTTCAATTATTCTGTCTTTGATTACATTAGTCCGGGTAGTTGATCTGTACTCACAGTATTTGATTGCTTAAGCCTGGGTGTTAACTCCGAGTTAAGCAAACAGTCACACAGAAAGTACCTGCAGCACGATGTAGAAATTTTTAAACTGTACGGAACTCTGTAAATAAAGCAACTGCATTCTTGGAAGCCATTGTAATCCCTTTAAACCAATCAAATAAGTCAAATGTAAAACAATGTAATTCAGGGAATAACATCCAGAGTTGAAGAGCAAGGTACTTGATGCATTGGTGAGTAAGAGGGATTAAGATCAGGAATGAGCATGAGTTCAGAATAAACATAAGGTAGATATCTCTAAGAAGAAGAAAGACAATACAGAGAAAAGTCACAAGATCATTGCTCCTCTTCTAAATATGATAGAACACTGGAGACAATTGGAAAGAAAGTATTTGAAAAGTGATCATTTGGAGCTTTATGGTAGAGATTGGAAGAGTTATGAGAAATGAATTAAATTGTCAAAATTGGACAAGGGGTTCACAATTCAAACTATTAGCAAATTTAAGGTTGAAATGAAGTGTTGACTCAAATAAGAAATGGCAAACAGATGGAATAGATTCCCAGACAGAGTATTGGAACAATGTGAGGACTCCAGAGTAATTCTGGATGGATGAATATTGCTCAACTGGTAATCAATTGCATTGCAAGGTTTTCGTGTAAATAGTACAACCTTCCAAAATCCAGTTCCTGTTAATTTTAGATTAGATTAGATTAGATTACTTACAGTGTGGAAACAGGCCCTTCGGCCCAACAAGTCCACACCGACCCGCCGAAGCGCAACCCACCCATACCCCTACATTTACCCCTTACCTAACACTATGGGCAATTTAGCATGGCCAATTCACCTGACCCGCACATCTTTGGTGAACCAAGTTGGTTGGTCGACCATTAATAGTGCTATAAAATACAACTGAGTTGATTGACTCTCTTATATTCAAGGCGTATACTCAAGGCTGAGATAGATTCTTGATCAGTCGGGAATCAAGGGTGATAGAGACAGGGCCAGAAAGGATCAGTCATGATCTATTGAAAAGAGCAGGCTCTCAGGGTCAAAGGGCTTTCTCCTGTTCCTATTTCCTATCATGTTATGGTCTTATATCATCAAGCTCAGTGATCTGGCAGGAGTCTCATTCATCTGGATCTGTTCTCCCTGTTAAATGACTTAGAAACATTATAGGAGTTGCAGGAAAAAAACTGCAAGGAACTTGAATGAAAACAACTAAAAGGAAAGGATGAACAGATTGGAATTATTTTCTCTAGTAGAGAGAAAACGGTGTTTTCCCTGGAGCATCAGAGGTGACCTGATAGAGGTTTATAAAATCATGAGGGGCACGGATTAGGTAAATAGACAAGGATTTTTCCCTGGGGTGGGGGAGTCCAGAACTAGAGGGCATAGGTTTAGGATGAGAGGGAAAAGATATAAAAGGGACCCAAGGAGTAATGCTTTCAAGCAGTGGGTGGTACATGTATGGAATGAGCTGTCAGAGGAAGTGGTGAAGGCTGGTTAAAAAAAAACAACATTTAAAAGGCGCCTGGATGGGTATGTGAATAGGAAAGTTTTAGAGGGATATGGGCCAACTGCTGGCAAATGGGAATAGATTAGTTAGGACACCTGGTAGGTAAGAGTCTGTGCTTGTGGGGAGTTTGTGAAGTATAAGTTGTGAATATGAAATGGTTACTTAATCGAACCCCCGTTCCAGTTTCAACTTTGATATACCTGAGCAGCTGAAGTCAATTGGGAGAAATTTGGTCCCTTACATGAGTTCAGTCGATTGATTCCAGGAATGAGGAGCTTGCCTTACAAAGAGAGATTGAGCTGTTTTGACCAATACTCTCCGGTGTGTTCAGGAATGAGAGGAGATCTAACTGAGGTACATATGACGATAAAGGGGATCGGCAAAGTTGGTGTAGAATGGAATTTTCCTCATGAAATTGAGGAGAAGTCATAGTCTTAGGATAAAGGATAGCAGGTTTAAAACAGAGATGAGGTGACATTCCTTCTCTCTACGTGTCGTGAATCTGTGGAATTCACAATCCCAGAGTGTGGTAGATGCTGGCACATTGAGTAAATTTAAGGGGAAGGTTGACAGATGTTTAATGAGGAGAAAGTGAGGACTGCAGATGCTGGAGATCAGAGTCAAAATGTGGTGCTGGAAAAGCACAGCCGGTCAGGCAGCATCCAAGGAGCAGGAGAGTTGATGTTTGGAGCATAAGCTCTTCATCAGGAACGTGGGGGAGGCCCAAGGAGGCTGAGAGATAATTGGGATGGAGGTGGAGCTGGGAAAAGGTAGCTGGGAATGTGATAGGTAGGTGAAGGTGGGGGGAGGCTGATAGTGAAAAGTCGGGATGGAGGGTAGAGCGGATAGGTGGAAAGGAAGATGGACAGGTAGGAGAGGTCAAGAGGGCAATGCTGAGTTGAAAGGTTGGATCTGGGATAAGGTGGGAGGAGGGGAAATGAGGAAACTTGTGAAATTGACTGATCTTGCAGAAGATGAGGCTAGAATCTGGTGGTGGAGGAGGCCCAGGATTTGCATGTCCTTGGCGGAATGGGAGGGGGAGTTGAAGTGTTCAGCACAGGGCAGTGCAGTTGTTCAGAGCGTGTGTCCCGGAGATATTCTCTGAAATGTTCTGCAAGTTGACATCCTGACTCCCCAATGTACAGGACACCACATCGGGAGCAACAGAGACTGTAGATGATGTGTATGTGCAAGAAAATCACTGTCGGATTTGGAAGGATCCTATGGGACCTTGGCTGAAGGTGAAGGGGGAGGTATGGGTGCAGGTTTTATACTCTTGCAGTATCAGGGAACAGTGCTGGGAGTGAAGGGAAGGTTGGTGGGTGGGCATGGATCTAACAAGGGAGCCACGGAAGGAATGGTCTCTTTGGAATGCAGATAGGGATGGGGAGGGAAATATATCCTTAATGGTGGGGTCTGTTGAAGGTGGCAGAAATGGCAGACAATAGTCTGCTGCTCTTGTACTACTAGATGGACGTGACCGTGGGTTTGGAAGGTGCTGTCTGAGAATCTTGAGTGAATTTCTGCAGTGCAGCTTGTAGATAGTACACATTGCTGCTACTGAGTGTTGGTGGTGGAGCAAGTGAATGCATGTGGATGTGGTGCCAATCAAGTGGGCTGCTTTGTCCTGGATAGTGTCAAGCTTTGTGAGTGTTGTTGGAGCTGCACCCATCCAAGCAAGTGGGGAGTATTCCATCATACTCCTGAGTTGAGTGTTGTAGATGGTGGAGAAAATGAGGACTGCAGATGCTGGAGATCAGAGCTGAAAATGTGTTGCTGGAAAAGCGCAGCAGGTCAGGCAGCATCCAAGGAACAGGAGATTCGACGTTTCAGCATAAGCCCTTCTTCAGGAATGTTGTAGATGGTGGACAGGCTTTGGGGAGTCAGGAGGTGAGTTACTTGCTGCTGTATTCCATGTAATCCCATGTATTCTTGGCATAGATTTGTTAAAAACATTGAAGTATGACTGTGAAATGGTTTCCAAAAAAAAACTGATCCATCCAGTCCCTTAGGAGACTCTAGTCGAGGCTACATGGCTATGATTTGAAGCTACTCTGAAGTAAATGATCAAGGCAACCTGAAAAAACAATAATGGACCATGGCCGATACCATGAGAATAAAATCACAGAGGATGGGATAATGGAAGCTAGTAGGAGGATTGCCATCTCCAGTGGTCCTCAGCATCACAGACACCAGTCTCCAGCTAATTTGATTCATTCCACATGATGTCAAGAAACAGTTGGGGACACTGGATACTGCAAAAGCTACAAGCCCTGACAACATTCTGCCACAGTAATGAAGGTGTGTGCTCATGAACCTGCTGCTCCCCCAGCCAAGCTATTCCAGTACAGAGTCAAAACGTTTGGTGCTGGAAAAGCACAGCTGGTCAGGAAACATCCGAGGAGCAGGAGAGTGGATGCTTCGAACATACGCTCGTCATCAGGAATGAAAAGCTGATGCTCAAAACGTCGACTCTCCTGCTCCTCGGATGCTGACTGACCGGCTGTGCTTTTCCAACGCCACACTCTTCAACTCTGATCTCCAACAGCTGCAGTCCTCACTTTCTCCTGTTCCCGTACAGCCACAACACTGGCATCAATCCAGCAGTGTGGAAAATTGTCCAGTTAAGCCTGTGCACAAAATATAGAAGAACTAGTTACTGAAAAACATAATGTGCTGGAGAAACTCAACAGGTCTGGCAGCAACTGTAGAGAAAGAAACAGAGTGAACCTGTTGAACACTTTGTCAGAACAGCCAATTACTGTACCGTCAGTCTACTCTCAATCATCAAAGAAGTGATGGACAGTGTTATCAATAATGCTATCAAGCAGCACCTGCTCAGTAATGACCTGCTCAGAGACGCTCAGTTTGGGTTCCGCTAAGGCCACTCAGCTCCTTGACCTCATTACAGCCTTGTCCCAAACATGGACAAATAGATGAATTCCAGAGGTGAGATGGAAGTGAAATCAAGGCTGCATTGGACAAAGTGTGGCATCATGGAGCCCGAACAAAGTTGGAATCAATGGGAATCAGGGGGCAAACTCTCTGCTGGTTGGACTCATGTCTGGCATAAAGGAAGATGGTCGCAGTTGTTGGAAGTCAGTCATCTCAGCTCCAGGATATCTCTGCAGGAGTTCCTCTGGGTAATGTCCTTGGTCCAATCATCATCAGCTGCTTTATCAATGACCTTCCCTCCATCATAAAATCAGGGGTAGGGATGTTTGCTGATGATTGCACAATGTTCAGTACCATTCACAACTCCTCAGATACTGAAGCAGTCCATGTACAAATGCAAGAAGATGTGGACAAGATCCAGGCTTGGGCAAACAATTGACAAGGGACATTTATGCCACATAAATGCCAAGCAATGACCACCGCCAATCAGGGACAATCTAACCACCATCCCTTAATATTCAGAGGTATTACCATCACTGAATCCCCCACTACCCAACATCTTGGGAGTTAACATTGACTCACTGGCTAACGTGGACTCATTACATAAACACAACGGCTGTAAGAACAGGTCAGAGGCTAGGAATACTGTGGCGAGTAATTTACCTCCTAACTCCCTAAAGCCTGTTCACTATCTACAAGGAGTGTGATGGAACACTCCCCCCTTGCCTGGATGGGAGCAGCTCCAACAACACTCAAGAAGCTCAACACCGTCCAGGACAATGCAGCCCGCTTGATTGGCACCATATCCATGAACATCCACTCCCTCCACCACCAATGCTCAGTAGGAGCAGCGTGTACAATCTACAAGATGCACTGCAGAAATTCAACAAAGGCCTTTAGACAGCACCTTCCAAACCCACACCTATTTCCATCAAGGAGGACAAGGGCACCACTTGCAAGTTCCCCTCCAAGCCACTCACCATCCTGACTTGGAAGTATATCGCCATTCCTTCACAGTCACTGGATCAAACTCCTGGAATTCCCTCCCCAAGGGCATTGTGGGTTAACCCACAGGACATGGACTGCAGTGGTTCAAGAAGGCAGCTCCCCACCACTTTCTCACCACTAGAGACGAGCGATAAATGCTTTCCCTGTTTAGTTGAATCCCTTTGAACGGCCACAGAACTGACACTTTGAGGTTGGTTTTTAATTCCCCAGTGTTGGTGGAATTTTAAAATCAACACATTGCTTGATCAGGAGCCGATATAGGTCAGTGAACACAGGGCTGATTGATGAACAGGACTCGGTGGGGGTTAAGACATGGGCTGTAGAAGGATGACCTTGAGCTTATTGAATACAAAACGTGGTGGACAGTCAGGAGAGCATTACAATAGTCAAATCCAGAGGCAATAAAAACATGAATGAAGGTTATTGCAGGAGAGGAGGTGCGACAGAGCAATCGAGCAATGGGGTGGACATAGACCATCTTAGTGAGAACATGAATAAGAGGTTAGAAGCTCAACTCACAGCAAAACATCACACTACGAGGTTGTGAACAGCCTCGTTTAGCCTCAGACTGTTGATAAGGGTCAGGGTGAAGTTAGACTAGGGATCAGAATTTGAAGAGGAGACTGAAAACAAGGGCTTTAGGGTTCACAATACTTGTCTGGAGGAAACCTCAGCTCATCCAGGACTGGATGTCAGAATAGCAGCCTGATAATTTAGCAACAGAAACGGCGGGGCGTGTGGGCACCCTTGGAATCATCAGTGTACATACAAAGACTAACGTGGTGCTTTGAGCTGCACCAATGGGCAATGCGTCAATGAAAATTAGGAGGGGGCCAATAATGGATCTTCAGGATGACCTGCAGGGGGTGCAGTTTGGAAGTATGAAGAGAAACCATTGTCACCGATAACTCTAGCTACGATGAGGCTGTTCAGAATGGACATACATCGGACAGTCAGAGCCAGTGGGATAGTGGAAGTGGGATGATTAAGAGCGTTGATGGTTGGGAAGGTGACATGGCAACATAGGGTGGATCATAGGATGGGCCAACCTTTTCCCAAGGCGAAATACTGCAGATGCTGGAAATCTGAAACAAACACAGAGAATGTTGAAGAAACTCAGCAGGTCCGGCAGTGTAAGTAGAGCGAGAGACAGAGAGAGAGACAGACAGACAGAGTTAACAGTTTGAGTCCTGTCTGACCCATCTTCAGAGCCTTTTCCAAGGACATCCAAGATTGTTTTTCAGACTGGAGGCCTGTGACCAGTGGTGTGCCATAAGGATCAGTGCTGGGTCCACTACTTTTCATCATTTACATAAATGATTTGGGTATGAGCGTAAGAGGTAGAGTTAAGTTTGCAGATGACCCCAAAATTGGAGGTGTAGTGGACAGTGAAGAAGGTTACCTCAGATTACAACATCTTGATCAGATGGACCAATGGGTTGAGGAGTGGCAGATGGAGTTTAATTTAGATAAATGCGAGGTGCTGCATTTTGGGAAAGCAAATCTTAGCAGGACTTATACACTTAATGGTAAGGTTCTAGGGAGTGTTGCTGAACAAAGAGACCTTGGAGTGCAGGTTCATAGCTCCTTGAAAGTAAAGTCGCAGATAGATAGGATAGTGAAGAAGGCATTTGGTATGCTTTCCTTTATTGGTCAGAGTATTGAGTACAGGAGTTGGGAGGTCATGTTGCAGCTGTACAGGACATTGTTTAGGCCACTATTGGAATACTGCGTGCAATTCTGGTCTCCTTTCTATTGGAAGGATGTTATGAAATTTGAAAGGGTTCAGAAAAGATGTACAAGGATGTTGCCAGGGTTGGAGGATTTAAGCTGTAGGGAGAGGCTGAACAGGCTGGGGCTGTTTTCCCTGGAGAGTTGGAGGCTGAGGGGTGACCTTATAAAGGTTTATAAAATCATCAGGGGCATGAATAGGATAAATAACCAAAGTGTCTTTCCTGGGGGAGTCCAGAACTAGAGGGCATAGGTTTAGAGTGAAAGGGGAAAGATATAAAAGAGACCTAAGGGGCAACGTTTTCACTCAGAGTGTAGTATGTGCATGGAATGAGCTGCTGGTACAACTACAGCATTTAAGAGGCATTTGGATGGGTATATGAAGAGAAAGGATTTGGCGGGATATGAGCTGGGTGCTGGCAGGTGGGACTGGATTGGGCTGGGATATCTGGTCAGCGTGGATAAGTTGGACCGAAGGGCCTGTTTCTGTGCTGTACATCTCTATGACTCTCTGTCTTTGAAGGGTAACAGAAGCATGAGTGTTCCTTTGGGCACTGGCTGGCCCTCTGCCACCCTGGAGATCTCAGCCTCCCCTACCCTTTAGACCAGCTGGCACCTCAGGGGCAGGCCTGTCAACCAGTGAGTTGCCGAGGAGATTAGCCAAAATGGTGGCAAAGGATAAATTCCGAAATGGTTCTGTTGTTGCTGCTGGGTCACGTATTCAGGACACGCTGACAATGAGGTGCAATCAGTTTAATTTTCTTTGGCCTAGGGGCCCTGTGAATAGTTCAATTTAGTTTTTGTAGAAGCAGCTACCTGCACTGCCAACAGCCCCCATCGCCCTGGTTCTGAAAGTTGCAATGAACGGGTGCGTTTATTCAGAGAGCAGTGCTAACAGAGCTCTGCTCTGTGGTGTTAATTCCAACTCCAATGTTCAGCATTTAGAAGTTCACAGAACTCCCATTTTGTACAGAGTCGTGCAACAGGAACTGCGCACACAGTTAAAAGTCACCCGGGATATTGAGAGCAGGCAGCTAATAAACATTGTCTGCACTCTGTCAGTGCGCCATGTCGCATGCAGCCGTTTTTAAACAGCAAATGGAAGCAAACAATCCCTCCGATTTCACTGGCACCCCTCCAGCTCGCTCCACTTCGGAAACGTGCGACAGGCATTCCCCTCCTGTTGACAGGTCAGAGAACTTACTGCAGGAGTCGTGCCTGTAAGCCGTTCCAGGGTTGTGCACAACAGAGCTACCTCGTAAATAAAAACCCAGAGAGGCTGGATAAGCTCGGGTTGTTTACCTTGGAGCAGAGAAGGGTGAGCCTAACAGAGGTGTGCAGGACTACGAGGGGCACGGGCAAAGTGGATAGAAAGCAGCCATTACCCTTAGTTGAAGTGGAAAGTAAAAGAGACGCACTTATATAGGAAAATGTTTCAATGGATTTGAGGGCGAAGCTTCTCACCCAGAGGGTGATGGGGACCTGGGAGGGTCGTTGAAGTGAGAGACCTCATCACCTTGATGACCACTTGGAATGTCGTAACATTCAAAAGGTTATGGGCCTGGTAACAATAACAATTAAGTCTAAAAAAACAAATCTGCTGAGGGAAAGTGAGACTAGGAGTGGACTTTGGCAGTACAGACCTGATGGGCCTTTTCTGTCCTGTATTGATTCTAAAGTGACAGTGATGAACGACCTGCCCACTCCCCCACAATGAGGATTGTCAGCCTTCCCTTTAGCTGTCCTGAGCCCCGAAGCTCCGGAATCCCATCCCTGAACCTCTCCACATCTGTACCACTTTATGTTCAGGACACTCCTGAAAACCAACCACTTTGGACAAGTGATCAGTCACCTGTCCCCTAATTACTCCCTATGTAACCCATTCTGTTCATTGTATAGCACCACTGTGAAAATACCCGGGAAAATCTTATCTTGAGATATGCTATATAAATGCAAAGATGTTGTTGTTGTAGGGTCATCAGCAATCCAGGATTACTCTCGAATCTGCAGGAATGAAAGATTGATCTTCGGGATACCGTGATTAGATGTCAGGCGTTGTTTCCAATTTTCTTTGAAGTCTTTCATTGATTCCTTTGCTGGGTACTGGAGGTTGTGAACAATAACTGTTTGACTGGGCAGGTTGATAGGATGCAGGAGATCAAACAATGAATCTCCAGCAATTTGTAAATTGGTAACTCAACCTTGGGCAGAGTCTTTATGAAACAATCCTGTAGCAGCATAAAGGGAAAAAAAAGACAGCAAAACTTAAATTTATGTAGCACCTTATCATACTTCTTAGAATATTATCTAAGGAAACATTGGAGGCAATCCAGAGAAGGTCCAATAGACTGTCTACAGTTAAGGAAGGACTGTCTTATGGGGAAAGGTTGGGTCATTTGGGCCGATACTCATTGGAATATAGAAAAATCTTATTAAATTGGAAGTAGGTTTGCTCGCTGAGCTAGCAGGCTCGTTTTCAGATGTTTCGTCACCATACTAGGCAACATCAACAGTGAGAGTCTCCAGAAAGTTTCACTGGAGGCTCACTGATGATGTTGCCTAGTATGGTGACGAAACATCTGAAAACAAACCTTCCAGCTCAGCGAGCAAACTTACATCCAGAACCTCAACCTGAGCTACAAGCCTTCTCAAAACTCGATAGTCTTATTGAATGATGCAAGATTCTTAGAGGACTTGACAGGCTAGATGTGGAAAAGTGGTTTCCCTCTGTTGGAGAGCTTTGGGTCAGAGGATGTAATCTCAGATTAAAGGATGCACATTTAAACAGAGACGTGGAAAAATTTCTTCTGTGAGGTTGGGGGATCTGCGGAATTCTTTACAAAAGAGCTGTCGAGTCTGGGTCTTTAGGTGTATTCAAGGCTGAGATGGAGAGATTTTTAATTAGTCAGGGAATCAAGGGTTATGGGAAAAAAACCAGGAGGGTGGAGTTAAGATTTATCAGATCAGCCATGATCTCACAGAATAGCAGGAGTAGACCCAATGGACTGAATGGGCTACTTCTGCTCCGATTGGTCTAAATATCACAAAATGCTTCATGTGTAGAGAGTTACATTGCAGAGGATAAATTCTAAATGTACTCATTTTAAGAGGGGGTGCAGGAACCTGGGAAATATGTACTCAAGTTATCTAAACAACATCGCACACTCAGAAAGTGCTCATACAGGCTTTTGAGAAACTTGGCTTTCACAAATTGTTTCCGCGCTGCACATCTCTATGATTCTACGTGGACGATCTGACAAGGAAAAGCAAAATACCACAGACACTGAACATCTGAAATACTAACGGAATGTGCTGGAAATTATCAGCTGACCCAGCACCATCTGTAAAGAGAGGAACCGAGTTAATATTTCGAGTCTCTTTGAAGCCTCCTGTTTGGAGTTCCTTTAAAATCTATCGTCAACCTGAACTGAGGTATTGTGTCTCATCCTGGGAAGCACACTTTTGGAAGGATTCGAAGGCTTTCGAGAGCATTCAGCAATGATTTCTGAGTGTGATTGCAGAGGTCAGTTAGTTGAGTAAATAGGAAGGGGGTGAATGAAAACAGGAAGTGTTAGAGAAACTCAGCCCTGTCTGGAAACTTTTATGTCGAGACAGAGAGAGAGAGCGAGAGAGAAAGCAGGATAACATTTTAAGCCCAATATTGCTCTTCTTCAGAACTCCTGTTTCTCCTGCACTTCCTGCTTTGATTCCAGCACCCACAGTGGAAGTAGTGATGTGGTGGCAATGTCACTGGACTGGTAATCGAGAACTCCAGGCCCATGTTTTGGGGACATGTGTCTGAATCCCACTACAGTAGATAGTGAAATAGTAGGCTTAATAGCAACCATATAACCATTGTCAATTGTTTCAAAAAAAGGGTTCACTAATGTCTTTCAGGAAAGGAAATTCGCTGTTCTTACCTCATCTGGGCTATATGTGAGCTCAGACCCTAACAATATGGTTGGCTCTTCACTGCCCCTTAGCCAATGAGGGATGGGCAACAGCCAGAGACTGTGAATCCCTGTGAATGAATAATAAAGGTAGAAGTGCCTTACTGTTTTTAGAAGATGCCTGGGCTTTGCTCCTTGGAGAAGATATAAAAGGTTAACCATACCTTGAATCTCAGAATTGCTACTGAGCATGTGCATGAAGACCATGATGATGTTAAATTACTTGGATGGAGGAGCTGGGCCTATCGGATTCTAGAGGTGTCCCGTCTCAGTACCTCCTGTTTATGGTTATAGTTTTTAAAATTAGCTGATGTTTACTGACATGAGTGCGACATGACTACCTTCTAATAACAACGTAGACCTGAAGTTAGTGCAGAAGAGAAGGTGCAGAGGAGATTTTGATAGAGTTTTTCAAAACCATGAAAGGTCCAGACGGCAAAGGTCAGAAGAATGCCATTCCCTTTGGTGAAAAGGTCAAGGTGCAAAGGGCAAAGTACAAAACTTGACCTACTTTGGGAAATAAGGCAGGGCAGGTGACGGAGGTGCCAGTGGGGGACCACTTTGGGGCCAGCGACCATAATTCTATTGGTTTTAAAATAGTGATGGAAAAGGATAGACCAGATCTAAAAGTTGAAGTTCTAAATTGGAGAAAGGCCAATTTTGACAGTATTAGGCAAGAACTTGAAAAAGCTGACTGGGGGCAGATTTTCACAGGTAAAGGGACGGCTGGAAAATGGGAAGCCTTCAGAAATGAGATAACGAGAATCCAGTGAAATTATATTCCTGTCAGGGTAAAAGGAAAGGCTGATAGGTGTAGGGAATGCTGGATGACTAGAGGAATTGAGGGTTGGGTTAAGAAAAAGAAGGAAGCATATGTCAGCGATAGACAGGATAGATCGAGTGAATCCTTAGAAGAGTATAAAAGCAGTAGCAGTAGGAAATGAGGAGGGCAAAAAGGGGGCATGAGATAGCTTTGGCAAATAGAATTAAGGAGAATCCAAAGAGTTTTTACAAATGCGTTAAGGACAAAAGGGTAACTAGGGAGAGAATAGGGCCCCTCAAAGATCAGCAAGGCAGCCTTTGTGTGGAACTGCAGGAGGTGGGGAGATACCAAACAAGTATTTTGCATCAGTAAGGACATGGAAGATATAGACTGTAGGGAAATAGATGGTGACATCTTGAAAAATGTCCATATTACAGAGAAGGAAGTGCTGGATGTCTTGAAATGTATAAAATAGGATAAATCCCCAGGACTTGATCAGGTGTATCCCAGAACTCTGTGGGAAGCTAGGGAAGTGATTGCTGGGCCCCTTGCTGAAATATTTGTATCATCGATAGTCACAGGTAAGGTGTCGGAAGACTGAAGGTTGGCTAACGTGGTGCCACTGTTTAAGAAGGGCGGTAAGGACAAGCCAGGGAACTATAAACCAGTGAGCCTGACCTCAGTGGTGGGCAAGTTGTTGGAGGGAATCCTGAGGGATAGGATGTACATGTATTTGGAAAGGCAAGGATTGATTAGGGATAGTCAACGTGGCTTTGTGCGTGGGAAATCATGTCTCACAAACTTGATTGAGCTTTTTGAAGAAGTAACAAAGAGGATTGATGAGGGCAGAGCAGTAGATGTGATCTATAAGGACTTCATTAAAGCGTTCAACAAGGTTCCCCGTGGGAGACTGGATAGCAAGGTTAGATCTCATGGAATACAAGGAGAACTAGCCATTTGGATACAGAACTGGTTGAAAGATAGAAGACAGAGTTAGTGGTGGAGGGTTGTTTTTCAGACTGGAGGCCTGTGACCAATGGAGTGCCACAAGGATCGGTGCTGGGTCCACTACTTTTCATCACTTACATAAATGATTTGAATGTGAGCATGAGGTATAGTTAGTAAGTTTGCAGATGACACCAAAATTGAAGGTGTAGGGAACAGTGAAGAAGGTTCCCTCAGATTACAACGGGACCTTGATCAGATGCACCAATGGGCTGAGGAATGGCAGATTGAATTTATTTTAGATAAATGTGAGGTGCTGCATTTTGGGAAAGCAAATCTTAGCAGGACTTATATACTTAATGGTAAGATCCTAGGGAGTGTTGCTGAACAAAGAGACCTTGGAGTGCAGGTTCATAGCTCTTTGAGAGTAGAGTCATGGGTAATTAGGATAGTGAAGAAGGCGTTTGGTATGCTTTCTTTTATTGGTCAAAGTATTGAGTACAGGAGTTGGGAAGTCATGTTGTGGCTGTACAAGACATTGGTTAGGCCACTTTTGGAATATTGTGTGCAATTCTGGTCTCCTTCCTATCGGAAGGATGTTGTGAAACTTGAAAGGATTTAGAAAAGATTTACAAGGATGTTGGAGGATTTGACCTATAGGGAGAGGCTGAATAGGCTGGGGCTATTTTCCTTGGAGCATTGGAGGCTGAGGGGTGACCTTATAGAGGTTTATAAAATCATGAGGGACATGGATAGAGTAAATAGACAAGGTCTTTTCCCTGGGGTGGGGGAGTCCAGAACTCCCCCAGAGTCCAGAGGGAAAAGATTTAGGATGAGAGGGGAAAGATATAAAAGAGACCTAAGGGGCAACTTTTTTTATGCAGAGGGTGCTGCGTGTATGGAATGAGCTGCCAGAGGAAGTGGTGAAGGCTGGTACAATTGCAACATTTAAGAGGCATCTAGATGGATATGTGAATAGGAAGGGTTTAGAGGGGTGTGAGCCGGGTTCTGGCAGGTGGGACTAGATTGGGTTGGGATATCTGGTCGGCATGGATGGGTTGAACTGAAGGGTCTGTTTCCTTGCTGTACATCTCTATGACCCTATGACTCTATGACTATAACCTGTTGGTGTGTGATTTTTAAACATGATTTTATAAACTTCTATAAGGTCTCCCCTCAGCTCCAATGCTCCAAGAAAAATAGCCCCAGCCTATTCAGCCTCTCCCTGTCGCTCAAATCCTCCAACTCCTCAGACTCTGAGTAGTGATTGCCAAATACCCACAGCCTCAGTTTGATAAAAATAAATCATTTTTATGCAGCAAATGGTTAGGAACTGGAGTGCATTGCCTGTGGGTGCTCCAAGGATGGGCAGGTAGGGTGGAGTGGCCATGCTAAATTACCCCATAGTGTCCAAGGATGGCAGGTTAGGGTGGAGTGGCCATGCTAAATTACCCCATAGTGTACAGGGATGGGCAGGTGAGGGAGGCTCACCATGCTAATTTGCCCCATAGTGTCCAGGGATAAGCAGGTTAGGGTGGATTGGCTGTGCTGACTTGCTACAGAGTGTCCACAGATGGGCAGTATAGGGAGGAAAGACACAGCTGGTCAGGCAGCATCCGAGAAGCAGAAGAATTGACGTTTCAGGCAAAAGCCCTTCATCAGGTTAAGTTCATTCAGCACCACACTCTTCGACTTCAATGATGGGAGTGAGATAATTGTCTGTACATATAAACATAGAAGTGAGGAGCAGGAGTAAGCTATTTGGCCCATTGAGCCTGATATCCTTTTAAGTAAAGATCATGGCTCATCTGATTGTCACCTCATCTTTACATTCCTGCCTACCTCCAATAACCTCTTGCTTATCCAGAATCTAGTGACTTCTTATTTAAGTATATCCAGCGACTTGGTTTCCACTGCCAAATGAAGAAGTGAGATTCAATACTGATGAGCCTCTGACAGAAAACAATTTCTCCTCAACTTTGTCTCAAACGAGCAAGCCCTTATAATTAACTGTGACCCCCTAGTTCTAGAATCCCTGACAGAGGAAACATCCTTTCCACATCCACCCTGTCAAAACCGCTCAGAATTTTACATAGAGTCATAGAGTCATAGAGATGTACAGCATGGAAACAGACCCTTCGGTCCAACCCGTCCATACCGACCAGGTATCCCAACCCAATCTAGTCTCACCTGCCAGTACCCGGCCCATATCCCTCCAAACCCTTCTTATTCATATACCCATCCAAATGCCTCTTGAATGTTGCAATTGTACCAGCCTCCACCACATCCTCTGGCAGCTCATTCCATACACGTTCCACCCTCTGCATGGAAAAGTTGCCCCTTAGGTCTCTTTTATATCTTTCCCCTCTCACCCTAAACCTATGCCCTCTAGCTCTGGATTCCCCGACCCCAGGCATAAGACTTTGTCTATTTATCCTATCTATGCCCCTCATAATTTTGTAAACCTCTATAAGGTCATCCCTCAGCCTCTGACGCTCCAGGGAAAACAGCCCCTGCCTGTTCAGCCTCTCCCTGTAGCTCAGATCCTCCAACCCTGACAACATCCTTGTAAATCTTTTCTGAACCCTTTCAAGTTTCACAACATCTTTCCGATAGGAAGGAGACTAGAATTGCATGCAATATTCCAACAGTGGCCTAACCAATGTCCTGTACAGCCGCAACATGACCTCCTGTACTCAATACTCTGACCAATAAAAGAAAGCATACCAAACGTCTTCTTCACTATCCTATCGACCTGTGACTCCACTTTCAAGGAGCTATGAACCTGCACTCCAAGGTCTCTTTGTTCAGCAACACTCCCTAGGACCTTACCATTAAGTGTTCAACCAAATATGCTCAATATTCTTCTAAATTGCATTGAATGCCACAAACACACACCAGATTAGATTACCTACAGTATGGAAACAGGCCCTTCAGCCCAACAAGTCCACACCGACCCTCTGAAGAGTAACCCACCTAGACCTTATATTTACCCTTGCCTGATGCATCTAACACGCTGGGCAATTGAGCACGGCCAATTCACCTGACCTGCACATCTTCGGATCGTGGGAGGAAACTGGAGCACCCGAAGGAAACCCACGCAGACACAGGGAGAATGTCAAACTCCACACAGACAGTCACCCAAGGTGGAATCAAACCCAGGACCCTGGCACTGTGAGGCAGCAGTGCTAACCACTGAGCCACCGTGCCATCCAATTCTGAGGAAGGGTCACCAGACCCGAGATGTTAATTTTGACTTCTCTTTACAGATGCTGCCAGACCCACTGAGCTTTTCTGTTTCTGTTTCTGATTAACAGCATCCACAGTTCTTTCGGTTTTTATTTGCAATGAATGCAAGCCTAGCTTCTGCAAGTTTTCTTCATAAGAAAACGTGCTCATTCTGGGTATTAGTCGAGTAAACCTTCTCTGAACTATTTCCGATGCATTTAGATTGATCCTTAAATCAGGAAGCCAATACTGGTCACAATACTCCAGGTGCAGTCTCACCCAAACTGTGTATAACTGATGCGAAACCTCTCTGTTTTTGCATTAATTCCCATTGTAACAATTCTATTTGCTTTTCTGATTATCTGCTGCACTTGTACACTGGCTTATTGTGGTTCTTGCATTTGGATACCCAAATCTGTCTGTATCTTAGATCTCTGCAATCTCTCTCTATTTAGATAAATGCCTCTTTCATTCCTCCTGGGCCTAACACACAATTTCAAACTCTTATATATTATCTGGCACCATGCACCAGACCTTTACCCATTTATTTAACTTTTCTATATCTTTGTATAACTTCCTTATATACTCTCCACAACTTCCTTACCTGCCTATCTTGTGTAATCAGTAATTTAGCAACCAAACGTTTTATCTCTTCATTTAAGTTTTTTGTATAAATTGTAAAATTTTGAAGGCCCATTACTGATCGCTGTGGATCAGTGATCCCACTTATAAAACCTAGCCAAACAAAATTGAAGTGACTCTGTTTCTGTTGGTAGCTAGCCAATCTTTTAACCCGGCCAATAAGTTATCCCCTATACCCTGAGCTTTTATTTTCCACAATAAACAATATGGCACCTCATCAAATGTCTCCTGGAAATTTAAGGAAAGTACATCCCTCTATCCACAGCACTCGTTACTTCCTCAAACAAGTCCAATAAACATAACTTTCCTTCCACAAAACTTTGTTGACTCTGTCTGATTAACTCGATTGTTTCCAAGTACCTTATATAAATAACACTGTTAGTAATTTCTTCAAACCTAATAATCTTCATAATAACCTCCATAATTTCCTTATGAGAGCTGTTAAGCCTGTAGTTTCCTGCTTTCTGCCTCCCTCCCTTTTATTTTAGTGAGGAGGTACGTTTGCAATCTTCCACTTTAATGGAATCACTGTAAAGTAATGCAACTACTTTTCTTTTTAATTCCTCTTTTGTATCTCAGATTTGTACCTAGCTACATTGTACCTAAGGTTGCGCCATAAGAGACAACATTGTAAATCTTTCTGTACTTCTGAACTTGAATACAGGTAACAATAAAAGATACTCTATTGCATTCTACTCCTCAGTCTGTGGAGTTTTTGAAAATTAGACTTAATGCATCAACTATCTCACTAGCCACTTCTTCCAAGACCCTCGGTTGAATTCCATCAGAACCTGATCGACCTGTCAGAGCACAGCTCCAACAATTTGCTCAGCTCCTCTTCCTTGGTCATTGTAAGGTTCTGGAGTTCCTCCCTCCTTTCCATTTCCTGAATTACAGCAATTTCCGGAATGTCTGCTGTGTCCTCAATAGTGAAGATTAATATAAATATCTGTTCAATTCATTTTAGATAAACACATGAATATGCAAGGAATGGAGCGAGATGGGCTAAGGGCAAGCTGAAGGAATTAGTTTAATTTGGTGTCATGTTTGGCATAACCTTGTGGGGCAAAGGGTCTATTCCTCTGCTGTACTGTGCGATGACCTAACTGTCATCCCCTTATTCTCCACCATCAAATCCCCAGACTCAATTTTTATTAATCCAGGATTTGCTTTATCTTAATACTCACTTTGTTAGCTGTTTCCTTTCTAAATATCTACAGAAAACTTATTATCTGTTTTGATATTTCTGGCTACCTTTCTCTCATACTCTAATTTTTCTCAACTTATTAATCTTTTGCTTTTTTTTTCAACATGTTATTCAATCTTCTAACCTGCAACCTATTTTTGTGCAATTATATGCTTTTTCTTTCAGTCTGATGCAGTCTCTAACATCTTTAGTTAACTATGAATGGTGGATTCTCCCTTGGATGTTTTTTTCTCATTGGAATGTATTTACTCCATGTGGTCTGAAATATCCCCTTATATTGTTTATCTGATTTGATTTGATTTGATTAATTATAGTCACATGCACATGAGTACAGTGAAAAGCATTGTTTTGTGACCAGTACAGGCGGATTATATGCAAACAATGACATACAGATCATTAGGGGTTTAGACAGAGTGTGGCATACAGGGTTACAGCTGCACAGGAGGTGCACAAAGCAAGATCAACATTAGCAAGATCAATTTAGATTTAAAAGTGCAGAATGGTTGTAAGAAATGTGAGAATAAGATCTGCTATAGAGAGCTCACAAAGAGTCTGTACATGTTGGCACCATCTTGAATTGCACGCCCTCTGCATCTCTATTGACCTATCCCATAATCTAATTTGCCAGCTCACTTCCCCTAACCCTGTTTTCATGCCCTCATAATTACCCTTAGTTAAGTTTAAAACACTAGTCTTGCACCCATTCCTCTGTCCCTCAAACCGAATGTAAAATTTCAATTTGATTCAGTAAAATCAAGGCTGATCTATTTGTGCTGAAACAGCAAACGCTGGAGATCACAGTGGGTCAAACAGCGTCCATGGAGAGAGAGCAAGCTGATGTTTCGAGTCTGGATGAGTCTTCATCCGAGCTGAAGAAATGTGCGGAGGGGACAGCATTTATGATATAGTTTGGGTGTAGGAGTGGTGGAGTGTAGAGTACTGGCGGAGGAAGTATGTTGATAGTTCGGATTAAGTAATTGGAATGTGGGAATGGCAGAGCAGTGATGTATCTAATTGCTACATGGGAAAGAACAGACAGTCCCACTGGGGTGGGGTGGGGAGGGGAGAGAGGACATGGTGATAGAGAGGGTAACAAACAAAGCTAACAGAGAAGTAATGGCAGTGAGTTTACAATCTGAATGTGTTGAACTCAATGTTGAGCCCTGAACATTGTTAAATGCCTAGTCTGAACATGAGATGCTGTTCCTCCAGTTTGTGCTTCACAGAAACATTGCAGCATGCCCAGGACAGGGAGGTGGGAATGTGAGCAGGACACCGTGCTAAAATGACCAGCTTCTGGAAGGTCATGGTCAAATTCTGCATTTCCATTTATCCCCAATAAACTTTCGTCCTTCTGACTAAAAATCATCTATTCTTCCACCTTAAAAACTTTCTTTCCTAAAGTTCCCAAATTACAAAAACTTTGAGAGAAAGAAATTGTCCTCATCTCTGTCCTAAAGTGGTCTCACCACCAGGAAATATCCCTGCTACTGTCATCTGATCAAGATCGGAATCTCGTACAGTACAATCACTCCTCACCCTTCCAAATTCCGAGCCAAACAAGCCTTATCTGTCCAATCCTTCTTCATAAGACAACCCATTCATTTCAATTTAGGAATGCTTCTCTGAATTGTCTCTAATGCATTTACATCCTTTCTTAAAGTAGGAGACCAAAACTGCAGACAGTATTTGAGATGTAGCCTCACCAATGTATATAATTGAAGCATGGCATTCTTACTGCTTCAGTTTCAATTCCTGTCACTATAACGGACAGCATTCCATTAGGAAGTGCTTTTGTGGTAGTGTCCCTTTTGAGCCAGGGAGGCCTGGGTTCAAGTCCCACTCTGCCCCTAGGATGTGTTATAGCATCCCTAGACAGTTTGATTAAACGTACCTAACATTCCATTCGTGTTTGCAATTATGTACTGTTCTTGTGTACTCATCTTTCATGGCTCATGGCTGATGGGCTTAAACATTAGGGGATGTCCTAAGAAAGAACATAGAACATGGAGTACAGGCAGAGCAGAGTACAGGCCGTTCGGCCCTCAATATTTTGCTGGCTTTCTATCCTACTCTAAGATCCGACTAACCTCCATACCTTACATTTTACTATCATCCACGTACCTAACCAAGAGTCACTTAAAAGTCCTTAACCTATCTGACTCCACTACCACTGCTGACAGTGCATTCCACGCACCCATCACTCTCTGTGTAAAGAACTGACCTCTGACATCTCCCCTAAACCTTCCTCCAATCGTCTTAAAATTATGTCCCCTCATGATAACGTTTCCGCCCTGGCTATCCACTCTAACTATGCCTGTCATCATCTTGTATACTTCTATCAAATCACCTCTCATCCTTCTTCGATCCAATGAGAAAAGCCCTTGCCCCCTCAACCTTTCTTCAGAAGACATACTCTCCACTCCAGGCAGCATCCTGGGAAATCTCCTCTGCAGCATCTCTAAAGATTCCTCATCTTTCCTATAATGAGGTGACCAGAACTGAACATAATATTCCAAGTGTGGACTAACCAAGACTCTATAGAGCTGTAGCATGACCTCACAGCTCTTAAACTCAATCCCCCGCTAATAAAAACCAACACACCATATGCCTTCTTAACAACCCGATCAACCTGGATGGCAACTTTGATGGATGGACATGGGCCCCAAGATCCCTCTGTTCCTCCACACTGTCAAGAATCCTGCCTTTAACTCAGTAATCTGCATTCAAATTTGACCTTCCAAAGTGAATCACTTCACACTTTTCCAGGTTGAACTCCATCTGCTACTTATCAGCCCAGTTCTACATCCTGTCAACGTCTCGTTGCAATCTACAATAGACCTTCGCATTATCCACAACTCCACCAACCTTCGTGTCATCGGCAAACTTACTAAGCTACCCTCCCACTTCCTCATCCAGGTCACTTTTTAATCAGAAAGAGCAGAGCTCCCTGAACAGATCCCTGTGGAACACCACTGGTCACCAAGCTCTAGGCTGAATATATTCCATTTACTACCACCCTCTGTCTTCTATGGGCCAAAACCGTGTAAAAACAATGACTGCAGATGCTGGAAACCAGATTCTGGATTAGTGGTGCTGGAAGAGCACAGCAGTTCAGGCAGCATCCAAGGAGCAGCAAAATCGACGTTTCAGGCAAAAGCCCTTCATCAGGAATAAAGACAGTGAGCCTGAAGGGTGGAGAGATAAGTTAGAGGAGGGTAGGGGTGGGGAGAAAGTAGCATACAGTACAATGAGTGAGTGGGGGAGGGGATAAGGTGATAGGTCAGGGAGGAGAGGGTGGAGTGGATAGGTGGAAAAGAAGATAGGCAGGTAGGACAAGTCCGGATAAGTCATGGGGACAGTGCTGAGCTGCAAGTGTGGAACTAGGGTGAGCCAATTCTGTATCCAGACAGACAAGTTTTCTGTATCCCATGCCTTCTTACTTTCTGAATGAGCCTAACATGGGGATCCTTATTAAACGCCTTGCTATGATCCATGTACACCGCATCCACTGCTCGACCTTCATCGACGTGTTTTGTCACATCCTCAAAGAATTCAATAAGGTTTGTGAGGCATGAACTGCTCCTTACAAAGCCATACTGACTACCTCTAATCAAACTGTGGTTTTCCAAGTAATCATAAATCCTGGCTCTCAGAATCCTCTCCAATACTTTGCACACCACAGATGTAAAACCAACTAGTCTGTAATTCCCAGGGTTATCCCTCTTCCCTTTCTTGAACAAGGGAATATCATTTGCCACCTTCCAATCCTCTGATACTACCCCAGTTGACAAGAGGATGCAAAGATCATCGCCAAAAGTGCAGTAATTTCTTCCCTTGCTTCCTATAGCAACCTTGGGTATATCTCATCTGGCCCAGGGGATTTATCTATCCTTATGTTTTTCAAAAATTTCAGAACACCCTGCTTCTTAACGTCAACCTGTTTGAGCATATCAGCCTCTTTCACACTAAGGGTTTTCCTTAATCCTACCTGCTTGATCGTGCCTCCTTCTAGCTCTCCTAAGTCCATTCTTCAGTTCCTTCCTGTCTACCTTGTAACCCTCTAGAGCCCTGTCCGATCCTTGTCTCCTCAACCTTAAGTAAGCTTCCTTCTTCCTCTTGACTAGATAGATGTTCCACATCCCTTGTCATCCAAGGTTCCTTCACCCTCTCATCTCTTCCTTGCCTCAGTGGGACAAACCTGTCCAACACAATCAGCAGGTGCTCCCTAAACAACCTCCATGCATTTCCCTGAAAACATCTGTTCCAATGTGGGGGCTCCAGTTCCTGCCTAATAGTAGTATTATAATTCCCCCACCCCAGTTAAATAGTTTCCCATACTATCTGTTCCTATCCCTCTCCGTAAGTATAGCAAAGGTCAGGGAGTTGTGATCGCTATCACCGAAATGCTCTCCCACCGAGTGATCTGACACCTGACATGGTTCGTTGCCAAGCACCAAATCCAGTATGGCCTCCTCTCTAGTCGGCCAATCTACATATCGTGTCACTAACCCTTCCTGGACAAAAACTGCTCCATCCAAACTATTTGAACTAAAGAGGTTCCAATCAATGTTAGGGAAGTTAAGGTCACTCATGACAACGACACTGTTACTTGTACTCATTTCCAAAATCTCCCTCCCTATCTGCTCCTCCATGTCTCTGTTGCTATTGGGGGGGGGCCTGTAGAAAATTCCTAATAAAGTGACTGCTCCCCTCCTGTTTCTGATTTGCCCTCATACTGACTCTGTAGACAGACCCACCTCGATGATCTCCCTTTCTGCAGCTGTGATATGATCCCTGATTAGCAATGCCACTCATCCACCTCTTTTACCTTCCACCCATTCCTTTTGAAACATCTAAACCCTGAACATCTAACAATCATTCCTGTCCCTACAATATCCAAATCTCCGTAATGGCCACAACATCATAATTCCAAGTACGGATCCATACTCTGAATTCATCACCCTTATTCCTGATACTTCTTGCATTAAAAAAGAACACCTTCAACCCATCTCACTGACTGCGCCTTTGCCTTATCAAGTGCCTGTCCTTCCTCACAGACTCGATGCATGCTGTACCTGCCTGTTCACTACCTACTCCTTCATCTGATGCATAGCTCAGGTTCCCACCCCCGCTGCCAATCTAGTTTAAACCCTCCTGCAGAGCTCAGCAAACCTCCTACCCAGGGTATTGATGCCCCTCCAGTTCAAATGCAACCCATCCTCCTTGTACAGGTCCCACATTCTCCAGAAGGTATCCCAATGATCCACATATCTAAAGCCCTCCCTCCTACATTAGCTCTGCAGCCACATGTTCATCTGCACCCGCTCTCTGTTCCTACCCTCACTAGCCCATGGCACTGGTACCAGTCCTGAGATCACTACTTTTTCATCCTGCCTTCTAGCTTCCAACCTAACTCCCTATACTCACGTTTCAGGTCCTCCTCCCTTTCCCTACCAATGTCATTAGTACCGATGTGTACCACAGTTTCTAGCTTCTCTCCCTCTCCCTTAAAAATCCTGTAGACTCAATCCAAGATATCCTGACCCTGGCACCTGGGAGGCAACACACCATCTGGGAGTCTCGCTCGTGACCAAAGTGTTCCTCTCATGATTACATCTCCTATCATAATCACTCTCCTATGCTTCCTCCTTCCCTTCTGAGTCACAGAGCCAGGTTCAGTTCCAGGGACCTGCCACTGTGGCTTTGCCCTGGTAGATCATTCCCCCACAGCAGTTTCCAAAGGGGTACACTTATTATGGAGAAGAATGGCTAAGGGGGATCCCTGCACTGTCTGCCTATTCCCTTTCCCTCTCCTGACAGTCACCTAGCTACCTATGTCCTGTAACATAGGCGTGACTACCTCCCTATAACTCATCTCTATCACCCCTCAGCCTCCCGAATGATCCAAAGTTCATCCAGCTCCAGCTCCAGTTCCCTAGCACGGTCTGTGAGGAGTTGGTGTTGGGTGCACTTCCCATAGGTGAAGTCAGCAGGGACACTATTGGTGACCCTTACCTCCCACATCCTGCAAGAGGAGCATGTGGCTGCACTAGCCTCCAGCCCCTCTACTCTAACTTACCAGGAGAGATTGAAGAAATGGATAAAAACAAAAAAAATCCTTACCTTACCTTCACACAGAGACTTTTTTTTTGGTTAAGATGGGGAGGAGAATTTTCTTTTCTCTCAGGAAACAGTGGAGATGGGTGATTGAATAATTTTAAAAGAGATCCTTGTTCAGGAGGGATGTCAGCAATACGTAGGAATGTGGAATTCAAAACGCAAACAGATGAGCCATGATCATATTGAATAGCAGAGCGATTTTGAGGGGCTGAATAGTTGACTGCTGCTTCTTTTTCATGGGTTTATACATACCTTCATATAAACAACAAGCTGATGTTATTGAATCCAGGCGGTATCAATAGCAACAACAATCTGGATGTAAGTTTGCTCACTGAGCTGGAAGGTTTCTTTTCAGATGTTTCGTCACCATACCAGGTAACATCATCAGTGAGCCTCCAGTGAAGCACTGGTGGTATGATCCACTTTTTATTTATGTGTTTAGGTTTCCTTGGGTTGGTGATGTCATTTCTAGTGGCAATGTCATGTCCTATTATTTTTCTCAGGGGGTGGTAAATGGGATCCAAACCAATGTGTTTGTTGATAGAGTTCCTGTTGGACTGCCATGCTTCTAGGAATTCTCATGTGTGTCTCTGTTTGGCTTGTCCTAGGATGGATGTGTTGTCCTAGTTGAAGTGGTGTCCTTCCTCATCTGTTGTAAAGATACCAGTGAGAGTTGTGGCTGGTTGATGTTCATGTAACCTGGTGGCTAGTTTTCTGCTTGTTTGTCCAATGTAGTGTTTATTACTGTTCTTGCAGGGTATTTTGTAAATGACATTAGTATTGTTTGTTTTTATGATGATGTTACCTAGTATGGTGACGAAATATCTAAAATTAAACCTTCCAGCTCAGCGAGCAAACCTACATCCAGAACCTCAACCTGAGCTACAAATCTTCTCAAGACTCACTAGCAACAACAATGTGGGAATAACTTCACATATAGACTGCAGGGGATCAACCACTTTAGAATCATATAATCCCTACAGCATGGAAGCAGGCTATTTGACCCATCAAGTCCACAAAGAGCCTCCAAACGCATCCCATTCCGACCCACCCCCTTATCCTACAACCTTGCATTTCCCATGGCTAATTCACCTTGCCTGCACATCCCCGAACACTATGGGCCATTCCACTCAACCTTCTCAAAGTTGACTGGGGTTGGGCAATAACTGATGTCTTTGATAGACAATTTAGCAGAGCCAATGATACTCATGAATGGTTTTAAGTATTTCTTTTAATGGGAGTTGATTCAAGCAGGTAATTAATCGATAACTCCGCTTTTGTTGACTCCACCACCCTACAAGGACCAAGGCACCGAAGTACTGCTAACCAAACGGTCCACAAAGCACCCTACATAATGAGCTGAAAACCTGAGGCATGCAAGAAGACACAAAATGTCAACTGTACGTGTGTCCCAGAAGCTTGTTCAGTTGCATGAATCATTACTGCAACTCCAGGTTACTCAGCTGCATGTCTCTTCTTTCAACAGGGTTTTCTCTTTTATAAAGCTCAGAGGAAAGAGCTATCTAATTCTAATACGTCTTGTTCCCTGGTCTGCATGCGTTCGACAGATTATGTTACTTGAACAATTTTGTATCCTCAGCAGTCTGATAGCTTTACACATTCAAGCCCAGCCTGACTTACAATTGCTGTCATCTTCGAAATTAAAATAGACAATCTATCACCCTCCACCAATCCTAACAGAGAATTGTTTATTTTCAGTAAGTTTTTAAAGGATTCCTTTCCCAGAGAGTTTATTTTTGCAACTCTACTTCCTTTCAATCACTTCCTGTTTGAGCACCAAAGAGCAATTTGTTTGGGTTTTAATAAGTGTGTTAATTGCCTGCTTTTAAAATACATTATTACATTAAGTCATCTTGACATTGGAAACTCAGGAGGTTTACACAAAAGGGATCTTTTGAGCGTGTGTCAATATTTCCTGGGATTGCAATTATTTTCTCATTGTGTTGAATATTAGGCTGCTGAGATAGCTAATGAAATTGTTTGTAAATTATGACATTTCTCTTAATAAAAGTGGGGGGGTGTCCATGGGGAGGGGGAAGGATAGGGTACCATTTACCATGAGCACCACCTACTGGTTCAGGCGATTTCTACAAATATAGAGAAATGACTCAATTATTGTTCCAAAGAGACAGAGACCCTTTTGCTTCCAGCAGAAATAAAAGAAAGGATTTTCATTTCTTTACCAACTTTTACAACAACAGACCATACCCAAGTTCCTTACTGGTGTTCATCTCCTCATTTCGAATCCAGGAAACATGGTAGTCAATTTGAACACAGCAAGCTCCCAGTAACATCAGCAATGTGATCAAGACCAGGTAACACATTCTGGTGAAGTTGGGTGGAATTTTCTGCTCTGTCACCTGGTATGCTTAGAGGTGGGAAGGGCTGGCGTTTGTATCTAAACCCCACTGTGTTCTCGGCTCACCAGGGTTAACTTTGGGCTGGGAAGGTCCCATGGTTGGCCTGCCCTCCCACTGCCAGTTGACCCTCTTTAGTGATCAATTTATGACCACTTAAAGATGTCATCCTACCATGGTTGGTAGTAGCCAACTGCTACAGCTGCAGGCTAGCCCATTGCCATCTAATGTGCACAGCAGCTCAAACATTACGGCCATCTTGTCACCTCCAGTATGAGAAATCATTTGCTCAAAGGTACTCAGTGCTTGATCAAGGAACTGAGGGTCAGGATGGGAGGGGATATGGAGTTTATCGGAAGTCAACTCCTCACCTTGCTGGTGATGCCTCCTCTGCACAACCTAACCCACTAACCCTCCTCCCCAAATGACTTGCTCGGTGATGTTCAGTGAGCCTTGGCACCCCATCCTTGTCCTTCCTACAGCAGCCACCACCTTCCCAGTGGTGCTATTGAGCACAAAAAAAAACACATCCAACCTGTCTCTGATTGGTTTGGAGGGCCAAGGAAGGGGTAGTTTGCGTTTTTCACTGGCTCTCCAGGTCCCTGTACTTCTCAATTAGATTCCTCCCTGTTGAGTGAGGAATAAATATTGCCAAGGATACCACTCCACTCTTTTTACCAATAATATCATGGAAGCTTTTGAGCCCATCTGGGAGGAAAGACAGTTTAATATCACACCTGTGACAATGCAACACCCCCTCAATATTTCAGTGTAACATCAGCTTTGATTTTATGCCCAAGTTTATGGAGTAGGACCTGAACTCCTGAACAGGTAACTCTTAGATAAGATGGCTACCATCTGAACTGTGACTGAAACTAAAGGTTGAGACCATTGTTATTTTTCTTTTATTTTTCAGGCTGGAACTGCGAGTTGAAGTTAAGATTTGAACTTTCAACAGCTGTGTGTTTTAAAAGAAAGAAGAGAGAACAAAAGAGAGATGCTCACTGTTGGTAACCAGCCTGGAAAGGGAATGCTGTTGAAGAACTCTGTAGATGATTCAGCACCAAGATGTTGTGATGCTCAGAGGCTGGCAGCTGATTGGATGCTGAATCAGTCAATCATTGGAGGACTGGTGCTGGCTGCGCGATGACGCAGTAAGTTGAGAAATGAAGAGAAGCCTCAGAGTGAACTGGATTCTAGATTTACATGAGAAGTCGTTGGAAGCTGTTTTGGGCTTTTGCTGCTTAGTTATTCTCTAGTCACCAACTTGCTGAAAGTTCTGGGAAAAGAACTCCAGTCTGTAAGAAATACGTAGAAGCCTCAGCAGTCTGTGGAAGCTGTTTGCACTGACTGGTCACTTCAGAATTTAAGCAAGATGCAGTTGACCTATATACATGTAATGCAACCCATCATCAGAAGACTTCGTGAAAGCCTGGTGTCCATCAATGAAATGGGTTTCAAACTGGAAAATCACAACTATTTTATTTTTTCCTCTTTTATCTCTTAACCATATGTCTGAGTGCGTGAGTGGAAGTTCTAGATTCAAAGCAGATAAGACTTAGAATGTAGATATTAATTCAATTAGAGTCATAGAGATGTACAGCATGGAAACAGACCCTTTGGTCCAACTTGTCCATACTGACCAGATATCTCAACCCAACCTAGTCCCACTTGCCAGCATCTGGCCCATATCCCTCCAAACCCTTCCTATTCATATACCCATCCAGATGCTTTTTAAATATTGCAATTGTACCAGCCTCCACCACATCCTCTGGCAGCTTATTCCATACACGCAACATCCTCTGCGTGAAAAAGTTGCCCCTTAGGTCTCTTTTATATCTTTCCCCTCTCACCCTAAATTATGCCCTCTAGTTCTGGACTCCCCCACCCCAGGGAAAAGACTTGATGTTCTTATGTGTTCTGCTGAAGTGACATTATGAATATGAAATTGTTAGTTTTTGGCTAGGTTATTGTCATAACTTAGCCAAAAACCTGGAAAGGAGCATTATTTATCGAGCCACTACTTGGTTAGTCTGAACGGGAACAAACACTTGTCCAGATCCATCCCTGTTGTTTTTTATATATCACATTCAATTGAATATTTCCTTCACACCACAAAATCACCGTGACCTTTTGTTTTGTTTCAAACTATTTTCTGCCTCGAGTTAAATCACCTGTTTTGCTAATTTGATGATTACATGCAAATCCCTTTATGGGCAGTGTGAACCATCAAAACTGAAGGGGAGAGCAAAGGGACAAAATCGAAGTGGAGTTGGAGGGGGAAATAAAGTGCTGTTTCCTCTGCGGTGCCCTCTAAACTCACTGAGAGCATCAATGGACACCATATGCTCCTGCTCTGCGCATGAACATAACCACAGAAGAGGAGCAGGCAGTTAGTAGAGATGACCCCGTCCACAGCCTGGATATGTTTATAACCAGCCTTGTAGTACTGAGCAGACCGACATGGAGGTCTTCCAACCTGCCCACACCCTCTGCACCAGGTGCCCAAAGATCACAAGTGTGGTGGTGCAGCGCAGCAGTGGCACAGTGGTTAGCACTGCTGCCTCACAGCGCCAGAGACCCCGGGTTCAATTCCTGCCTCAGGCGACTGACTGTGTGGAATTTGCACGTTCTCCCCATATCGGCGTGGGTTTCCTCTGGGTGCTCTGGTTTCCAAAAATGTGCAGGTTAGGTGAATTGGCCATGCTAAATTGCCCATAGTGTTAGGTGCAGGGGTAAATATCGGGGAATGGGTCTGGGTGGGTTGCGCTTTGGTGGGTCAGTGTGGACTTGTTGGGCCAAAGGGCCTGTTTCCACACTGTAAGTAATCTCATCTAAAACACAACCAATGATTTTATGGATGACCGAAAAGGGAAGGAAATCACCCCCAACCAATATTACCATGGGCCATGGACTCCACAGCTGGGAGTTCATGAACCACAATTTGTGGGTGTAAGGGACTGCTACGTGCAACACCCTCCAACCCAGGTCCCCGATGGAAAGAGGGAGGACTCCTACGTTCAGAGCCCTCCACCGGGGATCCCTAGCACTTGGTGGTAAATAAGCACATTAAGGTATGTCCAGACACAGGACAAAAGATGCAGAACTGGGCTGATAAGTGGCAGGTGGAGTTCAACCTGGAAAAGTGTGAATTGATTCACTTTGGATGGTCAAATTTGAATGCAGAATAAAGGATTAAAAGCAGGATTGTTGGCAGTGTGGAAGAACAGAGGGATCTTGGGTCCATGTCCATAGATCCCTCAAATTTGCCATCCAAATTAATAGGGTTGTTAAGAAAGCATATGGTGTGTTGGCTTTCATTAGCAGAGGAATTGAGTTCAAGAGCCGTGAGGTTATGCTGCAGCTCTATAGACCACACTTGGAATATTGTGTTCAGTTCTGACCACCTCATTATGTGAAAGCTTTAGACAGGGTGCAGAGAAGGTTTACCAGGATGCTGCCTGGACTGGAGGGCCTGTCTTATGAAGAAAGGTTGATGGAGCTCAGAAGGAGTGGAGAAGGATGAGTGGTGACTTGATAGAGGTGTACAAGATGATGAGAGGCAGAGATAGAGTGGATAGTCAGTGATTCTTTATCTCAGGGCGGGAATATCTATTACAAGGGGCTGTAATGTTAAGGTGATTGGAGGAAGGTTTTGGGGAGATGTCAGAGATAGGTTCTTTACTCAGAGAGTGGTTGGTGTGTGGAATGCACTGCCAGCAGTGGTACTAGAGTCAGATACATTCGGGACATTTAAGCTACTCTTGGATAGGCACATGGAAGTTAGTACAATTTAGGGTATGGAGGTTAGTCTGATCTTAGAGTAGGATAAAAGGCCGGCACAACATTGAGGAGCTGAAGGGCCTGTACTGTGTTGCACTGTTCCATGTTCTGTGTTCTATGTTCTAAAAGAGTTGAGGTGGATGGTGGACAGCAGCAGCCTGTACAAAAAACCTGGGTCTGCATCATCTTTCCTCCTTATATCTGGGAGGTGCTGTCACCCACAACCAAATGGTGGTTTTCAGCCAGCAAATCACCATGACATGTTTTAATTATCAACCACCCACATAGTCAGTTGGATATTTACATCCACAGCCCTGGGTCTGCTTTATTTTTATTTCTGGATGTGCCCTTACATACAATGGCTTTCCCACCACCAATCATAGAACATAGAACAGTACAGCACAGAACAGGCCCTTCAGCCCACGATCACTGATTCTCATGTATCACTGTGACATTTATCCCTAACTAATAACCACCACAGGTAAATCACCCAGGCAGCCAATTAGATAGAGTCATAGAGATGTACAGCATGGAAACACTTCGGTCCAACCCGTCCATACCAACCAGATATCCCAACCCAATCTAGTCCCACCTGCCAGCACCCAGCCCATATCCCTCCAAACCCTTCCTATCCAGATGCCTTTTAAATGTTGCAATTGTACCAGCCTCCACCACTTCCTCTGGCAGCTCATTCCATGCACGTACCACCCTCTGTGTGAAAAAATTGCCCTGTAGGTATCTTTTATATCTTTCCCCTCTCACCCTAAACCTATGCCCTCTAGTTCTGGACTCCACCACCCCAGGGAAAAGACCTTGTCTATTTATTTGATCCATGCCCCTCATAATTTTGTAAACCCCTATAAGGTCACCCCTCAGCCTCCAACTCTCCAGGGAAAACAGCCCCAGCCTGTTCAGCCTTTCCCTATTCTCAAATCCTCCAACCCTGGCAACATC
This sequence comes from Hemiscyllium ocellatum, assembly GCF_020745735.1. Classification (NCBI taxonomy): domain Eukaryota; kingdom Metazoa; phylum Chordata; class Chondrichthyes; order Orectolobiformes; family Hemiscylliidae; genus Hemiscyllium; species Hemiscyllium ocellatum. The sequence continues at coordinate 13,083,746 of NC_083419.1, read as the reverse complement.
CTTGCAAATCTTTTCTAAACCCTTTCGGATTTCATAACATCTTTCCGATAGGAAGGAGACCAGAATTGCACGCAGTATTCTAACACTGGCCTAACCAATGTCCTGTACAGCCACAACATGACCACCCAACTCCTGTACTCAGTACTCTGACCAATAAAGGAAAGCATACCAAACGCCTTCTTCACAATCCTATCTACCTGCGACTCCACTTTCAAGGAGCTGTGAACCTGCACTCCAAGGTCTCTTTGTTCAGCAACACTTCCTAGGACCTTACCATTAAGTGTATAAGTCCTGCTAAGATTTGCTTTCCCACAATGCAGCACCTCGCATTTATCTGAATTAAATTCTATCTGCCACTTCTCAACCCATTGGCCCATCTGATTAAGATCCTGTTGTAATCTGAGGTAACCTTCTTCGCTGTCCACTACACCTCCAATTTTGGTGTCATCTGCAAACTTACTAACTACACCTCTAATGCTTGCATACAAATCATTTATATAAATGACAAAAAATAATGGACCCAGCAGCGATCCTTGTGGCACTCCATTGATCACAGGCCTCCTATCTGAAAACAATCCGCCATCACCACCCTCTGTCTTCTACCTTTGAGCCAGTTCTGAATCCAAATGGCTAGTTCACCCTGTATTCCATGAGATCTAACCTTGCTAATCAGTCTCCCATGGGGAACCTTGTCAGACACCTTACTGAAGTCCATATAGACCACATCTGTCGCTCTGCCGTCATCAATCCTTTTTGTTACTACTTCAAGAAATTCAATCAAGTTTGTGAGACATGATTTCCCACGCACAAAGTCATGTTAACTATCCCTAATCAGTCCTTGCCTTTCCAAATACATGTACATCCTGCCCCTCAGGATTCCCTCCACCAACTTGCCCACCACCGACATCAGGCTCACTGGTATATAGTTCCCTGGCTTGTCCTTACCACCCTTCTTAAACAGTGGCACCGTGTTAGCCAACCTCCAGTCTTCCGGCACCTCACCTGTGATTATCGATGATACAAATGTCTCAGCAAGATGTTTGGGTCTGCTCTTTATTTCCTAACCAACCTGTTCAGAGATTTTATGTCACACCTCTGGAGCAAGGTGAAAACATATTTGAAGAAAAGAGTCCACCAAGACAAGATGCATGGCCCAGGATTAGCCACAGACAGTGGCAGCCATCTTGCCTTGCCACTCTAGAACCTTGTACGCAAAACCAGCAGTGCAGGAGGAGAGCTACACTGTTGGTGGTGCTAGGTTTCTGATGAGATGGTTATCCCAATGGATCGGGTGGGAAATAAACATCATCACAAAGGTTAAAGCATAACAATGACTGCTTTGTGATACAGCTACACAGGATAGTAAACCAATAGCATTCGGGGAGGGGCGCGGGATGAATGTAGAATTAATGGCATGTAGTCAGGCGAGCACCCATTCTAAATGAAAATCAGTGTTTTAAAATTTTCGGATTGATCCGAAAGACACAAGCTGACCGTTTTGAAGATTTGATTGTGGAAAGTTGACTGTAGTTCAGTCAGGTCTCCACTCAGGGAAATAAATGATAATAGACTTTTAAAGAACAGAAGCATGTACAAGGTGGGGAATAGTAAGAGTCGACTCCATTGGAACCTGCAGAGTCAGGCCCCAGGCTTTACTCTGACATAACTCCTTACATACGTGCTCAGGAGCTATTCTTCGTGTGGAGGTTTAGTTAACTCTTCAGTGCAAAGTGACTCAGAATATTTAGAAAGATGTCAAGATTCGAGTCATGCTGGAAAAGCACAGCAGGTCAGGCAGCACCCGAGGAACAGGAGAATCGACGTTTTGGGAAAAAGTCCTTCATCAGGAATGAAGTGGTACCCGCCTCTGCCATATTTAGAAAGATGTTGAGTTGAACCACAAACCACTGCAGGAAAGTTGCCGACATCTCTAACCAATAGTTCCTTGTAGGGTTGGTTCCAGTATTGGCTTTGCCCATGTCAGCTTACATAGTTAATAATATCTCAATGATTTCTTTTTAAAAAATGGGAGCTTGCTGTGTCCAAATGTCCTGCTGCAATTCCTATGTGACAACAGAGACAACACCGCAAAAACAATTCGTTGGATGTGAAGTGATTTGGGTAACCTCCTGAAAGGTGCTACAGAAATACAGAGGAACCTCGATTATCTGAACATCAATTATCCGAATTTCAGATTATCCGAACAGGATCGCGAGGTTCCGATGCTTGGCTGAACTGTATTATCCGGCATTCGATTATCCGAACAAAATACTCCCTGCCCCATGTCACTCGGATAATCAAAGTTCCTCCGATTAGTTCCAAAATACTAGCTCCTCTTCCTTTCCAAAAGTAGGAAGTGAGGAATAAGGTGTGACTTCTCCAGAAGAAGTGTCCCAAAGATGAGTCAGAGTGGAGTCAAAATGTTAACTCTATTTCTCTCTCTCTCGCTCTCTCTCCACAGATGCTGTCAGACCTGCTGAGTTTCCCCAATTTACATTTACGATCTCCAGCATCCAAAGTATTTTGCTTTTATATACTTTCACTCGTCCTTCAGCACAGCACAAGATGCTCCTAGAAATATTGAAACCGGGATTAATACTGAGAAATTGGGGGTTAGCAGGTTTCCCTCATCCTGACCCTAAGGTAGTGAACACATAAGCTCTTAACAGCAGCTGCCCAATCATTGTTGCAAATTATAGAAGAACAACAGACAAAAACCCTTCTCAGTACGCATTGTAAGTCACACTAATCCTCAGCTGATTTGCCTCTATATACAAAGCCTAGGGGATAGAATCCCTATACTGTGGAAGGAGGCCATCTCCACACTGATCCTCTGAAGAACATCCCACCCAGACACACCCTAACCTTGCACCCTTACATTTCCTTTGGCTAATCCACCCAGCCTGCACATCCCTGGGCACTATAGCATGGCCAATCCACCTGACCTGCACATCTTTGGACTGTGGGAGGAAACTGGAGCAAACCCTCGCAGACACGGGGAGAATGTGTGAACTTCACAGACAATTGCCGAAGGCTGGAACGGAACCCAGGTGCTAACCACTGAGCCATATATAACACACACAAAAAAAAATTATCAGGGTTTGTCATTCTTTTATATAGGATGTTGAGGGGATTGAGATTAGATTACTTACAGTGTGGAAACAGGCCTTTCGGCCCAACAAGTCCACACCGACCGTCCGAAGAGCAACCCACCCAGACCCATTCCTCTACATTTACCCCTTCACCTAACACTACGGGCAATTTAGCATGGCCAATTCACCTAACCAGCACATTTTTGGGCTGTGGGAGGAAACCGGAGCACCCGGAGGAAACCCACACAGACACGGGGAGAATGTGCAAACTCCACACAGACAGTCGCCTGAGGCGGGAATTGAATCCGGCTCTCTGGTGCTGTGAGGCAGCAGTGCTAACCACTGTGCCACCGTGCCGTTTGAAGAATTAAAATAATTCAGAAAGGTAGATCGAGAGAAATTAGTTCTTCTCTTGGAAGAATCAAAAATATGGGGACATAGTCAAACATCGGGAACCAAACGTTTCGGAGTGAAATTTGGAAGTGTTTTTCCGACCCAGGACAGGGGGAATCTGCACTCTCTCCTCTTTTTCAATAAAACCTGTATTTGCTGCAGGATTGAGGGCACTGTCCTTGAGCAGTGTGAATGGCTCGGACATTTTCGGGAACATTCTAAAACCAAACACGCTGCTGTGGTCCTGGAGTCACACAAAGGTCAGTCTGGGTGAGGATGACAGATTCCTTTCTCGAAAGGACATTAATGACCCAGATGGTTTTTTTTACAGCAATCAGTGATAGTTTTCATGGTCATCGTTACTAAGGGCAACTTTCTAGGGCTCTTGTGACACAATGATCATGGGCCAAGAGGGTCAGGTTCAAGTGCCACTTGCTCTGCAGGTTTATTATAATGCATTTGAACAAGCTGATTAAAAATATCAGGAGTAGCTTTCTATTCTAGCATTTTCCTAAAAAAAAATTGTGTTTAACCTTTACCAGCTGCTTTGTTGGGATTTGCATTTATTCCTCCAGTCATTACTGTCAAACCATCCACTCCCCCATTGTTAGATATTTCAAAACAGAAATTGATAGGTTGTTGTCAGCTGAGGGTATGAACGGAGCAAGAATGATTTGGAGCGGCTCAGTGGCTCAGTGGTTAGCACGGCTGCCTCCCAGCACTAGGGACCTGGGTTCAATTCCAGCCTCAAGTCACTGTCTGTGTGGAGTTTGCACATTCCCCCTGTGTCTGCGTGGGTTCCTTCCGGTTTCCTCCCACAGTCCAAACATATGCAGGTTAGCTGTGAGAAATGCAGTGATAAGATGAGTCTGGGTGGACTGCTCTTTGGAGGTTCAGTGTAGACTGTTGGGCTGAATGGCCTGCTTCCACACTGTTGGGATTTCTAATTGGAGTTGAGCTGCCCATCAGCCAAGCATTGCATTAGATCAACTCAAGGGATCAAATGGTGGACTTCCATTCTTAATGTTTCTAAACTCCAGGGAAGATCTAGACAAGCCTAAGACTTGATGTTTGTGTAACATTATTCTCAAGAAGAATTTAAGAGTGTTAGAAGAGAAAGGAATGATTTAGGAGTGATCAGTTCAGAGGGAGTGAAGTTCCTAGCAACTAGATTCACTGAATTTAGAGTTCTTTCGGAGGAGAGAAGTTTCTAAGCAAACTTGAGCAGGATTTACTCTGAAAATGCTCCAAAGCCAGATGCTCTTGAGATTCAATGGCAGTGTTATTCAGTGGATTCACAGGACAAGACAACAAAGCTGTTATTTTCAGAGTTTTGTTTTATTCTTCCAGCGTGAGTTGAGATTAGTGTCACATGCTTTCAGGTCACTGGGTCTTGTACACATTCTGGTTATTGGGAGATATTGCATATACATCAGCTGCCAATCCTACGCATCTTTGACAGGGAAGATGTCAGGATAGGTAGGTTGTGTCCGAGCTGTCTATGTTGTTTCGTGAACAATGTTGTGACTCTACAGAAAATGTGCCACACGTGTGTGTGTGTGTGTGTGTGTATGAGTGAGTGACTGTGTATGCCTGAAAGAGAGAGAGGAAGTCTGTGTGTAAGAATGAGTGTGTGTGCGTGCTGAGAATGTGTGTGTATGGGTGAGAGAGAGATCTCTCATTTACTCAATCAGTAGCTATCTGAACCATCCTTCCTATGGTGGTGGTACGGTGGTACTGTGATTGGCTAGTTTTAAAGATTTTGCTCTGGGAATCTGAGTTCAAATCCTGTCACAGCAGCTGGCGGAATTTCAATTCAATTAACAAACCTGCGGTAAAACGTTAACCTCAGTAATGGTGACTATGACATCAAAAACCCATTGGATTTACTGATGTCCTTTAGGGAAGGAAATCTGCCATCCTCACCTTGACTGGCCTACATGTGACTGCAGAACCACAGCAATGGGGTTGTCTCTGAAATGTCTGAGAAGGCAACCCAAGCGATGGACAACAAAGGCTGACCTTGTCAACAACGCCCACATCTCAGGAAAACTGTTGCTAATCGTGCAAGAAAATGAATGTGAGTTGCTGCATTTGTTGAGTGAGATTGTTAAATGGGTGATGGTAAAAACTGTTCTAACATGTAAGAGAAATCCTAAGCAGCAAAACCCTTGTCCAACAGAGGGGCAGCCAGATAGTAAAAAATATATATTCTGTTCCCACTTGTGTGCTTCATGCAAGAATGTTTTGTTTAAATTTTTAATGTTGGTCAGTGCAGGGAGCTTGAGGCAGATGGAGTGAGAGAGGTCAACAATGATATAGATAAATGCACACAGGTCTTGTCATTTTATCAACATTCATTAATTTGTAATCCCTAAGTGGTCAGGTTTAGGAAATGAAAGGTATCAATGTGGAACATGAGGATTGCAAGACAAAAGACAAGATCTTCCTGAAGGTCCAACAAGTTCGCCGTCTTCTATTCTGGCAGTCAGAAGTTATGATTGAGTTGATGTTTTCCTAATTGGTCTAGTCAAAGATGTTATTACATCTCTGCAGCAAGTAGGAGTTGAACCCAGGACCCCTGGCTGAGAGGTAGGTACTGTGCTGCACCAGTCCTCAATAAACAAAATTCCAGCAATCAGTCTTGTGACAAGAGATGTGTTTTGTCCCGGTTTCTTTTACAGACACATAGGGGGCAGGTACCTTCCAGTCTGTGGGAAGATAAACAACTTGTGAAACCTTGAGTGCTTTTTTAAAAAGATTGGAGCACTAGAAGCAGCCTGAATGGGTGTGACCAAGCTCCCATCCACAGAATCAGGGACTTTTAGATTTCAGCAGATATGGAAGCTATGTTTTCCTCTGGATTACAGCCAAAAGTTGGCGGTTCTCTTCCTAAGCTACTGAATCGCATGTCAGACAAACAGACATCTGTTTTCTGAATTTGCCTTTTTGTCAAAGGTGTGTTTCTGAGATGTTACTATAGTGGAACAGTTACTGTTTGAAGGTAAAATAATCTACACTTAAGTTTTCCAATACAGTTAAGTTACTCCAAGTTCTTCTTTCTTATGTTGTATTTTAACTACGATCACAGAGTTATAGAGATATACAGCACGGAAATAGATCCTTCAGTCCAACTCATCCATGCTGACCAGATATCCTAAATTAATCTAGTCCCATTTGTCAGCATTTGGCCCATATCCCTTCCTACTCGTATACCCATCCAGATGCCTCTTAAAATGTTGCAATTGTACCAGCCTCCACCACTTCCTCTGGCAGCTCATTCCATACACCCACCACCCTCTGCGTAAAATAGTTGCCCCTTAGGTCACTTTTATATCTTTCCCCTCTCACCCTAAACCTATTCCATCTAGTTGTGGACTCCCCCACCCCAGGGAAAAGACCTTGCCTATTTACCCTATCAATGCCCCTCATGATTTTATAGACCTTGAAAAGGTCACCCCTCAGCCTCCGACACTCCAGGGAAAATATCCCCAGCTTATTCAGCTTCTCCCTGTAGCTCAAACCCTCGAACCCTGGCAACATCCTTTCTGAACCCTTTCAAGTTTCACAATATCCTTCCTACTGGAGGGAGACCAGTAATGGTCTAAGCAGGTTAGATTAGATTAGATTACTTACAGTGTGGAAACAGACCCTTCGGCCCAACAAGTCCACACCGACCCGCCGAAGCGCAACCCACCCATACCCCTACATTTACCTCTTACCTAACACTACGGGCAATTTAGCATGGCCAATTCACCTGACCCTCACATCTTTGGACTGTGGGAGGAAACCGGAGCACCCGGAGGAAACCCACGCAGACACGGGGAGAACGTGCAAACTCCACACAGTCAGTCGCCTGAGTCGGGAATTGAACCCGAGTCTCAGGCGCTGTGAGACAGCAGTGCTAACCACTGTGCCACCGTGCCTCCCTGCTGTCTCAGGTGTTTGAATAAATTGTGTTTTGCCTAACGTTGAGTAGTTTGACTAATCGAATTGCATGAGAAATACAGTACCTGACATTTACCTTTAAAAGAAGAAAGATTGGAGACTAAGCTAGCTTCTTAATATATTTGGAAATGGTCTGGTCTGATCAATAACAATCTCTATCCTCCATCTATAACAGAATAAGACCTGAGGTGGTATGAGATGTGATGGACAATTTTGCAAACTGCAGATCCCAAGCCACTTGTTCCTCCTCTGCCTGTTACACTCACCACAAGTTATATTACTGATAACTAGATCCCAAAATGATATTTGCTGAGAGAAATCTATTTAAGTTGCTTTTAACACTAGCCCTGACACCTCCCAAGAGATAGAAGCACGTAGATTAATCATAAACCTTCACAGTCATTTAGATTCTTTTGTGTCAGTATTCCATTGGTGAGGTGTCTGCTATCAGTGCCCATAGAATTCCATTGCAAAAACCTCCAGAGACCATTTTAGACGGAGTGAACATATTTGCAAGGTGACAGGAGGGCTCTATGTATTGCGGGCTGTGAAACAAAAGTCCAACATTGGATTAAAGTTGTTACGTGAAACATATCTTGTTTCTCCTTGTAAAACTCTCATGGATGTATGAGCTCATTGCTCTCAAAGCTTTTTGCCATAATATTCAGTGACACGCCCACTATTTTGTGTATCTGTGATTAATGATTTATCTAATCACCTGCTGAACAGAAAAAGGCTCTTTGGCCCATCAAATCTGGGCTGGTCAAAAACAAAAGCCTGATGTTTTAATCCCATTACATGCCTTGCCCCATAGCCTTTTAAGCCTTGGCACATCTAAATATTTCTGAAATGAAATGAGGGTTTCTGCCCCTCCCACTCCTACAGGAAGTGAGTTCCAGATTCCCCCTACCCTCTGGGTGATAGACAAATGCCTCACATCCCCTCTTCAGCCCCTTCCCTTACATCTGTGTGCCTGGCCATTGATCCCTCAAGGAAAAGTTCCTTCCTGTCTATGCGCCTTATAATTTGACAAATCTCAATCATATTCCCCACCCCTCGGAATCCTCTGGTCCAAGGACAAACAACCCCAGTCCATACAGACTAAAGTGGAGTACAATAAATGTTCTCTGGATTAGTCTTGAAATAGAATTCCATCACTCAGGGAGACTGTCCAGAAGATATAGACTCTCGAATGAAGCCAATCTTTGCAAGCGCACAATTAAATGGATGAATGGGCCATTGAGTGATATTCACTTGCATTCAGCAAGCTCGATTAGATAAAGACAAGAACTATGAACAGTGTGTTCTCTGCATTCAGTCCACCTATTGTTAACTGCAATTAGGGATTTGGGGGCAGCCAGTTCTCCCTTGCAGTTTCACTCAACTGGCTAATCGCTGTCTTTGGCTGGATTTATATTAGGTGCAAACATAACTGAAACAATTTTAGTGGAGTAGAGTTACTGTATTGATGCAGAGAGAGTGCTCCACGTAGAGAGAGTTTGATAAACAATGAGGGAAGTCTTTCACAATAAACATGCGATGTTACGTGAAACATATCTTGTTTCTCCTTGTAAAACTCTCATGGATGTATGAGCTCATTGCTCTCAAAGCTTTTGCCATAATATTCAGTGACATGCCCACTATTTTGTATATCTGTGATTAATGATTTACCTAATCACCTGGACTTGCCTGGTGAAAGGCAGATGGTTTTCCCTTAATGTGAAATGGCATTCCTCAGACCGAAGCTGAGGTTTCCAATACTCATTGGTGTAATCAAAGTCACAATCAGTCCTCCTTTGAGATTCACTACAATAATTATTGCTGCTGAAACTACGATGGTCAGATTGTCACTTCCTTTAAGTATTTTCTAGCTTAGGTCACCTCTCATTTATCAAAACTCGAGAGAACCCGATATCTCTTCATAGAACAGTCCCAGAACCAAGTCTGAGCTAAAGAGACCAGTATGCACACTGCACACCAGGTATGGTCTAACCAAATGGCTACACAACTGAAGTAAGACCTTGCTACTCTTGTATTCAAATCTGATGTGACAAAGACTATCAATACAAGGGGATGTGTGAGGCATGTGTTGTACACTCAAACAAAAACAAAATTTGCAGGAGAAACTCAGCAGGTCTGGCAGCATCTGTGGAGAGAAAGCAGAGTTAACATTTTGAGTCCAGTAGCCCTTCTATCAGCCTATCCATTTGCCGCCTATCTGCCTGTCTTCCTCTCTCTGGGCTGTCTCCACCTCAGCTGTATCCGCCCAATCTATTTCCCCCACCTTTTCCTCACCTCCATCAGTTCTGAAGAAGGATCACTGGACACGACATGTTAACTGTGCTTTTTCTGCACAGATGCTGCCAGACCTGCTGAGTTTTTCCAGCACAGAGTCATAGTCATTGAGATGTACAGTACAGAAACAGACCCTTCGGTCCAACTCGTCTGAGCTGACCAGATATCCGAAATGAATCTAGTTCCATTTGCCAGAAATTGACCCATATCCCTCTAACTCCTACCTATTGCCAATCAGATGAGTTTTAAATGTTGGAATTGTACCGGCCATACCAACTTTCTGGGCGTTTCTTCCACCCATGCACCACCCTCTGCATGAAAAATTAGTCCCTTTTATAACTTGTCCCTCACACTTTAAACCAATGACCTCTAGTTTTAGGCTCCCTTACCCAGGGAAAAGACCTTGGCTAGTTACCCTATCCATGCCCCTCATGATTTTATAAACTTCTATCAGGTCACCCTTAGCCTCTGACGCTCCTGGGAAAACAGACCCGGCCTATTTTGTTGCAGACTTTCAACATCTGTGGCTCTTTGTTTTATACCGGAGGGAATTCGCCTGCCTCTTATTCAAAATATTGCCATGGGCTCACTTCCTCACATGACGATTTCAATTGGGAGACCATGCTTCAGACAATACAGCACTCCCTCAGCACCACACCATTGGGCCAACCTGGATTATGCATTCAAATATCAGGAGCTAAATCCACAAGCCTCCAACAAAGGAAGCAATTGTACTCCTATTGAACCAAGGTACTAAGCTAAAAGGCATTCTGTGCGAATGTTAACATCGGACAAGGTTCTGTATCCTGTGACCAGATCTTTTCATTCCTAGAAAATCCAAATGCTATCTAGATCAATTGCTCACCACTCAGGAACAGGTTTACAGCTCATGCCTACCTGTGAGAACCTGTAAAAAAAAGTGGTGCATTATTAACGGTCTTAATTAGTCTTTTATGACATAACATGTGAAACTAAAGTTTCTCAAATAGACTTAAAAAAATAAATAATTCTAATTTCTTCAGGAAAACTTTTGCATGGGTTATAAAAGTAGATCACAAAATAATATTGATTTGTTAGATTTTGAAAATAGATTTGATTATCTTTGCAATTAGAGCTGAAATTCAACCATTTTTACTGCCCATCTCACATTTTCTACTACATCCACTCACAGAGTCATAGAGATGTACCACACGGAAACAGGCCCCTTGGTCCAACCCGTCCATGTCGTCCAGATATCCCAACCCAATCTAGTCCCACCTGCCAGCATCCGGCCCATATCCCTCCAAACCCTTCCTCTTTATCTACCCATCCAGATGCCTTTTAAATGTTGCAATTGTACCAGCCTCCACCACTTCCTCTGGCAGCTTATTCCTTACACTCACCACCCTCTGCATGAAAAAGTTGCCCCTTAGGTCTCTTTTATATCTTTCCCCTCTCATCCTAAACCTATGCCCTCTAGTTCTGGACTCCTCCACCCCAGGGAAAAGAACTTGTCTATTTACTCTATCCATGCCCTTCATGATTTTATAAACCTCTATAAGGTCACCCCTCAGCCTCTGACACTCCAGGGAAAAAACACCAGCCTGTTCAGCCTCTCCCTATAGCTCAAACCCTCCAACCCTGGCAACATCCTTGTAAATCTTTTCTGAACCCTTTCAAGTTTCACAACATCTTTCCATTAGGAAGGAGACCAGATTTGCATGCAATATTCCAACAGTGGCCTAACCAATGTCCTGTACAGCCGCAACATGACCTCCCAACTCCTGTACTCAATACTCTAACCAATAAAGGAAAGCATACCAAACGCCTTCTTCACTATCCTATCTACCTGCAACTTCACTTTCAAGGAGCTATGACCCTGCACACCAAGGTCTCTTTGTTCAGTACCACTACCCAGGACCTTACCATTAAGTGTATAAGTCCTGTTAAGATTTGCTTTCCCAAAATGCAGCACCTCGCATTTATCCGAATTAAACTCCATTTGCTACTCCTCAGTCCATTGGTCCATCTGGTCCAGATCCTGTTGTAATCTAAGGTATCCCTCTTCGCTGTCCACTACACCTCCAATTTTGGTGTCATCTGCAAACTTACTAACTATACCTCTTATGCTCGCATCCAAATCATTTATGTAAATGACAAAAAATAATGGACCCAGCACTGATCCTTGTGGCACTCCACTGGTCACAGGCCTCCAGTCTGAAAAACAACCCTCCACCACCACCCTCTGTCTTCTATCTTTGAGCCAGTTCTGTATCCAAATTACTAGTTCTCCCTGTATTCCATGAGACCTAACCTTGCTAATCAGTCTCCCACGGGGAACCTTGTCGAACGCCTGACTGAAGTCCATGTAGATCACATCCACCACTCTGCCCTCATCAATCCTCTTTGTTATTTCTTCAAAAGACTCAATCAAGTTTGTGAGACATGATTTCCCACACACAAAGCCATGTTGAGTCAGCATCCATTAAGTGCAAACTTATTCCTTCATTTGCTTTTATTTATTCATTCATGGAATTGAGTGTCACTGGCAAGGTCAGAATTTGTTGTCCATCCCTAAATACCCTTGGGAAAATGGTGACCGTCCTGAATATGACTGACTGAATTGCTGGGATTTTCCAGAGGAAAGCCAAAAGCTAGTCACATTACACTATGAATCTGGAGTCATATGTAGGTCAGGATGGCAGACTTCCTCCCTGAAGGAGATTAGTGAACCAGATGGGTTATTAATGACTATCAAGCAGTTTCATAGTCATCATTATTGAGAGCAGCTTTTGTTTCCTCCACATTGATTCAGTGATTGAATTTAAATACTTCTCTTGAGGGATGTAGAGTGAGACCTCAGATTATTCATTCAGTCTCATAATCAATATGCTGCCCATCAGAAAATGATGAACAAATAAAATATAAGCAGAAAGAAAGGGAAACCAGAGGCTGAGGGGAACGGTGAAGATGGGTTGAGAGTGCAGCGCTGGAAAAGCACAGCAGGTCAGGCAGCATCCGAGGAGCAGGAGAATTGACGTATCAGGCATAAGCCCTTCATCAGGAATAAGGCTTGTGGGCCGAGGGGGCTGAGACATAAATGGGAGGGGGTTGGGGCTGGGAATGTTAAGGTGGGGGAGAAGGTGATAGGTCGGAGAGGAAGGCGGAGCTGATAGGTGGGAAGGAAGATGGACAAGTCAAGAGAGCGGTGCCAAGTTTGTGGCTTGAGACTGGGATAGGGTGAGGGGAGGGGAAGATATCCTCTCCAGGTGGTTTGACTCTGACTCAAGATGTTGATTTCCAGGACACATTTGAAAAGGCAATTAGAATTGTAGAACTGAAATGACAGATGTCCCAGGGTAGGGGTGGGGGTGATGTGCACTGATAATTATCTTTCAGGGAGAGAAGGCTGGATACCCTTGAGCTCTGATAGTCAGTGCAGCCCAATGAGGAAAGGGGTTATGGAAGGGAGGTGGGTGTGAAAGAGGTGGGTCTGAGAATGAAAGGGTACAAAGCACAGCAACTATAAATGGAAATGCAAAATATGAGTGACTCAAAATATAGGGCCTTAATTATTCAAAGCATGTGTGTGGACGTGGTCATCTTGAGTTCAGCAAGGGTCAGATAGGGAGCGGGAACTTCCGAGAAGATAACTAGGTGGTTGTGAAATTGGAGGTCAATTGTCCAACCCTCAAATTTGAGAAGTAAACAAACCTCTACAATGTGTGTGTTGGTGTGGCCATTGATGTAATCCATGCTGGTGTGACGTTCAAGGGAAGACTATTCCCCACAATAACACTGGGTACAAGGACTGATCCAGGCAAAGGCAACCCACAACTCAAAAATACACCAGAAATGAGAGGTTTCAGAATAACGTCCTCACTTTCGTGGTATAACTGTGGCTCACCAATAACACCCTCCTGAATGACATTGTGGCTCAGGATTAGCACTGCCACAGGAGTTCAGCAGTACTGTCAGGAACCTCATTCCCTATTTACAGCAAAAACAGAGAAGCATTTAACCCAAGCATTTCGTGTCACTTGCACTATTATTTCCAACCCTCCCCAACGCAACAAGGACAGAGCCACCACCCGCCCCCGGTCCTCACCGTCCACCTCCACATACATCACATCTGTCTCCACCACTTCCACTACCTCCAATTGGACCCCACCAGCGTTCCGGAAAGACCATTCCCTCCATGACTCCCTCATCAGGTCCATGCCCTCCACCAGCCCACACCCCACTCCTGGCACCTTTCCCTGCCACCGCAGGAAGAGCAAAACCTGTGCCCACACCCAAGGGATCCTTCCATATCCATCAGAAATTCACCTGTACATCTACCAATGTCATCTACTGCATCCGTTGTACCCGGTGTGGTCTCCTCTACATCGGGGAGACAGGACTCCTTCATGTGGATTGTTTCAGAGAATATCTCTGGGACATCCGCACCCACCAACCCCACCGTCCCATGGCTGAACACTTCAATTCCCCCTCTCACTCCATCAAGGACATGCAGGTCCTGGGCCTCCTCCACCACCAAACCATTACCACCCAATACCTGGAGATGGAACGCCTCATATTCCGTCTTGGGATCCTACAACTACACGGAATAAATATGGATTTCAACAGCTTCCTCATTTCCCGTCCCCCCACATTATCCCAGTCCCAAGCCTCCAACACAGCACTGCCCTCTTGACCTGTCCATCACCTATCCCATCTATCGGCTCCACCCTCCCCTCCGACCTATCACTTTCGCCCTCACCCTTATCTACCTATCGTATTCCCAGCTGCCTTCCCCCCAGCCCCACCCCCCTCCCATTTATCTCTCAGCCCCCCCGGCCCACAAGCCTCATTCCTGATGAAGGGCTCTTGCCCAAAACGTCAATTCTCCTGCTCCTCGGATGCTGCCTGACCTACTGTGCTTTTCTAGCACTGCACTCTCGACTATCATTTTGTAAACGTTATCAAGACAATTCCAACCTATGCATTGTGTGTTTGTGTGTGTGTGTGTGTGTGAGTGTGAGAGAGGTGTCCACATTTTTATAAAATGTATTCACTCAGTTGGGACGTTGAAGGGGAGGCAATGGCCTAGTGATATTATCGTTGGTCTGTTACTCCAGTGACTCAGATGATGCCCTGGGGACCCAGGTTCGAATCCTGACATAGTAGATGGTGGAATTTGAATTCAATTAAAAACCAAATCTGGAATTAAGAGTCGAATGATGATCAGTGACACCTTCATCCCATAACAAATAGAGGAAAAAAACAAATAGGTGTTGCTAACTGGGCAAGCATTTATTGTGTGTCCCCAGTTGGTGGTGAACTGCTCCAGTCCCTGTGCTGTAGGTAGACCCACAATGTCATTAGGGAGGGAATTCTGAATTGTATTTGGTGTAAAAGTCTGTTGCAGGGCACTGCAAATTAAAGGTATGAGGATGATAGCCCAGAGCTCCATCAAACAAGAATTATTGAGAACAGCATTTACAATGCAGATTAGATCACCCTTAGCTAAAACAGGGTCCCTGCTTAAGAGAAGGTGGCTATGTTAGTGTGGGACTGAAGTCACATGGCCACCCAATCCTGATCAGTTCAGCTGCTTTGCTCAAAGGGGGAAAGACCACCGTGTAATGTCTGCCTGCCTTAGCACAGGGGGCCGATGCAGTAAGTGGGCTCCGCTGATCCCCCAGTTAAATATGTGGTTAGTAATTGTACAGATCTGTATATATGAATGATTTCTCTGTCTCTGTATGCAAAGAAATGGAATGTTTACATATGTATGGCATGACCAATTGTACAGATCATCAAAATATTTTATGAATAAAGTATATTTTTGAAATTAAAAAAAAGCTTTGCTCAAAGGGACATTACATTCCAGGGAATCTCTGGCACTGTCGGAAGATGTCCCCTTCTCTCGAAATGGAGCGCGGCTTGCAACTGGCTAAGTTTGTCTGAGAAATTCTTCCAGGTATGACTGATCAAACAGGAAGTGTTTGTGAGTGTGCGGATTTGGAACCCCACCCCCACCGCCGAACTTTGTTTGAAGTGACGGTCTCAGCTGAAGACGTGCTGCTCAGCAAGGAGTCTGCAACCTGCTGTATGCTGGGAAATCTTTCACTTCCCAAACCTTTCTTCTAGAGGATCTGGGACAGACTTACCACAGCGTTTAATCATGTAGATAATATCATATGTAGCCACCTAACAGAGCTGGAACAGGTAGATTAGGTTAGATTCCCTACAGTGTGAAACAGGCCCTTCAGCCCAACAAGTCCATACCGACCCTCTGAAGAGTAACCACCCCCACCCCGAGACCCATTCCCCTATTCCCTAGTAATGCACCTATCACTATGGGCAATTTAGCATGGCCACTTCATCTGATCTGCACATCTTTGGACTGTGCTAGGAAACCGGAGCACCCGGAGGAAACCCATGCAGACATGGGGAGGACATACAAACTCTACACAGACAGTTCCTGGAATCGAACCTGGGTCCCTGGTGCTGCGAGGCAGCAGTGCTAACCACTGAGCCACCATGCCACCTATCTGGGGAAAGACAAAAGTAACAGATGAAAACAAACTCACTTGGGAGAGGGGTAATGTAGTGGTAGTGTCTCTGGGCTAGTAATCCAGAACCTGAAGTTAATGTTCTGGGTTCAAATCCTACAATAGCATCTGGTGAAATTTGAATTCAGTAAAATCTAAAATAAAGATCAGGATTAATAGCAACAATTAGACATTGCTGATTGTTATTTTTTTAAAAACCCTCCCTTTCTTCCTTTAGGGAAGGAAATCTGCCATCCTTACCTAAAAAACCAATGAACTGCAGATGCTGGAGATCAGAAACGAAAATAGTGATTGCTGAAGAATTTCAGCAGGTCCAGTAGCATCCAGAGTTAACATTTCAAGTGCAGTGACCCTTCTTCAGAATTGGGGGTGGTAAACAAAGTCAAAGTATTTGTTGATAGAGTTCTGGTTGGAATGCCATGCTTCTAGGAATTCTTGTGCGTGTCTCTGTTTGCCTTGTCCTAGGATGGATGTGTTGTCCCAGTCGAAGTGGTGCCCTTCCTCACTGTATGTAAGGATACTAGTGAGAGAGGGTCATGTCTTTTTGTGGCTAGTTGACGTTCATCCCCCGAGAAAAAGAACAGGAAATGACACCACCCTAGGAAATGACATCACCAAAGGAAATGACATCACCAATCCAAGGAAACCCAAACACATAAATAGAAAGTGGGTTACACCACCAGTGCTTCATCCGGAGGCTCACTGAAGATGTTACCTAGTATGGTGATGAAACATCTGAAAATGAACCTTCCAGCTCAGCAAGCAAACCTACATCCAGTCCAATCCTGAGAGTTGAACACAAATCTATTTGATGTTGTACTGAGGGGGTGCTGTACTACTGGATTCTTGCAGGGTACATTAAGCAGAAACGCACCCACCTTCTCAGAATGGTGTAAATAATCACACAACAGACTTTGAATGACAGAGTTCCATCCATGCCCTGGCCAGTACTGCTCCATCAACCAGCATCAATAAAGAAGATTACCCGGTCATTTTTATCTCGCTGTGCATAAAATGGGCATTGCATTTCCAACAACGCTTCCCATGCATCTCAGTGGTGGTCAGGTCTGAGATTGTAAAGGACGCTATATAAGTGCAAATTATCGCCTGAACAATATCTCAACTGCCCCTCCCCCCACCTCAACCTCGAGGGCCTCGGTGAGATTGTATTTTCCAATTCTCACATCCGTCATCCTGTGGCCTCAGTGTGTGAGATTGCTGATTGGCGATAAATTAGACACAGTTTCACACCATCAGCTGGTTCATGCAAGGAATCTGTTCTGAAATGCAATTCCATCTGCAACAAAGCCAGAATCGGGCTGAATCTGTGTCCTGGGAGCAACAGGCCAATATGTAATCTTACTTCACGCCATTTAGTCCACAATTATGCTTTTTACTCCATGGGCATTGAAAGTTCTTAACATTCCCGAGGGCAATGAAAATAGTATTGAAACATTCAGAAACTCATAGGGAGTGAAAAATTCCTGTTCCACGATGTATAGGGGCTGAATAATTGTGTGTTCTGATTGTTCTTCCAGCTAATGACTGACTTCTAAAAATACCATAGCAGCAATGCTTCCAAATGCCAGACTTTTGAGGTAAGTGTCAATCTACCCACAGGATTTCCACACTTAACAGCCTGTTCTATTCAAGTGAAACAAAGCACAGTTGAGGAATTTTCTTTGTGCAGAAGCTTAACAACGAGATTGCCATTGAATCAAACCTTGAGTCTCTAAACCCGTACAATGGGGGATGAATTAGGTTATACATGTGAAAACTAAATGACCTAAACTAGGTCAAGTCTGGGAGTTCCTTGAGGCACCAGAATATTCAGGGTTAACAAGCCACCTAAATAAATTGGATCACTGCCTGTATTATAACAGGTGAAAGGGGGGAGTCTTTGCTTCAGTTCAGCTGGAATGTTAGGTTGCTGAACATAGATATGCCACTGTGAAAAGGCTGTAATATTGTCGTTGGCTCTGCACATTGTGGTTGGATTAGTAGAAACATGGAAGCAACTGGGAGTAGGAGCATAGCAGATTAGGATCCACAGGAGGCCATTCAGCCTTCGAAAGCTGCTGCACCATTCTATCAAATCAACAAAATTACTCCAATGCTCCCAGATGCCAATGCTCAGATAAGTATTAGAACATTAAATTGTCACATGTGCTTTCTGGAATGATCGTATTGTAATTTTGAGGCTTCCTGGGGTTCAGAGTCAATACTGAGAACTGTTTATCACTGTGCCACCACCTCTGCTGGGCGAGAAAATATCCAGAGATAGTGATAGCTAGGATATAGTCACACACCTGGAATCGTACCTTACAAGTAATGTCAGGCTGTTGCTTGTCTCGTCTGGGAGACAGCTCTCCCAATTTTGGCACTTTGCAAAGTCGACAGGGCTGACTTTAGATTAGAGTGGTTACAGTGTGGAAACAGGCCCTTCGGCCCAACAATCCACACTGACCCACAACCCATTCCCCTACATTTACCCCTTCACCTAACATTACAGGCAATTTAGCATGGTCAATTCACCTGACCTGCACATTTTTGGAGTGTGGGAGGAAAGTGGAGCACCCAGAGGAAACCCACACAGACACGGGGAGAATGTGTAAACTCCACGCAGTCAGATGCCTGAGGTGGGAATTGAACCCAGGTCTCTGGCGCTGTGAGGCAGCAGTGCTAACCACTGTGCCGCCCCAGGGTGCATTTGCTGTTCTTTTTTTCAGGTACCTAGGTCAATGCCAGGTGATTCTTCTGGTTTCATTTCTTTGAGACTTTGTAGTAATTGATACACCTGAATGGCTTGATAGGCCATTTCAGAGGACAACTGAGAGTCAACCACATTGCTGTGGGTGTGGAGTCACACTGTAGGTCAGACCAGATGAGGATGGCAGATTTCCTTCCCTGAAAGGCACGAGTGAGCCAAAGAGTTTTTTTTATTACAATCAACAACAGTTTTTATGGTCATGAGTACATTCTTAATTGAATTCAATTTCCACCACCTGCTGTGTGGGATTTGAACCCTTGTCCCCAGAACATTAGTTACATTTCAGATTAATATCACTGGGCCATCACCTCCCCCTGAGCTATACTAGAGTCTAATCTTATTTGTTGTATTGTTACTCTGTCGATCTTCCATTTTTGATCTAGCTAACTCCACCCTCTCTGTTATTTGTGCCCCATGGAGAGCAGTTCTGGGACATCATTACAAGCTTGTTCCAGGATCCTAAAGCACTTACACAACACAGGCTCATTAACACCCCATAACCAGAATACAAACCATTATTTCATCCTCATTTCAGACTAATCATAATATCTGACATGTACTCGATCCTCCCAAAGAAGGACAGGGTAGTTTTCCCTTGGGTCCTGGCCAATACTTATCCCTCTCGCCACATCGCCCAAACAGCTGTTTATTAGCATGTTGCCTGATGCAGGATCTGGCTGTTCACAAATCTGTTGTTGAATTTCCTTATTGGTGATGGTGGTATACTCCGTAAAGACACTGTATTGGCCATGAGCTGCCCTGGGGCATTCTGGGCCGGTGAAAGGTGTCACTGAATTGCAAGTTCTTTCTTTCGAAAAGTCTTTGTCTGTAAATTAAAGGATCTTAACCCAACTCACTGTGCTAATGATATGCGCATTATATTGGGAAAATTGGGGAATGGCATTGTTTGCTGAGAACATTCATCTTGTGTACAAGATGATTAGGGGTTTAGATAGGGTTGACAGTGAGAACCTTTTTCCGCTAATGGAGTCAGCTGTTACTAGGGGACACAGCTTTAAATTAAGGGGTGGTAGGTATAGGACAGATGTTAGGGGTAGATTTTTTACTCAGCGGGTTGTGAGTTCATGGAATGCCCTGCCAGTAGCAATGGTGGACTCTCCCTCTTTATGGTCATTTAAGCGGGCATTGGACAAGCATATGGAGGTTATTGGGCTAGTGTAGGTTAGGTAGGCTTCGGTCGGCGCAACATCGAGGGACGAAGGGCCTGTACTGTGCTGTATTTTTCTATGTTCTATGTTCTATGTTCATCGTGAGAGACTAGTTCCACAGCCAATGGGTATGAAGCTCTAAGGTGCATCATCAGCTTCCCAAACTGGAATCTAATTTGTAAGTTTAAGTTTCATTTGGGCTTTGGCTTTTGTTGCAGTGCCCCTTTAAGAATATTGCTGATTTGGGAAAATTTGATTAATCTTCATTCAATTGATTTCAACATCAAAAGAATATCCAGAGAGATGAACTCCTTTTGATCAAGGCTGAGTGATTAAGACAATTGATTCACCCTACTCAGTTCTTGAGTTCTAGTCAGACCTTCAGAGTTAATTATTAGAGCCCCGGTTGTTCAGTGGTAGTGTCCCTACCTCTGAGCCTGGAGATCCATGTTCATATCCCAGCTATTCCAGGGGTGTGTCCCAGTAAATTGATTTTAAAAAATCTGTAAAAGATTGATGGGACCTAATGCAGACAAATGCTGAAGAGAAAGTTTTCTGTCCAAACTCACCATCTGGCTTCAGATCCATTTCCCACTGCAGTTGCTTAGTAAATGCTTTTAATATTAAACTCATATTTGTTCATTAATCTCTCCACGCTTCAGGCACTCTGGCTGTATTCCTGATGAAGGGCCTTTGCCTGAAACGTCAATTTTCCTGCTCCTCGGATGCTGCCTGAACTGCTGTGCTTTTCCAGCACCACTCTACTCCAGAATTTGTTCATTTGCTGCATTACAAACTCCTGACTTTGCATTGAACTATAATAATTGGATTAGATTAGATTCCCTACAGTGTGGAAACAGACCTTTCGGCCCAACCAGTCCACACTGAACTTACAAAGAGTAACCCAGCCAGACCCATTTCGGTCAATTCTCCAGTTTTGCTGACTGGACATTTTCAAACTGCTCTGTGGCTGGAGCAAATTTGCTTAGAATCTCCAAGTGTGGTAATTTGCACAGGAGTTGCAAATCTCTTTCACCTTCTACCTCCCCACCCCAGCTGGTCGCCTTTTTCCAAAACACACTCTCTGCAGGATTACAGGTGAGGTTGACAAAGCATAAGGGTGATCATGGGAACGACACCAGCGCTTCATTACACGGGGAGGTGATGGCAAGACATTATTAAATTGAACTGAATTTATTGTCACGTGTACCGAAGCACAGTGAAAATCTTTGTCTTGAGCAATACAGGCAGATCACAGAGTTAAGGAGCATAGATAGTAAATAATAGGTAAACAGCGGCAAAAACAAAAACACAGGTACAGGCAAATGTTAAGAGTTTGTGAGTCCATTCAGTATTCTAACAACAGTAAGGTAAAAACTGTTTTGAAACCGGCTGGTGCCTATGTTCAGGCTTCTGTATCTTCTCCCCGATGGTAGAGGTTGTAGAAAAACATTGCCAGGGTGGGATGGATCTTTGAGAATGCTGGCCGCCCTTCCTTGACAGCGGGTAGATGGATTCTAAAGATGGGAGGTTGGTCCAGACCGAGTTCACCACACTCTGTAACCGTCTCTGATCTTGAATGGTACAGTTGCCATACCAGGTAGTGATACATCCAGACAGAATGCTCTCGATGGTGCACCTATAAAAGTTGGCAAGGGTATTCGTCATCATGCCAAATTTCCTCAGCTGCCTGAGGAAGAAGAGACATTGTTGGGTCTTTGTAACCAGTGCATCCTCATGAAGGTCTAAGAAAGCTTGTTATGGATGACCATTCCCAGGAGCTTGACACTCTCCACTCGTTCCACCTCTGTGCTGTTAAGGTGTAGGGGCATGAATAACATCCCGCCGAAAGTCAATAATGAGTTCTTTGGTTTTACCAGCTTTGAGAGCTAGGTTGTTCGCAGTGCACCATTTTTCCAGGTCTTCCACCTCCTGGTTGTAGTCTGTTGCATCGCCATCCAAATCTAGAGATTCATCTAACATTCTGGGGTCCCAGCACATTGGCTCAGTGGTTAGCATTGCTGCCTTATAGTGCCAAGAATGGGGGTTCGATTCCAGTCTCAGGCAGCTCTCTGTGTGGAGTTTACATGTTCTCCCCATGTCTGTGTGGGTTTCCTTTGAGTGCTCCAGTTTCCTCCCACAGTCCAAAGGTTTGCAGGTGGAGTGGCCATGCAGGAGAAAGTGAGGGCTGGAGATCAGAGTTGAAATGTGCGGCGTTGGAAAAGCACAGCAGATCAGGCAGCATCTGAGGAGCAGGAAAATCGACGGTTTGGCCAAAGTCCTTCATCAGGAATGATAGGGTGGGGTGCTCTTCGGAGGACTCGATGGGTCAAATGGCCTTTCCATACTAAAGGGATTCTTTGATTCTATGGGAATGATGGAAGTTGAATTCAAAACGTGTAGAGTAAAGAGTCTAACGCTGACAATGCAACTGTTGTTGATCGTCATTAAAAAAATCCATCGGGTTCATGATTATCTTTTAGGGAAGGAAATCTGCTCTCCTTACCCAGTCTGGTCCCCAGACCCACAGCAATATGGTTGACTTTAAACTGCCCTCTCGGCAATTAGGGATGGGGAACAAATGCTGGCCTGGCCAGCAATACCTATGTCACGTGAATGGATAAGGGAGATTGCCTTGGACAATCAGGGGGTGGCAATAGCAAGGTGGGTCCCATCCTATACCAGGTACTGAAGTGATGGAGAGGGTGGCAATGGAGCAGAAACAGGGGTAAAAGTAGCCTCCACTAGGTTTGCCCAAAATTACTCCACTCCCTGTGAAAGTTCGAAACATTTCAAGTGCAAGTCACATGCAATGCATGTTAAATTTATGCTAATTACTTCTGATAGTCAGATAGTCCGGAAATTGGCACGTCTCACCAAATTGGCCCACATCCCATTTCTATTAATTTCACCAATTGTGTCCATTTATGGGCCTTCAATGAGGCTCTTAAAATGAAAGGTCCTGTTATGGATTAATAGACACATTTTATTAACTTGCAAATATCAAATTTACTCAGAAGCTGACAAGTGTAATGCCAGTGTAAATACTGAAAGATTCTGTATCCTTGCTGTTGACTTCACTTTCAGTTCGTTAAAATTAGGTTACTCAAAGGTAGTGGATAAGATATTCTTATTAAAAGCATTCATCGTCTGTGACAAGGAAATTTTTAGATGTGAATAAAATAAATTAAAACTTTGATTTATTCAGAACTGTTCGCAACATCAAGACACCCCAAAGTACATTGCAGCCAATGAAATGCCATTGATGGCAAGTTATTGTTGAAGGGTGGGGAACATAGCGCCAATTCACCCACAGTAAACTCCCGCCAACAATCATTTGACCAGATACTGTAACTTTTATCTTCAGAAATGTTGGATTTAGGATAACAATTGGCCAAGCTGTGTTGGATAATTCCCCTGCCCTTCAAAATCTGTGGGTGGTATGGTGGCACAGTGGTCAGCACTGCTGCCTCACAGCGCCAGAGACCCAGGTTCTATTCCCGCCTCAGGTGACTGTCTGTGTGGAGTTTACACATTCTCCCCGTGTCTGTGCGGGTTTCTCTGGATGCTCTGGTTTCCTCCCACACTCCAAAAATGTGCAGGTTAGGTGAATTGGCCATGCTAAATTGCCCCTAGTGTTAGGTGTAGAGGAATGTGCCTGGGTGGGTTGCGGGTCGGAGGGGATTTGTTAGGCCGAAGGGCCTGTTTCCACACTGTAAGTAATCTAATCTAATAATCCCTGGATCCAACTGAGGGAGCTTTTCATACAAAAGACAGCATCTGTGATAGAGCGACATTTCTTTATGTCAGTACACTGGCGTCCCTGCCTTAATCCTTGCACTCAGATCTCTGCAATACAATTTGAACATGCAACAATAGCAGTAATGAAAAATATATTAATTAAAAATTATATTCCAAAAGGTTTCATCAGTAAGAAACAAGGCAGTGAATAGCATAGAACAAAAATTTATTGTCACGTGTACTTTTACATGATAGAAATGAAGAGTTGATTGAACATTGAATGGACCTTACTAGCTTGGAGATACATTCAGCAATTTTTCTGGAATTAGAGATTTTAGTGCAATAAGTGGCAGGGAATGGTTACAAAACTCTTGCAGGGATCATTTATGCAAGATGCAAAAAGAAAATCCACACATGAAGTAGACACATTGTACGTACTCAGCAGCACTCCATCAATAGGCAACTGTGTAGTCTAAATTACACTATTTATATGGGCAGAGACACAAGCCTGGCTGCATATTAAATTACGGGTTTGCTTCATTCAGCACAAGTTATGTATGTATGTTTTCATTCAAGGCTTTGTGCCAAATGCCTGACTCAATCCTTTCTTTAAACTTGGATGCAAAGTGCTTGGGGGAATATTTTTAAATGGTGCTGCACCGACACCATACATCGAGCAGACAGCAACTTCGAGATATAATTATCATTTTGTCATGCCAGCCTAAGCTTAGGTAAATTATTATTTATGTTTTTAAGTTAATCATTAGGTTATATATTCTGATTCATTCTGGAAGACTGAGCAGGCTGGGGATCTTTCCTCTAGGAAAGAGAGAGAGAGAGAGCTGGAGTGGCTTGATAAACGTTTTTCAAATGGCAACCGAGTCCTCCCAGAGATAGATGATCGACAGAAAGTTCTGGACCTGCACAGGGTCTTTAAGGGCGGACTGATCAGACAGGAGGCTGAAGATTCAGCTTCCTGATGGGAGGCTGGGGCTTTGATGTAAGGTTCTCAGAATCCGCTAGGAGTCTGCCCCTCCCACTCTCAATGCAATGTTAGCATTCATTTCAAGAGGGCTAGAATACATAGAACATAGAACCTTACAACGCAGTATAGGCCCTTCAGCCCTCGATGTTGTACCGACCTGTGGAACCAATCTGAAGCCCGTCTAACCTACACTATTCCATTTTCATCCATATATTTAACCAATGCCCATTTAAATGCCCTTAAAGCTGGCAAATCTACTACAGTTGCCAGCAGTGAGTTCCACATCCCTACTACTCTGAGTAAAGAAACACAAGTAAATACAAGAGCTGGGATGTACTGCTGAGGCTGTATAAGGCAGCAGTCAGACCACATTTGGAATATTGTGAGCTGTATTGGGCCCTTTATCTAAGGAAGGATGTGCTGGCAATGGAGGGGGTTCACAGAAGAACCATCTCTAATGAAGCGGGGGGTGGGGAGGAGCATGGAGGTGGGAGGACAGGGAAAGGTGAACGGATCAAATTAAAAAACAAGGATGGTGCCTTAGAGATGGTCTTGTATAACACATGAAGTACAAACGGGAGAGACGAGATCTGTTTGTGTGTTCCTGCGCAGAAAGATCATTTCTATTGACCTATGACCTGTTCCTTGCTGGGGCTAATGTTCCACACAGACTCCACAGCACAAAGGAGACAGTGAGGACTGCAGATACTGGAGATCAGAGGCGAGAGTGTGGTGCTGGAAAAGCACAGCTGGTCAGACCATTGAGCTGCTGTGCTTTTCAGGAACACAGATTCCGCAACACCCCAATTCACCTCATCTGAGCAAGTATTCTCGACAGTCCAGGGTATGCAAATTCCTCAACATAAGGCTTACTTGCTTGGCAAGAAACCAGTGAAGGTGACAATAAAGTAAAAGATCTCTAACAATAGAAGAGAATCCCTACAGCGTGGAAACATACCCTTTGCCCCAACAAGTCCACATCAACCCTACGAAGAGTGACCTACCCAAGCCCATTCCCCAAGCCTATTACTCTACATTTCCTCTGACTAATGCACCTAGCCAACACATCCCTGGACACTATGGATAATTTAGCATGGCCAATTCACCCTAACCTGCATATCTTTGGACTGTGGGAGGAAACTAGAACACCTGGAGGAAACCAACACAGACCTGGGGAGAGTGTGCAAACCTCACACAGCCCGAGGCTGGAATCTAAGATGGTGTGCAGTTGAGTTTTCAAACTTTGGTGGACTTCAGAGTTAACAGGCGGATATTATTCAGTCCCGATACTCAGTTAGATCTTAATCTTACCTCAGCTCTCTGCCTCCTCTCTGAACACCTTCAACCCTTGTTTAACAGGTGTCACTCCCAAAGAGTCAAGCTCAGGACTTGCCTCTCAGGAACATTGATCCCAGCAAGGACCAAGGTCATAGGTCAATAGGAATGACCTTTCTGTGCAGGAACACACAAACAGATCTCGTTAACAAGACTTGGCACAGAATTCATTACCTCCTACAGTTGGAGTCAATCAAATTTGGACAGGGGTGTACAAAGTTAAAAATCACACAACACCAGGTTATAGTCCAACAGGTTTAATTGGAAGCACTAGCTTTCGGAGCATCACTCCTTCATCAGATGAAGAAGCAGTGCTCTGAAGGCTAGTGCTTCCAATTAAACCTGTTGGACTATAACCTGGTGTTGTGCGATTTTTAACTTTGGACAGGTACACGAATAGGGAATGTATTGAGGGCCAAGCGCAGGCAAATGGGACTAATTTAGTTTGGGAAACTTTGGAGGAGTTGGGCTGAAAGGTCTATTTCCGTGCTGTATTGCTCTATGACCGATACAGCCTCGCACTTGCTATACCATTATAGGCTACTGATTCACAGCCAGAGGACGCTTGAATGAAATATTTATTAAAAGGAGAGGTGAACCTAAACATTCCTCTTCTGCAGCACAAACACATTTCAGCAGTATAAAACTGCATTGCCATTCATACCCTCATTGCTCGGAATTATTTGTTCAAGGGTTTAAAGCCTCCTGCACCTTATGTTTGTTGGTGGAGTTGAACCTGAGCTGGATTTATTGATATGAAAGCGAAAGGAAAAGGTGGAGAAAGCCTTTGTACAGCAGGATTTGTAACAGCTAAAAATGCTATTGCGCTGGTTCCCCAAGCGGTCTGCGGAATCCCTGGATTACTGGGTCCAATTTGAACAGAATCATCACAGGAATGTTTCAGCCCTTGAAGCTGCAGCAAAACTCTCTCCCCTTTCTGAAAGTGTGATAAGGAGGCAATGAATTGGGAGGTGCAGCGTGTAACTCAGTAAACACTGGGCTTTTCTGCCCGTGACAGGCTCTAGCCTGGGAACTCTGAGGAACTTTGATTTTCTCTCTGCTATGTAAAACACTTAACTTTAGAAAACAACTTGGTAAGTTTGATAAGCAAGGGACAGAGTCCAGTGAGTCTCTTAATTGATTGGCATTGATATTGGCACTGTTTGGGTTCATTGGGAAACTCAGTGACTGTAACACTAGGAACCGGAGTAGGCCATTCAGCCCTTCAAGCTTCTTCCAGCATTCATGGCCAATCCTCTGTCTCAATGCCATATTCTCCCTTTCTCTCCATACTCTTGATGCCTTTAATGTCTAAATTTGTTACTTCAATATATTCAGTGACTTGGTTTTAACAGCTTTCTGTGGTAGAGAATTCCACAGTTTGATCACCCTCTGAGACTCCTCGTCTCAGTCCTACCTGAGACGAGGTCCTCAGATCCCAGACTCCTCAACAAGGGAAAACGCCCTCCCAGTATCTTGCCTGTTTCAATCAGAACCCCCTCCCATCCCTCTAAAACCCGAGTGAATACAGGCCCAGTCAAACCAATCTCTCCCCCTAGGACAGTCCTGGTATCAGTCTCGTGACTGTCCACTGCATTCCTCTGCAGCAAGTATATCTGCTCTTGGGCAGGGAGACCAAGGCTACATACAGTACTCCAGGTATGGTCTCACCAAGATCCTTAGGATTAGCCATTGGAAATAGGATAGTGGGGTGGGTCTGGGTGGGATGCTGTTTGGAGGGGGTGGTGTGAACTCAATGGGATGAATGGCCTGCTTCCACACTGTAGGGATTCAGTAAGGTGTCCTTACTTCTGAACTCAAACCCTCTTGCAATGAAGACCAATGTATCATTGGCCTTCCTAATTACATACTGCACCTGCCTGTCCATTTTCATTAACTAGTGTACAAAGACACCCAGGACCCTTTGTACATTCACACTTCCCAATATATCACCGTTTAAACAATACACTTCCTTTGTTTGTTACACTTAAGTATATATATTCACATTGATCCATGTTTTACAGCAACTACCATGTGTTTGTTCACTCACTCAACCTGTCGAAGTCATCTTGAAGCCTCCTTGCTACATCCTCCCATTGCTTTCAATCCCAGCCGGTTCTGTAGTCAGCAAACTTGGAAATGCTGTACTTGGTTCTCTCATCCTTGTGGTCTATGTATGTTGTGAATAGCTGGGGCCTGATTCCCGATCCCTGAAGATCTCCTCTAATCACTGCCCATGAAGGGCTTATGCTCGAAACGTCGAATTCTCTATTCCTGAGATGCTGCCTGGCCTGCTGTGCTTTGACCAGCAACACATTTTCATTTGGAAAAAAGACCCATTTCTGCCTCCTCTGTTTCCTGTCGGTCGGATTGCTAACCTACCAGGATTAGCCTGGAATCCTCAAGAACTTACTTCACCTCCAGGGAAAATTGCTATGTAAAATCTTGAAGACAAGTCACAGAGATGTTAAATTTTATTTTTCTCATTTTTCTTTGAAGATTCCGTTTGGCCAGACTTTGGAACAGGGCAGAGAGAGAGAGAAAGGAAAAAACTGTTGGACTCACATTTGAGCATCATCAAGTTGGGGAATGAGTCATCTTGCTTTCCAATTGGTGTCAGAAGGCAGTGTGTCTCGAGGGTGGGGCATGTTGGCTGACTACTGGCTGGTGCCGGGGCATGTTATGTGATGAAACCCCTAGTTTCACAAACTAATCACAGTCATTAACCCCAGAAATCTCAGCAACTTGGACATGTCAACAGACAGTCCTCCCACAGCCGTAGCTCCCACATCTATCCTGGAGAGAGTGAGGACTGCAGGTACTGGAGAGTCAGAGTGGAGCTGGATAAAGCACAGTTGGTCAGGCAGCATGAAAGGAGGAGGGGAGTTGATGTTTCAGGTCGATGCCTCACCTCTGATGCTGCTTGACCAGCTGTGCTTTATCCAGCTCCATTCTTTACCCACCATAGCTACCCTGACAGCATATGTGAACTGACACATGGCAATCCCTATAGTGTGGAAGCAGGCCATTCAGCCCATCAAGTCTACACCACCCATCCAAAGAGCATCCCATCCAGACTCACCGCATCCCCATAACCCTGCATTTCCCATGGCTAATCCACCTAACCTACGCATCCCTGGATACTACGGGAAATTTACCTTTGGGCTGTGGAAGGAAACCAGAGCACCCAGAGGGGACCCACACAGACAGACCCGGGGAGAATGTGCAAAATTTACACAGACAATTGCCCGAGCATGGAATCGGACTTGGGTCCTTGGTGCTGCGAGGCAGCAGGGCGAAAGTGAGGACTGCAGATGCTGGAGATCAGAGTCGAGAGTGTGGTGCTGGAAAAGCACAGCCGGTCAGGCAGCATCTGAGGAGCAGGAAAAATCAACGTTTCAGGCAAAAGCCCCTCATCGGGAAGAGAGGCAGCAGTGTTAACCACTGAGCCACCATTCCACCTTTCAGCTTCAGTCCAATTGTAAATAAAGCAAGTCTTTATTTAAGCAGCTGCCAACTTTTAAGTTTGATCCAATTGATAGTTATTTGTTAATTCCATCACACCTTTTTGTTGCACGCCTGTTTTAGACATATTATTTGTTTCTCTTTTTTCCCCGTCTCTGTTCACACTGGCCCAGGTTTAACTCCTGCCTTCCACTCCGTTACACACTTTCCTTTTGTTCTTGTCTCACCCTCCCCAGGAAAATCAAACAGAATTCAAACATCACCCAGTTCTGATGAAAAGTCAGAGACCTGAAATATCTACTCGGATTCCCTGTCTCTAAAGATGCTCCAAAGGGGCGGCACGGTGGCACAGTGGTTAGCACTGCTGTCTCACAGCGCCAGAGACCCGGGTTCAATTCCCGCCAGAGGCGACTGACTGTGTGGAGTTTGCACGTTCTCCCCGTGTCTGCGTGGGTTTCCTCTGGGTGCTCTAGTTTCCTCCCACAGTCCAAAGATGTGCGGGTCAGGTGAATTGGCCATGCTAAATTGCCCGCAGAGTTAGGCAAGGGGTAAATGTAGGGGTATGGGTGGGTTGCGCTTCGGCGGGTCAGTGTGGACTTGTTGGGCCGAAGGGCCTGTTTCCACACTGTAAGTAATCTAAGTAATCTAATCTAATCTAAATGCTGCCAAACCCACTGAGCGCTTCCAACATTCTCGGTTTAGGTTGCTAATTGTTTTTTTAAACATCAAACAGCTTTGAGATGTTATTACGCACTGCTGGAGCAGGTGGGATTTGAATGTAGGTCCCCTAGCTCAGAGGTGGGGACATTATCACCGAGCCACAAGAGCTCCTCTGTTATTCCTGCTAGATATTTTCTGATCAACCTGTCCAAAGGTTATTTTAAATTATTCGTAGTTACACAAAATACAACAGTAACAATAGGGTCGCAACCATAAGATGCCTGAAATCTCATAAAAACAATAACACGACTTAAAACATATCGAGTTTTCACACAGGTCACTCTCCTTTTAAAAGGTACCACAATGACAAAAGTCCATAACAGAGTCCGTTTCAGCCCCTAAGGGCAAAGTTCACAGCAGGCAAAGGCCCCCGATATAATATTTTCCAGAGAATCTTATTCCAGCTAATTATACATTTTTAATTTTAATCAGATGGTGCGCATTAACTGGGGAATCGTTTATGTTTCACTCCACAGGAGTAGACTGATGCTGGTGCTGATTGGGTTCGGAGGTGCATGTTTGTAGTTTGTATCTCTGTGAATAAAAGCTGACAGATGTGGATAGATTGGTTCCAGTTCTACCCTTCACCACTTGGTTACCTGGATTAAAGTACAAAGTTTAAAGGGGGAACACTTCACGCAGGGTATCTGATTGGGGTGGGGGCAATTTCTCATGCTGTTCCTTTGTTGCCTGCCAGGAGTGCATTTTGCAAAATAACACGCTGTCAGCTAAAATGTTCATATGCAATTTTGCCATATCCAACTTTGGCCAGATCAGAATTTTAAAACCTTAATTCACCAATGCCATCATAATACTGTGGAAGATACGCATAAAAATGACCTTAAAATTGATCATTATTATCTCTCTTCTACAACCTCACCTTAAAATGTATTTGATGTGAATTAACTCAGGCAATTAAAGCTTCAAAAATAATTACTTTCTCCCAATACCTTCTCCCAAAGTGTGTGAGATCTGCCTTGGCAGAAATGTTCTTAATTAGATTTTTTCTTCTGAAGGTATGAAAAGGTCTGGACTCTTCAATGAGTAATGAATTTGTAATTGTGATTGGGATTTAACAGCCTTTAAGACTGAATCATTCTTCGTCCAATTCTTAATAAATTAATTCCCTTTATGGCTTAGTAGAGTGAAATCACAAATGCACTGGGTAATAAAAGATAAGTGTTGAACATCTGGAATAAAAACAAAGTGATGGCAATACTCTGCAGAACTGGCAGCAACTATGGAGAGAGAAACAGAGATAACATTTCTCAAATATATCTCCTCTTCAGGGACAGTTCTGAAGAATTATGTATGACCCAACAGTTTCTCCACAACTTTTGCCTGACCTGGTGAGTATTTCCAGCAATTTATGGTGAAGGAACTGTCTGCTTTCTTATACGAGGACATTTAAAACTTTCTTCATGGGATGGGGGCATTGCTGGTGTGGGCAGTATTTATTGTCTATTGCCAACTGTCCTTCAGATGGCAGTCTGTCATCTTAACTCAATGTGGGGAAATGTCAGGTGAAATGTGCAGAGTATTTCTTAGATGGGCAAAAGTTGGAAAGTGTACAAAAGGGCTTGGGTGTCTTTACTGGTAAGTTACAGAAGGCTAGCATGCAAGTGCCATGAGTTGTTAGGAAGGCTAATTGAATGTCAGTCTTCATCGCAAGACTGCAGGAGTTTAAGGGGGATACACTTCTCACAGAGAGTGATGGGTGTTTGGAACGCGTTGCCAGGAGAGATGGTAGAGACAGGCACAGTAGATTCATTTAAGATGCGTCTGAATAAATGCATGAGTAGGTGGAGAGTAGAGGGAGACAGATGCTTAGGAATTAACCGACAGGTTTAGACAGTACATTTGGATTGGCTCAGGCTTGGAGGACCGAAGGGCCTGTTCCTGGGCTGTAAATTTTCTTTGCTGTTCTTTGTTGTTCTTTGTATTCAACTGTGTAGGAACTTGGTTAGACCATACTTGGAACGCTTTGTCCAGTTTCGGTCTCCTTACCTCAGGCATTATTGCCATAGAGGGAGCACCTTCACCAGATTTATCCCCATGATGGTGGGATTGGCCGATGAATAGAGATTGGACAGACTAAGCCTTTACTCTGCAGGTGATCTCATTGAAAAATACACAACACTTAAATGGGTAGACAGAACAGATGCAAGGAAGATGTTTCCCCTCATAGAGGAATCCAGAAATTGGGGGCACCATTTAAAAAATACGGCAAGGTCCCTTTAGGTGCAAAATACGAAGCAATGTTTTTACTTTGGAGGGTATTAACCTCTAGATTTCTTTACCACAGAAGGTGATGTAAGCTCAGTCTTTGAATACGCTTTAGAGATTTATGTATTTCTGATTACTAGTGTGGGACAGGCCTAAGGGGATGCAATGAATGAAAAGGCATTGAAATGTACAGTCAGCTATGATCGTACTGAAAAGTGGGGCAGTTTTGATGGGCTGAAGGGCCTACTCCAATTCCTGTATTCCATCTTCTTGAATCACTGTCTGTGTGGTGTAAGTGTTCTCATCACACCTTTAGGAGGGAGTCTGTCCATTGAATTGCTCTTTCAAAACCATTACCTTCACAGAAATGAGTCACAGATAGAGATGTAAGGAGGGCTGCTCGAAGGCTTTAAAGAGGCTCTCAAAGGAGAAGATGAGGCGGAGGGTTTATGGCAGGCAACATGACTGAATGTGGAAAACACAAACTGCTTTCTATATTGCTGCGTCACAAACTAATATCTGAATTTTCTCAAAACAAAGAACTGTGGATGCTGGAAATCTGAAACAAGAACAGAAGTTGCTGAAACAGCTCATCAGGTCTGGCAGCTTCCATGAAGAGACAGAAAGCAGAGTTAACATTTCAGGTCGAATGACACTCCTTCAGTTTTGAAGATATATTCTTTTGAACTTTCCTTCTGTTCTATTCACGAAGGGGGAGTCCCTTCCTAACAGCCAGGAGTGTGTCCGCCTGCCCATGGCCCTGCAGCAGTTTATGAAGGCAGCTCATCCTCCAGCTCTCCAGGGAATTTCTGGATGGCCAAGGATTGGTGATCCGGCCAATGGGCTACAACATGTGAATGAATAAAACAAAATTATCTACATAATCCAAATATAATCCAAAACAAATATGAAACTATCATTTATAAATTACTGTTTGAATTTAGATATTGCAATGCAGAATATAAATAGCTTGCTACCTGACAGAGGGGCAGAATTTACAAGACGTTCAGGGTGGCCAAGATTTTAACTCAGTCATAGCCCACCAGAGTTAAAATTAGACCCTATAGCTTACATTGATAACATAAATATTTTCTGAAGCACTACCTTATTTCACACAATGTTACTTTTCTTTTATTCGATCACTTGGGTGAGAGAGGTCACTGGCTGGGTCAGCATTTATTGCCCATCCCTAATTGCCCTTGGTGGGGGTGAGCTGCCTTCTTGAACCACTGCAGTCTACATGCTGTGGACTGACCCACAATGCCATTAGGGAGGGAAACCCCTGACTTAGATCCAAACATAGTGCAGCAACGGCGATATATTTCCAAGTCAGGATAATGTGTGCCTTAGAGGGGAATTTGTAAAGGGTGATGACCTCATGTATCTGCTGCCCTTGTCCCACCGGATGGCAATGTTCATGGGTTTGGAAGGTGGAGTCAAAGGAGCCTTATTGAATTGCTGCAGTGCATCTTGTAGGTAATACACACTGATGCTACAGAACATCTGTGGTGGAGGGAATGGATGTGGTGCCAATCAAGTAGGCTGCTTTATCTTGAATGGTGTCAAGTTTCTTGAGTGTTGTTGGAACTGCACCCATCTAGGCAGATTGGGAGAATTCTGTCACACTCCTGATTTGAGCTCTGAAGATGATGGGCAGGCTTTAAGGAGTCAGGAGGTGAGTTACTGATTGCAGTATTCCCAACCTCTGACCTGCTCTTATAGCCACAGTACATAAATAGCTAGTCCAACTCAGTTTCTGGTCAATGTTGACAGTGGGAGATTCAGCAATGATGATACCATTAAATGTCAAGGGACAATGGTTAGATCCTCTCTTTTGTTGGAGATGACCATAGCCTAGCACTGTATGTCATGAATGTTACTTGCCACTTGTCAGCCCGAGCCTGGATATTTTCCAGATCTTGGTGCATTTGAATACAGACTGCTTCAGTATCTGAGGATGATGCGGAACATTGTGCCATCATTGGTGAACATCGCCAATTGGAATGGAGGGAAGGTCATTGCTGAAGTAGCTGAAGATGGTTGGGCCCAGGACACTGCCCTGCGGGACTCCTGCAGAGATAGTCAGGAGCTGAGATGTCTGATTCCCTACAACTACAATTATCTTCCTTCATGCCAAATATGACCCCAACCAGTGAACGTTTTTCCTCTTGATTCCTATTGGCTCCAGTTTTGCTAGGGCTCCTTGATGTCAGCCTTGGTCAAATACAAAGTCAGTCACTCTCACCTCACTCCTGGAACTCAGCTTGATGGGCAGAATGGCCTTTTGCCCTTTCCCTCAAATCTATCTTAGGCCAGTGACATTTTTTAGTCAATTTAAACCTGTTTCACTTCACCCATCTCAGTTCTGTAGAAGGGTCACTTGTACCAAAACGTTCACTCTGATGTCTCTCCACAAAAGCTGCCAGACCTGTTAAGTTTCTCCAGCTATTTCTGTTTTTGTTCCCAATTTCCAGTGCCCACAGTTCTTCAGATTTTTTTTTCACTTCGATCACCTTTCTGACAAGAAGATAATGGAAAAGCTCAGATTTATATTATTCAAGCCCTCAAAACTTTTTAGGAGTCCTGACAGTCAATAAACTCTATCTCAGGCTGCTGCTGTTTTGAGGAATGCAGCAAGACAGACCGCACATGGCAAGGTTCCCTTGCTGGCTTTGGAGGACACCGTCATTTTCAACAAGCGCTTCACAAAGACATTTTCATTTATAAAACAGGTGTAAAGCAGAAGGCTACAATAAAGTAAGTTTGATCTCGCTGTCCTTTAGGACTGTTCCCCTTTGAGAGCAAAAGGCCGAGAGGAATTTGAGAGAGGCTCTGAAAATCGTGAGCAGGCTGGGCAGAGTAGATAGGAGAGAGTGAGGATCGCAGATGCTGGAGATCAGAGTCAAAACGTGTGGCGCTGGAAAGGCACAGCAGGTCAGGCAGCATCCAAGGAGCAGGAGATTCAATGAGTCGGACATGAGCCCGGTGAAGAGCTAATGCCTGAAATGTCAACTCTCCTGCTCCTCAGATGCTGCCTGACCTGCTGTGCTTTTCCTGCGCCACCCGTTTTGACTCAGAGTAGATAGGAAGCTGCTGTCCAAGTTCTTTTAAAATTGACGAGAATAAGGGACATAGATGGAGAAATCTAGGGTGAAGTAAGAAAATATTTTTTCACACAGTGAGTAGTCAGCATCTGGAATGCCACTCCCTGGAAATGTAGTGAAGACAGGTTCAATTCAGGCATTCAAGAGGGCACTGGGGGCTTATTTAGCTAGAAAGGGTGTGCAGGGATATTTGGGAAAAGTCAGATCATAGGATTGATGGGCCGAATGCCCACTTTCTGAGCTGTAACAATTCTGTGATTTGCTAACATCATGTCGAATGTTTGTCAAAGAACAAACGATTTAGATTAGATTCCCTGTGGAAACAGGCCATTTGGCCCAACAAGTCTACACCAACCCTCTGAAGAGTAACCCACCCAGACCCATTCCCCTACCCTATATTTTCCTCTGACTAATGCGCCCAGATTCATGGGCAATTTAGCATGGCCAATTCACCCTAACCTGCACATCTTTGGACAATGGTCAAAACCGTAGCACCCAGAGGAAGCCCACACAGACACAAGGCAAACATGCAAACTCCACACAGGGAGCTGCCCAAGGATAGCAGGGGAAACCTGTATATGTTTCTACAGTGTGAAAAGAGGGAGCTAATTGGTTGGGCCATGTGTTTATATACCTGGGGTCTCCGGGCAATCGAGGAGCAGGCTTTAGGCTGACTCTCCTGGCCCAGACTTCCAGGCTCCAAGTCTGCAGCTAGGCCTGGGCACTGGAAGAGTCAGTGAAAGGGACAGCACAGGACCCTGATGACTGGAGGGTCAGATGGGGAACAGGAGGGATGGAACCCGAGCATATCCAGGCCTATGGCTACAGCTCGGGGCACAGCAGTTATAATTGAAGCAGTGGTGGAGACTCATAACCGAGGCCACAGCAGCCCATTACAGAGTTAGAGAGACTCCAGCAAAAGTCAAACTGAAGGAGAGAGAAAGATAAATCCTCTACCAGTAAAATCTTGCATTCTGTTCAGTGTTTCAAGATGATCACAGCGGTAGTCTGCCAGAAACACTTTTCACTGTGTTTTTTTATATAGTGGTGACAATAAGTCTCGCACTAATCTAATCTAAAATCAGCAAGCTAACTGTCAATCTTAATTCCTAGACCTGATTGGTCAGGGTGTTGCCAAGGTGATAGAGTAATGCTTGGCTGTCTCTGAAACCTTTATTTTTAAAATAGTCTGAAGTAAACACAAATTCCCTTGGCCTACACAGAACAGTCTCCTGAGGGGTTATGTACATAGCTTCAAGCACACAATGCCCTTAAATCAGTTTCCAGTGTAACTCTTAGCACAGTCTAGATTATTTAGTAAGTGACTTCCAACCACAGAATACTATCCAATGGTGGTCCATGTGCAGGTTTGATTTGAGTGACCTGTGAATAGTCAGTTGATAGGGTCTGTCCCTCACTGGGACGTATATAACACATACCTGGCACCACAACAACATTGCAATACATGTCACATTTATAACTTGGATAGCTGGCAAAAGGTCTCTCTTTGGTTTGACGAACATTATTGTAGTAGTGGGGAAAATAAACTATTTGTGGATTTTCTCGATGATGGCAGTGTGAGACAGTTAGCTGTGCCTGTTCTCCACATTTCCGAGCTCTTTCTCCAACCAGGGTGGACTGAGCCCTTTCAGGTATTTGTGACATGAGTGATGACGTTGAGCAGGGTATGTTACCATGCTGGGTAGCTTTCAGATCCCCATCTCCGTGTCACACTGACACGATAAGTGGCCAGTTAGAGCCCTATTCACCAAGTTGCCAGTAGGTTGATCTTTGTAGCATGTGGGACTATCAGGATCCCAATGTGTATAGGAGTCCAGTCGAACCTTCCTTCCCTCAACTCCTCCCTCCATGTGATGGAAGATGAACAGGACCTTCTTAATGGTTACATATCTGTATGTATCAATCTGGCATAGGGGCCTGTTTGTTTAGCCCTGCATTTTCAGAATCTACATTCTCAACATGGCCTTCTGTTTCCCCTCAGAAGAGAAGACATTTGATTTTTTTTTTAGAATTAGATTCCCTACAGTGTGGAAACAGGCCCTTCAGCCCAAAAAGTCCACACCGACCCTCCGAAGAGATACCTACCCAGACCCATTCCCCTACCCTATGCTTACTTCTAACTAATGCACTTAAGCTACACTATCCCTGAATTGGTGCCTCTATTTCACCCCATCTGCAAATACCTCTCCCTCTCCAACCCCATCCCCCCTTAACGAACAATTGCTCAGGGTCTAACGGCCCAGAGCAATGCTGGACCCTCGTTTTGATGGGTTTCTGACAGCACCGCTCAGTCTGAGCAGCAGAACCTTATACTTAGCAGGTCCAGTGGTCTTCTCCTATTTCCCGTTCCCAGGCTGCAAAATACCTCTCATCCCCACACTGATCATAGAGTCATAGAGATGTACAGCACGGAAACAGACCCTTCGGCCCAACTCGTCCACGCTGACCAGATATCCCAACCCAATTTAGTTCCATTTGCCAGCACCTGGCCCATATCCCTCCAAACCCTTCCTACTCATATACCCATCCAAGTACCTTTTAAGTGCTGTAATTGAACCAGCCTCCACCACTTCCTCTCGCAGCTCATTCCATACCTGTAACACCCTCTGTGTGAAAAAGTTGCCTCTTGGGTCTCTTTTATATATTTCCCGTCTCACCCTAAACCTATGCCCTCTAGTTCTGGACTCCCCCACCCCGGGGAAAAAGACCTTGTCCATTTATTCTATCCAGGCCCCTCATGATTTTATAAACCTCTATAAGGTCACCCCTCAGTCTCCAACACTCCAGGGAAAACAACCCCAGCCTATTCAGCCCCTCCCTATAGCTCACATCCTCCAACCCTGGCAACATCCTTGTAAATCTTTTCTGAACCCTTTCAAGTTTCACAACATCCCAGCCCAGGAGGATAAGCCAGTTAAACTGCTAATGATCCAAACTGACCCATCTAGTCTGGTATCCCTCAAAACACAGCTCCCAGGTTCCAAGCATTATGGCAATTTAAAACAAACTTCCCTTCACCCTCTGAGTTCTGTGGGTATCCTTTGTCCCCAAGGAGTCTCCCCTGCTGTGCATGAGTGCGATCACACACGGTTAGTGCAAGTTAGTGAGGCCTCATCATGAGTGATGGCACGGCCAAAGGATTTATTTCCAATGACCACAGACCAGTTGTACTTTCAGAAGGTGAAACTGTGAAAGAAAATGAAACACGCAGACAACGTGGAAATAATACATTTCAACTGGCCCTTGCCATATTTCCCACTGTGGTCTGTGTTTTGTGGGAATTCTGACCGTGTACAGAGCCACAGATAGCAGAAAGTCTATAAAAACACAACTGCCCATGTTGAACAACACCCCAAAATCAATTCCTTCTCCAAAACACAGCAGCTCTGAGCTCAGAACTCTTGAAGAGGATGTTTCTTTTGATACTGAATCCGGAACTTTCTTAATCAATGTTGCATTCTCTGAGAACAATTCTGCGTTGTTAAAGGATCCCTGCAATCTCTAACAGTAGCTAAACAGCCCGGACTCAGTGCTCTTCCTAACTACATGCAACTCAACCTTAGTGTGTATCCTCTAGTGGCCAATTCATCTAATCAATCAACAACACAGTACCAGTCTTTATACATACAGAATGCAAACACACACACTATTTATCCTTTCACTATTTAAACGGCCAGATCATGCTGAGTGAACATTGAGTAATTCTTCTACTGTAAAAGATCCTTTCCTTCAGAATTCAGCATTATGTAGCTACTCTTGCCGATTTAAGACAGCCATTTATTATACGAGTTTGACAACACTTGAGAACTTGACCCTATCCTAATAAAATTCCCAATAAAACTGGTGATAAATTTTAGTGTGTGTTTCATAAGTAAAGGTAGAGTCAGCACAGTTGCGGAGGACTATTCTCTCATATAGAGAGAGAGAGAGAGAGAGAGAGAAAACTGGTGGTGGGTTAACCTGAGGGTCAACACGCCTCAGGCGAGGGGTAATGTTGAGGAAGTGGTAACCTCAGCCAGTGTGGGAATTGCACCCAGATTGTTGGCATCATTCTGCGTCGCACTCCAGTAACTAAACTAAGACGAGACTGTCATCTCACAGTCATAAATACATAAATAGATGCTACAACCCTTCCATTCCACTCCATTCTATTCACGGGGAGGCCTTGGAGAACGTTGACCACTTCCAATACCTCAGAGGTTGTCCTGTCGACCAAAGTAGCTATTGATGAAGAGATTCAGCATCACCTCCAGTGTGCTAGCACAGTCTTTGACCATCTGAGGGAAAGGGTGTTCAAGGACAACAACATGCCAATCAACACTCATATGTCACGGAGCTGTGGTAATTCTCCTACATGGCTCTGAGATGTGGACTGTCTACAGCAGAAACCTCAAGGTGCTATAGCTGTCCCACCAGTGCTGCCCACGCAAGATCCTGCGAATCTGCTGGGAAGCAAGATGCAACAACATCTGCATCCCTGACTGGGTCAACCTCCCACCCCTGATCAGCTGCGATGGGCTCAGCACATCATCCCCATGATCGACACAAGACTTCCCAAGTGGGTGCTCTACTCCCAGCTCTGGAAGGGCAGGCCAACCCTAGGAGGACAGAGGGATACCCTCGAAGCCTCACTGGGGAAGTGCAGCATTCCCGCAGACACCTAGGAATCACTGGACTGAGGTAGAGGAGCATGCGGGAAGGCATCAAGCACCTTGAGACTTGCCGCTGGGAGAAAGCGGAAGCCAGGAAGAAACAGTGGAAGGAGTGCTCTGCCGGACCAATGCCCCACCCACCCCTTCCTGCGTTCACCTTCTGTCCCCAGTGTAACAGTGCCCATGGTAGCCATATCAGTCTATATAGCCACCCATTAACTCATCCTGAGAGTGAAGAGAGTCATCTTCGTCTGTGAAGGGACCAACAATGATGGGGATGACTATCCAATAGGTTGATTTGTATGTCACATTTACCTGCCTACCTCTGGGGCGGCACGGTGGCTCAGTGGTTAGCACTGCTGCCTCACAGAACCAGGGTCTCAGGATCAGTTTATTTACAGAGTGCAGCACGACACCAGTCAGCCTTCCCCTAACTTACCCAGCTAGCTTTCCAACACAGTCTACACGAACGCGAAATATTGGACTCTGCAAGGCATCAGAAATATTTCGTGTTTATATTCTTTTAAAAGACAATTTTCATTAAACCAAATTATCCATTTGCTGTCCCTTTTACCGGGGCACTGTCACACAATTGTAAGTTCAAAGCTGTTTAAAACTAAATTGAAAAGTCCCTTTGGGCAGAGGTAATGCACTGAGGTGCCTACCAGTCACATAAGGGCTCAAGTTGTGCTAAAAGATAGCATGGTGCTCGGTGGAGGAAATGCTCGATTACGAGAGAAATAGAGGTTCTGGTCCAGAAAAAGAACAAAGAACAAAGAAAATTTACAGCCCAGGAACAGGCCCTTCGGCCCTCCAAGCCTGAGCCGATCCAAAAGTACTGTCTAAACCTGTCGGTCAATTCCTAAGCATTTGTATTCCTCTTCTCCCCACCTACTCATCCAGACGCATCTTAAATGAATCTACCGTGCCTGCCTCTACCACCTCTGCTGGCAACACTTTCCAAACACCCACCACCCTCTGTGTGAAGTACTTGCCGCGTGTATCCCCCTTAAATTTTCCACCTCTCACCTTGAAAGCGTGACCTCTGGTTATTGAATCCTTCACCCTGGGAAAAAGCTGGTCTCTATCCATCCTGTCTATACCCTTCACGATGTTATAAACCTCAATCAGGTCCCCCCTCAATCTCCTTTTTTCTAGTGAAAATAAACCTAACTTACTCAACCTCTCTTTATAGCTAGCACTTTCCACACCAGGCAACACCCTCGTAAATATCAGGTATATATCAGGTAGAGACAGCTGGGGTTGAGTGAATCCTAGAGGAGTATAAGGACATTTGGAGTATACTTAAGGGCAAAAAAAAGGACATGAGATAGCTTTGGTAAATAGGGTAAGGAGAATCCAAAGGGTTTCTACAAATACATTAAAGATAAAAGAGTAACTTTGGAGAGAATAGGGCCCCTTAAAAATCAGCAAGGCAGCCTATGAGTGGAGCTGCAGGAGATGGGGGTGATACTAAATGAGCATTTTGCATGAGTGTTCACTGTGGAGAGGGATATGGAAGCTGGGCAGCTTGGGAAAATAAATAACGATACCTTGAAAAGTGTCCATATTACAGAGGAGGAGGAGCTGGACATCTTAAAATGAATAAAGGTGGATAAATCCCCAGGAATGGAGCAGATGTGCCCTCAGACTTTGTGGGAAGTGAGGGAAACATTGCTGGGCCCCTTGCTGAGATATTTGTGTCATCAATAGTCACAGGGTTAAGTGCTAGAAGACTGGAAGTTGGCAAACATGTTGCCATCATTTAGGAAAGGTGGTAAGTGTTACAACATGACGTAAACTCTCCTGCTTAATTTAAAACCAGCGACACAGCGACACGGATTTATTCCGTGCAGTAATCTGTAAAAGTTCGAGCAGCCAAGAACTATTAAAGTAAAAATTAACAACTTTATTACTTAATGTATAACAGGGAATATTTAACTAAGCACTATTTACAATTTCTTTCTCTAACCTATCATTTACCTTCCCTTCTATAATACTAGTCTGGTAAAACTCCCAATTAAGATTTATAAAACAACATTTCTTATTTCAAAACCAGGCAGCTGTAAGTTCTTGTCTTCGGATCTTCCGGTGTCTTCTTTTCTCCTTGTTGGGAATTTCTGCATCACAGGTTACTGATCGACAAGGTACTTTTAAGAGAAATGTTTTTTCAAGCAGTCTGTTACATGTTAGGCTTGGCAGTTCTCCTCTCAACAGTTTAATTTCACCCGGGGCATTGGATTGTGACATTGGCTTTTAAGAATGTCACTGTACTCAATTCAAACTTGATTGGAAATTCGTATTTTTATCAGGGTATAATTTAAACTGATTGGTCGAATTTGAATTTGAACTCAAGTTGTTCAACCCAGTGTTACATACATTGTTGCTTTATTGAGAACACTTGGTGCTGTGTGCAGTAGCTCTTCTGCTTTTAACTCTCTTAAAGATACACCCACATCTTCATAAACCTCTCCGAAAAACCGGTGAACCTGACGTCGGTGGTCGGCAAGTTGTTGAAGGGAATCCAGAAGAACGGGATTTACATGTATTTGGAAAGGCAAGGAATGATTAGGGATAGTCAACATGGCTTTTTGTGTGGGAAATTATAGAACATAGAACATAGAAGATAGAAAAATACAGCGCAGTACAGGCCCTTTGGCCCTCGATGTTGCACCGACCGAAGCCTACCTAACCTACACTAGCCCAATAACCTCCATATGCTTATCCAATGCCCGCTTAAATGACCATAAAGAGGGAGAGTCCACCACTGCTACTGGCAGGGCATTCCATGAACTCACAACTCGCTGAGTA
This sequence comes from Hemiscyllium ocellatum, assembly GCF_020745735.1. NCBI lineage: Eukaryota > Metazoa > Chordata > Chondrichthyes > Orectolobiformes > Hemiscylliidae > Hemiscyllium > Hemiscyllium ocellatum. The sequence continues at coordinate 13,040,480 of NC_083419.1, read as the reverse complement.
AAGAATCTACCCCTAACATCTGTCCTATACCAACCTCCCCTTAATTTAAAGCTGTGTCCCCTAGTAACAGCTGACTCCATACACGGAAAAAGGTTCTCAGTGTCTACCCTATCTAAACCCCTAATCATCTTGTACACCTCTATCAAATCTCCCCTAAACCTTCTTTTCTCCAATGAGAACAGCCCCAATTGTCTCAGCCTTTCCTCATACGATCTTCCTACTATACCAGGCAACATCCTGGTAAACCTCCTCTGCACCCGTTCCAGTGCCTCCACATCCTTCCTATAGTATGGCGACCAAAACTGCACACAATACTCCAGATGAGGCCGCACCAGAGTCTTATACAACTGCAACATGACCTCAGGACTCCGGAACTCAATTCCTCTACCAATAAAGCCCAGTACGCCATATGCCTTCGTCACAGCACTATTTACCTGGGTGGCAACTTTCAGAGATCTGTGTACATGGACACCAAGATCCCTCTGCTCATCCACACTACCAAGTAGTCTACCATTAGCCCAGTAATCCATCTTCTTGTTACTCCTACCAAAGTGAATGACTTCACACTTAGCTACATTGAACTCCATTTGCCACCTTTCTGCCCAGCTCTGCAACTTATCTATATCCCGCTGTAACCTGCCACATCCTTCTTCGCTGTCCACCACTCCACCGACTTTCGTATCATCCGCAAACTTGCTCACCCAGCCTTCAAGCCCCTCCTCCAGGTCATTTATAAAAATGACAAACAGCAATGGTCCCAAAACAGATCACCGCTAGTAACTGCACTCCAAGATGAACCTTTACCATCAACTACTACCCTCTGTCTCCTTTCAGCCATCCAATTCCTAATCCAAACCTCTAATGCACCCTCAATGCCATACCTCCGTAATTTTTGCATTAGCCTACCATGGGGTACCTTATCGAACGCCTTACTAAAATCCATATACATCACATCTACTGCTTTACCCTCGTCCACTTCCTTGGTCACCTTCTCAAAGAACTCAATAAGGTTTGTGAGGCACGACTTGCCCTTCACAAAACCATGCTGACTATCCTCGATCACATTATTCCTATCCAGATGTTCATAAATCCTATCCCTTACAATTCTCTAAAAGACTTTGCCCACAACAGAAGTGAGACTCACTGGCCTATAGTTACTAGGTCTGTCCCTACTCCCCTTCTTGAACAAGGGGACCACATTCGCTATCCTCCAGTCTTCTGGCACTATTCCTGTAGACAACGATGACATAAAAATCAAGGCCAATGGCTCCGCTATCTCCTCCCTAGCTTCCCAGAAGATCCTAGGATAAATGCCATCAGGCCCAGGGGACTTATCTATTTTCACCCTTTCCAGTATTCCCCAGACCTCTTCCCTACATACCTCAAGGCCATCCATTCTAATCACTTGTGACTCAATATTCACATCAGCAACAATGTCCTGTTCCTGAGTGAATACTGACGAAAAGTATTGATTTAGTGTCTCTCCAATCTCCTCCGCCTCCACGCACAACTTCCCACTACTATCCTTGACTGGACCGATACCTACCCTAGTCATCCTTTTATTCCTGACATACCTATAGAAAGCCTTTGGGTTTTCCCTAATCCTACCAACCAAGGACTTTACATGTCCCCTTCTCGCTGCTCTTAGCTCTCTCTTTAGATCCTTCCTGGCTACCTTATAACTCTCAATCGCCCCAATTGAACCTTCACGCCTCATCTTTACGTAGGCCGCCCTCTTCCCTTTTACAAGGGATTCCAATTCCCTATTAAACCACGGCTCCCTCACAAGACCCTTTCCTCCCTGCCTGACTGGTACATACTTATCAAGGACACCCAATAGCTGCTCCTTGAACAAGCTCCACATATCATTTGTGTCCTTCCCTTGAAGCCTATTTTTCCAATCCACACATCCTAAGTCATATCTCACCGCATCATAATTTCCCTGCCCCCAGCTATAACTCCTGCCCTGCAGTGCACACTTATCCCTCTCCATCACTAGAGTAAAAGTCACCGAGTTGTGGTCACTGTCCCCGAAGTGCTCACCTACCTCCAAGTCTAACACCTGGCCTGGTTCATTACCTAGAGCCAAATCCAGTATGGCCTCACCTCTTGTTGGCCTGTCTACATATTGTGTCAGGAAACCCTCCTGCACACATTGGACAAACACCGACCCATCTAACGAACTCGAGCTATAGCTTTCCCAGTCAATATCTGGGAAGTTAAAGTCCCCCATAACAACCACCCTACTACTTTCACTCTTCTCCTGAATCATCCTTGCAATACTTTCCTCTACGTCTCTCGAACTATTAGGAGGCCTGTAGAAAACTCCTAACAGGGTGACCTCACCTTTCCTATTTCTAACCTCAGCCCAAACTACCTCAGATGGCAAGTCTTCCTCCATTGTCCTTTCCACCGCTGTAATACTATCTTTGACAAGCAATGCCACACCTCCCCCTCTTATACCCCAACCTCTGACCCTACTAAAACATTATGTCTCACAAACTTCATTTAGTTTTTTAAAGAAATAACAAAAAGGATTGATGAGGACAGAGGGGTGGACATGGTCGATATGGACTTCAGTAAGGTGTTTGACAATGTTCCCCATGGGAGAATGGTTAACAAGGTTAGATTTCCTGGAATACAGGGAGAACCGGATATTTGGATGCAAAATTAGCTTGAAGGTAGGAGACAGAGGGTGATGGTGGAGGGTTGCTTTTCAGACTGGAAGCCTGTGACTAGTGGAGTGCCACAAGGATCGGTGCTGGATCCACTACTTTTCATCATTTATATAAATGATTTGGATGTGAGCATAGAAGGTATAGTCAGTAAGTTTGCAGATTATCAAAATTGGAGGTGTAGTGGACAGCAAAGAAGGTTACCTCAGATTACAATGGGATCTTGATCAGATGGGCCAATGGGCTGAGAAGTGGCAGATGGAGTTTAATTTAGATAAATGCGAGGTGCTGCATTTTGGGAAAGCAAATTATTGGTTAGGTGACTTTTGGAATATTGCGCGCAGTTCTGGTCTCCTTCCTATTTGAAAGATGTTGTGAAAATTGAAATGTTTCAGAAAAGATTTACAAGGATGTTGCCAGGATTGGAGGATTTGAGCTACAGGGAGAGGTTGAATAGGCTGGAGCTATTTTCCCTGGAATGTCGGAGGCTAAGGGGTGACCTTATAGAGATTTATAAAATTATGAGGGGCATGGATAGGGTGAATAGACAAGGGTTTCATCCCAAGGTATGGAGAGTCCAAAACTAGAGGGCATATGTTTAATGTGAGAGGGGAAAGGTTAAAAAGGACCTGAGGGGCAACCTTTCCACGCAGAGGGTGGTACGTGTATGGAATGAGCTGTCAGAGGAAGTGGGGGAGGCTGGTATGATTGCAACATTTAAAAGGCATCTGGATGGGTATATGAGTAGGAAGGGTTTGGAAGGACATGGGCTGGAAAATGGGACAAGATTGATTTAGGATATCTGGTCGGCATGGATGAGTTGGATCGAAGGGTCTGTTTCCTGTGCTGTACATCTCTATGACTCCATGGAACATAAAATTCCCAAGAAAATACAGACAACTCTTGGTCTGCAAGCTGCCATAAACTGCCAAGGGCTGCTACAAGGATCATCCTGCAAACCAAATGCCTGAGCCTTAAAGGGAGGACTCCCACATAGACAGCCTCCTATTGGTGAACTCTGCCACTTCCAGATGTTAAGATGGAATGTCATTGTGTGTCAATGCAGTTGATGAGGATGGAGAAATGGAAGATGTGCAGCAACAACATATTCAGAGTGGAATGGCACAGAGATTTGTCCCTTCGGATACTCCAAAAATACAATTAAAAGTCAGAGCAAGTTAACTGAGGATTTGAGTCCAGGAACAGGGATGTCTTACTGTAATTGTACAGGGGCCTTAGTGAGACCACAATTGGAGTACTGTGTGCTGTTTTGGTCTCCTTACCTGAGGAAGAATGTTCTTGTCATGGAGGGAGAGCAGCGACGGTGCAGTTAAGGAATCTCTGGAACTGCTGTAGTCTTGATGCAGTATCAGTCTTAATTAGAACATAGAACATAGAACAATACAGGGCAGAACAGGCCCTTCGGCCCTCGATGTTGTGCCGACCTGTGAACTATTCTCAGCTCGTCCCCCTACACTATCCCATCATCATCCATGTGCTTATCTAAGGTTTGTTGAAATCTCCCTAAACTGGCTGAGTTGACTACATTAGCAGGTAGGGCATTCCACGCCCTTACCACTCTCTGTGTAAAGAACCTGCCTCTGACATCTGTCTTAAATCTATCACCCCTCAATTTGTAGTTATGCCTCCTCATACAAGCTGACGTCACCATCCTAGGAAAAAGACTTTTACTGTCTACCCACCTAATCCTCTGATCACCTTGTATGTCTCTATCAAATCCCCCCTTAGCCTTCTTCTTATCAATGAGAACAGACCCACGTCTCTCAGCCTTTCCTCATAAGACCTTCCCTCCAGACCAGGCAACATCCTGGTAAATCTCCTTTGCATCTTTTCCAATGCTTCAACATCCTTCCCGAAATATGGTGACCAGAACTGTACACAATATTCCAAATGTGGCCGCACCAGTGTTTTGTATAGTTACAGCATGATATTGTGGCTTCGGAACTCAATCCCTCTACCAACGAAACCTAACACACTGTATGCCTTCTTTACAGCACTATCCACCTGGGTGGCAACTCTCAGAGATCTATGTACATGGACACCAAGATCCCTCTGCACATCCACACTACCAAGAATCTTTCCATTGACCCAGTACTCTGCCTTCCTGTTATTCTTCCCAAAGTGCATCACCTCACATTTAGCTGCACTGAACTCCATTTCCCACCTCTCAGCCCAATTCTGCAGTTTATCCAAGTCCCCCTGCAACCTGTAACATTCTTCCAAACTGTCCATTACTCCACCAACTTTAGTGCTGTCTGCAAATTTACTAATCCATCCACCTGTGCCTGCGTCTAACTCATTTATAAAAATGACAAACAGCAGTGGTCCCAAAACAGACCCTTGTGGCACACCACTAGTAACTGGTCTCCAGACTGAATATTTTCCATCAACCACCACTCGCTGCCTTCTTTCAGAAAGCCAGTTTCTAATCCAAACTGCTAAATCACCCATGATTCCATGCCTCTGCATTTTCTCCAACAGCCTACCATGTGGAACCTTATCAAAGGCTTTACTGAAGTCCATGTATACCACGTCAACTGCCCTACCCTCATCTACATGCTGGAACCTGCAACATCCATTCCTCACCCTGCTCTATCCATATCTCTGAAATGGCCACAACATCGAAGTCCCAGGTACCTATCCCTGCTGCAGGCTCACCTACTTTATTTCGGATACTTCTGGTGTTGAAGTAGACACACTTCAAACCACGTCGCTGTCTGCCAGCACATTCCTGTGACCAGGAAACCCCGTCCCTGTCCTTCCTACTCTCATCCTCCTGTGCACTGCAACTACACCTCTGGTTCCCATCCCCCTGCTGAGCTAGTTTAAACCGAATAGCACCAGCAAATTTCCCACCCAGGATATCAGTACCCCTCTGGCTCAAGTGAAGACTGTCCTGTTTGTACAAGTCCCACCTTTCCCAGAATGAGCCCCAATTATCCAAGAACCTGAAACCCTCCCTCCTGCACCATCCTTGCAGCCACATGTTCAGCTGATATCTCTCCCTATTCCTTGCCTCACTATCATGTGGCACGGGTAACAAACCAGAGATAACAACTCTGTTTGTTCTAGCTCTCAGCTTCCACCCTCGCTCCCTGAAATCCTGCCTTACATCCCTATCCCTCTTTCTACCTATGTCTTTGGTACCTACATAGACAACGACTTGAGGCTCGTCACCCTCTCCTTTCAGGACTCCAAAGATACGATCCGAGACATCATGGACCCTGGCACTTGGGAGGCAACACACCAACTGCGAGTCTCATTCGTTCCCAACAAATCTATCTGCGCCTCTAACTATCGAGTCCCCAATGACTAACACTCTCCTCCTTTCCCTCCTTCCCTTCTGTGCAACAGGGACAGGCTCTGTGCCAGAGACCTGGGCCCCAATGCATACCTTCCTGAAGAAGGGCTTATGCCCGAAACGTCGAATCTCCTGTTCCTTGGATGCTGCCTGACCTGCTGTGCTTTTCCAGCAACACATTTTCAGCTCTGATCTCCTGCATCTGCAGACCTCACTTTCTCCCCACTGCATACCCCTGGTAAGTTGCCCCCCAACAGTATCCAAAACAGTATACATATTTTTCAGGGGAACAACCACAGGGGATTCCTCCACTGACTGTTTTTCCCCCTTCGAACAGTCACCCAGCTTTCTTCGTGCCTAAGAGTAACTACTTCCCTGTAACTCCTATCTATCACAGTCTCTGCCTCCCGAATGATCCGAAGTTCATCCAGCTCCCACTCCAGTTCCCTAACACGGTCTTGGAGGAGTGAGAGTTGGGTACACTTCCTGCAGATGTACTTGGATGGGACACTAATGGCTTCCCTCATCTCAAACATCATGCAGGAGGAACATTGCTCTCCCTGCACTGCCATCCCTGCTCGTCCCCTTATCAGAAACCTTACCCGATGTGTCCCTGGTCTTTAAGGTTGGAGGAGATGGTTGGGTGGGAGGCCCGACAAAGATAGGGTCTCGGGTTTAGATAACACTGACTTATAAAGCTGAACATTAAAAAAAAGTCCTTCCTTTCCCAGAAGCCTCTTCTCTCTGATTTCAAATATCAAAACTCAAATCAGTGACTCACCGCTCCCAGCAGGCCCCTGGTCCAAGCTCCCACCCTTCGAGCTGCCGCTGAAAAACAGGAAAAGGAATTCCGTGTAGAGTTTGTGAAAGCGCCAAATCACTTAGAGTATCTCCACAACTAGGACCAGGCCATTCAGCCCCTTCAGCTTGCTGCGTGACTCGTTAAAATCATGGCTCATTTCGTTATGGCCTTGGATCAGTTTACCTGCCTCCCCTGTATATGAGAATCAGTCTTATTTGGTCTTGAATATATTCAATGTCTCAGGCTCCCATGCTCTCTGAAATGGAGAATGATATTCTGAGAGAAGAAATTCCTCCTCATCTGTCTTAAAGGGAGATCAACCTACTCGCCCTCCTGATGAAGGGCTTTGATTTCCCTGCTCCTCGGATGCTGCCTGACCTGGTGTGTTTTTCCAGCACCACCCTGATCTAAACTCCGAGATCCACTTCCTGTTAAATTGGATCCCCTAGTCCGGGATTTTCCCACAAGAGAAAACACCCTCTTAGTATCACCCATTAAAATCTCACACTTTTCAGTAAGATCAGCCATTATCCTTCTAAACTCCGAAGAGTATATGTCTACCTTGCTCAACCGTTCCTCAGATACAACCCTTGGGTTTACGAATCAACATGGTGGACATCTTGTGACTTTTGTTTATTTCAAATATATACTTTATTCATAAACAGAAACAGACCCTTCGGTCCAACCTATCCATGCCAAACAGATATCCCAACCCAATCTACTCCCATTTGCCAGCACCGGGCCTATATCCCTCCAAACCCTTCCTATTCATTCTCCCCGTGTCTGCATGGTTTTCCTCCGGGTGCTCCCGTTTCCTCCCACAATCCAAAAATGTGCAGGTTAGGTGAATTGGCCATGCTAAATTGCTCGTAGTGTTAGGTGAAGGGGTAAATGTAGGGGAATGGGTCTGGGTCGGTTGCGCTTCGGCAGGTCGGTGTGGACTTGTTGGGCCGAAGGGCCTGTTTCCACACTGGACGTAATCTAATCATATACCCATCCAGATGCCTTTTAAATGTTGCAATTGTACCAGCCTCCACCACTTCCTCTGGCAGCTCATTCTATGCACACGTCTGCATGAAAAAGTTGCCCCTTAGGTCTCTTTTATAACTTGCCCCTCTCGCCCTACATATATGCCCTCTAGCTCTGGACACCCCTACCCCAGGGAAAAGACTTTGTCTATTTACCCTATCTGTGCTCCTCATGATTTTATAAACCTCTAGAAGGTCACCCCTCAGCCTCCAACATTCCAGGGAAAACAGCCCTGACCTATTCAACCTCTCCCTATAGCTCAAATCCTCCAACCCTGGATTTCCTCCAAATCAAGGATTTACAATCCTTGTAAATTTTTTCTGAACTCTTTCCTGTTACATAACATCCTTCCAAAAGGAAGGAGACCAGATTTGCACGCAATATTCCAACACTGGTCTAACCAATGTCCTGTACAGCTGCAACATGACCTCCCAACCCCTGTATTCAATACTCTGACCAATAAAGGAAAGCATACCAAACGCCTTCTTCACTATCCTATCTACCTGTGACTCTACTTTCAAGGAGCTATGAACCTGCACTCCAAGGTCTCTTTGTTCAGCAACACTCCCTAGGACCTTACCATTAAGTGTATAAGTCCTGCTAAGATTTGCTTTCCCAAAATGCAGCACCTCACATTTATCTGAATTAAACTCCATCTGCCACTCCTCAGACCATTGGCCCATCTGATCAAGATCCTGTTGTAATCTGAGGTAACCTTCTTCGCTGTACACTACACCTCTAATTTTGGTGTCATCTGCAAACTTACTAACTATACCTCTTCTGTTCACATCATCATTTATGTAGTATCTAATGCATGTTCAGTCCTGTACAGTAGCATATGAGGAAATAAACAAACATTGGAGTTTGACTCTATCCCCAACAAACAAAACAAGGGCATCTCTTATTTGTACAAGATCATCTGAGGTACCATGAGAGTCCAATAACTGAACAGACCCTCATTTAACTTTCTCAAAAAGACTTTAGGTAGTGGTTAAGCACTGCTGCCTCATAGCCCCAGGGACCTGGGTTCGATTCCAGCCTCGGGCGACTGTCCATGCGGAGTTTGCACATTCCCCCTATGTCTGCGTGGGTTTGCTCCGGTTTCCTCCCACTATCCAAAGATGTGCATGTTATGTGAATTGGCTACATAGTGTTCAGGGATATGTAGGTTAGATGCATTAGACTGGTATAAACAATGACTGTAGATGCTGGAAACCAGAGTCTGGATTAGAATGGTGCTACAAAAGCACAGTAGTTCAGGCAGCATCTGAGGAGCAGTAAAATCAACGTTTCGGGCAAAAGCCCTTCATCAGGAATATCGGCAGAGAGCCTGAAGGTTAGATGCATCATTCAGGGGAATGGGAGTGGGTGGGTTATTCTTTGGAGGGTCAATGTGGATTTGTTGGGCTGAAGGGCCTGTTTCCACACTGTAGGGATTCTATGGTCTTTCCCAACTGCACCTTGGCGGCAGCTGCCCCAAGCTTCAGCACATAGTCCTGGACCTTGGGAAGTGCCAGTCTGCAACACTTGGTCAGAGTCAATTCCAGGCAAATTTCGGGCAAATCAAAAGTGTCTTTCACCAGTTTGATGGCAGTCCAATGTCAGTATATCCCTCCTTTAGTAAGGGGAACAAAAATAAACATCCCTCCTGGTGAGGTCTCACCAATATCTCATACAGTTGTAGTAAGAGTTTGCTTTTCCATCTTCCACTTGCAATAAAGACAAATGTTTTGTAACAAACTGCTCACTCACATGTCTGCAATAGTCTCTTCCAAAGTGTTTTTGATGCGTCATCTTTAGAAGTTACAAAATTGTCCCTGGTTTCTCCAATAATCATTGTGCCGCACTGCCACATCATATTGGCCGACAGAAGATTGTCACTTTCCACCAACTATCAGACTGTATCAGAATAATGGCCCACAGCTTGTCGTCATTGACAACACCAAGCAGCTAAATGCTCTGAAGGGTTCTCCGAAACAGCCAAACAGGAAGCAAAGGGCAGTAAACTAAAGTCACTGATGTAAATGTTTGCATAGAGCACATGTAAAGATGGGGATGTTACATGAACTAAAGGCATAAGCTAAAACATCCCAATAAAGCTGCTTTTTAAAACACTCAAAATGTATTTTATTTTAAAGTCTGCTAATTAAATGTTTAACAGCACTCCACCAATATAGAATTATTCTTTCAAGTTTAGTCCTGTCGTTCAACAGCTTAATCACGTCACTGTTAAAACTCCAGTTATAGATCATTGAACGAGATGGAAATTGTGCAGGGGTTTCAAATAATGACATGGAACTGGGCAAGTCAACATTTTTGATAATTTCAATGATTACTGGCTCTGGGGTAGGGGTCAGTGGATTTAGGACCAAGGGCAGTGTCTGGGCACAGTGCATCAAGCCCTTGAGCATCAATTACCAGGACATCAGGATTGTTGGAATAGCCTGTGTGTTATCCTGAGGTCCTTCATTGTCACTGGGTCCAAATCGTGGAGTTCCCTCTCTCACAACATGGTGTGTGTCCCTTCAACACTCCAAAAGCTGTAGCTCGCCATCGCCTTCCCCAGGACATTTTGGTGTGGGTAGGAAATGCTAGCCAGTAACATGTGTGTTTTGTTTATGTTATTTTTGTGTTTTGTTGATGTTATTTTTAGTTCTGCTGATGTGTTGGTCCTATTTTACACTGGGTATGTACCCAGTAAAGAGCTCAGGACTAAGTTTTAACAGGCCTTTTCCCTGATTTATTCATCTGGAGCAGACAGAAGGAAAGTAATGAATAAATGGGCATAGTTGCATTTGTATAGCACCTTGTGAGGTCCCCAAGACTCATTGGAGCAAGTTAAATGCTTTTAAATTGTAGTCACTGCAGCAAGGCAAGGAAAATGAAACCTTTTAATATTGCAATGATGATTATTTATTAAATGCTAGTAACAGCAGTGGAGTTACAGCTGGCAATCTGTAAGTGGCTCTGTGTTCCTGACAGATGGGCAGTGAGTGGGTTTTGATGATCCTTAGTAACATTAACTTGCAGCAGAACGACACAAAGCAGCAACACAGAACATATCTGACACCCACGTTAAACAATAGGAAGCCATTGAGCTAACAGATTGCACCTCACTGATATTTTCATTGTTCTCATTTTAAAATAGAAGGCATCAGATGCTGTGCTCCAGCCCTGACTCTGCAGTATAACACAGAGAGAACAGCCCAGTCAATAACCCGCCTGGAATCACAGGGCACAGAAAGAGATCACTTGGCCCATTGAGACCTGTGTCAGCTGTTTATAAGAGCCCTCTAACATCACTTCTGTCAGCACATTGCCATACAAGTTATCTCCTTTCTCAAGTAGCGTCGAGTCCTTGCTCAGACTTTTCGAAACAAGATATGAATTTCCCAGTGACCAACTCAAAGGATCACATATTTAAGATATTTATTGTAATAATAGTCTTGCACCAAAATCATGCATGATTCAATAATACTTAGTCATCAACTAAAACACCAAATGACAGAAAAAGTATTTCTTATTAACACCTTAAAAGGACCATAACCCTAAGGCTGTGTGTATGCATTATCCTGCGCTCTCCACAGAATTGTAGTCTTGTGATTAAAGTGCTCAGCTCCTCCTAGCTCTGACAGAAACTCTTCCCTTGCTTCACCTGGGTCTGTCTTGTCAATCGTTAGAGCGTAATCAAATGGCCTTCCCATTGCAAAGTGACCTCTGGCAATTCCGGGGTCTGGAAGTCTTCCGATTCCTCATTTCCTTAAACACGGGTTCTGTCTTCGCTAGCTCACCCTCCTCTGTCAGGCACAGCAGCATCTTCTGTAGGCCTTCTCCACCAAATCTCTCAGTCTGACCTGCCTGAGACAGTTTGGGTCTGGGAGTGACAATGTCACTTGCCTTCTCCTTTCTGCTCATATGTTGAAGCTTCTGCCTCACTTCTGTTAGGTTTAAGTTTTGGCAACTGTAACCATGACAACCAGATCACATGGGCCAGTCTCCGAGCAAGCTTCTTGTGAGGTCACACACCCTTTTCCCCTACCCCCTTTTTACCTTGAATTCAAGGGAATAATTTAAGTTGTAACTAATCACAGTCAGAACACATAAAGATCCATTTCTAGTGAATCTGCTTCCAGTGCTGTTTCAAGCAATGCATAAAAGATCATAGAATCCCTACAGTGTGGATATAGACCATTCGGCCCAACAAGTCCACACCGACCCTCCAAAGAATAACCCATCCAGACCCATTCCCCCACCAGATTACTTTACATTTCCCCTGACTAATGCACCTAACCTACACATCCCTGAACACTGTGGGCAATTTAATTTGGCCGTAATTTAATATGGCCGATTCACCGTGAATGAATCAAGGTCCAACCTATTCAGCCATTTTCAATATGGATTGTGGGAGGAAACCAGAGCACCCAGAGGAAACCCACGCAGACACAGGGAGAATGTGCAAACTCCACACAGACAGTTGCCCAAAGCTGGAATCGAACCCAGATCCCTGGCGCTGTCAGGTAGCAGTGCTAACCACTGAGCCACGTGCCGCCGAAGATCATAGTAAATTAAGATTGGAAAAAATAAGATTGCCAAGGCTGATTCCTGGGGTGAAGTGTTTTATTGAAAATGGCTGAATAGGTTGGGCCTTGATTCATTCACGGTGGCTCAGTGATTAGCACTGCTGCCTCACAGCGCCAGGGACCTGGGTTCGATTCCAGCTTCAGGCGACTATCTGTGTGGAGTTTGCATGTTCTCCCCGTGTCCATGTGTGACCCCTCTGGGTGCTCCAGTTTCCTCCCACAGTCTCCGAATGGTTTGTAGGTTAGGCGGATTGGCCATAAGAAATGCAAGGTTATAGGGTAAGGGGTTGGGTCTGGGAGGGATGCTCTTGGAAATGTTGGTGTGGAACTGATGGGCCAAATGGCCTTTTTGCACACTGTAGGGCTTCTACAATTGGGTCATTAAAATTTCTTCCCCGTTCTGTTCTGCTCCTTTTGCCAATTGTTTTAAATCTGTGATAGTGACCATCTGACAGTGGAAACAGTTTCTACTTATCCACTCTATTCAAGACCATCATAACCTGGAACACTTCTCTCAAATCTTCCCTTAACCTTGTTTACTCTAAGAAAAGCATTCCTTGGTTTCTCAACTCTGACACTTGCAACAAATCATCTCTTCACTCTTGCTGAGACCTTGCTGTTGGTCTGAAAATATAGAGCCCAAAAACTGAACGTAACACTCCAACCAAGGCCTCATCTGCGATGGCTTCCTAAATTGTATTTCCTTGAGTACTTGGTGCCTTTATTTAGAAGGTCAATCAACTCAAAGAACCTTGTGAAATGTCTCAAGGTGGTCATGTCCTGGTTAACATTCCTCAAGAATAAACCCAATAAAGTTTCAATTCTAGATCCTCCACATCAACACTAACACTATTAATAGCGATTGGAATGAGAACTCAGTAAAATCTCGTCAGTCGGTGCTCTCCGGTGGATTGGTACCTGCTGGAGAACCACCCACTGTATACTACAAATGGACAGGATGAAGATCCAGTGCTGAACCAAGTGCTGCTCATCAGAGCAAACTAAATAAATCTTTTGAGCCTGTCAACATTCCTGTGGAAGAACTGAATTCACGGGTGATGCGCTGATTCCCAGTTTGTGAAACTCTGGTGGGAGGAAGAAATACCAAATGATCTTCACACTGCCATGATGATCATAATCATCAAGGAAGGAGTCAAATCAATGTGCAGCAATTACAGAGATAATTGAAGAGAGCGTAGCCCATAATGGCTGACAAAGTCCTAGCTAGGTTGGATAATTGCCTCTTGGGAATTGTAGAGAAGGCCATGTCCGAGCCTCTCTGTGGTTTCCATCCTTTGCAAAGAGACAATCAGAGTGATCTTCACAGCACGTCAACTTCAGGGAAAGTGCAGAGAGCAGGACCTCTCTCTTTCCATGATTTTGGATGCTGTTCAAAAGAGATTCTGAAGGCTGCTCCCTGAGATGAAAGGTTGATTTATTGGGAATGGCGAAACAGGTTCGGCCCGATTCATTTGAGTATAGAAAAATGAGGGGTGATCTTACGGGTCATTCTGCTATAACACGATAGTTACGTTCCTCTGCAGACCTGCGGTAAAGAAAACCATGAGAGAAAATCGCGCTGTTGAAGATCACAAATAGAAAATCGCTACACCCGTTCAGTAAAAGGTTTGAGCTATCCAAACAGCATCCACAATTCATCAATCACGTTATAGCCAATTCATGTTAACAAAGAACACAACCTACCAGAGCGACCGGCATTGAAGCATACAAGATTCTGAGGTGGGCGTGGGGAGGGGGAGAAGCTGATGGTGGAGTTATTGAGAAGATGTTTTCACTAGTGAGAGAGTCGCGACCTAGGGGCCTTAGTAACAGAATGAGGGACACACATTTTGAACTGAAGTGAAAAGGAACGTCTTCACCCAGAGGGTAGTGAATGTCTGGAATTCTCTAGCCCAGAGGGTTCTGGTGACCAGATCACTGAAAGTATTTAAAGAGGAGACAGATTTTTGAAATGTAAGGGAGTTGAGGGCTATGAGGAGCTGACATGAAAGAGGAATAGAGGTTTTGGGCAGATAAGCCATGAACTTATTGAATGGTGGGACAGGTTTGAGGGGCCAAATGGGTTCACTTTTTATGTATTTAGGTCCTATGATCCTTCAAAAGTCGTCAACTCTCTGATTCAGCGACTGTTTAAAAGGTTTTCTGTTGAAATGGATTCTTAGCAAAGTTCACAATTATTACCTGTCTCCAACACGCACAAACCCCAGTAGGATGTGGTAGCTCTATCACTATTACCTGTCTCCAGCACCTACTAACCCCAGTAGGATGAGGTAGCTCTATCACCATTGTGGTAAAAGCAATGAGTGCAGATGCTGGAAACCAGATTCTGGATTAGTGGTGCTGGAAGAGTACAGCAGTTCAGGCAGCATCCGAGGAGCAGTAAAATTGACGTTTCGGCCAAAAGCCCTTCATCAGGAATACCTGTATTCCTGATGAAGGGCTTTTGCCCGAAACGTCAATTTTACTGCTCCTCGATGCTCTATCACTGTTACCTGCCTCCAACACGCACTAACCCCAGTAGGTTTTGGTAGCTCTGTCACTCAGCCTTTGCTGATGGAAGCTTGAATCAATCAGGGCTATGACACTGTAACACCGCTCTTCCTAACCCTCTTCACTGCAGTGCCACCATGAGTCAGTGACAGGCCACCTCCAGGTAGGGGTAGGAAGTTGTCACACTGATGATAAATTCTTCTGCCTTTCCCGCCTGAATGCCAGAGCAAAGACAGCAGCCACTTTTATACGTTCAATGCTTGTCCTTCAAGCTGTGGATGTGACATTGAAAGGTCACCGGTGTTTACATCTCAATACTTTGCCAAACAAACAGTGTTTGATCTGCTTTGGGGGTGACATTGCTCTAGTGGGAGGTGAACTTGCAACAACAGCAGACTCAATGGATTTCCTGATTTCAGGCACTTTGCTGCAACAGGATACTGAGTTGGGGAGTGGGGTAGTGGTGGCTTTCCTCTTAGTCAGAGACAGTCCCCAACTCCCCACCTAAGGGTAGCATGGTGGCACAGTGGTTAGCACTGCTGCCTCACAGCGCCAGAGACCTGGGTTCAATTCCCACCTCAGGTGACTGTCTGTGTGGAGTTTGCACATTCTCCCCGTGTCTGCGTGGGTTTCCTTCGGGTGCTCCGGTTTCCTCCCACAGTCCAAAGATGTGCAGGTTAGGTAGATTGGCGATGCTAAATTGCCCGTAGTGTTCAGGGAATGGGTCTGGATGGGTTGCAGGTCGGTGTGGACTTGTTGGGCCGAAGGGCCTTTTCCACACTGTAAGTAATCTAATCTAATCTAAACTCCTTCACATGAGTGAGTCAAGAGTGGTTAAAGTTAATGTCCGAGAGTCGGTCAGTTGTCTACTTGACAAGGGAAGTAAGAAGAGAGTCAGCATTGAAAGAGTTGCACATTGTCCAGTTGCAACATGAGCTCTAAAACAGCAGGTTTACAACTCTGCTTTTCCTTTGTAGTTGAAATGTTCCCCTGCAAAGCGGTTAGGTTAGCTCCTTACATAGTATCTTCATTGAAACTTTTCCCCTTGTGGAATAGTGGGAGAGTGTGGTGGCACGGTGGCTCAGTGGTTAGCACTGCTGCCTCACAGCGCCAGGAACCTGAGTTCGATTCTAGCCTCTGGTGTCTGTGTGGAGTTTGTACATTCTTCTCGTGTCTGTGTGGGTTTCCTCCCACAATCCAAAGATGTGTCGGTTAGGTGACTTGGCCATGCTAAATTGCCCATAGAGTTCAGGGATATGTTGGTTAGATGGATTAGTCAGAGTAAATGTAGGGGAATGGGTCTGGTTGGGTGGCTTTTCGGCAGATCGGTGTGGACTTGTTGGGGCGAAGGGCCTGGTTCTATACTGTAGTGTTGGAAGGATTAGCAGGTTTATTACCAATCTATTATACTTACCACAAACACTGCCTCTATAGCCATTGAGACATGGAATGAGATGTAAATGTAGATCTACTGGCTATGAGGCAGGAACAGTACCATTCAACTTTTTTTAAGGACTGTTCTGCTCCTCAACATCTCCGTGTTACAGAAAGGAGACAAGACCAAAGTGTGTCTATTCTCCACCTTCTCTCCATGACCTTTGAACCCAGAGGGTAATTTGCCCAAGTGCAGCGAAATTAAAATTCATGCCATGCTCTCTATTGTCGCAACTTACCCATGGGATTGTGTTCAGACAGGAATGGTTTAAAAGAGCAACACGATTTAAGTTTTCCACAGAAGAACTATTGTTACAGTGAGTTAAAAACATTTTTCTTTTAAATTGGAATTTGATTTTTTCTCTAACTACACCACATTAAACAATTAGAATTGCTAACATGGTTGCCAATTTGGATACGTTATTTAAAGATGACCTTCCCATCATATTTAGAACGATCTTGTACATGCTGAATGAATTCTCTTACACATGCAATTTTAAGAACATGACTCACAGAAACTTCACGTGTAAATGCATAAAGCTATTCGACAAATATTGTTAACATTTCGAGTCCAGGCATCCTTCTGCAGAACTTTTCTGACTTGAAATGTTAACTCCGCTTTCTCTCCACAGATGCTGCCAGACCTGCAGAGGTTTTCCAGCAATTTCTGTTTCTGTCTTAAATATTGTCTCCCTGCTTCCTTCACTGTCAATCTCTTAATTCTTCTTCTGTTAATCCTTGGCTCTGTCACCTTTCAGCAGGGCCCAAGTAAGTGAATTTGTCTTGTGTTACTATTTAAGAACTCATAGCCACGCAGAAAGATGACTCTTGCAAGTTTTAACATTCCTGATGTTCTAACACTGCAACCCTGGTTGGGAGAATGGGGTGCAGCGGGACAGTAGCCTATTTGAAATGCCACAGGGAAATTCACAAGCTCATGAAAATACCTTGACAGTAGGATGACAGCAGAGCCAAAAGGTCAAAGTTGAGACTCTGGAATTGCATTGGGAATACATAAAGCCTTTTGGGGATTTTCACACACGATGGCAAAAAGATGGAGAATGTTAATTGTAAGGTCAGCAATGGGACAGCTTGTCGACACCAGCATTCTGACCACCTGAATTTTGTACACATGGTCAGATGAAAAGACCCAACAAGATAATCTTTGATATCTTCACATATCTTTGCACAGACACTGAAAGGTTTAATAAATAAAAAACAAATGATTTACAGACTGGCGTTTTAAAGATGTTCCAGTACATTGTGCATTTTATTATCAATACCGAATTCACGACATACCTGAATATTGCAAATAACAGTTGGTTCTGATACAACACAATAGTTCCGTTCTCCTGCGAACTCACGTTATAAGAAAATCGCACAATAGCTACGCCATTTAAACTAATGGGGCTGGAATCACGTTTATAGCCAATACAGGTTAAGGAAAGTTCGCCTTCTACAAATAACAGCCTAAATTCTTCAATTGCGTTAAAGCCAATTCGCATTGAAGATACATGCGTTATAGCAGAACCGACTGTACAGAGTTAGCATTTAAGGACACTTGCTCTCTTACCTACTCACAGGAGATGTGCTAACCAGCAAGCTGGTGAATACGGCCCATCTCCTGATTGCTTATAGTGAGTCTTATGTTTTCTCTGGGTACCTGCCTTGCTCATTGCTGCTCCACTACGTGAGGAAAATACAATGAACGGAAAGCCAAAGGGCAAAGTAGCCATGGTGTTCATGTTACTTTTGGCCAAAATGTCTTTCCGTAGCAGTGAAGTGGCTCAGACCACCCCATTGCCTGGTGGAACTGCGATGTAATAGGATTATGAATGATGATTGAGACCATTTGGCAGCATCTGAGCTTAAGTGGCTTTTCAGGAAATTATTTGCCTAGTGAGGCAGGATGGCTGTTTCGTAAGGGATGACTCTGAGGTCATGCAAATGTCTCATCACATGCACTTCTCACAGGGACACTGCTGGGCAATTAGGAAGAGCATCGATTCTGTACTGAGGGGAATTTCTCAGCCCTGTTATTAACCACGTGTGATCGACACACTGGGCAGATGGCTGGAATCTGGAGACCTTGCTGATCCACGTGGTTGTGTATATTGGTGACCAGGCCCCATAAACCCCAATATTTCTAAAAGCAGGGGAGTTCTCTCATGTTCTGTCCAGGTTTTGTCCCTCAACTAATTGACAGCATTGAAACTATTTACCTCTTTGCTGTTTGTGGGTGTTTGCAATGTGCAAGTTGGCTGCTATATTATAAATAAATGATGTACTTTGTTGACTGTAAAGAGTTTTCCTGAACCAACCACATCAGAGGATTTATTCAACACCTCTGGAGCTGGTGGGATTGGAACCCAGAACTCCTAGTGCTTTGGGTCCCAACTCTGTGACCACACAACTCACAAAAACTGAGGTGTTTTTTAAAAAGATTAGATTCCCTTCAGTATAGAAGCAGGCCATTTGGCCCAACAAGTCCACACTGACCCTCCAAAGTGGAACCCATTTCCCTCTGACTAATGCACCTATCACTTTGGGGAATTTTAGCATGGCCAATTCACCTGGCCTGCACACCTTATGGTCTGTGGAAGGAAACCCACACAGACACAGGGAGGACATGCAAACTCCACATAGACAGTGACCCAAGACTGGAATCGAACATGAGTCCCTAGCACTATGAGGCAGCAATGCTAACCACTGAGCCACCATGCTGTCCTGCGTTGGCTATAAAGCACTTGGGGCTCTCCTATTAAGGGCAGTCAATTTATTCTTTCTCAGCTGATTGACATCAGGATAGCTGGTGTGGTACAGAGCAACACATTGTACCTTGCGACTTGCACATCTCCTTCATTCTGAAGTTTTATCTTTCCCTGTAGTTTAACCTGAAATTATCTACCGCTCCCTTAGTCTCATAGCGACACCACTGGCCAGTCACAGAACTGCGCCTAGGGTACTGCCTGATCATTTCTGCTCCACTTCCCACCTCAGTTGCATTGTCATTCGTTCAACTGTATGGCATTCCAATCAACCAACCTACTCTGGATGTCCCTGTTCAGAGACAAGGAAAAACTCCAGATGCTGGAATCCAAAGTAGACAGACAGGAGGCTGGAGGAGCACAGCAAGCTAGACACCATCAGGAGGTGGGGAAGTCGATGTTTCAGGTGTAACCCTTCTTCAGGACTGGGGTGGGTGTAGGGGGAGCTTCAGATAAAGGGGATGGTGGGGGCAGGGTGGTGAGGTGGGGATAGGTGAAGACAGGCAGAGGGTACGACCTGGTTGGTCAGTGGGAGGAAGGAATCCATTTGGTGGCAGGGAGTATGGAGGGGGGAGGATTGCTGGGAAGGGTGTTGGGGGATGGGGAGGAAGGTTATTTGAAATTGGAGAACTCAATGTTGAGTCCTCCGGACTGTAGGCTGTCCAGGGGGAGGATGAGGTGCTGTTCCACCAATTTGCGGTCTGGTTCATTGTGGCAATGGAGGAGGCCAAGGATAGTCATGTTAGAAAGGGACTGGTTGGGGGAATTGAAATGGGCGGTGACTGGGAGGTCCAGTTAGCTCCTGTGGGCTCAGCTGAGATGCTCGGCAAACCGCTCCCTAAGTTTACATTCAGTCTCCCCGGGAGACCACATTGGGAGCACCTGATGCAGTAAACTAGGTTGGAAGCTCACCAGCCATGTGTTCAACTCCCACCTGCCTATAACATGTTCGGGCAGGTTGATGAAAATATGCCAGAGCTGAATTCTTATGAAATGTATTACAGAAAAGGGAAGCAGCTGTGCAAATTCAGAGCTGACCACAACAAGAGGATGTACTCAATAGGCTATTCTGTGAAGGATATAAAAGGTGAGGGAGGACAAAGCAATGGAAGAGAAAGCCCTGCATTTATCTATCACCTCTCACTGTGTCTGTGCTAGCCCTCTGAAGTTACACTTCACTTTGTGCCAGTCCCCTGTCTCCTCGCAGTAACTCTGCACCTTCTTCCTTCTCAGATAATGCAGACAATTGATGTCAGTTGGCCAATGATTTGTAGTTGTAAATAGCATTGAGATGGATGGTCAATTGGCCGAGGTTGATCAGGAAATCTCCTTTGAATATTTTCATTGAATAAGTATTGTACTAAGGAAGTGGACGAGGGTAAAGCAGTAGATGTTGTGTATATGGATTTTAGTAAGGCGTTCGATAAGGTTCCCCATGGTAGGCTAATGCTAAAACTACGGAGGTATGGCATTGAGGATACATTAGAGGTTTGGATTAGGAACTGGCTGGCTGGAAGGAGACAGAGGGTAGTAGTTGATGGACTATGTTCATCTTGGAGTGCAGTTACTAGCGGTGTACCACAAGGATCTGTTTTGGGACCATTGCTTTTAGTTATCTTTATAAATGATCTAGAGGAAGGGCTTGAAAGCTGGGTAAGCAAGTTTGCGGATGACACAAAAGTCGGTGGAGTTGTGGATAGTGAGGAAGGAAGTGGTAGGTTACAGCGGGATATAGATAAGTTGCAGAGCTGGGCAGAAATGTGGCAAATGGAATTCAATGTAGCTAAGTGTGAAGTCATTCACTTTGGTAGGAGTAACAAGAAGATGGATTACTGGGCTAATGGTAGGCTACTTGGTAGTGTGGATGAGCAGAGGGATCTTGGTGTCCATGTACACAGATCTCTGAAAGTTGCCACCCAGGTAAATAGTGCTGTGAGGAAGGCATATGGTGTACTGGGCTTTATTGGTAGAGGAATTGAGTTCCGGAGTCCTGAGGTCATGTTGCAACTGTATAAGACTCTGGTGCGGCCTCATCTGGAGTATTGTGTGCAGTTTTGGTCGCCATACTATAGGAAGGATGTGGAGGCAATGGAACGAGTGCAGAGGAGGTTTACCAGGATGTTGCCTGGAATGGTAGGAAAATCTTATGAGGAAAGGCTGAGGCACTTGGGGCTGTTCTCATTGGAGAAGAGAAGGTTTAGGGGAGATTTGATAGAGGTGTATAAGATGATTAGGGGTTTAGATAGGGTCGACACTGAGAACCTTTTACCGCTAATGGAGTCAGGTGTTACTAGGGGACACAGCTTTAAATTAAGGGGTGGTAGGTATAGGACAGATGTTAGGGGTAGATTCTTTACACAGCGGGTTGTGAGTTCATGGAATGCCCTGCCAGTAGCAGTGGTGAACTCTCCTTCTTTATGGTCATTTAAGCGGGCATTGGATAGGCATTTGGAAGTTATTGGGCTAGTGTAGGTTAGGTAGGATTCGGTCGGCGCAACATCGAGGGCCGAAGGGCCTGTACTGCGCTGTATCTTTCTATGTTCTATGTTCTATGTTCTATGTATGTAAGTTAGCTTGGTGAGCTGGAAGGTTTGTTTTCAGACGTTTCCTCGTCATACTAGGTAACATCATCAGTGAGAGTCCCTGGTGAAGTGCTGGTGGTATGTCCCACCTCTCTGTTTATAGGTCTTCGTTTCTTAAGTTGGGTGATGTTATTTCCTGTTCTTTTTTTTTCAAGAGAAGGTAGATAGGATTAAGTCAATGTGTTTATAGATGGAGTTCTGGTTAGAATGCCGTGCCTCTAAGAATTCCCGTGCGTGTCTTTGTTTCACCTGTCCTAGGATGTGTGTTTTGTTCCTATCAAAGTGGTGTCCTTTTTTATCTGTATGTGTGGAAAATAGTTAGAGTTTCATTGAATCTTTTACACTCACCTGAGATGGCAATTGGGATCTGGGTGGGGTGGGGGCCTTGATTTGATTTGATTTGATTCGTTGTCATGTGTGCTGAAATACAGTGCAAAGCTTTGTTTTGTGAGCAGTACAGGCAGATCATAGTAAGCAAGGACATACAGATCAGAGGTTGCTTAGACAGAGTGAGGCATTCAGGTTACACTGCACAGGAGGTGCGCAAAGCGAGATCAGTATTAACAAGATCAACGTTGTTTAAAGTTAGAGAGTCCATTCATCTGCCTGATAACAGCAGGGACGAAGCTGTTCCTGAACCGGGTGGTGAGTGTGTTCAGGTTTCTGTATCTTCTGCCTGACGGGAGAGGTGCATTACTGGGGTGGGAGGGGCCTTGGTAGCCTTTCCGCAGCAATGGGAAGTGTAAATGGAGTCCATGGATGGGAGGTTGGTTTCCATGATGGTCTGGGCTGTGCACACCCACCTTCTGTAGTTTGTTACCCACCAGGCTGTTATACACCCACACAACATGCTCTCAATGATGCACCTGTAAAAGCTGGTGGGGGTCCTAATGGACATGCTGAATTGCTTTAACTTCCCATTCGATGGTATACACGTTGTCGTTAATTTTGTGCGCAGGATGTGGGAGTGACTGGCTAGACCAACTTTTGTTACACAACTCTCACTCTGGATCAAAGCATCTCCGTAAAATTCCAATGTTTCCCACTGTGAGGTGGAATGTTCCCTGTGCAATCTGTTGAATCAAAAAGTTTATTGTTCACGTAAGGGAGCGTTTATTTATCTTCGAATTCTAAAGCCCAGTGATTAACTGTGATAATATCACACTCAGCTGGTCGGTGGACAAGATCAACAGTTAATGTTTCAGATTGATGACCTTTTGACTACACTGTAATTTCTAATTTGTAAATGTAATCTGATCTCTACACTGATCAAATTTCAAATACAAAGAATGGAAAATAGATTAACTTGGAGTTTTGTTACAGTGAAGTGGTCAGAGATTTGCCCCTGGCTGCATAATCATAGAATCCCTGCAAGGTAGAAGGCAGGCTATTCGGCCCATTGAGTCCACACTGACCCTCTGAAGACCATCCCACCCAGAGGCACACCCCCACCCCTGTAACCCTGCAATTCCCCTGGCTAATCCACCTCGCCTGCACACCTCTGGACTGTGGGATAAACCAGAGCGTATCCTTCAGTGCAGCCCTCCAGCACCTGGTTCTGTCTTGTCCTGGGCTCAGACTTGAACATACAACTTCAGAGATAAATATCAACTGCGCCTGAAGGACCATCAACTCAACGAAAGACGCTCTTTGGTCTACCCAAAACTTGCTGGTCTTCCAGAGTGAGGAGTCGACCCTGACCGAGTGATGCAGACACTCTAAGGTCCAGAACTACGTGCTGAGGGACGTACTAATGATTTACCTAGCCAGGTAATGAAACGTCTGCATATCAAACCTACAGCTCAGCGAGCAAACCTACACCCTAAACGTACTAAAGCATGGGGCAGCTGCTGCAGAGACACAGGGGGGAAAACCACCCTCTGAGGTCTTTCTGCCAAGGTATAATGGGTGGGGGGGGTGAAGAGTCTGTTCAGCTATTGGACCCGCTCAGTGTCTCAAATATATGTAAATAATAAAGTCTTGTACAAGTAAGAAATGCCTTGGGTCTGTCGTTGGATACAGTCGAACTCTAATATTTGTTTTTGTTCTTCATATGTTACCATACAGAACAGAACACTTTTAGTATGCGTGTATATAAAGATATTTTTATGAATAAAGTACATTTTGGAAATTAAAATGACAACCTCAGTGCTGAGTGGTACATCCATCAAACAAGAGTTAACGCCATCAATACACTCGGTACAACAGTGGTCAATGGTGCTCTGGTAATGTCACTAGACTCAGTATGCAGGGAAATGTGGAATCAAATACCTTCAGGCAGCTTCTGGAGTTTAAATTCAGTTAAGAAAAATACAAAACTGAAAGGATATGGGCCAAGTGCTGGCAGGTGGGACTAGATTGGGTTGGGATATCTGGTCGGAATGGATGGGTTGGACCGAAGGGTCTGTTTCCATGCTGAACCTCTCTATGACTCTATCATCATTAAAAAAAAAGTCACTGGTGTCCTTCAGGAAGGGCATTCCCTATCCTCACCTGCTGTGTCCTCCATGTAACTCCAGGTCCACAACAATGTGATTGCCTCCTTACTGCCCTCTGACAAGGTCAAGTGAGTCCCATTCAAGGGCATTTAGGGATGGGTGGGCAATAAATACTTCCCAGCGCTGCCCACATCCCATGAAAGAATAAATGGGTGCAAGGGTGTTGGTGGTTGTATGTGGAAAACAACAATTACCTGCATTTGTATGGTGCCTCCTCAAGCCAGCAAAGCATGGCAAGGTTATTCCTTCTTTGCAGTGTTTTTCACAGGTTTAATATGAATATAGTTGAGAGGGAGGCAATGGCCCAATGACATTATTTCTGGCCTGTTAATCCAGAGACCCAAATAATTTCATAGAATCCCTACAGTGTGAAAACAGGCCCTTCGGCCCAACAAGTCCAAACCAACCCTCCGAAGAGTATCCCACCCAGGCCTCTATCCCATCATTCTACATTTACCCCTGACTAATGTATCTAACCTATACATCCCCAGACACTATGGGCAATTTATCACAGCCAATCCACCCTAATCTGCACACCTTTGGACAGAGGGAGGAAACCGGAGCAAACTCACGCAGACATGAGGGGAAATGTGCAAACTCCACACAGACAGTCACCCGAGGCAGGAATCAAACCCGGGTCCCCGGCACTGTGAGGCAGCAGTGCTAACCACTGAGCCACTACGCTGTCCAGCAGACAATGTTCTGGGGATCCAGGTTTGAATCCTGCCATGACGGATGGTGAGAATTGGAATTCAATGTTTAAAATCTGGAATGAAGAGTCTAATGATGATCACGGATCTATCGGCGACTGTTAGATAACACCATTTGGTTCACTATGTCCTTCAGGGAAGGAAACTGCTGTCCTGACTTGGCCTACATGTGATTCCAAATACCGTTGACTTCTAACTGCCCTCTGGGTAATTAGGGGATGGGTAATTAATGCTGGTCTAACCAGCGATGCCCACATACATCGAGTCGAGGGGTCAACTCGCCAATGCCAACCAGACCCATTTGCCTGCGTTTGGCCCATATCCCTCTAAACTCTTCCTATCCATGTACCTGTTCAAATATTCTTTAAATGCTGTAATTGTACCAACCTCCATCACTTCCTCTGGCAGCTCATTCTATACACGCACCACTCTCTGCGTGAAAATGTTGCCCCTTTTAAATCTTTCCCCTCTCACCTTAAGCGCATGTACATTTTTTAAAATGAAGATTACATAGCAACTGAGATTTAGTAACAAAAGCAGAGGTCACTGGATGAACTTCTGATGAAGAGTCACTGGACTTGAAACATTAACCCTGCTTTCCCTCTGCAAAGATGCTGTCAGACCTGCTGATTAGTGTGTGGATCCGGGATCGGTGCGTGGATCCAGGATTAGTGTGTGGATCCGGGATCGCAGTGTGGATCCAGGATCGGTGTGTGGATCGGGGATCGGTGTGTGGATCGGGGATCAGTGTGTGGATCGGGGTTTGATGTGTGGATCGGGGTTCGATATGTGGATCGAGGATTAGTGTGTGGATCAAGGTTCAGTCTGTGGATCCAGGATCGGTGTGTGGATCCAGGATCGGTGTGTGGATCGGGGATAGGTGTGTGGATCAAGGTTCGGTGTGTGGATCGGGGATAGGTGTGTGGATCAAGGTTCGGTGTGTGGATCGGGGATTGGTGTGTGGATCCGGGATCGGTGTGTGGATTGGGGATTGGTGAGTAGATCCTGGATCGGTGTGTGGATTGGGGATTGGTGAGTAGATCCGGGATCAGTGTGTGGATCGGGGATTGGTCTGTGGATCCGGGATCGGTGTGCGGATCGGGAATCGATGAGTGGATCCGGGATCGGTGAGTGGATTGGGGATCGGTGAGTAGATCTGGGATCGGTGTGTGGATCCGGGATCGGTGAGTGGATCGGGGCTCGGTCTGTGGATCCGGGATCGGTGTGTGGATCCGGGATCGGTGTGTGGATCGGGGATCGGTGTGTGGATCCGGGTTCGGTGTGTGGGTCCGGGATCGGTGTGTGGATCCGGGATCGGCGTGTGGATCGAGGATCAGTGAGTGGATCTGGGATCGGTGTGTGGATCGAGGATCAGTGAGTGGATCGAGGATCAGTGAGAGGATCCGGGTTCGGTGTGTGGCTCGGGGATCGGTGTGTGGGTCCGGGATCGGTGTGTGGATTGGGGATCGGTGTGTGGATCGGGAATTGGTGTGAGGATCCAGGATCGATGTGTGGATCGGGGATCAGGGTGTGGATCGGGGATCGGTGAGTGGATCGGGGATCGGTTTGTAGATACGGGATCGGTGTGTGGCTCGAGGATCGGGGATTGGTGAGTGGATCGGGGATCAGTGTGTGGATCGGGGATCGGTGTGTGGATCGGGGATCAGTGTGTGGATCGGGGATCAGTGTGTGGATCGAGGATCGGTGTGTGGATCCGGGATCGGTGTGTGGATCGAGGATCGGTGTGTGGATCGGGGATCGGTGTGTGGATCGGGGATCGATGAGTGGATCGGGGCTCGGTGTGTGGATCCGGGATCGGTGTGTGGATCGGGGATCGGTGTGTGGATCGGGGATCGGTGTGTGGATTGGGGATCGGTGTGTGGATCCGGGATCGGTGTGTGGATCGGGGATCGGTGTGTGGATCGGGGATCGGTGTGTGGATCCGGGATCGGTGTGTGGATCGGGGCTCGGTGTGTGGATCGGGGATCGGTGTGTGGGTCCGGGATCGGTGTGTGGATCGGGGTTCGGTGTGTGGATTGGGGATCGGTGTGTGGATCCGGGATCGGTGTGTGGATCGGGGTTCGGTGTGTGGATTGGGGATCGGTGTGTGGATCCGGGATCGGTGTGTGGATTGGGGATCGGTGTGTGGATCCGGGATCGGTGTGTGGATCGGGGATCGGTGTGTGGATTGGGGATCGGTGTGTGGATCGGGGATCGGTGTGTGGATTGGGGTTCAGTGTGTGGATTGGGGATCGGTGTGTGGATCCGGGATCGGTGTGTGGATCGAGGATCGGTGTGTGGATCGAGGATCGGTGTGTGGATCCGGGATCGGTGTGTGGATTGGGGATCGGTGTGTGGATCCGGGATCGGTGAGTGGATCGGGGCTCGGTCTGTGGATCGGGGATCGGTGTGTGGACCTCGGATCACACACCGATCCCGGATCCCGAGGTGGAATGACGAGTCTGTTTCCGTGCTGTCCATCTTTCTCTGTAATGTGCTTGTCCCCAGCAGGGGGCACCTGGTGCTCAGTACAAGAACAATTCCTGGAGCAGCATGACCTGACCCTGAGCTATCGGTTCAGGCAGGTGTCAAAGCAATGCAAATCATCACCCGTTCTATCTTGAAGATGCGCTGATTGGACGCCTGGAGTTTGAGGAGCAAACGCAGGAATATGACCATCCTGGTGACGATTTTAATGAGGTAGCAGAGAGCACAGTTGCGTCTTGTCACAGGATGTCAATAAAATGTTCTTGCAAAAATGCAATCGTCTCATTTGGGAACAGATCAATCAGCTGAGAGGTCAAAAAAATCCTAACCATTGATTGAATTCCAGGTTAGAGATCCAGGGTGGCACAGTGGTTAGCACTGCTGCCTCACAGCGCCAGAGACCCGGGTTCAATTCCCGCCTCAGGCAATTGTCTGTGTGGAGTTTGCACATTCTCCCCGTGTCTGCGTGGGTTTCCTCCGGGTGCTCCGGTTTCTCCCACAGTCCAAAAAATGGGCAGGTTAGGTGAATTGGCCATGCTAAATTGCCCGTAGTGTTAGGTGTAGGGGAATGGGTCTGGGTGGGCTGCTCTTCGGTGGGTCGGTGTGGACTTGTTGGGCCGAAGGGCCTGTTTCCACACTATAGGGAATCTAATCCCCTTTAAGTCAGAGCCTGAAACATTTTAGAGAAAAGGTTGTTAAGAAGGGCATGGGCACACTGTCTAGGCACACATTATCATGATCTGGTTTGTTTTTTTTCTTAAATATGTGACTCTTGCTTCCTGATTTTGGTTTCTACAATTAAATATCAGCGAGGAATGGTACAGACACTGCTACGCATAGTTTATAAAATCATGGAACCCCTACAGTGTGGAAACAGGCCCTTCAGCCCAACAAATCCACACTGGCCCTCTGAAGAGTATCCCACCTAAACCCATCTCCCTATATTTACCCGTGACTACACTTACACCTACACATCCCTGAACACTATGAGTGTTCAACTCACACCATGGGCAATTTAGCATGGCCATTTCACCTGACATGCACATCTTTGGACTGTGGGAGGAAACCAGAGCACCCGGAGGAAACGCACGCAGACACGGGGAGAACGTGTAAACTCCACACAGTCAGTCGCCTGAGTCGGGAATTGAACCCAGGTCTCTGGCGCTGTGAGGCAGCAGTGCTAACCATTGTGCCACCATGCCGCCCATGCCGCAGCTGACCGCTTCCCTTTCATTATACAGGTCACTTCTAAAACATGACCACTTTGGCCTGAAGTCTCATCTGTTTACATATAAACAAAACTATGTAAACAGGTGAGACTTCAGACCCGTGGCCATGTTGTAGAAGTGACCTGTATAAGCTCTGCACCAAACCAGGCACCAAGAGCTGTTTATGACCCCTCTAAAACAAACCAAGGACATCATATCCTTAAGAAAAGGAACAGCTTTTAGAAAAATGAAACCAGCTTTGTGTCAGTACGGAAGTAGGTAAATACATAAGTCTTAGTGTTTGCTTTCCTATTACCACCTCTGCTTTTTCCTTCATCAATTAACCATCACCAGGAAATGCACCAGTTGATTTGACTTCTTCCTCTGCGTTTTTATTTATTGTTTCCCTTATGTAGAGGTCGTAGAATTCCTACAGTGTGAAAGTAGGCCATTGGGCCCATCAGGTCCACACCGATTTATTCATCAATTAAACAGGTTCTTTCATCCTTATGTAATAGTGATGTATTACATATTGTTTGTACATGTGATTTTAAAATAAAGGCAGATGGAGTTCAGTCAAACTGTGAAGAATTTCTTTTTAAAAAGGTCAGAAATTAATTTAGAAACATTGACCTTAAACCATCATTTCCAAAAAGGTAAATAACTTTAAGTGTCAGGCATGTCGTGTTAACGGATGAAATGTTGAAGTTACAAACATACTGGAGGTCATTAGCTTCTGCCTTCAGCTCAGGAGAGTCAGGAGTTCAGTTTGGAAGGAAGAAACGTTTTCTCCCAACAGGAGGATAAAGTCTTTCAGTTCCGTTCTCAGGAATCAGTCACCCTGAGTCTAAGTGGTCTTTAGTCCCTGGAGTTTCCGAGCTGGGAGGCATTGTAGAAAAGTCTCCAAGTTATTCGAACTGAAAATGTTTCGGCCATCAGACCTGTGCAAGGTTCGTTCCTGCAGACTCAGGCACAGTCCAAAGGAAAAGTCGGGTTAATAAAAACATTAGAGAATGGAACTCGGAGGTGGTAACTGAGTATCTGTAAAAGAGTCGTGTTGGGAAATAGGATGACCATTTGGTTTGTTGTTTGCTTCTGTCATTGTATATAAAATGCTTTATTTAGTCTTTTTCTTTTGTGTAATAGACTTGTGTCCTGTTGTTAAAGAACATCTGCAGCCTCATGCGGCTATATTTCAATTAGTAACAGTAACCGACCAGAACAATTAAAGGAATGGTCTCAGCCTGGAATCTGATTTGTCCAGTAGTACCATCAGTTACAATAATAGCAATCAGTACACACTGATTTGTGGGATCTTGCTGTGCACAACTTGGCTTCTGCAATTTTGCTGCAAAAGTGACTACATTTCTCAAGCACTCATTAGCTGTCACGCACTTTGGAACATTCTGAGCTTGAGCTGTGTAAGGGTGAGTCTTTATTACAACGGGAGAGATGGGGCAAGGTTCAAAATGATAGGCATTTGCAGCAAACTGTTTTTCCTTCAACCCCCCAACCCCTTCTTCCATTGATCAGTTTAAAAAGTGCAATGCAATATTGTGCACGCAGTATGCACTATACCATTAATATAATTCGCCATCAAGCCACATTTTGTGGGTGGCACGGTGGCTCAGTGGTTAGCAGTGCTGCCTCACATTGCCAGGGACCTGGGTTCGATTCCACCTTGGGTGACAGTCTGTGTGGAGTTTGCATATTCTCCCTGTATCTGCGTGGGGGTGCTCCGGTTTCCTCCCACACTCCAAAGATGTGCAAGTTAGGTGGATTGGCCATGCTAAATTGCCCGTAGTGTTCAGGGATGTGTAAGATAGATGCTTTAGTCAGGGGTAAATATAGGGGAGTGGAATGGGTCTGGGTGGGGTACTCTGTGGAGGGTTGGTGTGGATTTGTTGGGCCGAAGGGCCTGATCCCACACTGTAGGGATTCTATGATTCTTGTAGGTGTAAATCTGGCTCCCCACAAGATCCAAACCAGGTTTTGGATTACTTGCTGGATCAGGTGAGAGCAGGCAGATAATGAGGGTGAGTATTTCCAAATTTCTGAACCAGCCTGAGGATGTCCTGTCTGATGAATCTGAGGTCAGCACTCCCTCCTGTATACCTCTGTTGATTCATGATAGCCTTGGCCAGGGGGGGGATGGAGAGAACTCATCATGTTTAACCTCTGTATCTAACGTCCAGGCATCAGAGTGAGTGCACCAAAATCACTGCTCCGTGGTTACAATGATTTCGAGGTTGTTGAGTTATTTAGGCCCCAGACAAACACCAAAAAAGCATTACTAAAAGTTTGCAATTATTCCCTTTATCTGTAGGTTGAGAGAAAAATGCCCAGTTTTCAAAAAAAATTGCAGCTTTCATGCAGTTACAGAGCGGCGTTCCAAGCCTGTGCTAAAAGATAGCGTTGACATTTAATTTGAATTGAATTGAATTTATTGTCACGTGTACCAAGGCACAGTGAAAATCTTTGTTTTGTGAGCAGTACAGGCAGATCGCAGAGTTAAGTAGCACAGATAGGAAATGATAGGTAAACAGCAGCAAAAACAAAAACACAGGTACAGGCGAACATGAAGAGTTTGTGAGTCCATTCAGTATTATAACAACAATTGGATAGAAACTGTTTTGAAACCGGCTGGTGCATATGTTCAGGCTTCTGTATCTTCTCCCCGATGGTAGAGTTTGTAGAAAAGCATTGCCAGGGTGGGATGGATCTTTGAGAATGCTGGCGGCCTTTCCTTGACAGCAGGCCTGGTAGATGGATTCTGTAGATGGGAGGTTGGCCTTGGTGATTGTCCGGGCCGAGTTTGCCATTCTCCATCATCATAGCCCATGGTCGATTATACTTAATGGTGAGGCAGACGATGTTTCAGTGTGTCAGGGGATTGAGTGGGAAAGTGGATCAAAATGAGTGACTGGAGCCAATGCAATGGGCCGTTGGACCATTCCTGCTACAAACTCCTGTGTTAGAGATCATAGCTTTTTATTCTTCTGTATTTTTGAGTGTGGAGTGAAGTCAGAGAAGGACTACTTCAGAAAGCTGGGGCTGCAGAAAGGATTACCACACAGTTTGAAAACTAGTTACCAACACTCCGTGTAAGTGTTGTTGACACAGCTGTTACCACACTCACTGCCTCAGCTCTGCCACTCTACAAGGTCAGGATGTGGAGGAGCAGGTGTTGGACTGGGCTATACAAAGTTTAAAATCACACAACACCAGGTTATAGTCCAACAGGTTTAATTGGAAGCACTACCTTTCAGAGCGCTGCTCCTTCATCAGGTGGGAACTCACTCTACAAGGTGTAAGTTGTCCTGTGCTTCAAGCCGTTTGCATGTTGCTTTCTTTGATGTTTCATCAATAGTGGAAAACAGCCTTCAGTCTGCAATTCCCTCACTCAACATTGCTGTTTCTACCTCTCCATCCTCCCTTCAAGGTGCTCCTTAACTCTGTGACCAGGCTTTTTCTGACATGTCTTAATATCCCCGGACGTGGAGGAGAAGATCCATGACTGCCTTCTGCAGAGATGCCCAGCCTCAGCTGTTCACCTTGATCCTGCCCTCCTGCCAATGAAGGCACTGGCTACTGCAGTGACCACTGACATCATCCTGGTGAAACTGGCAAGAAAATGGGAAAGTCCTATTTCTCCAAATGCAGGCACGGAGCCATGAAGCTTTGCAGAGTGTGATCATCAGGAGAACGTTGGCAGAAGTGAGGGCTGCAGATGCTAGAGATTCGAGTCGAGAGGGTGGTGCTGGAAAAGGTCAGCAGGTCAGAGATGTGGTGCTGGAATTCCTGATGAAGGACTTTTGCCTGAAACATCGACTCTCCTGCTCCTCGGATGCTGCCTGACCTGCTGCGCTTTTCCAGCACCACACTCTCAACTCTGATCAGGAGAACATCTTATTCCGTACCTTAGAGAGTAGTCCAAATGGTTTCATGGTTCAATTCACCTCCAGGCACTGCAGCACTCCCTCAGACAGGGACATCCATCCCACTGAAAGACCTGAAACCATAATTTTCTGATCTGGAGGACTCATGGCTACCTAGTGTTCTTACTATCTCAACAGGGTGACCTTGTCGAATCATCATTTAGAAAAACAATCAGCTCATTATTCTTGTACTGACTCTGAGAGAGAAAACAATTAGTCCCAATCCCAAACTCTTGCCCTGTACTCAAAGCTGGTTACAGCATGGGGTGCAGTCATTTGGCCCATCATGTGCATACTGTCCCACAAAGATCTGACGAGACTAATAGAGTCATAGCGATGTACAGCACGAAACAGACCCTTCGGTCCAACCCGTCCATGCCGACCAGATATCCCAACCCAATCTAGTCCCACCTGCCAACACCCGGCCCATATCCCTCCAAACCCTTCCTATTCATAAACCCATCCAAATGCACCAGCCTCCACCACTTCCTCTGGCAGCTCATCCCATACCCGTACCACCGTCTGTGTGAAAAAGTTGCCCCTTAGGTCTCTTTTATATCTTTCCCTCTCACTTTAAACCTACACCCTCTAGTTCTGGACTCCCCGACCCCAGGGAAAAGACTTTGTCTATTTACCCTATCCATGCCCCCCATAATTTTGTAAACCTCTATAAGGTCACCTCTCAGCCTTGGACGCTACAGGGAAAACAGCCCCAGTCTGTTCAACTTCTTGCTGTAGCTCAAATCCTTCAACCCTGCCAGCTCCTATCTTGGGGACTATCCCAACACAAGGGAATATCGAAATGCTGCTTTCGATGCGATGAGAGTTTTTGGCTGAAGCACTTTCAGAGAGTGAGATACAGACACCCACCGCCCCCTGGTGGTGTAACCTGAAAATTATCTGTTTTTAAATATGTATGTAATTTCCTTTTCTAAAGTTAGTGTTCAATCTGCTTCCATTGCCCTTTTAGACAGTACATTCCATACCATAATATTGTGCAAACCTTCTGTCATGTAAAATATAAATTTACAATACCAAATGGGTCTACCTGGAACTGATAATTCCATGATAAACCTCACAAACAAATGCTACAGGAAGGATAGAAAGGGAGGCAAGAGAGGGGGACTGGTGTTTTTAATAAGGGATATCATTACAGCTGTGCTGAGGGACAATATTCCAGGAAATACATCCAGGGAAGTTATTTGGGTGGAACTGAGAAATAAGAAAGGGATGATCACCTTATTGGGATTGTATTATAGAACCCCTAATAGTCAGAGGGAAATTGAGAAACAAACTTGTAACTCAACACGGACTTTTACTATAACAGTCCATCTTCCGCAGCTACACTGGCGCCATCCCCCACCTTTTCCTCCGCTACATCGATGACTATATCGGTGCTGCCTCGTGTTCCCACGAGGAGGTTGAACAGTTCATCCACTTTACTAACACCTTCCACCCCGACCTCAAATTTTCCTGGACCCTCTCAGACTCCTCCCTCCCCTTCCTAGACCTCTCCATTTCTATCTCGGGCGACCGACTCAACATGGACATTTACTATAAACCGACCGACTCCCACAGCTACCTAGACTACACCTCCTCCCACCCTGCCCCCTGTAAAAACACCGTCCCATATTCCCAATTCCTTCGTCTCCACCGCATCTGCTCCCAGGAGGACCAATTCCAATACCAAACAGCCCAGATGGCCTGCTTCTTCAAAGACCTCAATTTCCCCCAGACATAGTTGATGATGCTCTCCATCGCATCTCCTCCACTACCCGCTCCTCCACCCTTGAACCCCGCCCCTCCAATCACCACCAGGACAGAACCCCACTAGCCCTCACTTTCCACCACACCAACCTCCAGATATATCGTATCATCCGCCATCATTTCCGCCACCTCCAAACAGACCCCCATCACCAGGGATATATTTCCCTCCCCTCCCCTATCAGCATTCCGGAAAGACCACTCCCTCCACGACTCCCTCGTCAGGTCCACACCCCCCACCAACCCAACCCCCACTCCCGGCACCTTCCCCTGCAACCGCAGGAAATGCAAAACTTGCACCCACACCTACCCCCTTACTTCCCTCCAAGGCCCCAAGGGATTCTTCCATATCCGTCAGAAATTCACCTGCACCTCCACACACATCATTTACTGCATCCGCTGCACCCGATGTGGCCTCCTCTATGTTGGGGAGACAGGCCGCCTACTTGTGGAACGTTTCAGAGAACACCTCTGGGACATCCACACCAACCAACCCAACCGCCTCGTGGCTGAACACTTTAACTCTCCCTCCCACTCCACCAAGGACATGCAGGTTCTTGGCCTCCTCCATCGCCAGACCATAGCAACACGACGGCTGGAGGAAGAGCGCCTCATCTTCCGCCTGGGAACCCTCCAACCACAAGGGATGAATGCAGATTTCTCCAGCTTCCTCATTTCCCCTCCCCCCACCTTATCTCAGTCCCAACCCTCGGACTCAGCACCACCTTCTTGACCTGCAATCTTCTTCCCGACCTCTCCGCCCCCACCCCCTCTCCAGCCTATCACCCTCACCTTAACCTCCTTCCACCTATCACATCTCCATCGCCCCTCCCCCAAGTCCCTCCTCCCTACCTTTTATCTTAGCCTGCTTGGCACACTCTCCTCATTCCTGAAGAAGGGCTTATGCCCGAAACGTCGATTCTCCTGTTCCTTGGATGCTGCCTGACCTGCTGCGCTTTTCCAGCAACATATTTTTCAGCTCAAACAAACTTGTAAGGAGATCTCAGCTACCTGTAAGAATAATAGGGTGATTATGCTAGGGGATTTTAACTTCCCAAACATCGACTGGGATTGCCATAGTGTTAAGGGTCTAGATGGAGAGGAATTTGTTAAGTGTGTACAAGACAATTTTCTGATTCAGTATGTGGATGCACCTACTAGAGAAGGTGCAAAACTTGACCTACTCTTGGGAAATAAGGCAGGGCAGGTGACTGAGGTGTCAGTGGGGGAGCACTTTGGGGCCAGCGACCATAATTCTATTCGTTTTAAAATAGTGATGGTAAAGGATAGACCAGATCTAAAAGTTGAAGTCCTAGATTGGAGAAAGGCCAATTTTGACGGTATTAGGCAAGAACTTTCGAAAGCTGACTGGGGCAGATGTTCGCAGGTAAAGGGATGGCTTGAAAATGGGAAGCCTTCAGAAATGAGATAACGAGAATCCAGAGAAAGTATATTCCTGTCAGAGTAAAAGGAAAGGCTGGTAGGTATAGGGAATGCTGGATGACTAAATAAATTGAGGGTTTGGTTAAGAAAAAGAAGGAAGCTTATGCAAGGTACAAACAGGATAGATCGAGTGAATCCTTAGAAGAGAAGAAGGAAGTAGGAGTATACTTAAGAGGGAAATCAGGAGGGCAAAACGGGGACATAAGATAGCTTTGGCAAATAGAATTAAGGAGAATCCAAAGGGTTTTTACAAATACATTAAGGACAAAAGGGTAACTAGGGAGAGAATAGGGCCCCTCAAAGATCAGCAAGGCTACCTTTGTGTGGAGCCACAGAAAATGGAGGAGATACTAAATGAATATTTTGCATCAGTATTTACTGTGGAAAAGGATATGGAAGATATAGACTGTAGGGAAATAGATGGTGACATCTTGCAAAACATCCATATTACAAAGGAGGAAGTGCTGGATGTCTTGAAACGGATAAAGGTGGATAAATCCTCAGGACCTGATCAGGTGTACCCGAGAACTCTGTGGGAAGCTAGGGAAGTGATTGCTGGGCCTCTTGCTGAGATATTTGTATCATCGATAGTCACAGGTGAGGTGCCGGAAGACTGGAGGTTGGCAAATGCGGTGCCACTGTTTAAGAATGGTGGTAAAGACAAGCCAGGGAACTATAGACCAGTGATCCTGATGTCGGTGGTGGGCAAGTTGTTGGAGGAAATCCTGAGGGACAGGATGTACATGTATTTGGAAAGGCAAGGACTGATTAGGGATAGTCAACATGGCTTTGTGTGTGGGAAATCATGTCTCACAAACTTGATTGTGTTTTTTGAGGAAGTAACAAAGAGGATTGATGAGGACAGAGCAGTAGACATGATCTATATGGACTTCAGTAAGGCGTTCAACAAGGTTCCCCATGGGAGACTAATTAGCAAGGTTAGATCTCATGGAATACAGGGAGAACTAGCCGTTTGGATACAGAACTGTCTCGAAGATAGAAGACAGAGGGTGGTGGTGGAGAGTTGTTTTTCAGACTGGAGGCCTGTGACCAGTGGAGTGCCACAAGGATCGGTGTTGAGTCCTCTACTTTTTGTCATTTACATAAATGATTTGGATGTGAATATAAGAGGTTCGGTTAATAAGTTTGCAGATAACACCAAAATTGGAGGTGTAGTGGACAGCGAAGAGGGTTACCTCAGATTATAACAGAATCTTGACCAGATGGGCCAATGGGCTGAGAAGTGGCAGATGGAGTTTAATTCAGATAAATGCGAGGTACTGCAGTTTGGGAAAGCAAATCTTAGCAGGACTTATACACTTAATGGTAAGGTCCTAGGGAGTGTTGCTGAACAAAGAGACCTTGGAGTGCAGGTTCATAGCTCCTTGAAAATGGACTCACAGGTAGATAGGATAGTGAAGAAGGCATTTGGTATGCTTTCCTTTATTGGTCAGAGTATTGAGTACAGGAGTTGGGAGGTCATGTTGCGGCTGTACAGGACATTGGTTAGGCCACTGTTGGAATATTATGTGCAATTCTGGTCTCCTTCCTATTGGAAAGATGTTGTGAAACTTGAAAGGGTTCAGAAAAGATTTACAAGGATGTTGCCAGGGTTGGAGGAGTTGAGCTACAGGGAGAGGCTGAACAGGCTGGGGCTGTTTTCCCTGGAGCGTCGGAGGCTGAGAGGTGATCTTACAGAGGTTTACAAAATTATGAGGGGCATGGATAGGGTATATAGACAAAGTCTTTTCCCTGTAGTTGGGGAGTCCAGAACTAGAGGATATAGGTTTAGGATGAGAGGGGAAAGATAGATATAAAGGAGAACTGAGGGGCAACTTTTTCACACAGAGGGTGGTACGTGTACTGAATGAGCTGCCAGAGGAAGAGGTGGAGGCTAGTACAATTGCAACATTTAAGAGGCATTTGGATAGGTATATGAATAGGAAGGGTTTGGAGGGATATGGGCCGGGTGCTGGCAGGTGGGAGTAGATTGGGTTGGGATATCTGGTCGGCATGGACTGGTTAGACCGAAGGGGCTGTTTCTTTGCTGTACATCTCTATGACTCTAAAATCATTGAATTATTATAACACAGAAAGAGGCCATTTGGCCCATCAAGTCTGCACTGATTCTCCAGATGAGCCTCATGCCTTTTCCCTACACCTTTGAGTTTTATTCAGTTTAAATGCTTATCCAATGCCCTCTCGAATACTCCAGCCACTGCAACCCGGGTGTAAATGATTTACATTGAAAATGACATTTCCCTCTCATTATATTTGCTTGTTTTGCATATCACTTTAAAATCTATAACCTTTAGTTCTTAATTCTTTTACAAAGGGAACAGTTTCGCCCTCTTTCTCTCTACCAGCCTCGATTTTAAAAACCTGCATCAAATCTCCTCTCAGTCTCCCTCTCCCCAGTCTCTCTGTATGACTCTTCATTTCCTGGAGCCATTGGTGTAAATCTGCATTTTCTCCAGTGTGCTCACCACCGTCCAATGGGATACCTCCAGCAGAGCTCTAACAGATATCTTGTACAGGTTCAACATCACCTCCTCAGTCAGTTACCTCAAGCCCCTATAAATGGAGCTCAGAACGCTACATGCTTTATTAATGTTCTCTCCACTTGTCCCACCACTTGGAAGAATCTGTTGTGTCCCTGCTCCTACACCCCCTTTTAGAATTGTCCTCTTTACTTTATCATTTCTGTCCATGTTCTTCTTACCCAAATGCATCACCTTACCCTTCTCTGCATTAAACTTCATCTGCCACCTATCTGCCCACTCCACCAACTTGTCTCTATCTTATTTGAAATTCTGCTCTCTGTCTTCGCATTTTTCAATGCTTCTGGATTTTCTATCATCAACAAGTTTTACTTATAGAGTCATAGAGATGTACAACACGGAAACAGACCCTTCAGTCCAACCCGTCCATGCCGACCAGATATCCCAACCCAATCTAGTCCCATCTGCCAGCACCCGGCCCATATCCCTCCAAACCCTTCCTATTCATATACCCATCCAAATGCCTTTTTAAATGTTGCAATTGTACCAGCCTCCACCACTTCCTCTGGCAGCTCAGTCCATACACGTACCACCTTCTGTGTGAAAAAGTTGCCTCTTAGATCCCTTTTATATCTTTCCCCTCTCACCCTAAACCTATGCCCTCTATTTCTGGACTTCCCCACCCCAGGGAAAAGACCTTGTCTATTTACCCAATCCATGCCCCTCATGATTTTATAAAGCTCAATGAGGTCACCCCTCAGCCTCCGATGCTCCAGGGAAAACAGCCCCAGCCTGTTCAGCCTCTCCCTGTAGCTCAGACCCTCAAACCCTGGTAACATCCTTGTAAATCTTTTCTGAATCCCTTCAAGGCTCTTTCAAAAAACAGTGTGGGGCCCTTGGGGATGTGACTGTGCACTGATCAGAAAGAACAGGGAAATGACAGATCATTAAAACTGATATTCTGTATCAGTCTAGGTCCAAACGACATTGTCTCAGAATAAAGAGGCCCCAGTTTAAGACTGAGATTCATGCTCTGGCTTCCTCCACTGTCCAAAGATGCACAGGCTGGGGGGCTTGGCCATGTTAAATTGTCCATAA
The DNA here is from genome assembly GCF_020745735.1 of Hemiscyllium ocellatum. NCBI lineage: Eukaryota > Metazoa > Chordata > Chondrichthyes > Orectolobiformes > Hemiscylliidae > Hemiscyllium > Hemiscyllium ocellatum. Next base: position 13,001,130 of record NC_083419.1, on the reverse strand, counting down.
TGGAATCTCTCCACCCTTCAGGCTCTCTGCCTCTATTCCTGATGAAGGGCTTTTGCCCGAAACGTCGATTTTACTGCTCCTCGGATGCTGCCTGAACTGCTGTGCTTTTCCAGCACCACTAATCCATAAATTGTCCATAATGTCCAGGGATGTGCTGGCTTGGTGTGTTAGCCAGGGGAAATGCAGCGTTACAGAGACAGGGTGGGTCTGGGTGGGATGCTGATCGGAGTGGGCTGTGTGGATACAATGGGCCGAATGGCCTGCTTCCACAATGTAGGGATTCTCTGATTCTATTTGAGACTGAGGAATCTGTTCAATCAGAGGATTGAGAATCTTCGGAACCTCTTGTCACAGAGAGTTGTGGGGGCAGAGTCCTTTTGTATGTTTAAGGCTGAGATGGATAGATTCCTGTTCAGTCGGGGAATCAGGGTTTTGGGGGAAAACATAGGAATGTGAATGTGGGGAATGTTGGATCAGCCATGATCCTTCTGAATGGCGTACATCTCTTTCTATCCCTTATGGTCTTAAACTAGAGAAGAGATATTAATACACCTTCCTTGGACCTAATCACTCAGGGTAGTAGGTGCCTGTGTTCACAGTTTCCTCTCCACCCCTCAGTACAATCATGGCTAATCCGACTGTGGCTTGAATACCATCATTCACACCTTATCCATGCCCCCCCCCACCCCCCACCACCACCCACTCCTCACCCCCACCCACCCATTCCCACCCCACTCCTCACCCCCACCCACCCACTCCCACCCATCAACCACAACGTTCAATTTCTTTATCAATCATAAATCTCAACAACCCAGCATCTACTACTCTCTCCAAAGATTAATACCTCCGACAGGCAAATTCCTCTTCTTCATCTGAAATGGAGGGGCCCTTTGTTACTAAAACGTGCCTCTTCATTTGAGACTTCCCCACAAGTGTATACATCCCCCCAGTATCTTTATGTCTCTTATTCTTAACGCACAGCATACATTGGCACCTGTTTTCTGAGAGGAAGAATGAATCAGAACCTAAGAAGTTAAACTCTTCTCTTTTCTGTCAGGCAAATAATCTCTGAAAGGTAAATGTAAGAATCTCTTGACATTTATTACTGTAGGCATGATGTGGAGGTGCTGGTGTTGGACTGGGGTGGACAAAATTAAAAATCAAACAACACCAGGTTAGAGTCCAACAGGTTTATTTGGAAGCACTAGCTTTCAGAGTGATGCTCCTTCATCCACAGCCACCTGATGAAGGAGCAGCGCTCCAAAAGCTAGTGCTTCCTAATAAACCTGTTGGACTCTAACCCGGTGTTGTGTGATTTTTAACTCTTATTACTGCATTCTGCAAACTACCGGTGACCATATGCCCTCTGGTGGCTCAATCATTAACAGCAGGCTGCGGGTGTTCCTGCATGTCATCAATAGGCAGGGAATTATACGGGTAATTATATATTCAAAGAAACAGAAATGTGAAAGTGATATTTAAAAATAAATATTGAACTGTGTCCTGGAATTTCACACCTCAATCTATGACCTGAGCATAGATAATTTTTTTTGACAAGGATCAATTTAAGCTCCAGTGTCAACACCATTTTTCCTGCACAAATGGCATTTTGATCGTAACCCTGGTTGCGTTGCTGGTGTGTTGGTATAGAGGCACTGGTAATGCTGTTAGGCGAGTAATCCAAAAGTTCGAGCTCTTGCTCAAGGGGCATGAATTCAAATCCCACTGGTAAATATTGAAATCTGTAAAAACGTGGAATGAACAGCTAGCCTAATCCATAGAAGGCTTGTTTTTCTAAAACAAAGTCCCACCTGGTTTACTAAATATACATCCTTACCAGGTATAGACTATGTGTGTCTCATCCCACAGTTTAAGGTGTAGTGATACTGTCCTTACCTCTGAGGCAGGAGGCCTAGATTAAAGGTGTGTAATAACACTCCGGAATATTTGATATATGTCATGACACAGCAACTAGTTTAAACGGGTTCTTCATTCGTCTTCAAAAAGTAAAAAAAAATGGTTCATATTTAACGACTCAATAAAATGACCCAGCAAGCCATTCAGTTCAAAATGGTTGACCCATTCAGTGACACCCATGTCCTATCTATAAATAAACGTCAAGAAAATTGCAGTGAAGCTTTCAGTGTTGCAATATCCAGGACCAATGCAAGAAAAGCAAATTCCAAACATTCACAGCAATTTATACGACAAGATAAACAGAGTGTGTGTTCCCAAAACAGGAGATAGGGAGTCAATATTAAAAACTGAGAGCCTAATCTATTGGCAATCACAACAAGAGCAAGAGGAAGCATTTTGACAGACATTTTAAATGAAAAACTTTCGATATATCATTTTGCATTCTGAAAAGAGCCGGTTAATTCACTACCACAGGGTGTGGAGGCCAGCTCACTGAGTATGTTTAAGACTGAGACAGATAGGTTCTTAATTGTCAGGGAGATCAAGGGTTATGGGGAGACGGTGGGGGAATGAGGTTGAGAAATTAATTGACTGTGATTGAATAGCAGAGCAGACTCAATGGGCTGAATGGCCTAACTTGTGCTCCTATGTCTTATGGTCTTATGGGATACATGTTCGACTGTAAAAATTATTTTGTTCTGAAATTCAAAGGGGCTACAGCTCCACCAGCATTTTTGTACTTGGTGGAGGATTTGATTCTAAGTAAATAGCCACCATGGTATAAACATAGAACATAGACCATTACAGCACAGTACAGGCCCTTCAGCCCTCGATGTTGCGCCGACCTGTCATACCAATCTGAAGCCCATCTAACCTACACTATTCCATGTACGTCCATGTGCTTGTCCAATGACAACTTAGATGTACTTAAAGTTGGCGAATCTACTACCGTTGCAGGCAAAGCATTCCATACCCTTACTACTCTCTGAGTAAAGAAACTACCTCTGACATCTGTCCTATATCTATCACCCCTCAATTTAAAGCTATTCCCTCTCGTGCTCGCCGTAACCATACTTGGAAAAAGGCTCTCCCTGTCCACCCGATCTAACCTTCTGATTATCTTGTATGTCTCTATTAAGTCACCTCTCAACCTTCTTCTCTCTAACGAAAACAGCCTCAAGTCCCTCAGCCTTTCCTCGTAAGCCCTTCCCTCCATACCAGGCAACATTCTAGTAAACCTCCTTTGCACCCTTTCCAAAGCTTCCACATCCTTCTTATAATGTGGTGACCAGAACTGTACACAATACTCCAAGTGTAGCCGCACCAGAGTTTTGTACAGCTGCAGCATAACCTCATGGTTCCGGAACTCGATCCCTTTATTAATGAAAGCTAAAACACTGTATATCTTCTTAACAACCCTGTCAACCTGGGTGGCAACTTTCAAGGATCTGTGTACATGGACACTGAGATCTCTCTGCTCATCAACACTACCAAGAATCTTACCATTAGCCCAGTACTTTGCATTCCGGTTACTTCAACCGAAGTGTATCACCTCACACTTGTCCACATTAAACTCCATTTGCCACCTCTCAGCCCAGCTCTGCAGCTTATCTATGTCTTTCTGTAACCTACAACGTCCTTCGTCACTATTCACAACTCCACCGACCTTAGTGTCGTCTGCAAATTTACTTACCCACTCTTCTACGCCCTTATCCTGATCGTTTATAAAAACGACGAACAGCAGTGGACCCAACACCGACCTTTGCGGTACACCACTAGTAACTGGACACCAGGATGAACATTTCGCATCAACCACCACCCTCTGTCTTCTTTCAGCAAGCCAATTACTGATCCAAACTGCTATATCTCCCACAGTCCCATTCCTCCGCATTTTGTACAATTGCCTACTGTGGGGAACCTTACTGAACGCCTTGCTGAAATCCATATACACCACATCAACCGGTTTACTCTCATCTACCTGTTTGGTCACCTTCACAAAGAACTTCATTCACTGGTTCACTGTATCATTCACTGGTTCACTGTATCATTCACTGGTTCTCTTTAACAGTGGAAGCTATAGAAACATTAAATAAAGGATGGGGTATTTTGATGACAAATGGTGCTTTGACACTGGATTTGTGTTTAAAAGCAACATTCTAACTTTACCACAGGAGCGTGGTTCCCCACTTAGTGACGGCATTGCCGATATGTGCAGAGTGTTGATTGGTTGATTCTGACTGCAGTGTTGCCATGGTGAAACGATGTATCCCTCAAGCTCCCTCAGGCAATGCCTCCCAATCCCATCAACACACTTGCCCATTGCTTTCTCCAATGTAGCTTCCCAGCCAAGGACAACTTGGTCAATTTACTTCTTATGTTCACCATTCTAGAGCAACCGTGCCTTTGGTCAGCTCGACTTCAAAGCCTGGATACTACCCGCAACCTCACCCCAACACTCCTTCCTCATTCAGGAACCTCCTAAACCCCACCTCTTCAGTGAAGGCTTTGGTCACAGTTCCCAATATCTCATCATTTAGCTTCACATCCATCATTGTTAAAAGTAAATGGCAGTCGTGCAGTGGTAATGTCGCTGGTCTGGTAATCCAGAGACTTTGGGAATGTTGGTCTGACTCACACCCTGGTAGTGGGTGCCATTCAATTTCTTTTAATTGAACTGGAAGCTAGTCTCAGCCATAACGCCATCAAAGTGTTACCAATAGTCATAAACACCAGGCAGATGCTGGAAACCAGAGTTTAGATCAGAGTGGTGCTGGAAAAGCACAGCAGGTCAGGCAGCATCCGAGGAGCAGGAAACATCATCGTTTCGAGCAAAAGCCCTTCATCAGGAATAGAGGCAGGGAGTCTCGGGGTGGAGAGATAAATGGGAGGGGGTGGGGCTGGGGAGAAGGTAGCAAAGAGTACAATAGGTGGATAGGGGTGGGAATGGAGGTGATAGGTCAGAGAGGAGGGTGGAGTGGATAGGTGGAAAGGGACACGACAGGTCATGAGGGCGGTGCTGAGCTGGAAGGTTGGAGCTGGGGTAAGGTGGGGGGAGGGGAAATGAGGAAACTGGTGAAGTCTACACCCCCTCCCCCCCAAAAAAAGCGAAAGAACTGCAGGTGCTGGAAATCTGAAATGAAAACAGAAATTGCTGGAGAAACTCAGCAGGTCTGGCAGCATCTGTGGAGAGAGAAACACAGAGTTAATGTTTTGGCTCCAGTGATCTTTGTTTGGAGCTGATTTTTGTTGGGACAAGATTGGCATTTATGGGGTGAGGGGGGTAGAAATAAAGGACATGTGGGGATGGGACTGGAAAGAGAGAGAGAGAACAACAGTTGGACAGGCAATGGAATGAGTAAAGGTCAGTCTGGGAGAATGAGGAGTTACTACAGGGGGCTGTTAGTAACTGACAATGGGGTGGTATGGGGTAAGCAGCCTATATGATGACAGGGTTGAGAGTGTGGTGCTGGAAGAGCACAGCCGGTCAGGCAGCATCTGAGGAGCAGGAAAATTGACATTTCAGGCAAAAGCCTCATTCCTGATGAAGGGCTTTTCCTCAAAATGTTAATTCTCCTGCCCCTCGGATGCTGCCTGACCTGCTGCGCTTTTCCAGCAACACTCTCTCTATCCTGATCTCCAGCATCTGCAGTCCTCACTGTCTCCTATGTGATGACAGGGCCTGGTGTGTGGGAGTTGGGTCCTGGGAAGTATTGAACTCAGTATTGAGTCCAGAAGGTTGCAGGGATTCTCAAGCAGAAGATGAGGTGTCGTTCTTTCGCCCTTGTGCTGAGCTTCACTGGAGCACTGTAGCAAGCCTGAGACAGCGATGTTAGCCAGGGAACAGGGTGGGGTGCTGATGTGGCAGGTGACCAGAAGCTCAGTGTCATTTTTTTACAGCCCAAATCTTAGCTCAAAGTCCACAGGCAACAAAATCTCCTGAAAGGGTCAAACTGAATAAGATTGTGTCCAGGCCAGCTTAGTCTTCCCTGGGTTGAAAAACAACAGCAGTGGGCAGTGAGTTGGGGGGTGAGGGAGTGGTGTGTGGTGCATGGTGGCTCAGTGGCTAGCACTGCTGCCTCACAGCACCAGGGACCCAGGTTCAATCCCCACCACGGGCAACTGTCTGTGTGGAGTTTGCACATTCTCCCCATGTCTGCGTGGGTTTCCTCCGGGTGTTTCGGTTTCCTTCCACTCTCCAAAGATGTGCAGGTTAGATGAACTGGCCATGGTAAATTGCCCGTAGTGTTCAGGGATGTGTAGGTTAGGTGTATTAGCCAGGGGTAAATGTGGGGTAATAGGGTAGGGGGAATGGGTCTGGGTGGGTTGGTGCAGACTTGTTGGGCTGAATGGCCGGTTTCCACACTGTAGGGGATTCTATGATTGTTTGACTGTGATTGGGCAGGGCAGGATCAAATGATCTGTTCTTGATCCCTGTTCATGAAATGATACAACTGAGCACTCAGCCTGTGATCCATCATCCTGGCATTACTCCACCCAACTGGCTCCCAGTGAGAGATGAGTGAACATTGAACTATTTCAATTGACCTTTGTGTAACTGGAACCAAAGTGGAATTACGCTCCCCCCTCCCCAACTCAGACTCAAATGTCCACTGCCTGTGCATGATCAGGCACCCATAGCAAGGGATAAACTCACAACACTGCTGATTGGAAACAAACACAGAGGGTGAACAGGAGAAGCAAGGGTGATGTGAGAAAAAGCATCATTTTTCTCTCAACACCGTTAGTAGTTGTGAGATGGAATTCACTGCCTGAAGGTATTTGCGGGGATGATTATTTGGACAGAGAGAGTATGTAGGGATAGGGGGTAAAGACTGGACACTGGCACTGATGGAGGCTGAGTAACCTGTTTCTAAATCAGAACAACTCTGAGATTGCTGCAGAGACTCAGCAAGTTATAGAGATGTACACGCTCTTCGGTCCAACTCATCCAGATATCATTGAGAATCCCTACAGTGTGGAAACAGGCCATTTTGGTTGAGCAAGTTACACCGACCCTCCAAAGAGTATCCCACCCAGACCCATTCCCTACCCCTATTACTCTACATTTCCCCCTGACTAATGCCCCAAACCTACACATCCCTGAACACTAATGGCTAATCCACCCAGACCTGCACATCTTTGGACTGTGGGAGGAAACCAGAGCACCCGGAGGAAACCCACGCAGACACGGGGAGAATGTGCAAGCTCCACACAGTCACCCGAGGCTGGAATCAAATGCAGGTCCCTGACACTGTGAGGTAGCAGTGCTAACGACTGAGCCACCGGGCTGCCCTATCCTAACCCAATCAGATGGATATTGTGTGCAATTCTGGTCTCCTTCCTATCAGAAAGATGTTGTGAAACTTGAAAGGGTTCAGAAAAGATTTACAAGGATGTTGCCAGGGTTGGAGGACTTGAGCTACAGGGAGAGGCTGAACAGGCTGGGGCTGTTTTCCCTGGAGCATCGGAGGCTGAGGGGTGACCTTATCAAGGTTTATAAAATCATGAGGGGAATGGATAGGGTAAATAGACAAAGTCTTTTCCCTGTGGTCAGGGAGTCCAGAACTAGAGGGCACAGGTTTAAGGGCGAGAGGGGAAAGATATAAAAGAGACCTAAGGGGCAACTTTTCACACAGAGGGTGATACGTGTATGGAATGAGCTGCCAGAGGAAGTGGTGGAGGCTGGTACAATAGCAACATTTAAAAGGCATTTGGATGGGTATATGAATAGGAAGGGTTTGGAGGGATATGGGCCGGGTGCTGACAGGTGGGACTAGATTGGGTTGGAATATCTGGTCGGCATGGATGGGTTGGACCGAAGGGTCCATTTCTATGACTCTACTTTCAAGGAACTGTGAACCTGCACTCCAAGGTCTCTGTTCAGCAAACTCCCCAGGACCTTCCCATTATGGCTGCATCAATGGAGAGAAACAGAATTAATGCTCTTCCAAATTGCTCTTCTTCAGGACTTCCAGTGAGGAGGTTGTAATGTTCGGACATAAGTCAGCCATACTAGAAATCTGACTGGAAATTCACCCTCTGTCAGCACAATTGAGCAAAGGGAACCACTCACTCTTCACAGGTTGTTGGGCCTGTCATACACCCATATACCAGCAGAGGGAGTCCACAGATCAGACATAACAATGAAGGATCCATTCATAAGCAGTGATTCTAAACATCTCCGGCTGGAAATAGGTGTGTTTCAGTCCAGAGACTGACTCAAAACGCCAACTCTGCTTTTCTCTTCATGGCTTCTAGGAGAAAGTGTGGACTGCAGATGCTGGAGATCAAAGAGTGTGGTGCTGGAAAAGCACAGCCAGTCAGGCAGCATCCAAGGAGCTGAAGAGGTGATGTTTTGAGCTTCATGAAGGGCTTATGCTCGAAACATCGACTCTCCTGCTCCTTGGATGCTGCCTGACCTGCTGTGCTTTTCCAGCACCACACTCTTAGACTCTTCATGGATTCTGCCAGACCTGCTGAGTTCCTCCAGCAATGTCTGTTCTTTCTTTACCACTATAGATGGGAGGTGATTATAGACCTGACAACAGAGCCAGTTAAATGGTTAACCAATGAGGAGATATACAATTGTAAACTCAGATGGGTAATTGTGTTAATCGCATCTTTATTAAAATATGCAATGACAGTTTACAAAGGCCATGTTTGACACTCAATATCTTAAAAGGAAACAGAAAAAAAACCTCCCTAAAAAAATAAATCTGCACTCGCATCAGTATAAATACAATAACAAAAACTTTCAGTCCTATACATTGTCTAGCGTTTGTGCTTCTCCACATGCATATCCATGAGTAAAAGTTCATGTTCGTTTTTGAACCCTTACGGATTTCAACACAAATGCAGTCGACAACTTGCATTCGGTTTTTCATGATGTGGTGCGGCCTGGCTATTTCATCGCGAGCACCAGCAGCACAGTGACCAGTGTCTGATCACACTGGGAGGAGCAACTTTACAATTAAATACGGTCGCCAAATCCCAAATTTATCACAATAACCCCACCCCAGCCCCGTTTAACAGCACACACACAGAATTTATTGCCCAGCTCCCATCTGGGCAAGTCCAGCAGTTGCTGAATATTTCTTGGTAATACAGTGGTTTGCAACTCGTTCAAGTAAGGATAAAAAGACGCATTCACAGTAAAAGAACACAAAACCAACTTTGGTGTCTTGCTCAATTAATCATTCCATTCACAGCAAGAGTATACAGGTCCTGTTTAAAAAATAAGACTTTTGTACAGTGTCTAGTTTGACAACAAAACTTAAAACAAACATCATTTCGACTCAGAAGTGGAACTCTGGTATATAAACGTTTCTCTTCTTCTTTTTGCAGAATACCGTGTGGTGGTAAACAGTGAAAGCAGACCGCTGAATTAAAATGTCAAGTTTCAATTTGGTTTACCAAGACTATGCAAGCTAAATCCCTGATGTGCTAAAGTGCCCTAGTTTCGACTTTGGTATCAGCTACTGCAAAGCTCAGACTCACTGAGCAATAGTCACCAGCCTCCTGGTCCCTCCAGAGTCAGTAGTTGTACAAGATTTGATGAACACCCTATGGTTCCACTTCCAGCCCAATATAGGCGCCCCACCCCAGCCCCAAATAGGATAAACCCAGCGGGCAAACCTTCAGCCCCCACCTCGGGTTTTCTGAATGGATGCACAAAGCAGTTATTCAATGACAGGTCAGTCTGCCGTAACACACGTTTCGTCAGCGTCAATTGGCTATAACACAATTGATGAATTGTGGATGTTGTTCAGATTAACGTAAACTTTCCACTGAACGGGTATGGCGATTCTCTAATGGCGATCTTCTACAGCGTGATTTTCTATAGCAGTTTTCCCTTGCACAAGGTCACGGGGAACACTACTGTTGCATTATGGCAGAACAGCCATTTGGACAAGTCTCCAAATTCATCCTTCTTCCACTCTGTCGAATCTCACACACTGCAATTAAGGGCAATCAGTCATCCCTCACGTCCCCAGATTAGATTAAATTCCCGACAGTGTGGAAACAGGCCCTTCGGCCCAACCGGTCCACACCAACCCTCCGAAGAGTAACCCACCCAGACCCATTTTCCCTCTGACTAATGCACGTAACACTATGGGCAATTTAGCATGGTCAATTCACCTAACCTGCACATCTTTGGACCGTGGGAGGAAACTGGAGCACCCGAAGGAAACCCACGCAGACACGGGGAGAATGTGCAAACTCCACACAGACAGTCGCCCGAGGCTGGAATCGAACCCGGGTCCCTGGTGCTGTGAGGCAGCAGTGCTAACCACTGAGCCATCATGCTGCCCCTAACTCATGATGCAATGCAATTCACTGAAAAAGACACATACAGTAATTACACATTAAAATACACACTCTGAGCTGAGCCATGCCCTCTCGCCATTCACCAATCAACATTCCCAAAGGTGAAATACATCATGCACTGTCACAAGCTTGATACAAACGGAGAGAATTTGCATTTACATGGCACCTGCCACATCACCCTCCCTCCAGGACCTCCCAAAGCATATTATGGCCAATGATGTACTTATGGTTGTATTGGATTTGAACAGAATCCCAGCACAGGGAACATACTCTCGGAGTCAGCTGTAGTGAAATCCTAAAAGTCACTCACAAAACACAGACATGATATTTGCCACACCGAGGGAGTTTAACTCCTAAACCCTGGGTGAAAGAACTCATTAGTTGCTGCTTCAACAAACATTGAATTTGTTATTTACAAACTTCAACCAAGTGCAACAAGAGGCCACGTTTTTGTCGAGTCATTTTCTGGGTGAGCAGTTTAAAATCACTGCGGCCTATTCCACTCCACTGTCTGAACATGATCTTCAACAGCTGGGAAAATTCAGTCAAAACTCCTGACAGCTCATTGCATGACTTGGAATCCATACTGGAAAAAGGAATATCCAGGCACTGAATTCTACAGCTAATACCAGCACCAAGAGGTTTTGACGATCAGAAAATCCTGAACTGGATGGGTGCCAGTAAGGGACGTCCTAAAAAGCAATCTGTTAAATTTGTGAAAGTCTTTGATCGAGTAAATGTAGAGATAATGTCGGGGGACGCACAAAGTGCAGCTCTACAATTTAAAAGGATTCAAGAAAACTGGTATATCAGTGTGGCAAAACCATGAACGTGTAGTCGTTCAGTATCATTGAGGTGTGTAGCAAAAATGCATTTAACATAGGGCTCAGTTAAAGCAGAAAGGGGAAAGGGACAGGAGGACACATTAATAAAGAAAGGTGAGTGGAGTTTAATTCCAGCGTAGACTTAATAGCCCGAAGTGCTCTGTAAGCACAATGTAACTCCATCTGAAGATTTATGGAAGGTGGGGGTGTTGTGGGGAGGGGAACTGTGTAATTAAAGGGTATCTCGATTACTTAAGGCACTCTTTGAACCCTGTCTCTCTCTCTCACACACACACACACACACACACACACACACACACACACACACACACACACACACACACACACACACACACACACACACACAGCCTAACCTGCTGTGCTTTAACCAGCAACACATTTCCAGCCCTCTTAAACAGAGTACAGCAGGTATACCTGAAGGCACAAACAGGTTGGGAGATGCTGAGGCGAGACTGTGAAAAGTTCAAGACCCAAGAGGGCTAGACAAACACAGCAATGATGTAAGGGAATGGCAGAGCAGATTTGAGAGGCTGTCCCCGATGAGAACTGGTAAATTCACCCTTCAGTCATCTCAACATAAAACACTGTCAACCAATATTGCACACTTGCCCTCCCCTTGGCTGGGAACGCTGTATGACTGACTAGAGAGCTGTAGTTACAAATATTTACCCCACAGGGAGAAATTTATTCATATTTCACCTGGATCTTTGGTTTAATTGGAGATGAGAGATCGCTGGAGGCTCTTAGCTCACATAATGTCACTCACAAGTACAACACAGCCTTACCTAAAGGATGGCTGCTTTACAGATAACAGAAAAGGTGAAAGAACTAGTAAGCAAACTGTTCACACCCACGTTATGTATCTTCCTCCAACATTTCATTTTCTCAAATCTTGATGTTTCTAACAACCTTCACCCAATCAGAATTACTCCAAGTGCACTGTGGGCCGTCAGATGGCATTCAAGTTGAACCCAATGCAAATATTGGGAAAAGTTCACAGAAACATTCACGTATAAAGCAAAACTCTAGTTGTGTTTGTAAAGCTGAGGGTCACGTTTCCTGCTGGGATTAGTGCATTGATGATCATCATCTTGTTCAGAGTCAGGGAATCTGAGGAGAATCGTAAAAGTCACTCACAAAACACAGACATGAGATTTGCCACACTGAGGGAGTTTAACTCCCAAACCCACAGCAGTAATATTTCAATGAGTGAGCGATTATTCAATGGAATGCGCTCGCTGGGAGATGTTGAAAGGATTAGTATCTTTCAATTGACATAACCTTCTTTTGCTTTGTCCAGCATGGACGCAATCTGAGGGTTACAAGTAGAGAAGGATAACTGATTTTAAAACTCTTCAACACCAAATTCTTGATTATTTTGAACTCATTATTTTAATCAATACAGCTCTGGAGCAGGGGGGACCCGAACCTGGACCTCCTGGCTCAGAGGCAGGTTTACTACCTCTCTGCCTAAGGGTTTCCTGGGGTTGGTGATTGAACTGTCTGCAGTGATGAGCAAAAAACCCCATTATCCGTCGTTCATGTGGCTAACAGAATGATAAGAGAAAAAAAAAGGTTCAATCTGACAGTCAATATCCCTACCACCTGCACTCAGATAAACAACATTAAATGTATACTCTTCAGGCCTATGGCCTGTGAATTAAGCTCTCTTTTCTTGTGCGTGGTTCTTGAGAACTCCCTGCTGAACATCAATTGCCCGAAGGACATGGGAAGGGAGTATTTTGTTCAGTTAGTCGAATGCCAGGTAATATAGTTTAGCCGAACCTTGTGAGCTTGCCAGGTAATCCGATATTCGGATAATCGAATGCTGGCTAATCAAGGTGCCTCTGTATACGGGTGTAACTCGGTGCTGGAACACAATGGGTGACAGATTAGCAACTCGGCCTTTCAGTAAAGTAACCCAGTGTTAAAGGACCGTGTGACTGTCCCACTATCCTCCTTGTAGTCATGGCCACAACTCTGAGCCTTATCTCCAAGGGCCCTACTGCAAACGATAACGCCAGAGGTCAGCCAAATGGCACATTATTCTGGGAGCTTTTGTACTTCAAAACATCCACACACATAATGACAGGAAGATGGAAATGACTAAATTCCTCATTTTCAGCCAACTACTTTCAGATCTGGCCAATGTTGCACATATCGCTGAAATCTCCCTTACTCCCAGTACTCTGTGTTCCTCTAATTCCGGCCTTTACTCTGTGCCCTTCAATTCAGCCAGCTAGGCCCCCAAAAATTCCCTCTCCCCTTCCCCAACACTCACCTGCGCTCTCTTCCTTAAGCCTGCCTCTTTGACCAAGAATTTGGCCAGCTGTCTTTTATCGCCTTCCCCTCTGGCTCAGTGACAAACGTTTGATCTGAGCATGCTGCTGCAAAGTCCCTGGGGCCGTTCGGAAGGCGCTATGTAAATGCAAAACTGCTCAGTTATTCACTAGACGTCAGCCACAGCTTTGACTAGGGCAGATGCCTGCCCCTCACTTGGTAGCGTACCCGTGAAGAGGGGCGTTCATAACTCTCAATGGGAGCAGGTCACAGAAGTGCAATGCTACAAACAGCCCTGGAGTTGTTACTGCTGTTGTAAATGTGTGACAGTGTCAGTATTAGTTCATGCACCAAGGGTGGGTGTGGTTGGCACCATACAGGTGTGACCAATGCACCCAGGATTACCAAAACAAATATTTGTTCAGCCTTATACAAGAATATAGCACTCTAAGATCAACCAGCCATGTCACTAAAATCTCACTACTTTCTTCAAACCCAATCTGGTTCCCTCCCAGGTTCCTGTATCTGATTTTGTTATAAATCCATTTCCATCCCTCCCTCATTAGCACATCCTGAACATCCTTCAATCCACTTCAATAGCACCACCTCTCCATCACGACATCCCTTCACTCATATCCGACATGCTCCATCATTGGTCCCTTATCACTCAAATGTTTTTTTTTTGATCGTTCCTGTTCTTTCAATCCACGCTCTCCCACTAACTACCAACTCCCCTCTTGGTCCAATGACCCAGATGTAAAATTTCAAACTTCAAAAGAATTTCTATTCCACGTCTTGGCAAGCGGTTTGAAAGGGACTTTGGACAGTTTTCAGGCTGAACGCCGTCACCTGGGACCTCTTCACCACTCACAGGGGCAGGGCGTTGAAACCACTGCCGGGGACGTGAGAAAGATTTTGCCCGCTGTACAGTCCCACGTTAAAAGCAGCACTGTAAATGCTTTGTACGCAAAATGCCACACTCGGGCTTCTAACCGTTACAACCTTTCTTGTGGAGACCACAGACCGTCGGCCAATCCATAAATAATCTGATTGTCCAGTAAACATGTTATCTGTGTAAGCGGAGGTACATAATGCAGAGGCAGCCTGGTTCTCTGTCAATGGATCCAATGGTTTTAGGTTTCTGTGCAAAGCTCTTGTCTTCAGATTTGAAGGCCACTCCTGTTGGTCATACTTGCATGCCCTGGTAGTTCTGAGCGTGCCTCCCAGGCTACTGCCCTCGGCTGGGTTAACCCGGTTTTCCAGTTGCCCTCAGGGCTTCCTCGAGTTTGGCTCTGTACTCTCCGTAGCGCCTCTTCAAGTGCCGGAACTGATCTTCTTCCTCCTTGGCCAATATCCGCAGGAAGTTCTGCAGCTCCGGGAGACTGAACTCTTCCCACTGAAGAGCAAGCAACAAGGTTAAAGGCAAAAGGTCCAAAGAAGCCCAAGGCAAAATAACAGAACGCTGGCTCAGTGGTTAGCACTGCTGCCCGACAGCGCCAGGGTCCTGAGTTCGATTCCTGCCTCAGACAACTGTCTGTGTGGAGTTTGCACATTCTCCCCGTGTCTGTGTGGGCTTCCTCCGGGTGCTCCGATTCCCCCACAGTCCAGGTGGACTACCTGTGCTGAATTGCCCCAAGGTGTTCAGAGCTGTGTGGATTGGGTACATGTAGAGCAATGGGGTGGGGGAATGGGTCTGGATGGGTTACTCTTCGGAGGGTCAGTGTGGACAACGTAGAGCCGAAGGGCCTGTTTCCACACTGTAGGGGTGCTATGAAAACAGAGCTTAAAAACTCAATTAATGCACAGGGAGAACCAAATTGATTAGTATTCCTGTTCTACAGAGATCACCCAAACGGAGGTGGCTTTTCTCCCCTTTATTCAGTCACAGGGTGAGGGTGTCATTGGCAAGGCCAGCATTTATGGGCCATCTCTAATTGGCCAGAGGGCAGTTGAGAATCAAACACATTGCTGTGTGTCTGGAGTCACATATAGGTCAGACCAGGTAAAGATGGCCGTTTCCCTCCCGAAAGGACATTAGTGAATCAGATGGATTTTTCCCTGTCAATCACAGTCACCATTAGACTCTTCAGTTCAGATATTTACTTAAATCACATTCACATAGGTTGGATTTGAACCCAGAGCCCCAGAGCATTACCTGGTTCTCTAGATTAACAGGGCCAGTGATAATCCCACTAGACCATCACCTCCCCCTTAGGTTAATGTGTAAGAGCTAGGCACTCCCAAAACCCAAACAAATTTTGGGTGGCACTGATGGTAACTACATCCCGAAAGTAATGCGAATAGGGACAGGACAGGCCAGGCCGTCCATAGAAACAGGGAGAATAGGAGCAGGAGTAGGCCATTTGGCCCATCAAGCCTACACCGCTGTAGATGGTGGATCCTTTATCTCAATGCTACATTCTTGATGCCTTTAAAATCTAAACATGTATCTATCTCTTGAATCTCTCTGCATATGAACTAGACAGGTCGGTTCTAGTTTAGGGAATGGCCCAGTTTTACTGAAGGATTATACTTCAAGCAAATTTCCCTTCACCTCTTCTGATTAGAATCAGAGAATCTCTACAATACAAAAAGGGCCCGTCGTGTCTGCACTGACCCTCTGAATATACCAGGAGCTTCACCTTTCCCATGGCTAATTTACCTTGCCCACACATCCCTGGACACTGCAGACAATTTAGCATGGCCAATCAACCTGACCTGCACATCTTTGGACTGTGGGAAGAAACTGGAGCAAACCCACGCAGACACTGGGAGAATGTGCAAACTCCACATGGACAGTCACCCGAGGGTGGAATCGAACCCAGGGTCCATGGCACTGTAAGGTGCAGCAGTGCTAACCACTGAGCCACCATGCCTCCCAAAGCAAAGTATCTGATTTCACTGGAGTGTTCAGGCAGATAGATAAAGAACATTGAAGGTGCAGAAAGGAACAGCGACCCCAAGAGACAGTGAACGGATCACTTACCAGCACTTCCCCAGTCTCATGCTCACGGAGAACAAAACTCAAAGCCTCAGCGCCGGGTCCCGCCAGCAGACGGAGGTAAAGAGGATGTTCGCTGTTCAGCAGCTTGCTTGTGTGGACTGCAAACACAAAGACCCAAACAAGAGGAGATGGTCAGATGAGCGTATGGTGTTGTAAACCCATGGCTCTCAAATTCTTTCACCTGTAGACCTTACGGAAGGGCGAAAGCACCCAAACCACACGACTAACCACGAACCACCACCATCCCCGGGTGGCCCACTGACAGGAGCCACCTCACCCACTTCCATTCCCACTCAGAACAACACAGAGATTGGCCAGGCATGTGCAGGGAAGATTTGCCCCCTATCTGGGGGGTCTGTTGCTGGGGACGCAACTTTAAAAATGAAGGGAATGCCTCTTAAGTATAAAATGAGAATTTATTTTACTCTGAGGGTCATGAACCTTGGGAATTCCCCAACACGGAGGGCTGTAGAAGCTCATTATTTGGGTACGTTCAAGGTAGAAATGGATAAATTTCTGATTGCTGACAACACACAGGGATGGGCTGGGTCAATGGCATTGAAGTGTTCCATCAGCCATGATCACATTGAATGGGGAGGTAGGCTTGACGGAGCGAATGGCCTACTCCTGCTCCTGTGTGAATGAAAAGGATGGTGCTTCTTGCAATGAGACCACACAGTAAGGAGCCATAGAATCTGTGCCGTACAGAAGCAGGGCATTTGGCTCATCAAGTCCTGCACTAACCCTTCAAAGAGCATCCCATCCTATGCCTGTATCTCCCATGGTTAATCGAACCTAGACATCTTTGGGAGGAAGCCCACGCAGACACGGGGAGAATGTACAAACTCCACACAGACAGTGACCTGAGGCTGGGATCAAACCCAGGTCCCTGCAGTAAATGTCACAGCAGCATGGCAGTAATATTCCTGGGTTCTGGAATTCTTGGGAGAACTGCAAACCTCCAACGGTATATCTGGAGCCATTCCAGCATTAGGCTCGGTGAGCAGGGGGAAGGGTAAAGAATGTGTCATCCTGTGACTCAAAGCAATGTAGGAACTCACTGAGCGGAGCAAGAAGTCCCTCAATTCTTATATAGATCGAAACCAAGGAGGTCACTGAGCGCAGGCTGGTAGGGAAATGGAACTTGATGTGGGTGGAATCGTCCCCTCACAAGAAGGGACCTGGACCTAGGCAGGGAGAGGGGTGGGGTGGGGGTGCAGAAACATCTTCAGCAGGTCTGGCAGCATCTGTGGAGAGAAATATAATTCGCGTTCTGAGTTTGGAATGACTCTTCCTTCGTATATTCTGAAGCATACCAGACTCAAAATGTTAACTCTGCTTCTCTCTCCAAAGACATTGCCAGACTTACCGAGTTTCTCCAGTATTCTCAGTGTGTGTGTCAGATTTGCAGCATACACAGTCTTTTACTTTCAGCTATGTGGATTCATCTGGTTAACATTTAGTGAAACCAGAGATTACCAAGATCAATGGTTCAGTGGGTGCATGCATCTGTCTATCTGTTGTGTGTGTTTGTGTGTGTGTCTGTGCGCGTGCGCGCACATGTCTGAAGGAGAGAGAGTATGAGTAAAAAGTGAGGTCTGCAGATGCTGGAGATCAGAGCTGAAAATGTGTTGCTGGTTAAAGCACAGCAGGTTAGGCAGCATCCAAGGAACAGGAAATTCAACGTTTCGGGCCAGAGCCCTGAAGGGCTCTGGCCCGAAACGTCGAATTTCCTGTTCCTTGGATGCTGCCTAACCTGCTGTGCTTTAACTAGCAACACATTTTCAGCTCAGGAGAGAGAGTATGTGCATGTCTGTCTGTGCTGTTAGTGTGTGTCTGTATGTATTTGTTCTGCGTGTGTATCCCCACCTGTTCTGCATATGTGTCTGCCTGTCCTGTGCATGTGTGTTTCCGTCTGTTGTGTATGTCTATCTCTTCTGTGTTTGTTTGCGCTTGTTGTTCTGCATGTGTCTTCCTGTTGAGCACACGTGTGCATGCATGTGCAGTGTGTGCATTTGTGCACATGCATGTTCATGTGTGTGCATGTATTTGGTGTGTGTGTGTGTGTGTGTGTGTGTGTGTGTGTGTGTAGGTAGTGGTCTGTGGAGATAATATCAATCACACCACAAAAGCTACATTTGAGTTCCTGGGGAGTTTGAAGGAACACCTTTAGACTGGGGTAGTTGTGTTTGTACACGGGTCGGAGGCCCAGCTGATAGAGGATGGGACAAAGAGCTGAGGAAGTCCATGAAGACAGTGTTAATCCAGCTCTGCAGTTCCTGTACCTCACCACTTCAAAGGGAACAATTTATGAAACAGGCCTGTTCTGGTCAGAGCCCAGAGGGAGCATATTTTCCTTAAAGAATAATAACCTCACTGCTCGGATAAAATGTCACTGTGCCCGGCATTCAAGAAGAAGAAAGATTACGTAACTTGGCCCTGAGTAGATCTTTTATTCATCAAATGTACTACCTGTAGGCTTTTATAAAAAAACTCACAATACTACATTATATCTGAGGCAAAAATAAACAAAAGTTACAAAAGCAAGAATCTAACATTCCTTTAGATAAATCAATTAACATTTACAAAATTAGTAATTCAGCCAATTTGGTTTAATGATGTTGAGCCAGAATTATGTTTATTTCCTTCCTGACAATTATGTTTGGTGCAGGAGATGGAGAAGGAGAAACAATGGGACTGAACATTCTGTACAGTAATAGGTTCGAAGGAATAAATCGAGGCCGATACTCCCAGAGCATTACTGAGGGAGTGCCGCAATGTCAGGGTTGTTGTCTCTGTGGGTGTGATTTCTGGAGATCTGCCAACTCCCTCAGGTGACGGTAGAGATCCCACAACAAGCAGGGCTTGAAGAGGAGACTGGGAGTGGTCCCGCACCATATTTAATCCTCAACCGAGACGGAGAAACCAGTTAACCTGGTAATAATAAAGATGCTGGTCAGAACTGCAACATGCTGGAGAAACTCAATCGGATCAGGCAGCATCTGGGACAGAGAAATGCTTGGTAACCCACCAATAAATTGAGAATAATAAATAGTAATAACAAATTGAGGGTAAGTAAGTGAACAATAAATGGAGAATCTCCAACACTTCCTGGTTTTACGATGAGCTACCCTGGTCATTATCCCACTGCTAACTGGGGGGGGGGGGGGGGGGGGGGGGGGGGGTGGGGGGGGAGTGTGCCGTAGTGAGTTACAATGGTGGATGATGCACCCAAAAAAGGTGGCGAAAGGCGCTACACAAATGCACCGTACGTTGCTGCTTCCCTTGCCGCTTTTGGGAAGGAGGTTAGTGAGGTGTTCCACCTGGTGCACGTTTACCTTGGCCGTCCTTGCGGGACTGGTGAAAGAGTGCAAACTTTGCAGGGTTATCAGCAACCATGAACTTCCTCAGCAAAGCCTCGATGACCTCCTTCACAGTGTGGGTGCTGCTGATGTGCAGGGTGTTGGTGGTGCCCTTGGGCATGTAGAAGGCAGTCTCGTTGTTGTTGTTGCTGTACAGGCGGCCTCCTTGCGTCACCATGGAGCGTACAGTGATTGGCCTGCGCAGGTCCATTTCAACTTTAATAAAGCCAGTGTACACGTTGTCTGGGTTCTAGGGAGGAGAAGAATACGGAAGTTGGAAAATGGAACATGTCTCCGCGGTTTCGGTAAGAGAGAGAGGTAAGGGTCTTTCGGAGCGCTGTGAGGAGCGTAAAACAAAAGGTCAGGAACAAAAATAGAAAATGTTAAAAGAAACTCAGCAGGTCTGGCAGCATCTGTGGAGAGAGAAAACAGAGTTAATGTTTCCAGTCCAGTGATGCTTCTGCAGAATTATCAGGTTGTGATTTCTGGTGATAGAAACTGAGAAAATAGGTGCAGGAGGAGGTCATTCGGCCCTTCGGGCCTGCACCACCATTTAATATGATCATGCAATCTCAGTATCCCACTCCCACTTTCTCTCTGTGACCCTTGGTCCCTTTAACCTCAAGGGCCATGTCCAGCTCTGTCCTGAATGTATCCTAATGATCTGGCCCCAACAGCTTCCTGTGGGAGAGCATTGTCTGAGTGAAGAAATTCTTCCTCATCTCAATCCTGAAAGCTTTACCCCTTATTCTTCGACTGTGACCCCTTGTTCTGGACTTCCTAAACCCAGCCTGCCCAGACCCATCAGGATTTCATATGTTTGTACGGAATCCTTCCTCATCTAAATCCCAGCGAGTCCAAGCCCAATGGATCCAGTCTTTCCTCATACGTCTGTCCTGCCATCCCGGGAATCAGTCTGGTGAATCTTCACTGGACTCCCTCAATTAAGAGACAAACTGCACTCAATACTCAAGGTGTGGCCTCACCAAGGCCCTCTACAACTGCAGCAAGGCATCCCTAACTCCTATATGGAATGATATAATGATACAACAGGCCAGGTGGGTTTGATTGTTTGTACTGCGCACCAGCCTCGTCTGTCTCTTTCTCAGCTCAGTTCATCTGGACACCATCTCTTCCTTTCCACACTCTCATACATGGCTGGCCTGGGGCTCAGTTTGCAATGTGAAGTGACACCAACAGCATGGCTTCAATTCCTGCACTGGCTGACACAGTCCTGGCTCTTGTCTGAGTTGTGGTGTCACTCATTAGAGTTTAACCTGAGGGTCAATGATCAGTTTACTTAACCGGACTGCCCCGTCTATGTTCCTTATGTCCTTCACCCTGTCTATTCTACACAGCAGCAAGTTCCACATTCAGAGCACACTCTAGAAAGGCCGGATAGGCTGAGACCTTTCTCACTGGAGGTTGAGAGATGACCTTATAGACGTTTGTAATATAATGTGAGGTGTAGAATAGAGTTAGTGGTAGTTGTCTTTTCCCTAGGGTGGGGGATTTCAAGACAGGGGGGCACATTTTTAAGGCGAGAGGAGGGAGATTTAAAAAAGACATGAGGGGCAAGGGGGTGGGTTGAATATGGAATGAACTTCCTGAGGTGGTGTTGGATGTGGTACAATGACAACATTCAATAGCTATTTGGATATTACATGAATAGGAAAGGGTTGGAGGGATATGGGCCGGCAGCAGGCAGGTGGAACCATTTAGTTTGAGATGATGTTCGACGTGGACTGGTTGGACCAATAGATCGGTTTCTGTGCTGTATGACTCTGACCAGGTGAAGAATTTCTCCTGAGCCCCTTCTTGGATTTATTAGTGACTGTGTTACAGACACCTGATGAAGAAGCAGTGCTCTGAAAGCTAGTGCTTCCAAATAAACCTGTTGGACTATAACCTGGTGTTGTGTGATTTCCCCCCCCCACCTCACCAACCCTGAGTCTTTAAGAACTTAGCTGGGTCACCTGCTGAGCCGATTATTTTCCGCAGAGTCACAGCCTGTTGGGTCTGCCCTGAGGGCTACACCCTCACAGCTCTGTCATCACATACAAAACTATTACAGTCAGAGAGCCACAGAGACGTACCGCACAGAAACACACCCTTCGGTCAAACTTGTCCATGCCGACCTGATATCCTAACCTAATTACATTAGATTAGATTACTTACAGTGTGGAAACAGGCCCTTCAGCCAACAAGTCCACACTGACCCACCGAAGCGCACTCGCCCAGACCCATTCCCCTACATTTACCCCTTCACCTAACACGATGGGCAATTTAGCATGGCCAATTCACCTAACCTGCACATCTTTGGACTGTGGGAGGAAACCGAAGCACCCGGAGGAAACCCACGCAGACATGGAGAGAATGTGCAAACTCCACACAGTGACCTGAGGCGAGAATTGAACCCGGGTCTCTGGCGCTGTGAGGCAGCAGTCCTATTTGCCGGCACTTGGCCCATATCCCCCTAAGCCCTTCCTATTGTTATACCCATCCAGATGCCTGTTTAATGTTATAATTGTACCAGTCTCCACCACTTCCTCTGGCAGCTCATTCCATACACACACCACCCTCTGTGTGAAAAAGTTGCCCCTTAGGTCCTTTTTTAAGCCTTTCCCCTCTCACCCCTCTAGTTTTGGAGTCCCCTACTTTGGGACAAAACCCTTGTCTATTTAGAGTAAAAAGTGAGGTCTGCAGATGCTGGAGATCAGAGCTGAAAATGTGTTGCTGGTTAAAGCACAGCAGGTTAGGCAGCATCCAAGGAACAGGAAATTCAACGTTTCGGGCCAGATGAAGGGCTCTGGCCCGAAACGTCAAATTTCCTGTTCCTTGGATGCTGCCTAACCTGCTGTGCTTTAACCAGCAACACATTTTCAGCCCTTGTCTATTTACCCTAACCATGCCCCTCATAATTTTGTAAACCTCAATAAAGGTCACCCCTCAGCCTCCGACATTTTAGGGAAAAACAGCCTCAGCCTATTCAGCATCTCCTTATAGCTCAAACCCTCCAGCCCTGGCAACATCCTTGGAAATCTTGAGTTTCTGTTTCTTTTCTCCCCCAAAAAGGGGGAACTCAGCACCAGGACGGGCCTCCCCCAGAAAGTTACAATTTCACAACCTGTTGTATATGGAGCGCTCCTGCTTTCCAAGCAAATCCGAATGAGAAACGGGATGTAGAGTATCAGACTCACTGTCAATAATCTGCAGCAGAGTGCAAGAGACTGTAAATCTGACAGGGTAGCAGTCACCCCCACCTCTCTAACTCAATAACCTTCCAACACTCATCCAGGCATGGCATGGGAATGTGCCTGTTATAGACAGCATCCTCCACACAAGAGAATGAGCTTCATACAGTCATAGAGATTTACAGCATGGAAACAGACCCTTCGGTCCATCTCGTCCATGCTGACCAGATATCCTGAATCAATTTACGATGTAGAGGTGCCGGTGTTGAACTGGGGTGGAGATGAGAAGAATGAGATACGAGATATTAGACTAGAAAGGATCGAGGTTAGTAAGGAAGAGATGTTATCAATTGTAGAAGGAGTGAAGGTAGACAAGTCCCCTGGGCCGTATGTGATCTATTCAAGGATTCTCTGGGATGCTAGGGAGGAGATAACAGAGCCATTGGCTTTCATCTTTAAGTCTTCATTGTCTACAGGTTTGGTACCAGAGGACTGGAGGATTGCAAACATTGTGCCCTTGTTCAAGAAAGGCAGTAGAGATGACCCAGGTAATTATAGACCAGTGAGCCTTACTTCTGTTGTAGGAAAGGTTTTGGAAAGGATTATAAGATTTATAATCATCTAGCAAGCAACAATTTGATTTCAGATAGTCAACATGGTTTCGTCAAGGGCAGGTCGTGTCTCACAAACCTCATTGAGTTTTTTGAGAAGGTGACCAAACATGTAGATGAGGGTAGGGCAGTTGACGTGGTATACATGGACTTCAGTAAAGCCTTTGATAAGGTTCCACATGGTAGGCTGATGGAGAAAATGCAGAGGCATGGAATTGAGGGTGATTTAGCAGTTTGGATTAGAAACTGGCTTCTGAAAGAAGGCAGTGAGTGGTGGTTGATGGAAAATGTTGAGTTCTGGTCGCCCCATTACAGGAAGAATTGGAAAAGGTGCAAAGGAGATTTACCAGGATGTTGCCTGGTCTGGAGGGACGGTCTTATGAGGAAAGGCTGAGGGACTTGGGTCTGTTCTCATTGGTAAGAAGAAGGCTAAAGGGGGATTTGATAGAGACATGCAAGATGATCAGAGGATTGGATAGGGTGGACAGTGAAAGTCTTTTCCCTAGGATGATGATGTCAGCTTGTGATTGATGTCAGAGGCAGGTTCTTTTCTCACAGAGTGCCACATTAGGGAGATTTAAACAATCCTTGGATAAGCACATGGATGATGATGGGATAATGTAGGGGGACGAGCTGAGAATAGTTCACAGGTCGGCGCAACATCGAGGGCCGAAGGGCCTGTTCTGTGCTGTATTGCTCTATGTTTTATGTTCTATAACAGGTAGCAGGTTTGAAACAGAGATGAAGAGAAATTACTTCTCTCAAAGGGTCATGAATTGATAGGGGTACAGTGGCTCAATGGTTAGCACTGCTGCTTCACAGCGCCAGGAACCCAGTTTCAATTCCAGCCTCAGGCAACTGTCTGGGTGGAGTTTTCACATTTTCCCCGTGCCTGCGTGGGTTTCCTTCGGGTGCTCCAGTTCCTTCCTTCCTCCTCCCCTCCCCTCCCCTCAACCCCCACCCCCACCCCCACAGTCCAAAGATATGCAGATTAGGTAAATTGGTCAAGCTACATTGCCCTTAGTGTCCAGGTCAGCTGATTTAGCCCTGGGAAATGCAGAGTTACAGGGATAGGGTGAGAGAGTTGGTGTGGACTTGTTGGGCTGAATGGCCTGTTTCCACACTGTAGGGATTCTATGAATCGGAGGAATTCACTAGCCCAGAGTGCAATGGAGGCTAGAACACAGAATAAATGTAAGGAGGCAGTACACAAGCTTTCAATTAGTCATGGGTTGAAGGGTCATGAGAGTGGGCAGGAAAGTAGAATGGAGGCCAAGGAGGGCCCAGCTATGAATGTATTAAACAGCAGAGCAGGCTCAACAGCTACAGCTCAGGCCTTCTTGAAAACATCCAACAGTTTTGTCCTCAATCGCTTTCTGCAGCAGAGACGTTACTGCTCTTCCATTCATTAAATTATTTTGGAAAATAAAGAGGAACGTGCAAAGAATAAAAACAACTTCAGCAAAAAATAAGTTGGATTCTACATGGTGTATCATTTCAACAAAGCCGGAACTATAACCAACAGGTAAATCTGAGAAGAGCCTATTCGGTTTTGAACGTGTCGTTTAAACATTGTCTCCTTCACTTTCCGACTGCTCAGTGACTGGTTATTCCATCATTAGCCTGGCAGTAGCTGACTGAAGTAAAGTCCAATGCATTATTAATTCCCAGCTGAAAACTAATGCCTTGCCAAAGACAAAATAAGGTTTCTCTGTCCTTGAACAGTTTGCTGATGAATCTAACCGAAAAAGTTGTTGCGATCTTCAAGTCGACTCCAACTTTGGCATGGTGTGTGTGTGTGTAAGAGAGAGAGACAGACCGTGTGTGTGTGTTGTGTGCGAGAGATTGTGAGAGACAGAATATGTCAGAGTGTGTGTGAGAGAGAATGTTTGTGAAAGACAGAGCATGTGAGAGAGAGAGAAAGAGAGTGTGTGTGTGTGTGTGTGTGAGAGAGAGCATGACAGAATGTGTGTATGAGAGACAGAGAGAGAGAGAGAGAGAGAGAGAGAGAGAGAGAGTGTGTGTGTGTGTGTGTGTGTGTGGGGTGGGGGGCGGGATGGGTCAGAGCTGAAAATATTTCACTTGTTAAACATCAGAGGTCACTGTTGGAAAGTAACAGTGTCAGGAATTTCCAACCGTCCAAACCAGAACAAAGATTAAAATCAAGTGCTGTTAAAGCCAAATACACAAATAACTGATCACATTTTAACTGTGAATGACAGAAGACAAATTTTCATGCATTCCCAGCCCAGTTTAATTGCACAATGGAAACACTTTGCCATGTAACTGTGGGATACCTTCAGTGTTCACTGGAGGGAGCTCCCACATTTGCATTTTGCAGCCATTCTGAGTGGGAGCAGCAGTTCAATGCTGTCAGTGTTTTAAGTAGTTTGCTGAAAGGTTTCAACAATGCCTGCTTTCTGCCCTCACCCCACCACCACATTCCGGTCACGCATGTTTTATCATCACCCCACATTTTCTAAATTTGTTATACACAGTGTTCCACTCGTGACACCTCCTTTAACAGCCCGAGGTCCATATGGTGCATGAAAGACTTTCAAAAGAATTCTGGATGCTGGTGATCTGAAACAAACACAGAAATTGCTGGAGAAACTCAGCAGGTCTAGCAGCATCTGTGGAGAGAAAGCAGAGATAATCTTGCGAGTTAATTCTGCTTTCATCCCACAGATGCTGCCAGACCTGCTGGGTTTCTGTTTTCGTTCCAGCAATGTGTAAGGATTTTTATTTTTGGTCAATCTAGAGTTTAGCGCAGCCTTCTGCCTTCCTCCTCCGGACCCCTTCCCCTGTCAACTCCTCAGTGGGGATGAACCCAGCTCTTTTGATTTTACTGGGAGAAAGTGAGGACTGCAGATGCTGGAGATCAGAGTCCTACCTTTCCATCTTCCTTCCCACCTATCCACTCCACCCTCCTCTCTGACTTATCACCATCACCCCCCCATGTCATCTACCTATTGCATTCCCAGCTACTTTCCCCCCAGCCCCCCCCCTCCCATTTATCTCTAAGCCCCCCCATAGGCCACCAGCCCCATTCCTGATGAAGAGCTAATGCTCAAAACGGTCGACTCTCCTGCTCCTCGGCCGCTGCCTGACCGGCTGTGCTTTTCCAGCACCACACTTTTTGACTCTTTCTTTTACACAAAGCCACCAACGACTTACCACATCACCAACGAACAAACACTGCCCACCGGGGACAAAGCAGGGAGCAAAATCAAAACGGGGGAAATAATGCACAGCAGCGCCCGTGGTGACCAGCTCTCTCTCTCTCTAAAAGCTTTGAGGATGGTGTGGACACTGTGCTTCCTCTCCCAGGACACCCATGCACTGACGTAGCAGCAGAAGACAGACAGGCAGTCAGGAGTTACTATCACCTCCACAGCCCACTGCCTGATTGCTAGTTACTATAGCCAATCCCCGGAGTAGCCCTCTGTCCTGCCTGGGTATCCAAGCCCAGGAGTAGCCCTCTGTCTTGCCCGAGTATCCAATCCCAAGAGTAGCCCTTTGTCCTGCCTGAGTATCCAATCCCAGGAGTAGCCCTCTGTCCTGCCTGGGTATCCAAGCCCGGAGTAGCCCTCTGTCTTTCCTGCGTTTCCACGCTGAGGAGCGTGGAGTTGTGATGCCAGCAAAACAGAATCCCAAATTGACGATGCAACTACCCACAACCAACGTACTCGACGGTGACACCAAACAGACAGTTGGCCTGAGGAGGCTGTAATCCACCTTCAAGAAAGTCTATCTTCTTCAAGAAAGTTACATGCACCTCTCTCCACCCCTGGTCCCTGGTGGACGAGTCCTTTTCTATTTATTATCTGGTTTCCTCCCACATTCCAAAGATGGCAGGTTCGGTGAATTGGCCGTGTTAAATTGCCCATAGTGTGCAGGGGTGTGTAGGTTATGTGCATGAGTCAGGGGTAAATGTACAGTAATAAGGTTGGGTTGCACTTCAGAAGGTCGGTGTGGACTTGTTGGGCCGAAGGGCCTGTTTCCACACAGTAGGGATTCTATGATTCTCTGCTTCATTCACAGGATTGCTGGATGAGGATTTATTGCCTTTCATTAATTGCCCAGAGGCCTTTTTACGTCAACCATATTGCTGTAGCTTTAAAGTCATATGTAAGTCAGACCAGGTAAGGAGGGCAGATTTCCTTCCCTAAAAGGCATTTGTGAACGTGATGGGTTTTTCTGACAATCGACAACTGTTGCACAGTCATCATTAGACTCTTAATTCCAGATTTCAAATGCTTTCGTTTCTTTTAACCTAATCACGCAATTCATAAACAACAAATATCAAGAGCACTGCCCACCAGGGGCAATGTATAAACCTTTACACTGAATTAAACGTGGGCGGCACGGTGGCACAGTGGTCAGCACTGCTGCCTCACAGCACCAGAGACCCGGGTTCAATTCCCACCTCAGGCAACTGACTGTGTGGAGTTTGCACATCTCCCCGTGTCTGTGTGGGTTTCCTCCGGGTGCTCCGGTTTCTCCCACAGTCCAAAGATGTGCAGGTTAGATGAATTGGCCATGCTAAATTGCCTGTAGTGTTAGGTGAAGGGGTAAACGTAGGGGTATGGTTGGGTTGCGCTTCGGCGGGTCGGTGTGGACTTGTTGGGCCGAAGGGCCTGTTTCCACACTGTAAGTAATCTGTATCTGTACCTTAAACCACCACCCGTTCACTGGTTCTATTAGTTAAAAGTACCATCAAGACACACTGCGGACAGTCTAACAACAGACAAAAGGGAGAGGGTAAGAAGAGACTGAGGGAACTGAGTTAAAATGGAGTTGAAGGATGTAATGCAATCCAGCCCTCGATGGTGCCGACCTTCATGAAAGGCTCTGAGGGTTTCTTCTTTTCGATTACTACTTTCCTTTCCCCACCACCAAATCAACCGTACATTTTTTTTTTTCATTTATTAACAGCCACCAGTAAATCCCCTGTGTTTCCCCAATTGATTCTTTTACATGTAACGCCCATTAAGGTCAATGCAGACCGCCAAAGGTGAGGGAGCGCGAGGAGATGGGTTGGGGAGAGGGCTAACTCAAAACCGAGCTGGACAGAAGACAGGCTCTTCAGTACAGAGTCTGCTCTCAGTCAAATCTGGAGAAGCTCGGGTTGACCCTACATTTCCAAGACTCATACTTCCTATCTCCAAATCCCAAATGTGCAATTCCGGTCACCCTCCTCCCATCCTACAACCCCAATCCAGATGCTTCCATCACCTTGTCTCACTGGGAGTTTGGGCAGTGATCTGACTAAAACCAATAACATTCTCAGGGGACTTGACAGGGTAGGTGCAGAAAAGGTTAAATCTCGTTATTTCAGAATTTAATGAGTATTGAAGAGTCTAATTTTTGCTTTTGTGCTTCTAACTTTCTGTTCCCCCATTATTTACTCATGTGATGTAATCATTGCTAATGAACCCCAGTTATCTTGGAACTGAGTGCCTTGCAGTTTGGAGTTAAATGCATTACTGTTGGTTTGGAGTCATGTGTAGGCCAGACCAGGTAAGAAAGGCAGATTTCCTTTCCTCAAGGACACTAATAAACCAGATGAGCTTTCATGACAATTGAGGATATCAATTAAATTTAAATTCCATTTTGTCGTGGTATGATTTGAACCCATGCACGTCGAAGAGTGTGGTGCTGGAAAAGCACAGCCAGCCAGGCAGCATCCGAGGAGCAGGAGCTCTCCATCAGGAAGAGCTTATGCCCAAGACATCGACTCTCCTGCTCCTCAGATGCTGCCTGACCAGCTGTGCTTTCCCAGCACCACACTCTTCAATTCTGATCTGCAGCCCTCACTTTCTCCTCGTTGAATGAACCCATGTAGCCCAAGTAGTAACCTCTGTGACTCTGATCAAAATCTAATTTCTGCAGCTCTTGCTTTGTACTTCCTGATTTAGACTCGAGTGTCTCAGTGTGGATCCCTCACACAGGGTACCCTTCGTTGTTCAGTACTTCCCAGGAGCTGAAACATTACGCCATGTTCTTCTTGACCTATAACACATTATCAATGAGGATGAGCACCTCACCAAGACCTTCCCCACACCTCCACTACTTGCTTTTAAACAACCGCCAAATCTCAAACAGATCATTGTTCGTAGCAAACTGCCCGGCTCTCAGGACAACTCCATACAACCCTGTCATGGTGGACGCTGCAAGGCGTGTCAGGTTGTGGACATAGATACCACTATTGTGTGTGGGAACACCTCCCACCTTGTACATGGCAGGTACTCATGAGACTCAGCCAACGTTGTCTATCTTATACGTTGCAGGCAAGGATGCCCTGAGGCATGGTACATTGGGGAAACTGGGCAAAGGCTACGACAACGGATAAATGGGCACTGCACAACAATCAACAGACAGGAGGGTTCCCTCCCAGTTGGGGAACACTTCAGTGGTCCAGGACATTCAGCATCGGACCTTCGGGTGACCATCACCCAAGGGGGACTTCAAGACAGGCAGCAGAGGAAAGTGGCCGAGCAGAGGCTGATAGCTAAGTTCGGTACCCATAGGGAGGGCCTCAAGCGGGACCTTGGGTTCATGTCACATTACAGGTGATCACCATTGCACTATATACACACACACACACACACACACAGACGTGCACACAGACACCCACACACACCACCATACACAGATGCACCCCCTTACAGACTTAAGACACTCTGCACTCACTATACACACACCCACACAACCCCCACCCCAGACAGACACACACACACACAAAGACCCACATGCACACATATATTTTGTGGGGTGAATTTGTACTTGCAGAGTTATATTGTACTTTGCTCAAAAACTGCATGCATTCATGTAGAACTCTGAGCTCAAAAACAGCAGGAATTTATGTAAAACTTTGTCATCTCACTTTTTAGATTAGAATCAATCTAAACATCATGGCATAGACAGAGAACACAGGGGGCCAACACCTTCAATATCCAATCCCTCTACACCTCCATCCGCCATGATCAGAGCTTCCAAGCCCTCCATTTTTTCCTCTCCCGATGTCCCCAACAGTACCCCTCCACCGACACTCTCATTCGTTTGGCCGAACTGGTCCTCACCCTTAACAATTTCTCCTTCGAATCCTCCCACTTCCTCCAGACCAAAGGGGTAGCCATGGGCACACGTATGGGCCCCAGCTATGCCTGTCTCTTTGTTGGCTAGGTGGAACAGTTTATCTTCCATAATTACACCACCACCACTCCCCACCTCTTCCTCCGCTACATTGATGTCTGCATTGGTGCCACCTCGTGCTCCCACGAGGAGGTTCAGCAATTCATCAACTTCACCAACACATTCCGCCCTGACCTTAAATTTACCTGGACCATCTCTGACACCTCCCTCTCCTTCCTGGAACTCTCCATCTCCATTAATGATGACCGACTTGACACTGACATTTTTTTACAAACCCACCGACTCCCACAGCTACCTGGATTACACCTCTTCCCACCCTACCTCTTGCAAAAATGCCATCCTGTATTCCCAATTCCTCTGCCTCTGCCGTATCTGCTCCCAGGAGGACCAGTTCCACCACAGAATACACCAGATGGCCTCCTTCTTTAGAGACTGCAATTTCCCTTCCCACATAGTTAAAGATGTCCTCCAACACATCTCGTCCACATCCTGCACCTCCGTCTTCAGACCCCACCCCTCCAACCATAACAAGGACAGAATTCCCTTGGTGCTCACCTTCCACCCTACAAACCTTCGCATAAACCAAATCATCCGCCAACATTTTAGCCACCTCCAGGGATATATTTCTCTCCCCACCCCTTTCCGCCTTCCGCAAGGACTGTTCCCTCCGTGACTACCTGGTCAGGTCCACGCCCCCCTACAACCCACCCTCCCATCCTGGCACCTTCCCCTGCCACCGCAGGAACTGCAAAACCTGCGCTCTCACCTCCTCCCTCACCTCCATCAAAGTTTTACCCTGCACATCCACTAATATCATTTATTGCATCCATTGCTCCAGATGCGGTCTCCTCTACATTGGGGAGACTGGACGCTTTCTAGCATAGCGCTTTAGGGAACATCTCCAGGACACCCGCACCAATCAACCACACCGCCCTGTGGCCCAATATTTCAACTCCCCCTCCCACTCTGCCAAGGACATGGAGGTTCTGGGCCTCCTTCACTGCTGCACCCACACCACCAGACGCCTGGAGGAAGAACGCCTCATCTTCTGCCTCGGAACACTTCAACCCCAGGGCATCAATGTGGACTTCCAACAGTTTCCTCATTTCCCTTTCCCCCACCTCACCCTAGTTCCAAACTTCCAGCTCAGCACTGTCCCCATGACCTGCCTATCTTTTCCACCTATCCACTCCACCCTCCTCCCTGACCTATCGCCTTCATCCCCTCCCCCACTCACCCATTGTACTCCATGCTACTTTCTCCCCACCCCCACCCTCCTCTAGCTTATCTCTCCACCTTTATTCTGGATGAAGGGCTTTTGCCTGAAACATCGAGTTTGCTGCTCTTGGATGCTGCCTGAACTGCTGTGCTCTTCCAGCACCACTCATCCAAAACCTTCAACATATTGTCTAGCTATCACCATTGTTAACACCTCACCCGAGAATGCAACTTTAAAAAAAAGGTTTTGTGATTTACACATGAAATAAGTGAAACTATCACTGTATTCTAACAGATGAAAGGCTTAACAATCAATTTTTCAATGTATAATTTCAGTTACATCACACTAAACTTTTGCTATAAATTCTGTGTTACGATCGAGCCCTCCACTATCACCTGATGAAGGAGCATCGCTCGGAAAGCTAGTGTGCTTCCAATTAAACCTGTTGGACTATAATCTGGTGTTGTGTGATTTTTAACAGAGTTAAAGGTCATGATTGCTTGTCTGCTCCGATATGCCACAGATGGCCACTGGATGCCGCCATATTGGATCAGAGACCAGAGGAGCTTTCTGCTCAACGGCTATGAAAACCTTCCAAGTAGCTGACGATGTATTGAAGGGGGCAGCTACTTCACTGTTCACCTCAAAATGTGGACGATTAAGAAAGGAAAAAATAGGTAAACATGACCCAGTTCCTTTTTTTTAAACTGGGGACGTGGATTTGCCCTCAGTCATTGTGAAACCGGAAGACCAGCCTTGAGAAGAGGTACCGAGAACAGGGCATTGTCTACCAACTGCAAATGTGTTGCTGGTCAAAGCACAGCAGGCCAGGCAGCATCTCAGGAATAGCTCTATTCCTGAGATGCTGCCTGGCCTGCTGTGCTTTGACCAGCAACACATTTGCAGCTGTGATCTCCAGCATCTGCAGACCTCATTTTTTACTCGAAGATTGTCTACCAACACCCAGGTAACTGGGCTGCTGATGGACTGTCAGGCATTCACATAGAATCGCTACAGTGTGGAAACAGGCCCTTCAGCCTGACAAGTCCACACTGACCCTCTGAAGAATAACTCACCCAGAACCATTTCCCTACTCTACATTTACCCCCTGACTAATGCACCTAACCTACACATCCCTGAACACTATGGGAAATTTAGCATGGCCAAATCACCTGACCTGCACATCTTTGGATTGTGGGAGGAAACCCTCGCAGACAGGGGGAGAATGTGCAAACTCCACACAGACATTCACCCAAGGCTGGAATTGAACCCGGATCCCTGCTGTAATGCAGCAGTGCTAACCATTGAGCCACCCTGCCACTCCATCTACAGGTGTCTGGGCCTTAATGCTGTGACATTCCTTCAGTAAATCTCTCCTTCCCATTTTCGGGTGCTCCATAAAACCTACCTCTTTAAACAAGCTCTTGCTCACTTCTCCAACTCCACTTTTCATTGATTATATTCTGACAAAGCACCTCGGGACGTTTCAGTTTAGTGTGTCTCGGGCCCTATATAAATGCAAGTTGTTGTTGCACTCAGCTACTAATTCCACTTGGGTGCCCGTTCGGCTGAGGCTAAGTGGAGTTCGTGCCTCACGGGAGATTGTAAAACCATGGACACGAGCGTCCAAAAACTAAACAAAAATTGCTGGAGATCCAGCATCCATGGAGAGAGAGCAAACTAACGCTTCAGGTCTAGATAACTCTCCATCAGACTGCAAAACATTAGATTAGATTCTCTACAGTGTGGAAACAGCCCTCCGAAGAGTAACCCACCCAGATCCATTTCCCCCTAACTAATGCACCTAACACTATAGACAATTTAGCATGGCCAATTCATCTGACCTGCACATCTTGGACTGTGGGAGGAAACCAACACAGGCACAGGGTAGAATGTGCAAACTCCACACAGACAGTCGCCCGAGGCTGGAATCGAACCTGGGATCCTGGTGCTGTGAGGCAGCAGTGCTAACCACTGAGCCACCGTGCCACCCTTTGCTTGCTCTCTCTCCATGGATGCTGCCTGACCTGCTGTGATCTCCAGCATTTTTTGATTTCAGTACAGATTTCAACATTTGCTCCACTAAAGATTAACAGCCATGTTATAGCTGGACCACGTTAATAAGAAAACTCCTGTTTACTCCAACTTTAACTCGCAAAATGAAGATTTAAATCATTTTTTTGGGAGTCACAACATCTCAGTGGCATCAATGAACTTGCAATACACTGTATTGGCCCACATTATCATGGACTGCCACTGTGTTTGCCAATATTTGTAGCAAATAGACCAGGTAAGAATCAAGATCACATTAAAATGAGGTTTTCACTCACCAGAGTCATTTTTAACTTGTCTGTTGCATTTGAGTTATAGGAGTCAATCTTCTGTCGGATCTCTTCTTTTGTAAGCACTTTCTGTGGCTCCCTTTCCTTTTCCACATCCTGTGACAATAAGAAAAGGTTTAAAACAATGGCTTCAAGGGCAGACAGAGCAGACAATTCCAGCGGAACACTCGGGAAAGGTCACGTTTTGGTCACCCACCTCAGGGTGAGCTAAGGCCACACTCCCTGGACTCCCTCATGTTCCAGAGTCAAACAGTGCAGCGCTGGAAAAGCGCAACTGGGTCAAGCAGCATCCGAGGAGCAGGGGAGTCGATGCTGCGAGCATGAGCTCTTCATTCCTCATGTTCCAAGCGAGGTAGGAGAAGGCAGATTCCCCTCCCCGAGAGGCTTTAGTGAAAACAGCAGGTTTTTATAACAATCCAGCAGCTTCCTTGCTACGTTGGGGATAATGAGTCGGAGATGGACACATAGTGGGAGGTGACCCTCAAGATAACCTCACTACCCACCCCCTGTTGTATCTCTGTAACGCAAGAGCAGGACTACAGTCATTTTACCTTTAATTGAAAATGGTGTCCGATTTTCAACATTAGTTACTTGCCAATGTTACAAATTCTGGTTATTTTTAAATATTGGGGTGATTTCATTTGTTTTTCTTTAACCTCCTCTACATTATCTCATTATACAGTCCTCAGAGAGGGACAGCATGGGGTTAAATACTGAGTAAAGCTCCCTCTACACTTTCCCCATCAAAAGAGTAAAGCCTCCTCTATACTGTCCCCAACAAACACTCCCAGGATAGGCACAGCACAGGGTTAGATACAGAATAAAGCTCCTTCTAAACTGTCCTCATCAAATGCTGTCTGGAATGGGATTAGATACAGAATAAATTTCCCTCTACATTATTCCCATCAAACACACCCAGGAGAGGGACAGCAAGGGATTAGACACAGAATAAAGCTCCCCCTACACTGTCCCCATCAAACACCCTCAGGACATGGACAGCACAGAGTTAAATACAGAGTAAAACTGCTTCTGTACAGTTCCCTCACCCCCCCCCCCCCCCCCCCCCCCCCCCCCCCACCACCCCCCAAAAGAGTAATGCTCCCTCAACACTGTCCCCATCATACACTCCTAGGAGAGGGACAGCAGGGGATTCTATACTGAGTAAAAACTGCCTCTACACTGTCTCCATCAAATACACTCAGGACACGGACAGTATGGGGTTAGATACAGAGTAAAACCCACTCTAGAGGTTATGGTGACCATCGTCCTACCAGACCACGGGACTGCTCTCCCACTGGAGGGAGAGATGGCTGCTGGTGGTTTAACCTGAGGGTCACCATGCCTCAGGCGAGGGGGAGAGACTGGGGAGAGTCGTTCATGGTAACCTCTGCTGGGCAGGAACTGAACCCAGTCAAGAGTGTGGTGCTGGAAAAGCACAGCAGGTCAGGCAGCATCTGAGGAGCAGGAGAATCAACGTTCCGGGCATAAGCCCTACATCAGGAACTGAACTCTCACTGTTGGGTTTATTCTAACCATCCAAAGCAGCTTAGCTAACCAACATAAATATATAGTAAGAAATCACGCTGGGGTTAAGTTCAGCTTCCTGCCTGTGGTAGTCATTGAGATGGCAGACATTTTTTAGAAGTAGCCTGAAGTAACATTATTGAGATCGCATTTTAGCTCCTACACAAACACTAACTCGAGTCATGTCTGGATGATCAGTAACGTGCCTTCTCTTTGAAAGGAGTCCAGTGTTACATTGCAGCTGGCTGGCTGTGCTTCTGATGAAGTGCTAAGTCTGGTACATGTGAGATGAGAGTCAGGCACACGTGAGTTTATATCATTGCCAGTCGTTAAAGAGGGCTGGTAAATATAGATCCAACAGGGCAATGGATACTCCCAGTAATAGATACAATTCTGACGTTCTGTGCTGACTTACTGGGTTAATGGCTGACTTACTGGGAGATGAGCATGACCGACGTGCCCTTTCCCCTCCAATCCTGACAATGGCTCTTTTCACCAGTTCCCAGACTCGTTCTTCCTTTGCACAAAATTCCAGACGATCATTCAATAAACTGCTGCCCCTTGCAGCCATCATTTGTCAACTGGCTCAGAACCAGCAAATGTTTGCAGCACATGGAACGGCTGTGGTGGGAGGACAAAGGCACAAGGCAGAGTACTGAGCCTTCAAATGAGAATTCACTTTTGTAATTTTATTCCTTTAATGGGCCCAGGTATGTTCACTTCTCCTGATGCTAAACGTGACCTCGATCTCAAAGGGACAACTTTGAGTACCAAGAGAGCGGTTGGGAATCAGAAATAAAATAAGCAAATATAACACAGGTATTTGCATGAAACACTCCACGGAAGTCTGGTGAGACTTGTGGTGTATCAGGGTTGGACAGGAGATTCGGGGTGGGGGATGGGATGGGGGTGGAGGAGATAGATTACCAGCAACTCGTGCCTTCAACTAAGCCACATTTGAACAGATGCTCAATTCGGTTGCCAATGTTCACACAGCTAGGTGAGGGACATGGTTAGGGTGAACAGTCAAGGTCTTTTCCCCAGGGTAAGAGTCCAAATTAGAGGGCAGAGCTTTAAGGTGAGGGGGGGGGTGGGGGGAGGTTTAAAAGGGACCCGAGAGTGGTGCATGTATGGAAGAGAGGAGGGGGTGGTGGAGGCTGCTACCATTATAATATTTAAAAGGCATCTGGATGGGTACATAAACAGGAAAGGTTTACATGGAACGTAGAACGTTACAGCGTAGT
Source organism: Hemiscyllium ocellatum (assembly GCF_020745735.1). Classification (NCBI taxonomy): domain Eukaryota; kingdom Metazoa; phylum Chordata; class Chondrichthyes; order Orectolobiformes; family Hemiscylliidae; genus Hemiscyllium; species Hemiscyllium ocellatum. The sequence goes on along the minus strand of NC_083419.1, from coordinate 12,964,102 downwards.
ACAGGCCCTTCAGCCCTCGATGTTGCGCCGACCTGTCATACCAATCGGAAGCCCATCCCACCTACACTATTCCATGTACGTCCATTTGCCTGTCCAATGACGACTTAAATGCACTTAAACTTGGCTAATCTACTACAGTTGTAGGCAAAGCATTCCATACCTTTACTACTCTCTGAGTAAAGAAATTACCTCCGACATCTGACTTATACCTATCTCCCCTCTCTTTAAAGTTGCGTCCCCTCGTGTTTGCCATCCCCATACTTGGAAAAAGGCTCTCCCTGTCCACCCTATCTAACCCTCTGATTATCTTGTATGTCTCTATTAAGTCACCTCTCAACCTTCTTTTCTCTAACGAGAACAGCCTCAAGGTCTTCAGCCTTTCCTCGTAAGACATTCCCTCCATACCAGGCAACATCCGAGTAATTCTCCTCTGCACCCTTTCCAAAGCTTCCACATCCTTCTTATAATGCGGTGACCAGAACTGTACACAATACTCCAAGTGTGGCCGTACCAGAGCCTTGTACAGCTGCAGCATAACCTCCTGGTTCCGGAACTCAATCCCTCTATTAATAAAGGCCAAAACACTGTATGCCTTCTTAACAACCCTGTCAATCTGGGTGGCAACTTTCAGGGATCTGTGTACATGGACACTGAGATCTCTCTGCTCACCTACACTACCAAGAATCTTACCATTAGCCCAGTACTTTGCATTCCGATTACTCCGTCCAAAGTGTATCACCTTACACTTGTCCACATTAAGCTCCATTTGCCACCTCTCAGCTCAGCTCTGCAGCTTATCTATGTCTCTCTATAACCTACAACACCCTTCGTCACTATCCACAACTCCACCGACCTTAGTGTTGTCCTTAAATTTACTAACCCACCCTTCTAAGCCCTCATCCAGGCCATTTATAAAAATGATGAACAGCAGTGGACCCAACACCAACCCTTGAGGTACATCACTAGCAACTGGACACTAGGATGAACACGTTCCATCAACTACAACTCTCTGTTTTCTTTCAGCAAGCCAATGATCCAAACTGCAATGTCTCCCACAATCCTATTCCTCCGCAGTATTTGGATAGTTGAAGTCCCCGTGACAACTACCCTACCTCTCTCACTCCTATCGAGAATCATCTTTGTTATCCTTTCCTCTACATCTCTGGGACTATTCGGAGGTCTATGGAAAACTCCCAGCATGGTGACTTCTCCTTTCTGGTTTCTAACCTCAGCCCATACTACCTCGGTTAACGAGTCCCCAAAACATCCTTTCTACAACTGTAATATTGCCTCTGATCGACAATGCCACACTTCCCCCTTTTTTTAACCATCTTCTCTGTTCTTACTGAAACATCTGAATCCCGGAACCTGCAACAGCCATTCCTGTCCCTGCTCTATCCATGTCTCCGTAATGGCCACAACATCGAAGCCACAGGTACCAACCCACGGTGCCAGTTCACCCACTTTATTTCTGATGCTCCTCATGGTGAAGTGCAAATACTTCAAACCAGGTTCTCGCTTGCCAGTGTCAGATACTTGATTTTGGAACTCCCTACTCTCATTCTCTTCTACACCTGTCCTACAATTTTGGTTCCCATCCCCCTGCTGTATTAGTTTAAATCCACCTTAATAGCTTTAGCAAATTCCCCCCTCCCCCAGGATATTGGTACCCCTCTGGTTTAGATGAAGACCATCCTGCTTATAGAGGTCCCACTTACCCCAGAAAGAGCTCCAATTATCCAAAAACCTGAAACCCTCCCTCCTGCACCATTCCTGTAGCCACGTGTTCAATTCCTTTCTCTCCCTATTCCTTACCTCACTAGTATGTGGCACGGGCAGCAAACCAGAGAAAACAACTCTGTTTGTCCTAGCTCTAAGCTTCCATCATAGCTCCCTGAATTTCTGCCTCAAGTCCCCATCTCTCTTCCGACCTATGTCATTGATGCCAATGTGGACCACAACTTGGGACTGCTCTCCCTCCCCCCGAATGATCCCAAAAACACGATCAGAGAACATCAAGGACCCTGGCACCCGGGAGGCAACACACCAACCATGTTAAGGGGAAATGGGCCAAACGGTGGCAAATGGGGCTAAATTAATTCAGGATTCCTGGCCAGCATAGATGAGTTAGACTGAAGGGTCTGTTTCCGCGCTGTATATCTCTATGATTCTGTGACTGGAATCAATTACACCACAAGCTTAGACTGATGTAAGGAGTTAGACTAGACTGGCTCAATGGTTAGCACTGCTGTCTCACTCAACCAGGGATCTGGGTTTAATTCCAGCCTTGGGTGACTGTCTGTGTAGAGTTTGCACATTCTGTCTGTGTCTGCATCAGTTTTCTCCCACAGTCCGAAGAGGTGCAGAGTGGTGGCGGTGAATTGGCCATGGGCTAAAAGCCACATGTGGAGTTATGGGTATAGAGTGGTGGTGTCCAGATGGAATGCAGCTTGGAGGGCTGGTGAAAACCTGAGGAGCCAAATGGCCTCTATCCACTCTATAGGGATACCATTTCCTAATTCATTCCTACCAATTGGTTAATTTAGCCGTGGTAATTTTAAATGGCTCTCCCCTTTGGAGTGTTGAGGTTGGACAGCACTGGGATTTTAAAGCTCTCACACTGATGAAGGCCCCTCATGGTGCCTGGGTCAGGAAGCTAGACCCACAAGGGATGAGCTCTTGCAACGCTATCACTCTGGGCACCTTCAAAGCACTGTTGCCAGCTCCCCCTACGCTGACTGGTGACTTGGCAAGCCACCCAGCTCCCATTCCCATTACATGTCCAAACTATCAATCGGAGGCAGGGGCGAGTACCATCTGCTGTATTTGCACATATGTCAGGAAGGATGCTTGTGGCAGGGTGGTAGTGTCCCTACCCTCTAGGCTAGAAGCTTTGGGTTCGAGGCCCACCTGCTCCAAACATACGTAAACATCTCAGCACGAAACAAAAAAATTCCAAACTTCCAATTTATCATCATGCTCCTTTCTTGTTTGGTGAAGTCTGACAGTACATTGTTCTTAGATTTCGTACAGCCACTGTCAGACACTAACCCTCAGTAACATCCAGAAATCAACCGAGCCTGTCTCTTCACTGTGGCAGAGACAAAATACCAGCTTTATCTGGTTTTTCTATCCCTTCAAGATCTCCCGATATCACCCAAAACCTGGAGACATGTTCTTCGATAATAACTAACAATATGTAGCAGGTGCAGTGCAAGTGTGGCCACAGTTCAGAGTTACTTAGGAAAATAAAACTCACTCCAACCCACAATTTAATCCAATGTCTCGGGTGAAGTCAGAGGGGATTAAATTACTGCTTTAAACACACTGCCAGATGGCCCATTATTCTTGGCATCAGACAGCATTGCTTCACTGCTCTATAAATTTTGTTTTATATTTGACACAGTTGCTGTGGAACTTGTTAGGAAAGGAATGATATAGCTCAAGGGATAATGTCATCATTAATGACATACAACAGAAGGCGCATGGTCTTCCCATCACAACGCTGTTTCCAGAAGATGTTTACTTTAGAACATTTATGTGTACATTACATGGTGATTCAAAGCTGACTTTTATAGACGGTGCAAACCAAATCAGTTTCTACGAATTTTGTTGCTAACTCAGTCTATTTCCAGTGAACATTTGCATGATTCAACAGAAAGCTCCAGTGGTTTTAGCTTGTGTACAGCCTCATCAATAGAATAACTGATAGATAGTATTCTTTCCCCACTGAGCCTTACTGATGGCTGCCTCAAATGTTACTACTTCTCCTCAGCACATAGTAGGCACAGTGGTTCAGTGGTTAGCACTTCTGCCTCACAGCGCCAGGGACCCAGCTTTGATTCCAGCCTTGAGCGACTGTCTATGTGGAGTTTGCACCTTCTCCGTGTCTCCGTGGGTTTCCTCCGGGTGCTCCGGTTTCCCCCCACAGTCCAAAGATGTGCAGGTCAGGTGAATTAGCCATGCTAAATTGCCCATCATGCTAGGTGCATTAGTCAGAGGGGAATGTGTCTGGGTGGGTTACTCTTCAGAGGGTCGGAGTGACTTGTTGGGCCTAAAGGCCTGTTTCCACACTGTAGGGAATGTAATCTACTCCTCAGTCCCAGAATATAATCCAGCCATTTGAATACAGAGGCTTCAAGAGCAGGTCGATGCGAGCACTCCTGCCACTTTTTCTCTCCCCAAAGCCTGTTCCCCCACCTAAAAGCCTTAAATCAGGAATGTGATGGAATACTCCCAACTTTCCTGAATTAGTGCAGTTCCTACAAGAAGCTCGACTCCATTAGAGACAAAGCAGCCCACTTGTTCGGCACTACATCTTTGACATTCACACCCATCAACCCTGATGCAAAATGGTAGCAGTGTGCACCATCTACAAGATGTACTACAACAACTCACCAAGACTCCCAAACCTAACACCTCTACCAAATAAAAGCCCAAAGGCAGTAGATGCGTCTGCAAGTTTAACCATAGCCTCACACTTTCCTGACCTGGCATTATATCCTTGTTCCTTCACTGTCATGGGGTCAAAATCCTGGAATTCCATCTCCAACAGGGCTGTGAATGTGCCTACACCTCAAGAACTGCACCACCACCTTCTCAAGGGCAACTAGAGATGGGTAATAAACACTGGCCCAGTCAGTGACACCTACGTCCCAAGTTCTTTTCAAATACATAATTCTTTGAAAGTCATGATTTGAAGACACCAGTGTGGGACTGGGGTGTACAAAGTTAAAAATTACACAACATCAGGTTATAGTCCAACAGGTTTATTTGGAAGCACTAGCTTTCGGAATGCTGCTCCCTCATCAGGTGGTTGGGGAGAATAACTTATTCTCCACAACCACCTGATGAAAGAGCAGCGCTCTGAAAGCCGGTGCTTCCAAATAAACCTGTTGGACTATAACCTGGTGTTGTGTGATTTTTAATTCTTTGAAGTTTGCATCACATATACAGAGTATTAAGATGGCATTTAGCATACTTGCTCAGACTTTTGAGTACAAGATTTGGGAAATGATGTTGGCATTGTACAAGACATCAGTGCAGTCTCTTCTGGAGTACTGTATCCAGTTCTGGTCACCCAGTTATAGGAAAGATATTATTAAGGGATAGAGGGTTCAGGTGAAATTTACCAGAATGTTGACAGGAATGGGGGGTTTGAGTTACAGAGAGAGGCTGGATAGGCTGGGGCTTTTTTTCACTGGAGTGTAAGAGGTTGAGAGGTGACCTTATAGAGGTTTATAAAAGAATGAGGGGTATAGGTAAGGTGAATGGCAGATGTCTTTCCCTTCGGGTGGGAGAATTCAAGACTAGAGGGCATGATTTTAAGGTGAGAGGTTGAAAGATTTAGAAAAGATATGGGGCTTTCGTTTTACACAGAGTGGTTCATGTGTAGAATGAACTTCCAGAGAAAGTGGTGGATGTGGGTACAATCATAACATTTAAAAGGCATTTGGATAAGTACATGAATAGGAAAGGATTGGAGGGAAGTGGGCCAGGAGCAGGCAGGTGGGACTAGTTTAGTTTGGGATTCTGTTCGGCATGGACTGGTTGGACCGGAGGGTTTGTTTCCGTGTTGGATGACTGTATGACTCTAAGTGCCAGTCTACAACACTTTGGTGTGGACCAGCAAGTCTCAGGCAAACCAAAGTGTGGTTTTCAGCAAGTTAATTGTCTTATACCTGTCACACTGTATCGGACTGTAAAATAGACTGGAGACTGGGGGAAACTGCACATTTTATATGATAGTACGATAGCACATTACTCTCCCCTCACCTGAGGGAAGCTATCCTTTCGATCTTGTATACTTGACACTTAGAGTCATAGAGATGTACAGCATGGAAGCAGACCCTTCGGTCCAACTCATCCATGCCGACCAGATATCCCAATCCAATCTAGTCCCACCTGCCAGCACCCAGCCCATATCCCTTCAAACCCTTCCTATTCATTTACCCATCCAGATGCCTTTTAAATATTGCAATTGTACCAGCCTCCACCAGTTCCTCTGGCAGCTCATTCCATACACATATCACCCTCTTGTGTGAAAAAGCTGCCCCTTAGATCTTTTGTATATCTTTCCCCTTTCACCCTAAACCTATGCCCTCTAGTTCTGGACTCCCCGACTCCAGGGAAAAGATATTGTCTATTTATCTTATCCATGTTCCTCATGATGTTGCAAACCTCTATAAGGTCACCCCTCAGCCTCCAACGCTCCAGGGAAAACAGCCCCAGCCTCTTTGAAGGCTGGTTTTAGATCAGAACTGGAGTGCAGAGTGCAGACCATACCAACTCAACACTTTGGGCTGTCATCCAGACCAATGTTTCTTTAGCTCAGATTCCAGGCACTGGCAAGATCCCAGTCCCAGTTTGTTCAATTTCTGTACCAGTCCACTGACATGAGCCATTTAGAGGCGGGTCTAAGACAAAATGTAAAACGCTGCACAGACTCAAAATAGTGCAAAAAACAGAACAGTGTTAAAGAAATGCAAAATGTGTCAAGGAAAATGCACAATGGAACCAGTCCAGCAGCACCTACATCAATAAGAGTTTTTAATGTGAAGACAGATTCCTTTCTCTTAATAAAAACAGCTAGCCCGAAAGTCGGGGAACTTTGATAATATTCATTTAAAAGTAAGATTGATTGCATCATGGGATTAACACCATTGACTGCATCTTCTTGAACACCATTTATGGTCAACTTGTCTCTGGCAGCCACAGCCAAGATTCTAAACAAGTTCTATTTAAATCGCAGCTTATTTTGGACAGACATCTTGGCTGGTTCCAACAAGAAGACTTGACATACCACAGATACATTATTTATATATATATAGACATATATGTTTCAAAGCTATGTATTCTAACAAGTCCATTTATTTACATTTGTGAAAATAACCAAAGAGGCAAACGACTCAATAAAGTAAATTGTTTGCATTAATTTAAAGGATTTTTTCCCCCCACTGTTCACATGGTGAGGGGAGGTTCATGGGTTCATACCAGTTTTGAAAGGGCCTTAGCATACTACACCAACTATGTCAATCGATCATAGAGTCTGCTATGGTGCAATGTTCATGAAGAGATCCCACAGTTTAAGGCTAGCATTTATACACCATCTTTAAATGAGTTCAGTGACACCCAGTTTGGGTTTCGCCAGGGTCACTCAGTTCCTGATCTCCTTACAGCCTTGGGTCAAACATGGACAGAAGAGCTGAGTTCCAGAGGCAAGGTGAGAGCGACTCCCCCTGACATCAAAGATGTATTTGACTGATAATGGCATCAAGGAGCCCTGGCAAAACCGGAATCAATGGGTATCGGGGCAAACACTCCACTAATTAGAGTCATAGCTGGCACATAGGAAGATGGTTGTGGTTGTGGAAGATCAGTCATCTCAGCTCCAGAACATCTCTGCAGGAGTCCCTCAGGGGAGTGTCCTCAGCCCAACCATCTTAGCTGCTTCATCAATGACCTTCCCTCTGTCATTAGGTCAGAAGTGGGGATGTTCGCCAATGACTGCAGTGTTTAGCACCATTCGCATCTCCTCAGATACTGAAGCAGTCTACGCTCAAATACAACAAGATCTGGACAATATCCAGACTTGGGCCGACAAGTGGCGAGTAACATTCACACTGCACATATGCCAGACAATGACCATCACCGATAAGAAACTCTCAACACCGCCCCTTAACATTCAACAGTATTACTATCACGAATCCCCCACTGTCAACATTTGTGGAGTTACCATTGACTAGAAACCCAACTGGACTCACCATATAAACACAGTGGCTACAAGAGCAAGTCAGAGACTAGGGATACTGTGCTGAGTAACTCACCTCCTGACTCCCTAAAGTCTATCCATCATCTACAAGGCACAAGTCAGGAGTGTGATGGAATACTCCCCACTTGCCTGGATGAGTGCAGCTCCAACAACACTCAAGAGGATTGACACCATCCAGGACAAAGCAACCCACTTGATTAGCACCACATCTACAAACATTCAATCCCTCCACCAGCGACACTCAGTAGCAGCAATATCTACAAGATGCACTGCAGAAATTCACCAAAGATCCTCAGACAGAACCTTGCAAACCCACGACCACTAGAAGGACAAGGGCAGCAGGAACTTGGGAACACCACCACCTGCAAGCTCCCTTCCAAGCCACTCACCACCCTGACTTGGAAATATACTGCCGTTCCTTCACAGTCCTTGGGTCAAAATCCTGGAATTCCCTCCCTACCAACATTGTGGGTCAACCCACAGCAAGTGGACTGCAGCGATTCAAGAAGGCAGCTCACCCCCACCTTTTCAAGGGCAAATAGGGATGGACTATCAATGCTGGCTAGCCAGTGATGCCCAAGTCCCAGAAATGAATAATAAACAAAATTATAATGATAGCTGTTCACAAGAGCACTATCAGACATAAGAACATAGAGAGCTACATACATAAGGAGAGTTACCTACATAAGGAGAGATATTAGGGTAGATAACTCAAAAGCATAGTGGGAGAGGCAGATTTCATAAAGGTACAACTTATAACAAACGCAGGGAAAGCAGACAAACTGGGAGAATACTTCAGGAGAGAACTGGATCAAACCACACAGCTGCCAGTGGTGGAACGCTGAAAATCAGGGACGTGCAAGAGGTCAGGACTGGAGTAGAGATCGGAGGATTGTAGGGCTGGAACAAGGTAAAGCAAGGAATGAAGAATTTTAAACAGAAGGCAGGAAAGTGGAGTTGAAGATTATCAGATGAGCCATGATCCCATTGAGTGGCGGGGCAAATTTGATGGGCTGAATGGCCTACTTCTGCTCTTCAGGTCTTATAAAGATGTGAAATGTTTTTAAACATCAGCAGACCGCAAGTAAATGCCTAGGGCAGCATAAACCTAACAGTGCAACAATATTCCTCAGCTACCCTACCCAGAAGTCTATTGCTTGTGCACCTTCCAAATCTCACGACTACTTCCATCTCGAAGGACAAGGCCAGCAGATGTTTGGGAATGCCACAATCTGCAATGGACGCTCCATGCCACTCACCATCCGGACCTGACAATTTATCACTGTTTTGTCAGTGTCGCTGGGACAAAATGCAGGAACTGTCTCCCTAATAGCACCATGGGTGTAGCCAGGCCAAATAGACTACAGAGATGGTAAGAAGGTAGCTCACCATCACCTTTTCAGGGACAATAAAAGATGGACAATAAATGCTGGTCCAGCCAGCGATGCCTACATCTCAAGAATGGATAAAACTAAAGTTAAAAATCACACAACACCAGATTATAGTCCAACAGGTTTAGTTGGAAGCACTAGCTTTCGGAGCGCTGCTCCTTTGTCAGGTAGCTGGTGGGGGCAGGATCATAGGACACAGAACTTTGTAATAAAAGATCAAAGTATCATATAACTGATGCTGCCTAGTCTTTAATCACTTAGAATGGAGAAGTTTCAATTCATTAATACGTAAATCCCGAAACGTTTAAGTCATATCCCCGAGATAACTTAAAGTTTTATGAAAACGAGGTGACATCTCAGCTCAGACAATGCATTAAAGGTGTGAGGTTAGAGTCTGTCTGTATCCCAGTCTTGAGTCAGACTGGTTCTGTTTCCAAAGAAGGAATTTATAAAATGTCACATGGACTGACTGCCTACAGATTGTGTACTTTTTGAACAAAATAGAATGTATCTGTAAACACAAATCTGCAAATAAATACAAAGAATGCTGCATTATCACAGATGCTGGAAAAGCACAGCAGGTCAGGCAGCATCTGAGGAGCAGGGGAATCAACTTTTTGTGTGGGCTTATGCCCGAAACATCGATTCTCCTGCTCCTCAGATGCTGCCTGACCTGCTGTGCCAATCCAGCACCACACTCTCGACTCTGATCTCCAGCATCTGCAGTCCTGACTTCCTCCTGCATTATCAGAGATGCCATCTTTTGGCCCAGATATTCCATGGAGGCTCAACCACGTCAACGCTGATGTAAAGGATAAAAGGATGGTACTACAGGATTTTTAAAAAGGAGTAGAAAGTTTACCTCAGTGTCTTGACCAATGTTTACCAACATCACTTTAAAATTAGTCATCTATGCATTATCACATTGCTGTTTGTGGGGTCTTGCTGTGTGCAAAATGGCTCCTGTGTTTTTTTTATGGTTGTGATCACCCGTCAAAAACATTTTATTGGCTGGGAAGTGTTTTGAATAGAATTTGGTTTTTTGATAACTGTGATCACCTGAAAGCAAAACGAGTCCCATGAATTTAAACACACCCAGGATCCCAGTGATGTGAAGCGACCGCCTCTCATTGTTGTTTTTAAGAACACAAATCACTCGGCCTTAAAGGTATTGGAGTTGAGTTTGCAAAGAGGAGGAACCATCCAAAACACACGATCTGTGACAGTAACAGATCGATCAGGTATTTTCCAGCCTGCACTGTTGTGTAATGTGAGACAGAGTTAGGAAGTTAAGAAACCGCTTGCTTGTCCTCTAGAACTACACGTGAGGTACAAAGCTCACAGCAATCAGCATCAGGAAAAGATGTGGTGACCATTTTCCAACTAACCTTTCTTCCTGTGAGACATAATAGACCTCTCAATTGCTTAACTCCTAGATTCCTTCGAAACCCATTGAGAACTGGTTTGCCATCTGTTTCCACAAAGATATTCAGCTGCTGCAATCTCCCTCCCACGCAAGTTAAACCAGTTGCAAATTAAGCCAATGAGAAAGCTGGCTAGGTCGATCCCATCCAGGGAAGGATTTTCTCATGAAGCAAGGTTGAGTACGTTGGTCTTGCGCTCACTGGAACTCAGCAGAATGAAAACGTATAAGATTCAGAGGAGACTGACAGGCGAGGTGCAAAGATGCTGTTCTGAAGAAGGGTCACTGGACCTGAAATGTCAACTCTGCTTTCTCTCTCTCCACAGATGCTGCCAGACTTGCTGAGTTTCTCCCTGTTGTGGTAGATGTGAACAAATTCTTTCACCTTATGGGAGAGTCTAGAATCAGAGGGCAGAATTGAAGAAGGAATTATTTCAACCCCCAACTTTTTGATCTTTTAGTTTGAGGACAATTAAGAATGGGCCACAGTTGTTGACATCCTGTAAAACAAATAGGTGTCTGATATACAGTATTTATGTATTGGTGGAAAAAATAAGGGGAAATTGTCTCATCAGGACAGAATTGCAAGACTACCAAATCTCAAGGGGAACAACAATTTATACCACGTGAGGCAAACATGCTGATTGGTTGGCAAGTGCTCACTGATTGGTCGAGGCATTGCCATTCAGAATGCATCAGCGGACAGTTAACTGCAGAGTTTTCGTTTAAATTCAATCCAGGCCACTTGACTCAGATTGGGCAAAACCAAGGTTATGTGAAAGACACGAGAGAGTAGGTGTCTGTCAGAGAGAAAAGAAAATAGATTCAAAAGAGAAAAATAACTACTTCTGGAGAACATCCAAGAAAAATGAGATTTCACTGTGTGGGATTCCCAGAAAGCTGAATCCCTGAGGGCGAAACCTTATTTTGCTGGCGGGTAAACCTCATCGAACTCGTGTGGTATCTAACATGAGTCTGCCCTTGAGTCACAGACTGATAGCTCAGCTACAGTAACTGGGCTGGAGCAATGGTCAGTGGCTCAGTGGTTAGCACTTGCTGCCTCACAGTGCCAGGAACCCAGGTTCAATTCCACCCTCAGGCAGTTGTCTGTGCGGAGTTTGCACATTCTCCCCGTGTCTGTGTGGGTTTCCTCCTACAGTCTAAAGGTGCGCAAGTCAGGTGGATTGGCCATGCTTACATTGCGCAGGCTAGGTGAGTTAGCCATGGGAAATGCAGGGGTCGAGTTTATGCAGACTCGATGGGCTGAATGGCCTCTTTCCACACTGTATTCTATCCCATTGCTACCTTGCAAACAGGAATTACAATGAGGTAATAGTTGGATTGACAGTCAGGCTGAGTTGGGGGCTGCATCTGCAATTAATATTGGCAGCTTGTTCCCTTCCTGGACACAGGAGAGGGTAAGGAAAGGGGAATGGTATATCAGCAGCAACACCATGTGAGCATGACCCACCACAAAACAGGAATTGGGACTGATTAGCCAGCGCGTCCAGCACCAACAACCGTAGACTGCTCTATGCAGAACTGAGAGTTCCTCCTTTGTGGTAATTCTAGCTAAAATTACCAAGAGAAAAATCATCCCCTCACTTGATTTTAAACAAAAACAGGAATTTCTGGAAAAACGCAGCAGCATCTGTGGAAAGGAAGCAGAGTTAATGTTTCAGACCCAGTGACCGTTCCTCAGAACTCATTTGGTTTTTCTCTGGGAGTTACTTCCCTTTTATTTCTCCCAGTGCCCGTGTACCTCTTGCAAGCACAGAGGTCACCACACTGAGCCCCGGCACATTGTTCTACTGACGTGTGTGAACCTTTACATAGAACAGATGACAATGGCTGCTTTCATCAACCCGAACTCCCAGCCCTTTCCCCAAACCCCCTAGCATGGTTGAGATGTAGAGGCTTGTAGCACAGGAGAGGCCCTTCAGGCCCTGAAGTCCATCCTGACCCATCTGGGCAAGGATATTCTTGCAATTGAGGGAGTCCATCCACTGATCCCCAGGATGGCAGGACAGACGTATGAGGAAAGACTGGATCAACTGGGCTTGGACTCGCTGGGATTTAGAAGAATGAGGGAGGGAATCCCCCAGAAACATGTAAAATTCTGATGGGTCTGGACAGGCTGGACGTGGGAAGAATGTTTCCAATGTTGGGGAAATTCAGAACTGGAGTCCCAGTCTAAGAATAAGGGCAAAGCCACTCAGGAGTGAGTTGACGAAGAATCTCTTCACTCAGAGAGTTGTGAACCTGTGGAACTCTCTCCCACAGAGAAGTTGTTGGGCCGAGTTCACTCGATACATTCAAGAGGGAGCTGGACATGGCCCTTGTGGCTAAAGGGATGAAGGGGTATGGGGAGAGGGTGGGAATGGGAGACTGAGATTGCATGACCAGCCATGATCAGATTGCATGGTGGAGCAGGCTTGAAGGGCCAAATGGCCTCCTCCTGCACCTATTTTCGATGTTTCTAAGCTTACACTAATCCCATTTGGCCCATAGACTTGAACATTATGACATTTCAAGTGCTCATCCTCATACCTTTTAAAGGTTGTTAGGCTCCCCCTCCTTTGTGGGGGAGTCCAGAACTAGACGGCACAGGTTTAGGGTGAAAGGGGAAAGATTTGAAAGGGATCTAAGGGGCAACATTTTAACACAGAGGGTGGTGCATGTATGGAATGAGCTGCCAGAGGAAGTGGTGGAGGCTGGTACAATTACAGCATTTAAAAGGTATTTGGATGGGTATATGAATAGGAAGGGTTTGGAGGGATATGGTCCGGTGCTGGCAGGCGGGACTAGATTGGGTTGGGATATCTGGTCGGCATTGATGAGTTGAACCAAAGGGTCTGTTTCTGTGCTATACATCTCTATGACTCTAGTGCCCTCCCACAGTCTGTATTTCAGACTCCCACCACTCCCTTCTCTGGGGTGAAGAGGGTATTCCCCTCTCAACCTCCGACCTTTCACCTTGAGCGTGCCAGTCCCAGCCCATTTGACCGAGCTATGTCGTGACCAGCGAGAACAGAGAAGCTGATCACATGGGAGACACAGTCAGCAGCATGTGGATCTACAGTCATGAGGAGCTCTATATGCAGCATAAATAAGGCAGTGTAGACTTTCAAACAAAAAAAAAATGCAACTTCACTGCCAAGGTAGAAACAGGTCACATGCAACGATTCAGCAGTTTAAAATCAAAAAGCAAATTGTTTGACAAATACTTCCTGCATTTACAATCAAAGAAATTTCACCAGGGAGTCAATCTAACTCACTCAGTGGTTACACCACACTGGGTTTGTCCAGACAACTCAAATTTCACAGCCCTGTCCTCAGCCCCTTCAATATTTTCCTCCAATCTTGTATTAACTTAGCCTTCAACAGCCAGTGGTGTTAAAGCAGATTAACTCTTCTGAAGGCCAACCCAACAAGGCTCCTTCCAGCATCGTCTGAACCCAGCACCGTCGTCAACAGACAACCACCACCCGCACGTTTCCCTAAAAGTCACTCACCATCACAACATGGAAAAGTATCGCCGTTCCTTCACTGTTGTCGGGTCCAAATGCTGGTACTCACTGCCTAACAGCACTGTGAATGCAGCTACACCAAATGGATTGCAGTGATTCAAGAAGGCAGCTCACCACCACATTCTCCAGAGTAATTAGAGTGACGTGCAGATCAAGCAAGGGTGATGTGAGGAAAGAAAGATTTCAGTAATCAGGTTATGGAATGTGGTTATGCCTGGAAATGTGGTGGATGCAGGTTCAATGGAGGCATTCAAGAGGGCATCAGATGGTTCTTCAGGTAGATCGGCAGGGGTATGAGGTAAAAGGCAGGGGATTGGCATTGGGGCACAGACCAGCGCAGGAATGATGGTCCAAATGGTCTCTTTTTGCACAGTAACATGTTTTGTGAATTAGGAATGCTGCCTAGCCAGTAACACTCATACCTCAGCAGAAAATACTGAATCAATCATGTCCCATTTTACAAGATAGCAGCATCACAGGCAATGAGAGGGAAGCAGAAGATTACCACAAGCTCTGTTCAGGGGGATATAGAAGACGTTTATGAGGCTACGAACCCTGGACCCTTACCTTGGGGGTTCAGTCTGGCAAGGGGAACCCAGTGTCCTACAACTAACTCTCTTTTATGATTCCAAGCAGCTGGAGTGCCCTCCATAGGACATATCCCGGGAACTTAGAACCCCTATAGTGTGGAAACAGACCCTTTAGCCCAACAGGTCCACACCAACCCTCTGAAGAGTACCCCACCCAGACCCATTCCCCTACTCTATTACTTCACATTTTCCCTGACTAATGCACCTAACCTAGGCATCCCTGAACACTACAGGGCAATTTAGCATGGCCAATTCACCTAACCTGCACATCTTTGGATCGTGGGAGGAAACCAGAACACCTGGTGGAAACTTACAGAGACATGGGGTGGGGGGAGTGGGGGGGAAGAGAATGTGCAAACCCACACAGTTGCCTGAGGCTGGAATCGAACCCATGCCACCCTGCTTGATCTAACACTCATTCACAAACCAGGTGGAACATACAAAGATGGAAAATAGGAACAGGAGTAGACCATTCGGCCCTTCAAGCCCACTCTACCATTCAATGTAACCATAACTGATCATCCAACTCAGACCGCTGTTCCTACTCTGGGCAGTGAGGATTGAAGAGCCAGACGGCTCCAAATTTCTACATTTCTAAGGAACTGTGGAAAATCAAGGCATTGAAGAGCAACTGGAAAGGAATTCAAGTGGGAAAACACACACACACACAGCTGTAGTTCTGTGGTATCATGCTAAGGAAAAATGAAAATATGAGAGAGTGAGAGAGTGAGAGAGTGAGAGAGTGAGAGAGAGAGAGAGAGAGAGTGAGAGAGTGAGAGAGTGAGAGAAAGAGAGAGATGTTCCCTCAACAGATCCTGTATTAGATTCTTAGAAATATTATTCTATATTGGGAATGCTACACAATGGTTCTGCTTTGACAAAAGTCTTAGAAAATTCATGTAAACTTCCCCATGCCTCAACACTTACTCGAACAATATCTGCAATCATTGTACATGTTAGGCCCTAGGGAATCCCAGGCCCATGGTTTAAGCTGCCACGTTTCTTTCAGAAACACACAAAAAACATCAGTGATCATTCAGGTTGGCCTACAATTGAACAACTTCTCGATTCATTGCCTTAATATTTGTGAGTCTTTTGGGAAAAGGGTAGAACAAAAGCCTATAGTTTGGAACGGTGATCCTGATATATAGATATGTATCATGTGGCTTTTAATATGATTACATCACTACCCCCTTAACACCTCATTCCTTTCAAACTCCTGCCCCAACCTCTCAATATCCCTTTCACTCTCAAAAGACATCAAAGGGATGGTTCTTTCCAAATCCACATCTATATTTCCCACTATTTCATGTTTAGATGCTAGTCATTGTTTAGCAGATTAATATCCATACGTCGAATCTGTCAGCCTTCAGAGACGTACAAGGGTTTTATTATAAATCTACAGTTTTTCTCTTTCTCGTCTGGACCATTGCCTTGTCTTGCTCCCAGGTATTTTCTAAGCAATCTCTTAAAGAGATGTTACAATACACCTCTGGGGCAGGAGAGACTTCAACACAGACCTCCTGGCTCAGAGATGAAAAGGTGACATTACCACACTCCTACAGGACCAGAGGACTGTTCTCTCATTAGAGAGAGACAGACAGACAACTGGTGGTGGTTTAACCTCAGATTCTCATGCAAGGGGAAAGATTGAGAGGGAGGGTCCTGCACAGTACCTTCTTGTGGTGCAGTGGTAGTTCCCTCACTCTGAGCTGGGAGGCCCAGGTGTCCTACCCACTCCAGACAAGTGTAATGACATCTCTGTGCAGGCTGATTCAAAAATATTTTCTGGTTGACCCTCAAAGGGACCTTCATTTCTAAAACTTGACATAATCTACTCGGTTTTTCATTCTTTCATGGGATATAAGTGGAGATGGTTGGACCAGCAGTTGTTAGCTATTCTTAACTACTTTTGAAATAATGGTGGCCAAAGGAGGCCAGTTATGAGCCACTCACAGTGTGATGGATCCAGATCTACACGTGAGCCAGATCAGACAACAATGGCACACTTCCTTCTGTCAAGAACGGCAATGAGTCAGGTGACGATCAATGATAATTTCACTGCACTATCATCCAGACTCACTTCTAATCTTTTCAAAAAAAAACAGACGCAGAACGTATTAACTTTCTGAATTCAAGCCCCAACAGCTGGCCTGGTGGGGAATTGAACCCACACCCCCAGGGCTGTAGTCTGGGCCTCGAGATTACAAGTTTCTGACAACAGCACTACACCGTCACATCCTCTGCCATTAAAACCACACTCATCAAGGTCACATAATGAGACAGTGGCTGTGCTAAACTGACCCTCCTTATTTTATTAATCTTGTCACAGCTCAACAACCAATTCTCTTCCAATGCCTCTCCTCCCCTGCCCAACTGGGTGACTGTGGTCTCGTCGAGTTCCATTCCTATCCATCCAGTCATAACCAGAAAACCATCTGCAGAGGTTACTCTTCCTAGCCCTGCGGCAGTACCTTTGGATTTTCTGAAGATTTATCCTGGTTCTCATGCTATTTCTCAACAAATATGTCATCACTCAACAAAATTACCCCCCAAAAAAGTGTCCAATCCCTTCACCACCTCCAATTAGACATATTCTCCAATTATTGCAGAGACCAATAAATGCATTCCTCCAGTAATGGCAATACTTCCCAAAACTTTTTCCCTCCGTTTCGAGGCTTAGAAATTGTCACAGCTGCTCTGTGTATGATACTGATAAGAAATGACAAGCTGAAAACATAGGTGGTGTAGACCATTCAGCCCATTGAGCCTCCTCTACCATCCAATGAGACCTTCTCCCTCAACACCACTCTGAATTGAGTTGAATTGAATTTATTGTCATGTGTACCAAGGCACAGTGAAAAGCTTTGTCTTGTCAGCAATACAGGCAGATCACAGAATTAAGTAGCATAGATAAGTAAATAATTTGAAAGGGTTCAGAAAAGATTTACGAGGATGTTGTCAGGTTTGGAGGATTTGAGCTGTAGGGAGAGGCTGAACAGGCTGGAGCTGTTTTCCATGGAGCATAGGAGGTTGAGGGGTGACCTTATAGAGGTTTACAAAATCATGAGGGTCATGGATAGGGTAAATAGACAAGGTCTTTTCCCTGGGGTAGGGGAGTCCGGACTAGAGGGCATGGGTTCAGGGTGAGAGGGGAAAGATATAAAAGAGATCTAAGGGGCAACTGTTTCACACAGAGGGTGGTACGTGTATGGAACAAGCTGCCAGAGGAAGTGGTGGAGGCTGGTACAACTACAACATTTAAGAGGCATTTGGATGGGTACATGAATAGGAAGGGTTTGGAAGGATATGGACTGGATGCTGGCAGGTGGGACTAGATTGGGTTGGGATATCTGGTCGGCATGGACGGGTTGGACCGAAGGGTCTGTTTCCATGCTGTACATCTCTATGACTCTTATAGGTAAACAGCGGCAAAAGCAAATGCTAAAAGTTTGTGAGTCCATTCAGTATTCTAACAACAGTTGGGTAGAAACTGTTTTGAAACTGGCTGGTGCATGTGTTCAAGCTTCTGTACCTTCTCCCTGATGGTAGAGGTTGTGGAAAAACATTGCCAGGGTGGGATGGATCTTTGAGAATGCTGGTGCCTTTCCTTGACAGCGGGCCTGGCAACAGGTCTCTCCTGCACTGTTCCCATATCCATTGCTATCATGAACATCTCGAAACTTTTTGATCTCCATTGTGTTTGGAGACCTTTTATCTGTGATCACACCAGAGTATAATCGGCAGTGTTCAGCGATTCAAATGATGTCTCAGCAAAACAGGAACAAACCATCATTATCTAACATATCCCATCATTCTATTCTTGTAAACTGGATTCCCGCCAAACTAAAGAAACTGCCCAGGAATTACAACCCTCAAAAACTTTTCTAACACGTTAACCGAGTGATTTTCCAAGACTCAAGCTGTACAAGGATTTCCACGGTCTCCCATTACAGTGCTGCATGCACCTTTGTATTTTTACCGGCTGTAGTTGTGAGTGAGGCCACATTCCTGAATTGTCGTTTTAGTTGTCTAACCCAGGGAAGGACACACAGAGGAAGTTCAGTGATGGTTCACTGCATTTGTTCCCAGCAGGCCGAGATTGCTCTACAATGCAATTACACTCCCTGGAGTTTACGGGAATGAGTAGTCCTCAACGCAAAATGTCCCAGCTGTCACATGGCTAGGTGATGGGACGATATCAGAATTGGGAAGGATTTGGAGATGCCGGTGCTGGACTGGGGTGGACCAAGTTAAAAATCACACAACACCAGGTTATAGTCCAACAGGCTTAATTGGAAGCACATTAGCTTTCGGAGCGACGCTCCTTCATCAGGTGATTGTCAGAATTGGAATGAGAATCTAGAACAGGGGCTGCAGATTCTGAAGATGTGGTCAGTCACTCAGGATTCAAATGGCTTTGGAATTCTACATTCCACAGCATTGATTGGATTTATTATTATCACATGTACTGAGGTATGTGAAAGACATACAATGTGAAAGACATTGCGTTGTGTGCTAACCAGACAATCATACCTGATATCAGTACATCAGGGTAATAGAACAGAGTGCAGAATATCATGTTTCAGCTACAGGGAAGGTGCAGAGCAAGACCAACTCTCACATATGAGAGGTCCGTTTATAAGTTTGATAACAACGGGAAAGAATCTGTTCTTGAATCTGTTGGTACGTGTTTTCAAACTTTTATACCCTCTGCCTGACGGAAGAGAGTGTAACCGGGGTGGAAGGGTTCTTGATTATGTTGGCTGCTTTCCTGAGGCAGAGGGAAGTGTAAACTGAGTCAATGGCGGGAACGCTGGTTTATGTGATGGTCAGGGCTGCCTTCACAACTCTCTGCAATTTCTTCTAGTCTTGGGCAGAGCAGTTGCCAGACCAAGCTGTGAGGCAGGATGCTTTCTATGGTGCATCTATAAAAATTGGTCCGAGCCATTGTGGACATGCTGAATTTCCTTAGACTTCTGAGGAAGTAGAGGTGTTGGAATGCTATCTTGACTGAAGCATTGATGTTGATGGACCAGGACAGATTGTTGGTGATCATCATTCCCAGGAAGGTGAAGCTGTTGACCATCTCCACCTCAGCCCCATTGATACAGACAGGGGCGAGTCCTCCACTCCACTTCCTGAAGTGGGTGACCAGCTCTTTCATTTTGCTGACATTGAGGGAGGGATTGTTGTGTTTACACCATACCAATAAGCTGTCTATCTCATTCCTGTACTCGGTCTCGTTGTTGTTTAAGATCTGACTCACTACACTGTATCATCAGCAGACTTGTTAAATGGGAGTTGGAGCTGAATTTGGCCACATGGTCGTGAGTGTATAAGGAGTATAGTGAGGGGCTGAGTACGCAGCGTTGCAGGGCACTGCTGATGAGGATTATGGTGGAGGAGGTGTTGTAGTCTATCCTTACTGATTGTGGTCTGTGGGTCAGGAAGTTGAGGATCCAGTTGCAAACGGGGGGGCGTAAGTCCACTGTCTTGGAGCTTGGAGATGAGTTTTGTCAGAATTATGGTGTTGAAGATGGAGCTGAAGTCAGTAAGTAGGAGTCTGATGTAGGTGTGGCCTAGTGCTATGGAGGCGCAGTTTTTGAGTGTATTCAAGACACTTTCAATCACCTTTGGATACTGAAGCAAATTAAGGGACATGTGGATAGTCCAAGATGACAGAGCCGAGTTCAGATCTTGCTGAATGGTATAGCAGGCTTGAAGGGCTGAATGACTTACGCCAGATCCTACTTACATTGTCACTGTTTTCCAAAGACATTGAGATAGAAATTCTCTTTTCCACCCACTCTCTTCTTTTGCCTATTTTGCTTCACCACTCGGGTAGACTTAACCCCATGCTATATTTCCACAGCCTGATAAAAATCACGAAAAGTGACTCACTGACATTTGATGACAATGTTTCAAAGAGCATTGACAACCAGCTCCTGAACATAACGTCACCCAGAATGGCAGAGAAACTGGAGGAAGGCGTTGAGGCGGGGAAGGGTGTTCCCCCTTCTCTCTCGATCATGCTACGGTACACATTCACATCTAATAAGTTCTGTTTGCAGCCTCCAAGGTTTGAGGAGACAAATGGTCAACAAATGTGGGAGTTGGTGACATGGCGATACTGCTGTTGTATTAGTAATCCTGAGACAAAGAACAGTACAGCAAAGGAACAGGCCCTTCAGCCCACCAAGACTGTGCTGACACGATGCCTTTTTAAACAGATAACCTGAAGCGTCCATATCGCTCTATCCCCTGCCTATTCACGAATCTGTCAAGATTCCTCTTAAACATTGTTATTGTATCCACCTGCTCAGTGTAAAAAAACCCTGCCTCTCACATCTCCTTCTAACTTCCCCCCTTTTACCTTAAACCTATGTCCCCTAGTACAGCAATTGACATTTCTACCCTGGGAACAAGACTCCGACGATCCTTTCTGTACAGGCCTCTCAATTTTGTGACCCTCTATCAGGTTGTCCTTCAGCCTGCGATGTTCAAGAGAAAACAAACCCAGTTTATCCAAACTCTCCTCATAGTTAATACCCTCCAAACCAGGCAACGTCCTGGTAAACCATGTATGTACCCGCTTCCGAAGCCTCCACACCATTCCGGTCATGTGGTGACCAGAACTGTACACAATATTCCAAATCTGGCCTCAGTAAAGTCATGTACAGCTGGAACATGACATACCAGTTTTTTTTATACCCTATGCCCTGACTGTTGAAGGCAAGCACGCCAAACGCCTTCTTCACCACCTTGTCCCTTTGAGGAGCCACTTTTCGGAAACTTTGAGACTTCGGTGAATAATCTGGGGGCAAAATTTAAATTCAATTTTAAAAAGATGGAATAAAAAGTTAGCTTCGGTAATGGGGAGCATGAAACTGTCAAAAACCCAACTGGTTCAGTGATGTTCTTCAGAGAAGGAAATCTACCATCCTCTCTTGGTGTGCCCTCCACGTGACCCACAGCAATATGGCTGACTCTTAACTGCCCTGTGCAAAGGACCGACATGCCATTCAATTCAAGGGCCATTAGGAATGGACCACAAACTTCATCAGTGCCTCCCAAAACTCCCACGGCTTGTTTTTTTTTCTTTTTTTCTTTTTCTTAAAATTTCGGAGGCGGCTCAGGTTGTGGGGCACAGGCTCCCGCGGGAAGTACGGGACCTTGGGGCCAACGTGAAATTCCGTCCGGGCTGGGGTGAACTCCCACAGCTTGTAATGTAATGAGGCTGGAGGTGATTGGATGCAACCATTGCTCTTACAAAACTCTCGCTTACCAGGCACTTTATAATCATGAACAGTTTAAGATGTCTGATCTCACTACTGCAGCAAGTAATCCAATTCAACCATCACAGGAATATGGGTTTCAGGGATGAAACAGTCTCCCTGGAAAATGGAGACGGAAACAAAGACAAGAGAGGCTGGAAGGGAATCATTTAACGGTTCAATTATACAAGATACTGAAGAGTCTGGAGAGGGTGGATTGGCCATGCTAAATTGCTCATAGTGTTCAGGGATATGTAGGTTAGGTGCATTAGTCAGGAGGAAAAAATAGGATAATAGAGTCGGGGAATGGGTCTGGGTGGATTACTCATCGAGGGGTCAGTGTGGGCTTGTTGGGCCAAAGGGCCTGTTTCCACACTGTAGGGATTCTATGATTCTAAAGCCCTTATCGGCCCAGCCACAAGGCCTCTTCCTGTCTGAAGAGTCAGTCAGTCAGCAGAAGGTAAGATGTTAGGGGTGAATCTAGACTGAGGGGTCCACTGTTTAAAAGTTGGGGAGTCACCCATTTAAGGGGGTGAAATTTTCACTCTTGGAATGTTGGAGGGGGGGTGGGGGGGGTGTCTTTGAAATCCTCTTTTTGCAATGGAAGCAGAGACCTGGGATATTTTGGAGGCAGAGGTTAAACAAGAGAGGGAAAGGTTAATTTGGTGGGAGGGTGGAATTAAACATTGCAAACAGATCAGCCATTGTCTTATTGAACAGCACAGCAGCTGAAAGGCTGAATGGACTACTCTTGTTTGCACATAAGCTCGAATCACTTCACCCATCCTCACACATTTCAAACACCCAAAACAGTCTTCCCTCTGAAACACCGAATTTTCTGACTGATTCCCGCTGCACGTTTCTCGTACATTTCCAGCTTTAATCTTACACTGAGCAAGATAGCCAGTGACTGATCCCTTCAGCACCCAGGCGGAGCGGATCAGAGAATGTAAACAAGGACACTTCATTCGTCACCGACACGCTGTACCAGTGTAACCTTGAAACGTCTCGAGTTTTAAGCCAAACAAAAGTTATCTATCCCCACTGGAATTGCTGAGTCTGGTCTCAGAGATTTGACATCAGTCTGGGTCCCTTTTGAAGAACAGGACTGGCTTATGCAAGGCTGAACAGTTACCCTCAACAGTAACACACTCACATTTAAGCTTCACCCTGAATGAGACGTCCTACCTCTGATCTCTGTAACCTCCTCCAAACCCTAAATCCTCTGAGATATCTGTGCTCCTCCAACTCCAGTCTCTTGAGTATCTCCAACTTAACAGCTCCAGAGTTGGCATATTGCCTTCAATATCCAGGGCAATAAGCTCCAGAACTCCCCCCCCCTACTCCCACCCCACTAAATCTCTCTGCCTCACTGCCCCTTTCACATCCTTTAAAATGGGATTAAAACCTACCAAGTATTTGGTCACTTCTCCCAAAATCATCCTCCGTGATTTGACATGTTCCTGTGAAACAGGTGAAAGGCTATTGGCCATAAACAGGAACGTAGAGGTATCAGATCATCCATGGTCTTTGTGAATGGCATAGATCAGGCTCAAGGGGCCGAGTGGCATATTTCTGCTCCTAGCACCTATGTCCCTGGATACATTAGGGGCTATCTAAACACAGGGTGCTGCTGAGTTATTGAATAGCAAGATCCTGCACATGACACCACAGACTGATACGATCAGCAATCTCTGAGAGATCTGCAAGGAGACCTGCTTAAAGTGAGCAGGACCTTAAAGGCTGCAATTCTAATTGGAGCTGGCACCTCAGTGAGTTTCCCACTGGGCTGGTGTCAGTGGGCAGTGAAAGAGGTGGGTCTACCTTCCTACCGTTGGTGCAGGGAGGGAATGGAAGGCTTATCTGCTCCTCATGAGGAGTACATAGACTCCTTCCCCTAGCCTGGCCTTCTGAATGTGGGGTCCCTCCAGGGTGGCAAGGTGACTCATAGGTTAGCACTGCTGCCTCACAGCGCCAGGGACCCAGGTTCGATTCCAGCTTCGGGCGACTGTCCGTGTGCAGTTTGCACATTCTCCCCGTGTCTGTGCGGATGCTCTGGTTTCCTCCCATAATCCAAAGATGTGTAGGTTAGGGTAAATTGGCCATGCTAAATTGTTCATAGTGTTCAGGGATATGTAGGTTAGGTGCATTAGTCAGGAGGAAAAAAATAGGATAATAGAGTCGGGGAATGGGTCTAGGTGGATTACTCATCGAGGGGTCAGTGTGGACTTGTTGGGCCGAAGGGCCTGTTTCCACACTGTAGGGATTCTATGATCCTAAAGTCCTTATCGGCCCAGCCACAAGGCCTCTTCCTGTCTGAAGAGTCAGTCAGTCAGCAGAAGGTAAGATGATAGCATAGGCCTCGTTTCTATGTCTCTCACTCAGCTCAATGTCCCAAACCTATCTCAGGGTTAAAATCAGGCCTTGAGTATGTAAGGGTATTGGATACAGAGGCCTGGTTTTCATTTTGAGTGCTGCACCTTGGCTACTCATAACGTCTTGGGTTCCAGATTCCAATGGTAACAAATGAACTTTGTCCAGATCCTCACTTGTAAAGTGCCTCCTGGATCGGGGACGAGATTACCAAGGTTGGAGACAGATTGAAGAGAGGCTCATGCCCGAAACGTCGATTCTCCTGCTCCTTGGATGCTGCCTGACCTGCTGCGCTTTTCCAGCAACACATTTCCAGCTCTGATCTCCAGTCCTCACTTTCTCCTCAAATTACTCTGTCAACCACCTGCTGCCTAGACCTGCCAGGAGGTGCAAAGGTAAGCCATTCAGCCCATTGAGTCAGTCTATAAGATGATGGTTGATCTGCTCATGGCTAGCCTCAGGAGCAAAGACATGACGGGGTCTTCTGAACTGCCCACCTCCTTCTCCACACTAAGCCATCTCTCTCTTTTATGTAACAGTTTGATTGACCAGTGAACAACGAAAAGCCAAATCATCTTACTGACCAACTAGGTCATAAGTCTTTCCTCCAATTGACCAACCAGGTCGTACCCTCTGCCTGTCTTCAACACCCTATCCCCACCTCCTGCTTTATCTGCAGCTCCCCCACCCCCGCCCCCAATCCTGAAGAAGGGTTACACCTGAAACGTCGACTTCTCCCCCTCCTGATGCTGCCTGCCTCGCTGTGTTCTTCCAGCCTCCGGCCTGCTTACCTTGGATCCAGCATCTGAGCTTTTTTTTTGTCTCAAATCATCGAATTTGACATTTGACAGCCTCTCAACAAGAACCGCAGCTCTCTCTCTCTCTCTCTACATTCTCTGAGAAACCAAAGGAAAACAAATGGTGATAACTAAGAAGGGAATTCGCCCTTAAAAGGGCATTGTAATGAAAATGAAATTGCAAAGGGAAATGTAGAAAATTTAAATGAAAATTTAGCTTGCGGGGAGGATGGGGAAGGCGAGTTTTGTCAGACCGTGCTGTGCAGGAAAAGCTAATTTACTTTACAAAAATGAACAGTGAGCAACAAAGCTGCGGGTTTATTTGCACGAGTTAAGCATTCTCTCACACGGTTCAGCTTCTGCCTGATCAAGGTCAAAACTGAGAGTGGGAGAACGCAAATATCAAAGCAGGAAACTGCAGCTGCACTGAGCGTAGTCAGGTTACTGCAGCTTTATCTCGATATCGCCAGGATGGGTCATCAGGACCGTACAAGATCAAACTCCCCTTTGTGCTGTACATCAGTGCACATTGTAGGCAGGAGTTAAAACCAATACAGACCTACTTGACAGCTCAGGCAAAGGTTTGCACTAATGACAGACTTTCAACAGAAGAATCCTCAGACAATTCTGTGTGAACAATCTGTGCGAAACAACCGATCCATTCTAAATGGATTTACATGCACAGTTCGCTCATCCCCAAAATATTGGTCACCATCACATTAAGGAGAAGGGTTTGCATTTATGTAGCGCCTTTCACAACTAATGGGTCTAGGTGGGCTGCTCTTCAGAGGGTCGGTGTGAACTTGTTGGGCCGAAGGGCCTGTTTCCGCGCTGTAGGGAATCTAATTTAATCTAATCTACAGGAAATCCCAAAATACATTCCAGCCAACAAAGTGATTTTGAAGTTTAGTTGTTTTTGTTTTGTACAAGTCAGAAATGCCTTTGGTTTATTTGAATACAGTCAAACTCCAATGTTTGTGCATTTCCTTGATATGCTATGGTACAAAACTCAAATGCATCGGTGACTCGGTATGCATGCAAAGACTTTTTTTAATGAATAAAAGTATATTTTTGAAATTAAAAAAGTTTGGAATGTAGGAAGTGCAGCGTCTTGCACAGAACAAGCCCCCAAAAGCAGCACTGTTTTTGTGGTGTTGCTTGAAGGGCAGATATTGGCCTGCTTCACTGCTCCAAGGAGGAGATCACTTATGTTCACCTGAGGAGTTGGACAAGGCTTCAGTATAACATCTCACCCGAGTGACATCTCTTGGTAGGTGTCAGCACACACGTATCCCAGTCTCTGACAGGGACATGAATCCCCAACATTATGATGGTGCCACCAACCCAAACCTTAGGCCCTGAAAGTCTAACTCTTCCATCCTTCACCCGTCACAGAACTTCCTTTTGTCTTTGTCCCAAACTTCACTTGGGACAAATCCTGGTGCATTTCTAACTTTTCCCAGTTCTGATGAAAGGTCACAGACCCGAAATGTTGACTTTGTTTTTCTCTCTCGACACAAGTGCCGTAACATGCTGATGTATTCCCCTACATTCTTTCTTTTATGTCCCTCGACACTTATGCACTCAGCTGGACTGGACAGCACTGAGAAACTAGGATTACAGTTTTTAAAGTTAATTTTCCCACTCCCAGCCCAACCCTTCTCACTGTTGTGGGAGTGAACAATGTCTAGAGTCTTGGAATACGGTTTCTCACATGCTGAGTATTAGCAACCAAGCGAGGGCAATTTATCCACATACAGCATTTTCCATTTCCGTCTGACTTGTGAGTAGTAATTCAACTGATTAACTTGACATTCTCTGCTCACATCGTCTTGAGAGAGAGATTAGATAACTAACACCAAACCTCCAAATTAGATTACTGATTTGAAAGCAATCCAGTAAGGACTGTAAATGTTGAAGGACCGTTTGGGTTCATGTGTTTTCTGGGATTGAAGTCTGGACATTGGGGCAGTAACAGTCAAGGTAAAGGGAATGGTGTTGGCAGCGCGAGAAACGCACACTGTCGTGTGGACCCATTGTTCCAGTTTTGAACACAGCTACAGACCAGCAACAGCCCAGTTTTAAACTACTCATCCAAGTTTTAAAATTCCTCCAATGGCATTGCCATCCCTGTCTCTCCTCATCTCTCCCCTCTCTCTCTCCATCTCTCCATTCTCCTAGTCTCCCCTCTCCCAATTTCTCCACCTCCCCGTCTCTCTTCATCTTTCCTCATCTCTCCTCTCTCCCCGTTTCTCCCCTCGCCCTGTCTCTCCCGTCTTCCCATCTCCCCCCTGTCTCTCCTCATCTCTTTCCTCTCCCCATCTCTCCCCTCTCCCAGTCTGTCCACTCTACCCATCTCTCCCCGTCTCTCCACTCCCCCAGTCTGTCCTCTCCCCCCAGTCTGTCCTCTCCCCCCTCCCCCCAGTCTCTCCCCTCTCCCCCGTCTCTCTTCCCCCCTCCCAGTCTCTCCATGCTCCATCTTTCTATTTCTCTCCACCTGCCCCATCTTTCCCCCTCCCCATTCTCCTCGTCTCTCTCCCCATCTCTCCACTTTCCCCACCGCTCCCCCGTCTCCCTTCATCTTTCCCCACTCTCTCAGTCCACTCTGTTTCATCTTTTCTGCTGCTTGAGTTTAAAAGCCCCTCAATGAGAGTGGGAAACCCCAAGTCCTTAAAACCTAGCTAAGACAAACAAGACCATAAATTGCTGGAGAGACCCAGCAGTTCTGGCAGCATCTGTGTAAAGAGAAACAGAGTTAACAGAGGTTTATAAAATCATGAGGAGCATGGATAGGGTACATAGGGTCTTTTTCCTGGGGTAGGGGAGTCCAGAACTAGAGGGCACAGGTTTAGGGTGAGAGGGGAAAGATTAAAGAGGGACCTAAGGGGCAACCTTTTCACCCAGAGGGTGGTACTTGTATGGAATGAGCTGCCAGAGGAAGTGGTGGAGGCCGGTACAATTACAACATTTAAAAGGCATTTAGATGGGTATGTAAATAGGAAGGATTTAGAGGGATATGGGCCAAATGCTGGGACTAGATCAATTTAGGATATCTGGTCAGCATGGACGGGTTGGATGAAGGGTCTGTTTCCTTGCTGTACATCTTTTTGACTCTATGACCCTTCTTCTGTTTTGTTTCTCTCTGATCTCCAGCAACCTCAGTTCTTTGTTTTATTTTAGTGTCTAAAACCTGGCTTTGCATTACCAGTCCTAATATCCCATGGACTCACACAGGCCTTTTCCCACCATGTTCAGTTCCCAAAGATGCCAGGAGTAGTGATGGGCTGTTTTTGCAGCATTGCCTTCAGAGGCCTAGGCTCCAAGACCTGAAATTTCCTATCTACACACCCTCAGGGCTGCCATAAAACCTAACGTTTTCACCTTCACCTGACTTCTCGCTCAGTGTCCAATTCTGTTCCTGTGAAACAACTTGAAGGAGCTACATAAATGCCAGTTGTTGTAGAAGAGGTTGCTAAGAGTTCCCTCACGCAAGGTCAAACTCCACCTGAAGCATTAATGTCACCTACAGCCACCTTTGTCTGTGGCAAGAACTGCTTCGACCGAGTAAACGATTACTATCAGAAGCAGTCATTCATGTATTATTGAGCAAGAGCAGCAAAGCCTGAAAGATTATGATCTGCGTGGTGGGGAGTATGATGGAGGAGAGTAAATAAAGATTCCGATGTTGCTTAGCAACAAAGCCTACTCCTCTCCAACAGCCCCAAATGAAGATAAAAGATAAGCTTCTACGCAACATTTATCAAGTGATGTTCCACACATTTGAAGTGAGATTATAGATATTGCGCCCGAACCACCATCTGTAAACACACACTGTGTAAACTGACCAGGACTCTTGACGTGTACATGGTACCTCAGACACCTCCTAACATACATGTGAAGTCTGTAAAAACATACAATCCTCTCAGACCTTTCGCCTGGAGATACGCCCATACAAATACTTCTCAGGACAAATTCCTTGGGCACAGATCCACATTCGGAAATGCTTAGGACAGGTGACCAAAAACGTCATCAAAGGATTGGCTTTTAAAGCTCCCAAAACATTGGGGTTGGATGGCTGGCCAGTGGTGGGGGAGTGGGAAGTCAGGGATACATAACAACTTAGCTGTAGAGGAGCATAGTGAGTGTACAGAGCAGGAGAACATGACAGAGAGATACAGGGGCGAGGCTGCACAGGGAGCTGAACAGTATAGAAGATCATCACAGATGACATCATAGGTTTTAATACTCCTTCCTGATTCCAAAAGGACAGGTGGATTTTATTCCAGGTGTGCAGGCTGGGATTTCCATATAGAGTTACAACTAATTCCTTTGAAAGGCCATTTTGATGAATACCACCAACTTGAGCCTGGCAATATTCCATAAGCAACAAAGTAGCCAACTTGAACACATTCAGCTAATTTTAGCAATGGTTGAGTGTCTCATAGAATCCCTACATTGCAGACAGGGGCCATTCAGCCCATCAGGCCCACACTGATCCTCTAAAGGACATCCCACCCTACCCCCAAAACCTTGCACTTCCACAGCCAATCCACCTAACCTGCACGACTTTGGAAAGAAACCAAAGCATCTGCTTCACACAGTCGCCCAAGCGTGGGATCGAACCCAGATCTCTGGCGCTGTGAGGCAGCAGTGCTAACCACTGGACCACCCGGCCTCCCACCTCTCAGCTGTTACCATCTCATCTGTACGACAAGACCTCTGGATGTGGCACTCTTAAAAGCATTGCCAGAAGAAATTACCCAATAGTCTGTTTTCTTTCCCAGCAGCAGTGAAGGAACAGTGATGTAGTTCCGAGTCAGAATGGAGTGGGAATTGGGAGGGGAAGCTGCAGGTGATGGTGTTCCCTTGTATCTGCTGCTCTTGTCTTTCAAGACTACAGAGGTCATAGATATGAAAGGCACAGTCAAAGGAGCTTTTGTAAGTTTTTGTTTATTTCGTTCATAGGATGTGGGCATGTTCCAACACGTTGTGACTCACACCCAGGACAGGTAAGACTTTTTGTTTTTATTTGTTCATGGGATGTGGGCATTGCTGGTTTGATCAGCATTTACTATCCATCCCTAATTAACCAGACAGTAACAAGGAGTGAACTACATTACTGAGGAGTGAACTACATTACCCTTCATTAGCGGAGTCAGGAGGCGAGTTGCTCATCACTGAATTCTCAGCCTCTGACCTTCTCTTATGGGAACTTTATTGATGTGGCAAGTTCAGTACAGCTTCTCATGTTTTCATTTGGTTCTAGTTGTACTGAATATTTGAAATCCACATCACTACCATGTCAAAAACATAATTTTGAATATACATCAATTTATGAAAAAAGCTAATAATCAGCAGAGAGCCAGGCTCAGAAAACTTCTGCATGGTGTAATAAATTTATTTTAGAACCACCTCAATCACCCACCCACACCCCACTCCCAAAAGGACAAATCTCAAATGTCATCATTTAGCAGTTTCTTGTTATGTTTCGCAGGAAACACCTTGTTTCCTCTAAAGCTTCAAACGAAGAGAAACTCAAGAATCCCCAGCCTTGGAGCAAACACTCCGGATTTGCTGTTCCTTTGACTATTTCTGGTCCGTACATTCTAAAGTAGCAACACAGGAGCCTGTGAAATGCAGAAGGAATATCTGTGCATCAAAGATACTGAGCCAAAACCAGCAACACAAATACAGACTGAAACATTGCTGAATTTTGAAGAAAATGCTTAATTTTGTTTGAGAAGCCATAGCACTTTGGGGAAGGTACTGGTGTGGTAGAAATATCCCCAGGCTAGAGGCTAATGTCCTGGTCACAGGTTCAAAACCCACAGTTGTAAATTTAATTTTCTAAATCACACGACACCAGGTTATAGTCCAACAGGTTAATTTGGAAGCACTAGTTTTCAGAGCACTGCTCCTTCATCAGGTGGTTGTCAATGAAGGAGCGTCGCTCCGAATGCTAGTGCTTCCAATTAAACCTGTTGGACTACAACCTGGTGTTGTGTGATTTTTAACTTTGTACACCCCAATCCAACACTGGCATCTCCAAATCTTAATTTTAATTGTTATGGGGACCCATTGAGCATGGAAACAGACCCTTTGGTCTAACTTGCCCATGCCACTCAGATATTAGAAATTAATGCCGTCCCATTTGACAGCATTTGGCCCATATCCCTCTAAACCCTTCCTATTCATCCAGATGCCTTTACAATACTTTAATTGTACCTACCTCCACCACTTCCTCTTGCAGCTCATTCCATACCCGCACTACTCTCTGCGTGAGAAAGTTACCCTTCAGGTCCCTTTTAAATTTTTTTCCTCCCACTTTAAAACCTCAAGTTTTGGATTCCCCTACCCTGGGAAAAAGACCTTGTCTATTCACTCTATCTAGCCCCTCACAATTTTATAAACCTCTCTAAAGGTCAGCCCTCAGCACCCAACGCCCCAGGGAAAAAAGCCCCAGACTATTCAGCCTCTGTCCATAGCTCAAACCTTGCAACCCCAGCAGCAACATCCTTGTAAATCCTTTCTGCACCCTTTCAAATGTTGTGAAATAGAAACAGAAAGCATTGTGGGGAATTCCTCGAGTCCGGAATCATCTATGGAGACAGGAACAGAGTTAACATTTCGAACCCGATCGGACACTGCTGTGGAGTCCATCGCTCTCAAAATGTTAACTCTCTTTCTAACTGTGCAGATGTTGCCCGACCTGCTGAGTTTCTCTGGATTGTCTGCTGATATTTTTTGAAGATTTCCAATATCCCCCAATATTTTGCACTTCCCACCTCTGCCCTTCCTTGGATGCTGCTGCTCAACCTTCAAAACATTCCCTCAAACAAGAGGGGGACCGCAGTTTCTCTTCTGAGAGATGGTACCTCTGACAGTGCAGCACTCCCCCTCCAGTGTATGGGAAGGTCGGTCACAATATTAAGTGCTCAAGCCTGCAGAGTTGCCATAAACCCTCTGACCCATAGAGTCATGCCGCACGGAAACAGACCCTTCGGTCCAACTCACCTGCGCAGACCAAAACTGAACTTGTCCCATTTGCCTGCGTTTGTCCCATATCTCTCAAGACGACAGTGAGGTCAGCAGATGCTGGGGATCAGAGCCGACAGTGTGTTGCTGGAAACGCACAGCAGACCAGGCAGCATCCGAGGAGCAGGAAACTGCCTGACCTACTGTGCTTTTCCAGCAACACACTCCAACTCTGATCCCCAGCATCTGCCGCCCTCACTGTCTCCTAGTTGATTTTAACATTACTGCGAAGCCTCTTCCAAGGACGCCTTTCCTGCTCCTCGGATGCTGCCTGACCTGTTGTGTTTTACCAGCAACACACTCTCAACCCATGCCCCTCTAAACCTTTCCTATTCATGTACCTTTCCAAATGTCTGTCATTTCAGAGGGGGAGCTACCCCAGGGGTTCTTACTGGACAACTGCGCCCGGGCTCTGAAAAGCAGCTCTAGGTTTAAACCGCTCTGCTGATGCAGCTGGACTCGTGATGTAATTGCCTTTGCTGGCACACTGCCAATACATTTCTCAATATCTTGGGTGCAACGCCATTTGAATGTCTGCTTTCAGACAGTTGGGAGCAGATCGAGTTACTCTGCTCCAACATCGTGCATAAACAAACGCCTTCGGTGGCCGCTGTTCCTGGTGACAGATTTATTACTGCTTCGGCAAAGGAAGAAGGGCTTGCATTTGTATAGCACCCACCATGACCTCCATTCCTGGAAAAGACCTTCACAACCGCTGAAGGACCTCTGTCCAGTCGTCATTAAAGACAGCAGTCAGGTTACGCACAGCAAACTCCCATAAATGATTGCCAATTTTTTTTTTAGGTGATGCTTATTGGGGAGCAACTGTTGAGAGAAACCCCCATCACTTGTCTCAAAACAGGGCTGCAGGATTTTCTACACCGGCCTGAGGATGAAGACTGGGCCTCGGTTTAACATCACATCTGAAGAGGCTGTGAACATAAGTTGCTGGACTGGGACTTGAACCCATGATGTGTCTATGTGAGAGACAGCGACAGCTATGGGGCACAGCTGTACATTGGCTCAATGTGCTGACCCCACAGCCAGTGGTAACCAAAGTGCTCCAGACGTGGGTCTAGATTCAGGGTCCTCACTGGGGCCGGGGTCCGTGGTGGGTGAGGTTTGAGAACACAACCTCAATAAGAATATCTGAAATGGCTCAGTTTATGATTGAGAGTGTCCATTAAGATTAGACTCCCTACCGTATGGAAACAGGCCCTTCAGCCCAGCAAGTCCACACTGATCCTCCCAAGAGTAACCCACCCAGACCCATTCCCTGACCCTATATTTACCCCTGACTGATGCACCTAACACTATGGGCAAATTAGCATGGCCAATTCACCTGACCTGCACATCTTTGGAAACCCACGCAGACACGGGGAGAACGTGTAAACCCCACACAGAGAGTTGCACGAGGCTGGAATCAAACCCAGGTCTCCAGCGCTGTAAGGCAGCAATGCTAACCACTGAGCCACTATGCCACCCCTGCTCAGGTCACTGTGATTAGAGATGCCTTGGGTGGACACTGAAACCAGCAGCTGGGTGCATCAAGCAGATGTGTTGTGACTGCAAAGACATTTTCGAAGTGCTTATAAATAAAATTCCTATTGCATGGTTATAACCTACAGTGCAACATCCCTGTGCATTTGTATGTCCTAAAACACATCACCTGGAGGCAAATGTGCAGCAACAACTCGCACTCCCAGCAGGTCAAGAGGTGGTCTCCAACAGTTAGTATTTCAAAGGGTTAACAAACATCATGAGTAACGCACTAAAGCTTGGGGCAGCTGCCACTAAGGTCTTTTTGCCAAAGTTAAATGGGGTTCTGTTCAGTTGTTAAGCCTCAAATATATGTAAATTTAGTCTTATACACTTAAGAAATGCCTTGCATTTATTTGTTGAATAGAGTCAAATTCCAATATTTGTTTGTTTTCTTCATATGTTACTGTACAGAACTGAATTCCTTTCGTGACTTTGTAAGTATCTTTATTTTTTACGAATAAAGTATATTTTTGCAATTAAAATAAACATCATGAGTGACACTGTTAGCATACAAATGCCAAACAGTGACCATCTCCAGTTGGAGACAATCTTACCACCACTCCTTGACATTTAATGGTTTTACTGTCCCTGAATCCTGGAGATTATCATTGACCAGAAACACACTGGATTCGTCACATAAATACTGTGGGTACAAGAGCAAGTCAGAGGCTAGGAGTACGGTGGCACCTCTTCATTCCCAAAGCCTGTCCACTCAGGAATGTGATGGAATACTTTTCACTTGCCTAGATGGGTGCAGCTTCAACAACACTCAAGCAGCTTGACTCCACCCAGCACAAAGCACACTACACCCACAAGCATCCATTCCCCCCCTCACCCAACGCTCAGGAGCAGCAGTATGTACTAGCTTCAAGATGCTTTGCAAAAAAAATCACCAAAGATCCTTAAACAGCACGATCCAAACCTATGTCTACTTCCATCTAGGTCAAGGGCAGTAGATGCGGGCAAACACCACCCCCTGCAAGTTCCCCTCCGAGCCACTCACCATCCTGACTTGGAAATATATTGTCATTCCTTCACTGTCACTGGGTCAAAAACCTGGAACTCCCTCCCCAACAGCACATGGACTGCAACGGTTCATGAAGGCAGCTCACCACCACCTTCTCCAACTAGGGATGGGCGATAAATGCAGGCCCAACCATCAACACCCATGTCACACAAAGAATAATAAAAAAAAATCAGCAAATCAGGACACAAGGGACTAGGAGGAGTGATGGTGCATTTTACAAGTTTTCTGAATTATCGTTCTCATGTTATGGTCAATACAGTTAACAATAATGGCTACTTATGAGAAACTATCAAGTATCTGGGTATTTCAAATATAACGTAAATAGCTATTAAGTACTAGGAGATAAAACTGTGCTGTGAATCAAGACTGAACCTCTCTTCTGCAGACTTTTAGTGAGAGAGTCCTTCTCCACTTTGTATCATGAACTGAAGACCGCTTGCAATAAGCAGCAAGGACTTCTCATCCACCTGGGGGCTGTAGACCCCAAGCCATCCCATGGTCTTCTGCTGGAGGCTGAATCTTAACATTTAAAAAGTGCGATAAACATTGGAGAGTGGGGCTCTTGCATGTTGAAATTCCCTTTGTTACTTACCCTCCAGGCTGCTGCGCCTCGCAGGGTGGAAGATACTCCATCTTCGAGAGGCCCACCCACTGTCCTGATGAAAGGGACGTCTCCATGAAATCCTCAAGCCCACACCCACCACCCCCTCAATCACCAACATCCAAGACCCCAAAACAGATTACAGACACACGCACAGACACAGGCACAGACACAGGCACAGACAGGCACACTGACACAGGCACAGACACAGGCACAGACACAGGCACAGACAAACTGACATAGAGACACAGAAACACGCACAGACACAGGCAGGCAGGCACACAGACACAGGCACACAGACATAGAGACACAGAAACACACACAGACACAGGCATACACACTACATACACAGTCCACTATGAGTGCCTCACAGTGAGTACAAATAGATGGGATCCATTTGTCTTGCAGCTGGTTTATGGATACGGCCAAAGTCTTGACCGAGATGGGAATGCAGGGGAGTGGCGCACTTTGTTCTCGCTCCCTTGACACCAATATATCTTTCTTTAAAAAGCCTCTGCTTTCAGGAGGAATCGCTGAAGGAGGGATTCGCCGCTTTTTACTGGATGTGGTTCTGCTTCTTGCACTCTGCCAGTTCCCACAGCAAACATCCAGCGAAACAGCAAGAGCCAACATTGGAGGGTTCTCACAAGGCAGAGCGGGTTCACTGAAGCCAATCTTGGCTCACGGTCAGCAGGGAGGATCCCCACGTTAAGACCCAGGCCCTCAGTGAGGTTTGACAGGCCCAACAGCAGTATAATGCTCAGGCTGGGCTAACCACCATGGACAGGGTGAAGGGTCACGATGGTGGAGGGTGGGGCAGGCTACCAGGATGGCAGTGGCTGAGTCACATGGTTTTTTCAGTATGGAAAGAGGCCCCTCAGCCCATCACATCTATGCCATCCTAATCCCACTTACCAGCATTGTGTCTGTAGCCTGTATTCCATGGTGTTTCGAGCCCTCATCTAAATACTTCAACAGTGTTGCTGGAGCTCAGGCCCTGATGACCCTCTGAGGGAATGACTTCCAGATACTCACCACCCTCTGGTTAAAAAAAATCTTTCCTCAAAACCTGTTGCTTAAAACGGAGCTATTTTTGTAAGCCCCAGAAGATCCATGCACAGGCCCTAATCAGTTCTGGGCTAAAATGGTACTCAGCTTCCTTACAGCTCAGAAGAACCTGAATTCAATCTTAAGAAGGAGGTCCATTATCTGTATCAGGTAAGCACTTTCAACACCTCACCTTCTCAAGATGGAGCCAATTGCAATGCAGAAAGAGCCAATCATATTCAGACAGACGAAAACTGACCCTGGCTAATGGTGCTCACTGCCCAGCCATTGAAATCCTTGTTAGTAAAGTTTGCAACGCCAAACATCTGTCATTGGTTAACTTTCACCAAGTTTGGCCTCCCATTTATCATCGCCCTTACATTTTCCACAAGACTTATTCAAGTTTTCTCCCGGGTTTTACAGACAACAGCATCAGTGGAATCGTCAGATTTGTGGGTGACAAAGGGAGGGATTGAGGTACAGGCAGAAAGTGTTGGGGGGGGGGGGGGAGAAAATGGAGAGAGGAATTTGGACAGTCTACTCACAATTCATGCAAATCGCCATGGAGACCGGCGAGGATGTATTTAAGAGGGAGGAGGATTAACACCAGGAGAGAAGGGGAAAGAGAAGGAGAAGTGTATTCTGATGGGGAGAGATGGAAAAGGGGATGGGAGAAAGCTCACATGCAGCAAAAATACTAGCATAGATTCTTTGGGCTGAAGAGCCAGTTTGAAAGGCTGATATGACATAAGACTAGAAACTATTCCCTTGAGGCAAGTGTAGTCTTTCGAACATTCCCAACAGTTACGTTGCTCACTGACCGCCAAAGTGTTCTTTAAGCATAAACAGATTTGATGAAACTGTCAATAAAACTGTAACAACGTGAAACGACAGGGCCCAGCAAGATTCTGGTTTTGTGTAGCTGCGGGAAAGCAAGCCCCCAGAGCCTGGGGGAGGATGCAACACTAGAAACTTCCTTCTCTCGAAAAAGTTTAGTCTTCCCTTCGGATCACACTGCAATTTTGCATTTCGCCGAGTGACAAAAATACAAGGCAGTTGCACACTGCGGTTAGTCACCGGTAAATAATGCAACAGGTACCATCAGAATGTATTACAGAGTTTTTTCCATTCAAACTAGATCCTCTCGCAGACAGATTGGCAAAGTGTCTATGACCACAACAGCACATTGCAAATTCAATGCGTCTTTCTCACAAGGTTCCATTGGTGCCATTGAGAATAGCAATAGAATGTTACAGAGGATGAGCGTGTGGCTGGAGGGATGGTGCAGGAGGGAGGGCTTTACATTTCGGAGGCATTTGGACCGTTTCTAGGGGAGTCAGGAACAGTACCAAGTTGGATGGGTTACGTCTAAACAGGAATGAGACTAACATTCTCGTGGGGAGACTTGCTGGTGCTGTTGAGATGGATTTAAATTGGATTGGCAGGGGAATGGAATCCTGGCAAGTAGTTGAAACAGGAGAGAAGCTTGAGATGGAATTAGGAGCTAAAACACCAATACATGAGTCTGGAAGGCAGAGGAAACATCGACTCAACAGGAAAGTAATGTTAATGAGACTAAATGGAATATATTTTAACGCAAGCCTGAGGAATGAGATATATGAGCTGAGAACATAGATAGGGAGTGTGGGACCACAGCTATGACTGAGATTTGGCTAAAAGATAGACAAAACTGGCAGCTTAACATTCATGGCTACAGGATATACAAATGAGATAGTGGAGGGGATAGAAGAGGCAGGGGAAGAAGGGGTTACATCAATGCTGCTTGGTTTGGTGATGTCCTAGTGGTGTTCCCACAAAACTAGTAAATCCGGAGAGCCTGGGTTCAAATCCCACCATGACAAGTGGAATTCAATAAGTGACCATCTTATGGTTAAGCTGTCCCTGATTGTTATAAAAACCCAAATGCTTCACCGATGTTCTTTCAATAAGGAAATTGCTGTCCTTACTTGCTCTGGCAAATATGTGACTCCAGACCCCCAGCAATGTGGTTGGACTCTTAACTGCCCTCTGGGCAATGAGGCATGGGCAGGAAATGCCAATGAAAGTGGAAGAAGAGCGAGGGGGAGTGGATCATGGCATTGCCAGCTGATATGAATGTATGATTACATTAGCCCCATTCTGCCTTCTCTAGTCTCTGGTTAAAAATCCCTCTCGCAAGTTATTACTGAATCGATTCCTGCCCCTTCAGGCAGCACATTCCAGACAGTGACATGCTCCATGTGACAAACTAATCCCTCTGAAGTCAACTGTTCAATCCACAGGCGTCAGGAATGAACAGCATTGAGGTGGCAGGTAGGTCTTTGGCCAGAGTCTGTGACGGGGCTAACCAGGAAGGGAGCCAGGATTTGCTGCTGCCATTCATAAAGCGATGGAATGAAACCCCAATTGTACTAACGTGTTCAGTTGCTTGGTAACCTCATTCTCCTGTAGAGAGATCACACACCCTGCTATCAATCATCACAAGCAACAAACAAAAGAAAGATGAAGCAACTATGTTGCTGGCGTCTCCAGGATTTACCGTTGCCACTGAGTGTATGCCAATGTGAAAATCAATACAAGGTGACTAGCGCCATTGGTAACCGGCTCATTGGACACGGGCTATTTTTAGCTCTGCGCCTCACACGCAGTTCAATAGGAGTTTTCTTTTCCCTTGTGTTCAATAAAAAGGCTACCCTGAGGCTTCATCAGCGTGTGGCAGTGCTAAATGAGAACCAGACTCGCTTCCTCCCTACCTAAACACCAACCCACCCCCAACTCCCACCCAGACCAGAACAGCCCAGAGGCAGGAGCTCCCTGTAACTACTTCAGCAGCAGCAGGATTATGCTGTTCAGCCTCGTAAGCCTTCCCCGTCCACCAATGAACTCAACTAATGATCTGATTTGTGGTCTCAACCCCACTCTCCAGTCTGCCCACCGTAACCCCCATCTCCCATGTAGCTCAGAAATCTGTTACAGCCAAAATACTGAATATTGCTTTCTGAAGAAGAGAATACCAACACTAATGACTAATTTAGGAACAGGAGTAGGCCATTCAGCCCATCCATCCTGCTCTGCCACTCATTCTAAACATGATTAATCAAACACATTCCAATGCCTTTTACTTGCTCCATCCCCAGAACCCCATGTCTCAATGGTACTCAGGAATCTATCAATTTCTACCAATACCTGACAGAGCCTCCATAGCCCTCTGTGATAGAGAATTCTAAAGGTTCATCACCCTTTCAATAAAATAATTTCTCATCTTAGACCTAAATGGCACACCCTTATTTTTAAATGGCGCCCCTGGTTTTGGATCCACCAAACAGGAGAACCATCTTATCTACCTCTGCCCTATTTACTCTTTGAAGTATTTTCAATGAGATCACTTCCTGCATAAATCTGTGAAACTCTGAACAACACACATCCAGTTTGTCCAGCCTCTCTTCATTGGATAGTCCCATCACCTTGGGAACAAGTCTGGTAAACCTTCATTGCAACCCCGCTATGAGACCTGAGACCCAAACCTCCAAGCTCCTATGCAATTCAATCAAGACTTCACCACTTCTGCACTCAAATCCTTTTGGAATAAAGGCCTACATTCCGTTAGCCTTCCTAAAACTGGACCAGAATACAAATACAGAGATGTACTGCTGACGCTATGTAAGGCTCTGGTCAGATTGCATTTGGAAGACTAACAGCAGTTTTGGGCGTCACATCTAAGGAAGATGAACTCAGAGAGGGTCCAGAGGAGGTTTACAAGAAAGATCCCGGGGATGATGGGCTGGTCATATTAGGAGTGGTTGAGGATTCTGGGCCTGTACTTGAAGTTTAGATAGAGGGGCATTCTGATGGAAACTTACAGAATGCTGAGAGACATGGATACAGTGGATATAGAGAAGAGGTTTCCATTACTAGGAGAGACTAGGATCAGGGGAGATTCTGGATTAGTGGTGCTGGAAGAGCACAGCAGTTCAAGCAGCATCCAAGGAGCAATAAAATCGACGTTTCAGGCAAAAGCCCTTCATCAGGAATAAAAGGCAGAGAGCCCGAAGCGTGGGGAGATAAGCTAGAGGAGGGTGGTGAGTGGGGGAGGCATAGCCTGAAGGTGAAGGGACAAACTGAAATGAGGAGGAATTTCTTCAGCCAGAAGGCGATGAATCTGTGCACCTCGTTGCCTCAGGAGGCTGTGGAGGGTAAGTCTTTTGAGTGTATTTAAGACAGACAGCTAGGTTCTGGATTGGTCAGGGAATCAAGAGTTACAGGGAGAAGGCAAGAGAACAGAGTTGAGAAACATGTCAGCCATGATGGGCCAAACGGCCTAATTCTCTTCCTACATCTTAGGATCTTATTTCCTCCTGGCCTGCCACATTCAATGGGAGAGCCCTTATTCTGAAACCGTGCCCTTGGCTCTGGATTTACACCGGGAACTGAAATGTTGTTTAACCTCCATCCTGTGGATCTCCCTCCCTCCTCACCTTCCCAAAATCATATGTTGTTTTTAGATGTCTCTTATTCTTCTGAATAGGAGAAAGTGAGGTCTACAGATGCTGGAGATCAGAGCTGAAAGTGTGTTTCTGGAAAAGCGCAGCAGGTCAGGCAGCATCCAAGGAACAGGAATCCTGATGAAGGGCTTATGCCCGAAACGTCGAATTTCCTGTTCCTTGGATGTTGCCTGACCTGCTGCGCTTTTCCAGCAACACATTTTCAGCGCTATTCTTCTGAATAACCAATGAGCACAAACTCAGCCAAACCTTCCAAAACAGTCAGCTGAGGAAATTTCACCTGCTCTGAAAGTCCAGAAGATAAAATAGCCACACCGCTGAAAAAGAGGCAACAACAGACTTTCAAATTTCAAATCACTGGCTTAACTCCCAACAACATAGAAAACAGCATCAATTATACAGACTCGTTATAAAATCAATTGCCAAACTGACTTGGAAATGTATCATTGCTCATTCACATCACTGGGTCTACATTCTGCAACTTCCTCGCTAACAGTCCTGCAGTGATTCAGATATTTTCTGACCAATCTGTTCAGAGATGTTTATATATTATAAACAGTATATTTTTTAGATTAGATCATTTACAGTGTAGAACAGGCCCTTCGGCCCAACAAGTCCACACCGACCCGCCGAAGCGCAACCCACCCAGACCCATTCCCCTACATTTACCCCTTCATCTAACACTACAGGCAATTTAGCATGGCCAATTCACCTAACCTGCACATTATTTTTGGACTGTGGGAGGAAACCGGAGCACCCGGAGGAAACCCACGCAGACACGGGGAGAACGTGCAAACCACACAGTCAGTCGCCCTGAGACGGGAATT
Organism: Hemiscyllium ocellatum; assembly: GCF_020745735.1. Classification (NCBI taxonomy): domain Eukaryota; kingdom Metazoa; phylum Chordata; class Chondrichthyes; order Orectolobiformes; family Hemiscylliidae; genus Hemiscyllium; species Hemiscyllium ocellatum. The sequence continues at coordinate 12,922,369 of NC_083419.1, read as the reverse complement.
GAACCCAGGTCCGTGGCACTGTGAGACAGCAGTGCTAACCACTGTGCCACCGTGCCACCCAATCCTATTTTTTAATTTAGGACTGGACTTTGTATTTCTTATTTTTCTAATTTTTTTTCCCCTAAGAATCTGTACATTTGTAGCGAAGATGGCGCCATAAACGGTGACTTGTAAACTTTACACTGCTCTCATGTGAGTACGTGTGACAATAAAGTTAATTCAAATTCTACATCTCTGTAGCAGGTGGAACTTGAACCCAGGCCTAAATGAAATCGTTAGATTACCTGGGGGAAGATGGGCAATAAATGCTGGCAACACTGCTTCCAATTTCAATGGAACAAAAAATTAATGCACATTAGAGATTTGGACCTCCAGCATCACATCTCACCCCTCAGACTTTTACAGCATAGACTGAGGCCAATCAGCCCATCATGTGTGACAGAGATCTAACTATACTAATCCCTCTTTTCCAGTCTGTGGCTCATAGCCCTTTAGGCTATTGCAACACAGGTGGATATTCAAACGTTACGAGAGTTTCTAACTGAACCACCCTTTCAGACAGTGAGTTCCAGACTCCCTCCCCACTGTGGTGCTGAGAAATATATTGTTGCTGCTTTCATTCCAATTGCTAATTTTCAACTGAACTTTTCAGCTGGTAGATTTACCCTGGGCTAATCCCAGTCTCATCTTGAAAGTACTTGGTTGAGACAGAAAGCGTTGGGGGTTTCATTTGTAGGCTAGAATTTCCCATTGCATTCTCAGGATTCCCCTGCCCATGGCCCTGTCATTCATTGGTGCTTCCATGCGATAAGAAAGGAGTGTTCGGTGGCCTGCAGTGTCGATGAGCAGTTAGGTTCGAGTGGGATGAAAAAGATTTGCCAAAACAGCAATTGAGTGTTTGTGAACAATTTTGAGACTGTGAGGTGTGAGATTTACATAACAAGTATTTCTCCCCCTCCCACTTCCTACTCAGCGTTGAGAGTGGGATTTTCCCACCTGGACTTCAAGATTCATCAAGTACTAGAATAGGGCGACAAGAAATGAAAAGACAGAATAAGCCCGAAGACTAAGAGTAGAGAGGTTGAAAGCAAAGATCCGGCCTCAGATGACTGTCTGTGTGGAGTTTGCACATTCTCCCTGTGTCTGCGTGGGTTTCCTCTGGGTGCTCCGGTTTCCTCCCACACTCCAAAGATGTGCAGGAGAGGTGAATTGGCCATGCTAAATTGCCCATCGTGTTAGGTGCACTGGTTAGAGTGAAATGGGTCTGGCTGGGTTACTCTTTGGAGGGCCTGTTTCCACACTGTAGGGAATCTAATCTAATCTAATCATAAAGCCAGGGATAGCTGGAAATACAGCACAGTGGAACATGACCTGGGACTCAGTGTGGCCAGAGGGAACAGGGAGAGGGGATGTGCACAGTAGTTTGTCATCATCACCCCTTTTCTCAGGCTTCACCCATAAAGGCCATCGTCATGGCACCGCTAAACTCACCAACATCTTATTTTCCGAGCTTTAGAAGATACGTCGATTCTGAAGAGTCAGAGTAGATTCAAAATGTCAACTCTCTTTCCCTCTCTACTGATGCTGTCTGACTTGCTGAGTTTCTCCAGCACTTTCTATTCCTTTCCTCCTTCATCCTTTTGGATGAGATGGTAAACTGAGGCCTTGCTTGCAATTCAGCTCAAACTTTCCTCCACTTTGTGATCTAAAGTGGATTTTTGGGAATGCCTTTAATATAGCTAAATATTTCCATACTCTCAGACACATATTCACGCTCTCAGATACAAATACACACAAACATAAACTCTCACACTCGGACAAAAACTCACACTCACACACAAATTCATACACAAACTCTCATACGTACAAATGTACATGCACACAAACACATGCATACAGAAGCTCAAATCACACACAAATACACAGACAAATTTTCACACTAATGCACACTCGCACACAAACTCTCACAGAGAAACTCACACTCGCACACACAAACGCACATACATATAACAACTCACACTTGTACACACAAACTCACACTGGCACATACAAACTCACACACACACAAACGCACACGCAGCCAAACTCTCATAAATGTACATTTGTGCACACAAACTCTCACACACACTGAAACTCACACTGGCACACACAAACTCACACACATATAGCAACTCACACTCGTACACACAAACTCACACCTGGTCACCCAAACTCTCACATACACAGGTATAAACTAGCATACACACAAAGACATAAACTGACACTGTGTAGAAGGAAGAAACAGTAAGGCAGGTGAAACAATGGTTTGCAATGTATCTTCAAAGAACAGAGAGCAGGAACATTTCAGTCTAGTGACAACGAAGGAAAGCGAAGTGCAAATGGGGATAATAAATGTGAAGACCATCCTGATGGCTTTAACTAGGGAGTGAGCAGCAAATGCCTGTCACTCAATGTCTGCTATCTCTGCCATGGCAGGAAATGCCTTTTTTCCCACTTGGAACCACAACGCAAGGCTGAGGAACGTTTCTAGTAAGTGGACTTCCAGTGAAGCTAATTGCTCAGCTCTGTGCTAACTCATTTCCACTGGAGCCTCATCTTCCCTGTAATTATGGGCACTGTTCGCCATCTGGATGCATGCGTGACTTCAAAAAAGCTCAGACAACAGTTCAGCCTTTCCACCGAAAACACAGAAAAATGTCTAATTAAAGAGGAAGCCACAGCGGAACTGAGTGATTTATATCTGAGTTGCAACACACAGCTTCTAAAAGGAACTTCAGAGGAGTCACACACAGGTAAAAGCTGCTGTTTAGCTATCTGTTGTAGGATGAACATGACACCTAGAATTAGCAGGACCCCTGATTAAAATCAGTTTTCAAATAAAGTTCCCCTTCCCCTCCCGAATTCCCATGCTAATTCGCAGACCGAACCATTCTGTCCAAAGTTTTCTCAGCTGGTTCCTTGCTTTGGGTAAGATGAGCCAATGGGTGCCAGTCATTGTGGAAGTAGGCCATTCAGCCCATCGAATCCATGCAATCCTCTGAACAGCATCCCAACTAGACCCACCCTATCTCTGCATTTAGGCAAACGTGAGGACTGCAGATGCTGGAAACCAGAGTTTAGATCAGAGTGGTGCTGGAAAAGCACAGCAGGTCAGGCAGCATCCAAGGAGCAGGAAAATCGACGTTTCGGGCAAATGCCCTTCATCAGGAAGGCATTTCCTAAGGCTAATCCCTGGATACCACATGGGCCATTTAGCACAGCCAATCTACACATCTTTGGACTATGGGAGGAAACCCACGCAGACACAGGGAGAACGTGCAAACCCCACACAGACAGTCACCCGAGGCTGGAATTGAACCTGGGTCACTGGCGCTGTGAGGCAACAATGCTAACCACTGAACCACTAATGCATTCCTGAAAGGAACAATACAACTCCATATCTCATCACCGTGGAATGTAATGCTGTTGAAGTTAATTTGTTTTTGGGATGCAGCCCAAAGCAGTATTCATTGCCCATCCCTCGATGAGGAAATTCGGGCTTAATGTATGGAAATTTCTACACTGCAGACAGAAAACAAAATCAAACAAACAACCACAGCATCAAAACGCAGGAACAATAAGGATATGAAATCATTCTCATGAGGACAATCATTAAACGCACCCCCCCCCCCCCCAACTCCAAGCAGTGTTCAAGGAAAGTGAGAAGTGAGTATGTTTTTATCAGGGAGATATGAGCACTTGCGATGCCAAGCCATGTGAGGCTCTGTGCCACATGCTGGGAATGGTTGTGTTTGACCATTTTTCTGTGTTGTAGGTCTCTATGACTCCGAGAGTAAAGTGCTGCTGATCCTGACTGCAGTTCACGTGTACTTAGCCAACCTTTATTCTTTAACATGACTCACCTTCAGTGTTAACAGGGGTTTCTGACAGTGGAACCCACCCCCCCCTTCAAATCAAATCAAGCAACAGCCATGATTTGGAGATGTCGGTGTTGGACTGGGGTGTACAAAGTTAAAAATCACACAACACCAGGTTATAGTCCAACAGGTTTAACCGGAAGCACTGAAAGCTAGTGTAGCAAGGTGGCTCAGTGGTTAGCACTGCAGCCTCACAGCACCAGGATCCCAGGTTCCATTCATGCCTCGGTGACTGTGTGGAGTTTGCACGTCCTGTGTGGGGGTGCTCTGGTTTCCTCCCACAGTCCAAAGATGTGCAGGTCAGGTGAATTGGCCATGCTAAATTGTCCATAGTGTTTGATGCATTAGCCAGCCAAAAATGGGACTGGGTGTGTTACTCTACGGAGGGTCAGTGTTGACTTGTTGGGCCGAAGGGCCTGTTTCCACACTGTAGGAAATCTAATCATAACCTGGTGCTGTGTGATCTTTAACTTCTTCAAGCAGCAGCGACATTGTTTGAGCAGAACCCTCCAGTCTTTTGGACTCAGTGTTAAATTAACACCTTTCCACTATAACCTCTGGTTTGGGCTTGTCCAAAGTGCGTTTCTTGTTGGTGCATTTTTGTTGGTTTCTTTCTTTTAACCCTTTGTGTTGCGTTCAGATAGCTGCTATAGAGCCATTGACACCTTATTTGTACTTCTTTCTTCCTTTATTGTACCATTACCACTCTCTTTAGCTTTTGCATCATGAAACCTTTTGTTTGTTAATTGCTTCTGGGCTCCACCCTACTCCAGCACTTCCCTTTCCATCTTTTACTCTTTTAAATGGTATGTGGGTGTCAGTGGCAAGGCCAGCACTGATTACCACAAGGGCTTGCTCAAGACTTTTAGAATCATAGAATCCCTACAGTGTGAAGACAGGCCATTCGGCCCAACAAGTTCACACCGACCCTCCGAAGAGTATCCCACCCTGACTCATTTCCCTGCCCTATGACTTGACATTTCCCCTGATTAACGTACCTAATCTACACATCGCTGAACACTATGGGCTGTTTCCCATGGCCAATTCACCCAAGCTAAAAGGAGTACCTAGAGGAAACCCACGCAGACATGGGGAGAATGTGCAAACTCCACACAGTCGCCCGAGGCTGGAATCGAACCTGGGTCCCTGATGCTGTGAGGCAGCAGTGCCAACCATTGATCCACCTTTTTGATTTGATTTATTTATTGTCACGCATATTTTGTTACAAAATACAATGAAAAGTGTTGGATAGTGAGGCCATTATCTGGCACCATCTTAAAACACAGGAAAATAAACAAAACACAGAATATAAAGGCAGAAAAGTAAAAAAACAAAGTTAGTGAAGTATCAACCACACTGTTGCGGGTTTGGAGTCACGTGTAGGCCAGACTGGGTCTTCCGGCATTCTTGTTTTCCTCATCCCTTCATGAAATGTTGGCGCCACTGGCACAAGCAACATTTGTTGCCCATCTCTAAATGCCACAAAGGGGTGGCTCACTAATCCACTTCAGAGAGAAGTTCAGAGTCAAATACATTGCTGTGGATCTGGAGTGGCATGTAGTATGGATAAAATGGCAGATTTCCTTCCCTAAAGCACTATAACAATTGACGATAGGTTCACAATCGAGAGTGTGGTGCTGGAAAAGCACAGCAGGTCAGGCGGCATCCGAGGAGCAGGGGAGTCGGCGTTTCGGCCAAAAGCCCTTCCTGATGCTGCCTGACCTGCTGTGCTCTTCCAGCACCACACTCTCAACTCTAACCTCCAGCATCTGCAGTCCTCACTTTCTCATTGTTTCATGGTCACCATCGTTAAAAGTCATCCTTGAATTCCAGATCAACTGAATCAAAATTCCATCCGCTCCTGCAGCGAAATTTAAATCCATTGCACCGTGACCGTCTTTCCCCCCTCCCCCACCCATACATCACCACCGTCACCTCCCATCCCCCATGCCCCCCCCCACACTTTAGCCTGGGTCTCTGGTTTACTGTATCAGTGACACAGCCAGGCACAACACATCTTCCTACTGCTTTAATATCATTTCTTTCTGATGAATGGGGAAACACTGCAGAAGACAGGGATTTGCAGATTCTCATGCATGAATCACAAAAACCCAGGACCATATTCAAGTTCTGTGGGTAATAGGGAAGGCAAGTAGAATGTTGGCCTTTATTTCACAAGGAATGGTCTATAAAAGCAGGTAGGTCTTACTACAACTGTAAAGGTAGCAGATACATGGGAACATGACCATCTTCATGTACCCCTCCGAGCCACTCACCATCCTGTCTTGAAAATGTATTACTGTTCCTTCACTGTCGCTGGGTCAAAATCCTGGAATTCCCTCCCTAAGGGCATTGTGGGTCTACCCACAGCAGGTGGAGCATAGTGATTAAAGGAGGCAGTTCATCACCACCTTCTCAAAGGGCAACTAGGGACAGGCAATAAATCATAGAAGCCCCACAGTGTGGAAACAGGCCCTTTGGCCCAACAAGTCCACACTGACCCGCTGAAGAGTCTTCCACCCAAATCCATTCCCTATTATTCTACGTTTACCCCAGACTAATGCACCTAACCTACACATCCCTAAACACGCTGGGCAATTTAGCATGGCCAATTCACCCATATCTGCACATCTTTGGAGTGTGGGAGGAAACCAGAGCACCCGAAGGGTACCCACACAGACACTGAGCATTTCCAGCAATATTCCTCTTTAGCTTGTATTTATACAGTGCCATTGATATGGCAAAATATCCTAAAAGGAACACAATCAAACGAAAAGCCAAACAGTGACATTAGTAGCAGAGGTAAGAAATGTCTCAATGGAGGCACAAATGTGGAGAGATTTCGGAAAGGAATTCCAGAGGTTAGGCTGTAGGTGACTGAAGGCACAAACAAATGATATAATGGCTCAGTAGTTTGCACTGCTGCCTCACAGTGCCGGGCCCAGTTTTGATCCCAGCCTTGGGTGACTGTCTGTGTGGAGTTTGCACATTCTCCCCATGTCTGTGCGAGTTTCCTCCGGGTGCTCCAGTTTCCTCCCACGATCCTGTGCAGGTCAGGCGAATTGGCTATGCTAAATTGCCTATAGTGTTCAGGGATGTGTAGGTTGGGTACATTAGTCAGGGGTTAAATGTAGGGGTTAAAAGCAAAATTACTGCAAATGCTGGAATCTGAAACCAAATGAGAAAATGCTGGAAAATCTCAGCAGGTCGGGCAGCATCTGTAAGGAGAGAAAATAGCTGACGTTTCGAGCCTAACTGACCCTTCGTCAAAGGGTCAGTTAGACTCGAAACGTCAGTTCTTTTCTCTCCTTATAGACGCTGCCAGACCTGCTGAGATTTTTCAGCATTTTTTCTTTTGGTTAAATGTAGGGGAATGGGTTTGCGTGGGATTCTGTTCGGAGAGTTGGTGTGGATTTGTTGGGCTGAAGGGATTCTATGATGTTCCTAAATAAGCAGGTAGCTCAATGACTAGGACTTGGTACCTGGAATGGGTGTGGAAACTGGTGGAGTTTCCACCGATAAAGAGGGATTTATAAAGCTAAATCAAGATGTTGCGTAACAGAGGGTTAAATTGAATCAGCAATCACAATATGAAAAATCTGGAGTCCCACTTCTGATTTGATTATCTCTATATCAATAGTTTGACGCAGGTCAATGTCAGTGCTGTGCCTGCAGGCACTATCCTTACTGGATATTAACAAGAGGGCCCATCGTCATGTTCTCAAGAATATATTACTTGGATATAAAGTATTAGAAAAGTTCTGATTTCCTTAAGGAACATTCCTAACTCAACCACAGATCATTTTCTTTCTGCGCTGTGCACTAAACCTGCCCCCCAGTACAATACTTGGCCCCATTGTGTTATCTCAGAGAGACCTAATATGGTGCAACATCCACTCTGCCTTTGTTTCCTGATTGCAGGACGCCCTTTGTCATAGAGACCCTGAAGGATTAGCACTCCTTAAACCGTAGACAGTACACTGCCACAATATCTTTTCCAAAGGATAGCTAATTACAGACAAGCAGCAGCAAAAATCTTGAGTCGCGTGAGGGACAATGTAACCTGCAGTTTAATTGGAGTCACATTACATCAAAAATCCAGAAGTTCAATAGCCTTTATGTCCTTTACCATTAGCCTTGACTAAAGCAGTGATGCAATGAATGATTCAATTTATATTTGTTTATAATCTATATCATAAAGATCAATAAAATGTGTGACAAGACAAAATACAAGGTCAACCCTCCTGTGATAATGTGACATCAACCCTCTCACTGAGCAGCTCAGTGGTTAGCACTGCTACCTCGCACGCCAGAGACCTGGGTTCGATTCCAGCCTCTTCCTCCAAATGCACTGTACTTTGAGACTGTTATCTAAATGAATGGTGGAGCAGGTTCGAGGACTGAATGCTTCCCATCCCAGTTCAGCCACCTGCTTCATGTTGGAGGCTCAGCGATGGGTTAGGGGTGACTACAGAACTACATTCTAACATGATCCAATGTCTTGGGAATGGCTCAGTGGTTAGCTCTGTTGCCTCACAGCACTAGGGACCTGGTTTAATTCTAGCCTTGGGGGTGACCATCTGTGTGGAGTTTGCACGTTCTTCCTGGGCCTGTTTGGGTTTTCTCCCACAGTCCAGTTTATGTGGAATGGTCATGCTAACCAGTGTACAGTGTCCAGGGATGGGTGGACTAGCCAAGGGAAATATAGAGTAGGGGCGGGGGTCTTTGTGGGATGCTCTTCAGAGGGTGGGTGTGGACTCAATGGGCTGAATGGCCTACTTCCACATGGTAGGGTTCAAAGATTCCTCTCCAAAAGGAAGAGTAAAAGAGTCATAACATCACAGAAAGTGACCATTCGGCCCATGCCAATGGAAGAGGTACAGAGGCCCCTCTCCCAACCTGAAACGTTAACTCTGATTTCTCTCCAAAGCTGCTGCCAGACCTGCTGAGTGTTTTCCAGCAATTTCTGTTTTTGCTTCTGTTTTCAGTTTTTCAATTTTATTTATGCCTTAACAAAATACCTTGACGATCCGAACTGATGTGAGGACTCCAGATTCTAGTAAAGGGCTTATTACCAGAACCTACACCCCCCTGCCCCATGGATGCTTGATGACGGGGTAGCAGTTTGAGAGCCTGTGATTTCGATCAAACCTATTGGATTATGATCTGGTGGCGGGTGACTTCTGACAGCAGTCCAACACTGGCACCTCCACATTACATTCACCACAGCAATGGATCTGTGTGTGGACAACCCCATCAGCAACTTTACCGCACTTGGTAGAACAGAATGCCACAAACAACGACCAGCAGTTACCTCAGATAATAAAATATTTCCAGTGCATGGCCAGATGCCAGAAAAGGCACCAAATCTAGTCATCGAAGAGGGACACTGTTCAAACGCTGTACACTCCTAACACAGTGTTGCTGTGTCATTAGCAATTGTTTTAAAGACAGTGTGTATTTCACCCATTTACCAATTGTTACACCTCATCTGCAAGCCTTTGCCTTCCAGTATATAGTTGCCAAAAGAAACACTGCACTTACTTGATCAAGCTTGGGTTTAACTTGAGGCTTCTTGAAGAAGGAAGTTCTTGCAGTGAAGAAATACTCTTCAGAGTCCTCTTCCAAACTGCTGTACCCGCTGCTCATAGTGCTAGTCCACGTCATCTGCAGTGAGACTCCTTCTACCAGCTCTCCCTCCCTCTCTCACACTAACAGCACAGCAGCAGAAATGTACAATATTCAGGGCTAAATCCAAGGCTGATGACTGAGGCAGTTCCTCGTGCAGTTTCCCCTCTTCGTTTTAAGAAATAGATGGGATTCAGATCCGTGCCGTGCTGTCAACTCTCCCCAGTCCAGGAGGAATTGGCGTCTGGCTGATTTTAGGTGTTGACATTGTACATTAAGTCCCTCCTCTGTCTCTCTCTCTCTCCAATATTTCTCCCCAGACTTTTCGACTCTGAACTCTTAAGGCAAAAAAAAGTCTCACTTCGTACGAGAGAGAGAGACTGCCTGAGCAGCGAGTTAACTATTTTCTGAACGCTGGAGCTGACTGGTGTTGTACACTAAATAATTTGTTGGCAAATCAGACGTTGTAACTCGGCAGTTCACACCCACAACTGTGAGGGGTGAAGTCATTACTGACCAACCCTCCGTCAGTTTCTGCAACTCCACTGCACATTAGATTTCCTGTAAATCCAGCACCGGCTGTGAAGAAAATAAAGCCACCCAAACCCGGAATGAATCAGGTGACAACAGGGTGTGAGAAGGACCCTGTCATGTTTGTGTCCATTGTAAGGCAAAAAAAAGAGATAAGGGTGGAGATTGTGCTAAATCGACTGAATCACAATGATACTTAATCACCTCAGAGAAATAAAGAACCAGTCACAATGTTTCAGTCTCTCCACTAGGTGCGATTTAATTTTGTTTTGGTTTTATAGGTTTTTCGGCTAAGTGGTTGTACAAATCTGACAAGGTTGATGCTGGTCCAACGAGGACACCCTTTAGTTACCGTTTGAACTCACAATTCATGGCCATCTTCAAGGCCCCTAATGTTCTCAATGCAAACTCCCCTGGGTCTCACTGAAACTGACTACACACACACTGAGAAAAACAAGGGATTGGTTTGTTTTCAGTGGATGGGTGTGGGAGTCTGGTAAGGGAGAGTTTGCCAGATCCCTTTTCTTTCTGCCAGATCTCTCCAGAGCAGCCCACCCACCCCCTCCCCTTTATTTTTTTAGGTTGGATTCCCTACAGTGTGGAAACAGGCCCTTCGGCCCAATAAATCCACACCAGTCCTCCGAAGAGTAACCCACCCAGACCCATTCCCCTGCCTTGTATTTACCCCTGATTAATGCGCCTAACACTGTGGGCAGTTTAGTATGGCCAACTCACATAACCTGCACATCTTTGGATTGTGGGAGGAAACCCACGCAAGCGCGGGGAGAATGTGCAAACTCCACACAGACAGTCACCTGAGACAGGAATCAAACCCAGGTCCCTGGTGCAGTGAGGCAGCAGTGCTAACCACTGAACCACGGTGCCTCCCAAATCTAGCTGATATTCCGCCTCCAGTGATACCCCCATTCTATCAACCAATCTGGATCATTCTGGCTTCAGGTCTTATCTGAATAGCCACCAAACCCCGTCCTGTTTCATCAACAGAAACTGAAATTCCCCTCCCCACCCCACATCTCCCTGGATCTTACCCCACACTCCCTCCTTCTGTTGCAGGTCTCTTTCCCCGCCCCCCCTCCCCACCGAGGTATCAACCTCTCCAGGAAGCTCAGCGACACCTCTCCCTGGGGGCCTCCACAGATCCTTACCCAGCCCCTCCCCGTTCCCCACCCTTGCACACACCCAGATGCCCAATCCCTGGAACCCTGCCATTCCCCTCCCCAAAATCCCCTAAGCCACTCCCTCAGCAGAACCCTCATCCCCACACACATACAGTTGCCTTCAAAATCCCTCAGTCCCCTGCTGGCCCTCCCCAGAACCCAACCCTCACTCTCATTCCACCCTGACAGCCCCTCCCTGCCATCCTGGGCTCAGTCAGACCAGACCTCTCTGTAACCTTTACAATTACTATCATCGGACTCTTCGACCCCATTCAAACTACAATCCTATCTTGAACCTTTCCTTATAGATCAGCACCGTTCTGCACTCACTCATTCACATGGATTCTCAGTTATGCCATGTCTGAATTTCCAAACTCTCTGGGAGCAGTCTTTGCATGCACTCGATAATAACTTCTCCACCAATGACCAGCAGTGTTTCTGTTACCAAGGCCCTAAGCTCTGAATTCCTTTTCCTGAACCAGCAGTAACATTCACACCACATCACTATAGTTGTTTCCAGCAAAATAAAATCTAACCATCGTCCCTTCACATTCAAAGGCTGTACCATCACTCAATCCTGTATTGTCAGTATCCTGGGATTAGGATTGACTGTAAACTGAACTGAAGCGATTTCTGAAGAAGGGCTTATGCCCGAAACGTGGATTCTCCTGCTCCTCGGATGTTGTCTGGCCTGCTGTGTTTTTCCAGCATCACATTTTTCAACTTTGGTCTCCAGCATCTACAGTCCTCACTTTCTCCCTGTAAACCAAACTGGACTATTCATAGAATCCCTACAGTATGGAAACAGGCCCTTCGGCCCAACGAGACCTATTCCCCTACCCTACACATCCCTGAACACTACGGGCAGTTTAGCATGGCTAATTCACCTAACCTGCACATCTTTGGACTGTGGGAGGAAACCCACACAGACACAGGGAGAGTGTGTAAACTCCACCCAGACAGTCATCCAAGGTTGGGATCAAACCCGGCCTGGGCGCTGTGAGACTGCAGTGCTAGATACCGAGCCACTGTGCCACCCAAGAATATTTTGGCTACAAGAGCAGGACAGAGGCTAAGAATACTGTGGTGAGTAACTCACCTCCTGACTCCCCAAAGCCCGTCCACCATCCATAATGCACAAGTCAGGAGTGTGACGGAGTACTCTCCACTTGCCTGGATGAGTGCAGCTCCGACAATGTTAAGGAAGCCAGCCAGGACAAAGCAGCCCACTTTTTGGTACCACATCCACAAGCGTCCACTCCCTCCACCACCGATGTTCAGTAACAGCCGTGTGTACTATCTACAAGATGCACTGTAGGAATTCACCAAAGATCCTCAGACGGTACCTTCCAAACCCACGACCACTTCCGTCTAGAAAGACAAGGGCAACAGAGACATGGAAACCACCACCTGCAAGTTCCCCTCCAAGCCATTCACCATCCTGCCTTGGAATTATATCTCTCACTGTTGCTGAGTCAAAACCCTGGAAGTCCCTCCCTAATGGCATTGTAAAGTAGATTATATTTGTCATTTCTACCATAAACAACTGATACAGTAAAACCGAGACAGCGTTCCTCCAGGACTGACGGTGCTACATGGACAGCACAAACTATATAATCGTACACGGCATAATGTGCATCAGTGCAAAACACACAAGTTACAGTGTCATAGGAGGATGATAAATAACAGACATTTTTCTAGCAGCAATTCAAAGTTGTGCAAAGAATTTCAGATGGGAAAGTGTCCAATCATACTGCGCTAAGGAGCCTTGGGGGAAGAAACTGTTGCACAGTCTGGCCGCAAGAGACCAAATGCTCCAGTGGTTTCTGCCAGATGGCAGGAGGGAGAGGAGTTTGAGTGAGGGGCGTGTCAGATCTTCCACAACGCTCTTCGCCTTTCAGATGCAGTGTGAGGTATAATGGAGGGAAGGGAGACCCTAGCTGAAAATGTGTTGCTGGAAAAGTGCAGCAGGTCAGGCAGCACCCAAGGAACTTCCTGAAGAAGGGCTTATGCCCGAAACGTCGAATCTCCTGTTCCTTGGATGCTGCCTGACCTGCTGCGCTTTTCCAGCAACACATTTTCAGCTCTGAGCTCCAGCATCTGCAGTCCTTACTTTCTCCTGGAAGGGAGACCCTGATGATCTTCTCAGCTGTCCTCAAACCAGGCAGTGATGCAGCAGCTCGGGGTCCTCTTAAGGGTTTACCTGCATCAAATGGACAGCAACGGTTTAAGGCGGCAGCTCACCATCATCTTCCCAAGTGCAACAGGCAGTAAATGCTGGCCCAGCCAATCCCATGAATAAGTAAAGCAAAACACCCTCTGCGTTCCTCTCCATCTCTCCTTCTTTAGGACTGAGATGAAGAGAATTGTTTTCACCCAGGGAATGGTGAACCTGTGGAATTCCCTGCTCAGAAAGTAGTTGAGGTCAAAACTAGCGAGTGTTTTCATGAAGGAGTTTGATCCAGCTCATGGGGATCAGAGGGTGTGGGGGAGAAAGCAGGAACAAGGACTGAGTTGGATATTAGATTACAGTGTGGAAACAGGCCCTTCGGCCCAACAAGTCCACACCGACCCGGCGACGCGCAACCCACCCAGAGCCCATTCTCCTACATTTACCCCTTCATCTAACACTAATATATTGAATGGCAGAACAGGTTGAAGGGCCGAATGACCTACCCCTATTTTCACTATTTAAAATGAACCCTTTGGGCAAAGTGTTTGGTCACCTGCCCTAAGATTTCCTTTCGGCCGGATGTTAAATTCGTATTTGGTGATGCTCCTGTAAACGCTGTGGACATTTTCCTATGGCCAAGATGCTACACAAATGCAAGTTGTTGTTGTTGCTGTGCAATGTGATCTTGTGGTGCGCATTGCTGTTACTTCCATTTCCTATACTGTCAGATGTGACTCAGTCATACTTCCGTACTCGGGCAAAACCACCCTATAGCGAAACTCCCCCAGCAGCACGGGGCACTGTGGAACCATGAGGGATGATGTAATTGCATGAGACACTAAACCACAGTCCTCACCTCTCAGGGTAGATATGGAAAATCCCATGGCACCATGTTGAAGGGGAGTTCTAAATATCACAGAAACTGAGTACAATATCTGGGTGGTTATCACATTGCTGTTTGTGGGATCATGCTGTGTACAATTGAAGCTACTGGGTTACAGGAGCTGCTACTTCATACAGGGGTCATAAAGCAGTTATATAAATACAACATTTGTTTGTCATCATAATTTGTATTTTTGTAAAGCCATTGTGGACATCCTGAGGCTGTGGCAAGTGCTATACAAATGCAAGTCTTTCTTCTTTATCATTTTAGTTAGTCCACATTTGGAGTTTTGTGTGCAGTTCTGCTTCCCACGCCATCGGAAGGATGTGCAGGTTTTGCAGAAGGTGTAAGAGAGATTTTACCAGCATAATGCCTGAATTAGAATATATTAACTAAAAGGAGAGAGTGAACAAACTTGGATTGTTTTACTAATGGTAAGGTCCTAGGGAGTGTTACTGAACGAATTTCCTATTCCTTGAATGCTGCCTAACCTGCTGTGCTTTAACCAGCAACACATTTTCAGCTGTGATCTCCAGCATCTGCAGACCTCATTTTTTACCTAAAGAGACCTTGGAGTGCAGGTTCATAGCTCCTTGAAAGTGGAGTCACAGGTAGATAGGATAGTGAAGAAGGCATTTGGTATGCTTTCCTTTATTGGTCAGAGTAATGAGTACAGGAGTTGGGAGGTCATGTTGCGGCTGTAGGACATTGGTTAGGCCACTGTTGGAATATTGCATGCAATTCTGGTCTCCTTCCTATCAGAAAGATGTTGTGAAACTTGAAAGGGTTCAGAAAAGATTTACAAGGATGTTGCCAGGGTTGGAGGATCTGAGCTACAGGGAGAGGCTGAATAGGCTGGGGCTGTTTACCCTGGAGTGTCGGAGGCTGAGGGGTGACTTTATAGAGATTTACAAAATTATGAGGGGCGCGGATAGGATAAATAGGCAAAGTCTTTTCCCTGGGGTCGGGGAGTCCAGAACTAGAGGGCTTGGGTTTCGGGTGACAGGGGAAAGATATAAAAGAGACCTAAGGGGCAACATTTTCACACAGTGGGTGTACGTGTATGGAATGAGCTGCCAGAGAAAGTGGGGGAGGCTGGTACAGTTGCAACATTTAAGAGGCATTTGGATGGGTATATGAATCAGAATGGTTTGGAGGGATATGGGCCGGGTGCTGGCAGGTGGGACTAGATTGGGTTGGGATATCTGGTCAGTATGGGTGAGTTGGACCAAAGGGTCTGTTTCTGTGTTGTACATCTCTATGACTAGAACCACTGGAGGCTGAGGGGGGCGACCTGATAAGTGTACAAAAAGTTATGAGAGGTATGCTTAGGGTGGATAGTTGGAGTCTTTTTCCCAGGATATAAATGTCAAATACTAGGGAGCGTAAGTTTAAGGTGAGGGGGAAAAGTTTAAAGGAGATGTGTGAGGGAGGTCTTTTGACACAGAGGGTGGTAAGTGCCTGGAACGCTCTGCCAGGAGAGGTAGTAGAAGCAGATACAATAGCAACATGTAAGTGGCATTCAGACTGACACATGAACAGACAGGGGTCATGGGGGGGGACATGATGGACTGAAGGGACTGTTCCTGTGCTGCACTATACCATGTTTTCTGTTAACTGGCTCACTATCTTTCCTCACCTTCTCCACTGCTTTACGCTTCACTAATTCTTCCACCTCGCTTGAACTTCTCTCTTCCACAGTCCATTCTCTGGATCTGCTGATCTCTTCCTCGTCCACCTTTCCCATTTCGTTTTTCTTTCTCCTTTCGTGGGAAGTGGGTATCCCTGGTCCAATGTTTGTTGCCTATCGCTGATTGTGGCTTTCCGTGTCAGAGGGCAGTTAAGAGTCAACCACATTTCTGTGTCGAGTGTGTGGTACTGGAAAAGCACAGCAGGTCAGGCAGCATCCAAAGAGCAGGAGAATCGACGTTTCAGGCAAAAGTCCTTCAGTGCAGTTCAGGCCTTTTGGCCCTTGATACTGCACCAACCTGAGAAAGCAATCTGAAGCCCACCTGACCTATACTATTCCATTATGATCCATATGTTTATCCAATGACCATTTAAATGCTCTTAAAATTGGTGAGTCTACTACTGTTGAAGGCAGGGTGTTCCACATCCTTACTACTCTCTGAGTAAAGAAACTACCTCTGACACCTGCCCGATATCTAACACCCCTCAATTTAAAGCTATGGGAAGTGCACCGATACTCCAGCCCCAACACTCCCAGGGTCATCACAGAAGTTAAAGACTCAATCAATTCAGTCAATGTCCACTCATTTACTCGTCTGATGGACTCTGGTGTACAGAAAATACTGACAACGTTTCTTAACAAGAAATTACTATTTATTACAAAGAAATCAATTCTAATCATAGGAAACAAAATATGCATTATTAACTTCTAACTCTGTTAGTTAAGCTCTATCCTCTTTCTATCTCCTACACACACATACAGACAGTCACCGAGCAACAAATAAATATACATTTAGGGTGGCACGGTGGCTCAGTGGTTAGCACTGCTGCCTCATAGCACCAGGGTCCCAGGTTCAATCCCAGCCTTGGGTGGCTGTCTGTGTGGAGTTTGCACTTTCTCTGTGTGGGCTTACTCTGGTTTCCTCCCATAGCCCAAAGATATGCAGGCCAGGTGAATTGGCCATGCTAAATTGCCTATTGCGTTAGTCAGAGTGGTCTGGGTGGGTTACTCTTTGGAGGACCGGTGTGGACTTGTTGGGCCTATTTCCACAGTGTAGGGAATCTAATTTTTAAAAAACATGTTATATGGATGAATAACAATACTGGGGAAGCTCAGTTTAATAGCACCAGTCCTCAGGGTAAAATGAGGTGTCCCTTTTGCTTCTTCCAAGTCCTTCTGATGTAAGTCCTTCACATTCAAGTCCTTTCAGCTCTTTGGTGAAATAATTGATGCACTTATTCTTTCGTCTTTCAGTTACTGGTTAGAGTCAACAGTTTATTGCGGGAGAGATTAGCTATCTTTTAATTCTTTGTAACTTCACTGCAAACAGAGAGAGAGCGAGATGTTGTCTCTTGCAGACGGGAGAACTTCTGCCTTTGTATTGTTCACACACAAGCTGTCCACCTGCCCAGGAGTTATTAGAGAGATGTTGTCATGCCGATACCTCCTCACCTAGACAACTGGTCCTGCTTGAAAAATCAATCAGCCGCCTGTCTCTGGCTACATAGCCTCAGTACCCAATACAGTGCTGTTGGGTATCAAACATCTTCCCTGGCTGCAAGCTCATAATGAATTCCAGGAACATGATTTAAAAGTGCAGCAACTCCTTGGTTTTAAAGCAGTCCTTTTTTTTTTGCCCTTTAGGCCAATATCCAAAACAAATAAAAGGATGTGTTTTTACACCTTTTATCTGAAAAGGGCACCAAAACTACACCTGAGCATCTCTCTACCCTCTAGTTCCAACTTGCATACCCTCCCATTTAGCAGTCAAAAGATCCATCACAATAAAAAAGACTAGGTATAAGCTTTCCAAACTCTGGGTTGTATTCCCAGCTAAAATTTTGTAGCAGCCAGCTCAGAGCCCCCTCCCCTCCCCTCCAAATACGATTTGCAGGTGCCAGTGTTAGACTGGGCTGTACCAAGTTACAAATCACACAGCACCAGGTTATAGTCCAACAGCTTTATTTGGAAGCACTAGCTTTCAGAGCGCTGCTCCTTCATCAGGTGGTTGTGGAGTATAAGATCGTAAGACACAGTGTGATGTAACTGAAATTATATATTGAACAAACAATTCAGGTCTTTTTCAATATATAATTTCAGTTACATCACACTGTAAACCATTGCTATAAATTCTATATCTTACGATCTTCTCCTCCACAACCACCTGAAGGAGCAGCGCTCCAAAAGCTAGTGCTTCCAAATAAACCTGTTGGACTATAACCTGGTGTTGTGTGATTTGTAACTTCTACCCCTTAAATACATACTTGATTATTTTGTTGTTGGTGGGTATGGTATCCCTAAGGGAAGATACCATGGCGTCTGGTTGCTGCTTCAGAAAAAGACAGGCAATCATTTCTATAGAATCCTTATAGTATAGAAACAGGCCATTCATCCCATTGAGTTGCACCAATCCTCTGAAGGGCATCTCACTGAACCCTCACGTCTTTGGGATGAAACAGGAGACATGAGGAGAATGTGCAAACATTGCAGAGACAGCCATCCAAGGCTGGAATCAAACCCAGGGTCCCTGACGCCGTGAGGCAGTGATGCTAATCACTGAGCCATTGTTCTCCCTGAATTCATTGCAGAAAGCACTCCCTTTTATCACCTCACACCACACTCAACTCACATTGCCTTACCCCTTTGCACCCTCCACATCAAGATCTAATGCCTCTCTCTCTCACCACTCAACAGCTGCAAGAATATAAGAACTAGGAGCAGGAGTAGGCTATTGAGGCTCTCAAGCCTGCTCCACTATTTAATACGGTCATGGGGTGACCTCATCTCAGCCTCAACTTCACTTTCCTGCCTACACCCTGCAATCCTTTAACTCATTGCTCATGAAAAACCTATCTTCTCCTTAAAGTTATTCTGTGTCCTGACATCCATTATACTCTGGAATGGTGAATTCCACAGATTCACAACCTTTTGAGAGAAGTTGTTCCTCTTCATCTCTGTCTCAAATCCACCAACCCTTATCTTAACACTATGACTTCTCTTTCTAGATTCCACATGAGGAAACATCCTCCCTACATCTTCATTGTCTATCCCCTTTAGCATCTTAAATACCTCCATTAGGTCTCCTACTAAACTCTAACGATTATGGGGCCTAAACTGCTCAATCTCTCCTCACTAGGCAATCCCCTCATCTCTGGAATTAATCTGGTGAATCTTCACTGAATGTCTCATCTCCCCAATCCTTACCTGTGGTACCCTACAAACACTACTCCCCTTCTCAACAACTCAAGTCTTTTCTCTCCCTCAAATCTCTGGAATTGTTCCACTCATGATCTGAGGCAGTAAAACGGGATCGCATTTGGAAAAACAATTGGGAAGCTCTGTCTTAAACCTCAACAATTTCAGCCACACCTTTGTCCAGGAGCCAAGTCTGAAATCTCACAAGTCTTTGCTGAAGATTGGAATGTCTGTCTGACAGCGAGGTCACCCTTGCTGTACTCCCATCGATTCTCAACAGAGTTGAGGGGAAGGGTAATTGGAACAGGGTTAAACTCTGTTGAGCCAGCATGGAGGTACATGCCATCCTTGAGAGAGAGAGAGAGAGAGAGAGATTGAGAGAGAAAGACATAGATTGACAGACAAACAGAACTCAACAGAGTTGGCCTCCTTTGTTACTGAGTGCGTCATTCGTGAGAAACAAACTACGTGGTTGGATAGGTTAATTTTAAAAAGCACATTTGGCTGAACTATGAACATTATGCTTTTATGAGAATGTCTTTGGCCTGAGATTGAGATAAAATGTGTCTAGCTGGAGGCTGGGGTTATGAATAATAATTGTTCCCATACTTGCAAAGAACTTCTGACCCCTCTTGAGTTGCAGTTGCTTGTTCAACTCACACTGTCCAAAGTGATGTTTAGGTTATTTGACTGACAAATCATTAGGTTCAAATTGTTACTTTGCTGGTGCAAGTCTTGCAAATAATTCATTGTTTGATCATCAGCTAACCCAGTCCCCCATTTGTGCCCATCACCTGAACACAATATGGGTGTTTTTTTCCAATATGAGTGTCAAAGGATGAGGGAGGATCTGATAGAAACTTACAGAATACTGAATGGCCTGGACAGAGTGGATGCTGGAAAGATGCTTCCATTGGCAAGAGACACAAGGATTCAAGGGCAAAGCCTCAGAGTAAAGGCTAATCATCTTTCCTGATAGAGTCATAGAGATGTACAGCACAGAAACAGACCCTTCGGTCCAACCATGACAACCAGATACGCCAACCCAATCTAGTCCTACCTGCCAGCACCCAGTCCATATCCCTCCAAACCCTTCCTATTCATATACCCATCCAAATGCCTCGATAAAGGACTTTTTGCCCGAAACGTCGATTTTCCTGCTCCTCAGATGCTGCCTGACCTGCTGTGCTTTTCCAGCACCACTCTAATCTAGATTTAGAGTAAAAGGAAGATCCTTTAGAACGGAGGTAAGGAGAAACATCTTCAGCCAGAGAGTGATGAATCTGTGGAATTCATTGCCACAGAAGGCTGTGGAGGCCAGGTCATTGAGTATATTTAAAACAGAGAGAGATAAGCTCTTGATTGTCAAGGAGATCAAAGGTTATGGGGAGAAAGCGGGAAAATGTGGTTGAAAAACCCATCAGCCATGATTGAATGGTGGAGCAGACTGGATGGGCCGAATGGCCTAATTTCTGCTCCTATGTCTTATGTCCTATGGTCTCATGGAATGCATCTGACATAAAAACTGCCTGGCAGGATTTAGATCTGAGCTGGATTTATCTCAATAGCCTTGAAGCTATCTTAGTGCAGCAAGACCTTTGGAAAGGAACTGCAGCACTGACAATGCCAGAACTGTTAAGAGTTTATTCGTGTCCAGAAACAGCAATGATGCTAGCCTTACTGCAGAAGTACAGATGGAACTTCATAAAGCTTCCGTGAATTTCTTTCCTTTATTCATTTTTTGGGATCGTTGAGCTTTTCCCATTCTCCTTGAGAAGATGGTATTGGAATGCTCTGTTTTTGAATTGCTGCACTCGGTATGGTGAAGGTGCTAACACAGTATTGTTGGGCAGAAAGGTCCAGGCTTTTGGACCTGTGCAGAGTCAGAAACATGGAAGGATCAGAGGGAAGCCATTCAGCCCATCTTGTCTTTGACTCTTAGGAGGAGTTATCTGACCAGATCCACTCTTCGCCTCCCGGGTCTGTCACCATAGCCCCCGTGTCCAAGTCAGAATGACGTGTCTTGGAGGGAGATCTGGGAGGTGATGGTCTCCCTGTGCACCTTGTCCTGAGAGGTGGTGGACAGCCTGGCTTTGGATGGTGCTGGCGAAGGTCCTCTGATTGGAGGTGGCTGGGACAAGCTGTGGGCAATATTTCTCACCTTCTGCCAAACAAAGACCCAGAAACACAAGGACAGTAACATCAGTGCAGGCCTAGCCACATACCTGTGCCTAGCTATGGAGCCATGAGTTGGGGGAAATGGTGGAGTAGTTTTAGTGAGACTAGAGCTGAAAATGTGTTGCTGGAAAAGCGCAGCAGGTCAGGCAGCATCCAAGGAACAGGAGATTCGACATTTCGGGCATAAGCCTTTCTGAAGAAGGGCTATGCCCGAAATGTCGAATCTCCTGTTCCTTGGATGCTGCCTGACCTGCTGCGCTTTTCCAGCAACACATCTTCAGCTCTGATCTCCAGCATCTGCGGTCCTCACTTTCTCCTTTTACTGAGACTAGTCTAGCAACCTCTCTCCACTCCCTTGTCCCACAAGCCTCATTCCTGATGAAGGGCTTTTGCCCGAAGCATCGATTCTCCCGCCCCTTGGATGCTGCCTGACCTGCTGTGTTTTTCCAGCACCACACTCTCGACTCTAATTTCCAGCATCTGCAGTCCTCACTTTCTCCTAGTAACCCACAAGCCCAGGCATCATATGAAGAATGCATAGTTAAAAAACACTCATCATCTTGCTCCTTCCATTGACCATAGTGGTTACTATTCTTCAGTTCAGGCTGAAACCTTCTCTCTATGTCCTCAACCAACTCAGGGATCTTTTGTGAGGTATGGGGGTGGGGGAGGAGGGGGTGGGGGGTGGGGTGGGTGGAGGGGTCACGAACAGACATTCCAGGGCACATAGGGCCTGCAATATGAATTGAGAGCAAATTCCTCATCAGCTGCTGCCATGAACAAGCACAGATTTCCTGGCTCACCATGTCCTCAATCCATTCACAGGATGAAACTGTAACAGTTCCGTTTTAATGCTTGAATGCTATCCTTTGTGAAATGGATGATGAAAATGCACTGAGTGAGGTGTCTGAATTAACTTCACTCAGGCCGGTATCCTGTCACCAAGCCATCTTTATTTACATGTGCATTGTATTTGACACTGGTCCAGCTCCCTCAGAATCAGCTCTCAGAGTGAACAGAACCTCTTAACGTTCCTGTTTATCTCTGTCAGCCAGGGCTCCCTAACTGGACCAAGTTAACAGCCCCAATCAGGGAACTCATATTCTACGAGTCAAGATTAGAGTGGTGCTGGAAAAGCACAGCAGGCCAGGCAGCATTCAAGGAGCAGGAAAATTGACGTTTCGGGCAAAAGCCCTTAATCAGGAATGAGGTCCACTTGGCTGACCTCGTTACAATCACTACAGCGCCTTTATCAATCACTATAGCGACTTTTATACAAACAAAGCCCAATTATTTTAGACTTGTTCTGTCTTATCCTTGTCCTTGTCCATGGACTGCAACCTGTCCAGTAATCCCAGATTTACACATTGCCATCTAGATGGAGTAGCAACCAAATTCATTCCAATTAAAGAAACAAAGAGTTGGGTATTTAAAAGATTCTGAGCAATACATGAAGCTAACTGTTTCAGACGGCTACAATTAACTTGGAACACAATTACTGCCAAACCAGAATATATTTGTTGACTCTCACAAAAGCCAGCAATGTGGTGTATGAATGTCAGTGCTGCTGTGATGCCAGGTATGTAGACAGTATGTCCCATTAACTGATGGATTAGATCCAGCAACACGCCCATTGAGCTGTTCACAAAACAACACCAGATTATAGTCCAACAGATTTATTGGAAATATAAGCTTTCGGAACGCTGCTCCTTCATCGGGTGGGGTAGGGTCATAGGGCACAGAATTTATAGTTAAAATACAAAGTGTCACACTGGAGAGAGAGAGAGAGAGAGTTGAGAGAGAAAGAGAGAGAGAGCGAGAGAGAGAGCGAGAACCTGCACAGTTTACTGCCTTTGCTGTTTGAATTCGTGTTTTACAGGACATCGGAGGGCATCTGGGAAAATTAAACACTGAAATTCACAACTAATCTTGGAGGAACTGTTGGGTGAAGTTCACAGCACAGAATCAGAGAAGTTAATTGTTGTTTTTAGTCTGTCCAAGAGAAAGGCTGCAGTAGTGAATACAGTGGATTCTTTTTTGATTATATGTTTTTGGAGATAAGTCTCTTGATTAAACATAAAATATAAGCCATAGCTATTAATTTAACCTGGGGCAGTGTTTGTAGAGGAATAAAACGGTGTTATTTTCTGCGTGTGTAGATTGTGAAGGAGCAAAAATGGCCTTTGTAGTGATATGTACTTCTTGTCAGATGTGGGAGTTTAAAGAGAGTTTAAGGGTTACTGCGGATTATATCTGCCATAAATGCTGTTGGATGTGAATCTTATCAGATCAAGTGGATCGATTGGAGAGACAGATAGAAGTGACGAGGAATTTGCAACAGCAACAGTATATAATGAATGGCAGTTATAGGAAGGGGGGAAAGTCTCAGATACCGTCACATAGATGGGTTAACTCCAGGAAGCGTGAGATAGGTCGGCACCTAGGGCAGGAATCTTTTGTGGATATACCCATTTCAAACAGGTATGCTGTTTTGGAAAATCTAGGGGGTGATGGATTCTCAGGGGAACGTAGCACGAACAGCCAAGTTTCTGGTATTGAGACTGGCTCTAATACAACGAGGGGTACATCAGCTTCCAAGAGATCAATTGTGTTTGGGGATTCTGTAGTCTGAGGTACAGACAGACGTTTCTGTGGCCAGCAGAGAAAACGCAGAATGGTATGTTGTTTCCCTGGTGCCAGGATCAAGGATGTCTTAGAGAGGGTGCAGAATGTTCTCACGGGGGAGAGGGGCCAGCAAGAGGTCATTGTCTACATTGGAACCAATGACATAGGAAGGGAAAAGGTTGAGACTCTGAAGGGAGATTACAGAGAGTTAGGCAGAAATTTAAAAAGGAGGTCCTCAAGGGTAGTAATATCTGGATTACTCCCAGTGCTACAAGCTAGTGAGGGCAGGAATACGAAGGTAGAGCAGATGAATGCATGGCTGAGGAGCTGGTGTACGGGAGAAGGATTCACATTTTTTGATCATTGGAATCTCTTTTGGGTAGAAGTGACCTGTACAAGAAGGACGGATTGCACCTAAATTGGAAGGGGACTAATATACTGGCAGGGAAATTTGCTAGAACTGCTTGGGAGGATTTAAACTAGTAAGATGGGCAGGTGGGACCCAGGGAGATAGTGAGGAAAGAGATCGATCTGAGACGGGTAGAGCTGAGAACAGAAGTGAGTCAAACAGTCAGGGCAGGCAGGGACAAGATAGGACTAATAGATTAAACTGCATTTATTTCAATGCAAGGGGCCTAACAGGGAAAGCAGATGAATTCAGGGCATGGTTAGGAACATGGGACTGGGATATCATAGCAATTACAGAAACATGGCTCAGGGATGGGCAGGACTGGCAGCTGACTGTTCCAGGATACAAATGCTACAGGAAGGACAGAAAGGGAGGCAAGAGAGGAGAGGGAGTGGCATTTTTGATAAGGGATATCATTACAGCTGTGCTGAGGGAGGATATTCCCAGAAATACATCCAGGGAAGTTATTTGGGTGGAACTGAGAAATAAGAAAGGGATGATCACCTTATTGGGATTGTATTATAGACGCCCCAATAGTCAGAGGGAAATTGAGAAACAAACTTGTAAGGAGATCTCGGCTATCTGTAAGAATAATAGGGTAGTTATAGTGGGGGATTTTAACTTTCCAAACATCAACTGGGACTGCCATTGTGTTAAAGGTTTAGATGGAGAGGAATTTCCGAAGTGTGTAGAAGACAATTTTCTGATTCAGTATGTGGATGCACCTACTAGAGAAGATGCAAAACTTGACCTCCTCTTGGGAAATAAGGCAGGGCAGGTGACTGAGGTGTCAGTGGCGGAGCACTTTGGGGCCAGCGACCATAATTCTATTCGTTTTAAAATAGTGATGGAAAAGGATAGATCAGATCTAACAGTTGAAGTTCTAAATTGAAGTAAGGCCAATTTTGACGGTATTAGGGAAAACTTTCGAAAGCTGATTGGGGCAGATGTTCGCAAAAAAAGGGACAGCTGGAAAATGGGAAGCCTTCAGAAATGAGATAACAAGAATCCAGAGAAAGTATATTCCTGTCAGGGTGAAAGGGAAGGCTGGTAGGTATAGGGAATGCTGGATGACTAAAGAAATTGAGGGTTTAGTTAAGAAAAAGAAAGAAACATATTTAAGGTGTAGACAGGATAGATTGAGTGAATCCTTAGAAGAGTATAAAGGAAGTAGGAGTATATTTTAGAGGGAAATCAGGAGGGCAAAACGGGGACATGAGATAGCTTTGGCAAATAGAATTAAGGAGAATCCAAAGGGTTTTTACAAATATATTAAGGACAAAAGGATAACTAGGGAGAGAATAGGGCCCCTCAAAGATCAGCAAGGCCACCTTTGTGTGGAGCCACAGAAAATGGAGGAGATACTAAATGAATATTTTGCATCAGCATTTACTGTGGAAAAGGATATGGAAGATATAGACTGTAGGGAAATAGATGGTGACATCTTGCAAAATGCCCAGATTACAGAGGAGGAAGTGCTGGTTGTCTTGAAACGGTTAAAAGTGGATAAATCCCCAGGACCTGATCAGGTGTACCCAAGAACTCTGTGGGAAGCTAGAGAAGTGATTGCTGGGCCTCTTTCTGAGATATTTGTATCATCGATAGTCACAGTTGAAGTGCCAGAAGACTGGAGATTGGCAAACGTGGTGCCACTGTTTAAGAAGGGTGATAAAGACAAGCCAGGGAACTATAGACCGGTGAGCCTGACCTCGGTGGTGGGCAAGTTGTTGGAGGGAATCCTGAGGACAGGATGTACATGTATTTGGAAAGGCAAGGACTGATTAGGGATAATCAACATGGCTTTGTGTGTGTGAAATCATGTCTCACAAACGTGATTGAGTTTTTTGAAAAAGTAATAAAGAAGATTGATGAGGGCAGAGCAGTAGATGTGATCCATATGGACTTCAGTAAGGCGTTCGATAAGGTTCCCCATGGGAGACTGATTAGCAAGGTTAGGTCTCATGGAATACAGGGAGAACTAGCCATTTGGATACAGAAGCGGCTCAAAGGTAGAAGACAGAGGGTGGTGATGGAGAGTTGTTTTTCAGACTGGAGGCCTGTGACCAGTGGAGTGCCACAAGGATCGGTGCTGGGCCCTCTACTTTTGTCATTTACATAAATGATTTGGATGCGAATATAAGAGGTACAGTTAGTAAGTTTGCAGATGACACCAAAATTGGAGGTGAAGCGGGTTACCTCAGATTACAACAGGATATTGACCAGATGGGCCAATGGGCTGAGAAGTGGCAGATGGAGTTTAATTCAGATAAATGCGAGGTGCTGCATTTTGGGAAAGCAAATCTTAGCAGGACTTGTACACTTAATGGTAAGGTCCTATGGTGTGTTGCTGAACAAAGATACCTTGGAGTGCAGGTTCATAGCTCCTTGAAAGTGGAGTTGCAGGTATATAGGATAGTGAAGAATGTGTTTGGTATGCTTTCCTTTATTGGTCAGAGTATTGAGTACAGGAGTTGGGAGGTCATGTTGCGGCTGTACAGGACATTGGTTAGGCCACTGTTGGAATATTGCATGCAATTCTGGTCTCCTTCCTATCAGAAAGATGTTGTGAAACTTGAAAGGGTTCAGAAAAGATTCACAAGGATGTTGCCAGGGTTGGAGGATCTGAGCTATAGGGAGAGGCTGAACAGGCTGGGGCTGTTTTCCCTGGAGCGTCGGAGGCTGAGGGTTGACCTTATAGATGTTTATAAAATTATGAGGGGCATGGATAGGAAAAATGGACAAAGTCTTTTCCCTGGGGCTGGGGAGTCCAGAATCTAGAGGGCATAGTTTAGGGTGAGAGGGGAAAGATATAAAAGAGACCCAAGGGGCAACTTTTTCATGCAGAAAGTGGTGTGTATGAAATGAGCTGCCAGAGGATGTGGTACAATTGCAACATTCAAGATGCATTTGGATGGGTATATGAATAGAAAGGGTTTGGAGGGATATGGGCAGGTGCTGGCAGGTGGCACTAGATTGGGTTGGGATATCTGGTCGGCATGGAAGGGTTGGACCGAAGGGTCTGTTTCCATGCTGTACATTTCTATGACTCTACCTGATGCGAAGTATTGAACAAACCTAGATTGCTGATAAGTCTTTAATCACTTAACTTTGTCCACCCCAGTCCAACACCAGCACCTCCACATCATGTTCATAACAGGCAGAGTACTGACTGTAATCAATCCGGCTTTCCTTGCAAAACCCTGAACATAATGTTCATTGTTAGCTATAATTCAGTGACTGGACAGCACTTGCTAAACAACCACGAGAGTGCTAGGAATTAAACAAGAAAACAATATGTCCAGGCCTTTCTACCTTCAGAAACACAGAAACAAAGAATAGAAACATAGTTTCTGAATGAAGCAAAGGGTCAAGGTCAATTAAATACCTGTTGTTTCTCTATGGTCAATCAAGGCTGGTTTACCAACCAATCAGCAACCCCTACTCATGCTGTATATGTTGTCCTGCTTTCAAAATTGGCATTTTGCATCTGTCCTGATTGGTGGAGGACTGAAAGCTTCAAAAGATGTCTTTTTTTTTAATCAATACTCAAAATTACAGAAAACTAAGGCAGACAGAGTTTGAAATGTTGTGAAATCAGATCTTGGAGAATCAAGTGATAGCAAGGCGATAAATGTGGGCTGACTTCCCAAAACTATAGAAACAAAGGGCCCACACGTTGCAAGAGTAGGATTCCCTATAAGTGACACTACAGTTGGAAGTGAATATAAAATACAAGGTGACTGGTTAATAAATAATTTAGCTGAAAATGTGTTGCTGGAAAGGCGCAGCAGGTCAGGCAGCATTCAAGGCGCAGGAGAATCGACGTTACGAGCATGAGCCCAAACGTCGATTCTCCTGCTCCTTGGATGCTGCCTGACCTGCTGCGTCTTTCCAGCAACACATTTTCAGCTCTGACCTCCAGCATCTACAGTCCTCACTTTTTCCTAATAAATAATTTAACCAGTTTACCACAGAAAATACCACTGAAACTACCAACAAGCCAGACTGGAGGTTGGCAAGGAATGTAGTAGCAGATTGTGGAAGCTTACAACATGATAATTTCACCTGGGAATAAACACTACATGGGCCAAGAGTTTATTTTATAGTAGTTAAAACCTATGCTATATATCATGGGCATTGTTGATAAGGGTGATAGAACAGAGTGAGGACTACAATGTTACAACTGCAGAGAAGGTGCACAAAGAGCAAGATCAACATTAAATTTAAAATTTGAAATTTGAGAACTATCTATGTGGTTGAGGCTCCATCAACTATAATCATGGCTGACTTTGCAGGATTGAATAAGGAGGCCTCAAGTAACTGCTTAGTAGATGCCAGTCTGCTTTGGGTCAACTCATGGTGATTCCTTCTCCCAAATGTCTTGCTGCTCCCATTTCTCTTGATACTGAGGCACACCCCCATGGCACAGTTGGCTGGGTGTAGACACCAATTGCTGTCCCATTTTCCAACTGGTTGTTCTTCTTGGCTGAATTGTGGCTGATAGGAACCCTATCACAGGCAAGCCCAATCATGTCTTTAACGGACAGGCGTACATACTTTCCATCACGTCTCATCAGATAGCGATCAAGAATGAGAACCCTGCCTAATATAATTGACAAAAGAACCAGAGGAAACACAGGGACAGTTTTTCTTCGGGTGGGCGGCACGGTGGCACAGTGGTTAGCACTGCTGCCTCACAGCGCCCGAGACCCGGGTTCAATTCCCGACTCAGGCAACTGACTGTGTGGAGTTTGCACGTTCTCCCCGTGTCTGTGTGGGTTTGCTCCGGTTTCCTCCCACAGTCCAAAGATGTGCGGGTTAGGTGAATTGGCCATGCTAAATTGCCCGTAGTGTTAGGTAAGGGGTAAATGTATGGGTGGGTTGCGCTTCGGCAGGTCGGTGTGGACTTGTTGGGCTGAAGGGCCTGTTTCCACACTGTAAGTAATCTAAAACAAAATTATGATCTGGAATGCGTTGCCTGATAAGGCAGGGGAAGCAGATTCAAATGTAGTTTTTAGAAAAAGAATTGGGCAAATTCCAAAAAGGGCCAAACTTGATGGGCTATGGGACAAGAAGAGGATTCTTTCTGCAGTGAATGATTCTACCTGATCATTACTCTAGGCTGATCGCAGGATGAAGGGAGGACGCAATGAAGGACTTCCATCAATAGATTGCCTTTTATTTCAAGGGACATCTCAAAATCCTTCACCACCAGAGAAGTCTGGAATGTGGTTGCTGAGGTGCATAGGCAATGATAAACACAGTCTGGCCTGAAACATATTGATGAAGAGAGGCCGCACAAATTGTTTTAAATGGTGATAACTGAGCAATCAAAGTTGGTCAATGCATTGGCAAAAAATCTCCAAGTGCCAAACAGATCCTTCAGGTCCTCTCATGACATTGTGTAGTTCCTCATGTGATAGACAGCCTCCCCTCCTCTGAAATTAGATCTTTAATACTTACGTCAAACACCAGAACATGGAAGATGAGGCTTACATTAACATCTTGCTCAGAGGAGCACCTCTGACAATGCGGCAGTTCTTCATTACTGCAAAGAAATTCGTGCATCTGAGTCCAAGTCTGGAAATATGGCTGAAATCTGTCTTCTTACTCAAAGGCAAGAGTGTTAGTGTGAAGGGAAGGCCAGAAGCACCCAGTTAGATGTCCACACCTTTGCTCTAGATCAGCCAACTCAACAAAGATTCAAAACCGACTTGTAAAGGAAAATAGCTTTCTTATAACACCATAGTTCGGTTCCTGTGCAATCTTGCTTTATGAGAAAATCATGCAATGCCAGCACCATGTAAACTAATGGGACGGGAATCCTGTTATAACCAATACAGGTCAGGGATGTTCATATTCTACAAATATCAGGCCAAATTCGGCAATCGTGTTGTAGCCAAGTTATGTTGTAGAAACACGTGCTATAGGAAAACCACCTGTACAATATATACTTTCGCTGGACTTGGGCATCACTTGCGAGGCCAGTTTTTGTTGCCCATTCTTAACCACCCTTGAGTTGATGACTTGCTAGAACCAGTTTACAGGGCAGTTAAGACTCTGTGATATCGTTGGCCTGATGTCACATGTAGGCCAGGTAAGGATGGCAGATTTCCTTCCCAAAAGGAGCATTAGTGAACCAGATGGGTTTTTACAGATGGGGGAGTTGGAACTGATTGGCATTAGGTAATAGAACTGGTGCAGGCATGAAGGGCTGGATGGCCTCCTTCTACACTGTAACAATTTAGTGTTTCTATGATTGGCTTTCTGTTCCAAAGGCCTAGAACCAACATGATGGGCCAAATGGCTCCCTACTATAACTCTGAGTGCACTTTTATACTGTTATCACAGGGCTGGAGTTCTTTAGAGAACAGAATCACCACAGTATGGAAGGAGGCCATTTGGCCCATTGAGTCCATGCCAATCCTCAGAAAAGCATCCCATCTCACCCCACCTATTCTGCTCCTGCATTTCCCATGGCTAATCCACCTAGCCTGCACATCTCTGGACACTATGGACAATTTAGCACAGCCAATTCACCTAACCTGCACATTCCTGGACACTATGGGACAATTTATCATGGCCAGTTCACCTAACCTGCATATCTTTGGACTGTGGGAGGAATCGCACACAGACACAGGGAGAATGTGCAAACGCTGCACAGACAGTTGCCTGAGGGTGATATCGAAACCGGGTTCCTGGTGCTGTGAGGTAGTAGTGCTAACGACTGAGCCACTGTGCCACCCCTTCTTGCATTTTGGTTCTCACTCACTCAGGGGAATACTCTGAGAGTTTGGCTTACATTCTATCTTTCTGTTAACATTTTAGTTGCTCTGTTACTTAAAGCTAGCGTGATCCTCAATGGACATCAATCATTATGCTTTGACTCTGAATTTGGATAGAAGTGATTAGGCTTCATTTACACTTTAGATTCCAGTCCTAAATTTACAATGACTAACTCCCTTCTTTCCTTCCTGGCTTTGGAGGAATAACTGGTTTCAATTGGCAGGAGCAGGAATAAGAGAGGATTTAGCCATTGTCACATACATAAAGCTTTAGGCCAAGGTACTGCCTAAAGGTACTGGTGACATTCCTCTCACCAGTGGGATAGGGCAGCTCTCCAGCCCAGTTTGTTCAGTGTGTTTGGTGCTCGCAAGGGTTACAGAGGTCCTTCCAATGTTTTAACTGATAGCAAGACCATAGCCACCTGCAGACACTGAAGACGTGCTGAGCTCGCTGGATGAAACAAGTCAAGGTTTATCTATTGCAGCCACAGCCACAGCCACCTGTCCACTGCACTGCAAGGTATCTTGGCAATCTTCCCAATGAGGAAGAGCTGTGCAGACAGGGCTTGGTTCCGCTCACACAGAACACAATGCAAGGCGTGAGTTTTGTTGAAACGTTTCACCTTGTTAGTCATGTGCAACAAGTAGATGGAGAAAGACACCTCCAGGAGAAAGAATTGTCACATGACTTCATGAGCAGAGGTGAGGCTAATCTCTGCGTTCTGTGTGGGATCCTTCAAGGCTGAAGTGATCCAGTGTGGATTGGGACAGCCAATTCTCATGTCTACTGGAAGGGTCTTGTTGTGGAAACAAGATGAAGTTTAATGCATTATTACAACATGTTTACACGCATTTTTGTTTTTTTATTCATTCACAGGAAATGGCATCACTGGCTAGGCAGCATTTAGAGTCATTGAGTCATACAGCATGGAAACAGACCCTGCGGTCCAACTCATCCACGCCGACCAGTATTCCTAACCTAATCTAGTCCCATTTGCCAGCACTTGGCCCATTTCCCTCTAAACCTTTCCTATTCATATACCCAACCAAGGGCAGTTAAGAGTCAACCATATTACTGTGGGTCTGGAGTCACATTAGGCCAGACCATGTAAGGATGGCAGTTTCCTTCCCTAAAGGACATTAGATTAGATTACTTACAGTGTGGAAACAGGCCCTTTGGCCCAACAAGTCTACACTGACCCGCTGAAGCGCAACCCACCCATACCCCTACATTTACCCCTTACCTAACACTATGGGCAATTTAGCATAGCCAATTCACCTGACCCGCACATCTTTGGACTGTGGGAGGAAACCGGAGCACCCGGAGGAAACCCACGCAGACACGGGGAGAACGTGCAAACTCCACACAGTCAGTCACCTGAGGCAGGTGATTAGTGAACCAGATGGGGTTTTCCCCAACAATCAACAATGGTTTCATGGTCATCATTAGATTCTTAATTTCAGATTCTATTTTATATTGAATTCAAATTCCACCATCTGCCCCAGTGGGATCCTGGAGTATTATCTGGATTAACAGTCCAGTGTTAATACCACTAGGCCACTGCCTCTTCATAAATGTGAAGTCTGAAATTGCTGGAAAAACTCAACCGGTCTGGCAGCATCTGTGCAAAGAAAGCAGAGTTAATGTTTCAGGTCACTGAAGAAGGGTCACTGGACCTGAAATGTTAACTTTGCTTTCTCTCCATTGATGCTGACAGACCTGTTGAGTTTCTCCCACAATTTCTGAATTTCTTTCTGATTTCCAGCAGTTCTTTGGGTTTTTTTTGATGACCTATATTACATGGGATGGTTGGGTTTCTTAAACAGCATCTCCAAAACCCACGAACATTCTCATCTGGAAGGACAAGAGCAGCAGACACACAGAGACAGTGTGTTGGGACCGTGATTATTCACAATTCACATGGATGATTAGGAGTTAGGAACCTTGGTAGAGTGTCAAAGTTTGTGGATGACTCTAAGATGAGTGGTAGGTCAAAGTGTGCAGAGGACTGCGAAACCTTGCGGGAGACATTGAAAGGAGAAAGTGAGGACTGCAGATACTGGAGATCAGAGTTGAGAGTATGGTGCTGGGAAAGCACAGCAGGTGATTGGTCTTTTCCTGTAATTAAGGCTGTACTATCTCTTAAAAAAACATAAATAATGTGTAATGTTCAAATGCAATTGCGCAACTTCACCACGGAGCACAGAAGCCTTAACCTCTGTGTTGCTGGGCAGAATTGCGCCAAGGTGCCTTAATTCAATAAACTAATGACCCTTGCTTTTGTACAGATCGTATTCCGTTGTTTTTTTTGACCGATCTCAAACCAAGAGGCCCCTCTTGAGGGGTCTAGATCTTCATTGATTCTCCTGCTCCTCGGATGCTGCCTGACCTGCTATGCTTTTCCAGCACCACACTTTCAAAAGGGACATTGATAGTTTAAGTGAGTGGGCAAAGGCCTGGCAGATGGAGTACAACATGAAATGTGAAGTCATTGATTTGGTAAGAATAACAGTAAAAAGGACTATTAATTGAATGGTAAACAGTTGCAGCATGCTGCTGTGCAGAGGGACCTGGGTGTCCTTGCGCATGTATCACAGAAGGTTCGTTTGCGGGTGCAACAGGTAATTAAAAAGGCAAATGGAATTTTGTCCTTCACTGTTAAAGGGATTGATTTGAAAAGCAGGGAGGTTGTGTTACAGCTGTACAGCGTGCTGGTGAGGCCACACCTGGAGTACTGTGTGCAGTTTTGGTCTCCTTACTTGAGAAAGGATGTACTGGCACTGGAGGGGGTGCAGAGCAGGTTCACTAGGTTGATTCTGGATTTAAAGGGGTTGGCTTATGAGGAGAGATTGAATAGATTGGGATTATGTTCATTAGAATTAAGAAGAATGAGGGGGCGATCTTACAGAACCATCTAAAATTATGGAAGGAATAGGTAAGATAGAAGTAGAGACGATGTTTCCACTGGTGGGTGAAACTAGGGCAAGAGGGCGTAGCCTCAGAATAAGGGAGAGTGATTTAGCACTGAATTGAGAAGGAACTTCTTCCCCCAGAGGATTGTGAATGTATGGAATTCCCTGCCGAGTGAAGTGACTGAGGCTTCCTCATTGAATGCTTTTAAAGCTAAGATGCTTTTTTGAACAAAAAAGGAATTAAGGGTGATGGTGAGTGGGTGGGTAAGTGGAGCTGAGGCCAGGGAAAGATCAGCCATGATCTTACTGAATGACGGAGCAGGCTCAAGGGCCCACATGGCCTACTCCTGCTCCTAGTTCTTATGTTATGTTCTTATGAAAAGCACCACCTTCAAGGGTCTCTCTAAACTCCATTCCTCTTGAAACTAAACAGGCCCAATCACGATGAAGCTTCTCCCAACCGACTACCACATAAGAAAGGGGGTAACTGACATGCTCTTCATTCTCTCAAGGGTTGTGTCCATCACAGGCAGATCCACCATTTGTTGCCTGTCCCTAATTGTCCCTGGACAGAGGGGCTTGCCCAGCCATTTCAGAGGGCGGTTAATAGTCACCTAGTGTGCTGTGTCACATGAGGCCAGTAGGTAAGGATGGCAGATTTCATTCCTTAAAGGACATTAGCGAGACTGGTGGGAGTTTTGCCAAATTTAATGACAGTTTCATTGTCGCTACAACTGAAATTAACTTTTCAATTCCGGACCTGATGGCTGAGTTTAAATTCCACCAGCTGCTTTAGCAGGATTTGAACCGATGCCCCAGATTATTAGAGTCAAGAGTGTGGTGCTAGAAAAGCACAGGTCAGGCAACATCTGAGGAGCAGGAAAATGGACAGTTTGGGCAAAAGCCCTTCACATCAGGAATGAGAGCTTTTGCCCAAAACATCGATTCTCCTGCTCCTCGGATGCTGCCTGACCTGCTGTGCTTATCCAGCACCATATTCTTGACTCTAATCTCCAGCATCTGCAGTCCTCACTTTCGCCCCAGAGTATTAGCTTAGGTGTTTGGATTGCCAGTGCTGTCATGTTACTACTATGTTACTGTCTTCCTCTGGTCAACCCTTCATCCACCCATTTTAATTACAACACAACAGGATGTTTTGGAATGTATTAGAATGGGGAGGATAAGGATGGGTGAATGGACCAGAGTGATGGCTGAAGAAGATTGGAGGATTGCTAGAAGGAATAGATTTTTCGGAAGTTTTTGAAGGTGGGGAGAAAGAGGTAGTGAGTTATGGTAAGATTGAGATTGAGGAGAGTGGTGAAGCAAGACATAATTTGGCTGAAGGGGCAACACCATTTGCAGCTTTTCAAAACCTACTTGTTGCCTCAAAATGGGATCAACCTTTTTACTTGGTGAACGTTCCTTAACTCTGTGATACAGGTTGTTTGTCATTCCAGTGACAATCCTCCATGGTCTCACTACTTCCTCTGTCTGTCATCTGCTCCAATCCTAAGACCCTCAGGAATCTCTGCGTTCCTCAATGTTGTTATCTGATATTCCCCTATTTCAATCACTCTCTGCCAGTGGGGGAGGGGCCAGGTCTTCATGTACCTGGAGAAAGTTCCCTCAGTAAAAAGTGAGGTCTGCAGATGCTGGAGATCAGAGCTGAAAATGTGTTGCTGGTTAAAGCGCAGCAGGTCAGGTAGCATCCAAGGAACAGGAAATTCGACGTTTCAGGAAAAAGCCCTTCATCAGGAATCACCTTAACCTCCTTCCACCTATCGCATTTCCAAACGCCCCTCCCCCAAGTCCCTCCTCCCTACCTTTAATCTTAGCCTGCTTGGCACATCTTCCTCATCCTGAAGAAGGGCTCATGCCCGAAACGTCAATTCTCCTGCTCCTTGGATGCTGTCTGACCTGCTGCGCTTTTCTAGCAACACATTTTCAGCTTCATGTAGCTGGGCCTCAGCTGCGGAGTACTGCACGCACCCTTTCATCCTTTAACGCACTCCTTAAAATCTATCTTTTTGACTCTACCTTCTTGTCATCGGTACCGAAGTGTGGCTCGATGTCCCGTTTTGTGTGAATGCTGCACCTACACAGGGCCCTGGGATATTCTGGTAAATTAAAGGTAAATAAAATCAAGTTGTTCCTGTCATTGTCAAGAAAGGTTTTTATATGACTCCTTTGGAACATTTCTGCCTCTGCGAAGTCGGACATAGAAATACAGAACTGTTACAGTACACAAGGAGGCCATTCAGTCCATTGTGGCCGTGCTAGCTGTCCGGATGGGCAATTCACCAACTAGCATTCACCCCATAACTTAGCACAGTCTTCCTTTTCAAATAACCTTTTAACTCCCTCCAGAAGACCTCATTTGAACCTCCACCCCACTCCCAGGCAGTGTATCCCCTCGCACTAATTTTCCAAAGTTTTAGACCACTGAAGCATCCATCATAGCATTTGGATCTCATGCAGTGTCTATGAGTGGCAGTCTGATGTACCCCATCCCCAAGCACCCATGCTAAGAAGCTGCATTCTCAGAGGGCACTCAGTCTTTGGCACTCCACACAACTGAATCATGTATGACAGAGTGGCTCACAGAGCCAGGGACCCAGGTTCGATCCCAGCCTTGGGCAACTGCGTCTATGGAGCTTGAGTATTCTCCCCATGTCTGTACAGGCTTCCCCCCACGATCCAAAGATCTGCAGATTAGGTGGATTGGGCGAAAGTGAGGACTGCAGATGCTGGAGATTAGAGTCGAGAGTGTGGTGCTGGAAAATCGTTTGCGATCCTGTTGGGGTGATATTGTGGAATGCCACATAACCTATCAACCAAACAGGCAGAATCCCTATAGTACAGGTGAAACATTGGAATATAGCGCAGGAAAGGACTGAAATTGGAAAATTAGTCACCTTGGAAATTTGAAAAGAAAAGTCAATGTCCTTTTCTTCTCTGTCTTATTGACAAAGTTCAGAGAAATATTGTTGATCAAAATGTTAGGT
Organism: Hemiscyllium ocellatum; assembly: GCF_020745735.1. Lineage (NCBI taxonomy): Eukaryota > Metazoa > Chordata > Chondrichthyes > Orectolobiformes > Hemiscylliidae > Hemiscyllium > Hemiscyllium ocellatum. The sequence goes on along the minus strand of NC_083419.1, from coordinate 12,885,259 downwards.
ATCTTTTGAAAAGCAGGAACAGAAAACGGGAAAAGAGGGTTTGTATTTCTATCAAGCACGCGACATTAAGCTCCAATGAATGACTTGCAAAGTGTTGCAACACAGGAAAAAGCGCCACATGCCATACCCCTTAGTAATACAATAAACGATTAGATTATCTGGTTAAGCATTTATAGCACACAATATTGCGTGGGAAAACTACTGGCAAGGATGACTCAAAGAAGGGAATATGAACAGGTTCAGCGAGTGGCAAAACCCTGACAGATGGAACCTGATGTGTGGAAACTGACATTCTGCACAAGAGGAATGGAGGGACTGACTATTATTTAAATTGAGAAAGACTCCAGAAAGCTATGACACAGAAAGGTTTGATGTGGAGATGCCGATGTTGGTCTGGGGTGAACAAAGTCAGAAGTTCCTCTTTCACCAGGTGAAGGATCAGCGCTCCGAAAGATTGTGATTTCACATATCAACCTGTTGGACTATAACCTGGTGTCATGTGACTTCTGACAGAAAGATTTGAGTGTCCTCACCCATGAATCACAAAAAGCTAGCATCCAATTTCAGGGAATGGCAGAAACAAATTTGGGAGCTTTTGTTAAAATTATCCAGGGCATGAGTCAGAGCACAACTGGAATACGATGCACAGTTTTTGTCCCCTTACCTCTGAAAAGATATCCTGGCACTGGAGGCAGTCCAGAGAAGGTTCAAAAGGCTGAGACCAGGTGTGAAGCAACTGTTTATAATAGGTTCAGCCTGTACTCATCAGAGTTTAGGAGAATGAGAGTTGACCTTATTGAATCATATAGGTTCTTCGGGGTCTTGACAGGGTAGATTGAGTTAGAGGAAAGGTTGTTTCCCCATGTGGGAAAGTCAAGGACCAGAGGGCGTCATCACAGAGTAAAGAGTCACACACTTAAGACACAGATAAGGAGGAATTTCTTCTCTCAGGGATTAGTGAGTCTGTGGAATTCTTTGTCACAGAGCGCTGTTGAGGATGGGTCATTAAGTATATTTAAGGCTGAGACTGACAGATTTTTAATCTGTAAGGGAGTCAAGGGTTAAGCCGAAAAGGCAGGAAAGTGAGCTGGAGATTGTCAAACCAACCATGAATGGCAGTGCTAGATGGGCTGAATGGCCTATTTCTGCTCCTATGCCTTATGGTCATTGACCAGAACACCAGAGCAAATTGCTTTGCTCGCTTTGAAAATGTGCCATGGGATCTTTTACGTCCTGCTGCTGAGGGGGTCTCAGTTTAATGTTTTATCTGAAAAACAGCACCTCCAACAGTCCAGGGACAGGACTGCATCAGTAAGCAGCATGGGCTGCACAATGGAGTGGGCTTTGAAGGCCTCACTTTCCAATTCAGAGGAGGAATGCTTCCAAATCTAATAAAAAGTTAAAATTCCTGTTTGAATCAACCCTTGCTCCTATCCAGGAACAGTTCTGTCTCCTCGGTACGCTACAGCTGACCAACTGCTTTGGAAGGGTAGTCAATATTAACACAAGCCTGGCAGGAAAGCATTGCCCAGCATAGTCCCAAGACAAGAGACTGTGGAACAATGCTGTCCTTGTTCAGCTAGGATAGTGGAATAGACACACAGGGGCCATAGCTGTCTAACTGCCAAGCTCGAGTGTACACTTCCTCTTTGTCTCAGTCCTTTTACAACACTCTTTGATAATCAAACCTGTGACAAATCCTTTGGTCACCTGATCTAACAGCCCCTTTTGTGGCTCAGTACCAAATAATGCCTGATAGTATCCCTCCTGTGAACTCACTTGGATCTTTCTTGCTCCATTAAAGGTGGCTACATGATTGCAACTTGTTGATATTGCGTACAGGACTAACTCGGGTAAATAGTTCAGTTTTGTTATGATCATGAAGGGCATGGAGAAGAAGGGGATAGGAAGCAGCTGTCCCTCATAGTTGAAGGGTCAGTAACGAAGGGGCATATTTTTAAGGAAAGGGAAAGGAAATTTAGAGGGGATTTGAGGGAAACTTCTTTCATCCTGAGGGTGGAGGGAATCTGGAATACATGGCATGGGGGAAGTGTGTTCGGTAGGGGCAGGAAACACCACAAGCTTTTAAAAGGAACACGTGAACGAGGCTTGGGGCTAGGACAGTGCAGATGGGCCAAAGGGCCTTGTCTGTGCTATATGACTCGATGAGCTTGCAGTCAAACCCCACATGTTTGTCACCTAGTGATCTCTGCCCGATCAGGGCACTTAAACTGATCCTATACATTGGCTGACAGTGTCAGTCACATCTCGTTCACGTTTAAGATGTGATTCTTTCACCGGGACTTCAATTCACTTGGTTAAATATGTCTCGCACTTGAAAAGTATTCTATAATTTTCCATTCACCCGGGGAGAAAGCAGAGAATGGAAACTGTAATCAAAAAAAAACTGCTCCACTAAATGGATTCACAGACGCTGCAATTAAGATAAACCAACCCAAGTTACAGAAATATATATTTACATTTCCATGAGTCAGCTTTTTTTTGCAGACTTTACCTCGTGTGTATCTGTAGATACTTACAACACCCTCAAATATTGTTGCAAATGCCTGCAAAAAGACTAATATCAAAAACAGGTCAGGCAGCATCTGAGGAGTCAGAAAATCGACATTTCGGGAAACATCCTTCATCAGGAAACTGGATATTCCTGATGAAAGGCTTTTGCCTGAAACGTTGATTCTCCTGCTCCTTGGATACTGCCTGACCTGCTGTGCTTTTCCAGCACCACACTTTTGACTCTAATCTCCAGCATCTGCAGCCCTCACTTTCGTCCCAGTATCAAAAGCAGCTTCGAAAGGGTTTTGTGACATTCTAACTCAAGACAAACAAACCATTCGTTGTTCTGAAGAAGATTCACTGGTCTCGAGACATTAACTCTGTTTCTCTCTCAATAGCAGCTGCTGGACCTGCTGGGTTTTTCCAGCACTTCCTGTTTTTTGAGCTCAATCTCTTAACCTGGAGAGGCTGGACCATGTCATCAACAAGACTACACGTTTGATCAATACACATCAGATATAAAGGTGGGCACATCGCTCACTGGAGTTCAGAAGAGTGAGAGGTGATCGCAATGTAACATACAGGATTCTTAAGGGACTTGACAGGGTCAATGCTGAGAGGGTGTTGCCCCCTCATGGGGATTGTGCAGGACCAGAGGGCATAGTCTCAGAATAAAGGGGCACCAACTGAAGACTGGGAGGAGGAGGAATTTCTTCCCGCAGAGGGTTATGAGTATTTGGAACTCCTTGGCACAGGGAGCTTTTAGGGGCAGAGTCCATGTGTGTGTTTAAGGCTGAGATAGATTCTTGATCAGTTGGGGAATCACGGGAAAGGGCAGGAAAATGGATATGAGGAAGGTCTGATCAGCCACGATACTATTGAATTGCAAAGCAGCTTGAGGAGCTGAATGGCCTCCTCATGTTCATATTTCTTTGTGGTCGTCTGGTCTTAATTCTGAGATCAATCATAAACATTGCTGGAGAAACTCAGCAGGTCTGGAACCATCCACGAAGAGAGAGACAGAGTTTCAGGTCCAGTGAGTCCTCTTCAGTTCAGTCCTGAAGAAGAGTGACTGGACCTTAAACACTAACTCTGTTTTCTCTCTCCACAGACCTGCTGGGTTTCTGCATCAATTCCTGTTTCTGTTTCAGATTTCCAGCATCTGCAGTGTTTTGGATTTTTATTTTTGTTGAGGGCAGAAATCACAACTGTGTTCAATGTACCAAATGCAGGGAATCGCATGTGCCCCCTCAGGCACTAATCCCTGTTTATTTGATCATTCTAAAAAATGTAAACATAGTTTGCAAGCTGGCATCAACTGGATATTCCAAGTTCCTCCAGTGGTGAGGTGGGCATGGGGGAGGGGATTGGCTATGCTTATTATCTGGTTCCCTTTAAATGACGTTAATCTCGGCCTCAACGGCCACTTCTGCCTTCACATTCCAGAGACCTTCAAAATAAAGCTCCTCTAACTTCCTGCTCGGTTCTCTCAGGAACGAATAGAAACCGGTTCTCTCACACAGCCGATGTGCCAAATAACAGGAACACTCTCAGAAAGTCTTTCATTGTTCAATGAACCATTGTTAGATTCCTGTTAACCACCTCTGTACCAGAGAAAATAGGTCCAACATTGCTTTATTCCCTCACAGGAATGTGAGGGTCACTGGTACAGCCTGCTTTCCAAGATGGCGTCAGTGGGACTTGGCGGAGGGAGGCGGTGCCAGTGGGGATAGGTGCTTGACGCTGAACACATGGTGGCAGCAGCAAGTTGGCCAAGTCAACAGTGTCAGTGTTGGTGGGCCTAGCGCAAGATGCATGGTGGTGGTGGTTAGCCTAGGCTGGTGGGAAGTCAGAGGAGCCCACGGAGGCAATATTGTTGTGGCCCGTAACAAGAAGGAAATCTGAAGATAAACTTACTTGCTTTTGTCTTTGGCTTTACATTCTTGCTTTATTTTCTCTGCTTCAAGATGGCGCCAGACAGTGCTGACACTAAGCAACATTTTTCACTGTATTTGTAATACAGGTGGCAATAAATACATCTAATCTAATCCGTTTCTAAATTCCCTTGAATGGAGTGCTTTGTTAAGGCCATTATTGGAGGGCAGTTAAGAATCAACCATATTGTTGTTGATTCGGAATCCTATTTAGGCCAGACCAGGTTCCTTCTGCTAAAGCATATGGTGAATCAGATGGATTTCAAACCAGAGGATAGTTTCACAGTCACCATTAATTACTTAGACCACCTTTTAATTTCAGATTTTATAAATTCCATTTAACCTCCACCAACTGCAGTTTGAATCTATATCCCCATATTAGCCTGGTTCCCTGGATTGCTAGATTAGTGACACCACTAGGTTGCCATCTCATGTAGGCCTAGATGTAATTGCATTCTCATGTTATTTTAGATTAGATTACTTACAGTGTGGAAACAGGCCCTTTGGCCCAACAAGTCCACACCGACCCGCTGAAGCGCAACCCACCCATACCCCTACATTTACCCCTTACCTAACACTACGGGCAATTTAGCATGGCCAATTCACCTGACCTGCACATCTTTGGACTGTGGGAGGAAACCGGAGCACCCAGAGGAAACCCACGCAGACACGGGGAGAACGTGCAAACTCCACACAGTCAGTCGCCTGAGTCGGGAATTGAACCCGGGTCTCAGGCGCTATGAGGCAGCAGTGCTAACCACTGTGCCACTGTGCCGCCCACGGTCAAATTTACTGAGCCCTTTCCACGGTGGGTCTCAAAGTGCGGTCTGTGGACCACAGTGTCCCCAGTATGGTCCAAAACTCACTGACCCACAACACTGTACACAAGAGAACTAGCCAGAACCAAGATCAGACACTGAGCCAGTCTTGGGCCTAAGGCATGATAGAAAGAACAGGCTTGAAGGCCCAAGCGGCTACTCCTGCTCCAAATTCATATCTTCCTGTGAAATTCCAAGATCTCCAGTGAAAGGGAAAAACTCCTGGAAATCAGTCTGCAATTTTCTGCTTCAAAAATCTGCTTTCTTCTTCTGGTCATTACTGGTGAAGGGCTTATACCCGACTCTCCTGCTCCTCAGATGCTACCTGACCGGCTCTGCTTTTCCAGCACCACACTCTTTGACCCTGACACTTCAGCATCTGCAGTCGCCACTTTCTCTCCTCTTTCCCCTGGTGCCAAGTACCACATATCTTCACCGTCTTCACCATTTCATTGGATACTGGGGCTCAGGGACTTTTACAGGGGGATGGTATCAGCGAACATGGTAGACACAGGAGCGATAGACCAGGCATGGGACCTTCTGTATTTCATAACATCCCTGTCTACATTCATTCCTATTTTCTCCACTATTCAGAAATTATCAGGATGGGCAGGAAACATCTCAATTGAAATATGCCAAATTATTTTTCTTTGTTTATCTACTTGTGGGATATGGGACACGGGCATCACTGGCTGGGCCAGCATTTATTACCCGTCTCTAGTTACCCCTTGGGAAGGTGGTGGTGAGCTGCCTTCTTGAAGCGCTGCAGTCCATGTGCTGGAGGTTGACCCACAATGCCCTGAGGGAGGGAATTCCAGGAGTTTGACCCAGCGACAGTGAAGGAACAGTGATATATTTCCAAGCCAGGACAGTGAGTGGAGGGGATCTTGCAGGTGGTGGTGTTCCCATGTATCTGCTATCCTTGTCCTTCCAGATGGAAGTAGTTGTGGATATGGAAGGTGCTGTCTGAGGATCTTTGGTGGGAATGCTCAACCCACCAATTTAAGGGCTTCTTCAAGAGGATGTAACTTCTTCTTTACAGCTGTGCATCATTTCCCCAGAGGTAAAGCTAATATTTGGAACTTGCTGTGCGGGGAACCTTGCTTCTAGCTTTCCAAAGGGCTGCCTGTCAGCACGTGCACACTGGGTGGTAAGGAGTCCAGATCCAGAGTCTGTACTGCTACCCTGACCAGGATAGGACCACACAGCCCAGAGCAAGCAGCAAGACAGGACTTTCCTTGGCCCAGTCACTCTGGACTAAAACACACCGTGAATTGGAGCTGGAGATCAGGGGAGCCTGTCTTAATGAGGGTTTTACAATCACAGTTCTTACACTTCAATACAAAGCATAAAACTATAGATTATACTGTATTGTTAATGGTACCATCACACTGCAAGCTTACCACTGGCATGAAGAGGGGATGTGGGAACCATTAGCATCTATTACCCAACCCTGGTTGTCCTGAGAAGATGATGGTGAGTCTCCTTCTGGAACCACTGGCTGTTCAGTGGAATTGAGGGGTCAGTACGGGACAACCATGTTGGTGAGGGAGCCCTCATTCCTGATGAAGTGCTTTTGCCCAAAACGTTGATTTTCCTGCTCCTCGGATACAGCCTGATCTGCTGTGCTTTTCCAGCACTAATCTTGACTCTAATATCCAGCATCTCCAGTCCCCACTTCCACCATGTTGGTGTGGGACTGCAGTCACATATGAGGAAGATGGGTTTTGATTGAAAAGGCTACCAGCCCTTCCCCTGAAGCTCACAAATGAACCTTCTTGTTTCTGATGACAATCGCACATCCTCATGCTCATCCCTCCCAGTGACAGCTTTTGATGTCAACATTTTCGTTGATGCCAGATTTGGGCGGAGGGTAAATCAGGGACACAAGTCCAAATTGACCCTGAAATGAAGCGTGGACTGCCAACCCTGACTCGATGTACTCCTGGAGGAAGGACTTGGGTCAGTCTGAGATCTCAGTGTCAGAGGTCGCAAATTTGAGACAGAGATGAGGAAGAATTTCTTTTCTGAGAGAGTAGTGAATTTGAGGAACTTTTTTTTAACCACAGAGGGAGTTGTGTATGCTGGGTAGTTAAGCTTATTCAAGACTGAGATAAACAGACTTTTAATCATCAAGAGTTGTGATGAAAAGGCAGGAAAGTCAAATTGAGGATTACCAGATCAGACATGATCTTATTGAATGGTGGAACTGACCTGAGGGGCTGAATGGCCTGCTTCTGTTCTACACCTATGATCTTATCACACACCTCACTGCCACCATGGTGACACAGTCGTTGCCATGGTGCCTGCCTTCCCGCAGCCAATCGGAAAGCCAACAGACCCTTCACCATTCGATTTGAAGATCCTTGATTTTCTGAAAAGCAGGTTTTTCTTTTCCCCCACACGAATATCTTAAAAGCCTTTCCCAGGAGGGTTGGCACCCTGTGGGCTGATTGGGAGTGAGAACGATTGGAAATGTCTGCATTTGGTGGGGATGAAGGTGATAGGTCAGAGAGGAGGGTGGAGTGGATAGGTGGGAAGGAAGATAGGCAGGTGGGACAGGTCATGAGGACGGTGCTGAGCTGGAAGGTTGGAACTGGGGAAAGCTGGGGGAGGGGAAATGAGGAAACTGTAGAAGTCCACATTAGTGCCATGGGGTTGAAGTGTTCCAAGGCGGAAGATGAGGCGTTCTTCCTCCAGGCATTGGGTGGTGAGGGAGCGGTGGTGGAGGAGGCCCAGGACCTCCATGTCCTCGGCAGATTGGGAGGGGGAGTTGAAATGTTGGGCCACAGGGCGGTGTGGTTGATTGGTGCGGGTGTCCCAGAGATGTTCCCTAAAGCGCTCTGCTAGGAGGCGCCCAGTCTCCCCAATGTAGAGGAGACCGCATCGGGAGCAACGGATACATGCTTGCATTTTATGAGGATGTTTGAAAGCACTCATGTGAGGGACATTAAGAGTGCCAGGTAAATACATGCTGCTGTTGTTGCAGTCAGGAGATTGTAGGCAGTAAATTGCAGTTGGCACTGATGCCAGGCAAACTTTGCTAACAGCTTATCAAAATACCAGTGACCTTCTGTAAAATCTCAAAGTGCAACTGCTTCCCGCCAAGTCTACACAGAGCAACAGCCTCCACACCTGTACGCCGACAGTCCATAAAATACAGCCCAGTCCTTAATCAGCACAGGCTTGTACCATACAGCACGAAAGCACTTGTTTATCCCAGCTCCCCTGCCCGTCATGTAATCACAGGGAAAGATTAAAGTACGTGCTGTGAAGCATTGTTTACACATCAGTCAGGAGTTGATTATAAACCATTCACAGCAATGCTCAAGGTCAAACTCAGCACAGGAAAAACAGCCACCTCCTTATTTACTCTGCAGCAGGCATTGGTTCAAAGCAGGCCTCCTCCTAGCTACACTCCACGGCAGTTTTTAATCCACACTGCTGCTGGGCTTTGGTCTGGAGGATAGCAGGGCACAGCTGCTTCATGCATTCCTCCCTCTCAAATCCCTCCATCCCACTTAATCGCAACACATTAAAACCTTCTGTCAGAATCGGAGACAGAGGAATCTCAAAGCGAAAACTGTCTGCAATTTAGCAACCACTGCAGAATTCCTGATCCACAGATTTTGCGGGGACGTTCAAAACCAACCCAGACTTTTTCAGAAACTCGTAAATTGTCTTTTAGAATGTTTAGGGGATGAGTCCAAACAGCAATGTCTCTTTACTTGGAAAGTGAGGCTGACATTTCTTGAAGAATGCAGACATTAGAAATCTGAAACAATCACAGGAAGAAAAAAAAACATAGAAACTGCCGGAAAAGCAGTATCTATGGAGAGAAATCAAAGTTAGCGTCTTGGGTTTCATAGTTTCATAGTAATAGAAGCAGGAGTAGGCCATTTGGCCCATCGTATCTGCTCTGCCATTCATTAACATCATGGCTGATCTATCCATGATCTCAGCTCCTCCTACCTGTATTATCCCCATAAGCCCTTAGTTCCTTTGCACAAACCCAACCAACTGTGTCCTGAATATATTGAATGAAGCTGCCTTTACTGCTTCCTTGGGCAGAGAATTCCATAGATTCACTACTCCCAGGGAAAAGCAGTTCCTCCTCAACTCTGTCCCAAATCTACTCCCCCTAATCTTGAGGCCATGTCCTCTAGCCCTAGTCTCACCCACCAGCGAAAACAACTTGCCTGCCTTATCCCTTCTATAATTTTAAATGTTTCCATAAGATCCCCTCTCCTTCTAAATTCTAGCGAGTACAGCAACTCAACCTCTCCTCAAAGGGTAATCCCCTCATCTCTGGAGTCAACCTGGTGACCCTCCTCTGCACCACCTCCAAAGCCAGTGTATCCTTCCTCAAGTAAGGAGACCAGAACTGCACACAATATTCCACATGCGGCCTCACCAACACCTTGTACAATTGCAGCAGAACCTCCCTGCTCTTAAATTCAATCCCTCTCACAATGAAAGCCAATATTCCGTTTGCCTTCCTGATTACCTGTTGCACCTGCAAATCAATTTTTAGTGATTCACAAACAAGCACTCCGAAATCCCTCTGCACAACAGCACACTGCAATCTTTCACCATTTCCAAAACATTCTGACCAGGTTGGGTGAGCCTTCCTCAGAACAGAGAGTGCAGGAGAAATGATTAGATTACTTACAGTGTGGAAACAGGCCCTTCGGCCCAACAAGTCCACACCGACCCGCCGAAACATAACCCACCCATACCCCTAACCTAACACTATGGGCAATTTAGCATGGCCAATTCACCTGACCCGCACATCTTTGGAGTGTGGGAGGAAACTGGAGCACCCGGAGGAAACCCACGCAGACACGGGGAGAACGTGCAAACTCCACACAGTCAGTCGCCTGAGACAGGAATTGAACCCGGGTCTCTGGCGCTGTGAGGCAGCAGTGCTAACCACTGTGCCACCGTGCTGCCAAATGTGTCAGGTCAGGCAGCATCTGTGGGTGGAAAAAGACTTAGAGTCCATTATGTCTTGGAAAAATACAGCGGGTCAGGCAGCATCTGAGGAGCAGGATGAAAGGTTTTGGCCCGAACGTTTGACTCGCCTGCCCCTCGGATGCTGTCTGACCTGTTGTGTTTTCCAAGCTCCACGTCTATTGATTCCGACCTGCAGCATCTGCATTCCTTACTGTCTCCATATGACTCTTCTTCGGAGGTGAAGACTGTTCTGAAGAACAGTCAAAGCCGGCTTGAAATGTTAACTCCTGCTCCTAGCTCTTATGTTCTTGCTGCAGTTTGCCTTCTTGGGTGGTTAGCTCAATTGGTTGGATAGTTGTTGTGCAATATGGAGTAATACCAGTAATAAGGATTCAGCACCAGCTGAGGTTGTAATCAAGTATTCACCTCAACCATGTCCTTCACCAGAGGTGTGATGACTTTAAGGTTAACCCAGTACCTGTCTTTCTCTCTATAATGGGACAGCAGCCCTATCACCTGGTAACAATACGCTGACTCAGATTCTCAAAGATCCATCCCACCCTGGCAAAGTTTTTCCACAACCTCTACCATCGGGGAGAAGGTACAGAAGCCTGAACACGCACACCAGCCGGTTTCAAAACAGCTTCTACCCAACTGTTGTTAGATACTGAATGGACTCACAAACTCTTAACATTCGCCTGTACCTGTGTTTTTGCTTTTGCCACTGCTTACCTATTTTTAATATCTATGCTCCTTAACTCTGTGACCTGCCTGTATTGCTCACAAGACAAAGCTTTTCACTGTACCTCAGTACATGTGACAATAAATTCAATTCAGTTCAATTCAATTCAATTTCATCTTTACTGTCGGCTTAAAGCATCCTGAGGTCATGGACTTGGAAGTTCCTCTTTAATTTCACAATCAAAATGAAATGATTACAGATGTTCCTCTAAAGTGCGGTTTGTCCCTTTAATTATTACTGACAGCCGGGATGTATGATTATTCAATTCATACAAGTAGCTGCAAATGTGACAGATACAAATCAATTCAATTTGGACCATCTCGACACTCGCTCATCAAAGAGCAAAGGTAACGAGGCATTAAGCTCTGCTGCTTTGTGAAGGGTGTGTGACTATGCAGTTCTGAATCAATACCATCAGAAAACCCCAGGGTTCGGTCACTCCATGTCCAGCCAAGCTCTGGGTCAGTTTATAGTTCAACATGTTAGTAAGGTAAGGAACTCCGACCTGAACAATGACCTGATGTGTCCAGCCCACAGGAAAATTGAGATCATACTGACTTCAAAGAAACATTTCTGGTTCTTAGCCTTGCCTCCGTCCTCCACACCCAGGGAGAGGAAGCAGGTTGCTTTGTCTTGTTCTGTACAACACTGGTTTTGCATTTTCAAACAGGTGGCAGAGGCTGATACAATTGCAACATTTAAGAGGCATTTGGATAGGTATATGAATAGGAAGGGTTTGGAAGGATATGGGCTGGGTGCTGGCAGGTGGGACTAGGTTGGGTTGGGATATCTGGTCGGCATGGACGGGTTGGACCGAAGGGTCTGTTTCCATGTTGTACATCTCCATGACTCTATGACTCTAGGTGTCAAGATATGGTGAGAAAGATCTTTCCAGTCAGATCCTTCCTCCACACTCAGAGTCTCATCCCTTCCCTGCCCCACACTTTGCCCTCGAGGTACTGCAGTGTCCCGCTCTTTGTGGAATGTGTCTTTGCCGAATACAGAGCCACGCAGTGGCTCTTGAGGTTCATTCTGAGCAGCTCTGTGACACAGGAGCTATGGACTGGCTCTTCCCAGGCATACACAAATCCACGGCTAGAGGCCCTTCAACTCAATGAAAGACCGTCTTCGTGTGCCTCAGCCTTGTTGGTCTTCCAGTGCTGCAGACTGGCACATTTCAGGGTGCAGGATGACATGCTGAGGGACGCACTGCAGAGCAGAGGCTCAATGAGTAACTCTCACTGTCTCGGGTCTTTCCGCCATTACACACAGATCATGTGCAGCTCCCACTCCCTCAGCAATGTGCCCAGCCTGGGCCTTCTCCACAGCCAAAATGAAGCCACATGCAAATTGGAGGAACAACATCTTATATTCCGCCTCAGGAGCCGAAAAGCCAATGGCCTCAACTTAGAGTTCATCAACTTCAAAATCTTCCTACACCCAGCTTCATCCCTGCCTTCCTGACCTGCCTTGACCCGTCCATCTTTCTATTGGCCTGACCGTTCCTCCCCTCCCCCCTGACCAATCACCATAACCTCCTCCCTGCATCCATCTACTACCATCCCAACTACCCTTCTCCCAGCCCCACCCCTCCCTCCCTCCCTCCTTCTATTTAGTTTGGGGCTCTCCCCCCTCCTCCACCAGTCCTGATGAAGTGTTGTCGGCCTGAAACATTGACGTTCCTGCTCCTCTGATGCTGCCTGACCTGCTGTGCTTCTCCAGACCCACATTTTATTGACTGTGACTCCCACCATCTGCAATCCTTACTGTTTCCAAGAATTGACGTTCTGCTGGGGGTAAAGGTGAAAGAGTCTTACCAGAAGAGTTCTCTCGTGAGGAGTAAGTGACGACTGCAGATGCTAGAGATCAGAATCGAGAGTCTGGTGCTGGAAAAACACAGCAGGTCAGGCAGCATCCGAGAAGCAGGAGAATCGACGTTTCGGGCATAAGCCGTTCCTCAGGAATCCTCACTAGACAGTTCTCTCATTAGGAGGAGAAAGTGAGGACTGCAGATGCTGGGGATCAGAGCTGAAAATGTGTTGCTGGAAAAGCGCAGCAGGTCAGGCAGCATCCAAGGAGCAGGAGAATCGATGTTTCGGGCATAAGCCCTTCTTCACGAATAAGGAAAGTGTGTCCAGCAGGCTAAGATAAAAGGTAGGGAGGAGGGACTTGGGGGAGGGGAGTTGGAGATGCGATAGGTCGCCCCTCCCCTCTCCCAACGCCCCTCCCCCATGTCCCTCCTCCCTACCTTTTATCTTAGCCTGCTGGACACACTTTCCTCATTCCTGAAGAAGGGCTTATGCCCGAAACGTCGATTCTCCTGCTCTTTGGATGCTGCCTGACCTGCTGCGCTTTTCTAGCAACACATTTTCAGTCCTCTCATTAGGCAGACAGCTCTGAGCAGTGAGTGATAGCATGACTGCAGTTGAGAGCTGCCCACACTCCTCCATACAGTCAGCCTCAATAATAAAGGCCATGTCTCTGTCAGGCATTCAGCTTCATTCTCAGCAAATGCACCAACTGGGTGAAGGTGCCAGGGGGCAGGGTGACCAAAACATTAAATCTAAACGTGAGTTCCTGCTGTTCCCATCCCATCCCTTCCTACATCAACTTCTCATTGACAGCGTGCAATGACAGATGATGACACGGTGGTCTCTGCCTCTACCTTGGAAGTTTCAAAAGTTTAAAGTTTGTTTTTGACAAGCATCCTTTTTTAAAATTTGCATTTCAAGTTAGTGGCTGTGTTCAATTTCTAAGCATAGCACAAAACACCTTTCATCAGCATTTAAATCTCAAGTGCATTCACGCTGCACACTTTGCCAACACCGCTGAAATGACTACAGCTAATGTCAGCAAAAGTAACATCACCAGAGTCTTACCAGACCATAGGGACTTGTTAGAGTTAGGTGGTGGTTTAACTTGATGGTTACCACACCTCAGGGAGGGCAGAGGTTGAGCAGAAGAGTCCTTCATGGTGACCTCAAACCAATGTGGGCATTGAACCCCCGCTGTTGGCATCATTGCATGGCACACCAGACTATGAGCTAATGACCTCCAGTGGCCAATAAGCAGCTGGAGTTTGCAAGCACCTGATTCATGTATTTGCCGACTCAATGCTGTAGAAAGGATATTATTAAATCAGAGAGGCTTCGGAAAAGATTTACCAGGATGTGCCAGGTGTGGAGGGTTTGAGTTCTAAGCAAAGGCTAAATAGATTATATTACCAACAGGCCTTTCAGCCCAACAAGTCCACACCAATCCTCCGAAGGATAACCCACCAGACCCAGTCCCCTACCCTATACTGACCCCTGACTAATGCACCTAACACTGTGGCCAATTCACCTGACCTGTACCTCTTCGGACTGTGGGAGGAATGCAGAGGACCCTCACGCAGACATGGGGAGAATGCACAAACTCCACACAGACAGTCACCCAAGGTTGGAATCGAACCTGGGACCCTGGTGCTGTGAGGCAGCAGTGCTAACCACTGAGCCACCATGCTGCCCCCAAGCTGCATTGTTTTCCAGTGGAGTGTAGGAGGTTAAGGGGTGACCTTATAGAGGTTTGTAAAATAATGAGGAGTATAGATGAGGTGGGTAGCAAAGATCTTTTCTCTAGGGTAGGGGGAAATTAGGCAGCGTATTTTTAAGGTGAGAGGAGAAAGATTTAAAACGAACCTGAGAGACAACTTTTTCACTTCGAGTGTGTGGAATGAACTGCCGGGGAAGTGGTGGGTGCAGGTACAATTACATTTAAAAGAAATTTGGACAGGTACATGGATAGGAAAGGTTTGACCAAAATGGCCAACTGCAGGCAAGTGGGGCCGGTTTAGTTTGGGAAACTTTGTTGGCATGGACGAGTCAGACCGAAGGGTTCGTTTCGTATAAGCCACAGGGGGTCAGTTAGCTCATAGTCTGTTGTGCCATGCTGTGATGCCAACAGTGGGGGTTCAATGCTCACATTTGTTTAATGTCACCATGAAGGACTCTCCTCCTCAACCTCTCCCCTTCCTGAGGTGTGGTATGACACTATAACTGTGTGACATGGTGGTGGTTTAGCCCCAGCCACTGAGATAACTGAACCCATCTATTGAAGCATCTCAGAGTGGAACATGTGCCATAAGGTTTATTCCTAAATCACTCACTACAATTTTTAATTTGAATTGTTTTGCCCTCAGGCTGTATGCCGAACGTGGCAAGTAAATTGGGAAACAGTATGAGCATTGTATTGAGATTCGCAAGAGTGGAAGACGATGTGTGCAGACAAGTTGAATTTTGTTATGAAAATGACTGCTGTCTCTCCCAAAGCACTCTCAGTCATGTGCAAAATGCGTGTGCCAGTCTGTCCCATCCACTCATGTTGATTGTGTTTATTTGGGCTCCTCTGTGGGTTTTAAATGGTATGATGTCTCTCCAAGTGTGCACACTCAGGACTTTCCACACACCATCTCAACCACATGGGGTTATCAAGAGACACTGCCTTCCATTACACTTTTAAGTTGACATCTTCATGAATGTACTTTTGCAAATTTCATGATTAATTTTCTTTTTGGAAATAAAAGAATCAAAAGCGTCCTTTATTTTACAGAGAAATTTGTTGGTCTCCAAGTGCAGAGTGCAATCCTTGATCGAGTGTTGCAGATTGACACATTCTGTGTCCAGAGCAATAAGCTGATGAATGCACTAAAGCTTGGAGCAAAGACAAACAAGGGAAGCTCACCACCTAAGGCTGTCCTGTCCAGAGGGGCTGGGAATTAAGTCCTTTTTAAAATTCATTCATGGGACATGGGCGTCGCTGGGTGGGCCCGCATTTATTGCCCGACCCTAGTTGCTCTGGACAAGGTGGTGGTGAGTTGCCTTCTTGTGCTGTGTGCATTAGAATGGTGACATGACTTGTAAATCCCTATTGTAAATATAACGTGCGATTGTCAGTGTCGTGGAGCACTTTCTGTGAGGTGGAGGAAGAAATTGCACTTCATGAATGTCGAATTTGAACTGTTATAAGAACATCGGAGCAGGAATAGGTCATCTGGCCCCTCGAGTCACAGAGATGTACAGCACGAATACAGACCCTTCAGTCCAACCTGTCCATGCCGAACATGGCTGATCTTTCCCTGGCCTCAGCCCCACTTACCCGCCCTCTCACCATAACCTTGAATTCCTTTACTGTTCAAAAATCTATCTATCTTATCTTTAAAAACATTCAATGAGGTCGCCTCAACTCCTAAACTGGGCGGGGAATTCCACAGGTTCACAACCTTCTGGGTGAAGAAGTTTCCCCTCAGCTCAGTCCAAAATCTGCGCCCCCTTATTCTGAGGCCTCCTCCTCTTGTTCTATGTTTCACCTGTCAATGGAAACAACCTCCCTGCTTTTTCTGTATCTATTCCCTTCATAAATTTTATACCTTTCCATAAGATTCTAAAATTCCAATGAGTGTACTCCCAGCCTCTCCCCTCCACTCCGGAATCAACCTCATGAACTTCCTGGGCACCCCCTCCAGAGCCAGGACATCCTTTCTTGAGTAAGGAGACCAAAACTGCACACAGGCCTCACCAGCACCTTGTACAGCTACAACATAACACACACTTTATTATATTTAATGAAGTCCACAAGAAATGTTTCTCACAGAGACCAATACATGAAGAAAGAGCTGTGAAATGAAAGAAACTCAGCCAAGTAATAAAAGTGCCCCTAAAGGCCAGAAATGACACTGTGTTGTTTTATTATGGTCGATATTTACATTATTAGTTTCTTCTTCAATCAATTGTTTTCTTTAAATGACCCGTCCAATTTAAAAATTGTTCTGGGAGAATATTTCTTCTGTGCGATTTTAAACAAGCAGCTTCATTGAAATTCCTGGAGAATTCAACTCTTTTTATTTCCTCCTCAAGTCTTGAATTAACAGGGACAAGGTAAAGACACCACCAACACCTGGGAGTCGCTGGCCCAAGACTGCACAAAGTGGAGGAGGAGCAACTGGGAAGGCGTCGAGAACCTCGAGACCTGCCGTTGGGAAAAGGTGGAAGCCAGGTGGGAACAGGAAAAGGAGCATGCTGTCACGCGAATGCTCCACCCACGCCTTTTCGGAATCCACGTGTAGCAGAACCTGTGGTAGCCCCATCAGTCTGCAGACTCACCCTGGGCTTGGGAGTGGGACAGAGTCATCCTGGTCTGGGAGGGACCGCCGATGATGAGAGTTGTCATAGTCCCAGCGGACTGCTCTATCCTTAGAGAGAGACGATTGGTGGTGAGTTAACCTGTGGGTTACCACACCTCAGGTACGGGGAGAGGTTGAGAAGATAATGGACAATAGACAATAAGGCAGGAGTAGGCCATTCTGCTCTTCGAGCCAGCACCACCATTCATTATGATCATGGCTGATCATCCTCAATCAGTATCCTGTTCCTGCCTTATCCCCACAACCCTTGATTCCACTATCCTTAAGAGCCCTATCCAACTCATTCTTGAAAGTATCCAGACACTTGGCCTCCACTGCCATTCCATACACCCACCACTCTCTGGGTGAAGAAGTTTCTCCTCAACTCTGTTCTAAGTGGCCTACCCCTTATTTTTAAACAGTGTCCTCTGGTTCGAAACTCACCCATCAGCAGAAACATGTTTCCTGCCTCCAGAGTGTCCAATCCTTTAATAATCTTATACGTCTCAATTAGATCCCCTCTCAGCCTTCTAAATTCAAGCGTATACAAGCCCATTCGCTCCAATCTTTCAGCATAAGATAATCCCACTATTCCGGGAATTGACCTCATGAACCTACGCTGCATTTCCTCAATAGCCAGAATGTCTTTCTTCAAATCTGGAGACCAAACTGCACACAATATTCCAGGTGCAGTCTCACCAGGGTCCTGTACAGCTGCAGAAGGACCTCTTTGCTTCTATACTCAATTCCTCTTGTTATGAAGGCCTTATGAAGATGAGACCTTCCTGGTAACTTAAGTCAGTGCAGGAATCGAACCTATGTTGTCGGTGTTACTCTGTGTCACAAAGCAGGTGCCCAGCCAATTGAATAGACCACAGACAACGTTTGTGTTGATACAGAGAGTTTGACATGATTAAAGGCTCTCCACAGATATTTCAGGAACAAAATCTCAAGGAATGCCTTAAAGGATGAGAGTGAGGCTGAGATACTTGCAGAAGGAATTCCAGAACTCAGAATGTCCTGCCAGCTAACAGCCCAGCTGCTAATACTTGAAGCATTAAAACTGGTGATGGGCAAGAGGTTAGAGTTAAACCATCACAAGCATCTCAGAGGAAGCTGGAGTTGCAAGAGAATACAGAGAGAGGGTGGAAATGAGGCCACAGGGAGGGATTTGGAAAACAAATGCGCAAATTTCAAAGTTGTGGCTTTATCAGAATGTGCATCAATGATCAGCGAGCACTGGGTGTGATGGGTGAATTGGTTTTAGTGTCAGCTAGGAGAGTTTAGGATGAGTATACGGAGGTAACAAAAACATGGATATGAGTTTCAGCAGCAAAGCAGCTGAGGCAGGGACAG
Source organism: Hemiscyllium ocellatum (assembly GCF_020745735.1). Taxonomy (NCBI): domain Eukaryota; kingdom Metazoa; phylum Chordata; class Chondrichthyes; order Orectolobiformes; family Hemiscylliidae; genus Hemiscyllium; species Hemiscyllium ocellatum. The sequence goes on along the minus strand of NC_083419.1, from coordinate 12,866,782 downwards.
AGAAAGGTAACATTACAGAGGTGGACATAGACACTTTCAGTGATACAGCAGCTACATCCGGGTGGGAAATTCAGGATCAATCAGACGACCAAGGTTACAAAAGGGTGTTGCCAGGGAGAAGTGTAAAATGGTAAATGTCCTCCATGATTCAGAGAACGAGAAGTGATCTGATTGAGGGGACTTGACAGGGGACTGCTGCGAGCATGTTGTCCCTTATAGGTGAGACGAGAACTAGGGGACACGATTTAAAATAAGGTAATGTTGTCATCTCACTGCCAACTCATAAATTCATAAAATTAATCTTCAAGCATTTATCTGGAAAATGCAAGAACATTACAAAAGAAAACAGAAATAGATCAAAGTTCAAGACTTTGATAATCGGGAGAAGTGGAAACGCTTACAAGCTGCAAGGATTTTAAACCAATCAGTGCCCAGGGCTGGATGGTTCGGATGCAGAGGGGCGATAAGGGGGAGATTTAGTAGGTATTTGCTTTATAATGGAGTCAATGAGACTGCAAATAGCATACTGCCATGCCCATTTTCCAAACTGGTGATATAACAGTAACAATACAGCCATTGTCCCACTAATTCTATCTAGATTAAAGGAAAAGAGCAACAATGACTAAACATAATGTTTGTGGAACATTCACCAAATATAAAGCACCCACTGTGGTCTCCTCTAAACACATGACTGAAAATGTGTTGCTGGTTAAAGCGCAGCAGGTCAGGCAGCATCCAAGGAACAGGAAATTCGACGTTTCGGGCATAAGCCCTTCATCAGGAATGCTTATGCCCGAAACGTCGAATTTCCTGTTCCTTGGATGCTGCCTAACCTGCTGTGCTTTAACCAGCAACACATTTTCAGCTCTGATCTCCAGCATCTGCAGACCTCACTTTTTACTCTAAACACATGACCTCCAACATCTAGGAGACCAAGGACAGAGAACAATGTGGGGACACAGCCACCTGCAAGTTCCCCTCCAAGCCACTCCCCATCCTGATTTGGAAATAAATTGCCATTCCTTCAATGTGGCTGGGTCAGAACTCTGGAATTCTATCCCTAAGGGCATTGTGGGTCAACGTACAGCACAGGCATTACAATGGCTCAAGGCCCCACCACCAGCTTGTGAAAGGACAGTAAGTGCAGCCCGGCCAGGAATGCCCACGGTCAGTCACTGAGTAAAGTCAAAGGCTGTTTCAGTTATTTGCACAATAATTGGGTTCACAAACAGAGGCGTGAAGTACAATCCCATACCGGGAATACAAGGAAAGGAGGATAAAATGTGGACGTTTTTCATTCTGAGGATGTGGGAGTTGCTGATCATGCCGCTGGGTCCTGTCTGGGGGAAGTGGCAATCGATGCCACAATGCAACTTCTCCAAGACATTTTATGGCGTTTCAAAGGAAAAGTCTTTGCGTTAAACTGCAAGCTGTGGGAATTCTGAGAAAAACCTAGGAGTGGAGAGGCAGCTGGATAAAAATGGCTAGTTTAAGTGGGAACGTTTGAGCAGTGGGCCACGGGGGAGGCCGGAAGAGTATGCAGTAAATCGGGTGCCTCAGGATTTTGAGTGGGAGGAGTAGGACAAACCAGGTCGCTTCCCCTCAGGAATTCCTGATGAAGGGCTTTTGCCCGAAACGTCAATTTTCCTGCTCCTTGGATGCTGCCTGACCTGCTGTGCTTTTCCAGCACCACACTCTGGACTCAATGGTTATAGAGTCATACAGCATGGAAACAGGCCCTTCGGCCCAACTCATCCATGCTGACCAAGTTTCCGAAACTGAACTAGTCCCATTTGCCAGCATTTGGCCCATATCTCTCAAAACCCTTCCTTTTCATGTATCTGTCCTGGTGCCTTTTAAATGTTGTAATTGTATTCCTCTCCACCACTTCCTCTGGCAGCTCATTCCATACATGTACCACCCTCTGTGTGAAAACGTTGCCCCTTAGGTCTCTTTTAAATCTTTCCCATCTCACCCTAAACCTATGCCCTTTAGTTTTGGATTCACCTACCCTGGGGAGAGGACCTTGTCTAGTTATCCTATCCATGCCCCTCATGATTTTATAAACATCTATATAAGGTCACCCCTCAGCCTCCGACAGGGAAAATACCCCCTAGCCTATCCAGCCTCTCCTTACAACTCAAACACTCCAGTCTCGATAACGCCCCTGTAAATCCTTTTTTGCACCCTTTCCAGTTTAATAACATCCTTCCTATAGCAGGGTGGCCAAAATTGCACTCAGTATTCCAAATTATTGGGGATGGTGGGGTAGGCAAGAATAAGGAGTTGAGACCATAATATGATTGGTCATGATGTGATGGAGCAGATTTGAAGGGATGAATGGCCTGCAATTTAATTGGTATGTTCTTATGTGTTTACAGAACAAGTTAAAACGAAACAGCCTGAATGAGCAGACGAGACCGAACAAGGCCAACTTTGAGATGTCTCTTTGTGGTGGGATTATGCATATTTGGAAGAATCCTCTTGAGCAGTTAACACCAAATATTCCACCACCGCCCATCTGGAATATCTGCTCGGCAGGTCTACAATTAAGCCAAGTAGGCCGGCCAGTGGAGTTCAGAAATAATTACAAATAGATAATACGCGAAAAATTATCAATGTAATTCGGTCAAGAATGCGAACTGTTAGCTTACTTCTGGCTATTGCAACAAGACCACTAAGTTTGGCAGAACAAGTTGGAACGACGTCTGCAGTCTGTACTAGGGATTCAGGATAAAGCGTTCTGAACATGGGAGCTGGCCAAGTGAATAAATTAAACCCGATAAGCCCAGTTAACTTGACTCTTCTTTCTTGGCCAGACAACCACTGACAGTCCTCATTAAGAACATCCCACCCTGGGTGTCCACTGGTGGCTCCTAGTCAGATTTTTGTGGGTTCAAGCCCCACTCCAGAGGCTCACGTATAAAATCTAGGCCGACACTCCCAGTTCAGCACTTCCAGCGGGACTCTCTCTCAAATCAGACATTAAACTCTTGTGGCTGTGTCTGGTCTGGTTGAGTTTAGCTTCAAAAACACCACATATGTCCAAATAGATGATGTGCCATAGAATCTTCTGCTAGACCCAGCTTTTACGAATATCCCTGTTGAGTTCCATGTGATCCATGATTTTGATGGAATGACACCCAGCTTCCCATCCCTCACCCATTTCCACTCTGTTTGTGTTACAATTAGTGTACTTCGAATCTGTAACTGGTCATAAGAGCTTTCTTAAGTGTCTTAGTGGGCTCCTCCCTGCTTTTAATTTACTTTTGAAATGGAAAAGTCAAATTTGCTCAAAGTTCTAGTTATGAGATCAGCTGGGACTCTCTATCACTGTCTACCCCAAGGCTAAAGGTAAAGTTGCCATAGTCCGACGAAATTGTTGGAATATTGTGTGCAATTCTGGACTCCTTCCTATCGGAAAGATGTTGCGAAACTTGAAAGGGTTCAGAAAAGATTTACAAGGATGTTGCCAAGTTTGGAGGATTTGAGCTACAGGGAGAGACTGAACAGGCTGGGGCTGTTTTCTCTGGAGCATCAGAGGTTGAGGGGTGACCTTTTAGGGGTTTACAAAATTATGAGGGGCATGGATAGGATAAATAGACAAGTTCTTTTCCCTGGGATGGGGGAGTCCAGAACTAGAGGGCATAGGTTTATGGTGAGAAGGGAAAGATATAAAAGAAACCTAAGGGGCAACTTTTTCACACAGAGGGTGGTATGTGCATGGAATGAGCTGCCAGAGGAAGTGTGGAGGCTAGTACGATTGCAACATTTAAAAGGCATTTGGATGGGTATAAGATGAGGAAGTGTTTGGAGAGATATTTGTTTGGCGTAGAAGGATCGGACCGAAGGGTCTGTTTCCCTGCTGTATGAGAGAGAGAGCAAGATAGCGAGAGAGATGACTGCTGGTGATTAACCTGAGGGGCCACCATGCCTCAGGGGAGTTGAGAGTCTGAGATGACAATATGCACATTGGGATTCTGACACATCCAGCCTACAAGGTTGGCATTGCTGAGAATCTCATAACTATTGCTTAAGCCTTTTGATCACCTACAAACTCAATGCTGAAAAAGGGTACATCAAAGCTTGTGGGATAATTGTTACTCTGGTTCAATCATGTCTCATTGTGTACCTCACAAACTCATAGAAGGCCCAAAGGCAGCCATTCTGTCTGAAAAGTGCTCAGTCTACCTCCAATTGGTCCGGAAGGATGAGGTATCTAATTGATGCTTGCTGTTTCACGCTGCTGCTGTGCGATAGCAACATGAGTGGTGTTCACCACGAACTGTCAAGGCAAAAAGATATTCTGCTTTTCACACAAATGAAAGTGTGATCGATGAGTCTCTGTACCAGAGTGATGCCAGGTAAAGGCCTTCCCAAGGACGAACAGATCGCATTCAAAGAGCACGTCCCTTTCGGCTGTTCCCAACAAGCATGGTCCTGACCATACCCAACCAGTCCACTCTTGCAAAACCCGCAACACAGTGACCAGCATTCACTTGGATTCAGCAATTGAACAGCACTTGCTGGATAATCCTGAGTGTGTGAGGAACTACACCAATAACCAATTCGGATCGTCAGTCAGGCCTGCAGTGTGGTGCACTGCCAGTCTCACATTAATGCACAGGACCCTTTTTTTTATTTCAAAAATATACTTTATTCATAAAAAAATTGATGGTCTGTACAGTTGGTCATGCCATACATATGTAAATATTTACATACAGAGATCAGAATTTATCATTTTTATATACAGGTCTGTACATTTTTCATTCATATGTCCATATATTGAGCTGAGGCGTCAGCAGAGCCCAAACGACTGCATGGGCCCCCTGTTCTTCTTAGGCAGGCAGACCTTACACGGTGGTCTTTCCCCACCGCGCCTTGGCGGCAGCTGCCCCAAGCTTCAGCGCGTCCCTCAACACGTAGTCTTGGACCTTGGAATGTGCCAGTCTGCAACACTCAGTCGGGGTCAACTCCTTCAGCTGGAAGATAACAGGTTTCGGACCGCCCAGAGAGCGTCCTTCACCGAGTTGATGATCCTCCAGGCGCAGTTGATGTTCGTCTCGATGTGCGTCCCAGGGAACAGGCTGTAGAGCACGGAGTCCCACGTCAAGGAGCTGCTCGGGACGAACCTCGACAAACACCACTGCATTCCTCTCCAGATTTCCTCTGCATAGGCACGTTCCAGAATAAGGTGTGTGACAGTCTCATCCCCCCCGCAGCCGCTTCGAGGGCAGCGTGCGGTGCGGCTGAGAGTCCGGGCATGCATAAAGGATCTCACAGGCAGAGTCCTTTTCACCATCAGCCAAGCCATGTCTTGGTGCTTGTTGGAAAGTTCTGGCGATGAGGCATTCTGCCAAATGGCTTTGGCAGTCTGCCCAGGGAACCGCTCGATAGGATCCGCCCTCTCCTTTTCCCGAAGGGTCTCAAGGACACTACGTGCTGACCACTTCCTGATGGACTTGTGGTCAAAGATGTTTTCTTCATAAACTTCTCCACAAAGGACAGGTGATATGGAACGGTCCAACTACTCGGAGCATTCCGCGGCAGCGAGGCCAGGCCCATCCTTCACAACACCGGGGACAGGTAGAACCTCAGTACGTAGTGACACTTGGTGTTTGTGTACCGGGGATCCATGCACAGTTTGATGCAGCCACACACAAAGGTGGCGATCAGGATGAGGGTGGCATTGGGTGTATATTTTCCCCCATTGCCCAGACCTTTGTATAGCGAGTCCCTTCAGACCCGGTTCATCTTTGATCTCCTTATAAACTGGAAGATGGCCCGGGTGACTGCAGCGGCACAGGTTCTGGGAATAGGCCAGACCTGTGCCACGTACAACAGCAATGACAGTGCCTCACACCTGATGACCAGATTTTTTCCCGTGATGGAGAGCGACCGTAGCCTCCATCTGCCCAGTTTCTGCCTCACTTTGCTGATACACTCCTCCCAAGACTTGGCGCACGCCCCAGCCCCCCCAAACCAAATACCCAGTACCTTCAAATGGTCGGTCCTGACGGTGAAGGGAATCGAGGATTGGTCGGCCCAGTTCCCGAAGAGCATGGCCTCACTCTTGCCTCGGTTTACCTTGGCCCCCAAGGCCCGTTTGGACTGGTCACATATGCACATGAGTCTGCGCACGGACAGCGGATCCGAGCAGAAAACGGCGACGTCATCCATGTACAGGGAGGCCTTAACCTGCAGGCCCCCGCTGCCAGGAATAGTCACCCCTCTCAGGCTCGCATCCTTCCTGATGGACTCAGCAAATGGCTCTATGCAGCACACAAACCAGGCAGGAGAGAGAGGGCAGCCCTGCCTGACTCCAGATCTGACTGGGAAGCTATCTGATTCCCACCCATTGATTGAGACTGCACTGACAATGTTGGTGTAGAGCAGTCTGATCCAATTGCAGATTCCCTCCCCAAAGCCCATTTTGGAGAGAACTTCTCTCATATACCTGTGTGATATCCTGTCAAAGGCTTTCTCCTGGTCCAGACTGATCAGGCAGGTGTCTAACCCTCTGTCCTGCACGTAGGCGATCGTATCCCTGAGGAGTGCAAGACTCTCAGCAATCTTCCTGCCCGGCACAGCACAGGTTTGGTCAGGGTGAATCACCAACCCCAGAGCAGACCTGACCCGGTTGGCGATTACCTTTGACAGAATTTTGTAATCCGCATTCAACAGTGAGATTGGTCTCCAATTTTTGAGTTCCTCCCTCTCCCCCTTCTGCTTGTAGATGAGGGTGATGATGCCTTTCCTCACAGATTCACTCTCCACCGGCAAAAACCCTCCCACTCCACCGAGGACATGCAGGTCCTTGGACTCCTCCACCGGCAGAACACAACTACACGACGGCTGGAGGAGGAGCGCCTCATCTTCCGCCTGGGAACCCTCCAACCACAAGGTATGAATTCAGATTTCTCCAGTTTCCTCATCTCCCCTCCCCCCACCTTGTCTCAGTCGGTTTCCTCTAACTCAGCACCGCCCTCCTAATCTGCAATCCTCTTCCTGACCTCTCCGCCCCCACCCCACTCCGGCCTATCACCCTCACCTTGACCTCCTTCCAGCTATCCCACCTCCATCGCCCCTCCCCCTAGTCCCTCCTCCCTACCTTTTATCTTAGCCTGCTTGGCTCTCTCTCTCTTATTCCTGATGAAGGGCTTATGCTCGAAACGTCGAATTCTCTATTCCTGAGATGCTGCCTGGCCTGCTGTGCTTTGACCAGCAACACATTTGCAGCTGTGATCTCCAGCATCTGCAGACCTCATTTTTCACTCATGGTACCTGCCTGAAGCATACTGACATACACCTCCAGCAGGTTCTGGCCAATCAAGTCCCACAGAGCGGAATAGAGCTCGACCGGTAAGCCGTCGCTTCCGGGAGTTTTATTCTTTTCGAAGGACTCGAGAGCCTTGGTCAGCTCATCCAGAGATAGCGGCTGGTCCACCCTCTCGCGTGTTCTGTCATCTAAGACCTCCGTGATAGAAGACAGGAATGACTGGGAGGCCACGCTGTCGGTCGGCTTCGCATCATACAGACTGGCATAGAAGGATTTGCTGATCCTCATGATGTCAGACTGAGATGACGTTATCGAGCCATCTTCTTCCTTCAGGCTGCTGAACACAGAGCTCTCTTTGTGCACCTTCTGGAAGAAGAAATGTGAGCACTTCTCGTCCTGTTCCACCAAGAGGACCCTGAACAGGAAGATTATCTTGGAGTCAAAGAGCAAGGCTTGCAGGCCCTTCACCTCCTTGAGGTCCTCTGTGACATCGACCCCCATCGTCTGCAGCAGGAGCAGGTTCTGCACACTTTCCTGGAGCTGGGACAGTTTTCCCCGCCTCTCTCTCGCCTCCTGAACACATTTGAGGATGAAGAGCCTCTTGATGTTCCCTTTTACTGTTTCCCACCAGTCCGCTGGGGACTCAAAGAGGGGCTTCACGGTTCTCCAACCTGTGTAGTCCCTCTTGAGCTCCTCAATGTTTCCCGGGGTCAACAGCTTAGTGTTCAGCTTCCACGTTCCCTTACCCGCCGGCTGCTCGTCCTGTAGGTGACAGTCGGCCAGCAGGAGGCTGTGGTCAGAGAAGAACACCGGCTTGACGTCGGTGGATTTGACCGAGAGCATTCGGGACACAAACAGGTAATCTATCCTTGAGCGGATAGACCCGTCTGCACGTGACCAGGTGTATCTATGCTGCGCTCCATCTGCAGGGGTGCTGAAGACGTTGTGCAGCTTGGCATCTTTTCCCGTTTCCATCAGGGCTCTGGACGTGGCGTCCAGTTTACTGTCCCCCCCGCCGGATCGTCCATCTGCATCAATGATAAAGTTGAAGTCTCCGGCCAGAATGGCCGGCCTGGACGTAGCCAGCAACAGTGGAAGCTGCTGCAGGACGGCCAACCGTTCATTCTTACCCACTGGGGCGTACACATTAATCAGTTTCAGGGGAGCATTCTTGAACATAACGTTGGCGACAAGGAGGCGCCCGCCCACCACCTCCTTAACCTCAGAGATGGTGAAGGTGCCTCCTCGCAACAGGATACCCAGGTCGGAGGCGCGGCTATCGTTGACTCCCGACCAAACTGACGGCCCATGGGCCCACAAGCTTGACCATCTCCTGTAGCTGCTGAGGTGTGGTATCCCACATTCCTGCAGAAACAGGATGTTGGCTTTAACGTTGGCCAGGAAGGCCATCGTAGAAACACATTGCGTAGGCGATTTGATGCTACGCACATTGACGCTGGCAATTTTTAACCCCATTTTAACAGTTTACGAGGTTAACAGTGTCCATTTGCTACTGGTCTTGCCCCTCTGGGGTAGCTGTGTGCATCCCCGTGCTGACGGCAAACTGCTGGACCTTCCCAGGGCTGAGGTAGCTGTCCGACTCCACGCTGGAGCCATTTCCCCGCTCTGGTGTCTTCGGGTCAGGCCCCAGGGTCCGCACCGTCCAGTTCTCCATCTGACAGCGGGGCTGTCACAGGACCGCTGCTCCCAGTTACCTGGAGCTGTGGGCCGGTGGGTACCTCTTGGTTCTCACCGGGTGGGGGGAGGCCTTTACCCATCCCCTCAGAGGGATCGTCTTTTCCTGTTTGGGTGGTACTGCCCTCCTTTTTCCCCACGGCGCTCTGTCTCTTCCTCTGGGGAGGACCCTTCTTGGGCCCGTCCTCACCGTCGGAAGAGCTGCCTGTATCCTCGTCGCGTAGGTGTCGCTTCCCCCTTCGCTGGGTGGCTTTGGGGCCCTTGAGAGGTTTCCTCTTCCTGCTTTTGACAGTAATCCAATCCTCTGCCTCCTTTGATCCCTCCTCTTCCATTTCCTCCGTCTGACTTGAAGGAGCTTGGATCGGCTGCTGCCGTCTGCTCCGCTCCAGCCTACCTTTCCTTCTGGGTGCCTCCAGACACCGTTTCCGTGCTATTTTGTGGTGCCTTGCTGGTCTTAGTCAGTCCACGGCTCGTGTTGCCACCTCCGGCCATCTGTGTGTAAGTGGCGGCTCCTCGTCTTGGGCAGGCCTTGTACATGTGGCCTGCCTCTCCGCACAGATTACAGTTCTTGGCCTCCTTACATTCCTTGGTTGGATGGCCTTCCTGCTTGCAGTTTCGACAGATGGTTGCCTTACAATCCGCCGCCATGTGGCCTGACCTCCCGCAGGTTCGGCACACTTTCGGCTGCGCTGCGTACGTCAGGTAACCTCTGCTTCCTCCGATGGCAAAGCTGGAGGGTGGGTGGAGGATGTTCCCGCTGGCATCGACCCTCAGGGTTACCCTGACCTGTTGTTTGCTGGTCCAGATCCCGAAAGGATCGACCCCATCGGTACTCTCTCCCTCGACCTGAACGTATCTTCTCAGGAAGGTCAGGACATCTGCTGCTGGGACGTGGGGTTGTACATATGGATTGTAACAACCCGACTCCTCTGCGCAGGTAGCACACATAACGGGACCGCTGACAAGATGGAGAACAGAAGTTCCCCTTCCTTCTCCTTGAAGGCCTTCAGGAGCTGCTCGCAATTCTTCACACTCCTGAAGGTCACGTCGAAATAGCCTGCTGCAGGGAAATCCTGCAGGCAGTACACGTCCGCTGCTTTAAATCCACAGCATTCCAGCAAAACCTTCTTCAAGAACACTGTCCGATCGACCGGTGTGCACTCCTCCATCTTCTTCACAGTTAGTAATAATCATGTTATACAGTGCCAAACAACTAATATTTCGGGTCAAATAGAATAAAAGCCATTCTGGACGTCCACTCTTGTTTCTCTCCCAGTGGATATTGCCAGATCTGCCGAGTTTCTCCAGCATTCACTGCTTTTGATTTCAGAATTCCAGCACCCACCGTATTTTGTTTCTATTTTACCAAAAAGGGCTCCTCTAGCTAGAGGTCCTGAAAGAGCAAAGAGTATTGCAAGAGATTTCTGGGAAATTCCAGGTTTTATTTTCTGGACATATCTGCAGCCAAGTGCAAGTATTTGTTTTTCTGAGGCTTGAAGCCTGATCCCCAGGCCTGCATCCTGTGGGTGATGCCATCGTTGCTGAGCTGCAGCCTGTCTGACCCAATCCCTCCAGCCTTGTGGACTCAAAAATTAACCACCCCAGAACCCTTCCCTGGGTCCTGTGTCCCCTGGCCAATTGGTCCACACGTTGGAGTTGCTCAGATGAAGTGATGGACCTGGGGAGTAACACAAAAATATGGAAAATAGGGGCAGGGACAGGCTATTCCACCCCCTTGAGGGGTCTCCGCTATTCAACATGATCACGGCTCATTCTCAATCTCAGCGTCATACTCTTGGCTCTAACCCCCACACTCCTCGTTGCCTTTAACCTCCAGACATTGACTTATTTATTGAACAGATTCAGTGGCCTGGCCTCCATGGCCTTCTGTTGTTCCCCACCCTCCCAGTGAAGACAGTTCTCCTCATCTCAGTGTGAAATAGGCGGCTGTTGTATCCTGAGACTGTGGCGCTTTATTCCACTGAGCCAAGGAAGCCACCATCCCGGCATCCAGTCTATGCCAGCCCTGCCTGAACATCACACGTTTCAATGAGAAATTCCCTCATTCGGCTAACCTCCGCTGAAGGTTCCCCCTCCCGCACTCTGCCGAGGACATTAAGGTCCTGGGCCTCCTCCATCGCCGCTCCTTCACCACCCGATGCCTGGAGGAAGAACGCCTCATTTTCCGCCTCAGGACTCTCCAATCCCAGGGCATCAATGTGGACTTCACCCGTTTCCTCATTTCCCCTCCCTCACCTTACCCCAGTTCCAACCTGCCAGCTCAGCACCGTCCTCATGACCTGTCCTACCTGTCAATCTCCCTTCCCACCTCTCCGCTCCACCTTCCTCTCTGACCTATCACCATTATCTCCACTTCCATCCACCTATTGCACTCTCAGTTACTTTCCCCTCAGCTCCACCTCCCTCCCATTTATCTCTCCATCCCCAAGGCTCCCAGCCTCATTCCTGATGAAAGGCTTTTGCCCGAAACATCGATTCTCCTCCTCTTCGGATGCTGCCTGACCTGCTGTGCTTTTCCAGAACCACACTCTCGTCTCTAATCTCCTGTGAACACTGGTCCAATCTCTCCTCCCACATCCTGTTGTTACCACGTGCTTAGCTTGAATGGCTGGATTTGCAATGCAGAGTGACACCAATACGGTGGCTGCGATTCCTACACCAGGGTACCATGAAGGACTCTCCCTCTTCAACCACTGTCCTCAACTGTGATGTGGTGACCCTCAGGTTAAACTGACACCAGTCATCTCTCACTAAAAGGCTGTCGTTACTTTAGAAAGACAGGTTTTGATATTTATCTATTTGCCAGCACACACTTTCACAATTATATACGGAATGCCACAGAGCTGCAATATTGTTGACATGTGAGTCACGTTAATTTTTCAAGAACTAAAATGGGACCACATTAAGAAACATTTTTTGAGGAAACACATCTGAGTGAGGGTTTGCAGCTTTTGGAAGGGGGGGGGTGTGGGTGGGGGGAGAGGGGGGAGCTTGCCGTGTGGAAATTGGTTGCAGCATCTCCAACAATGACAACCACCACGAAAGATAATCTAGCCCTAAACATCACTCTACTGAAAAAGACCATGATAACCAGGTGGGTCTGCTAATTCCACATGTTAGAAATTGTCAGATTTCAGCCCAATACTGTACAGGTCTCAAATCTTCATCTTTATCTGAACAGAATGAGTAGAAGCAAAAAGAATTAAAAGGTTATGTAGCATTTCTGAGCTCCCTACTGGAGTTAAGATCTGTTAAAACTTCAGATAGTGCTGCCACCTCCTGGTTCTTTATGCAATTATCTTCAGTTTATCAATGTTATTTGCTGGGTTTTAGCTCACAGAGTTAAAAATCACACAGCGCCAGGTTTTACTCCAAAACAGATTTATTTGGAAGCACTAGCTTTCAGAGCGCTGCACCTTCATCAGGTGTTTGTGGAGCAGGACCATAAGACACAGAATTTATAGCAACACACACTCTCTCAGACACACACAAACACTCCCCAAACTCATACCCTCTTACAGGCTTATACTCCATCACATACACGCACACGCAAACACAACTCTCACGCACTCACACTCTCACACTCTCTCTCGTGCATGCACACACACACACAAGTGCATGGGGTGAATTTTCATTCGCAGAATTGTATTTGCAGGTACGTTCTATTTTGTTCAAAAAGCACACAATCTGTAGGCAGTAAATCCATGTGACGTTTTATAAATTCCTACGTTGGAAATAGAACCAGTCTGACTCAAGATTGGGATACAGACTCTGACCTCACACCTTTAATGCATTGTCTGAGCTGAGATGTCACTTTTTTTATAAAATCTTAAGTTATCTCGAGAATGTAACTGAAAAGAAGCTCTGGGATTTACATATTAATGAACCAAAACTTGCAGCCGACTCTAATAGATGAAAAACTTAACAGCAATCTAGCTTGTTCAATATATCATTTCAGTTGCATGACATTGTAATCTTTTGCTAAAAATTTTTGTGTCTTATAGTCCTGCTCCACAGCTACCTGATGAAGGAGCAGCACTCTGAAAGCTATTGCTTCCTGTTGGACTATAACCTGGTGATGTGTAATTTTTAACTTTGTCCACCCCAGTCCAATACTGGCTCCTCCACATCATCACAATGCAGAGCGAAGGTCAACAGAATAATCATCTTGTATTTACTTCCCCTCTGAATAGATAAAAAATAACTCTTTCCAACGATCTAGTTAATCAACACATTGACGGGTTTGTTAATTACATGAAGGACTCCCGCCAATGGCTTAACCATTGAGATAGTCCCATGCTTGCACAATTACACTCAGTTGCATTGCAGCAACACACAGGGCAGGGATTCCCCAGCCTCTGGATGGCATGGGTCGGTTGGGTGAGATCAGTAGAAGTGAGATTCTCCATGCCAAGAGGAAGATGGAGAATTGGCTGAACAAAGTTTGAACGACAAAGTTAGAAATCCCACAAGTTTTCTTTGATTTTCTTTCTTTTGTGCATTCAATTACAGCCCAGCAAAAGAAAAAAAAAGAGACACCCAAAAACAAACACACAAAAACCAAAAAAAGAAAACCAGAAATGAAAATGTCTCCTAGCTCACAAGTTTTGATTAGATTCCCTACAGCGTGGAAACAGGCTCTTCGGCCCAACAAGTCCACACCGACCCTCTGAAGAGTAATCCACCCAGTCCCACCTCCCTCTGACTATTGCCTAACACTACGGGCAATTTAGCATGGCCAATTCACCTGACCTGCACATCTTTGGACTGTGGGAGGAAACCCACACAGACACAGGGGGAAAGTGCAAACTCTACACAGACAGTTGCCCAAGGCTGGAATTAAACCTGGGGCCTTGGTACTGTGAGGCTTCAGTGCTAACCACTGAGCCATGTGCCACCCATATTTCTTTTATTTATTTATGGGACAAGATCATCGCTGGCCTGCACTTATTGCTCAGCTCTAACTGGGGCTGTTAAGAGTCAACTATATTGCTCTGGGTCTGGAGTCAACATGGTTCTGTGGGTCACTCGACAATGGATTCATGGTCATCACTAGAGTCTTCATTCCAGATTTTTATTGAATTTAAATTCTGCCATCTGCCATGGGGTTTGAAGCAGAAAGTGAGGATGGCAGATGCTGGAGGTCAGAGTCGAGAACATGATGCTGGGAAAGCACAGCAGGTCAGGCAGCATCAGAGCAGGAGAATCGACATTTCAGGCATAAGCCCTTCATCAGGAATGAGGCTTGGGACCAGGTGGCTGAGAGATAAATGGGAGGGGGGTTGGCGCTGGGGGGAAAGCAGCTGAGAATGTGATTACATAGATGAAGGTGGGGAAGCAATTGATAGGTCGGAGAGGAGGGTGGAGTGGATAGATGGGAAAGGTGATGGACAGGTCAGGAGGGCAGTGCTGAGTTGGAGGCTAGGGACTGGGATAATGTGGGGCAAAGGAAATGAGGAAGCTGTTGAGTTCTTGGACTAAGGAGGACAGGGTGGTGCCGAGGTAGGAAGAAATGAGATCGGTGGGTCAGGAACAGGCTGGGACAATTGATCGATCGGGGAAGTCGGGTTTGTGAATATTTGGTAGCAGGTAGAGTTAGGTGGTGCAGGGTTCACGGACAATGAGATGGGAGATCCCCAGAGGTGATGAGGTTGTGGATGGTCTGGGAGATGATGGTTTGGTGATGGGAGGTGAGGTCGTGGTTCAGGGGGCAGTAGGAGAAGGTGACCATGTGTTGGCGCCTGGCTTCAGCTGTACAGAGGTTGGTGTGCCAAACTACCACTGCACCCCCCTTGTCTGTGGGTTTGATGGTGAGGTTGGGGTTGGAGCAGAGGAAGTGGAGGGCTGTGCGTTGCCAGGGTAGGAGGTTGGAGTGCTCCAAAAGTTAATACAGGTGCACAATCTTTTATCTGAATTTCTTGGGGTCAGTTGTTTTTCGGATTTTGGAATTTTTCGGATTTCAGAATAACGACATTTTCACAGTGAAATAAAAAACTCTTTCTTAACAGCAGAGTTACGTGTGAATATAGGAGTGCTGAGACACAACTGACCCCTGCCAGTGCTGGGCTATGTCACCAGATCACACCTGAGTGATGTGGGTCGAGTGGGTGTGGAGTTGAGTCACCTGCTCACACGCAAAACTACCTTGTTATACAGAAAAAAAACTTCATGAGAAAAGCTTTGGATTTCAGAGCTTTTGGGATTTCGGAATTCAGACAGAGGATTGTGTACCTGAACTTCCAAATAAACCTGTTAGACTATAACCTGGTGTAATGTGATTTTTAACTTTATACACCCCAGTCCAACACCGATTCCCCCACATCACATTAACACAAAACAGTACAGCACAGGAACAGGCCCTGTGCTGAGCATGATGCCAAATTAAACTAATCCCTTCTTCCTGCACTCAGTCCATATCCCTCCATTCCTTGTATATTCATGTCCAAACCTTCTTAAAGGCCCCTATCCTACTGCCTCCATCACCACCCCTGGCAGTGTGTTCCAGACTCCTATCAATCCCAGCATAAAAATCCCAGTCCCTCACACCTCCTTTGAACTTTCCCACTCTCACCTATAATGCAGACTCGCTTAGTCCTAACACTGGTTTATATAGAGGTGAATTTGATGACAACCTCCATGAACAGAGGATGTAGGCTGTTGCAGCACATTTCCAGTGACAGAACATGGCCCAGCGAGGGAACATGGCTCAGCGAGGGAACATGGCCCAGCGAGGGAACATGGCCCAGCGACGGAACATGGCCCAGCGAGGGAACATGGCCCAGCGAGGGAACATGGCCCTGCGATGGAACATGGCCCAGCGAGGGAACATGGCCCAGCGAGGGAACATGGCCCAGTGGCGGAACATGGCCCAGTGAGGGAACATGGCCCAGCGACGGAACATGGCCCAGCGACGGAACATGCCCTTTGATGTTTGGGGTCTGCAGGCCACCACTGATATCTGGAGAAGATGGCAGGCAGTTGCAGTGCCAGCAACCTATTCTGACCTTCTTGGAGTTAGAGTCCTGTAGTTTCTCTCCGATACCTGGGAGGTTAGCAAGCTGCATAGAAAGGAGCCAAAATGAGGTATTAATACAATGTTCATACTCTCAGTGCACATTTATTTGAGAAAGGATGTACTGTCATTGGAAGCAGTA
Source organism: Hemiscyllium ocellatum (assembly GCF_020745735.1). Classification (NCBI taxonomy): domain Eukaryota; kingdom Metazoa; phylum Chordata; class Chondrichthyes; order Orectolobiformes; family Hemiscylliidae; genus Hemiscyllium; species Hemiscyllium ocellatum. The sequence continues at coordinate 12,850,633 of NC_083419.1, read as the reverse complement.
CAGAGGAGGTTCACTCAGTTGATTCCAGAATTGGGAAGCTTGCCTTGTGAGGAGAGTTTGAGTAGACTAGACTGCACTCATTGGAATTTAGAATAACTAGCAGAGGAATCTTAACTATGAAGGGAATAGTTAGGATAGAAACAAGGAGGTTGTTTGCACCAGTGGATGAAACTAGAGCTAGGGGGCATAGCCTCAAAATAAAAGAGAGCAGGTTTCAGACTGAGCTGAGGAGGAACTTCACCTAAAGGGTTGTGAATCTGTGGAATTCCTCGCCCAGTGAAACAGCTGAGGCTACCTCACTGAATGTTTTTCAGGCAAAGACAGATTTTTGAACAGTAAAGGAATGAAGGGTTATGGTGAGCAGGCGGGTAGGTGGATCTGAGTCCATGATCTTATTGAATGGCGGAGCAGGCTCAAAGGGCCAGATGGCCTACTCCTACTCCTAGTTCTTGCGTTCTTATGTTTAAGTTCTTTTGTTTTTCTGATCACTGGCGAGATTCTCATAAAGCTGTTCAAACCCTATTTATAAAAATCAGACTTTTCTATCTTGACATTGAGAATCTAATTTTTCGATTCTTGCCGTATTTTCCCAATAGCCTCGTCATTGCCCACATTATTCCAGGCCTGGGAAATTCAGCCGTATGCTTCCAACAGCACAATTATCACAGTGTGCACAGTAAATTGCTGAAACCTTCCATTCCAGGGAGGTATTTGTTCAAGTAAGCAGTTAACCAACAAATTGCTTTTTGCTAAGTGCATATGATATTTCCAGTAGTCATTGGGTGAAAAACTTAATTTCTAAACATCATTGAGGCTTGTTCATAAATAGCCCCTTTGTTCTACATTCACAATCTAAAGTTTCATAAGTGACTGAGCAAGACGTCCCACTCCAGGATCTGACCAGGGTCTGTGCTGACAGTGAATATTGCCTTTTGGAAAATGCGGCTCAAAATGTGTTGCTGGAAAAGCGCAGCAGGTCAGGCAGCATCCAAGGAGCAGGAGAATAGACGTTTCGGGCATGAGCCCTTCTTCAGGAATGAGGAAAGTGTCCTCATTCCTGAGGAAGGGCTCATGCCTGAAACGTCGATTCTCCTGCTCCTTGGATGCTGCCTGACCTGCTGCGCTTTTCCAGCAACACATTTTCAGCTCTGATCTCCAGCATCTGCAGTGCTCACTTTCTCCTTTTGGAAAATGCATCAAACTAGGTGGTACATTGACTTGCTAGATATCGTATTCATCTCAAACAAGTACAGAAATAGTTCGAAATTCGAACAGTTAATTTACATGACTTCACACTCCTAAGAACTTTCCACAACTTCCAGCATAAATATAATCTTTCTCAGTCTTCCAGAATTTGCTCGCGGTGACAGGAATCAGACTCAGTCACAATGGTCTGAGTTATAGGGAGAGGTTGGACAAGCTAGAACTTTTTTCTTCAGAGCATAGAAGACTGAGCGGGGATCTTACAGAAGTGTATAAGATCATGAGAGGCCTGGATAGGGTTAATGCACTCAGCCTTTTTCTCAGGGTTGGGCAATCGAGGACTAGAAGGCATCAGTTTAAGGTTAGAGGGGAAAAAAATAGAAGGGACCCTGAGGGGCAACCTTTTTAGACAGAGGCTGTACGCATATGGAATGAGCTGCCTGTGGAAGTGGTTGACGCAGGTACATTAATGCGTCCTTTTATTCCTGATGAAGGGCTTTTGCCCGAAACGTCGATTTTACTGCTCCTCTGTTGCTGCCTGAACTGCTGTGCTCTTCCAGCACCACTAATCCAGAGCAGGTACATTAATGACATTTAAAAGGTATTTGGACAAATACATGGATAGGAAAGGTTTAGAAGGATATGGGCCAAGTGCAGGGAACTGGGGTTAGAATGGACGGCCATTTTGGTCAGCATGGACAGTTTGGGCTCCATGCTGTATGATTCTATGACTGTTTGACTTGACTCACTAGCTCCACACACAGGTTGAAGCATTCCAGAACTGTACAACAATCAAAGATTAGACAAATATAATTTAAATTTAAAAAAATTAAGTCAAGACCTAGGTCCAACTGACCAGTTACCAAACTGAGAATCAGTGAAGCCATCAACAAAAACCAAAACAGAAAACTGTGAAGCAGTTGTACCACTTTCCCTTTTAGATTAGAATGTGATCAGACTTTGTGCCTTTTTACCTGTGAACTTCCCACCCACGATAGTCTTCACAAGACTTTTGTTTCATCTCTACTTTCTGTGGGTGTTTGGGCTTAAAGGGTGTATAGTTTAAATTTACATATTACTAACTAATGATCTGTGTTTGTCCCATGTTAGAGGAAACACTTGTTATAACAAATACATTTTAATTTTTCTGTTCATTAATGAAACCTGGTGTGACTTTCTTTTGTCATAGACAGTGGTCACAGTCAGACATAACCATCCCAGCGATTTAATCAGTGATTCAGTGGTTAGCATTGCTGTCTCCAAACACCATGGACCTGGGTTCAATTCCAGTCATGGGTGACAATCTGTGTGGAGTTTTGCACATTTTCCCCATGTCTATGTGGGTTTCCTCTGGGTGCTCTGGTTTCCTCTCACAGTCCAAAGATGTGTAGGTCAGGTGCATTGGCCATGCTTAGTTGCCCATTGTGTGCAGGCTGGGTGGATTAGCCATGGGAAATGCAGGGTTGTGTAGATAGGGCATGTCTGGGTGGGATGCTCTTCGGAGGGTTGGTGTGGACTCAATGGGATTCTATGATACTTTCTCATTGGTGATGACTTGCAGAGTAATGGAACTGGATTTCCAGCTCACTCTTCCCACCAGGGTTGTGACAAAGTTGCACAAAAACAAAAGAAAGGACTGTCACTCCCTCCCAGGGCCTGTATCCTTCAGTCCATCTACAGAGGACAGAATCGGACTTCAAGTCTTTGCTCAGAAGCAGGATCTCCAATTAAGCCAGGCCTGCTGTGTAAATAGAGATTGGTCTCATTTCATCTTTGAATGTAACTTTTCCCCTTACTTACTTAATCTCTGTGTCTGTATTGAGCTAATAACATTAATGCTTTTTACTTAAATAACTTCCAACAATAAGTAAATAACTAACCTTTCATCATGTTTGAGATACGAGGCTGCTCTGCTATGTTAAAATCAAAACACTTGTAATTTGAAAAAGGATTGCAAACAATCTTATTCCAAATGCAATGATATTTATTGTGCTCATGACAGCCTTTCTCTCTTCAATCTATTTTTCTCCGATGGAAGCATGGTGAGGTGTGTAACTTAATTTTACTTTGGAGTCCCAAGTCCTGGAATTTTCATTAGCTTTTAGTAACTTTATTGAAGGCAGAGAGGTTAAAATTGCAAAGAACGTTGCCAATGTGGCCTTACCAGTGAATATCTATATTGATTGGAGTAACATGGAGTTAGAGTCATAGAGGCGTACAGTATGGAAACAAACCCTTCAGTTCAAATCTTCCATGCTGACCAGATATCGCAACCCAATCTAGTCTCACCAGCCAGCACCCGGCCCATATCCCTCCAAACCCTTCTTATTCATTTACCCATCCAGATGCCTTTTAAATGTTCAAATTGTACCAGCCTCCACCACTTCCTCCGGCAGCTCATTCTATATACACACCACCCTCTGCATGAAAAAGTTGCCCCTTAGGCCTGTTTTATATCTTTCCCTTCTCACCCTAAACCTCTGGTTCTGGACTTTGTCTATTTATTCTATCCTATGCCCCTCACGATTTTATAAACCTCTGTAAGGTCACCCCTCAGCTTCCGACACTCCAGGGAAAACAGCCCCAGCCTGTTCAGCCTCTCCCTGTAGCTCAGATCCTCCAACCCTGGCAACATCCTTGTAAATCTTTTCTGAACCTTTTCAAGTTTCACAACATCATTCTGATAGAAAGGAGACCAGAATTGCACACAATATTCCAACAGTGGCCTAACCAATGTCCTGTTTCAACTTAAGATCAAACAAGTTGCATTATCCCATATCCAAAAGACAGCTGGAGCACAGTGTCTTTCAGAGTGGAAGGCCAATGGTATCCCAGGCCCCACGTTGTCTCAGCGGGATATTGTACAGTTACCATGATCAGGCAAGTGTGTATAACTGAGGTTGACGAGAACTCTAACTTTCATCCACCTTCTCAAATATCCGCCATTGAAGGGTTGTGTGGTGATAGGACCCAGTGTCTTGTGACTGGGGGTCTACACCTTGGCCAGAAGCCTGGGGTTCAAGACCACTTCAGGACTTGTTGGCCACGCATTTGTAATTCTTCCAATATGCCTGATAACAGGTGGCCAGAGAAGTGGAGTCTTCTGGTTAGCTGTCCTGCAGGGGACAAAAGCAAGCTGAGAGGAGTTTCGCAGCAAAAACAGGAACCAGAGACAGTGAGACAGCAACAGAGCATATTGGGAGAGCAGAGGTTAAACAGAGAGGAACAGTCACTGTGATTGCTGACCATTTATATGTCCTTTCCCTAAAATTCATGCGTGGGACATGGGTGTCATTGACTGGCCAGCATTTATTGCCTTCAACAAGGTGGAGTAGATGTCTCCTTGAACCGCTGCAGTCTGTGTGTTGTTGGTTGACCCACAATGCCATCAGATTTCAGAGTGATTGATACAACTGAGTGACTTGCTAAACACATTTCACAGGGCAGTTAAGAGCCAACCACACTGCTGTGGGTCTGGAGTCACACGTAGGCCAGAACAAGTGAGAATGGCAGATTTCCTTCCTTGAAGGACATTAGTGAACCAGATGATTTTTAATCAACAACAGTTTCACCGTCATCAGCAGATTTGTAATTCCAGATATTTTTCATTCAATTCCAATTCCACCAACTGCTACAGTGGGATTCGAACAAACGTCACCAGAACATTGGTTGAATCTCTGGACTAATAGTCTAGCAATGACACCACTAAGTCATCGACTTCTTTAATATCTCCCACAGGACAGCACACAAACAGGTAGAAAAATCAAGCTGTAACACCAGAGGGGAGCAGGCAAATGATTGACTGGTGGATATTTTCCATGTCACTCTTATCTAAACCAGGTTTTTAATCATGATAATTATTCAAATGTTAGATAGTTATAAAGCGTAACAAATGAGCAGGTAGTGAATATTATCTTTTAAGGAAAGTTTACTCAGACAAGCAAAGTTTGTTAAATATTAAAATGCTAGAATTTGGATAAACATACATGATTAACAATCTTTAAGTTTTTAATCACTGAGTGAAACTATGGACAGAGTGCTAACAGTTGGTGAATTCGATAGAGTGGAGAAAGAATGCACTTATTTACATTTTCAGGCTTGTACATCCCCTCCTGTTTGATAGGTTTCTGGTGGGCAAAGCTTTATTCTATTCCTAAGATTTAAAATAGTACAGAAACTCTGGTACTGTTAATAAAATATCATAAAGAAGAAAAACAAAATCATTAGAGAGTCAGAGTCATACAGAATAGAAACAGGCCGTTTGGTCCCAACTCGCCCATGCCAACCAAGCACTCCAATCTGACCTAGCCCCATTTGCCAGCATTTAGAGACATAGTCCATATCCCTCTAAATCCTTCCTATTCGTGTACCCAACCAAATGCTTTTTTGGATGTTGTAATTGTTCCAGCCTCCACCACCTCCTCTAGCAGCTCATTCCAAACCTCTGTACCATCCTGTGTGAAAAAGTTAATCCTGAGGTTCCTTTTAAATCTTTCCCCTCTGACCTTAAACCCTCTAGTTTTGGACTCCCCCCTATCCTGGGAGAAGGCCGTGTCTATTTATCCCATCTATGCCCCTCATGATTTCATGAACCTCTATAAGGCCACCCCTCAGCCTCCAACGCTCGAGGGAAAAAGTGATTTGTCATGGTGGAAACATGTGGGAGCTCCTAGATGCCAAAGTAATCCAGGACAACATGCCTGCAGGCAGTGTTTACAACCCGAGAAGTTTTGGCTCTGGGTTATTGAGATCGAGACCGGTGCCAGAGTACTGGATACCTGCTCAGGGCTGGAGAGGAATGGACAGTGAGGAACCAATTGTTATTTTCCCATGTAGTTACCCTGGGCAGAACAAGGAAAGAGATTCTGTATCGTTCGTATGAGGATCAAACCAAGAAGGAGATCTCAGTGACATAGAGATGTACAACACGGAAACAGACCCTTCGGTCCAACTCATCCATGCTGACCAGATATCCCAACCCAATCTAGTCCCTTGAATATTTACCCTATCCATGCCCCTCATGATTTTATAAACCTCTCTAAGGTCATCCCTCAGCCTCTGATATTCCAAGGAAAACAGCCCCAGCCTATTCAACTTCTCCTCAAATCAATCTCAAATCTTGTAACCCTGGCAACATCCTTGTAAATCTTTTCTGAATTTCTGGACAATTACCAGAGCCAAGTCCAAATTACTGTACAGCAAATGGGATTAGAGAAGTGAATGCCTGACTCAAGGTTTGGTTCAATAGAAGTGGGTTCCAGTTCATGTGGCATGGGGGGAAATCATAAGAAATCTATTGAAGCTCGTTGAGAAAGGAATTTGTGCTACAGATAAATGAGAACTGTGTGGACTGTTTCAGTTTGCAGTAAGCAATAAGGGTGGCTCTGTGGTTAGTACTGCTGCCTCACAGCACCAGGGACCTGGGTTCAATTCATCCTCCTACGACTGTCTGGGTAGAGTTTGCACATTCTCCCCGTGTCTGTGTGGGTTTCCTCCCACAGTCCAAAGGTTTGCAGGTTAGGGTGAATGGGCCATGCTAAATTTGCCCACAGTGTTCAGGGATGTGTAGGTTTGGTGCATTAGGCAGAGAAATGGGAATGGGTCTGGGTGGGTTGCTCTTTGGAAGATCGGTGGGACTTGGTTCACAGTTCAAGCTTGTGCAAAGTTTGGTCATGCTAAATTGCCCACAGTGTCTCGGGATGTGCAGGCTAGGTGGATCGGCCATGGGAAAAGAAAGGTTACAGGTTTAGTGGGATGCTCTTTAGGGGGGTGGGTATGGACTTGGTGAGCTGAATGTCCTGCCTGGATTCTATGACGGTGTTGCACCCAGGTTTATTGCAGTAAATAAAATCTCTTGATACTGCAAGATAACAATATGGCAGATTTAGGAAATTTGGCTAGCTACAGGAAGCAGAGAGCTGGCGTATGTGTGTCTTTTTCTGGTTCGCAAGATGTAATGAGTGGTGTGCCACAGGGAGAGGTACTGCAGCCGCAACTTTCACAATTTATCTGATAAAGAGACCAGAGGTATGGTTGGTAAATTTGCTTGGGAAGCAAAGATAAACAGAAAAGCAACTTGTGAAGAGGAGACCACCAACGGACACAGAGAAGTAATGTGAGTAGATCTGGCAAATGGAGTACAACATGTTATCTACGTTCACAGAAGAAATTAAGATTGTTACAGAAGATCCTGAGGAGTCTTAACAGGTTTACCATATTAAAGATGTTTCCTCTTGTGGGAGCATCTGGAACTATGGGTCATTATTTCAAAATAAGGGGTCACTAACTTCCACAGAACCATTGAATTATTAGAATAGGGCGGAAGGAGGCCATTCAGCCCATCATGCCTGCTACAGTTCCACGACCGAGTGCTAACCTCCTGACTTTTCCCCATATCCCTGTGCACTGTTTCTATCCAAATAACCATCCAATGCCCTCTTGAAAGCTTCAATGGAATCTCCCTCCACCACATGCTTTCCATACCCTAACCACTTGCGAAGTGAATGTTTTTCTCACATTAGTCTTGCTTCATTTGCACATCATTTAAATTTATGCCCTCACTTTCATTTTTCCTTTAACTCATGGGAACAGTTCTTCTTTGTCTCCTCTCTCCTGCTCTGGTGGAATCTAATAACAGATGGGCAATACACTTTATCAAGTTACCATCTATGAACTAAGATGAAAAACTCACCTCAGCAAGCATTTCTGTGCAAAAACTTCCATTCTATAAAAGCTCAGATGCATTAGGATTTGCCAAGCAAGTTAACAGCGTTACTCTGACACATAGAGAGAAGACAAACCAGTATTTTAAAATATTCTCTTCAAGAACACTATTGCCAGCTAACAACAGGTAGCTTGATTGCAACCTTTGAGAGAAGGAATCTTCCTGTTGGTTATTGAAAACCTGGCCAGCTAACATGACTGGATAGACACCAGCAGGACCTTTCCAAAACAATGAGCACTGCAGCGCTTATAATGTGACTCTGGTCTCTATTTTTGATTCTCCCTGTTGTGAGGTCGTACAATTTGAAGCCAATCCTTGCACCGCAATGGCTGCCACGGATTCCTCCTCAAAAACACACGCTTCATACATAAGCAGACATCACATGGTATTTTGATGTGGGTGTAAAAGGTTGGGTGACAGACTCAGAAAACCAGGAGCTTCACCAGAAGTCAAGAGAATACTCAAAGAGGAGAGTTTTGAGAAATCGTTCGACAATAACAGGAAGATCGGTAGGTGATGAATCAGTGATTGATGATGGGGGAGCAGAAGGTGTAAGGGGTGAGGACAGCTCAGGGATGAGGGGGTTGAGGGAGCATGCAGAGATATAAAATGGGAGAAGGTGACACAGAGCTGTGAGGCTCCAGCAACATTCGCAAACGAGGCCGAGAATCTGAAAATTAGAAACCTAGGGAACGTGGAGCACCGTCACCTGGAGGCAGTTGGGGTCATGGGATTACAGCGTGGACAGAATGGGAAAGTTGGAAAGAAGAAGGTTTTGGGGCTTCCTGATCGCGGTAAGGAAAATGAAGATCGGGGATGGGGGGGGGAAAGAGGGAATAACGGCCAACAAAAAAACAGAAGCAGGAAAGCATGGTTTGGTAGAGCATCAGAACTGAATGCAGGATGGATGTAAAATACTTTTACAACGTACCAAAACCTTATATATTCATCTTGGTTGTAATCAGATGAATGAAAATTGTACCTCTTCGCTTTTTGTGAGTTGATGTACCATGTTGACGGAACAGGAGGTAGGGTCTATTGATTGACCATTCTGTTGACAGTCAAGCTGGACCAACTCTCGGCAGTGCGTGTGACAGGTATACCTGCAGTCTGGAGAAAACAGACGAGAATAGCTGGTATCAGTCTGCTGCAAGGCTTCACTCAGCGACTACTGGCAATAATTTGATGCGATAACGCAACTGAGTAATATATAATCCGGCCCACAATGCTGGGCTTTAAACTCTCAGTTATTACATTGCGAGTGAAAAAAAGTGTTTGGTCATCACCATTAGGATCAGGTTTTCAAGACATGACGGTGACTGACATCCCAATACAAAATAGCCATGGGAGTCAGTTTAGCTCAGTTGGCTGGATTGCTGGTTTCCAGGGCAGTGTGATACCAACAGTGTGAGTTCAATTCCCACCACTGGTTTGAGGTTACCACAAAGGACTCTCTTTCTCAACCTCTTCCCTCACCTGAGGTCTGGCGGGCTTTAGGTTAAATCACTTCTCTCTAATAAGACAGTGGCCTGGCAAGACAATGGTAACTATATACTTTCGCATTAACCTCTAAGCAGATATTCAACACAACTTTCATCTTGCTCAAACTCAGTTGCCTTTCCCAGAGCAGATCATTCCCTCTCAACCCTCCATTTAGAAGTACCACACCCCACATCACGCAGGATTCCCAAACACCGCAGTCTCAGGGATAGTCCTATCCATTGCCATGGGTTTATATTGGGCTCAAGTGAAGACTGGACCCTCATTTCTTTAACTTCTCTCAAAGCACCCAACCAATTCTCATTACATTGACTAAATGGTAGTATCAAACTGATCTCAAGGTGGGGTACTGACTGATAACGATGGCCATTTATTTAAAAACAAATAGAGTCACAGAGATGTGCAGCAGAGAAACAGACCCTTCGGTCCAACTCGTCCATGCTGAGTAGATATCCTAAATTAATCTAGTCCCATTTGGCAGCACTTGGCCCATATCCTTCTAAACCCTTCCTATTCATAATCTAAATGGTGTAATTGTACTAGCCTCCACCACTTCCTCTGACAGCCCATTCCATACATGCACCACCCTCTGCATGTAAAAGATGCCCCTTAGATCCCTTTTACATCTTTCCCCTCTCACCCTAAACCTATGCCCTCTCGTTCTGGACTCCCTCCACCCCAGGGAAAAGATCTTGTCGAGTTACCCTATCCATGCCCCTCATAATTTTATAAACAATAAATGAACAAATTTGGAGCTTTTTCCCTGGGAAAAGAGGAGATTTGAGAGAGGAACTCAGGATCATGGAGGGGGGGGTGTCTGGACAGAGTATATGAGGAGTTGTCGTACCCATTGGTGGCAGGGTTGAGAACCAAGGGGTCACCCATTAGAAATCACTGGCAGAAGAAGCAGAGGTGAGGTAAGGGAGACCTTTTTTCACATATTCAAGGGCTGGGATCTGCTTCTGAGTGCAATAGTGGAAATTCTATTGTGGCTTTCGAACAGAAATTAGACAATTATCTGAGCAATCAACATAAAGCTATAGGGATTGCGTCTTACCGCATCACACTTACAGAGAATAATTTGACGATTCTACATGCTAGTGATGCTGGCTTGAGATAAATATTAATCAGGACATCTGTACTGTTCTTCGTTTAAGAATGCTAAGGGATCTTTTACTCTCATCTGAAGGAGATAATGAGGTCCTTGATTCAATTTGTCATTTGAGAAACCACAGCCCCAGCAGTACAGGGCTGAAGCATGGATTGTGTGTTGGAGTCACTACAATTGGACACTTGTACCTTTGACCTTCTGGCTGGAGTGCAGCATGGGTAGCTCACAGTTGTTATCACCTTAAGACCTTAAAATGCAGGAACACATGTAGGCCATTCAGCCCATTGAGTCTGCTCCACCATTCAGTGTGATCATGGCTGATTTGCTAACCCTTTATTCCACTTTCCTGCCTTTTCTGCATAACCCGCTATCCCCTTACTGAGGAAGGATTTATCTTGGCCTCAAATATACTTAGTGACCCAGCCTTGACAGGCCTCTGTGGTAAAGATTTCCACAGATTCACTACCCTCTGAGAGAAGAATTTCCTCCTCATTTCCATCTGAAATGTGTGACGCCCCAAAGTCTGAGATGATGTCCCTTTGGTCCTAACCCCTCTCACAAGGGGAAACAACCTCTCTGCATCTATCTTGTCAAGTTCCCTAAGATTCTTGTATGTTTAGGTTGTCCACCTTGGAAACAGGAAATGTGGCCCAGGATTGCACAAAAATGTAAACTGTGGCCATCAAAATAAATGTACGTATTTAAAAGGTCAAAGTACTTCACTGAGGCCTGGAGTTGTCAACTCTGGCAGATGTAAGGTGAAAGGTTTTACCACATGGACTCCTGCCTCTGACCAGTCCATCCTGGTCCTCCCACCATTGGTCACTCGACATGTCCTGCTTGTGAGGGGCTTCACCTTTCACTGGGAAGCAGCCAGTACTGTACTGGGCGGCACGGTGGCACAGTGGTTAGCACTGCTGCCTCACAGCGGCTGAGACCCGGGTTCAATTCCCGACTCAGGCGATAGACTGTGTGGAGTTTGCATGTTCTCCCCGTGTCTGCGTGGGTTTCCTCCGGGTGCTCTGGTTTCCTCCCACAGTCCAGGTGAATTGGCCATGCTAATTTGCCCGTAGTGTTAGGTAAGGGGTAAATGTAGGGGTATGGATGGGTTGCGCTTTGGCGGGTTGGTGTGGACTTGTTGGGCCAAAGGGCCTGTTTCCACACTGTAAGTAATCTAATCTAATCTTCATTACCAATGGCTGGTTCTTGACTCTCTGTCAAGCTGTCTAGTCATCTGCATCGCCGATGGCAGACAAATGGAAGAGTTCGACCACAATGTTTCTTAAATGCCGCAGTGATTACTTTCCCTGGCTGTGGTCATGAAAAGCAGTGCCCTCAAAATTAACCTTCATTCCCTAGAGTCTCCTGGGGCCTGGATTTTCATGCACCCAATGCCACTGCCTTCTCTATTTCCGATCCTGCCAACCACAGGGACGTTTGACCATTGCTCGCTTTTTTTTCTCTATAATCACATAATCACCGTGTTACTAATTAAAAAGAACAGTTACCAAACATTACCCACCAGTAAGAATAACAAATACTGAGTTAGGGAAAGAGGGAACTGAATTAAAATAGGTTGAAGGGGAGAATTAATGCACTCCAGCACCCGTGGTGCCCACCGCGCTCTCTGAAGGCATCATGGGTGTTGGCACTCCCTCTACACAGATGCTCGGGAATGAATGTAGCCACTGAAGAGAGGAAGGAACAATGACCCACTCCAGGGCCCACTGTGTGGAGCTGTTAATAGCAAACTTGGCCAGTTTCAGAACTGGCTGCCCGCACCCCTCCATCCCCCACACCAGGAGCATTGGGCTGAAGTGCAACCAAAAACACAGCACATTAAATAATCAACAGGAGGTGCAACCACCCAGAACCAATATACACGTGGTCCAGGGACTCCAAAGCACTGCAAATCAAACAGTCGGGCTTGGAATCCACAATTTAGGATGACAGGGAACAGCTCCGTGCAACACCCTCCATCGCCAGTCCCTTACATCGCCAACCCTCACTACAGCGTGCAAGTACAGTCTCCTGCATCATGAATTAGACATTCTCTAACATCAGAGACTGTCATGGGAGTGTTCAGTGTACTGTGGGACAGCTCCAGCCTGTCAAAAACAGGGCCAGTGGTGGTGAAAGGGTTTGGTGGGACAGAGAAAAGCCAAAGTTTTTGAGGAGATCCGGTACCATAGCGATGACATTGTTACGAACCTGAAATGTTCCCAATTCCTTTTCCATGTCCTGTACCAGCCAATTTGAGAAAAATGAGTTGTCTCATTTTTGTTCACCATGCTGACCACAACAAAACAATGATACAAAGTGATCGTTCGCCATTAGTAAAAAGGACTGCATTAGTGTAGACACTCAGAGGTTCACTACATTAAATCCAGAGATGAAAGATTTGCCTTATGAAGAGAGATTGACCAGTTTGGGCCTCCATGGAGGTTAGATGGTTGAAAGGAGATCTAACTGAGGTATATAAGATGGTCAAGTAGGAGAAAACGAGGACTGCAGAAGCTGGAGATCAGAGTGGAGAATGTGGTGCTGGAAAAGCACAGCAGGTCAGGTAGCATCTGTACAGCAGGAGAATCGATGTTTTGGGCATAAGCCCATCATCAGGAATGAGGCTTTTGGGCTGGGGGCCTGAGAGATAAGTGGGAGGGGGAGGGTGGGGCTGGGGGGTGGTAAAGGTAGCTGGGAATGCTATAGGTAGATGAAGGTGGGTGAAAAGGTGATAGGTTGGAGAGGAGGGTGGAGCGGATAGGTGGGAAAGGTAATGGACAGGTCATGAGGGCGGTGCAGAGTTGGAGGCTTGGGACTGGAATAAGTGGGGGGGGGGGGGGCGGGGAAATGGGGAAACTGGTGAAATCCACATTGGTGCCCTGGGGTTGCAGGGTCCCAAGGCAGAAGATGAGGCATTCTTCCTCCAGGCATCAGATGGTAAGGGTTTGGCGATGGAGGTAGCCCAGGACCTGCATGTCTTTGATGGAGTGGGAGGTGGAGTTAAAGCATTCAGCCATGGGGTGGTGTGTTTAATGCGTGTCCCAGAGATGCTCTCTGAAGCAATCTGCAAGTTGGCATCCAGTCTCCCTGATGAAGAGACCACAACGAGAGCAACGGATAGCAAAGTACAAAGCACAAAGTAGTGCCTTTCCTCAATGGAGTTTTAGATAAATGAGAGATGATCCTATTGAAACACATAAGATTCTGAGGAGGATATCATCTCATCGATTTTGTTGGGGAAGGCAGGGAAAAGTGTCCCTTTTAAAACAGAGATGAGGCCTTTTTCTTCTCAGACAGACTTGTGGAATTCTTGTCTCCAGGAATTTGTTAGAGGCACAGAATCAGAGAGATGTACAGCATGGAAACAGACCCTTCGGTCCAACCCGCCCACCCCAACCAGATACCTCAAATTAATCTAGTCCCATTTGGCCCATAACCCTGTAAACCCTTTGTATTCATTGACCCATCCAGATGCCTTTGAAATGCTGTAATTGTACCAGCCTCCACCACTTCCTCTGGCAGCTCATTCCATACACGCACCACCAACTGTGAGAAAGATTTGCCCCTTAGGTCCCTTTTATATCTTTCCCCTCTCACCTTAAACCTATGCCCTCTACTTTTGGACTCCCCTACTCTGGGAAAAGACTTTGTCTATTTATCGTATCCATGCCCTTCATGATTTTATAAACCTCTATAAGGTCACCCCTCAACCTCCAACGCTCCAGGGAAAAACAGCCCCAGGCTATTCAGCCTCTCCCGAGAGTTCAAACCCTCCAACCCTGGGAACATCCTTGGAAACTCTCTTCTGAACTCTTTCAAGTTTAACAACATCCTTCCAATGGCAGGGAGACCAGAATTGAACGCTGTATTCCAAACATGGCCTAACCAATGTCCTGTACAGCCACAACATGACCTCCCAACTCCTATACTCAATGCACTGACTAATAAAGGCAAACGTACCAAACGCCTTCTTTACTATCCTGCCTTTCCTGTGACTCCTCCTTCAAAGAACTATATGCCTGCACCCCAAGGTCCCTTTGGTTGGAAACAGTCCCCTGGGCCCTACCACTGTGTAAACCCTGCCTTGGTTTGTCCTTATAGAGGTTTATAATATCACGAGGGGCATAGATAAGGTGAATAGTCAAGCTGTTTTCCCCCAGGGTAGGAAGTCCAAAGCTAGAGGGCATTGGTTTAAGGTGAGAAGAGAAAGATTGACAATGGACCTGAGAGGTAACTTTGGTGCATTTATGGAATGAGCTGTCAGGGCAAGTGGTACATGATTCCTGCGTTCTATTTATATGTTTGGGTTTCTTTGGGTTGGTGATGTCATTTCCTGTTCTTTTTCTCAGGGGTGGTAGATGGAGTCTAACTCAGTGTCTAACACTTACACTATTAAAAAGATATTTGAACAGGTACATGGATAGGAAAGGTTTAGAGGAAAATCACCTATACCGTGTATTCAAAAAGAATGGGTACACAATGAACACAGTCCGCCGATTCCTCAGCAACAAACCCAAACAAGCAGACAAAACACGTCCAGAAACCCTAGCCACTCTCCCCTACATCAAAGACATCTCGGAAATGACTGGCAGACCACTCAGACCCCTTGGCATCATGATAGCCCACAAACCCACCAACACACTAAAACAGCAGCTAATGAACTTGAAAGACCATGTTTCCATGCCGTACATCTCTATGACTCTATGACCCTATACAGACAACACGCAAAACTAATGTCATTTACAAAAGACCATGCAAGAACTGTAACAAACACTACATTGGACAAACAAGCAGAAAGCTAGCCATCAGGATGCAACACCAAACCTTCCAATAATGCCATAAACTGGGAACAGAAAGACAGACTAAGTCCACAATTAGCCACAAAATGACATGACCCTCTCTCACGAGTATCTTTAACATAACGATGAGGAAGGGCACCACTTTGACTGGGACAACACATCCATCCTAGGACAAACCAAACAGAGACACACATGAGAATTCCTCGAAGCATGGCATTCCAATCGGAACTCTATCAACAGACACTGAGTTAGACTCCATCTACCACCCCCTGAGAAAAAGAACAGGAAATGACATCACCAACCCAAGCATATAAATAGAAAGCAGGAATCATGTACTGTGCTTCACCTGGAGGCCCACTGAAGATGTTACCTAGGAGGGTGACGAAACGTCTGGAAATGAACCTTCCAGCTCAGCGAACAAACCTACATCCAGAACCTCAACCTGAGCTACACATCTTCTGAAAGTTCACCAGTTAATCTATTTCATTGACATTGTCAGAAGTCGCACAACACCAGGTCACAGTCCAACAGATGACGATCTTATGAAGGAGAAGCTCTCTGAAAGCTTATGATTTCAAATAAACCTGATGGACTATAACCTAGTGTCGTGTGACTTCTGACCTTGTCCACCGTGGTCCAGCACCGGCACTTGCACATCATTGAAATTGGCTCAAGAGATACTGACACTCCCCCATTCTCCTGCAAATGGGGGCCAAACAGCCTTTTTCATCTCCTGGTGAAGGCAGACCGGGCCCAGGTACCTCTGACAATGCAGCACACTGTCAGTACTGCACTGGGTCACCAAATTAAATTATGTCCTGCAGCTCCCACTACAGGGGGTTATACCCCAGCCTCACTGACCTGGTGTAGCCACTACACCAAAACCGATAGCTCAAATGAGTAAGGTAAGAAACATGAAACCTTCCAATAATGCCATAAACTGGGAACAGAATGACAGACTAAGTCCAAGTGGGGTATGTAGCATTGCCTCTTAAAAGGATAAGATCTGTACTTACACGGTCTACTAAACTAAAAACACACACAAGTCTAATTAAATGTCTGCACAGGTTACAACAGCTTTGTTTTGAATCAGCTGGAATGAACGCTGGGTGGAGTCTGAGAGGCAGACAAACAGGGTACTGGATGTTGAATCATAGATGACTAAAACAGGGCTTAGCTTCTGATCTTGCTCTGAACTAAAGAGCTGCAATTGCACTTGTTGATCTTACCATCGGTTAGATGCAGTGAGTAGTTTTGCAAGGCCAACAGTTTTATAGCCACAAGTTTGCTCTTTCTAGAGTTAACAGCAAAGCATCTGAGAGTGATTCACATCAGCAGAAGTTCGGAATAGAGAGAAATCCACAATCACTATACCACCGCACAGTTAAAGCTTCAGGTATCAATGATGCAGCAGAAAAGACTTTTAAATGTTGCTGTTATCAGACAGCATATTAGAAGAGAAAAGGCACCCATCCCTACCTGAAGATTTTCTCCTTGTTACCTGGAACTTAATTTTACCCGACAATTTGCATATAGCTATTCCCATCACGATATTCCAGGAAAACAGCTGCTTCCCAGTGAAGCAAGTCACTCTGATGTCGGCAGACTCTGCATCGAGCAAACTTGTCACAGGGTAGTGTACGTCTGTGACTGATCACTGGCCAAACCCCATCGCCTTGTTACCCAACCTCTTTATTTGCTTCATTTGCCTGCCTGCCAGGAACAGTGAACGGCTGGCCGTTGATAGGTTCGGCCGTCTAAATCTGTTAGTGTAGCATTTGAATTTCAAATGGGATGCTATTTTAAATGTTCAAAAACAGCCCTGCCGAGGGAGTCCCATTATTACATGCTGGAGGCAAGGTGTGAATCAAAGAGCATAACGTGTATCAAAGCAAACACAAGCTGCACACTTGCTTCAGAAACAGTCGATCATCCAATGTCCCATTAGTCCGCTCATTAGATGCATGCAGTGCTTTCGAAAGGACGGCTTTGCTGGAGAAACCAACCATTTAATTATTCAAAGCTTCTGAATGTCTCAAGGTCTCTGTGCCCTTGTCTCTGAATGTCTAACCCCTTCACATTCCTTGCAGTCTCCTTCACCCAGGGAGCAGCTCATTTCGGGCTCCATGCGTCCCCCACAACCATCCTGCCCTACATTAGGTCGCTTAGCCTCCATATGCCCAAGGCAATCCTCTCACTAACTCCTCAACAAACTTTTGTCGAGTGGGGTGGCATGGTGGCTCAGTGGCTAGCATTGCTGCCTCACAGCACCAGGGATCTGGGTTTGACTGCTGTCACAGGTGAATGTCCTGTGTGGAGTTTGCACATTCTTGCCAAAGATTTGCGTGTTAGGTGAATTGTTCAGGGGTGAGTGGATTAGGTGTGTTAGTCATGAATAAATATAGAGGAAATTGGTCTGGGTGGGACACTCTTCAGAGGAGAAAGTGAGGTCTGCAGATGCTGGAGATCAGAGCTGAAAATGTGTTGTTGGAAAAGCGCAGCAGGTCAGGCAGCATCCAAGGAACAGGAGATTCAACGTTTCAGGCATAAGCCCTTCTTCAGGAACGACTTCCTGAAGAAGGGCTTATGCCCGAAACGTCGAATCTCCTGTTCCTTGGATGCTGCCTGACCTGCTGCGCTTTTCCAGCAACACATTTTCAGCACTCTTCAGAGGGTCAATGTAGACTTGCTGGGCCGAAGGGCCTGTTTCCACACTGTAGGGTTTCTATGAGGGTGTACGGCTGCACCACACTATGAACAGCTCTAGTGGGTTTTTAAACATATCAACTACACAGAGGTGGCAAAGACATGAGCAAGGATGATAGAAATATAGAAACAAGGAAAATAGGCCATCTGGTTCTTCTAGCCTGCTCCACCATTCAGTAATTTCTCCTCATCTCAGTCCTAAATGGTTTATTCCATGTTCTTATACTGTGAGCCCTGAAACCCGAAATGAGAATTCACAGCTATAAAGAAAGGTAGACCAAACAAGAGCTGTTTTCTCTAGAAAAGCGAAAGTCAAGGGGTGACCTGATAAAGGTGTTTATGATTGTAGTTAGATACACAGCTAGAGTCATAGAGATATAGAGATGTACAACACAGAAATATGCCCATTGGTCCAACTCGTCCATGCTGACCAGGTATCCTATATAAATTTAGTCCCATTTGCCAGCACTTGGCCCATGTCCCTCTAAACCGTTCCTATTCATATACCTATCCAGATCCCTTTTAAAAGTTGTAATTGTACCAGCATCCACCACTTCCTCTGGCAGCTCATTCCATACTCTCTCACTCTGGACTCTCCCACCCCAGCGAAAAGATCTTGTCTAATTATCCTATCCATACCCCTCATGATTTTATTAACCTCTATGAGGTCACCCCTCAGCCTCGGACACTACAGGGAAAACAGCCCCAGCGTATTCAACGTCTCTGCATATCTCAAATCCTCCAACCCTGGCAACGTCCTTGTAAATCTTTTCTGAACCCTTTCAAGTTTCACAAAACCCTTCCGATAGCAAGGAGACCAGAATTGCACT
Organism: Hemiscyllium ocellatum; assembly: GCF_020745735.1. NCBI lineage: Eukaryota > Metazoa > Chordata > Chondrichthyes > Orectolobiformes > Hemiscylliidae > Hemiscyllium > Hemiscyllium ocellatum. The sequence continues at coordinate 12,831,757 of NC_083419.1, read as the reverse complement.
TAATATTCCAAAAGTGGCTTAACCAATGTCCTGTACAGCTGCAGCATGACTTTCCAACTCCTGTACTCAATGTCTGACTATTAACGGATAGCATACCAAATGCCTTCTTCACTATCCTATCTACCTGCAACTCAATGAACCAGCACTCCAAGGTCTCTTTGTTCAGCAATATTCTCCAGGACCCGAGGCTGGAATTAAACCTGGGTCCCCAGCGTCACGAGGCATAAAGATGTACAGCATGGAAACAGATCCTTCAGTCCAATTTGTCCATGCCGACCAGATATCCTGTATAAATTTAGCCCCATTTACCAGCATTTGGCCCATATCCCTCTAAACTCTTCTTGTTCATATACCCATCCAGATGCTTTTTAAATGCTATAATTGTACCAGCCTCCATGTCCTGTACATGACTTCCCAACTCAATGTACTGACCAATAAGCTCAAAAATCACACATCAGATTATAGTCCAACAGGTTTATTTGGAAGTATTAGCCTTCAATTTAGAAGCACTGGCCAACAAATAAATCTATTAGACTATAACTTGGTGGTGTGCGATTTTTTAACATTATCCACCCCAGTCCAACACTGGCTCCTCCACATCCCCAATCTGTAAAGACTGAATAAACACAATAAACACTAAGACTGAAACAAAAGTTGGGTTTATGAGGGAGACCAAAACTATGAATATAAGGCAGTCACCAGTAAACCCAATGGGAATACAGGAGAAATGTCTCTACCCAGAGAGACAGAGGTTAGAATATGGAACTCACCACCACAGGGAATGGTTAAAGTGAATGTTGTGGGATCTAAAGAGAAGTGAGGTAAGTAGATGAAGGAGAAAGGAACAGGATGCTATTATTATCGGGTTTGGTGAGGAATGGAAGCCCAAATAGCCACTTGACAAGATGCTGGAGGCTGGTGATTGGCTACAGAATTTACCATATAGGGCAAGAAAGATCAGAGAGAAAAAGGCAAAAGTGGACAGAGAGAAGTGATGTGAAAGCGAGCAGTCTGAAGCAGGAAATGTGGGTGGTGGCACAGTGGTTAGCACTACTGCCTCATCAGCGCCAGAGACCTGGGTTCAATTCCTGCCTCAGGCGACTGACTGTATGGAGTTTGCACATTCTCCCCATATCTATGTGGGTTTCCGTCCAAAGATGTGTGGGTTAGGTGAATTGGCCATGCTAGATTGCCCATAGTGTTAGGTGAAGGGGTAAATGTAGGAGAATGGGTCTGGGTGGGTTGTGCTTCAGCAGATGGGTGATGGACTTGTTGGGCCGAAGGACCTGTTTTCACATTGTGTGCAATTTAATCTAAATAGGGATAATGCAGGGCAAAGGAAATGGAAGAAACACAGTAAGATTTATGGAACAGCAGGCGGCTACTCAACCCATCAGGTCCATACCAGCTAATAAAGAGCATACAGCCTAATCCTGCCTTCCTGTCTGTATTCTTGGAGGATATCAATGTCAAGTTTTTTTTTGGAACAATCTCTGGGGGTCTCTGTCTCTACCACCCTTTCAGCCAATGAGTTCCAGACCCCCACCACCCTCTGGGTGGAAACATTTCTCCTCGATCTTCCTTTTTAACCTTCTGATGTGACTCAGGGTCAACTTGCACTTGATAACGTTCCTGGGAAATGCCTTGGTTTACTTTAGCATATTAAAAGAGCTATATAAATGCATGCTGTTGTTGCTTGAGAGGGAGAGGGGAGTAGAAAAGCAAGGAGACAGGACGAGTGAGGAACGATATGGAGAACCATATGTCCATGGCTAGATATTCCTGAATTGATTGCCTGATGAAGCCAGGAGGATGTCTGTCTACATAGAGTCACTGTCAAAGGCCCTTTGGCCCAGTGAGACTGTGCCAGTGGAAAATAACCTCTTAACTATCCAGCACTTGGTCCCTAGCCATCAGGGATGCCAAGTCAAAAGGAAGGACTACAGATGCTGGAGATCAGAGTCAAGATTAGAGTGGTGCTGGAAAAGCACAGCAGGCCAGGCTATGCTAAATTGCCCGTAGTGTTAGGTGTAGGGGAATGGGTCTGGGTGGGTGTGCTTCGGCAGGTCAGGGTGTGGACTTGTTGGGCCGAAGGGCCTGTTTCCATGCTGTAAATAATCTAATTTATTATTCCATTATTGAGATTTTTTATTTATTGGATGTTATGAGGTTCCCAAGGAAACCTAATCCCTGTGAAGAAAGCTGGGATGATGCTGATGCATTTAAACATTGCAACTAAATATTTAATATGCCATTTCTAAATTCATTTTTGCACCATCACTAAGACTACCCGTTTCCTCGTCTGTAACATGATCTGTAACATAATGTCACTCCCATCTCAGCTCACCTGCAGCTGAAACCTTCCTTCACATCTGTATTACCTTTAGAACCATGTATGAAAATACATTTCCGTTTGGCCTCCCATGAAGGCAGTACGAATGCGATGGGCTGAAGGCCTGTATGATTCTCAGGTTCTATGAATCTACTCTCCCTGGGAGTGTCTGAAAGTCTGGTGTCCTCAGCATCTTACCTCGCACTGTGTCTCATTCCCCTCTCACCCTGTGTCTTCACCGACTTTCAGCGATGCACAGTCAAGCAACATCTGGATTTTAAAAGTTGAAAATTTCTTTTCCAATCCTTTGTCCTTCCTTATACTGTAAGCTGCTCCCATCCCACCATCTTCTGAGATATATTCCTCCAATTCTGACCTCTTATGCAATCCTGACGTTAATCATTCCATCTCTGACTGCCATGAATTCAGTTGCCTAGACCCTAATCTCTGGATTCCCTTTGTTTTGTAAAATATATTTACGAGTGAAAAAAAATTTCTTTTTTAAAATAGTTATTAAAAATACAACCAATAACAAATACCACTATAATAAAGAGAAAAAAACCACAAATTACAATACAACTACTGTCTACTAACTACTAACCTACCCTATAATACAAAACAAACCCTAACATTGTGTAAAACACCAATAAATAAGTAAGTGACTAATAGATCAAAAAAAAGAAAAGCAAAAGAAAACATAAAAAAAAGCAAAGCTCCCAAACAAAAGAACGGGAGCATTGTATATGTACCCGTATTAACTCAGGAGTCCCCCCTCCATGGCCCAGGGCTCAACAAACCTAACCATCCTGGTTAACAAACGCTCTAGTTAAGATAGCCAACAAGTCTATATCAAAATAACTCAACTAGGGCTGCCATTGGATTCTGTTCTTGACTTCCTTCCTTGAAGATATCTGTAAAATATATCAAAAGCGTTTGGTCCCCACCCCCCAAGCACGTGGCTTGGCACCACTTTTTTGTTTGATATTACTCCTGTGAGGCACCTTGTGACGTTTAATTATGTTTACGGTGCTATCTAAAAGACAGGTTGCTGCTGTTTGAGGTGCCATCACATGATCCTATCTCTGCAGCTCTACTATAACGTGGTAGAAGTGTATATCCTTGGACCTAAACCCTGGATTGCAAACAAGCTGGGAGCTTCCAACTGTCCAACATGGCATCTAGGTTTCCTTTCAGAATGGTGAGGTTTTTAAAATGTAAATTGCTTGTAATCTAACATGGATTTATAGAAATCCCACGAAAAGTATGTCAAGACTGTAACAGGATGAGATTCTAAAGCCTCCGCTGGTCAGACTCTGCCAAGCTGCTTACAGCCTGTTCCCCCCCCCACCCCGTCACAGTCTATCTTATAGGCCAGAATGGACAATGTGATCAGAACGATGACAAACCCACAATGACAGCCAGGATATGAATTACTTCCTTATTTCATTATCTGGTGCACTGCAGCTCATCTCATTTTGACTGAGGAAATCAATGTGATATTTCAGTGAAACTGCTGTAACATTGATTCACTGCAAAGGATGAGATCTTTTGGTCAAGAGGGCAGTGCTCTGAAGCAAGCTCACTTGGCTCAGTGTGATTTCACAGCCACCGTGAGGGTGGAACGGTGCTCCGTATTTGGTGGACTTGGAACGATGACTGAAACACATTTGTTAGATTAGATTCCCTACATTATGGAAACAGGCCCTTCGGCCCAACAAGTCCACACCAACCCTCCGAAGAGTAACCCACCCAGACCCATTCCCCTGCCTTATATTTACCCCTGACTAATGCGCCTAACACAGTAGGAAATTTAGCATGGCCAATTCACCTGGCCTTTGGCCTGTGGGAGGAAACTGGAGCAAACCCATACAGACACGAAGAAAATGTGCAAACTCCACACAGACAGACAGTCACCCAAGGCAGGAATCGAACCCAGGTCCCTAGTGCTGTGAGACAGCAGTGCTAACCACTGAGCTACCATACCACCCAACTGAAATCAAGAGACCAATTGTCCTGCCACTCCATAGACCTGTGGCTCTCTCTACCCTCTCAGTTGGAGATAACAGTTGGGGGCTTCTACAGTATTTTGACATATCTATCTCTCAACCAACCTCATTAAAATTAATGATCTGGTCTTTAACACACTTATGTGGAGGAGCCTTCTGTGTATAAATTGACCCTCACAATTACAGTCGGTTCTGCTATAATGAACCTTTCTTCAACATGAATTGGTTTTAACCCGAATGAAGAATTTAGGCAGTTATTTGTAGAACACAAACTTTCCCTACCTGACCTGGCTATAGTGCGATTCCTGCCCCACTAGTTTAAATGGTGCAGCAATTGTGCAAATTTCTTACAACGCGAGATTACATGGGAATGAAACGATCACGTTATACAGAACCAGCTGTACAATGGTGGCTACCCTTCATAAGGCACTTTGTTAGCTGTTGAAGATCTGAATGACATTCAGAATTGGGCTGATAATGGACAAGTTATATTCACATCACACATGTGTTAGGCAACGACCAACTCCAACAACAGAAACTAAGCAGCGCCTCTTGATATTTAACCACATTATCACCACCCGAGTCCTCTCATCATCATCTTGGGGATTGCTTCCAACCAGAAACTGAACTGGACCAACCACATAAGTAATTCGGCTACAGGTGTGGTTCAGAATCTGGGAATTCTGCAGCGAGTAATTACCTCCCGAGTCCTCAATGTCTGTCTACTGTCAAACAAAGTCACATCTCCAACTTGCCTGCTGAGTATCGATTATAGAATGCTGCCTACAACTTGAAAGGGAAACAAACTGTATTAGGTACAAGTCAGGAGCATGTGGAATACTCCCCACTTGCCTGGATGGGTGCAGCTCCAACAACACAAGAAGCTTGACACCATCCAGGACAAAGCAACCCGCTTGATTGGCACCACATTCACCACCTTAAACATTCACTCCACAAAAATACTAAATTTAAATCAACTTCAAGATGAAACTAGCTTTCAAAACTTGCTTTCAAAACTTGCTTCTCTTGCCCTAAATAAATCAAACTGCAGATTTTAAATTGGATTTTACTTGATGAATATCAAGCAAAACCTGAAAAGCAAGAAATGGTACAGATTTAAAGCACTGACTTTAGAAAGCCTGAGGCCTAGGGCCTAACCACCAGAACAATATTTATAATTTAGTTGTTGCCATTGTGATGTCATAATTTTCAAATATAATAAGACCGAAGAGGAATGCTTGTAATACGTGTTTGTCATTGTAATGTTTTGTTTTTCCTTCAAGTTGTAGATATTGTTCTACAGTTGATACTCAGCTGGCAAGTTGGAGATGCGACTTTGATCGACAGTGAAGGGAGTTCATAGCTATTCCTTGATTGAACAAAACGTAACTCCCACAAAAACATAGGTGGTGAACAAAATATGAGCAGAAACATTGCACAGTCTTTGGAGGGTCAGCGTGGACTTGATGGGCCGAATGACCTGCTTCCACACTGCAAGGATTCTATGATTCCTATCAGCACCCAAATATTAAATTCTGTACACAGCAATGAGAAATTTATCTGTCTTCTTTGTCACAGCATAACTCCATGAATAACTTCACCAACTTACAGTCTTCACCAGGACCACAACCGCATTAATGATGCAAACAGATTGCAAAAGCCTGTCTCACCTTCTCTTGAGTTTAGACGACAGAGGAGTGATCTAATCAAGGTGTTTGAATCGACAAAGTGAGTCATAGAAAAGAACAGAATGACCGCAGCTTAAAAGGAGGCCATAACTTCAAAACATTTCACCTCCCATGGCTATGCCTTCAGCTATCCTTTATTAAGAGTAGGAGAGAAATGGAAATGCCCTGCAACAGTAGTGGACTTGTCAACTTTAAAGGGCAGTTAAATGTCATTGGATAGACATATGGATGAAAATGGAATAGTGTAGGTTAGATGGGCTTCAGATTGGTTGCGCAGGTCGGCGCAACATCGAGGGGGCCAAAGGGCCTGTACTGCGCTGTAATGTTCTATGTTCTATCCAAACCCTGAACTCTGCAAATCTCTCTTCACACCTCTCTGATTCTCTGCCTCTCTCTTCCCCTTTCAAGTGCTCTTTAAAATCTACGTTGTTTCCCGGTTTTTGGTCATCTAAACTAACATCTCTTTTTGTGTCCTACTACCATGATTTGTTTGATAACATTCCCGTAAAGCATCTTGGAACGTTTTCTCAAATGGGAAGCAAGTTGCTGTAGTAGGTGGGCTTTGGGAAATGGGATAAATGGGAGGAGAGCGTAATTTATCCTGAAAAGCCCTTTGCCAACAGGCATTTGCTGTTGAATCATAGAATCCCTACACTGTGAAAAATTCGGCCCATTGAGTCCACACTGACCCTCCAAAGGCTATTCCACCCCCTAACCTTGAACTCACATAGCCTGTACAATATGGTCACATTAGCATAGCCAATCCACCTAATCTGTATATCTTTGGACTGTGGGAAGAAACTAGAACACCCAACAGAAACCCACAGAGAGATGGGGAGAATGTGCAAGTGCCACACAAGTCACCCAAGGCTGGAATTGAACCCAGATCTCTGGTGTTGTGAGGCAGCAGTGCTACTCGCTGAGCCACTATGCCACCTGTTGGAAGAATTTTGTGTAGATGTGGCCCTGCAGACATGCCCCTGGACCTGAAAACAGAGCTGGGAATCTCACCGAGTCAGAACTGCCCCCCAGTCAGGCTTTCCAAAGACATGCGATAAAATAGGCCCAAATCACATTGGCTGTACTTTACTTTTTTGGACAACATCCAGATGCTTCTGTGGAGGATTAACTAATTTGAAAATGAGAGGAAGAGGCTAAATAAGTAATCAGTTCATTGCAGGCCTACATTAGTGCTCAAATTATATGATAAACGGTTGCTAGGTAACCACTGAAAGGCTCAAGTGAAGCTTTTATCAGTCCTAAAGCTTTTCAAAGTTGCGGTTACAAGCCCTCGGGAATTAGTTGCATTTTGCCTTTCCGGGAAAGGTCATTTCTGGCTGGGTCTTGTTCTGGAGTTCAGCCCTGGTGCATCATTTTCGATCATTGCTCACGGACGCTCAGCCTCACAAAGATCTGGGTGATTTGTGCTTCTCTCTGAACTGAAACGTAGGGCTGAGTCTTAACATCTCAACCAAAAGGAAGCTACCACTGACATGGTAGCTCGCTGCCGGATGCATATACATTAAAATTACCTTTGGGTAGTAAGAATGGAGGGTTTGAGTCCCAATCAAGAGACTTGAGCACATACTCTCTGCTGCATGGTCAGGAATGTGACTTTTCAGACAACAGTGGGTCTTCCTGTCAAATCAAGTGGACATCAAACATACCATGGCACAGTTTGAGCTTATTATTTTTATCCCCAGCACCCATGGTGTGTGTGTGCAGCTGTGAGACACAGTGAGAGACAAGGTGTACAAATCTTTATTCAATTTCCACCACCAGGAAAAGTAGGAAAACACCCGAGTGGCCTGTGACAAGCAGTGCCCTTCACATCAAAGGGCAATGCTGTGTGAACAAACAGTGAAGGGGAGGGCAGGGACTAAATCAAAATAGAGTTGGAGGGGGAAATGATGCACTCCACTCCCTGCGGCGCCCACCTCTCCCTGAACAACTCCAGGGTGTTGGTGGACACCGCGTGCTCCTTCTCCAAGGACACCCGGGCCCTAACGTAACCGCGGAAGAGGGGCAGGCAGTCGGCCCTAACGACCCCCTCCACGGCCCGCTGCCTGGACCTGTTTATGGCCAGTTTGGCCAGGCCCAGGAGCAGACCCACGAGGAGGTCTTCAGACCTGCCCTCCCTCCTCCGCACCGGGTGCCCGAAGATCAGGAGCGTGGGACTGAAGTGCAACCAAAAGCAGAGGAGGAGGTATTTAAGAAAATCAAAAAGGGAGTGCAAACGCCCACACCCAACATACACATGGTCCACGGACTCCACAGCACCACAGAACAAACAGTTGGGCTGGGAGTCCGTGAACCACCGCAATCTGCGGTTGCAGGGGAGGCACAGTTTGAATGCTAAACAAATGAGTTTTCTATTGGTCCCTGGTCAAATGTTCATCCTCCAATTTATATCAATTAGTTGATTAGCTTCTTAACCCACTGGTCTTGATGGGAGCTCGCTGGGCTCAAATGGGTGGCTCTCTTTCCTGCTTTACAAAGTAGCCACATTTCAAAAAGCAGGAATATAGAACCCCCTCAAGTACAGAGATAGACCATTCAGCCCATCGAGTCTGCTCCCTGGCATTTTCCCAGTTGTGAAGGTACGACCAGATGACACACAGAGCTGGGCAGTGGGTGAGCTGTGAGGAGGATGTAGAGGTGCTTCAGTGTGATCTGCTCGAGCTGAGAGAGTGGCTAAATGCATGGCAGATGCTGCGTAATGTGAGGTTATCCACTTTAGCAGCAAAAATCGTGAAAGCAAATTATCTGAGTTGTGTTGGATTGGGGAAAGGGGGGGGACTACAATGAGACCTGGGTGTCATTGTGCACTGGTCACTGAAAGTAAGCATTGCAGGTGCAGCAGGTGATGGAGCAGGCAAAAGGTTTGTTGGCCTTCACAGCGAGAACATTCAGGTATAGGAGCAGGAACATCTAGCTGCGATTGTACAGGGCCTTGGAGATCCAGTATTTAATCACTTCATCTGGTCTTGCTAAAGAGAGAGGGCATTAAAGGTTTCCCATACTGATTTCTAGGATGGCAAAACTGATGTACAAAGAGACTCGATTGATTAGGACAACGTTCACTGGAGTTGAGAAGAATTAGGGGGGGATCTCAAAGAAACCTACAAGATTCTAACAAGCTAAATGCAGGAAAGATGTTCATATGGAGTCCAGAAGCAGGGATCACAGTCTGATGGTTCAGGATGAGCTACTTAGGATTGAAGTTGAGGAGAAATTTCTTCACCCAGAGAGTGGTGAGCCTTTGGAATCTATGCCACAGAAAGGAGTTGCGGCCAAAACAATGAATGTTTTCAAGAAGGAGTTAGATTCAGTTCCTACGGATCAGAGGGTATGGGGGAGAATGCAGGAACAGGGATTGAGTAGGATGATCAGCCATTGAATGGTGGAGTAGGCTGAAAGGGCCAAATGGCCTACTCCTGCCCCTATTTTCTATCACCAGATTGAGTTTCTCCTCTTACCTGAACTCCCTTTTATGCAGAGAGTCCTCCCAAAACCAGAGAGGGTGTTTGAATGGGCCAACTCCTCAAATTGGCCACCTTAGCAGTTAGTGTCAGTGGGCTACTGAGATCCCATGGCCTAATGAACACTAATTATGTATACACAAATGGAGTGTGACCAAACTGTGAAATTACTCCTAAAAAGCTGCTAGAAAGCATTCAGGAGGAAGATTGCATGTAGCTGGGGAAGGATTGTTGAGCCATTTGATGCAAGTTCAACAGGACAACTCTTGAAATCAGGGTGACATATAATTAATGTGTTCTCCATAACGCAGTGAAAATCTTTCTCACTTTTTGACATGAGGTAAATTGTGTTATCAAGATCCTTCAGTTTTACTCCACTGGGTTTTACAAACTCTCTGACCCTTGCAAGCAATCCTTCCATCATATGCCACTCAAAATAGCTGCATAGATCCCAACTCCTTTTCAATCTTTTAAACTTAATTTTTTTTTGAAAGTAGATTAAGAGAATCTTTTTCTCACGTTGGAGCTAGTGGCCTTTTGGTTTATCCAAGTATTTTCCTCACAGAATGCTATTGGTAGCAGATACACACTAACACGGCATCAAAGGTCACTCCCAAATCCTTCTCCTGCTCTATATTTTCTGATATCTCGTTCTGTTAAACCCTTCACCAAAATACTCTCAGGATTCAAATTTACAGCATTCCTGATCAATCCCAACCCATCCAATTTTTCACTCTTGCTAGTTAAAGGAAAAAAGGAAAGACTCGTGTTTATAAACAGTGTCTTTTACAACATCGTGGACATCTCATAAGAACACTGGAACGTAAGTAGGCCATTCAGCCCCTTAAGCATATTCTACCACTCCCTTATTCCATTAGCCTTTGGCCCATATCCCTTATTACATTTGCTTAACGAAATCTTATCTATCTCAGATTTAAAGTGAGCAATGAATCCAACGTCGACTACCATTTGTGGAAGAGGGTTCCAAACATCCCCTACCCTTGTGTAGAATTGCTTCCCAACATCTCTCCTGACCAGTCTGACCCTAATCCTCAGACCACGCCCCCTAGTTTAGAATCCCCAATCAGTGGAACTGGTTCATTTTTATCTATCCTGAAGTTTCCTGTTAATATCTTGAAGACTTTGATTAGATCACCCCAACACTTTCTAAATTGTAGAGAAGGGCTGAAGAAGGGCTCCTGCCCGAAACGTCGACTCTCCTGCTCCTCGGATGCTGCCTGCGCTTTTCCAGCACCACACTTTCTGACTCTGACTCTCCAGCCCTCACTTTCTCCTCGACTGTCATGAAAACAGGCCCAATCAGAAACCAATTTGGTACAGTAATGAGGTTCAGTACCTGTCAAGTGTAGCCGCTGCTGTTCAAACTGTGGATGAACCGAGCAAGATCCCAGATACTGCAATATTATTGCGGCCTGGCTTTAATAATTACATGTTCTTTAGCAGGAATTGGAGGTGGAGAAGGGGAACATGGTAGCTGAGCTGCCCTTGAGGATGTAGCAGGGAGCCAGCTCCTCAAACTGCTGCAGTCTGTTTAGAATCTCCTGAGTGACTTTCTACTATTTCTAATTTAATGTTAAAACCACCTTGCATACTATGTTTTAGTGAAAGATCACCATGTTCAATTTAAAATAGAAATAAGGTATCAGTCCAACCTGTCCAGCAGTAACGTCAACTGGAATGATAAGAGTAAGAGGAGGTGGGGGCGATGCGCTGGCCTGGAAGGTTTTGGTTGGGGCATGGGTATGAGGACCAGGGGGCTAATTTTTTTTCATACACAAGTATGGGTCATTCCTCCAGCATTGCCCACATCTGGCTGCTCAATGCATCACCCACTATGAAACGTGGAACATGCAGGTGTGTGCGTGTGTGTGTGTGTATATCAGTGAGGGACAGAGAGAGAGAGTGAGAGAGAGAAACTTGACCAAGACTGACCCTGTCTGAATCCAGGTTTCTCCCTGGGATGTGCCAGTGGGGTGAGAGATTGAAACTTTACCCAGGAACCTGTATCTCAGATTCACCTTCACAGTTAGCTGAAATGCCTCCAACATTGCCCGGTTCTCCACTCAACCTGCCAACATGGCATGAATGTTTAACCTGAGCTCAAAGGGGTCAGAGGGCTTTGGGCAGGAAGGCTGTGGGGTCCCTGCCCACTCCCAGCAGTGTTCCCATTGTCTGGAAATCTGCTTTTCACATCATGCATTCCAGAGCATGGGAATAACAAGGAAGGTGATGGCCCCACCAGCCTGACACTATTACCCCCCACCTATTAACCTCTACCTTCTCAGCTGCCCAAGTTCCCACCCCTGACCAGCTATTTATTTCTCATCCCCCTTCCCCCTCCACATTCCTGATGAAGGGCTTATGCCCGAAATGCAGATTCTCCTGCTCCTCGGATGCTGCCCGACCTGCTGAGCTTTCCCAGTGCCACACTTCGATTCTGAATCTCCAGCATCTGCCATCCTCACTCTCTGCTAATGGTATCATCTCTAGACTATTAATCCAGAGCTCCAGGTAATGTTCTGGAGACGTGAGTTCAAATCCCAAAATGGCAGATGGTAGAATTTGAATTCAATTAAAATTTTGAGATTAAGAATCTAATGATGACCACGAATCCACTGTTGATTGTCAGGAAAAACCTACCTGGTTTAGGGAAGGAAACTGCTATCCTTACCTGGTCTGGCCTATACATGACTCTAGACCTACAGCAATGTGGTTGACTCTTAACTGCCCTTTGGGAATGGGCAATAAATACTGGCCCAGCCAGTGATGCCCTTATCCCGTGAACGAATATCCCATAAAAACAGGACTGGAGGCCTGTGACCACTGGAGTGTCACAAGGCTCGGTGCTGGGTCCACTACTTGTCATCATTTATATAAATGATTTGGATGTGAGCGTAAGAAGTATAGTCAGTAAGTTTGCAGATGACACCAAAATTGGAGGCGCAATGGATAGCGAGGAAGGTTTTTCTCAGATTACAACAGGATTTTGACCAGATGGGCAAATGGGCTGAGAAGTGGCAGATGGAGTTTAATTCAGATAAATGCGAGGTGCTGCATTTTGGGAAAGTAAATCTTAGCAGGACTTATACACTTAATGGTAAGGTCCACGGGAGTGTTGCTGAACAAAGACACCTTGGAGTGCAGGTTCATAGCTCCTTGAAAGTGGAGTCACAGGTAGATAGAATAGTGAAGAAGGCATTTGGTACGCTTTCCTTTATTGGTCAGAGCACTGAGTACAGGAGTTGGGAGGCCATGTTGCAGCTGTACAGGACATTGGTTAGGCCACTGTTGGAATATTGCGTGCAATTCTGGTCTCCATCCTATTGGAACGATGGTGTGAAACTTGAAAGGGTTCAGAAAAAATGCGCAAGGATGTTGCCAGGGTTGGAGGGTTTGAGCTATAGGGAGAGGTTGAATAAGCTAGGGCTGTTTTCCCTGAAGGCTGAGGGGTGATCTTACAGAGGTTTGCAAAATTATGAGGGGCATGGATAGGATAAATAGACAAAGTTTATTCCCTGGGGTGTGGGAGTCCAGAACTAGAGGGCTTGGGTTTCAGATGAGAGGGGAAAGATATAAGAGAAATCTAAGGGGCATCTTTTTCACACAGAGGGTGGTATGTGTATGGAATGAGCTGCCAGAGAATGTGGTGGAAGCTGGTACAATTGCAACATTTAAGAGGCATTTGGATGGGTATATGAATAGGAAGGGTTTGGAGGGGTATGGGCCGGTTGCTGGCAGGTGGGACTAGATTGGGTTGGGATATCTGGTCGGCATTGATGGGTTGGACCGAAGGGTCTGTTTCCATGCTATACATCTCTATGACTCTATGCTCCTGTCATTAATTGTCTTGCACAAGATGTTTTATTAAAATTCCTTTTCAAACTTCTTTAACTTCTTTTCAGGGTAGCTAAGGTGGTCAAGAAGGCATACAGCACACTTTCCCTCCTTGGCTGGGGGAGGGAATATAAAAGTTGTCAAGTTATGTACAAAACGTTCAGTAAGCCACTTTTGGAAGTTAGAATGCAGTTCTGGTCACTACACTACCAGAAGGACGTGGATGCTTTGGAGAGGGTGCAGGGAAGGTTTACCAGGGTGCTGTCTGGTCTGGAGGGTTTTAGTTATGAGGAGAGATTGGATAAACTTGGAATGTTTTCACCTGAAGGACGAAAGCAGGGGGAGGGGGGTGACCTGATAGAGGCATAGATAGAGTGGATAGTCAGGTTGGAATAGTCAACTCCAAGAGGACACAGGGTTCAGGGTGAGAGGGGAAAGTTTAGGGGAGGTGTGCAGGGAAAGGTTTTCACGCAGTGGGTGGTGGGAGCCTGGAACGCACTGCCAGTGGAAATGGTGAAAGCAGGCACATTAGCAACATTTAAGACAAATTTTGATCGCAGGAGGTGATCAGTGATAGAAATTGCACATGGACAATAAGTAGCAGGTCTAAGTAAGGACTGGGAATCAGTGTAGGCTTGGTGGGCCGAAGGGCCTGTTCCTGTGCTGTATTATGTTGTAAAAGAGATGAAAAGTGTGGTGCTAGAAAAGCACAGCAGGTCAGGCAGCATCCGAGGAGCAGGAAAGTCGGCGTTTTGGGCATAATCTCTCCATCAGGAATGTCACATTCGTCCACCAAACCATCGACCCTCCTGCTCCTCGGATGCTGCCTGACCTGCTGTGCTTTTCCAGCACCACACCTTTCGGCTCTGACTCCCCAGGAGCTGCAGCCCTCACTTTCTCCTTGTGTTATTACAGTCAGGCAACTGCAGAATGAGAGGCTTCCTGATGAAGGGCTTTTGCCCGAAACGTTGATTTCACTGCTCAATGGATGCTGCCTGAACTGCTGTGCTCTTCCAGCACCACTGATCCAGAATGCAGAATTAGTGGCTGACTTTACAAAACCACAAAAAATTGTGAGCACAAGCCACTGAATTGTTTTCGCAACAGATTCCCCCTTTGTCAACTAAACACAGAGAACACTGGAAAAATTCAGCAGGTCTGGCAGCATCTGTGCAGAGAGACGCATTCAAGTCTTTTATACCTGCTTCAGAATGGTTCCTCACTCCACTTGTTAAAATGATACTTCCAGACAAACCCTCTCATGGTTTTGCAATGAGATTTCCCCATAAACAGACAAGTGGCTCCCCCTTGTGTCCTTTATAATGAGGTTTTCCACATCCTCTAATTGCAAGTAAAGGCATCTCATCTCATTTATGAAATTAATCACATACACACGACACAAATCAACAAGGAAGCTTCTATTTAAAGAGCACTTTGCTTGAAAGATATAATATCGTATTTTTGAAGGGTTTTGAAATTATTGGTCAAGTTTCAAAAGCATTGTCTTTGGTCCCAGCCAACAGCTCTGAACCCGAGACACCATCCCACTCTTTCCAATATGACTATTCTCTACTTCAATTCTGTCTTCTAGAGTATCAACAACTTTCATCTCTCCACCTTTAGCTGCAAGGTCCCACCTCAAAAGTCTCCCCCACTCCCCACCAAACCTTTCTGTCTCTCCCCCTACCCCACCTTTACCCTTTGCACAATAAAATCCTTAAAGCCTCCCCTCTGGCCTAATAGCTCCTGATGTGCCGTGGTGTCAAATACTCACAATGCTGCTGTGTAGAGTCGCAGGTATATAGGATAGTGAAGGCGGCTTTTCTTTATTGGTCAGAGTATTGAGTACAGGAGTTGGGAGGTCATGTTGCGGCTGTACAGGACATTAGTTAGGCTAATGTTGGAATATTAAGTGCAATTCTGGTCTCCTTCCTATCGGAAGGCTGTTCCTGGGGCTGTTTTCCCTGGAGCGTCGGAGGCTGAGGGGTGACCTTTTAGAGGTTTACAAAATCATGAGGGGCATGGATAGGATAAGTAGACAAGGTCTTTCCCCTGGGGCAGGGGAGTCCAGAACTAGAGGGCATAGGTGTAGGGTGGGAGGGGAAACAAATAAAAGAGGCAATTGTTTTTACGCAGAGGGTGGTATGTGCATAGAATGAGCCGCCAGAGCAACTGATTGAGGCTGGTACAATTACAACATTTAAAAAGGCATCTGCATGGGTATATGAACAGGAAGGGTTTGGAGGGATATGGGCCGGGTGCTGGCAGGTGGGACTAGATTGGGTTGGGATATCTGGTCGGCATGGACGGGTTGGATTGAAGGGTCTGTTTCCATGCTGTACATCTCCATGACTCTATGAAGCGCCTTGAAAAACTGTTACTACAACAAAGGTGGCTACATAAATAAAAATCATTGTTGTGTGGTCACAGTTCTAAAGGAGGGGATCCCAATCGTCAAATTGCACATGGAAAGCTCCTTTGAACAACACTCAAAAAAGGGGAAACAGCCTTTTAACTCTCCTGAGCTGTCTGTTGACTGTCATTGCTACAGAGATATTTGAAGAAAAGCAAGACCTACATTTATATAGTGCCTTTTGTGACCTCTGACACTGCAACCAATGTGGTACTTTTGAAGAGTGATCACTATATCCATGTAAACTTGCATGAACAGCAATGAAATCAGTACCAGGTAATTAGTGATGCTCTAAGGGATATGTATTGACCAGCGACCCAGGGAATGCTGCCCTTCCCTTCTCTGAGTAGTATTGTGGGATCTTCCACATCCCCCTGAGAGGATAGGTCAGGTATCCCATTAATGCTAAAGAATACGGGGGAGAAACTAAGTACCTTCTCTATCATGAGGCAAGTAGTATTAGACAAACTAGTCAGCGTAAAGGCATGTAAATCCCCTGGCTTTGATGGGTTCCATACCAGGATCCGAAATGAAATAGCAAATGAATTCATTGATCATAATTTTCCTAAAACTGTTATGAAGGGCTTATGCTCGAAACGTCGAATTCTCTATTCCTGAGATGCTACCTGGCCTGCTGTGCTTTGACCAGCAACACATTTGCAGCAGATTCTGGGTAAGTCCCAGTGGAATTGAAAATTAACTATATGACGCCATTATGCAAAAGGGAGAGAGGCAAAAAGTGGACAACTGTAGACCGATTGGCCGAACATTTACTGTTGGAAAAATGCTGGAAGCAATTACTAAGGAAGTTATAGAAGCACACTTGGCAAAATCATAACCTAATCAAAATTGCTGGAAAAACTCAGCAGGTCTGGCAAGCGTTTGTGGAGAGAAATCAGAATTTGAACTCCACAAGTTCTTGTTTCTGATTTCCAGCATGTGCAGTTAAAAGGATATCATGTCCAACTAATTTAGGATGGCACAGTGGTTAGCACTGCTGCCTCACAGCGCCAGAGACCTGGGTTCAATTCCCGCCTCAGGCGACTGACTGTGTGGAGTTTGCACATTCTCCCCGTGTCTGCGTGGGTTTCCTCCAGGTGCTCTGGTTTCCTCCCACAGTCCAAAAATGTGAAGGTCAGGTGAATTGGCCATGCTAAATTGCCCATAGTGTTAGGTGTAGGGGAATGGGTCTGGGTGGGTTGCTCTTTAGAGGGTTGGAGTGGACTTGTTGGGCCACACTGTAAGTAATCTAATCTAATCTAATTTATTAGAGTTTTTCAAGGAAGTCTCAACCAGACTAGACAGAGGGGAACCAGAAGATGTGCTAATTTGGACTTCCAGGGGAGTTTGACCAGGTAGCTCAAAAAGATTAAGTCTTAAGATTGGAGCCCATGGTGTTGGTAGTAGTACATTGGCAAGGATTAGCAAGTGGAAATAATGGGCTCTTTGTCAGGTTGTTGATCTGTAACCAGTGCGGTTCCACAGGGATCATCACTGAGATTGCAATTACTCACAATATATTTGAATGACTTGGAGGAAGGAAGTGAATTTACAGCCAAATTTACAGACAACACAAAAATTGGTGGAAAGGAAGGTTGTGAGAGGGATAGAGAGAGTGTGGTGCTGGAAAAGCACAGCTGATCAGGCAACAGCCGAGGAGTAGGGGTACAGTTCACAGAGAAACAATGATAGATTAAACAAGTAGGGTAAAAATTAGCAAATGGAGTATAAATTTGGAAAAGGTGAAGTTGGAAAGAAGAACAAAAGGATGGGTATTATTTAAATGGAGAAAAACTGCAGAAAGCTACAACACAAAGGGACTTGGAGGTTTTTGTGCAGAAACCTCCGAGAGCTAGCAGGTAATCAGGAAAGTGCATGTATTGTTGGCCTGTACTTCATGGAGGATGGAGTATAAGAGTGGGGACTGTAACTGTACAAGGTGCTGGTGAGAACACATCTGGAGGACAGTCAGCATTTTTGGTCCCCTTATTGAAGGGACAATATAATTTCATTGGAGGCAGGTCAGAGAAGGTTCACTAGAATGCTCGCCAGTTAACGGGCAGCACGGTGGCACAGTGGTTAGCACTGCTGCCTCACAGCGCCAGGGACCTGGGTTCAATTCCCGCCTCAGGCGACTGACTGTGTGGAGTTTGCACATTCTCCCCGTGTCTGCGTGGGTTTCCTCCAGGTGCTCCGGTTTCCTCCCACAGTCCAAAGATGTGCGGGTCAGGTGAATTGGCCATGCTAAATTGCCTGTAGTGTTAGGTAAGGGGTATATGTAGGGGTATGGGTGGGTTGCGCTTCGGCGGGTCGGTGTGGACTTGTTGGGCCGAAGGGCCTGTTTCCACAGTGTAAGTAATCTAATCTAATCTAATAGGAGGGATTGTCTAATCAGCAAAGGTTGGGACTCTACTCACTGGAGTTTGGAGGTGATCTCATTGAAACATAAAGGATTCTTATGAAGAGGCTTGACAGGGTAAATGCTGAGAGGATATTGCCCCCTCATGAAAGGCTCTAGGACCAGAGGGCACAGTCTCAGAATTAAGGAGCACCAATTTAAGACTGAGATAAGGAAGAATTTCTTTTTCCAGAGGGTTGAGTGTCTTTGGAACTCCTTGCCATAGAGAACTGTGGGGGCAGAGTTTTGTATACAATTAAGGCTGAGATAGATCGATTCTTAATCAGTCGGGGAATCAAGGGTTATGGTGACAGAGCAGGAAAGTGGATGAGGAATATCAGATCAGCCACGATTATATAGAATGGTGGAGCAGACTCAAGGTGCCAAATGGCCTACCTGTCCCTACTTCTTTTGATCTTATGGTCTTATGAACTTGGTACCCCTGAGCATGGAGTTACTCTGACTGCGTAATAATGAATCCAGGACCCTGCAGCATGGCCTGAAACCCCAAAATATTGACAGCAGGAGGCTTGGGGTGATACAAACCAGGAGGACCAGAAGAGGTCTGAATTATAGGAGTGCAGAGATCACTGAGGGATGTCGGCCTGGAGGTGGTTACACAATGAACAGGTATGAGGCCATAGAGTAGGTTGGTGGAAGGATGAGAGGGTGACCTTATTGAAACCTCCAAGGAGTCATACAGCGCAGAAACAGACCCTTTGGCCCAACTCGTCCTTGTCAACCAGATATCCCAATCTGGCCTAGTCCCATTTGCCAGCACTTGGCCCATATCCCTCTGAGGTAACAACAATGACTGCAGATGCTGGAAACCAGATTCTGGATTAGTGGTGCTGGAAGAGCACAGCAGTTCAGGCAGCATCCAAGGACCAGCGAAATCGACATTTCGGGCAAAAGTCCTTCATCAGGAATATCTCTCTGAACCCGTCCAGATGCCTTTTAAATGCTGTAATTGTACCAGCCTCCACCACTTCCTCTGGCAGCTCATTCCACACATGCACCACCCTCTGTTGAAAAAGTTGCCCCTTAGGTCCCTTTTAAATCTTTTCCCTCTCACCCTAAACCCTCTAGTTTTGAACTTCCCCACCCTAGGAAGTAGACCTTGCCTATTCACTCAATCCCATGCCCTTCATGATGTTACAAACCTCTATAAGGTCACCCCTCAGTCTCTGATGCTCCAGGGAAAATAACTCTATTCAGCCCCACACTGTAGCTCAAACCCTCCAATCTTAACAACATGCTTGCAAATCCTTTTTGAACCCTCTCAAGTTTAACAATATCCTGGGTCATTAAGTATATTCAAGACTGAGATAGACATAGTATAATTAGTAAGGGAATAAAAGGCAGAAAAATGGAGTTGAGGTTTATAAGAGAGTGGTTTGTGTTGTGGAAGGAAATTCCTTGTTATGATGGATGTGGGTAGAGCTACAATGTTTAAAACATTTTTAGATAAAGGAGAAGAAGGAGAGATATACGGTCAGTTCAGGCAGTGGAACTAGTTTAAGATTATGGTCAGTGTGGATTAGTTGGACCAGAGGGTCTGTTTCCATGCTGTATGACTCAATGACTGGGCTGTGGGGAGAGGCTGAATAGGCTGGGGCTGTTTTCCCTGGAGCATCGGGGGCTGGGGGGTGACCTTATAGAGGTTTACAAAATTATGAGGGGCATGGATGGGATGGGTGGACGGGGTCTATTCCCTGGGGTCGGGGAGTCCAGAACTAGAGGGCATAGGTTTAGGGTGAGAGGGGAAAGATATGAAGGAGATCTAGGGAGTAACATTTTCATGCGGAGGGTGGTACGTGTGTGGAATGAGCTGTCAGAGGGTGTGGTGGAGGCTGGTGTGATTGCAGCATTTGGGAGGCAATTGGATGGGTGTGTGAATGGGGGGGCGTTTGGAGGGATGTGGGCCGGATGCTGGCGGGTGGGACTAGGTTGGGTTGGGATATCTGGTCGGCATGGACAGGTTGGACTGAAGGGTCTGTTTCCATGCTGTACATCTCTATGACTCTATGACTCTGTCAGCCATGATCTCATTGAAAGGTGGAGCAGACTTGATGGACTGAATGGCCTCATTCTAATCCTATGATTTATGATATTATTACAGAAAACAAGGATGCCACAATTCAAACGGAGATATTACCAGAATGGAAGCTATAGGCGCATCTCTGCCCTCAGACCCCACCCCTCCAACCGTAACAAGGACAGAACGCCCCTGGTGCTCACCTTCCATCCTACCAACCTTTGCATACACCAAATCATCCGCCGACATTTCCGCCACCTCCAAAAAGACCTCACCACCGGGGATATTTTTCTCTCCCCACCCCTTTCCGCCTTCCACAAAGACCGTTCCCTCCGTGACTACCTGGTCAGGTCCACGCCCCCCTACAACCCACCCTCCCATCCTGGCACCTTCCCCTGCCACTGCAGGAACTGTAAAACCTGCACCTACACCTCTTCCCTCACCTCCATCCAAGGCCCTAAAGGAGCCTTCCACATTCATCAAAGTTTTACCCGCACATCCACTAATATTATTTATTGTATCCATTGCTCCCGATGCGGTCTCCTCTACATTGGGGAGACGGGACGCCTCCTAGCAGAGCACTTTAGGAAACATCTCCGAGACACTCGCAACAATCAACGCCCTGTGGCCCAACATTTCAACTCCCCCTCCCACTCTGCCAAGGACATGGAGGTCCTGGGCCTCCTTCACCGCCGCTCCCTCACCACCAGACACCTGGAGGAAGAATGCGTCATCTTCCGTCTCAGAACACTTCAACCTCAGGGCTTCAATGTGGACTTCAACAGTTTCCTCATTTCCCCTTCCCCCACGTCACCCCAATTCCAAACTTCCAGCTCAGCACTGACCTCATGACCTGTCCTACCTGCCTATCTTCTTTTCCTCCTATCCACTCCACCCTCACCCCCCGACCTATCACCTTCATCCCCTCCCCCACTCACCTATTGTACTCTATGCTACTTTCTCCCCATCCCCACCCTCCTCTCATTTATCTCTCCACACTTCCGGCTCTCTGCCTGTATTCCTGAAGAAGGGCTTTTGCCCGAAACGTCGATTTTACTGCTCCTCAGATGCTGCCTGAACTGCTGTGCTCTTCCAGCCCTGCTAATCCAGAATATGGAAGCTATATTAGGTCAGAGATATAGGGCTGATGGGTCACCCGAGAGTGGAATCGAACCCCAGTCCCTGGTGCTATGAGGCAGCAGTGCTAATCACTGAGCCATCATGCCACCTTCATATAATACCTTATTTGATACAAACATCAGATAGAATTGTACTGTTTGATCTTTAACCTGGTTTTGTGATTGATGCTGTATTTGTTTACCACAGCAAATGAAACTGCTCATGGAAGGAAGTTAGTGACAATTCAGCGAATGAGATTCGAGCAAAATATCTGGTACCTGTACAGATCAGGAACGTGCAAATTTAAGTATCATTGGTTTTATATAACCAAACAGTTTCCCCGAACATCAATAACTATACAGGGAGACTGGAATGGCAATTAGAGTTTTTCAATTTTACTAACAAAATTACCTAAGTAACAAATACGAGTGAAATGTTTTGGAAATACTGCCAAAGCTTCCTGACTTTCTGATGAGGATCCATGTAAGAATGCCAAATTTCAAATGCTTACAATAACTTACATGATCAGGGAAAAGGATTCTGACAGTAGATGGCTCTGACTGAATAAATGATACACTAACGGTCCACTTAATGCAATCAGTTGAATTCTATACATGGCTTATTAATACTTGCTGTAAGCAATATAGATTCGTATCCAAGGACATGTTCACTGCAAGCAAAAGGAATATGTTCAAGCCTGTCCCTTTTTAGAATTATCCTCAAACTAGGGGAGTTCCACAATGCTTTCTCCATGGCAACGCCTCAGCCAATCAGAGACAACATGCTAACCATCTGGCATCCCTTTCTCCCTGAGTCAATGTGATGAGGAATGAAACTAAAAGAAGTGGGTTTTGTCATCAAAGGAGTTTGTCCTCAAAGGTGAGCTAGCTGTCACATCCCAGGTGAGGGCTAGCGCACAGTAACTGGGAAACAGTGATGTTCCTCTTCGGTGAAACAAGGGGATTCAGCCTTGCAAAGCTTCATGTTTACCTCATTAAAACCCTCTGAAGAGAATATGATGGCCCCATTTTACAACAGGAACTGGAAGCACAGAGCTGCTCTTTACACTGATGTCTCCCTGAAAAATACTGTGACTTGTATAAAGATCCATCTGGAACTAAAAGTTTCATTGAGGCCTCTATTTCCTCCAAATCCTCAACTCATCACAAACTTCCACTTCCCTTTTCCCAACGGACACCATCTCAACATCTCATTAACCTGCTCCACACCTCTCCCCATGTTTGATGACTTACACAGGCTCCCAGTCCAACTGGGCCTCTTGTCACACTCTACCTTCGTAATAGAGGCATAGAGATGTACAGCACGGAAACAGACCCTTCGGTCCAATTTGTCCATGCCAATCAGATATCCTAAATGAATCTAGTCACATTTGCCAGCACCCGGCCCATAATCCTCTAAACTCTTCCTATTCATATACCCATCCAGATGCCTTTTAAATGTTGTAATTGTACCAGCCTCCACCACTTCCTTTGGCAGCTCATTACATACACGAGGTAAAAACAATACTGCAGATGCTGGAAACCAGATTCTGGATCAGTGGTGCTGGAAGAGCACAGCAGTTCAGGCAGCATCACCTTCATCTCCTCCTCCACTCACCCATTGTACTCTCTCCCCACCCCCACTCTCCCCAAGCTTATCTCTCCATGCTTCAGTCTCTCTGCCTTTATTCCTGATGAAGGCTTTTGCCCGAAACGTTGATTTCGCTGCTCGTTGGATGCTGCCTGAACTGCTGTGCTCTTCCAGGACCACTAATCCATTACATACACGTACCACCCTGTGTGTGAAAAAGCTGCCCTTTTATTTCCCTTTTATATGTTTCCCCTCTCGCCCTAAACCTGTGCCCTCTAGTTCTGGACTCCCCCACCCCAGGGAAAAGACTTTGTCTATTTACCCTATCGATGCCCCTCACAGTTTTATAAACCTCTATAAGGTCAGCCTCCGACGCTCCAGGGAAAACAGCCCCAGCCTGTTCAGCCTCTCCCTATAGCTCAAATTCTCCAACCCTGGCAACATCCTTGTAAATCTTTTCTGAACCCTTTCAAGTTTCACAATGTCTTTCTGAAAGCAGGGAGACCAGAATTTGCTGTACTTTTCCAAGTTACTGACAACCAGGAGGGAAGAAACTGTATGCAAAATCACACATAGCAACAGCATACAATGGGTTTGAGAGCAACATGACCAATAGCAGGAAGAGACAATATCCAATATTTTAGTGCAATCCACGCAGAAACTGGCTGGAGTTCAGCAGATGATTATCATGTTCTAACCTCCTCCAGACTAACAAACAGTACTGCTGTTAATCTCATCAGAAATTTGCTTATAAGCAAATGCTACACTGACTGGGGCGGTACGGGGCTCGGTGGTTAGCACTGCTGCCTCACAGTGCCACCGACTTGGGTTCAATTCCAGCCTTGGGTGACTATGTGGAGTTTGTACGTTTTCCCAGTGTCTGTGTGGTTTTCCACCCACAGTCCAAAGATGTTGCAACTTAAGTGAATTAGACATGCTAAATTGTCCATAGTGTTCACGGATGTGTAGATTTGGTGCATTAGTCAAGGGCAAATGTAGAGTAATAGAGTAGGGGAATGGGGTCTGGGTGGGTTACTCTTCGGAGGGTCAATGTGGACTTGTTGGGCCAAATGGCCTGTCTCCACACTGTAGGGATTTCTATGACTAACAGTAGACAGGAGTCTGGTACTACTTAGTGACAAGTATTCATCT
Organism: Hemiscyllium ocellatum; assembly: GCF_020745735.1. Taxonomy (NCBI): domain Eukaryota; kingdom Metazoa; phylum Chordata; class Chondrichthyes; order Orectolobiformes; family Hemiscylliidae; genus Hemiscyllium; species Hemiscyllium ocellatum. The sequence goes on along the minus strand of NC_083419.1, from coordinate 12,807,684 downwards.
AAAACTCCTCTCTCATGTTTGGCAGAACATTCCCAAAAACACCAAATGCTGGAGATGACAGTGGGTCGGCCAGCATTCATGGAGAGAGAGCAAGTTAACGGTTTGAGTCTGGATGAAGAGTTAACTTGCTCTCTCTCCATGGATGCTGCCTGACCCACTGTCATCTCCAGTATTTGGTGCTTTCAATGCAGAATCCAGCCTCGACAATAATTTGCTCCTACATTGGTAGAACATTGGTCCATTTGAAATGAATGTTATAGAATCTCTATTAGGATGAGAAATAAATTATTTATGAATATTACTCAGTGCAATAACCTGTCACAATGCTCTTTAGTGATTTGTGTAAAGTACACATTTAGGAATTTTATCAGGCCCTTGGGGGGACTGGGTGAGAGGCAGATAAGCAATATGTTCCTGACTCCCCCCCACTGCAGAGAGGACGGGTCACCACTGTCAACAGAGGTTGATGACTTGGACAGAGAAAGCGAACCTTGTAGTATTGCCAAGTTTCCAGCCGACACACAAAGAGGTGGGAAGGCACATGTTGAAATAACAGGCAGATACAGACTGGTTACATGACTAGGCAAACACCAGACAGAATGCAGTGTGGGAAAGCAGGAGGCTGTGCACTTTGACAGGAAGAATAGAGGTGCTGAAAATTATTTAAATGGAGAAAGTCTGCAGGAAGCTATGGAACAATGGGACCTTTGTGTCCATGTGCATGAATCAGAAAAAGCTACCGTACAAGGTCAACAGCTAATAGGGAAGGCAAATTGACTGTTGGCTTTCATTTCAAAAGGAATGGGTGAAAATAGAGGGGTCTCACTTAACCGATCAGATTACAAACAGAATACTGTGATCAATTTTAGTCTTCTATTTGGGAAAGTGTACAGCATTGGAGGCCTTGCAGAGAATGTTCACTAGGTTGATCTAGGTATGGAGGGATTGTCTTATGAGGAGTGTTGAGAAGGTTGCACGTGTACTCCGAGTCATAGAAATGTACAGCATGGTCCAACTCATCCATGCCAACCAGATACCCCAACCCAATCTAGTCCTACCTGCCAGCACTTGGCCCATATCGCTCTAAACCCTTCCTGTACATATACTCATCCAGATGCCTTATAAATGCTGTAATTGTACCACCTCCACCACTTCCTCTGGCAGCTCATTCCATACATGCACCACCCATGGCGTGAAAAGGTAGTCCCTTAGGTTCCATTTATATCTTTCCCCTCTCACCCTAAATCTATGTCCTCTAGTTCAGGACTCCCCCACCCCAGGGAAAAGACCTTGTCTATTTACCCTATCCATGCCCCTCATGACTTTGTAAACCTCTATAAGATCACCCCTCAGTTTCCAACCCTCCAGGGAAAACAGTCTCAGCTGAGTCAGTCTCTCCCTAAAACTCAAACCCTCCAACCCTAGAAACATCCTTGTAAATCTTCCATTGGAGTTTAGAAGAATGAGAGGAGATCTCATTCAAATATAAGATTATTTTGCCCTTGACAAAATTTGATTTGATTTATTCTTGTCACATGTACTGAGATACAGTGAAAAGTATTGCTTTGTGTGCTAACCGGATAGAGTTACAAATCACACACAACACCAGGTTATAGTCTAACAGGTTTAATTGGAAACACTAGCTTCCAACACCCAATCACAACCACCTGATGAAGGAGCAGCGCTCCGAAAGTGTTTCCAATAAACCTGTTGGACTATAATCTGGTGTTGTGCGATTTTTAACTTTGTACACCCCAATACTGACATCTCCAAATCATAATTGGATAGATCATACCACATACAAGTACATCACAGAATGATGATTAGATTAGATTCCCTACAGTGTGGAAACAGGCCCTTCAGCCCAACAAGTCCACACCGACTGTCCAAAATGCAACCCACCCAGACCCATTCCCCTACACTTACCCTGACTAATCCACCTAATGCTACAGGCAATTCCCCCAACCTGCACATCTTTGGACTGTGGGAGGAAACCAGAGAGCCCATGCCAAAAATGTTTCCCCTTGTGGGAGAGTCTAGGACCAGAGGAAATAATCTCAGATTAAGGGGTCACCTATTTAAGACAGAGAAGAGGAGCCATTCTCTCAGCCAGAAAGTAATGAACCTATGGAAATCTTTAATGCAGAGGGCTGGTGAATTGCTAATTATATTCAAGTTGAGATTGACAGATTTTTATGCAGTAATGGAATCAAGGATTATGGGTAAAAGGCAGGAAAGTAGAGTTGAGGATTATCAGATCAGCCATGATCTCATTGAAAGGTGGGGTGGACTTGATGGGCTGAATGGCCTACTTCTGCTCCCATGATCTTAGGAGGGAGGCTACCTCAAGGTAGGCGATGGTCCTCCCAGGAAGCAGGGGCCATTCCGACAATGGCAAAGTGCACAGGTTGTTTTGAATGCCCATTAATGGACATTTCATGGAATGAGTTGCTCACAGCCTGCAGCTGTTATTCCCCACGTTACTCCCACCCTAGGGTAATGGTTAGTGGGAAGCTCCCAAAGGTGTTCGAGCCCCACCAGGGCTGATAAAATCCCAGCGGAAAAAAAGTCAACACCGGGATTATAACAGACCTTGACACGTCCAAATAGGTTTGAGGACATCCTTGTCCCTGCTGTTATTCTGATCGGATCTCTCAACTTTTAAATTTAACGTTGATCTCGCTGCATGCAGCTTTAACATTGTATTCCTCACTCTGTTCTATTACCCTAATGCACTTTGGATGGTATGATCTGCCCGTACTGCACACAAAACAAACCTTTTCACTGTACCCAGGTACATGTGACAATAATAAATCCAATCAAATCAAGCACTGACCTTATCAATAATCACTGAGGCAGGAAATGTCACCAGAAGCTTTGGCTGTGTGCATCTGACTGGGTCTATTTTTGTTTCGATCAGATAGGGTGAACTATTTCTCAAGAACAAGAATAAAGCACGATTTCTGACCAAGGACACTGCCAGGGGCAAGGGAGGGAGGGAGGGAACAAAAAAGAAAACAAACCTCAGTTAAAATTCAAACGTTGCTTAATGACATAGGTGATGATGCAAATCGTACAGTAATGCAACACGCAGTCACTATCATCGCCTCCTCTGGTTAGTTCTCTTGTAAAAGGAAATGGTAAATGTTTACAGAGATGACGGTCCTTCCCGATGAAGGGCTTTTGCCCGAAACATCGATTTCACTGCTCCTCGGATGCTGCCTGAACTGCTGTGCTTTTCCAGCACCAATCTAATCTTTAAAAGATCATTCAAATGTCACCCATCTCATTCAGAAGGCGCTCAATAAAAGCCATCTGAATTCACCATTTCAGTACACATACCTGGTCCTGCACATAGTTTCACAAGAACCCTGAAAGGGCTGAGATTTCTAAGAAAACTACAGATGACCTTACCAGGTAAAGATTCCTCAACAGGGTATAATTTTATTGAGGTCTGAAAGATGTAGGCAAGGGTAAGATGTGAGGCAGAATCTCAACGCTGGAAGCCATTCACTGCATCTCTTATGCACTTGCCAAGCAGTGAGGCAAATTTCTCACTCAGTGGTCAGTGAAGGGGGATTATTGCTTGTTAAATGACCTATTAAAGTACCTCATTAATCGTCAGCTCCCTCCCTTACCAAATGCATTAAACAAGCTCATCAAGAGTTCTCGACGCTGAAAATTCAGAGTAGATACCCGGTGCTCGGAAGGAACTTGGACACTGGGCACCAACTTCTCAGGACATGCTCCATTGGCACCAGCCACACCCCCACACCACGTCCAGGGACAGTGGTATCCAACATGTGCCAACCTTCTAAGAACACCCAACTCTGATCCACTTACAGGACACCTCTGCAGGACAATGCTGCCCCAATAACGCTCATTGTAACGCTGCAGCAAGGAGACGGTGTGCTCAGGGACACACACCCAGCTCAGGGAATGCACCATGCTGTATCTCCAGGCTCTTCACTCACTGTCACAGCACTCACTCACTCGGAGCCTACTCACAGCCTCCCGGCCTTACATTACCTATGTGTCCCTTCAGCCAGAGACGCCAAGCTCATAATACTGCTGTCCCCCCTCAATGTTTAGTGCAGTCACCAAGCCAGGAAGCTGGGAGTGAGAGTGAGGCAGGTATTCAGGGAGATTAGAGTGGGTGGTGAAGCTGTGCAGGTGGGGAGGAGTAGCCAGTGCAGAGAGGATGGAGGGTTAGTGGTGTAGGGAGCTGGGATGGATGATAGTGAGTGTTGCAAGCGAAAGCAGAAAACATGAGCCTTGGTGGGAGGTAGGTACGGTGGCAGAGAGAGTGATGTGAGGTATCGGTTCGAGACGATGCAGTCCCTACCCTCATGGAGTGGAGAAGATCATTGACCTCCCTGCAGTGCTGTGAATCCCTCCCCACTGAGATCTTGCTCTGGTGTGGGGCTTCCATTGCTGTACCTGGGGGAAGAAAGACCTCCTCCTCTGTACCACCCAATCCAGCGGGACTCCAGGTGAGTGCCCTCACAGCGGGGCACACATATTCTCTGTCTGCCATGTCTGGAGCTAATGTTAGGAAGTGTTCAATGCAGCTCCAGACTGACAGCCTTGCCTGGGTGTGCAGTACGATTTTCAAAGATGATAGAGACTGGAGGGGTGTCAATACATTCCGGGCTGGCCTGGCAGTGACAGGGATTTCCACTGAAACGAGGCTCAAATCAGACCAGGGGATCACCATTGAAAAGGGACAGGGAGTTAATGACACGAGTTCGGGTACGATCCTGTGAGAAAACTCACTGGGCCTCATGGCGAATAACCCTTTGAAAAACACAACACAGTTGATACTTGTTTCAACTTAGTTTTTTAAATTCTTATTTCTCGGCCACAAAGGGATTGCTGACAAAGCCAGCATTCGCTGTCCGTCCCTTGAACTATGTGCATTACCAGGCCATTTCAGAGGGGCGTTAGGAGTCATCCATGTTTATGTGCGTCTGAAGTCCTGGTGGCCATGACAACTAACATAAGACCAGAGCGTAAGACACAGGAGCAGAAATTAGGCCATTCAGCCCATTGAGTCTGCTCTACCATTCAATCATGGCTGATAAGTGTCTCAACCCCATTCTCCCACTTTCTCCCCGTAACCCTTGATAGTCAAAAACCTATTTATCTCAGTCTTAAAGATACTCAATGACCTGGCCTCCTCAGCCTTCCATAGCAATGATTTCCATCGATTCACCACTCTGGCTGAATCCATTCTAAAATGTCTTCCCTTTACTCTAAGGCTGTGCCCTTGGGTCCTCGGCTCTTCTGCCAATAGAAACATCTTCCCAATATCTACTCTGTCCAGGCCTTTCAGTATTCTGTAAGTTTCAATTAGATTCCCCCTCATCCTTCTAAACTCCACTGAATATAGACCCAGAGTCCTCAAACGTTCCTCATATGTTAAGCTTTCCATTCCTGGGACCATTCTCATGAATCTCCTCTGATCACCCTCCAGGGCCAGTACATCCTTCCTGAGGTATGGGGTCCGAAACTCTGCACAATATTCCAAATGTGTTCTGACCACAGCCTTGGACAGCATCAGAAATTCATCCCTGCTTTTATATTCAAGTCCTCTCAAACTAAGTGGCCATCATTGCATTTGCCTTCCTAACTACTGACTCAACTACCTTGAGAGAATTCTGGACTAGAACTCCCAAGTCTCTCTGCACTTCAGACTTCTGAATTTTCTCCTCGCATAGAAAATAGTCCGCGCCTCTATTTTTCCTACCAAAGTGCATGACCTCACATTTTCCCACGTTGTACTCCATCTGCCACTTCTTTGTCCACTCTCCTAATCTGCCCAAATCCTTCTGCAGCCTCTCCCCCACCTCCTCAATGCTAACTGTCCCACTTTCTATCTTTGTATCATCTGCAAACTTAGCCAGAATGCCCTCAGTTCCTTCAATTAGGATCGTTAATGTACAAAGTGAAAAGTTGTGGTTCCAACACTGAGCCTTGTGGAACACCACTTGTCACCGGCTACCATCCTGAGAAGGACCCTTTTATCCCCACTCTCTGCTTTCTGCCAGACAGCCAAGTTTCTATCTGTGTTAGCACCTTGCCTCTAACATCATGGGCCCTTATCTTACTCAGAATCCTCCTGTGTGGTACCTTGTCAAAGGCCTTCATCAATCATCAAAAATCATTAAACCCCACCTGGTTCACTAATGTCCTTTGGAGAAGGGAATGTACCATCCTACCTGGCCTGGCCTACAAATGACTCCAGACCCACAGCACTGCAGTTGATGCTGACATTCCAGGGCAATTCGGGACAGGCAACAAAATACTGACCTTGCCGGCAAAGTCCACATCCCATAAAAAAATAAAAAGATGCCAGTTAATTGACAGTCAATTGTTCAATGGTATAGAAGGCCAGACAGACAGCTACATGGATCCTTCATCAAGCAATATCTCCCTCAATTCTCACCTCCCATTCCGTTGTTGTAACATGTCAAATTTCACCAACACACAACCAGCTTTCCATTCCCTGACATTGAGCCATGAAACTTGAGTAAGGACAACGCTTGGTCATCCACCTTCTCCCACACATTTGTGGAAAAACACAAGAGAAAAAGGAAGAGTTGCATTTTCTACAACTGCCAAGCTTGCTAAGGGATCACCAGACTATTTTACAGCCCACTTTCTAGAGTAGAGATATAGGATTGGCACGGTATAAAATAGACTGTCGACCTCCTATCCAGTTTCTCTGGTCACAGTTCATCCACAAATCCGTCCTGTTACTGCTATATCTTTGAAGTCATCATGCCCCAAATGGCCATGATTGTGCTGTTCCCCTGGAGATCAATGGACATTGGTGGTTAATATGACTTGGTGTTGGTTGGCACAATGATCATCGTGTATATGGCACGGGCAAAAGGATGCCATCTTTCACACAATGACACTAGGTACATGCATCGTTCCCAAGAATGACCTTCAGCAAAGAGCACAGGACTAGCAGAGACAGCTGCGAGATTCACTAGCCTCAAACAAGGGTAAAGAGCATCGAGCAAAACAAAACCATTTAGGAAAGGTGGTGAGGACAAGTCAGGGAACTATAGACCAGTGAGCCTGATGTTGGTGGTGGGCAAGTTGTTGGAGGGAATCCTGAGGGACAGGATGTACATGTATTTGGAAAGGCAAGGACTGATTAGGGATAGTCAACATGGCTTTGGGAGCAGGAAATCATGTCTCACAAACTTGATTGAGTTTTTTGAAGAAATAACAAAGAGGATTGATGAGGACAGAGCAGTAGATGTGATCTATATGGACTTCAGTAAGACATTCAACAAGGGTTCCTATGGGAGACTGGTAAGCAAGGTTAGATCTCATGGAATACAGGGAGAACTCACCATTTAGATACATAACTGGCTCCAAGAAAGAAGACAGAAGGTGCTGGTGGAGGGTTGTTTTTCAGACTGGAGGACTGTGATCAGTGGAGTGCCACAAGGATCGGTGCTGGGTCCACTACTATTAATCATTTATATAAATGATTTAGACGTGAGCTTAAGAGGCATAGTTAGTAAGTTTGCTAATGACACCAAAATTGGAGGTGTAGTGGACAGTGAAGAAGGTTACCTCAGATTACAACAGGAGCTTGATCAAATTTGCCAGTGGGCTAAAAAGTGATAGATGAAGTTTAATTTAGATAAATGCAAGGTGCTGCGTTTTGGGAAAGCAAATCTAAGCAGGACTTATATACTTAATGGTAAGGTTCTAGGGAGTGTTGCTGAACAAAGAGACCTTGGAGTTCAGGTTCATAGCTCCTTGAAAGTGGAGTCGCAGGTAGATAGGATAGTGAAGGCGGCATTTGGTATGCTTTCCTTTATTGGTCAGAGTATTGAGTACAGAAATTGGGAGGTCATGTTGCGGCTGTACAGGACATTGGTTAGGCCACTGTTGGAATATTGTGTGCAATTCTGGTCTCCTTCCTATCGGAAAGATATTGTGAAACTTGAAAGGGTTCATAAAAGATTTGCAAGGATGTTGCCAGGGTTGGAGGATTTGAGCTATAGGGAGAGGTTAGGGCTGTTTTCCCTGGAGCGTCAGAGGCTGAGGGGTGACCTTATCGAGCTTTACAAAATCATGAGGGGCATGAATAGGATAAATAGACAAAGTTTTTTCCCTGGGGTGAGGGATCCAGAAGTACAGGGTACAGGTTTAGGGTGAGAGGGGAAAGATATAAAAGAGACCTAAGAGGCAATTTTTTTCACGGAGAGGGTGGTACGTGTATGGAATGAGCTGCCAGAGGAAGTGGTGGAGGCTGATACAATTGCAACATTTAAAAGGCGTCTGGATGGGTAAATGAATAGGAAGGGTTTGGAGGGATATGGGCCAGGTGCTGGCAGGTGGGACTAGATTGGGTTGGGATATCTGGTCGGCATGGACGGAATGGACTGTACATCTCTACAATGTCGGAGAAAGTGAGGACTGCAGATGCTGGAGATCAGAGATGAAAAATGTGTTGCTGGAAAAGCGCAGCAGGTCAGGCAGCATCCAAGGAGCAGGAGAATCGACATTTCGGGCATTGCCTGAAGAAGGGCTTATGCCCGAAACGTCGATTCTCCTGCTCCTTGGATGCTGCCTGACCTGCTGCGTTTTTCCAGCAACACATTTTTCATCTCTACGATGTACACCTCCTTCCCCATTCCTCAGATAGCAGGAATGAACCTTGAATTTATGTCCTGCAATGCATGACGTCAGAACATGTTAGAGTGTTTTATAACCTTCCAGTGATGATCGTGTGGAAAATATGGCTCATGGTCAATTGCAGCAGTTAAAATAAGCCGGGTTTGAGAAGCATGTCCCTTTCTTTTATTTCTAATTATTCTTGCATGGGATGTGGGTGTTGCTGGCTGGGCCTGTGTTTATTGCCTGTCCCTAGTTGTTCTTCAGATGGTGGGGGTGAGCTGCCTTTTTGTGACCCACAATGCCCTTAGAGAGTGAATTCCAAGATTTTGACCTAATAACAGTGAAGGAAAGGTAATGTATTTCCTAATCGGGATGATGAGTGGCTTGGGGAGTTTTGTGTGTGCGTGCGTGCGTGTGTGGTGGGGAGGGTGCGGTTGAAGAGGTAGGAGGTGGCAGGGGGTATTGGAACTACTGGTGTGTTCCCATGTATCTGCTGCCCTTGTCTTTCAGAGGGTAGAGGTTCTGAGGTTTAAAAGATGCTGTCTAAGGAGCTAGAGTGAGTTGTTGCAGTGCATCTTGTAGGTGGTACACAGGGCTGCTCCTGAATGTTGAAAATGGTGGATCTGGTGCCAGTTGAGTGGTTTGCTTTGTCCTGGATGGTATCAAGCTTCTTGTGTGTTGTTGGAGCTGCATTATTCAAGCATTCAAAAATGATTCCATCACACTCCTTACTTGTGCTTTGTGGATGAGTCAAGAAGGGAGTTACTCCCTGCAGGAGGTGAGTTATGAGCTGTAGGATTCCTAACCTTGATATCAAGGACAATCACTCAAAGCTCACTGGGAGGAGGTCCTTTTTTTAATGATGCAAGGATGTCTATCTATATGTTTGACACAATATATTAATTCATTTCACAGGAGAGATAAGGAACAGAGCTTAGGGTTTGTTAACAGAAAGGACAAGCCATTACAGAGTCATCAATTAACACTTACTGCTATTGGATTTGGAAAGAACTTCCATTGGAGTGAATTTCGCCATCAAATGGACCATCGCACAAAGACAGCACAAATCAGTGAAGTGGGAATGGTTTTGATTGAGCTGAACTTTCTTCATGCAGTTTTCATGTGAACTAAGCTGAGGTACAATTGACAAATGGAATGACACCAATGGGTCAAATGGGGAGGGTGGGTTCAGCCTATGGAGTCCACGCTAACACCCCCAAAGAGCATCTCACCCAGACCCACACCCATACCCTGTCGCTGTAACCTTACATTTCCCAGGGCTGATCACCCATCTAGCCTGCACATTGTGGGCAATTCAGCATGGCCAGCCTAACCTAAACTGAACATCTTCACAGTGTGGGAGGAAGTCGAAGCACCCAGAGGAAATCCATGCAGAATGTCAAACTCCACTCAGACAGTTGCCCGAGGCTGGCCTCGAACTCAGGTCCTTGGTGCTGTGAGGCAGAAGTGCTAACCATTGAGCCATCACACCATGGGGTGCCAAGGGCCATTGGGAATCCTGCGAGACACAATCTCTGTCATGACTTCCTTCCCTTTAGTTGTCCTTCTTAAACCAAGCTGATGTAAAACCCATGTGCTGCATGTCCTCAGGGGTTGAGCAGTCTTGTAAAGTGTGAGCAGGTGCTGACCCTAATCGGTGTTGAATGTCTGAATAGCCCCACCCACCATGCCTGCATTTGAAAGGAGGCATTGTTTTGTTGAAAGGCATGTGCCAAGCCCTGTTCTTGACATAGGGCTGAGTCTTGTAATCAAATTCCAATGAAATGTGTCATTGTGTCAACTGAGAGCAACGTCAGAGCAATGAATGTGAGAAATGGCAGCTTCAGTCGACCCCCACCTCACGGTTCAACTCAATGGCCTGGGTGTAGGAGTGAAACCCTCTCCTCAGCTGACCCTGAACTGGACACACTCACAAACTGGACAAGTTGAAGAGTGGGAAAACGTGAGACAGACGTGACATGATGTGGATACGTGTGAGTTTGTCCACATTGGTAGCAAAAAACAGGAAAGGAAGTTATTATCTGAATGATGATCGATCGGGAAAGTGGAATCTCCTTGGACACTAACCACTGAAAGGAAGCGGGTAGGTGCAGCAAGTGGTGAAGGTGGCAAATGGTATGTTGGCCTTCATAGCGAGAGGCGAAGGTGGGTGCTGCAGATGCTGGAGATTAGAGTGGTGCTGGAAGAGTTGCTTTTGGCCGAGATGTTGATTTTCCTGCTCCTGGGATGCCGCCTGACCGGCTGTGCTTTTCCAGCACCACTCTAATCTTGACTTCATAGCGAGAGGGTTCAAATACAGGAGCAGGGATGTGTTGTTGCAGTTATACAGGGCCTTGGTGAGGCCACATCTGGAGTACTGTGTGCAGCATTCATCTCCTTACCTGAGGAAGGATGGTCTGGTTGAGGAGGGACTGAACTGCAGGTTTACCAGAGTGTTTTAATTGAGTTATAATAAATGTTTAGTGCAACTTCCTTTATTTTGTACACTTCTTGTTGATTTAAAGGTAAAGCTCCTACATGCCTTTGTAACAGATATATTTAGTTGTTAAACATTCTCACTCTAGTACAGAGTTTGCAGTTTTATTTCAGGGCCAGATTTCGATAAAATTTTGAAAAGATCTGCATTTATATTATTTTTTTTACAGGAGGTTCTCATCTCCTGTATTTTTTAAAATTCCCCCATACTACTGCAATACAGCAGCAGCGCTTATATTCCTCAGCGCCCGTGTGAGTGTGAGCGTGTAAGCATGGGAGCGTGTGCGCGTGTGTGCATGAGCGCGTGTGCACAGATGCAAGATACCGTGAAAAACACCAAGTGAAAACAACTCTTTAAACATCCCACCAATGACAAGCAAAGCCCAGAGTGAACAATGCTTCCAAGAGAAAAAGGTGAAGGGAAGGGTAGGGAGTAAATGAAAATAGAATTGGAGGGGGAAAATAGATCTGCATTTATATAGCTCTTTGCACAATCATCAGACTTGTCAAAGTGCATTATAGCCAATTAAATACCTTTGGGAGTGTAGACACTGTTGTAATGTCAGGAACGCAGCAATCAGTTTGTGCACAGCACAAACAGCAGTGTGGTAATGACCACAATCCTGCATGCTTACAGCCTAATGTGGGTTATACAGAGAGGCTTTATAAACGGTTAATCGTACTTTCTATGTTGGTAACATACAGGATTGACTGTCCGTTTGTAAAACCCTCCCAAGTCCTTGGTGTGAGATTCAAACCCAGGGCTCTAGTTCTAGAAGCACAGACCCTTCCACGGGATCTCCCAAGATTAAGCAAGACACTGTACAAACCCCAATGGTCCTATTCCTCACTCAAATCTAGCTTATAAATTGGCAGTTGCATGCTTGATGTTTGTAGAGTTTCTTGGGAAATTATGATGTATATAGATGACTGTTCAGACTGTAGCTCAACTTGATATCCCTCCCCCTGATTGATGAAGGTCTCAGTTACATTTTGGGACATGGACGATAACTATGGGCACAATAACCCACTGCCTCATAACTCGTGATAACCATCAACCACCAAGTATCACAAACGAATAATGCTGACATTATCTCTTGACATAATGCTAAGGGATAATAATGGCTGTGACAAACTTCCTAATTCTTCCTCAAACCATAGCACAGGAACCTCTTTACTCTCTGACATGCTGCAGGCATTATCAGCAAAGCCAACATTTGTTACCCAATCCTAAGAGCCCTTGTGCCCTTGAAATGAACAGCTTGCTAGACAATTTCAAAGGGCACTGTTGTGTGTTCAAGGTCTTATGTAGGTCAGACTGGGTAAAGTTTTTTTTATTCATGGGATGTGTTGCGAAGAGGTGGGGAGGTGGGGGTAATGAGGGGAGAGCTGGCTGGGCCAGCATTTACTGCCTGTTCCCAGTTGCCCCTTGAGAAGGTGGTGATGAGCTGCTTCCTTGCAGTCCACCCTTCTGTGGGTTGACCCGCAATGTCATTAGGGAGGGAATTCCAGAATTTCGGCCCAGTGTCACCGAAGGAATGCCGATATATTTCCAAGTCAGGGTGGTGAGTGGTTTGGAGGGCAACTTGCAGGTGATGGTTCAAGGAAGCAGCTCATCACCACCTTCTCAAGGGGCAACTGGAGATGGGCAGTAAATACTGGCCCCGACAACTGTACCCTCATTCCTCCCCACATCCCCACCCCTTCCCAACACACCCCATGAATAAATGTTAAAAGTCCTTACCCATGTATCTGCTGTTCTTGTCCTTCTAGATGGAAGTGCTTGAGGGTTTGGAAGGTGCTGTCTGAGGACCTTTAGTTACTGTCTGCAGCACATCTTGTAGATAGTGCACACTGCTGCTACTGAAAATGGCAGATTTCCTTCCATAAAAGGACATTAGTGAGCCTAGTGTGTTTTACAGTAACTGATGGGAAATCGATTTAGCTCAGTTGGCTGGACTGTTGATTTACAAACCAGTGCAATGTCAACAGTGTGGGTTCAATTCCCATCACTGATTTGAGGTTACCATGAAGGACTTTCTTTCTCAAACTCTTCCCTCGCCTGAGGTCTGGTGGCCCTCAGGTTAACTCACCACCAGTCGCTTCTCTCTGATAAGACTGTGGTCTAAAAGACTACGACGACACAACAACAGATGATATTTACTACAGTCAGCATTACTGAGACCAGCTTTCGATTGCAGGTTCTGTAAATTCAATTCAAATTCTACCAGCAGCCACAGTGGGATTTGAACCCACCTTCCTAAATCATTAGCCAATCCCTGTATTACTAGTCCAATGGTGCCACCATAGTATAAAGGCTGCAGGTCTCACTGTCACCTCTGCTTAGGTTTCTTTATGACTCCAGTCAGGGGAATGATGGTATCCTTCACATTCTTGACAAGTTTTCCACAGACTAATGAAATTCTCACTGACTGGAGGAACTGGCTTTAAGAAGCTGAGATAGCCCACTCCTCCACTTCCTAAATCCTTTATTCCTTTAATCCCACTTGGCCTGAACACTGCAGCCCGTCCTGACAGCAACTGCGAATTGCTCTCACGGGGAAAATTAAACCATCGGCCAAACTAATGGCTTAATGTTCAACTTTTTAAAAGGTCGTTCAAAGATGAAAATAGCATTATTGGACAAAAGAGTTCTATGATTCAGGACTGGCCTCCACGTGAACTTTATTGTTTTTATTTTCCCAAGTTTTTAACTATGCCTTTGTTCAGCAATCCTCCCAAGACTGCCCATCCCAAAATACTGTGGCTATCCGTGGATTAGGCAGGATTCCAAATCTCCCAATGATACCATACTATGGAGAGATTTTATCATCAACCCATAATATTAAACAGGGCTAGAGCAAGTCAAACTTTGCCCAGGTAACTAGCTGAGAGGTAGGGTCACAACCACCTACGGTCACAAGAGCATTCCTAATACTGGGCTGTAAAAAAATGACGACTTGCAGGGTGTGTCATTGATCCTTCCTTGATAAGAAAAGGGAACTAGAGCATTAGGTCCCAACCTTTAACTCACAGACAGAGAGCTCCCTCGCTTTCAATCCTCCCCGGCCACAGGCTTATCTCAGTTGTTTCCTGTTGGCACGGTGATTCAGTGGTTAGCACTGCTGCCTCACAGTGCCAGGGATCTGGGTTCAGTTCCAGCCTCGGACGACTGTCTGTGTGGGGTTTGCACATTCTCCCCGTGTCTGTGTGAGTTTCCTCTGGGTGCTCCAGTTTACTCCCACAATCCAATGATGTGCAGGTTAGGTGAATTGGCCACGCTAAATTGCCTATAATAGAGAAAGTGAGGATTGCAGATCCAGGAGATCAGAGTCAAGAGTGTGGTGCTGGAAAAGCACAGCAGGTCAGGCAGCATCCGAGGAGCAGGAGAATAGACATTTCGGGCATAAGCCCTTCATCAGGAATGAGGCTTGTGGGCTGGGGAGCTGAATTCCAGCACCACACTCTCAACTCTAAATTGCCCATAGTGTTCAGGGATATGTAGGCTAGGTGCATTAGTCAGGGGTAAACATAGGTAAAAACAATGACTGCAGATGCTGGAAACCAGATTCTGGAAGAGCACAGCAGTTCAGGCAGCATCCGAGCAGCAGTAAAATTGACGTTTCAGGCAAAAGCCCACAAAAATAGGACAATAGGGTAAGGAAGTGGGCTGGGGGGGTTATTGTTCAGAGGGTCAGGGTAGACTTAATGGGCCATGGGGCCTGTTTCCACACTGCAGGGATTCTATGATTCTGATCTGATTGCAGTCCATAAGGACAAACTGTCTTAGCCAGAGAGGTGCCTTCAATGTGTAGGCCAGGTACAACTTTACCCCCAACCCTATTCTGAAGCCGGGGCAGGGGTCGATTTTACCGTCAGTTTAAACCTGCAAGGGACTGGATTGATGTCCGGTAGATGGTGGTGTCACAGTAATATCACTGGGGTAAGGCCTACGGAGAGTACCATTCAGGGACACGGGCTCAACTGCAGCAGGTGGTGAAAGTTAAAATGAATCTGGTATAGAAAGTGTCTCTCAGAGACAGATTATTTGCTCACACCACGCTGCTCTTGCTGAGGTTCCTATTTTACACCAGTGACTGAAAAGATACTATGCTGTTGTTAAACACTTTGTGGCATCCTGAGATTGTGAAAGTTGCAACATAAATGCGAAACTGTCCTTTGTTCCTTGTGCATTGTGCAGAGGTTGATCCTCCCTTGTCCTGGCCTTCCCCCAGTTGGTATTTGCCTCCCTGACATTTCCCTCATACGCCCATGGGAACAATTACCCTGCATTCCAGCACATAAACCTCAAGGCACCTGCAATTCCTGCTCCCACTTGGGCCTGAAATAATAGGAGTTAAAATCCCACCAGGTTTAGCCTTAAGTGCCTGTCTCTCACCAGACTCCCTGATCCCCTCGCTCCAATCCTGCCCAGTTTGATACTCAACCTGACGGTGAATCTAATCCTACTCTTCCTTGACAGTCCTCATGGAGTTTGAACTGGTCATACCAGTTTGGCAACACATTCCATTCCAAGTGTTTACTTTCGTTTTAGAGGCAGATCTTACCACAACTATGATTAGCCAAGTTTATTTTTAACATAAAAACATAGAAGATAGGAGCAGGAGTAGGCCATTTGGCCCCTCTAGCCTGTACTGCCATTTTTTTAGACTAGATTACTTACAGTGTGGAAACAGGCCCTTCGGCCCAACAAGTCCACACCGACCCACCGAAGCGCAACCCACCCATACCCCTACATAACACTACGGGCAATTTTAGCATGGCCAATTCACCTGACCCGCACATCTTTGGACTATGGGAGGAAATCAGAGCACCCGGAGGAAACCCACGCAGACACGGGGAGAATGTGCATACTCCACACAGTCAGTCACCTGAGGCAGGAATTGAACCCAAGTCTCTGGCGCTGTGAGGCAGCAGTGCTAACCACTGTGCCACCGTGCCGCCCATTCTCTAGAGCATGAACATCTTTTCTCAGATAATGGGACCAAAACTACATGCAATGCTCCAGGTGTTGACGCACCAAAGCCGTGTATAAGTGCAGTAAGGCAGGCTTGTTCCTGCTCTCGTATTCTCTCACTGTGCAGGCCGACATGCGGTTTGCCCTCTTTACTACCTGCTGCACCCAGGGCTCATTTAGCATCCCCCTCTCTCAATTTACAGCCAAATAATAATCTGCCTTCCTGTTCTATCAAATATCTCACTTTCATCCACATTATACTGCATCTGCCAGACATTGGCCCACTCACTCAGCCTGTTCAAATCACACTGCAACATCTTTGCATCCTCCTCATAGCTCACCCTTCCACCCAGCTTTGTCTCATCTGCAAATCTTGAGATATTACACTTAGTTCCCTCAACTAAATCACTAACATATATATTGTGAATAGCTGAAGTCCAAGTACCAATCCCTGCAGTTCTCCCTCAGTCACTGCCCACTGTTCAGAAAGAGGCCCATTCATTCTTACTCTCTGGATCCTAACTGCTTACCAATTTTTTTTATCCATCTCAATGCGTTAACCCCAATACCTTGCACTTTAGAAGATGGCACATTACAGCGCAGTACAGGCCTTTCGGCCCTCAATGCTGCACCGACCTGTGGAACCAATCTGAAGCCTATCTATCCTACACTATTCCATTCTCATCCATATGTTTATCCAATGACCATTTAAATGCCCTTAAAGTTGGCGAATCACCTACTGTTGCAGGCAGCGTGTTCCATGCCCCGACTACTCTGAATAAAGAAATTACCTCTGATATCTCTTCTATATCTATCACCCCTCAATCTATATCCCCTCGTGCTAGCCACCACCATCCGAGGAAAAAGGCTCTCACTGTCCACCTTATCTAACCCTCTGATTATCTTGTACGTCTCCATTAAGTCACCTCTCAACCGCCTTCTCTCTAACAAAAACAGCTTCAAGTCCCTCAGCCTTTCCTCATAAGACCTTCCTTCATACCAGGCAACATCCTAGTAAATCTCCTTTGTACCATCTCCAAAGTTTCCATATCCTTCCTATAATGCTGTGACCAGGACTGTATGCAATACTCCAAGTGCAGCCGCACCAGAGTTTTGTACAGCTGCAGCATGACCTCATGGCTCCGAAACTCAATCCCTCTACCAATAATATTACACGTTTAACATTTAACAATTTAACAAAATGCAGTCAAGCTCGTTCATATATAAATATTATTTCTCAGGATATGATTATCACAGGAGAAGCCAATATTGATTGGCCATCCCTAATTGCCTGTGATCTGAGTAGTTTGTGGGGCCATTTCAGAGGGCGGTTAAGAGTCAACTGCATTGCTGTGAGTCTGGAGTCTCATGTAGGCCAGATCAGGTAAGGATGGCAGATTTCCTTCCCTGAAGGACAGTGAACCAGATGGGATTTTTACAACAATCAGTTTTACAATGTCTATTACAGAGACTAACTTCCCAGATGGAAAAAACTGATGAATGAGACATTGTGGACCAAATCGTCTCATAACTCTAAATGAATGCGACTGCTTTTCCAAACTTATTAATCAAGCTTACTTAATACCATGGTGAGATTTGAATCCAGAGTTACTGGCTCAGCGACATTATCACTACACCTTCAACACTTGGATGTATCCTTTCACTCGTTGGCTTTACAGCCAATGACAGGTTTTGGAAGTTCAGTTGCCGTTTCAGTGTGGGCATTATGGCATAGCAAGCTCCCACAAACAAACAGTCATGTGATGACGACCAATTCATCTCTTTTCTGTTAGTGTTGTTAGCTGAGGGATAACTATTGGTCAGGACACTAGGGTTAGCTAGCCTGGTCCTCTTCAAAATATGCCCTGACACCTTTCACATCCCCCTGAGAATAGACAGAAAGCTGGATTGAATATCTGGTCCAAAAGGTGGCAGCTCCACCTGTGCAGCCCACCCTCAATATTCACCGGTATCAACATGTACTATGTACTCAAGGCTCTTCAGTGGGACCTGAGCACACAGCCCTCAGATTTGGAGCAAGAGAGCTCTTAACTGGTAACCAATCTATTGTATAAGTACATGTCTGTTCCAAATTTCCTGTCACCATACTTTTTGATCTTCCAGTTATGCTATCATATATTGTCCTTCTCACCTTCTTCGATCCTGGTCTATTTGAGCCAATCGCCTATGTGCCATTGAACGCACTTGACTTCTATAGGAGCTAGAGTAGGCCACTTAACCAGTCTCCAGTCTACTTCACCACTCAATGAGATCATGATTTTGAGTCATTGAGCATTGGATCAGACCCTTCAGTCCAACTCATCCATGTTGACCAATCTTCCCAAATTTAATTAATTCCATTTGCCTTCCTTTGGGCCATATCCCACTAAACCTTTCGTATTCATGTACCTGTCCAAATGTGTCTAAAATGTTGTAAATGTACCTGCATCTACTACTTTCTCTGGAAGTTCATTCCGCATACAAACCACCCCCGTGTGAAAATCGTGTCCCTCAGATCCCTTTTAAATCTTTCCCTGCTCACCTTAAAAATATGACCCCTCGTTTGAACTCCTCAACTTTAGGGAAAAGACCTTTGCAATTCATTTTATATATAAAGGTGAATTTATATATAAATTCACCTTGTGATTTTATAAAACTCTAAGGTCACCCCTCAACATCCTGGGAAAAAAAAAGTCTCAGTTTTTTTTTAGATTAGATTACTTACAGTGTGGAAACAGGCCCTTCGGCCCAACAAGTCCACACCGACCCGCCGAAGCGAAACCCACCCATACATTTGCCCCTTACCTAACACTACGGGCAATTTAGCATGGCCAATTCACCTGACCCGCACATCTTTGGACTGTGGGAGGAAACCGGAGCACCCGGAGGAAACCCACGCAGACACGGGGAGAACGTGCAAACTCCACACAGTCAGTCGCCTGAGGCGGGAATTGAACCCGGGTCTCTGGCGCTGTGAGGCAGCAGTGCTAACCACTGTGCCACCGTGCCGCCCACAAGTTTGTCCAGCCTCTCCTTATAACTCAAACCCTCCAACCCTAGCAATATCCTGGTGAATCTTTTTGACCAGTTTCTGGTTTTAATTCCACCTTCTGGCTGTCACCATAATCTTTGACTCCCTTGTTATTCATATATTAAATGACCTGCCTCCACTTTGCTCTGTCTGATGTCTAAAGACTCTCTCAGAGAGAAAGAAAGGTTGCTCCTTATCTCCATCTTAACTGGGAGATGCCTCATTCTGAAACTGTGCCTGCGTTCAACATGAGGAGAAACTCCCCCACAGCTCCCGAGACTCTGACATGCTTCAATGAGATCACCTTTAATTCATCTAAATCTAATGACTTTAATCACAACAGAGATGTGGTTGACTCTTAACTGTTCCTTGAAATGGCCTTGCAAGCCACTCAGTCCAGTAACAATTGAACATGAACAACCAATGCTGACTTGGCCAAAGATGTCCACATTCCATGAGAGAATAAGAAAAAACACACCCCAATACTTCCTATTCTACCCCAGGTAGACTTGAAGCCTGCACCCATGGCCTACTCACAGTGAAAAATCAACCATTCATTTGTTATTAAACCTCGTTGCAGAGCTGAGGTTAAACAATTCTTTGTGCGGGATTTCAATCTACAGACAGGCAATCCATATTTTATAAATTTTGGAAATAGACCCAGTCTGACTCAAGGTTTGAATACATATAGACTCTAACCTCATACCTTTAATGCATTGTCTGAACCGAGATGTCATCTTAATTTGTTAAACTGCTTTTTAAAGTTTTTATTATAAAACTTAAGCTATCTCAAGAATGTGACTTAAAAGAATGTGACTTAAAAGGATTTACATATTAATGAACCAAAACCTGCAACCCATTCCAAAAGATAAAAAGATTTAACAGCAATCTAGGTTTGTTCAATATATCATTTCAGTTGCATGACACTGTAATCTTTTTGTGATAAATTCTGTGTCTTATGATCCTGTTCCACTGCTACCTGATGATGGAGCAGCGCTCCGAAAGCTAGTGCTTCCAAATGAACCTGTTGGACTATAACCTGGCGTTGTGTGATTTTTACCTTTGTTCAGCCAAGTCCAACACCAGCACCTCTACATCCTGACTTCATTAGCAGATTAAGAAAGAAAGATTATTGAGTTGCACAGATGAAGTCAGACACATAGATCATTTGCATAAATCATTTCTGAGGAAGGGTCACTGGACCCGAACCATCAACTCTGATCTCCCTATACAGTGGCTGCTAGACCTGCTGAGCTTTTCCAGCAATTTCTGATTTTGTTTCTGATTTCTAGCATCTGCAGTTCTTTCATTTTTTTTATACAAATCACTTCTTATTACAAGGCAAGCAAAGACCATAAAAATTTCACAAATCAGCCAGTATTGTATTATTAGTTTTATTCTAACTGTTCAAGAAGTGCACTCTCACTTCAGTAGCTCACTGGGTCAAAGGCTTTAATCAAGAAGGATAAGGGCAGCAGACAGCATGGGAACACCACTGTCAGCACGTTTCCCCTCCAAACCACTTACCAAACTCATGTCACTATTCCCTCAGTCGCTGGATCAAGATCCTGGGACTCCCTCTCAAATAGTGTTATCAGTGCACCCACACCCCAAGGACTACAGTGGTTCAAGAAGGCAGCTCACCACCACCTTTTCCAGGGCAATAAACATTAACTCAGCCATCAAGGCCCACTTTCATTGTATGGAACTGAGCCATAGCATGAGGTTGACATTTCAGTGCGGTACTGAGGGAGTGCTGCACTGTCAGAGGTAGGGAGGAAATCTCTCAGACAACCCTAATTTAAAGACAAACCGAGGTGTTTTTCCTGCTATCCTGCTCTATGTTTATCCTTCAACCAATAACACCGAACATACAGAAACAGGAGTTGCTGGAGAAACTGAGCAAATCAGGAGCATCTGTGTAGAGAGAGAACAAAGTTAACGCTTCAAGTCTGGTGACCCTTCATAAGAACTGGTGACTGGACTCGAAATGTCATCTCTGTTTGAGTGACAGGGGATTTGTGCACATAGCTGAAAATGTGTTGCTGGAAAAATGCAGCAGGTCAGGCAGCATCCAAGGAACAGGAGAATCGACGTTTCGGGCATAAGCCCTTCTTCAGGAATTGTAGAGGGAGGAAGAGAGCTTCTTCAAGGAAGCATCCTTGCAAGAGGATTCGCAGTAGGTTAAAATCTTCGAGGAGAAAGTGAGGACTGCAGATGCTGGAGATAAGAGCTGAAAATGTGTTGTTGGAAAAGCACAGCAGGTCAGGCAGCATCCAAAGAGCAGGAGAATCGACGTTTCGGGCATGAGCCCTTCTTCAGGAATGAAGACCACCCAGTCTTTAAAATGCTGTAGCAGTTGCTAAATCAGAAACACACACATTGAAAGAAGACCAACAGCAATCATCAGACATGGGCACAAAGAAGTGGCAGAGGAGGAAACAGTTAATGAGACCTCTCCTTGGACAGGACAGAGGTACAACACATTGAGCACCAATCATGAATTACCTGTGTTTTCAGATCACCATCCACTGGAAGATGTAATGACACCAATCCTGTAAAGAATATGGTTTTATTTTCAATAAACCCAGTAAAAAGTGATATGAGTGAACAATGCACTGAGCCCATAACTACCAACTGTGGAATCTGCTGAAATACAGAACAAAGTCACAGTAAGAGGAATTCACTTTTAGGGTTATACCCATTCCGATTTCAACTTGAATACACAATCACAGCTTCAAGAGATCAGGGGTGATGCTCTCTAACAATGAGATGTGTGGAGTGGCAAATGGGTTTACAATTAGTAGCCTTGTTGGCGTCAACACTGGGTAATTGGTCCTGGGCAGGTCCCCAGTGTTAGAAAGGAGCTCACAAGAAGCCCCGAGTCTGACACTGATGCAATTTCTTGAGATTTAAGAACAAATACAAGTAATAGATAACAATCCGAATGGCCGTACAGTCAGTTTCAGTGTTCCAGTCTGAGCTAATAGCAGAGTATATTGAGAATGAGGATATACTGAATTAGTGTGTGCATTGGGTGTGGGGTGTTGAGGATTGGTGCACACTGGGGTACAGGATGAATTCAGTGACAGGTTTATTGAACGTGGGGATGTACATGTGTGTGGGGTATATGGAATATGGCGAAAGTAGGTACTGCAGATGCTGGAGATTAGAGTCAAGAATAGAGTGGTGCTGGAAAAGCACAACAGGTCAGGCAGCATCCAAGGAGCAGGAAAATCAACGTTTCATGAAGGGCTTTTGCCCGAAACGTCGATTTTCCTGCTCCTATATTGAGTATGTTGGGCTATTGGTGAATGTTGAGGTACAGTGATATACTGGGGAGGACAAGCAAGGCAAAAGGATATGCAATAAATGACAAGATACAGAGTAGTCATGACAAAGGGACCTTGAAGACCTGGTGATTGACTCCCGAAGGTAGTGGATGAGCTGGATTGGGGAGTTCAGAGGACACGCAGACTGCTTTTCTCCGATACTCAATGCATGACATCTAAGAACAGTGGGGATTATCCTAGAGCTGTATAAAACTCAAATAAGGTCACAACTGGAGTACTGCATGCAGCTTATACCCACATGACAGCAGGAATTATGGTCCAGTAAGAGTGGGTACAGGGCACATGGGTACAGGGCACATGGGTACAGGGCACATAGGTACAGGGCACATAGTCTTGGCCATGAGGAAAGTTTGGATACACTGGAGTTGTTTTCTTCGGTATAGCGGAGATGGAGAGGAGATTTAATTGAGAAGTGTATAATTATCATGAAGCCTGGATAATAGCAGGTAGGAAGGATCCATTTCCTTATGCATAGAGTTCAATAGCCCAGTGCAGAGATTTAAAGTGGTTGGCAGAAGGAATAAGTAAAAGTCAGAGGAGGATTGTTTCTTCACAAAGACACATGTATTATGCACCTGATATTCTGTAACCAACGGAGTAAGAGTTGGAAAGTGGGATAAAGCTTGACGGCTCCTTTTTGGCTATCACAGATATGATGGGCCAAATGGTCACCTTGTATGTCTTTAATATTTAATGGTTGTAAATAGATATATTTTCCAGTCTGTTTTTTGGTTCATTGTGTACAATGTCTGTTGTTCAGAAATACAGCTAGTGGACCAAGTGTGTTGTTGGCGGTACAGGAGGATTGGATTTAGGAGCAGGCTACTCAGCCCTTTAAGCCTGATCCAGCATTCAATAAGATCATGGTTATTATCTCAATTCCACTTCCCTGTCTCACTCACCATAACCCTCAACTTTCTTGTTACAGTCACAAAGTCACACAGGACGGAAACAGACCCTTCAGTCCAACCAGTCCGTGCCAACCATCATCCCAAACTAAATTAGTCCCACCTGCCTGCACTTGGCCCATATCCCTCAAAACCTTCCCTATTTGTGCACTTATCCAAACGTCTGTTAAATGTTGTAGCTGTACCCACATCCTCTGGAAGGTCATTCCATACACGAGCCACTCTCTGCGTAAAAACTTTGCCTCTCATGTCTTTAAATTTTTCTCCTCTCAACTTAAAAATAAGCTTAAAGTCTGGTTGAAGATTTGTAGCTCAGGTGTCCGTTGTTGTGGTTCTGTTCGCCGAGCTGGAAGGTTTTGCTGCAAACGTTTCGTTCCCTGGCTAGGGAACATCATCAGTGCTATTGGAGCCTCCTGTGAAGCGCTGCTTTGATGTTTCTTCTGGTATTTATAGTGGTTTGTTCTTGCCACTTCCGGGTGTCAGTTTCAGCTGTAGTAGTTTGTATGTGGGGTCCAGGTCGATGTGTCTGTTGATGGATGTTCTTGCCGCTTCCGGGTGTCAGTTTCAGCTGTAGTGGTTTGTATATGGGGTCCAGGTCCACGTGTCTGTTAATGGAGTTTGTGGATGAATGCCATGCCTCTAGGAATTCCCTGGCTGTTCTCTGTCTGGCTTGTCCTATGATGGTAGTGTTTTCCCAGTCAAATTAAAAATAAGCCCCTTAATCTTGAAACCCCCCCACCCTATGGAAAAGACACATGCCATTCACCTCACCTATATCCCTCATTATTTTATAAACCTCTACAAGATCACCTCTCAGCCTCCTAATCTCTAGTGAAAACAAATCCCAGACTATCCACCTTCTCCTTATACCTCAAAACCTCCATTCCTAGGAACATCCTAGCACACCTTTCCGGAACCCTCTCCAGCTGAGGCAGCTGAATGTCCCAGGTTTCAGGTGTGATAGAAAAGGAGTTGCATTACTGATAAAGGAGTATCTCTCAGCTGTACCCAGGGAGGATACATCAGAGGACCTGTCAGCAAGGCAGAACTCAGGAATAGGAAGATGAAATGACAATGCTGGGGGTACAGTTCTCCCAACAGCTGGTGGAAGATAGAGAAGATGATTATGTCGACCAATTTTGAAAAGGTGTAAAATCAGCAGGGTTGTTGTGGTTAGTGATTTTTAACTCCCCCTTTATTAACTGACATTCAATTTGTGCTAGAGACTGATATGGGGCAGTATTTGTAAGGACCATTCAGGAGGGTTTCTTAACACAGTATGTAAACAGTCCAACCAGGGAAGGGGTTACACTGGACCTGGTTTTGGGAAATGAGCCCATCCAGATGAGTGAAGTTTCAGTGGGGGAGCATTTTGGGAATAGTGACCATAATACCATGAGTTTTAAGATACTCATGGATAGGGATGACAGCAGTTCTGGGTGAAGGGGTTAAGTTGGGGAAAGGTGAACTGCAGCAATATTCGGCAGGAACTGGAGTGTTAATTGGAGGCAGCTATTTGCGGGGAAGTCCACGTTGGGCATGTAATTCAAACAGTAGTTGATGAGAGTTCAGGAGCAGCACATTCCTGCAAAAATGAAGGATAGGTACGGCAAGTTACTTGAACCTTGGATGACCAGAGATGTGTTGAAGTTGGTCAAAAAGAAACAGGAAGCAAACATAAGGTCGAGGAGAATGGGAGCAGACGAAGCCCTTGAAGTATATAAGGGAAGCATTTAAACAAGATTGAGAAGGGCTAAAGGGGGGTCATGAAAAGTTGTTAGCAACAGAATTAAGGAGAATCTCAAGGCTTTTTATACATATATTAAAAGCAAAAGGGTAGCCAGGGACAGGATTGGCCCATTCAAGGACAAATGAAGCCAGAAAAGGGAGGTGAGGTCCTAAACAAATACAGAGGAACCTCGATTAGCCGAACAAAATGGTCAGGCACTATTTTGTTTGGATAATTGATTATTCGGTTAATCGATTTCCTCTGGGGCTTGGAGTTTTTTGTGAAGTCTGCTCCCTGTTCAGGGGACCAGGCAAAACCACATTGCGCGTGAGAGCCTGCCCCCTGTCCACCCCCATCCACCCCCACCCCACATCCTTACCTCCCTGCCCCCCCAACCCCATCCACCCCCACACTTCCCCGCCCGCCCCAATTAGCGCACACGCACAACTTTTTATTGCAACTTTTTGACAGGTTCCACTTCTGCCCTGTACAGGACAATGTTGGAGAGGTTATCTAGGCAAGGGGGGGTTTAGGGTGGGGAGAGGGAGAAGGAAAGGGGGCGGGAAGTCAGTCATTTGGAGAGGGTGCCTGGACTGTCCAGGACTGTTCTTGGCAGCAATGAGCAGAGTTTGTTTTTAATCATTGCACCTGTAAACATAATGCGCGATCAGGGTTGAAACAGCTCTTTGCCGTCATGTTTCTATTGGGACCTCGGGATGTCCTTCAGATAATTGATGTTCGGATAATCGAGGTTCCTCTGTACTTTGGCAGTATTCACCAAAGAGAAAGATTTGGTGGAGGATGATTTCAGGGAGTATCGAATTTCTAAGCCAAGTTGCTATTAAAAAGTAAGAGATTTTATGCATTTTTAAAGAAGTATTAAAGGTAGATAAGTCGCTGGATCCTGATGGGATCGATCCCTGAATATTGAGGGAGGCAAGAGAACAAATTGTTAGAGCATTGACAGACATCTTTGTATCCACAGGGGAGGTCCCAGAGAACTGGGAAATAGTCAATGTTATCCCATTGTTTAGCAAGGGTAGCAGGTATAACCCAGAAAATTACCGACCTGTGAGCCTCATGTCAGTGGGAGGGAAATTGTTGGAAAGGGTTCTCGGGGACAAGATCCATATGCATTTAGAAACAAGTGGACTTATTAGCAATAGACAGCATGGTTTTGTGCATGGGAGGTCATGTCTCACTAATTTGATCGAGTGTTTTGAGGAGGTGACGACGATGATTGATGGAAAAGTGTTTAATGTTGTCTATATGGATTTCAGTAAAGCTTTAGACAAGGTCCCTCATGGCAGACTGGTACAAAAGGTGGCGTCACATGGTATTGGGCTGAGCTGGCAAGCTAGATATAGAACTGGCTCAGTCATGGAGACAGAGGGTAACAGTGGAAGGACTGGAATGGAGGACTGTGACTAGGTCAGGTGCATTAGTCAGGCTAAATATAGAGTAATAGGGTAGGGAAAGGGGTCTGGGTGGGTTACTCTTTGAAGGATCAGTATGGACTTGTTGGGCCAAAGGGCCTGTTTTCACATTGTCGTGACTCTATGATCAAAATGTATCAGTGCAGGCCTGAAGGGGTCAAAGGGCCTGTTCCTGTGCTGTATTGTTCTTTGTTTTTTGACTAGTTCATATACCTTAATCACATCCTCCCTGTTCAAGCTAATCCTGAATTGCTCTCTCCTCCCACCTCCTTTGGAGGGTTGATACAGACTCAATGGGCCAAACAGCCTCTTTCCGCACAACAGGGATTGTACGGTTGTTAACTTGCTAACCAATCAGTATTCTCATTTCATACAGGATTAGCATTATTTTCCTTCACTTTGGTGCTTCTTGCAAAGTGTCCTGATCAGTTCAAGATGAAAAGCTACAACAGGATGCCACCAATACTCAAATTCTGCACTACCAAGTAACTACCTTCTCGGGACATGGGTTCCATAAGATTATTTAATTATGGGCCATAACTTTAAGCTTAGAGGTAAATAAAGGGGACATCTGAGATCTGATGTAAACCTGGTTGATTTGATTGTTAGAGATCAAATGCTTCACCAAGAAGAAGATACAAGATATTTACACGTGGAGGCAGTGCTAACAGTCATAGGTTTTACAATGGATAGACTCCGAGTCTACTAAAGTCCCAGAAAAGTGCTATAGGTATTGAATTGTACACAATTTGATTTGATTACTTACAGTGTGGAAACATGCCCTTCGGCCCAACAAGTCCACACCGACCCTCTGAAGACCAACTCATTCCCCTACATTTATCCCTTCAACTAACACTACGGGCAATTTAGCGTGGCCAATCCACCTGACCTGCACATTTTTGGACTGTGGGAGGAAACCACAGCATCCGGAGGAAACCAACACAGACACAGGTAGAATGTGCAAACTCCACACAGACAGTGGCCTGAGGTAGGAATTGAACCCGGGTCTCTGGCGCTGTGAGTCAGCAGTGCTAACCACTGTGCCACCCAAAATTGTGCTGTAAATTATCCATTAACTTCTGAGTGAAAGTGAGTTGGGATCAAGGATTGCTAATCACCCTTTGCACTGGGATCTTTCATATTGGAATGGGATTAGAGCAGAAAAGGCCATTTTTGGTCATCAGGTCATGGGCTTCTCTACAGTTTAATGGATGTCACAGACAAACAGCAGTTTTGTGTGGACAGTCCAGGGAAAGGCTTTGTAGCTTTGCAAGTTACCACAGAGATGGGAGGGAGATGGATTACAGGTGAAGGACACATCTTGCAGTCTTTGACAGAATCAGAGAGATGTGCCCTTGCCTGGTTCAGGGAAAATAAAATTAATTGAAACAGGCTTTTACAGCTGCTTGAAGGCTTTAAGAAACAATTCGAAAACTGAGAGACTGTCACTGAAGGTTATTACTCAGTAAAACAGGGAAATGGAAAGCTCTTGGAAGCTGGCAGCTACTGTTAATTATTTATTAAAAGGAAACTCTGGAATACTGTGCAGAGTGTGATAAGTGCACATTTCCTGTAGTTTAATGTATATGTTTTTGTCAACAAAGCATTTAGTCAAGAGTTTTTTTTCATCATTTGTCACAATAAAAGTTTTAAAATGTGATGAAATTTTCCTGTCATTCTTTCAGCCAATAACTGAAAGTTTGAAATCTCTTTTTTTAATTGTTCATTGTGACGTATTGTAGCATTTTGTGCACAAATACCAGCAGGTCATTTTGCTCCTTCATCCTGCTTGAAATCTCATCCTTTATTTAATAATACCAAGCACGACCCACACAAGACTTTCTCTCTGAAGTGTGTGGTCATAGGGCTAGAAAACTAAGGCTAAAGGATGAGCAAGGCCTAGAACGTATAATTGTAGTTACTTACAGAGAGCATCTCTAAACGTAAAGATTATGTAGTCTAGTCTAGAAAGTGTAAAAAAATGAGGTCTGCAGATACTGGAGATCACAGCTAAAAATGTGTTGCTGGTTAAAGCACAGCAGGTTAGGCAGCATCCAAGGAATAGGAAATTCGACGTTTCGGGCATAAGCCCTTCATCAGGAATGAAGCCCTTCATCCTGATGAAGGGCTTATGCCCGAAACGTCGAATTTCCTATTCCTTGGATGCTGCCTAACCTGCTGTGCTTTAACCAGCAACACATAGTCTAAAAAGTGGCCTACTCTGTCTCTGCAAAGACACAGCTGTTGCATTTGCACCCTTTCAATTCTACACTTTTGACTAGAGAACAAATATATAAATAGCACACAAAAATAAATGGATTATTTCTGTACGGAATAGAGTGTTATCTCAAAGAGATTCCAGGCTATTTTCAGACAAATGGGGGCTAATTCACTCCTCCAAGGGATAACTCCTTGAAATAGAATACAGGTAATTGTCCTACAACTCAATCAGGCTCCAAAAGTAGGCACTACGTCAGCCTCATCATTGCCAGGAAGTTGTGGTTCACACACTAGCCCAAGTCAAGTAAGGTGAGTAAATAGCCAGGAGGGAGGAGCAGCTCATCAATTAGCACAGCAACCAATTCTTGCCATTTGCAATGAAAACATATTTAACAACTGAATAGGAATGCAACAGGTGCAATGATGGCATTCCAGAAATTGCAGGTATGCTTGTATGGCATAAATATAGAGCACAATGCTCTGCTATTGTGAAATTAAACTTGTAATAAATCAGATTCACAAAGTCGTTCACATGAGCAGGGCCTGGTGTAACAGAGAGCAAAGGGTCAGATTGAGACTTGTCAATCAGAATAAAATTCCAATTGAATTCACAAGGGTTTTGCATTGACCATTTCGCTGGAATCAATGGCTCAGTTAACAAGAGCAACCTGACAAGAGCAGGTCAGAGGCTGGGATTCCTGCAGTGAGTAACTCACCCACTCACCATCCATAAGCCACAAGGCATGAGTGCAATGGGATACTCCCCACTTGCTTGGATGAGTACAGCTCCAACAACACTCAAGAATGTCAACATCATCCAAGACAATGCAATCAAATTGATTGGCACTACATCCATCCTCTCCAATTCACTCCCTCCACCAGCAATGCACAGTGGCAGGAGTGTGTACCATCCACAAGATGCTACTGCAGTAACTAGCCCAAGGTGCTCCAATTGCATCTTTCAAACCTGTGATCCCCACCACCCAGAAGGCAGCAGATACGTGCGTAAAGACCACATTTCTTTTATGTTTCTTTATTTTGGATTGTGAACAAAA
Source organism: Hemiscyllium ocellatum (assembly GCF_020745735.1). Classification (NCBI taxonomy): domain Eukaryota; kingdom Metazoa; phylum Chordata; class Chondrichthyes; order Orectolobiformes; family Hemiscylliidae; genus Hemiscyllium; species Hemiscyllium ocellatum. The sequence continues at coordinate 12,777,829 of NC_083419.1, read as the reverse complement.
AGGCTTTACAAAAAAAAATGACAGTGGAGATTTTACTGCACTTCCTAAAAATCAAGTTGCTGGAACTCATTATAAGTCATGTTTACATTGCTGCTTTGTAAGAGTGGGGGAAGATGAGATCAGATGGCATGGCACAGGGGGGGTGCAAAGTGAAATTCAACCAGCAACAGGTACCTGATTGGTTTGTGCACCTATCACAGTTGCATAAACCAATCAGGCACCTGCTGCTGGTCGATGCCAAAGGTCATCAACTCTGACAACTCTCTGATTAGTTCCTGGGCAGTTGAACAGTTAGGGGATGTGAACAATACAGTGGGAGATGCCTTCAAACCACTGGAAGTGTGCGATGCATGTCTCTTCAGAGAAAGTACCCGAAACAACCCAGCTATTTTCTCCCACCAGTTGCTGTAATCTGCTGCTTTTAACCAGTAACTATGAAGCTTTGTAATTAGCTTACCAATTGTCCTGTGCCTCCTGGTGAAAGGAGATTGAAAAACAGAAGCTCTTGAGATGCATAAAGATCATATCAGCAAACCCAGAGGACTGGTGCTACTGAACTGTTCTTCTTCAGAAATTCTCCCCCCACTAATAAAATTTTCTTTAAATTTAGATTACTTACAGTGTGGAAACAGGCCCTTCAGCCCAACAAGTCCACACCAACCTGCCAAAGCACAACCCACCCATACATTTACCCCTTTACCTAACACTATGGGCAATTTGGCTGACCTGCACATCATTGGACTGTGGGAGGAAACTCACACAGACACGGGGAGAATGTGCAAACTCCACACAGTCAGTCACCTAAGGCAAGAATTGAACCTGGGTCTCTGGCGCTGTGAGACAGCAGTGCTGACCACTGTGCCACTGTACTGCCCACAGTGTCTATGTCTGAGTAAGGATGTTAAAGGTGGATTAGAGTTTTAAACGGTAAAGCTACACATTGTTAGCTCATAACTGTTGAGAATTGATTGGAATTTATTAGAATTGTGAGTAGAATTGATTTATTCGTAGCAAAAATTAGTTCTTGTTAGGTACAAGAATGTAGTCAGTGTTCTCTGTTGATTTGATTCCCATTGTTCGGATATTCAAAGCGCACGTAGCAAAGCAGAACAATGACAATGAAACCACGGGCTTTTTGCATTTGTACCTTCGTTCATACCTTGAATTGGGTAAATTGGGTCATCGTGTGCTTTGATTAATAGACATGCTAGTTAAAATAGCAGAAGGCAAGAGACAAGGTTAATTTCTGTCAAAGATGCTGACCAAAATAGGTGGAGGTGAATTCTAATGGATGAAAAGTTGGGATTTGGCACAAGACACAAGTTCAAAGAGTTTTCCTTGCAATACAAGGATTCTGTCTTCAAGGGCCACCAACTCAGCTTCCTACACTTTTAAATTTAACCATATATGATGGACAGTATTGGCTGGGCAAGCATTTATGATCCATCCATAGTTGCCCTTGAGAACTCTAACCTCCCTTTTAAATAAAAGCCAACATCCCATTTGCCTTCCCTAATACCCGGCGAGCTTAGATGCTAGTTTTTTTGAGATACATGCAAGGAGATTCCCAGACCTCTCCGTTCTGCAGTTTTCCGCAGTCTTTCTCCATTTCAATAAAATCCAGCTCCTCTATTCTTCCCGCCAAAGTGCACCACCTCACTTTTTACGACATGGCATTTCATTTGACAAGATTTTGCTCACTCACTCAATTTGTCTATATTCATCTGAAGTCTCTTTGTGTCACCCTCATGACTTGCCTTCCCATTTATTGCTCTGTCATCTACTAACTTAGTGATAGTATAAATCATTGAAATATATGTAAATGATTGCGGCCCCAGTGCTGATCCCTGTGGCTCTCCATTAGTTACAGGTTGCCATGGTGAAAATGCCATCCTTATTCCAACTTTCTGGCTGCTATTAGTTAGTTAATCCTCTGTCCATATTAACATCCAACCTCCAACACCATGGGGTCTTATCGTAGGAAATAGCCTAATGTGTGGCATCTTATCAAACACCTTCTGAAAACCCACATATATTACATCTACTCCTTCCCCTTTATCTAATCTGTTTGTTACATCCTCAAAGAATTCTAGCAAAATTTGTGGTATGATTCACCCTTCATGCACTGACTCTGCTAGTCACCATATTATATATAGTGCCTTGACATACGAACGATCCTGTTCACGAACATATCGGTTTACAAAATTTTGCTTCAACGTACGTACGAAATTCAAGGTACGAATGAAGGTACGAACGCAAAAAGCCCGTGGTTTCATTGTCATTGTTCTGCTTTACTACGTGCGCTTTGAATATCCGAACAATGGGAAAATTGACTCAGTTCGCGAACAGGGTCCCAGAACGGATTAAGTTTGTAAGTCGAGGCGCTACTGTATTACTAAATGCTCTGTGTTACATCCTTTATAATAAACTCCAATAAACAGATAATAAGCTCAGTGACCTACAGTTGCCTGTTTTTTGTCTCCTTCCCTTTCTAAATAAAGGTGTTACATTGACAGTCAGATGTGAAGAAATTACTTCACTTAAAGGGTTTGCAGACTTTTGGAATTATCAATCTCAGAGAATTGTAAATGCTCCATCACTGAATATATTTAAAGCTGAGATGGACAGGTGTTTCGCCTCTTGAGTTCAGCCATAATTGCCCTGAAGGAAATGAGTTCGATGGACCCAACGGTCGACTTCCACCTCGTATTTCTTGTTTTGTTATACTCTGGGGTTATCTCTTCATGACCCTGAATAATTACACACTATTGTCTTCCTAATGCTGTTACCCCAAGAATAAATATTTGATAAAAATAGATAGGAAAGCGCGATTCCCTCAGGTGACTGGTTGAACAGATTTTAGATCATTTGGGATAGCTCCAACTGCAGATTAAGTTTAAGAGACTTTTCTATCACTCAGATGGGGAGAGAACCTGGAACACCCTACCTGAAATAGTGATTAATTTTAAGAAGGGAGTTGGACCAATGATTGAGGATGAGCAACTTACTGGGCTGCAGACAACTAGAAGTCGGTCAAAGCACAATAGACCATATGGCCTCCTTCTATGCTGATTTAATGATTTCTTTCTAAAAATGACCCAGTATGTGATGCCCCATAAAATGTTCCCTGAAATCTTCAGATGACATGATTAGACAACAATTGCTGTTTTGAGGTCAGATGACTGAAAGGGTCAAAGATGAACAAAGGGTCACTTCTGCATAGACTGAGCGAAGAAATTAAATTCGAGGGAGAACCTCAAAACTGTACCAGAATCCCGAAATTCTAACAGTACCCCAAATTCCCATGGTGAGTTGGGTTTGGTAGAACGGTGAGCATTTCCTACCTACAAGCCAATTAGTGAATCAAAATTTTGGTAAGTGCACAACACAGAATTAGGAGATCCTGTAACAGGGCGAGGCCAGTATTTATTGCCCATCCCTAATTGCCCAGAGGGCAGTTGAGAGTCAACCACATTGCTGTGGGTCTGGAGTCACAAGTAGGCCAGACCAGGTAAGAATAGCAGTTTCCTTCCCAAAATGAAGCTGATGAACCAGATGGGTTTTCCAACAATTGGCAACTGATTTATAGTAGTCAGTAGATTCTTAATTCTAGATATTTATTGAATTCAAATTCCACCATCTGCCATGGTGGGATTTGATCTCAGGCCCCCAGAACATTCCTTAAGTCTCTGGATTAACAGTCTAGTGATAATACCACTACACCAACACCTCCCCATACTGAGGTGATAATTATGGAGGTGGTGCCCATTCCCCCTAACTAATGAAAGACTCTGAATAACTCATAGTCCCAGAAAACTCTCCAGCATTTATCTAGTTAATGACCAGCAAGGAAAGGACACACTCTCGTCAGGCCTCCATGAACAGAGCTGCAGGCACATAAGAGCACCACAACCTGCAAGTTCCCTTCCAAACTACTCCACATTCTGAGCGTGAAAATATGTTGCGTTTTCTTTACTCCGACGGGGTCAAAATTCCCGAAACACCACCCCCCCACCAAAGGAGATTGTGGGTCAACTCAGAGCACAGGGACTGCAGCAGTTCAACAAGGCAGTTCACCACCACCTTCTCAAGGGCACATTTTCCCCGTGTCCGCATGTGTCGCCTCTGGGTGCTCCAGTTGGCTTCCAAAATCCAAAAGGATATGTCACTTAGGTGGGTTGGCCCATACTAAAACACGCCATGTCGTGTCCAAGGATGTGCAAGTTAAGTGGATTAGCCATGGTAACAAAATACTACATGTGGAATAATGGGAATGGGGTAGGTGTGAGTGGGGTATTCTTTAGAGGCTTGGTGCACACTTGATGGGCCAAATGGCCTCTTTCTGCATTATAGGGATTCAACGATTCTCTGAATTAGGGATCAGCAATAAATAACCACCCAACTGGGGAGATCCCCAGACAGTTTACTGGTTCCCCAAATGTTTGGCTGTAAAGAGAACTGATGTTTTGTTTGTCTGCCTTTAACTGAACAGAAACTGAACAGAGTCTAAATTGTTCATTAGGAATTGATATTTGAGTTCTCACTTACCCACTGGCAATGATAAGCCCCATCACAAACTGACCACTCACTCACCTGCACACGTCAGAAACTGACCACTCACTCAACTGTACACCTCAGAAACTGACCACTCACTCACCTGTACCCCTCAGAAACTGACCACTCACTCACCTGCACAAGTCAGAAACTGACCACTCACTCACCTGTGCACCTCAGAAACTGACCACTCGCTCACCTGTACACCTTAGAAACTGACCACTCACTCACCTGTGCACCTCAGAAACTGACCACTCACTCACCTGTACACCTCAGAAACTGACCATTCATTCACCTGTACACCTCAGAAACTGACCACTCACTCACCTGTACACCTCAGAAACTGACCATTCATTCACCTGTACACCTCAGAAACTGACCACTCACTCACCTGTACACCTCAGAAACTGACCACACACAAAGTGGCAGCAGCGGTCACACCAGACATTGTCAGACACCAGGGGGATGAAGTGATGGTCTTGTCCTCTCTCCTCCCTCAGCCTGGGCTCCTCCACGTCGCTGAAGATGGTCCTCACGTCGGGAGGTCGGTACCTCTTCCGTCCCTTGCCCAGGGGGCTGTGTTCCTCCTTGCCTTCCCGGCGAGGCGCCCTGAGCCGCGGCTCCTTCTTGATGGTCTTGCCGTTGGAGAGCGGATGCTGTGCAGGAACAGCCAGCCCTTTCCTGGGCACTTTCAAACCTTTCATTTCCTTCCCTCTCTCTCTCTTTTCCCTTTGCTTCTTTGATCTCTGAAATGTTTTGTCTTTACTCTGTGTTCTGATCCCCCAGTAACACACGGTTTGGACAGAGAGACAGAGAGAGCCCAGTGTACAGACCAGGCGCGTTACACCCAGTGACAGATGAGATCAGATTTCACTGCTGCACTCTGCAGTCTGTCCCCCCACCACCCCCACTCAAGGAAGTCACTGTGCGTTATTTCACATCTTAATCATGCGACAAGGGGTGTGTTTAATTACCATTTTTTAAAAAAATAATAAAAGATGTGGAGGCTAAAAGCTGGTTCTCAGTTTCTGGAAAAGTCAATCTGACATACATTGGAAAGTCTGCTCAGAATGTTTTCAACAAGATTGGGAAATGCTTTGGATAACTAATATACACACTCCACATACAGGACTGGAAATGTTAATTCTGCTTCTCTCGCTACACATGCTGGCAGACCTGCTGGGATTCTCCAGCACTTCCTGCTTCTGTTTCGGATTTCCAACATTCCTACAGGAATGTGTTCTGATTCCGAGAGGATGCCACTTCGACTGTGAGGAAATGTTGGGGAGATCAGCACAGGTTCCCTTTACCGGAGAGGAGACCAGAAGATCTCTGGTGGCAGCAGGGTAGGGGGTGGGGGGGGGGGGGGGGGTGCGGTGGGGGTGGGGAGTGGAATCTGGATAGAGGGAACAGGGATAAATTGTTCCCACGGTGGCACAGTGGCACAGTGGTTAGGCGACTGACTGTGTGGAGTTTGCACGTTCTCCCTGTGTCTGCGTGGGTTTCCTCCGGGTGCTCCGGTTTCCTCCCACAGTCCAAAGATGTGCGGGTCAGGTGAATTGGCCATGCTAAATTGCCTGTACTGTTAGGTAAAGGGTAAATGTAGGGGTATGGGTGGGTTGTGCTTCGGCGGGTCGGTGTGGACTTGTTGGGCTGAAGGGCCTGTTTCCACACTGTAAGTAATCTAATCTAATCTAAGATTCTGAACCAAGGCGGGGAAATCTTCAAAGGCTGTTGCAAAAGATGTAAACCCCAGGGTGATAGAAAAAAATTCGTAGAATCATACATGGCAGAGGCCCTTTGGCCCATCAAAGCCATAGAGTCATAAAGCTGTATAGCACGGAAACAGACCCTTCGGTCCAACCCGTCCATGCCGGCCAGATATCCCAACCCAATCTAGTCCCATTTGCCAGCTCCCGGCCCATATCCCTCCAAACCCTTCCTATTCATATACCCATCCAGATGCCTCTTAAAGGTTATAATTGTACCACATCCTCTGATAGTGCATTCCATACTTGTATCACCCTCTGTGTGAAAAAGTTGCCCCTTAGGTCTCTTTTAAATCTCTCCTCTCTCATCATAAACCTATGCCCTCTAGTTCTGGACTCCCCCACCCCAGTGAAAAGACTTTGTCTATTTACCCTATCCATGCATCTCATAATTTTGTAAACCTCTATGAGGTCACCCCTCAGCCTCTGACGCTCCAGGGAAAACAGCCCCAGCCTGTTCAGCATCTCCCTATAGCTCAAATCCTCCAACCCTGGCAACATCCTTATAAATCTTTTCTGAACCCTTTCAAGTTTCACAACATCTTTCTGATAGGAAGAAGACCAATATTCCAACAGTGGCCTAACCAACGCTCTGTATAGCCGCAACATGACCTCCCAATTCCTGTACTCAATACTCTGACCAATAAAGTATACCAAACGCCTTCTTCACTATCCTATCTACTTGCGACTCCACTTTCAACCTGCACTCTAAGGTCTCTTTGTTCTTTGTTTGGACCTTACCATTAAGTCCTGCAAAGATTTGCTTTCTCAAAATGCAGCACCTCGCATTTATCTGAATTCAACTCCATCTGTCACTTCTCAGACCATTGGCCCATTATTGATTCAAGATTACCTTGTACTCATGGTGCAGAATAGACCATTTGGCCCATTGTGTCTGCACTGGGATCTCTGAGCATTTTGTGGCAAACTTCTGCCTTTCCCCCATAACCCTGCTCATTGCCTCCTGTTTAGGAAACAAAATTCAATGGCCTCATGAATGCCTCAATTGATCCTGCCTCCATCATGCTTCCAGGTAGTGCAGTTCATATCCTAACGACTTGCTGAGCGACAGGACATTGGTTAGGCCACTGTTGAAATATTGCATGCAATTCTGGTCTCCCTCCCATCAGAAGGACATTGTGAAACTTGAAAGCGTTTGGAAAAGATTTACAAGGTTGTTACCAGGGTTGGATGATTTGAGCTATAGGGAGAGGTTGAACAGGCTGGGGCTGTTTTCCTTGGAGTGTCGGAGGCTGAAGGGTGACCTTATAGAGGTTTACAAAATTACAGGCCAAAGGGTCTGTTTCCATGCTGTACATCTCTATGACTCTATGTTCTATATGTTACCAAAACATATAGAGAAGATATATTTTGGAAGACAATCAATTTGAACATAGAATTTGGAATGAGCAACATTTTGCCCGTACACTTGAAGGCAGTGTGAAAAAAGAAATGAAAGAGGTTTTCTTTAAGACAAAAAAAATTGCAAAAAGTAATTCTGAAATTATCATAAGATTTTCTTAAAACAAAATATGCGAAATGATGACATGATGTCACCCAGAGACTTGGACTCCGCACCTTCTCAGGTTAGCAGACAATTAACTCTTCCTACTGACAAATATTTCTTAACCTTTCTTTCTACATTGCATATTGCTCAATGTGTAATTTTGGACTGGAGTAGGTTTAGGATTTCTACATTTACAGATATGTTTGGATATTATTAATCCCCTGAGCTGGGTAGGCAATGGCCTCGTCGTATTATTGCTAGACCATTGATCCAGAAACTCAGCAAATCCTCTAGGGGCCTTGGTTCAAATCCTTATAGTGAATTTGGAATTATGAATAAAATGATGGCCATGAAGCTATTGTGAGTGAGTTTTGAGAAGATTTGTAGCTCAGGTTGTGGTTCTGGATGTAGGTTTGCTCGCTGAGCTGGAAGGTTCGTTTTGTCATCCTACTAGGTAACTTCAGTGGGCCTCCAAGTGAAGCACTGCTGATAATTCCTGCTTTCTATTTATATGTTTGGGTTTCTTTGGGTTGGTGATGTCATTTCCTGTGGTGATGTCATTTCCTGTTCTTTTTCTCAGGAGGTGGTAAATGGAGTCTAACTCGATGTATTTGTTGACAGAGTTCCAGTTGGAATGTCATGCTTCTAAGAATTCTCATGCGTGTCTCTGTTTGGCTTGTCCTAGGATGTATGTGTTGTCCCAGTCGAAGTGATGTCCTTCCTTATCTGTATGTAAAGATACTCGTGAGACAGGGTCATGTCGTTTTGTGGCTAGTTGGTGTTCATGTATCCTGGTGGCTAATGTTCTGCCTGTCTGTCTAATGTAGTGTTTGTTACAGTCCTTGCACGGTATTTTGTAAAGGACATTAGTTTTGCTTGTTGTCTGTATAGGGTCTTCAAAGTTCATTAGCTGCTGTTTTAGTGCGTTGGTGAGTTGGTGGGCTACCATGATGCCAAGGGGTCTGAGTAGTCTGGCAGTCATTTCCAAGAGGTCTTTGATGTAGGGGGTACTGGCTAGGGTTTCTGGACGTGATTGTTGATTATTTGGGAAAACCCATCTGGTCCATTAATGTCCTTTAGGGAAGGAAACAGCCATCTTTACCTGGTCTGGCCTAATGTGACTCCAGACCCACAGCCATATGGTTGACTCTTACCCACCCTCTGGGCAATTAGGGATGGGCATTACATACTAGTCTAGCCAATGATGCCCACAGCCTGTGAGTAAATGAAAATAAACTTCTTCCAGAGCCACAGTAGATTTTTATTTTGTTTTTTCAAACAGGTTTCAAGAACACAGTAATATTTTTACTGAGGTTTTTTTGTCAAAGCCAATCTGGTTTATCAAACATCATCTGGGCAATCTGGGTTTGAGCTATAGGGAGAGGCTGAATAGGCTGGGGCTGTTTTCCCTGGAGTGTCAGAGGCTGAGGGGTGACCTTATAGAGGTTTATAAAATCATGGGGGACATGCATAGGATAAATAGTCAAAGTCTTTTCCTTAGGGTAGGGAAGTCCAAAACTAGAGGGCACAGGTTTAAGGTGAGAGGGGCAACATTTTCACACGGAGGGTGGTGCGTGTATGGAATGAGCTGCCAGAGGGAGTGGTGAAGGCTGGTACAATTACAGCATTTAAAAGGCATCAGGAGGGGTATATGAATAGGTAGGATTTGGAGGGATATGGGCCAAATGCTGGCAAATAGGACTAGATTAATTTAGGATATCTGGTCAGCATGGACGAATTGGACTGAAGGGTTTGTTTCTGTGCTGTACATCTCTGTGATTCTGTGGAGAGAAACTGAGTTGATGTTTAAGAATTAAGGATAACTTACCTTGACATGAAACATTTACTCTGTTTCTCTCTCTGCAGATGCTACCTAACCTGCTGAGTATTTTGTTTAGATTTCCAGGACCAAGGCATTTTGCTTTTGGATCCAGTGAGTGGTCTGGGACACCTTTCAGCAATGGTATTTGTCTGTAACTCCATGTGACACCTCTTCAGCACTTCCAATGGAATTGAGTCATAGAATCCCTTCAGTATGAAAACAGGCCCTTCGGCCCAACAAGTTCATGCCAACAGTCTGGAGAGTAACCCACCCAGACCCAGTCCCCTATCCTATTACTTCTATGTCTATCCCTGACTAATGCACCTAACCTACACATCCCTGAACACAATAAGCAATTTAGCATGGCCACTTCACCTGACCTGCACATCTTTGGATTGTGGGAGGAAATCCACGGAGAATGTACAAATTCCACACAGCCAGTTGCCTGAGGCTGGAATCAAACCTGGGTCCCTGGTGTTGTGAGACAGCAGTGCTAACCACTGAGCCACTATACCATCCAGAGTGATCAAGCCCAGAACCGTGAAATGATCTAATTTCCTTTTTTTTAAAAATGTCTTTTTTTTTGTTATTCGATCACAGAAGGACTGTTACTCTGAACTGTTCCTTTTTTTAATTAATTACTACAATTTTGTACTTTTGAAGATCTGTAATGCAAGACCTTTAATTTCTTTGCTTTTCTTTTTTTCCAGAAGAATCTGTACTCAAGAATCTCTCCCTTTGTCCCTAAGATGGCACTGTCAGTGGTGACTTGTCAACTTTTCACTGTACTCATGTGACAATAAAGCCAATTCAATTCTATTTAATATTTGGGGAAACTGTGTCAGTTAAATAAGGACCGAAGTCTTTGGAGAGGTTTATTCTGGAGGATTTATATTGTGTACCAGCTCCTTTCATCGGAATATTGCCACACAGCCAGTTTTAAACATGTGACTATATTGTCTACAAACTGAAACGTTTCAGTAGTACAAGGATGTGATCACTTGGGTTTAAGAGTAAGGGAGGAGGACCTTTGTAAGTTAACATTGTGTACCTGGAAGTAGTCGCTGGCTGTGTTGGAACATGCTCCTACATGTTATTAAATCCTAACATCTTTGTGCCAGTCTTGAGCTCATGCGCTGCACAAATGAAGGCTTGATGTTCCTGCCAATTAAAACAATGAGGAAAATCCTTTACACTGGGACAGACTATTTCACCCTAGATCAGGCAATTAGCCATCGCTGTTTCCCATGTCCTTCCCTCCGAAACATAAGAAGGTGAGAAATAGGAGCAGGACTAGGCCAGTCCCTCTAGGCTTGCTTCACCTTTCAATAGAATGATTAGTTGTTTTAAACCTCTACTCCACCTTCGAACATGTCCCATAGTCCTTTGCATTGTTATGGACTAGGCCAGACCACTCAAAACATTCTTAAGCAGGCTGCCCAGACCATAACTTTGCAATTTGTTTTGGTTAGTGTACAGTGAAAATTACCCAGAGTAAGTTAGCTAGGTTGCTACTAGATTTTAAAACAGACAAAAATTTATCCACAAACTTGCACAATGAAACGCAAAGGACAGAATAAGGAAACCCTACAGAACTCAGACTATCCAAATAGAATTAACTATACTGTTCCGAATATACACAACAGTCCCAATAAGCAAACTCCCTTTAAAACCCAGTATAAATGGAACACCTGCTTACAGCAGTAGACGTGATCTATATGGACTTCACTAAGGCATTTGACAAGGTTCCCCATGGAGACTGGTTAGCAAGGTTACATCTCATGGAACACAGGGAGAACAGCCATTTAGATACAGAACAGGCTCAAAGGTAGAAGTCAGTGTGGTGGTGGAAGGTTGTATTTCAGACTGGAGGCCTGTGACCAGTGGAGTGCCACAAGGATTAGTGCTAGTCCACTATTTTTCATCATTTATATAAATGATTTGGATGTGAATACAGAGGTATAGTTAGTAAGTTTTCAGATGACACCAAAATTGGAGGTGTAATGGACAGTGAAGAAGGTTCCCTCAGATTACAACAGGATCTTGACCAGATGGGCCAATGGGCTGAGAAGTGGCAGATGGAGTTTAATTCAGATAAATGCAAGGTGCTGCATTTTGGGAAAGCAAATCTTAGCAGGACTTATACACTTAATGGTATGGTCCTCGGGAGTGTTGCTCAACAAAGCGACCTTGGAGTGCAGGTTCATAGCTCCTTGAAAGTGGAGTCGCAGGTAGATAGGATAGTGAAGAAGGCGTTTGGTATGCTTTCCTTTATTGGTCAGAGTATTGAGTACAGAAGTTGGGAGGTCATGTTGCGGTCTTACAGGACATTTTTTAGGCTACTGTTGGAATATTGCATGCAATTCTGGTCTCCTTCCTATTGGAAAGATGTTGTGAAACTTGAAAGGGTTCAGGGATATGGACCAGGTGCTGGCAGGGGGCACTAGATAGGGTTGGGATATCTGGTCGGGTTGGACGTGCTGTACATCTCTATGACTTTATGAGGTTGATGTTGAAGGCGAGAAAAGAGAGAGAGAGTTTCCACACAGCTCCCTGTTGAACATCCCAGTTCAAGACTGAACTAAAACTGCTCAGCTAGAGAGCTGACTACTCCCCTTTCATTATACAGGTCACTTCTAAAACATGACCACTTTGGCCTGAAGTCTCATCTGTTTACATATAAACAAAAGGCCTCTCAAAATCCTTTTCATCTCTGTACCAAACCAGACTGATTGGAACCCGGCCTGGCTTATTGTCCCTCTGAAAAATATCAAGGACAGAGTCTCCTTGAGCCAAGGAACAGCTTTTCAAGAAATAAAGGATTAGCTTTGTGGCAGCATTTTGTACATTGATTGCGTTCCCAGAAGTGGTTCTGTCATGTCGATTTATTTTTATCTTAATCATTCTCGCCAGTCTTTGAGAAAGAGGACGACGGTTGCCATGGAGTCTCAGAGTAAAGAGAGGGAAAGAGAGAGAGAAAATGCACGAACAGTGCTGATTATTAGTAGGAAAACCAGCAAAGGGTAACTATAAAAGCAAAGAGGCGGAGAAAGTGAAATATGAGAGTAAGCTAGCCAATAATACAAAGAAGATTGCAAGAGTATTTTTTAGATATCTAACAATAAGAGAGAGGCAAGAGTGGACATTGGACCACTGGAAACTGAGGCTGGAGAAGTCGTATTGGGAACAAGGGAATGGCGGATGAACTGAATAGGAACTTTGCATCAGTTTTCACTGTGGAAAACACCAGCAGCATCATAACTTCAGGAGAGTTGGGCAGAGGGGAGTGTAGTGGCCTAAGGAGAAGGTGCTGAGGAAGCTGACAGCTCTGAAGGTGGATAAGTCACCCAGACCAGTTCTGAAGGAGATAGCTAAGGAGATTGTGGAGGCATTGGTGGTGATATTTCAGGAGTGACTGGAGTCACTGAGGAGTGGCAGGTCGAGTTTAATTTAGATAAATGTGAGGGAAATCAGGGCAAGACTTATACATTTAACAGTAAGGTTCTAGGGAGTGTTGCTGAACAAAGAGACCTGGAAGTGCAGGTTCATAGCTCCTTGAAAGTGGAATCGCAGGTAGATAGGATAGTGAAGAAGGCGTTTGGTATGCTTTCCTTTATTGGTCAGAGTATTGAGAATAGGACTTTGAAAGTCATGTTGCTGCAGTACAGGACATTGGTTAGGCCACTTTCGGAATACTGCATTCATTTCTGGTCTCCCTGCTATTCTCCCTGTGAACTTGAAAGGGTTCTGAAAAGATTTGCAAGGGTATTGCCAGGGTTGGAGGATTTGAGCTAGAGGGAGAGGCTGAATCGGCTGGGGCTGTTTTCCCAGGAGCATTGGAGGCTGAGGGGTGACCTGATAGAGGCTGATAAAATCATGAGGGGCATAGATAAGGTGGATAGTCAAAATCTTTTCCTCAGAATAGGAGTGTTCAAACTAAAGGGCATAGGTTTAAGGTGAGAGGGGAAGAGGGGACAACTTTTTTACACAGAGGGTGGAGCGTGTATGGAATGAGCTGCCAGAGGAAGTGGTGGAGGCTGGTACAATGACAACATTTAAAAGCATCTGAATGGGTATATGAATAGGAACAGTTCAGAGGGATATGGGTCAAGTGCTGGCAAATTGGACTAGATTAAATTAGGATATCTGGTTGGCATGGATGAGTTTACTGAACAGTCTATTTCTATGTTGTACAGCTCTATGACTGTGTAAGACTCTGATCAGATCACATTTGTAATATTGTGAGCAATTTTGGGTGCCATATCTAAGGAAGGATGTGCTGGCACTGGAGGGGGTCCAGGGGTTTACAAGAATGATTGCAGGGATGAAGGGCTTTTCATATGAGGAGTGATTGAGGACCTCTGGGTCTGTACTCAATGGAGTTTAGAAGGATGACAGGACATCTCATTGAAACTTATAGAATACTGAGAGACTGGGATAGAGTGGACATGGAGAGATATATGGGACCCGAAGGCAGAGTCTCAGAATCAAGGGACAACCCTTTAGAACAGAGATGAAGAGGAATTTCTTCAGTCAGAGGGTGGTTAACCTGTGGAATGCATTGGCGCAGAGGGCTGTGGAATCAAGTCATTGAGTGTATTTGAGACAGAGATAGGATCAAGAGTTTACTGGGAGAAGGCAGGAGATTGGGGTTAGGAAACAAAGTAATCATGTTCAGGCAGATCAGGCTCGAGGGGCTGAATGGCCCAATTTTGTTCCTTTATTTAAATATTGCTGAACGCTTACACATGGTATTGAAAATGGGAGCATGAGTCGTCCAAATAAGGTATTTTCTATTTCCATCTTATGACCTAGTTAAAATGAGAACAATTTTCTTTACACACATTGTTTTATCAGAATCTGAAATATTTTACCAGAAATGATGAGAGATTGACTTAGCATCAATCTCGGGATTTAAACATACGGGATAAATTGCTGGATGGCTTTCAAAGAAATGAAAGTATGAAAATTCTAAAGATGTGTTACTGAAGGAACCTGATAAAGGAGATGTTAGACATTTTCTAATTAACCTGCTCAGATATGTCTTTATACACCTCTAGTGCAGGTGAGACTTGAAATCGGGTCTCCTGGCTAAGAGGTCTGCACATTTTGTTTGTGTTAAGTACAGAGTGGGATTAACTGCATTCTACTACATCATATGCTGCATGATGCATGACTAGTGCCCTCTATGAAAGCTGTGGTTCTGTGTCAGAATCAGTAAAATTAGCCAAACCTTATTTGTAAAGTTTCCATTGAGGCAATGTAGTGTTTGTGAGTGGGATGAGAAGTTTGCTGCTCGGCTGTTTTGTTTGCCCCTTTTTCAGTTCAACACCAACGCAGTGTCTATCTCACAATGAATGTCCTGTTGGAACTTCCCACGCTGTAGGGAGCCAACACATTAAAGCTATTCTGTGCAAGAGAAGGAATTAAAGATGTAACATAGAAACAAGTTCAAAGGATGGTTGCCTATTATTCATATAGGAACATGGGAGTAGACCATTCAGCCCCTCAATCTTGCACTGCCATTCTAGACCTATTTTGTGGCTGAGCATCTGCCATTTTCCCAGGCCCATCTCCATATCCCTCAAAGTTATTAGTATCTAGAAAAGTTAGCACTGTTGCCTCACAGTGTCAGGGACCCATGTTCAATTCCCACCTCAGGTGACTGACTGTGTGCAGTTTGCACATTCTCCCCGTGTCTACGTGGGTTTCCTCCGGGTGCTCCGGTTTCCTCCCACAGTCCAAAAGATGTGCAGGTTAGGTAAAATGGCCATGCTAAATTGCCCATAGTATTAGACGTAGGGGAATGGGTCTGCGTGGGTTGCACTTTGGAAGGTCGGTGTGGACTTGTTGGGCCGAAGGGCCTGTTTCCACACTGTAGGGAATCTAATCTAAACTTGACTCACACTCTGTAAATATTTACATTCTTAATTCTGGAAGAGGAAACTTGCTTGGGTGCCTACATTCAAAACATTTGGCACAGATCCCCATGAGGAGATATGAGGATAAATGATCTAAACCTTGGTCTAAAAGGTAGGTGTTGTGGAGCGCATTAAAGGTCAGATGAATTGGCCATGCTAAATTGCCCCATAGTGTTCGCTGCATTAGTCAGAGAGTAGTGGGTCTGGGTGAGTTACTCTTCGGAGGGTTGGTGTGGGCTGGTTGGGCAGAAGGGTCTGTTTCCACACTGTAGGGAATCTAATCTAATCTAATCTAAAACACTGGTCATAACGTCTCTGATCTTATCCGTCTCGACATCTGCATGTCAGCTCATCAAAACCACATCAACTTTATTTGAAAGGGACTGAAGCATTCACAGGACCAAAGGTGAGGAGATAAAAATGTACCTGGAAAAGCACAGCGGGTCAGACAGCTGTCTCCGGGCCTGTAACGCTGACCTTCCTGCTCCTCAGATACTCGCTGACCTGCTGTGCTTTTCCAGCTTCACATCTAGACCATAGAACGTAAAAAAGTACAGCACAGATCAGGCCCTTCAGTCCACCATGTTGTGCTGAGGATTATTCTTAATCTAAAATAAAATAATCTAACCTACGCACCCCCCAAATCACTGCTGTCCATGTGCATGTCCAGCAGTCGCTTAAATGTCCCTAATGACTCTACTATTAACTCTTACTTCCAGCATCTGCATCTGGGTCAATGGGCTGAGAAGTGACAGATGGAGTTTAATTCAGATAAATGCGAGGTGCTGCATTTCGGGAAAGCAAATCTTAGCAGGACTTCTACACTTAATGGTAAGGTCCTAGGGAGTGTTGCTGAACAAAGAGACCTTGGAGTGCAGGTTCATAGCTCCTTGAAAGTAGAGTCACAGGTAGATAGGATAGTGAAGAAGGCGTTTGGTATGCTTTCCTTTATTGGTCAGAGTATTGAATACAGGGGTTGGGAGGTCATGTTGCGGCAGTACAGGACATTGGTTAGACCAGTGTTGGAATATTGCATGCAAATCTGGTCTCCTTCCTTTTGGAAGAATGTTATGTAACATGAAAGAGTTCAGAAAAAATTTACAAGGATGTTGCCAGGGTTGGAGAGTTTGAGCTATAGGGAGAGGCAGAACAGGCTGGGGCTGTTTTCGCTGGAGCGGTGAGGGGTGACCTTATAGAGGTTTACAAAATTATGAGGGGCATGGATAGGGTAAATAGACAAGGTCTTTTCCCTAGGGTCAGGGAGTCCAGAACTAGAGGGCATTGGTTTAAGGTGAGAGGGGAAAGATATAAAAGGGACCCAAGGGGCAACTTTTTCACACAGAGGGTGGTATGTGTATGGAATGAGCTGCCAGAGGAAGTGGTGGAGGCTGGTACAATTGCAACATTTAAAAGGCATCTGGATGGGTATATGAATAGGAAGGGTTTGGAGGGATATGGGCCGGGTGCTGGCAGGTGGGACTAGATTGGGTTGGGATATCTGGTCGGCATGGACGGGTTAGACCGAAGGATCTGTTTCCGTGCTGTACATCTCTATGACTCCTTACTGTCTGCAAGATAAAGATGTAGTTTAAAGCGCTCTTTGTTCCTATTTATTTTACAGCTATTTTATATTGAAGATTCCAAAATGCAGAATCCTGGTGGTCAGTGCACTGAGGCGATTCTATACCTGGAAGGAGATGGCAGCTAACTTATCTTGCAGAGTAGGAGAAAGTGAGGACTGCAGATGCTGGAGATCAGAGCTGAAAATATGTTGCTGGAAAAGTGCAGCAGGTCAGGCAGCATCCAAGGAGCAGGAGAATCGATGTTTCAGGCATAAGCCCTTCTTCAGGAAAGGGTGGCTTATGCCTGAAGAAGGGCTTATGCCTGAAACGTCAATTCTCCTGTTCCTTGGATGCTGCCAGACCTGCTGCTTTTATCTTGCAGAGTACCCAAGTTTGCGTTTCATCGCAATATACAGGGTATTTATTTTGCAAATTTCTTCTTTCACCGTAACATTTACTCCTGCTAACTGCAAGGAAGCAACTCACCTCATCCGTTCACAATCCACTTTTTAACATGGTACATGATTTACATTTCGAGGCTGCTATCATTAATTTATTGGCATATACTTTAGCAGAACCTCCTTACCAACAGGGGACTTCATGTCGCCAGTTGAGTTTGTTCCAGCAACAGGGGAATGTATTGAGCCTCTGGTTTTCACTTGGAGGCATGCAGTGAGATTGTTTACTTGATTTTAAACACCAGGAGTTTGTCCATGGGTAAGGGATGTCTTGTAAACTGGCCAATCTTTCTCCCATCAACTCATACCTGCAGGTAGATGACCTGGTCATTATCACATGACTGTCTGTGGGAGCTTGCTGTGCTGATTGGTTGACATGTTTCCCAGATGACTGCAGTGACTACATTACCAAAGCACCTCAGGTTTCATCTTGAGTTCACACATGGCACTATGTAAATTTAAATCATTGATTTTGACAAAAAGATGTTCTTGCATTTGGCGAAACGTTCTTAGCCAACATCTCACAGTGGGCAACTTATTAGAACAGTGGAGCTTTCAGTTTGGTTACAACCTGTGACCAAAATGGTGCAAAATCGCACCTCCAGTGGCAAGATGATGGAACTGATTTGATAGATGCATCTAAAATAACGAACATGAAAACTAGGAGCAGGGTTCGCCAATTCGGCCCCTCGAGACTGATCCACCATTTAACACAATCATAGTTGATCTCATCGTAGCCTCAACTCCCCCATTTTCCTGCCTGCTAACTGCACCATTCAACCCATTACTCATTAAAAATCTGTCTATTGTCTTGTTAAATTTACTCAACGTCCCAGCATCTGGGGTATCACAATCTGGGGTAGTGAATTCCACACATTCACGGCCTTTTGAAGAAAGCAATTTCTCCTCCTCTCTGTTTAATATTTGCTAGCCCTTATTCTAAAACTGTGACCTCTCATTCCACATTATCCCACATAGGGAAACACCCACTCCATTGGCTGCTTTGTCAATCCCCTTTCGTACCTTACGTACCTCAAATAGATCTCCTCTCATTCTTCTAAACTCCTGAGAGAATTGGCCTAGCATTAGGATAAAGTAGATTTAAGACAATAGACAATAGACAATAGGTGCAGGAGTAGGCCATTCAGCCCTTCGAGCCTGCACCGCCATTCAATATGATCGTGTCTGATCATTCCTAATTAGTATCCTCTTCCTGCCTTATCTCCATAACCCTTTATTCCACTTGTGGGTGGCACGGTGGCACAGCAGTTAGCACTGCTGCCTCACAGTGCCTGAGACTCGGGTTCAATTCCCGACTCAGGTGACTGACTGTGTGGAGTTTGCACGTTCTCCCCGTGTCTGCGTGGGTTTCCTCCGGGTGCTCCGGTTTCCTCCCACAGTCCAAAGATGTGCGGGCCAGGTGAATTGGCCGTGCTAAATTGCCCATAGTGTTAGGTAAGGGGTAAAAGTAGGGGTATGGGTGGGTTGCGCTTCGGCGGGTCAGTGTGGACTTGTTGGGCCGAAGGGCCTGTTTCCACACTGTAAATCTAATCTATCTTTGAGAGCTCTATCCAACTCTTTCTTAAATGAATCCAGAGATTGGGCCTCCACTGCCCTCTGGGGCAGAGCATTCCACACAGCCACCACACTCTGGGTGAAGAAGTTTCTCCTCATCTCTATCCTAAATGGTCTACCCCGTATTTTTAAGCTGTGTCCTCTGGTTCGGCACTCACCCATCAGCAGAAACATGTTTCCTGCGCCAGAGTGTCCAATCCTTTCATAATCTTATATGTCTCAATCGGATCCCCTCTCAGTCTTCTAAACTCAAGGGTATACAAGCCCAGTCACTTCAGTCGTTCAGTGTAAGGTAATCCCGCCATTCCAGGAATTGACCTCGTGAACCTACGCTGCACTCCCTCAATAGCCAGAATGTCTTTCCTCAAATTTGGAGACCAGAACTGCACACAGTACTCCGGGAGTGGTCTCATCAGGGCCCTGTATAGCTGCAGAAGCACCTCTTTGCTTCTATATTCAATTCCTCTTGTTATGAAGGCCAGCATGCTGTTAGCCTTCTTCACTACCTGCTGTACCTGCATGCTTACCTTCATTGACTGGTGTACAAGAACACCCAGATCTCTCTGTACTGCCCCTTTACCTAAATTGATTCCATTGAGGTAGTAATCTGCCTTCCTGTTCTTGCCACCAAAGTGGATAACCACGCATTTATCCACATTAAACTGCATCTGCCATGCAACTGCCCACTCTCTTAACTTGTCCAGGTCACCCTGTAATCTCCTAACACCCTCATCACATTTCACCTTGCCACCCAGCTTTGTATCATCAGCAAATTTGCTAATGTTGTTTCTGATACCATCTTCTATATCATTTACTCCCTCATAAACAACAGTCTGACAGCCGTTGCAATACACTGTTGATGGGAAGGCCGGATCATGTTAAAGGCCAGCCCCACAGGTAATTGGTTGGAGAACTGCAGGAAGGTTGGCGAGACGGACCTTTGAACTGCTCATGTGGTCGCTCAATGCAGTGTCTGGGCTGATGAAGATAGGAATGAGAAACCAGTCTACTGGTACCTTTGACTAAATTTTCTGGAGCCTGAATGAATCCACCAGTCCCTTGGCTGAAACTGTATGACCAACATTACTGTACAGGTTACCATTTGTGGGAGTCTGCTGTGAATAAATTATCAGCGCTTGCGACAATACTTCCCCAAAATTTTCACTCAGCTGTGATGCACTTTGGGCCACCCGGAGGCTGTGAAAGGGGTCATATAAATGCAGGTTCTCTCATTAAAATAAGAATCCAGTGTTAGGTATAATTTTAATTTTATAATGACTTCTCTCCCTGGCTCAGGTAGAAGATCCGGAAAGAAAACTTGTATCCCAACTTTTTAAAAGGCCAACATTATGATTACTTACTGGCCAAGGTAGATCCCAGAGTGAGATATAGCAAAGAATTGCAGATGTTGGAAATCTTAACCAAAACAAAACAAAACAGAAACTCAGCAGGTTTAGCATTACCTGTGGAGAGAAAATGGTGGCTCAGTGGTTAGCCCTGCTGCCTCATAGCACCAGGGTCCCAGGTTTGATTCCAGCCTTGGGCGACTGTCTGTGTGGAGTTTGCACATTGTCTGCGTGGGTTTCCTCCCACAGTCCAAAGATGTGCTGGCCAGGTGAATTGGCCATAGCGATAGGTGCATTAGTCAGTGGGTCTGGGTGGGTTACTCTTCAAAGGGTGGGTGTGGGCCTGTTTCCACACTGTAGGGAATCTAACCTAAAAAAAATAGAGTTGAAATTTCGGGTCCAGTGATCCTTCAGGTCACCGGACAAAGTGTTAATTCTGCTTTCTCTTCACTTATGTTGCTCAACCAGACTTCTCCAGCAATTTTTGACCTTTTTCAGATCCCAATGAGATCCAGCTTGATAGATCAAGTTTTCTCTTTCTTTCTGGTTACTGAGGTGAAGAAACTCTCAAGCAGCTGTCAATGTACTTTTAACGGTTCATTAAACGAAAAGAAACAAACTTTATTGCACAATTACACAAGAACTATTGGGATGAACTCATTACTAATATCAGATAGATTCAACACTTTTACACAACAACGACTTTGGGTAGTTCATAAAGAGACTCACCCAATCTCTTTGCTAAAGTTTCTTGTTTAGTTCTAGAGCTGTAAGTAGGTTTTGATAAAGTTCTGTGCATTTACTCAATGCCTTTCCCAGAGATCTTTAAATAACTTGCTAACTTAGCTCACTATTACTGCTGAACATGGGTTCCCTAAGACATAAAGGCCTTGTAGGATATCATCCTCTTTGATTTCTCCACAGTATGCTGCTTCTGAGGTTTCCTTCCAAGAAATACAAAACTTCTCTGCCTCTGCCCTATTTTAACGCCTGCTAAATTGACAGCACCTCCGCTGGTAGAGACCTTTTCTCTCTGAATGAACTAATGTCTAGGCACCTCTCTGGGTTAAAAAGTGAGGTCTGCAGATGCTGGAGATCAGAGCTGAAAATGTGTTGCTGGTTAAAGCGCAGCAGGTCAGGCAGCATCCAAGGAACAGGAAATTCGACATTTCGGGCATAAGCCCTTCATCAGGAATGGTAGTCTTCAGGTAATCTTCCTAGGTACGGGGAGGCTGCTAGCCATTTAGCTAAACTCTGATGATTTATTAGAAATGCCGAATTTAACTCTGCTACATTCAACTGTTAAATTACATTCTAATCCTTTGAAAAGATGAAGCCTTCACAGAACGGAAAACTTAAATCTATTTTCCTGCAACCTAGAACCCAAGATTCCAAATAATATATTATGAGCCTTCATCACAGCAGTTAGGAGGTTCATCGATCTCAACAGGGGTAAATTTCCAATGGTGAAAGCTTATGAGACAAGGGTACGCAAACATCAAATTAAATGTAAAATATCGAGGCCAAAGGATAAATGGTTTTTCACAAGAGGGCTATGAAGTTATGGAACAGAACTCTGAAATTCAATGGTAAACCAGATACAATGGGCAGGAAATTACAGCAGTTCGATGGCGCATATTCCCATCACCCACATGGAAGAAAGGTTGGCACGATACAGGCAGGTTAACAATAATCCTGCCACACTGCCAGAAATGTAATTTGGGCATGCACCAGAGCCATGGTAATGGCAGTGTCGGGACAGCAGGCTCGGCCAAAGAGGGAGCCCAATCCATGCAAAAGTGAGCTAAGTCATGAACCTTGGAGAGGGAAGGCTTTGGCATTTTGGAGTACAGGGGTGGGGGATGGTTTCTAAAGCATGTGTGGGTAAGGAGGGAGGTCACTATAACTGGGGTGCACCTGATGGACAAATGGCAACTCCCTGAAGTTAGCACCCACATCTCTGCCATTTTTGACACTGAAATAGCCATGACCTAGCCATGGCACAGGAAGTAGAATAATTACTGACTCAGGGTGGGGGCTGCCGATTCCAGGTAATCTCAGGAGTGAGCGGGATGGCGGTGAGCCAGCCATTTAATTCCACATCACTGAAAAAGCAGGGGGCACGTAGTGTCCAACTCCAGATTACTACCCAAGGATAGGAGAGAGACGTGGCTCATAGAAAGGCACAAAGAGGTATATGAATGAGATAGCCATGCAGAATTAGGATTACTGCTCGTTGGGAGACAGGCTGAGCTGAAGGGTTTGTTTATAGAGTCATACAGCATGGCAATAGACTCTTTGGTCCAACCAGTCCACACTGACCGCGCTCTCAAACTAATCTAGCCCCACCCACCTGCACTTTACCCATATCTTTCTAAACCTTTCCTACTCATAAACTGATCCAAATATATTTTAAATGGCGTAACTATACCTGCATCCACCATTCTCTCTGATGGTTCATTCCATACATGAACCACTCTCTATGTAATTCGGTTGCCCCTCGTGTCCTTTTTAAAATCTTTCTCCTCCCACCTTAAAAACATGCTCCCTTGTTTTGAACTCCCCCAACCTAGGGAAAAGACCCTCATCATTTACCTTATCTGATTTTATAAACCTCAATATGGTCACCCCTCAACCTTCCATGGGCCAGTAAAAGAAAGTCCAGTCTGTTCTTATATTACAAACCCTCCATCCCTGGCACAAATACATAAAGTTAACAAGTCACATGGATAGCTCCATTGTAAATGCAGATAAAGCAAGTAATAACTATGGAGCTACAGTTAGATGGGAGGCCATTCACCCCACTGAGTCTGTGATGTCTCTCAAAGGGCAATCCCACTCTTTTCCCATATCCCTGCAATTTATTTCTCTTTCCAAATATTCATCAAATTCACTTGTAAAAGCTGCTTCTGAAGCTGTCTCCATCACACTAATAAGAACTGCATTCTAAATACAGATTGTCCAAAGTATTAGAAAAAGCTTGTCTTCAGGTCATCTCCTACTCGCCCTAACTCAGCGCCCCCTCAATATCATCCCGACAGTCATTAGAAATAATGTGTCTGTAGTTACTCTTTACAAACACTTTGGAAACCAAATGGGTTGTCCCAACAATTGACAACAGGCTCATCATTAGACTCTTAATTCTAAACTCGTATTAAATTCAGAATCCATTACCTGGGCCTCTGGATTAATACCATAAAGGCCACCACCTTCCCATAACAATTTCATATTTCTTTCCACAGATGCTGCCAAACCTCCTGAGTTTCTCCAGCATTCTGTTTCTGCTCCAGGATTTTAAATCCTTCTCACAACCTATTCTTAGCCTGCAATTCCTCATCCTCAGAAACAGTCTGGTGAATTGCTTCACACAAATCACAGATTCCCTGCAGTGTGGAAGCAGGCCAATCCGCCCATCACGCCCACACTGACCCTCCGAACAGCATCCCACCCAGACCCACCACCCCTCTACCCTATCCCTGTCATCCTGCGTTTCCCATTGCTAGTTCACCTAGCCTACACAATCCTGGACACTATGGGCAATTTAGCAGAGCTGATTCAACTAAGCGGCACGGTGGCTCAGTGGTTAGGACTGTTGCCTCACAGCGCCAGGGACCCGGGTTGGATTCCAGCCTCGGGCAACTGTCTGTGTGGAGTTTGCACATTCTCCCCTTGTCTGCATGGGTTTCCTCCGGGTGCTCCGGTTTCCTCCCACAGTCACAAAGATGTGCTGGTTAGGTGAATTGGCCATGCTAAGTTGCCCGTAGTGTTAGGTGTAGGGGAATGCTCTTCAGAGGGTCGGTGTGGACTTGTTGGGCCGAAGGGCCTGTTTCTATACTGTAGGTAATCTAATCTAATCTATACCTGCTCATCTATGGACTGTGGGAGGAAATCCATGCAAACACTGGGAGTATGTGCAAATTCCACACAGTTGCCCGAGGCTGGAATCCAACCGGGTCCCTGGCGCTGTGTTAACCACCGTGCCGCCCACTGGATTCCGAAACAAAGCCTTCACAGCCAGTTTAAAATGTGGTCCCCAAAACGGAATACAATATCCCTACTGGAGTAAACTCGCAAAATAAAAACACAACACAAATCTGACAACAGAAAGTATGATTTAGTAAAGAGACACGTCACAGATGTAAGAGCTTTACTCTAGATGGTTTCTAAACATTCAGCTTACACAGTGGAAATAAAAGATTACTACAAAAATCTGTTTCTGTACTTTATTAAAAGTATAACCTTGATTAATTCTGCAGCTCTCAAGTGTATCACAAGAGACTTACACATGTCGAAATCAAAAATATTTATTATTTGCTCCAGTATTTATCCAGTCAGCATTAGAATACCTTTGGTCAATTTATCCAGGCAGCAGTTTGCCCCATAAACAAATTCAAATGTATCATTGACTATAAGAGTTTGAAAATATATTTTTTTAATGTAATTTACAGAGACAACAGGAAATACTATTTTAATATTACTACACTAGGAGTGCAATCTCATTATACAGACTAGGCAGTATTTTTAAACAGTGAGCGAGAGTTAGTTTATACAGTTACACAATACATGACATAAACATCCTGCTGGGTCACTGACAATGAGAAATTTAAATAAACCAGCCATATAAATACTGTGACTACACGAGCAGGGCAGAGGATGGGAATTCTACAGCGAGTGGCTTACCTCCTGACTCTACAAGGCACAGGTCAGGAGTGTGATGGAATGCTCTCCACTAGCCTGAACGAGGGTAGCTCCAACAACACTCAAGAGGTGAAAAATGACCCAACCTACACAACTGCACCAAATTCACCTCCTCAAACACTCACTTCCACCAGCAGCGCTCATTGGCAGCAACGTGCAACATCTTCCATCAACAGGCTTCATCAAAGCTCCTTCAACACCAGCTCCTTAATTTGGGAACTCCAGGGTTCTGAAGAAAGGTCACAATGTTAACTCTGCTTTCTCTCCACAGATGCTGCCAGGCCTGCTGGGTTTCTCCAGCCATTTCTGTCTTTCTTGTGTGGTTAACTCCTTGTGTGGTGCTCATTGAAAATGCTGCAATCTCACCACAAGGGCCTTTGAGAGGCCTACACACACACTGCAGCGACTCAAGAAGCTCACCATTACCTCCTTCAGAGTAATTGGAGATGAGCAATACACGCAGGCTTGGTCAGTAATGCTCACATCACATTCACAAACTGGGAAATTAAACAAAATCACTAACACCTTTAGTTTTCCAATTTCTTTTAAAATAAGCTCAGCTTCCATCTGTGCACTCTGTTCTATTCAATAGAAGGTGTAGGTTATGCATACAATTATATACATATATACAAACAAGAGGGGCTGTATTCACACTCTTTAGAAAAGGACAAACAGCCATTCAACTAATCACTTGGGTTCCAGGTTCATAGATTAAACAACGTGAACAAACTGCTTTCATCACTTTCAACATTGGTCTCATGTGAAGCTACTGTCTGTGGAGATATGACAGAGCATCGCCTAAGTATTAATTCCTTTGCCCCGTCCCCACAGATTTAATAAACAAAGAGTTAAAAGTTTGAAAAGCACGTATCAAAGTCATAGCCCCCATTAGACAGTTCTGCAAGTCCAAGGGTGACTTTGCACCAGGTAACACCCAGCAGGGACTCGGTAGAGAAGTGGAGGGTGTACATGGGCACCTGTGACGCACCCTTTGTCATCTTCCCCACCCCACTCCTGCCCAACCTCTGGAGTGGGGGGGGTCTTCAACTCAGTTTATCAACCATATTTCTGACCAGTTTCCTCAATCCTTCCATCCCCCTGCCATTTAGCTCTGACCACCACCATGAGGCACCTCAGGCCATTTCACCAAAACCGGCGTCAAATAATTATCAGGAGCTGTTCCAAATAGAGTGAACAAGACATTTCTTTGTAAGTCACTAACAAGCAGAGCACACCCTGCAGAACAAGTACATTTGGGGACAGGGGAAACACTGTTATAAGATTTTGCTATTATTTTGATGTGGACAGCATGGATTGGAATAAAAACATTACACCAAGGTCATAACAAAAAGGGGGAAATAATCAGCCCAGCTTCTATGTACATTTCAGGCTCAACTTTCACAGTCTTCGAAAACAAAAAGGTTTAGAGCAGGGTACACTAGGGCTGATAACTGGAAGGGACAGTGGTTTCTGGTGAACGGTACATTGCGCATTCCAGTTCAGAGACGATTGGTGTTCTGAATTCCTCCGTCCACAGTCAAAGCTCCAAACCTGTTGGAAACAATTGAGGGATTAGCATCAGAAACTCCTGATGGACCCTTTGAAGCAGAGGGTGACTTGGCCAACTTATCTCGCTCGACTAACATCACTGAAAGAGCTGACCTGGTGGCTGTCTCCATGTGGTATGAGTGGGCAGGCTGCGTGAAAATTGGCTGCTGCAGTTACAATGGTGACTACGCACTGAAAAGGTAACTGGCTCTGATCTGCTTTGAAACTGTGTGTCAATGCATGGACTTTTTTTATCTGCAGTTACTTTTCTCAATGCACAGAATCCTGTGTGGTAACTGCAGGGCTACCACACTGAGGGTGTACTTACCTTTCCAAGATGTGATTATTCTCAGCAAGCTCTTTA
The DNA here is from genome assembly GCF_020745735.1 of Hemiscyllium ocellatum. NCBI lineage: Eukaryota > Metazoa > Chordata > Chondrichthyes > Orectolobiformes > Hemiscylliidae > Hemiscyllium > Hemiscyllium ocellatum. Next base: position 12,750,705 of record NC_083419.1, on the reverse strand, counting down.
ACAACTCCCTCCATCTCTTCCTTCAGTTTCTTCATTCTGTGGAAAGATTTAAAGAATGCATCTTGAAGAGGAAGAAAAAAATTATACTAATTTTGTCCATCTACTAGAAATAGTGACAAGTCTACAGAATCATAGGACTGTTACAGCACAGGAGGCAGCTGTTTGACATATTGTGGCTTCATTAACGAACATTATGATTCAGTTCTGTTCTCCTGCCTTTTCCCCCTAACTCTGAATATTGTCTCAATTTAAATCATTATTGAACGACCTCAAGAGGTTCAATTGAACTTGCTTCCACTACAGTTTCAAACCCTGATGACTTATTGTGTGAAAAATCCCATTTAATGTCTCAGCACTGAAATTCTAAGTTTCACAAGTGCAATGCAAAATAAACATTGAGTAAATTAATGCAAACAAATATCATTCAACATTAAAGAAGATCAAGACTGTGTTATTTGATAAAGGAGGAATTATCTCTGAGGACATAACACTGTTAATTCTTTGAGCTGAAAATATGTTGCTGGAAAAGCGCAGCAGGTCAGGCAGCATCCAAGGAGCAGGAGAATCGACGAGAATCAGGAATGAAGAAGCTCATGCCTGAAACATCGATTCTCCTGCTCCTTGGATGCTGCCTGACCTGCTGCGCTTTTCCAGCAACATATTTTCAGCTCTGATCTCCCAGCATCTGCAGTCCTCACTTTCTCCTTGTTAATTCTTTGAGCTGACTTTAATATACCACTAGGTGGCAGAGTCACATCAAAGGGCATTCTAAAGTCTCCTTTTATGAGATTTATGTCTTGCATTACTTGCCTTACCTCGCATAGCATTTAACTTGTTATTTATGGACTGTTGGTTAAATATTAAAAGGAACGAAAGAAGGAACCGTTCATGCTTGGGTCACTAACATTCTGTTTCTTGAAGATTCTGAAATTTCTTCTGTTGTTCACACAAATCAAGCATGTTTAAGTCCTTTCCAATTGTTTATAGTCTATTGTGTTGTACATTCATTGTTCAAGCATTACACCTTTCTCCTAGTGTTTCATTCACCAAGGTTGATTCCAAATCAAAGGTTGTATGCAATCATGTTTGAGACAATTAATCAGCAAAATAATTCCTAACACATCGTACAATACAACAACAACAACCTGCATTAATGCAACACCTTTGAAGCAGTAAACCGTCCCAACCCATTTCACGGCAGCTTCATAAAGGAAATGTGACAAGTCCTGAAATATTAGCGATCACAACCAAAAGCTCTGTCAAAGAGGTAAGTTTTCAAGAGTGTCTCAAAGAATTCAGAGGTTTTAGGGAATTTCAGAGTTTAGGGTCTGAGCAGCTGTGCTGCACTGATCAAAGAACTGGAGAATTCAAGAATGCAGCATTGGAGGACAGTGCACCGAGAGGTAGGATTGGCCTCCCAAAGGTGATCGATCATATCACTGAGCTACTGACTACTGTGAAAAGCTCGACTCAAACTGGACAGGTGAAACAGATCACTTTTGGCGACTGTTGATTGTCAGAGATCTCAGTCCTCCCAACGAACCTGTCTAGAGCAAGCTATTAATGCAGACCTTCACTTATGCAAATCTGCTTTAGGGCAGAACAGCACATACCACGTGCCTCAGGCTGTCGTAAGAATATATGAAATCGGAGCAGACTATGCCACCCTCGAAGCCTGCCCATCATTCAATAAGAGGGTGGCTGATCTGATTGCTATTTCTGTCTGCTCCTCTTAACCCTTGATTCCTTTAGTGGATCAAGTCTGCCCAGTTTATGCCCTGCCTCCTTGTTCTTTGCAGAAGAGAACTTCAGAGATCAATTACCCTCAGGGCACGTTCCCTTGCTGCCGCACAAGGTATATAACTGCACCCACACCTCCCTCCTCAGCGCCATCCAAGGCCCTAAAGGATCTTTTCACATCTGGGAGAGATGTTTCTCACATCCAAACATTTCATCTACTGCGTCCGTTGCTCTTGATATGGTCTCCTCTACATTGGGGAGACAGGACGCCAACTTGCGGAGCGTTTCAGGGAACATCTCTGGGACACACACACCAAATAATGCCACCGCCCTGTGGCCAACCACTTCAACTCCCCCTCCCACTTCACCAAGGGCCTCCTCCACTGCCAAATCCAAGCCACCCAACACCCAGAGCAAGAATGCCTCATCTTCCACCTTGGGACTCTCCAACCACATGGCATCAACATCGATTTTACTTGTTTCCTCACCTCCCCTCCTCGTCCTAGACTGTTCCGTGAGGGAATTCTCTCAATCTTTGTAGCAAGGGGCAACTCTTTCATGCAGAGGGTGGTGCGTGTATGGAATGACCTGCCAGAGGAGGTGGTGGAGGCTGGTACAATTACAACACTTAAAAAGCATCTGAATTGATATACGAATAGGAAGGATTTAGAGGGATACGGGACAAGTGCTGGCAAATGGGACAAGATTAATTTAGGATATCTGGTCGGCATGGACAAGTTGGGCCGAAGGGTCAGTTTCCGTGCTGTACTTCTCTCTGCCCTGTCAGACTACCTCAGAAATCTTGTGTTCTGACAAAGGGTCACTGGAACCGAAACATTAACTCTGATTTCTCTCCACAGATGCTGCCAGACCTGCTGAGCTTTTCCAGCAATTTGTTTTTTCAGAATCTAGACTCTCACATTCAGGTCAAATAAGGTCAAGGTAAGTAAGGAGCAGTTTAAGGCTATCGAAGCGGGCACAGGTTACAGGGAGATGACAGGAGAATGGCACTAAATGAATTGTTCATTCAGATGTAGACACGATGGATGAAATTGTGCAATTTTACACAATCTGCAGAGCAAGCCTGATGTATCAAATGATATCCTGTGGGGCAAGTATTTGTCCCTACAGCTTAGATGCCAATTTAGAGAGAGAGACTGTTAATGGTTACTGCTTTGCAAATTCATTTTATCAATGATAAGTAATGCTTAGATTAATCCAGTAAATAGATATCCCCATTTTAACTGTAGTAAAAGAGCCAGTCATACATTTATCTTTAATTTATCTATACGAAGTGGACAGACAGTAGGCTCAAGAAGCACAGTGGGCCAGGCAGTATCGGTAGGGGGGGGTCAATGTTTCAGATGTGGCCCTTCTTCAGGACTTCAGTCCTGGGAAGGGCTGCACACGGGGAGTCAACTTCTCCACCTGCTGATGCTACCTGGCTTGCTGTGTTCTTCCAGCCTGCCGCCTGTCTAGTAAGGGGATTCTATAGCTGCATGCCAAAAAGGCTGGTCATTGTGCACAGCTCTTAACCTGGTCATGCAGAAGTGTAGGAATGGATGCAGTTCAGGTCAGATCAACTAAATGGTGGGGAAACATCCTTGCTGAAGGAAATGGGAAGACCTATCAAAAGGAATAATAAACTATAAAATGCTGAAACTGCTTGAAAACTGAGTCTAAGCTGCTGACCCTTCGTCAGAACTGAAGAAAGAGAAATTTGTATTAGGTTTTGAGGAAGTGGAAGTTGGGTGGAGCATGTGAACACAAGTGAGATGCATATTACACGCCGAAATAAGTTGCTTTTGATTTTTGCAGGGAGAGCAGAAGCCGGCACAGATAGGTTTATAAAAATATTACAGAAAGACCTAGAGCACTGGAGGTTGAACTTATAGAGCTTTATAAAATCATGAAGGGCACGGAAAAGGTGAACAGCTGAGGTCCCTCTGTCAGGGTAGGGAAGTACAAAACTCGAAGGCATAGGTTTAAGGTGAGAGGGGAAAGATTTAAAAAGGACCTAAGGGGCAACCTTTTCATGCAGAGGGTGGTGTGTGTATGGAACTAGCTGTCAAAGGAAGTGGTGGAGACATTTTTAAAGGCATCTGGAAGGGTATGTGACTAGGAATGATTTAGAGAGATATGGGCCAAGTGTGGCAAATGGAGCTAGATTAATTTAGGATATCTGGTCGGCATGGACGAGTTGGACCAAAGGGTCTGTTCCTGTGCTGTATAACTCTATATTCTAATATAAATGTCTTAGTAGTCAAAAACTACAATTTACTGATGCTCGCCTGCAAATTAGAATAGTTTGTGAAAGGTAGCCGTTTATACAACAAAGGCAAAAGTGAGGACTACAGATGCTGGCGACTAGAGTCGAGAGTGTGGTGCTGGAAAAGCACAGCAGGTCAGGCAGCATCCGAGGAGCAGGAGAATCGACGTTCCGGGCAAAAGCCCTTCATCAGGAATGAGGCTGGCAGCCTCCGGGGGTGGAGAGATTTACACAATAAAGACCATTCAGTTGAAGTTGGTGAATTAGCAGCAAATGGAGGAACCCAGCTCCTCTCTTTTTTAAATGATCGCTGTGATACCAATGTATTTACCCAATGGTCATTTCCATCAAGGTATTCTGACTTGGGTAGCCAAGGGTCCCAGGAGGTTTCCAGTCACTGTATGTTGCTGCGAGTGCTTTCTGAGGAAGCAGCTCCTGTAGCTATAAGAACCAAATGGGAGAGAGAGAGAGGTGTGAACCATAACTCAACATGTCTTCTCTCAACACAACCACCTAACACCAAACCATTTACAAATCAAATTGAGCTACAGTGGTCATGGTGCATGACCAAACAAACCAAAAGACTGCTGGTGTACCAAGGAATCTGATCTTTTGCTGAAAATCATAGAATCCCTTTAGTGCGGAAACAGGCCATTCAGCCCAACAAGTCCACACCAGCACTCCAAAAGGTAACCCACCTATTCCCCCAACACAATTACTCTACATTTACCCCTGTCTAATGCACCGAACCTACACATCCCTGAACGCTATGGGCAATTTAGCATGGCCAATTCACCCTAACCTGCACATCTTTGGATTGTGGGGGGAAACTGGAGCACCCGGGGGAAACCCACGCACAGGGGGGTGGAGGGGTGGAATGTGCAAATTCCACTCAGGCAGTTGCCTGAGGGTGGAATCAAACCCAGGTCCTGGTGCTGTGAGGCAGCAGTGCTAACCACTGAGCCACCGTGCCATCCAGAAAATGGCCAGGGAAAGAATCTATCCTGACCCATGAACGACTAAAGGATAACAGTTTAGTTGGGTATACCCCTGGAGGCTACGTGACATGAGCTCTTGTTGTATCACCAATCACCTTCCACTATGGCCTTTATCTGCTCCCTCTCTTCAGCACCCAGGCACTCGTGACTGTCAGGCAAACAACATTTTCTCCGTTAGTAAGGTGCTTAAGCAGCAGGGAAACAAGTCCAATTTTTTTTTAATGTCTCTTGTGACATTTTCCTTCTGGGTTAGCTCACGGGAATGACCACAAGCTTAATTTTCAATTCCTTGAGAACAAGTCTGGAGGTATGATAAGCTTCGTGAGAGACTAATTCTCTGGCTGCCTTTTATTGGCCCTCTGAAGTAGCTCGTTAATGCAAATAAGTACAACCCAAGAATGAACACCAACTTCTGAACGCAGTGAAGGAGGGACAACAAGCTCCACCATATCAGTCACCCATGACCCAAAACCAATTTATTTTTAAACATTTCTTGCACCTTCCCTCAGGGACCAAATACCTTTTTCATGTGTTCCTGGTACGTGAACACCTCCTGCTCAATGCTCCCAAACTGATTTGCAATGCTCAACACCTGCTTTCTCAGAAAGTGCATCTTCCTGCAGAGGAAGCAGAATTCATTACAGGGACGTCAAAAAATTACTGCAATAATACAACATGCATTAGATTTCTATAATTCCACAGACAAAGCTACAACAATTGAAAGACACAACCACAGCTTGCATCAATGAAGCCCTTTCAACTTAATAACACTTTGCAGGGCACTGCAGCAGTATCAGATAAAATTCAAAACTATACAAGGTACAGATGACAAAATCCTTGCTCAAAGGGGCAGGTTTTAAGGTGCGATCTGAAATGGAAGGGGGGGTGAAATGGCCTCAGCACAGAACTTTAAAGTCTGAGTCAGCTGAAAGCATCAATCACTGCCGATGGTCACTGATGGAATTGATGGATGCGCAAGAGGTCAACATGAAAGGATCACGGAGATCTCAAGATGATCTGAAAGAGGGTCACAGGACTTGAAAGAGTCAACTCTGCTTCCTCTTCACTAATGCTGCCTGACCCGCTGAGTTTCTCCAGCACCTTCTGTTTTTGTTTGTGTCAGAAATCTCAGCGGAGGTTACAAGTATAACATTCCATTTGTGTGAAGCAAAACAACTGATGATAAAAACAATTCCTTTTCACATTTGTAAATTATGTGGCACCATCTCCAGGGGATGGAATCAGAGAATGGAATCAGAGAATGGTTACAGCAAAGTACAAGGACATTTGGTCAAATATCACCCAAGACTCTGGTAGAATGTACCTACTTTTTTTCAAATAACTATGGCTTCTACAGAGGTAGAAAAGGCATCAGCTTAATGCCTCAGCCATAAGATAGCAAGCTATCTGTACTGTATTACAGCTTAGATTGATATACTACACTGAAAATTAAGCTATTTTCCTGCCATTTTCATCTTAGAATTAAAAATACTGTGTTCAGACACCAAAGAGTTACTAAGACAAACACACCTACTGGAGTTTAGAGGAATCAGAGTGAATCTTATTGGAAAATAGGTTTTGCAGGGAGTAACCACGTCAGATACTGAGGGATTGTGCCTTGCTGGACAGTGAATCTAACACAACGGCACATAGTTTCAGATCACAGGCCAAGCAGGAGAATTCCTCCACAAAGGGTCGCAAATCTTTCAAGAGGGTTGGAAATGCTCAGTCATCGAACATATTTAGGGCTCAGATCGAGAGAGATTTGGTGCCTGAGGGAAATGGAATAGAGGTGGATCAGTCACAAAAACATCAAAAGGTAGAACAGGTTTCACAACAGACCTACAATCAACTCCAGCTGTTGTCCCTTACATCTTTATTAACACTGATGGGGAGCTGGGCCAACCTTAAGGTGGTTGAAGTTCAGGAGGAGAAAGTGAGGACTGCAGATGCTGGAGATCAGAGTCAAAATGTGGTGCTGGAAAAGCACAGCCGATCAGGCAGCATCTGAGGGGCAGGAGAATTGACGTTTTGGGCATACGCCCTTCATCAGGAATGAGGCTTGAGGGCCAGGGGTGCGGCTGAGATATAAATGGGAGGAGTGCAGGGTTGGGGGGAGGTAGCTGGGAAAATGATAGGTGGATGAAGGTGAGGGAGAAGGTGATAGGTCAAGAGGGGGGAGTGATGGACAGGTCAGGAGGGCGGTGCTGAGTTGGAGGCCTGGGACTGGGATAATGCGGAGGGGGGGGAAATGAGGAAACTGTTGAAATCCACATTTATTCCGTTTGGTTTTAGGATCCCAAGGCGGAATATAAGGTAGTAACGGTTTATCGGTGGAGGAGACCCTGGACCTGCATGTCCTTAATGGAGTGGGAGGGGGAGTTGAAGTGTTCAGCCATGGGGCAGTGGGGTTGGTGGGTGTGGGTGTTCCAGAGATGTTCTCTGAAACAATCAGCATGAAGGCATCCTGTCTCCCCGATGTAGAGGAGACCACACCGGGTGCAACGGATGCAGCAGATGACATTAGTAGACGTACAGGTGAATTTCTGACGGATGTGGAAGGATCCCTTGGGGCCTCGGACAGAGATGAGGGGAGTGGTGTGGGCGCAGGTTTTGCACTTCCTGCGGTGGCAGGGAAAGGTGCCGGGGGTGTGGGGCGAGGACCTGACGAGGGAGTCGTGGAGGGAATGGTCTCTCCAGAATGCTGATAGAGGTGGGGAGGGAAATATATCTTTGGTGGTGGGGTCCGTTTGGAGGTGGCAGAGGATGATGCGTTGTACGCGGAGGGTGGAGGGGGTGGAAGGTGAGGACCAGGGGAGTTCTGTCCTTGTTGCATTGGGAGGGGTGGAGTTCAAGGGCGATGGTGCGTGAAGTTGAACGGACGCGCTGGAGGGTATCGTCAATCACGTGGGAAGGCAAGTTGCGATCTTGGAAGGAGAAGGCCATCTGGGACTTTGAGGTGGAATTGGACATCCTGGGAACAAATGCTGCAGAGGCGGAGGAATTGGGAATAAGGGGTGGCATTTTTACAGGAAGCAAGGTGAGAGGAGGTGTAGTCTAGGTAGCTGTTGGAGTTGATGGGGCTTGTAGTAGATGTCTGTGGTTAGTCGGTCGTCAGAGACGGTGATGGAGAGGTCCAGGAAGGGAAGGGAGGTGGCCAAGATTGTCCAGGTGAATTCGAGGTCAGGGTGGAAGGTGTTGGTAAAGCTGATGAACTGTACAACCTTCTCACAGGAGCACAAGGCAGCGCCGATACAGTTATCGATGTAGTGGAGGAAGATGTGGGAGGTGGTGCCAGTGTAACTGTGGAAGACGGACTGTTCCACATACCTGACAAAACAGGCAGGAATAGCTGGGTCCCATGTGGGTGCCCATGGCTACCCCTTTGGTTTGGAAGAAGTGGGAGGATCGGTAGGAGAAGATGTTGAGGGTGAAGACCAGTTCAGCCAGGCAGATGAGGGTGTCGATGGAAGGGCACTGGTTGGGATGGCGTGAGAGGAAGAAACGGAGGGTTGAGACCTTCGCTGTGGCGGGTCGATATGTTAAGGGACTGGATTGCCCATGGTGAAGCTGAGGCATTGGAGCCAGGAAAATGAAAATCTTGGAGGAGCTGAAGGGCGTGGGTGGTGTCATGAACATAGGTGGGAAATTCCTGGACTAAGGGGCACAGGACGGTGTCAAGGTAGGAAGAGATGAGTTCAATGGGACAGGCAGAGGCTGAGACAATGGGTCGACCGGGGCAGTCAGGTTTGTGAATCTTAGGAAGGAGGTAGAATCGGGCAGTGCGGGGTTAATGACAATGAAGTTGGAGCATGTGGGTGGGAGATCCCCACAGTGATGAGGTTGTGGATGGTCTGGGAGATGATGGTTTGGTGATGATCAAGTGGGCAGTAGTAGGACGCGTTTGCAAGGTGACTCCTGCTTAGCAGTGTAGAGGTCAGTGCACCACACTACTACCGCGCACCCTCCTTGTCTGCGGGTTTGATGGTGAGGTTGGAGTTGGAGCGGAGGGAATGGAAGGTTGGCATTATGAGGTTGGAGTGGGTGAGGGAGTGGACAGATTGAGGCAGTCGATGCCACAGAGACAGTTTGAAATGAAGAGGTCAAGGGCAGGTAGCAGGTCGGCAAGGGGTGTCCAGATAGATGGGGAGTGTTGGAGGCGGGAGAAGGGGTCCTCAGTGGGTGGGCAGTTATCTTGGTTGTAAAAGTGGGCTGGACAGAGAGATACGGGGGGTCAGAGAGAGAGAGACTGGGGAGACAGAGAGAGAGACAGGAGACAGAGAGAGAGAGACAGAGACAGACAGACAGACAGACAGAGAGAGAATGACAGACAGAGAGAGAGAGAGAGAGAGAGACAGACACAGACAGATACACGGGGGCCAGAGAGCGAGAGCGAGAGAGCGAGAGCGAGAGAGCGAGAGCGAGAGCGAGAGCGAGAGAGCGAGAGCGAGAGCGAGAGCGAGTGAGAGAGCGAGGGGGGCCAGGGAGAGAGAGAGAGAGAGAGAGAGACAGACACAGACAAAGTAATTTCCTCGGATCATCATGGTGGGCCAGTTTGATAGGCCAGTTGATGTGAGTCACGTTCAGAACTCTGCTATTCCACTGACTATCATCACTGCCAGCAGCTACTGATGCACCTTAGTCACAAATCCATCACCAGGCTGGAGAATATCAATCTGCCTGTCGATCACAAAGTGGGTAAAAAAGATTCTCAACAAAGATTTAAATTAAAATTTAAAATTTATAACTCACTTCATCCAGTCATCTGCCACATCTAGAAATGCCTGATACTTTGCAACACATTCATCCCTGAACAAGGAAATGGCTTTTGAAGCAGACAGCCACATCTTCTGTCTGAAATAGAGAAGGAAAACACCATTCTTAGATGATAATACACTCTTGTATAAAAACTTAAAATGTGTTACAGTACATAATCATTGTTCTGGGTGGTGTGCAGTCTGCAACAATAAGCATCCAGTGTGCACCTTTACAGATCATTGCATTACTCTATCAGAATTGGGCTGCATTGCACACTGCTGTAGACTGAAGCTTCCTTTTATAGCCATCCAGCATATTATCCCGCAAAACCGTAAGAAATTGGAACAGGAGTAGGCTATTCAGCCCCTTGAGCCTGTCCTGCCGTTCAACAGGATCATAGTTGATCCAATGCTCTTCACGTCCACCTTCCCACCCTTTCCCTGTGATCCTAGATTTCCCTGAATAGAGTATACCGGGTATTCTTAAACAAAGCAAAGAGGTTCAACAGAATATCATATTACTGAACTCAGGTGATTAAAAAATATTCACAACAATTTGATTTGTCTATTTTTTCTGCCAATTCAGCTCCATGATACTGGCAGTTTTGACATATGCCACAAGATCAAAGCTCTCATGAAAAACAAGTATTACAAGTAAGTGGAAGAAATAGATTAGATTAGATTCCCTACAGTGTGGAAACAGGCCCTTCGGCCCAACTAGTCCACACCGACCCTCAGAAGAGCAAACCACCCAGACCCATTTCCCTCTGACCAATCTACCTAACACTATAGACAATTTAGCATGGCCAATTCACCTGAACTGCACATCTTCGGACTATGGGAGGAAACCCACGCAGATATGGGGCGAACGTGCAAACTCCACACAGTCACCCGAGGCTGGAATCGAACCTGGGTCTCTGGTGCCGTGAGGCAGCAGTGCTAACCACCGTGCCGCCCCAAATGACCATAATTCTCTGCAAAAGACTTGGCAACTTTCAGGAGGTGACTCGCCAGTTCCCCGCCTTGCCTGTGCTAAAGCTGAACCCGTTCAGTGATGCTCTCTAGCAACAGAAACCTACTGTCCTCACCCAGTCTGACCCACGCATGATTCTTGTCTCAGATCAAGTTGACTGACTCTCAAACTCCCTTCTGAAGAGGCCTTGCATGCCACCCAGCTCAGTGAGGAGGGGTAGTCAATAATGCCAGTGAAGTCTGTATCCCACAAGTGAGTAACAAAATCCCGGCTGGCCCACCCATCACTTTTCCATACAATCACTCAACTGATTGGAAAATCAGAATGGGCTCCCTCTCTGGCACTATATGCCCTACACACTGAACCCAGATGACACAATAGATCAGAAAATCTAATCCACTGCAGTGCCTGAACAAGCACAGTGGCTCCTTAATTATCTTACTAAACAGCTTTTCTTCTACATAAAAATGGATTCGTAAGCTGCCAGCACTGATGGTATTTCCTGTCCCCAGCAATAGCTGTGGTGCAGAGGATACACTGCAATTTAACCACCAGCTCAGATAGTAATTTAGATTAACAGCCAGAAACTATGATACAGACACTGACGTGAGGAGTGCTTCCTGCTCATTAAGTGGCACGAAAACCAATGCAAGTCTGAAATTATTGGCAGGCTCATACAAGCTTTTAAAAAGATTCTCCAAGGATATCTTGAAGAGAAGGGAAGGCACAATTACACACACGCCCTGCATTCTGGGCAATAGAGGCTTTGTCAGTGTAGTCAGGATGAAATCAGTCGATCTTGGAAACAGAGGAAGGTAGCTGCTCCGAATACTAAAGAGGAGGAGATGGCAGTGGTACTGTAGGAGCAACTCAGCAATGCACTGGTGGCAAAAATTCAAATATCACTATGGCAATTCAATTAATACACAGAGAATCAGAGTCATAGAGATGTACAGCACGGATACAGACCCTTTGGTGCAACTCCTTCATGCCAATCAGATATCCTAAATTAATCTAATCCCATTTGCCAGCATTTGGTCCATATCCCTCTAAACTCTTCCTATTCAAATACCCACCCAGATGACTTTTAAATGTTGTAATTCTACTAGCCTCCCCCACCTTCTCTACAAAGCTAATCGTAGTAATGATGACCACGAAATGATCATCAGTTATTGTAAAAACATCTTCGGTTTACTCATGAGCTTGAGGGACGACTATCAGCCTTATCTGATCAGGCCTAGGCACGTCTCCAGACACACAGCAACATGGTCGGCTCTTACCTATCCTCTGAAATGGCCTGAAAGCCGTTTGCCACTCCATTCAAGCTCAGTCAGGGACAGCTAACAAACGATGGCATTGTCTACCATGGCCATATCCCACGTTAAGATTCAAGAAAATAAAAGGTTCTGGGTAAAGAGAAATTGATCCTATTGATAAACAGGTGAGAAGGTTGTATTCTCGTTTTCAGGATGGTCTCTGTGACCAAGTACAAATGGGGCAGGTTGGGTGGGTTACAGTTTTACCTGCCTACTTACAATACTGCGAGAGATCGAAAAAAACAGACCAACTCAATTCTTAAATCAGAAAAGCAAAATTCCACAGCCGTGGGTAATGTGAATAAGAACAGGAAATGCTGCCAGGTACCCAGCAGTCTGTGTCTAAGCATTTTCTGATTTGGTCTAACCGATGCTGATAAGGCTGTTTACGTCCATTACTCATTTTTACCAGGCATCAGTCAGAGGATGCCTTCTCTTTCAGAGCTATTAGCCTGTTGCTTTTTTAAAAGTTACGTTTACCACATTTATGACCTCACTAGCTTTAGTGAGGACCTCATTCCTTGAGGATCAGATTCGACCTGAGTTTGCCAATCCAATCACTGAGCAGTATTATCCCTAGACTATTAATTCAGAGATCCGGGACCTGGATTAAACTCCTGCCACTTCAATTCAGTAACAAATCTGGAATTAAGAGTCTAATGATGACCATAAGTCTGAAAGCTCGAAGAACCCATGTGTTTCACTAAGGCCCTTTATAGAAGGAAACTGCCACCCTAACCTGGTCTGGCCTGTACAAGATAATACATGGCTTGGAAAGGGTGGATGCTAGGAAATTGTTTCTGTTAGGCGAGGAGACTAGGACCCGTGGACACAGCCTTAGAATTAGAGGGGGTAAATTCAGAACAGAAATGCGGAGACATTTCTTCAGCCAGAGAGTGGTGGGCCTGTGGAATTCATTGCCACGGAGTGCAGTGGAGGCCGGGACGCTAAATGTCTTCAAGGCAGAGATTGATAAATTCTTGATGTCACAAGGAATTAAGGGCTACGGGGAGAATGCAGGCAAGTGGAGTTGAAATGCCCATCAGCCATGATTGAATGGCGGAGTGGACTCGATGGGCCGAATGGCCTTACTTCCACTCCTATGTCTCATGGTCTTATGGTATGTGACTCCAGACCCACAGCAATGTGGTTGCCTTCAAATCAATGATAAAAATAAGGTGGACTTGAGGAAACATAAATTTGAACTCTTGAATTTCAGATTCTGATCAGCTCAGTGACCACTGCATCTACCCACAGAGCCATGCCCCGTGTTAATAAACAGTCCAACAGTTACAGTGGTGTTTGACAAGTCAGCAGCATCGACAATATAACGCATCAACTCGTGTGGGGGCAAAAAGAAAGAACCTTTTTTTTTGTTCAGTGCAGCAAATCTCATCAAAACATATCAACTGGGTCACATGTGAATTCAAATGAGACACTGTTCCAAAATCCCAACTCCGGAAAAAAGACAGGGTGAGTGAACCGATTCAGAGAAGTTACATCCCTTTAAGGATTAAGTTTCAGAGCTGGGTCCTCTTTGGTCCATTGCAATGCTTGGCTAATTCAGCTCACTCCTAAGGGACAAAACCAAGCATAAAATCCCGATCCAGGAAGGAGGTGGACAATATTGACAATTTGGGGCAACGCTACCAATGATTTTCCCATTAATTTGGGCAAAGGACGGAAAAATCCTGGGTACCATGTATCCTGCCCTGCTCCTGGATTCCAATGATCCATCAGTGGCAGAGAATGGCCCATTCCTCTTGCAGCTGGGACTCAGAAACTTACTCTGTGATGTATGTCACACAGCAGCAATCCTTTTGCAGGTAATGCTAACTTTTAATCAACTACAAAAAGTGGAAACCACAACTCTTGGGGCACAAGCCATCAGACCGAATTCACCACATGCAGAGTACTTACTTGTCAAATTTGTGAATCTGCTCCTCGTTATAAGGCAGCTCTGAAAAAGAAACAGTGGTCAGAACAAAATTTTTGGGAATGAGGAGTTTTCAAAAGCTGGCACTCCAACTCAAAGGAATACAGGAGGAATGTATTTACCCAGAGTCCAGCTAGAATCCAGAATTCACTACAGCAGGAAATGGCTGAAGTGTACAGCATGGATATCTGGGGAAGCTAGGGGAGCGTGACAGAGAAAGGAACAGGATGTGTTGAGATTAGGTGGAAAGGGGTGGGAAGATGTTCGGTGGAACATAACCAACAGTACTGACCACTTGGGCTGAATGGTCTGTTTCTGTACTGCACGTTCTATGAACTAGCGTATCTACTTATTTTATCATCTTTGAAAACAGCAAGGTGGCTAGGACAACAGTAGAACTCAAAATTCTCCAGAATGCATGGACAGAGTGCATGGAGGGAATAGAATTGAACTGTCATAATTGCCCAATATTTTGGCAAACAACTAAACAAGACTCTTCTGTTCACTTTGTTTTTACTCATTCACAGGATGCGGGCGCAGCTGGTTGGACCAACATTTCCTGCCCAGTCCAAGCTGTCTTTGAGAAGATGGTGATGAGCTGCCTTATTAAACATCTGTGGTCCATTTGGTGAAGACAGATCAACAATGCTGTTCGGGAGTTTGACCTCGCAACACTGAAGGAACGGAGAGTGGCTTGATGGGGAACTTGACCAGTGGTGTCCCACAGGGATCTGTTCTTGGGCTTCTGCGCTTTGTAGTTTTGATAAATGACTTGGATGAAGAAGTGGAAGGATGGGTTAGTACATTTGCCGATGACACAAAGGACGGCGGTATTGTAGATAGTGTCAAGAGCTGTTGCAGGCTACAGCATGACATTGAGAGGATGCAGAGCTGGATTGAGAAGTCGCAAATGGAGTTCAACCTGGATAGATGTGAAGTGATTCATTGTGGAAAGTTGAATTTGAATGCTGAATACAGGGTTAAAGACAGGATTTTATGCAGTGTGGAGGAACAGCAGGATCTTGGGGTCTATACCCATAAATCTCTCAAAGTTGCCACCCAAGTTGATCGGGTTGTTAAGCAGGCATATGGTGTTTTGGTTTTCATTAGCAGGGGGATTGAGTTTTTGCAGCAGTTCTGTAAAACCCTGGTTAGACCGCACTTGGAATACTGTGTCCAGTTCAGGTTGCCTCATTATAGGGAGGATGTAGGTGCTTTTGAGAGGGTGCAGAGGAGATTTACCAGGATGCTGCCTGGATTAGAGGGCTTGTCTAATGAAGAGAGGTTGAGTGAGAGTGGGCTTGTTACACTGGAGAAAAGAAGGGAGACTGGTGACTTGATAGAGGTGTACAAGGTAGAGATAGAGTAGATAGCCAGAGACCTTTCCCCAGGGTAGAAATGGCTCTCATGATGGGTCATAATGTTAAGGTAATTGGAGGAAGGTTTTGGGGAGATGACAGAGATAGGTTCTTTACACAGAGTGTGGTAGGTGCATGGAATGCACTGCGAGCGGTGGTAGTAGAGTCAGAGACATTAGGGACATTTAAGTGATTGCTGGACAAGCACATGGACGGCAGTAAATTGAGGGGTGTGTAGGTTAGGTTGATCTTAGATTAGGACAAATGCTCAGCACAACAGGGCCTGTACTGGACTGCACTGTTCTATGTTCTCTGTTTACGTCCTAAGATTTCATCTGCTTGTGGCTGACACACTGTGCCTTCAATTGGCCAGCTAACCAAGAATAAAAAGTATATGTCCTTACTGTGCAATGCTTTATCCTTTTTGAATTGATGATAGATTTCAGTTATCAAGTCCAGAAGTACCTGAAGCTTTTCAATACTGAGAAAAAGAGGGAAAAAAAATGACAAATATGAACAGTTTGACAGCACCTACCAAAGGCAACAGCAAAAAAGAAAACAAACAGGTGCTGGGAAACGTAAGCTCACTTTCTGTCTTCAGGATGTGTCCCTTCATGATAAGCCCAATGATCCGACAACTGACTGCCAGGTAAGAACGTGCCTTCAATATCCTTCATATCATGGCTAATGGATTCCATAGATCCTGCCAACTTTACAAAAAAACAATATTTAAACTTGTAAAGCATGACCGTGGGAGGCATACGATAGGGTTAGAATGGAGCAGGAGGAACAGGCAGGACAGTCATCTGTTACTATACAGGCACCTGCAGGAAATTATGATAAGTGTGTCATGAAATATCAACCGATAAGTGAAGTTTTTTTTTTAAGATTACTTAAAGTGTGGAAACAGGCCCTTCGGCCCAACAAGTCCACACCGATCCGCCGAAGCGCAACCCACCCAGACCCACTCCTCCACACCTACCCCATTACCTAACACTATGGGCAATTTAGCATGGCCAATTCACCTGACCCGCACAATTTTTGGATTGTGGGAGGAAACTGGAGCACCCGGAGGAAACCCACGCAGACATGGGGAGAATGTGCAAACTCCACACAGTCAGTCGCCTGAGGCGGGAATTGAACCCGGGTCTCTAGCACTGTGAGGCAGCAATGCTAAACACTGTGCCACCGTTCCCACCCATTCTAAAATATCTTTTAAAAATAGTGTTTGAGTTTCTTCCTATAATTGTATTTAGCTCAGTTGGCTGGACGGGTTGGTTTGTGTCGCAGAATGATGCCAACAGTGTGGGTTCAATTTCTTTACTGGCTGAGGTTATCATGAAGGTCTCTCCTTGTCAACCGCTCCCCTCTCCTGAGGCATGTCGTCATCAACAGTTGTCCCTCTATAGTGAAAGAGCAGCCCATGGTCTGGTAAGACTATGGTGACTTTATTTACTGAATTCTTGTACAATCTTTCTGAAAAAAAGTTAACTTCAAACAGCCTGGAGTGATTAGGAAAGTCAACAAGTAAACTTTATCATAGTTCTCTTCAAGGAAGACGTGTCACAGAACTTCTGTAGAGCAATGCTTTACAGACAGAAAATACAAACTCTAGTGAGCAAAAGCTGAGTTTTAAATGCTCCTCTAAACTGGATCAGCTCACTAAATAAATAACAGCAACGTTCTTTCTGCATACACCTTGGGTCGCTTAAAACAATGTAATCATTGAAAATGGTGCAAAATAACGTATGATTAGAGATATGGAAAGCGATGCAATGACGCAACATGTAGAGTCATAGAGTCACACAGCACAGAAACAGACCTTTTGGTCCAACCAGTCCATGCTGACCATAATCCCAAACTAAACTAGTCCTACTCGCCTGCGTTTGGCTCATATCCCTCCAACCATTCCTTATTCATGGACTTATCCAAATGTCTTTTAAACTCTGTAGCTGCACCCGTATCCACCACTTCCTCTGGAAGCTCATTTCACACACAAACTACTCTCTGTGTAAAGAAATTGCACCTCATGTCATTTTGAAATATTTCTCTTCTCATCTCATTGATAAAAATATGTCCGCGGTTTTGACGTTTCCCACTCTAGAGAAAGGACACTTGCCGTTCACCTTACAAACTTCATGATTTTATAAACCTCTATAAGGTCACTCCTCAACCTCCTATGCTCCAGTGGAGAAAGACACAGCCTACCCAGCCTCTCCCTAGAACTCCAACTCTCCACTCTTGGCAATATCCTGGTAAATCTTTTCTGAACCCTCTCTAGTTTAATAATATCCTTCTTGTAGCAGGGTGACTATAACTGGACACAGTACTCCAGACGAGGCCTCACCAATGTTTTGTACAACCTCACTTGTATTAACTGCCTGGATGTTCCCAGTAAACATTTACAGAAAATTTAAGTTCAACTTGTTCATAATGGGCAAGCACTCAGAGTGAAAATGGTTGGTTTCTTAATCTCCACAAAATAAATTACTCACACGTAGAAGCTTGTTGTGAATTTCTGGTATCTCTTCCAATTCCGATGACAGTATGTTTGTCTGCTGCAAACTGTTGTATCTGTCAAGTGTGCAAGGTGCATAAGCAAAAACAGAAAAGTTAGCACTAGTCTGACATTGTTAGCTAGAATTTCTCTCAACCAGACAAACTAAAATTTTAATTAACATTGATAAGAGAAACTCCCAATGGATATTTCATTAGTTGCTCAAAATGATTTGGATTACAGGCCTGAGCTCTACATGTTGACCCACTGGTTTGACAGTAACTGGAAGCTGATAATCTTGAATTAATCACTTTTTTTGCAAATATTGAGAATATTCCTTACAAAGGTGAGAAGTTTTCTCTACATTACAGAGTGTTTCTCGAATATAAATGATGTGAGTGAAGTGAAGTTGGAGCTGCACCCTAATTAACTTTCACTCAAAGCTCACAAGTGCAGCTGAGAATTGCGTCTAGTTTATGCATCACCAAACTTCAGCTCTACCACAACAAGTAACATCTGCAGTTTTAATTAAAATTTACTGGAAATGTTGCAACAATGACATTGAATGATGCCAAATATTCTTGCGCCAATTTTGAGACTTAAATAAGTCAACAGCTTTTCATAGAGACACAAAAAAAGGTTTTTAAATTTACAGGATTAGGCGAAACAACAGCTTCTGGCCTTGCACCTCTGAGACTCTTTTTTTCTTTCTGTCTATTGACTGAAAGAGTCTGAAGTGACATGGGATGAGATATGTAGCAATTGTGAGCAATGCTAATACTTACATATTCCTGGCTCTCTCAACAGTGGCCATGCAGAAGTTTAGCTTCAGAATAACTTCAGTCTTCTTGTGCAAAGTTTCACGAAAGTTGTCCATGGTGATTCGACTAGAGGAGTGAATGCACAAATTAGAACTGAACAGTTTTATCAGAATGCATGCATTTTGGATGCATTCCATGAGCACACATTTACAAGACTGTGGTCTGTGGGTGGGGGAATCAGCCGTCCTGAATGTGATCTACTATATTCCTGACAATGGAACTGTTAACAACTGCCAACTAAGACCAAGTAATGCGCTGAAGATATTGCTTTAATCTGCAGAGTTCTTTGAATCCGTTGAACAATTTGATGGACTCTTAACACATTAACAAATATGAGAGTCCACTGTTTTACACTAAAGTCCAAGGAGAATGCCAACTGGACAGGTTAACAAGTACTCGGTTAAAAGCTTCCACTGTTGAATGGCAAAAGCAAAGTCACCAATATAAATAATTGTGGAGAAAGCAAGGGAAGAGTAGGTTGGGGACAATGCTGGATATTCTTCATGTGATGGATTGACACAACATGCTCTTAAATTAAAAGGAATTCCCAAAGCTCTTGAAGGAAATGACTCCAGTTTTGATCTTAACTAGTTTTTCCATTTATAAAGAGACAAGCTTCTGCACATCACTATAAGGAAGAAAAGTTCCTTACATTATCCACCGAACACCTTTTCGCACCAGCTCCTGGTACTGCAAAAGTCTGGAGGCTATTTTCTGTGCTTGGCAGACAACGCCAGTTATACCCTAGGAGAGAAAGCACAATATACAAATTGATGGAGTGTTAACATTTGTAGGGTTTTTAAGTGAAGGTGGATCAAGTTTAAATGAAAATGAATACAATCCTCACCTTTGTGCAGGACACGTCAAGATCCAAATCATAACGAGGATGTAACTTTGGAAGTGAGACTGCAAGAGAAAACATGACTACTTTTACTATAATGCACGGTCACAGCTGAATATAGACATGGTTCTGCTTCCAGTTTGGTCTAATATTACTAAATCTCAAACCTGCATATTCAAAAACTCTAATCAAAGATAAATTTTCTAAAGCTCTGCACCCAAATATCAGAGAAAATAAATGCTGAGCCAAATAATGGAAAGGTTTGGAAAGTTGCCTCACTTGTCAAAGATGCCATTTTTAGGAGAGTCTTAAAAGAGAAGGAAGATGAAAAGGAAGAGTTGGGAACAAAATTCCAGAGTATAGGATTGACACAACAGAATGCATTGTGGCTGACAACAGGGTGCAGGGAGTGAAGAAGATGAAGATGTTATAGCATATAGGTTTTTAAAATTCATTCATAAGATTTGGGTGTTTCTGGTTGGACCAACATTTATTACCTATCCCTAGTTGTCCTTGAGATGGTGGTGATGAGCTGACTTCTCAAACTACAGCCCTTTTGTATAGGTACATCCAGAATGCTGTTCGGGAGGGGATTCCAGGATATTGACCTAGGAACAACATTGGAGAAAATGAGGACTGAAGATGCTGGAGATCAGAGTCGAAGAGTGTGTTGCTGGAAAAGCACAGCCGGTCAGGCAGTATCCAAGGAGCAGGAGAGTAGACATTTCGAGCATAAGCTCTTCATCAGGAATCACTAAGAACAATGTTGTCATAGGTGCTTTGGTGAATTTCTGCATTGCATCTTGTAGATGGTACATACTGCTGCTAATGGGTGATAGTAATGGAAATAATGAATGTTTGTAGAGCAGGCTGCTTTATCTCTGGAGGTATCGAGCTTCATATGGGTTGCTAGAGCTGCACTCATTCAGACAAATGGGAGTGTTCCATCATACTCCTGACTTTGTACCTTGTAGATGGACAGGCTTTGGGAAGGGGCCACATTTCCAAATCTCAAACCTGTCACCACATTTAATCACATATTGACTGCCATGTAAATAAAGTGATACAATTATGGTAAAATATCTGTTTCGCCTCCATTTCTTCTACATTGCTGAGCATGGTTTTAAAAACCGTGGATTGTGGAAGAGATTGCTTTTGCTGTTGTTTGGTCACACAGTGGGAACATTTAGATACAGGTGAAATGGCATCAAAATGAGATTCGGTCAGCAACAAATACCTGATTGGTCTGATGGCCAGATGTCATTGACAAATACCCAGTGACTGCCAACAGCTATGAAACTGGTTCCTAGGTAGCTGAGTAATTATGGATGTGTATAGCCAGGAGCCTTGGAACCTTTAAAAGGGAGGTACAGTCCTTTTGTCTGCAGTGAGAAAAGATCTAAAGCCCGAAAGCCAGTTTATTTTCCCTCACCAGCCGCTGTAAGCTGCTTCTTTTAACCAGTACATTCCAGATTTTATGATGTTATGGACCAGACCACACCCCCTCAAAATATTTTTAAGAAAGTAGACTAGATCCTAAAGTTTTCTCAGGCAAATGTGAAGTACCATGTTCCAGCTACAATGCAACTGGTCAAACTACTTGACATGTAGAAAAATGCAATTTGTTTATACACTGTAGTTTAAAAACACAACTGAAGAAAGGAATTTAGAATAACTTTACAGGATAACAGATTACTAATTAACTGTTCCAATATACCAAAATCTCATAAACACAAGCCTTGGCGAAAAGCAACATTCAGACAGATTCTCACATACTGTTCTCCAATCCAGGAGAGGAAAAAAAAGGTTAAGAGAAAATTCAGTCAGAGTAGCAGCCAGGAGACATTCATTGAAGTTTCTAACTCTACTGAGACCCTGATGCTACTGAAAAACCAAAACACAGAAATCAGGATCTGACAGAGTTGGCCACACCCAGTCAGCTCATTAAAAAAAACACCAAAGCTTCCTCAGCTGTTTACATTACCCCAGTTTGCTAGGGACCTCTACCTACAACCACTCTTCAAAGAAAAACCAGGACAAAATAACCTTTAAAGCCACAGTATCATAATGATGAGTTGTGAAGTAGTATCTCTTCACTCCCTGCAGGGAGGTGAAAACACATGGAGAAGACAGACTGCGAAGCAGCAAGTGTTGGCAATCCTAAAGGTCTATCTCAGTGAACCCTGCACTGACTGTGTAGAAATGCCAATCAAAGTGTGATTACAGCAAAAAATTAGCCCACATAAAGGGCACAATGTTTATGGTGCATTAATATTTGGATAAAAAGCCTATTGAATACAAGCATATGGTTTGTAACTGTGGTAAACAAATTCATTCTCTGCATATTTAAACTTGCTAATGTGCAAATCAAAATCTTAAACAATAAAATTTAGATTTAAACCTCCGTGAATAATGATTATCTCCAGAATGGGAATCTAACTTGTATTTCTGTATTCATCCCAAGCTTTTAAATTCACAGTAGTCATGCCAAAATTCAACACTCCTTTCTTAAACTAAACAGAAGCTTGTATAACACCTAAAGAACGATCAGTTTCCCACCCACACCATGAAAAATAATACTGCCATAAACTTAGCTTTACTGAGAAAATGTTGCATCAATAAACGTACGTTCCTGGTAGATCAATCCCACTGCACTCACGACCTCTCTGCTCACAAGTATTAGAGGGTTATCCTCAGAGGTTTTGGGGAAATTGTGAGCTTGTATATTGGGTTCCAGTTCAAGGTGTTGGCCCTCAAAGATCAATTCTTGCAGATGGGGTGCAATCTCCGTCTGTTTATAGACCAAGTCAGCAAATAGATGAGTGCTGTAAAGAAAGACAATACCATAACTAGAACTTTAACCACACTGTGGAAATCAAACCTTCACCGACAGCTAAGGTAAAACTTTGCTTTTGTCAAATAAGAATCCACATTATTTCACCAATTCTCCAATCAGCTGAAGACAAAGATTGCACACATGTCAGAGGACAGGGTATTAGTTCAATATTATAATTCACACAGTATGTGTACAAGTGGACAAAATAAGTTATTTCTAATCCACCTCATGCAGATGGTTAGATTAGCAATGAGGAAAAATTCACAGAGTGCATTCGGGACAGTTTCTTAGTGTTCAGGCTTTTTTGGATTTGGTGATCTACAACGAAGCAAGTTTCAGAAATGATGTCAGAGCAAAAGATCCCCGAGGAAACAGTGACCATAACATGGTAGAATTTAGCATTCAGAGAGAGGCTCATGAGTCAGAAATAATTGGGGCAAGGTTAAATACGGATAATTACAAAGAAATGAGGACATGGATGGCTGGATTGGACAGGGAAAGGAGATTAGCAGCAAAGACAGTTGAGGAATGATGGCGGAAGTTTAAGAAAATAGATCATGGTTCACGGCAAAGATATATCCCAGGGAGGAAGGAGGATTTTAGGAAGGGGATAAGCCAATCATGGTTAATCAGGGAAGTTAAGGAAAGCATTTAATTGAAAGAAAAGAAACATACAATTGAATTCATCCCAGGATATTACTTTTGTGATTAATACTGGCCAGGACACAAAGGTTGACCCGCCCTCCTGTTGTTCAAATCTCTACAATAACATCTTTCATGTCCACCTGATGTAACAGGCATGTTCTAATATCTCATCAGCAAAACAGTATCAGTGACAGCACAGCACTCCTTCAATACTAGAGCAGCACAGAGATGTGTATGGACAGCTGAGACTCTGAACATCCACAAGAGGTCAATGGGTATATTAGACATTACTCATACAGGCACCACTCAGGTTGAGAAGGGGTTCTGTTTCTGAGGCCGTTTCCAAGTTATTTTGTACACAAGTCAGAACACTACGCAGAACAATATAAAGCAGTTGTTCATAGATACTGGAAATGTTCATACATTGGATATTTAAAATTACAGCCATGTATGGGACTTCATTTATAAGTGTTTGAAAGTCACATGCTTGTGAATTGGAGATGCCCCATTCTCTCACATTACTTTTATGAGGTAACTTTTACAGCCATTTTAAAAGCTTTTAAAAAGATGGTCATATTTCTCAATTTAAAACACAGTTTAATATTAGCCCACACAATGTTGTTTTATTAGAACCAATTTATACCATGAATCGTGCTCCAGCCATCTCATGCATGGATGGAGTGACAATTTAAGAGGACAGACTTTCCAAAAGCAATAATAAACCACCTTGACAAGCCAAGACTAGGAACAACACAAGGACAAGTTTGCTTTGCTGTTCACAGCCATTTTCTAAATGGATCATTGACCACTGGGAAGCAGAGGCTACAATTTAAAATTTACACCATTTTCACGTTTGGTCTTATACATACGTGTTGTAGCTGTGAATGTAAATCTTGTGCAATGTCACTTGCTGCAGAGAGAAGACGTGTATCACTATCCTGTGCAAAACATCACTGGTTTCTGCAAAAAATTGATCAAAACCCCAGCACTTCTCCTGATCAGCTTCAAGAATGTTTGCCAGGATAGGCGTCAACAGGGACTGCAGGCCTCTGTGGAGAGAAAGAGCAGTGAAATGTCATCCTGTTTCAAAACCAATAACTTCAAAATGAAAGAAAAAAGTTTTTCCACCAATTATTTCTAGCACATTTCTACATAAATGCCAAACAAAATTAGATCTGAATGACATAGCAGAGCTCTGACAGAGGGTGGAGAAAACACATCCTGAAATATTTGTGGATCATTCCATCAAAGGGAGAAGCAAGGCCCCTAGAGTGAGGCCTACATCTTGCTCTGTCATTTCCTTTGAACTCTCCCTGACAGGTGAACATAATGATTTTCTTTGAGCGATCAGGTCCTAGTGAGCCTCATCTCACTTGGGAAAGTGACTTGATGTTCCATCCAACAAGTTCTAAATCAATTAAGACGACAGTGCAAACGATCAACTCACTGCAAGCTGTCAGACACTCAGTTGCGTTCACATGTTACTGATGTTCCAGCTTGCCAATCGGAAAGCTTGCAAACTTTTTTTTTAAATTTCTTTTGTTTGTCTGGTGCAATGGATTCCCACCACTTGCTCAGCACAGACTTGAAGCTCCAAGTATTTATGAAGCAGGCACTGCAGCAGGTCAGCACCTTATTATTTGGGGGTACCTCAACTTGAGGTGGACAGCATCTAGCCAGTGAGATATGACGGTAGCTCTCCCTGTCCAAGACATCCCGCAACACCCATTCCCTACACTGATCAAATTGGGCTCATCACTTGTAACTGGTGTCGCCATACAGAGTTATAACTCTGCAGAAAAACTACAACACTCTGTCTCAACTGCAAACCAGTGCAAAATTTAAAGAGATCCTAGGCTGTCCAAATCTCAGGGAATCCCTCTTGACTGTCCAGACGGAGTCTGAAAGAGTACTACATTTGGCACAGGAGGTTTTCCTACAGGAGTGGCCAGAAGGACGGGCGCCACGGTGGCACAGTGGTTAGCACTGCTGCCTCATAGCGCCTGAGACCCGGGTTCAATTCCCGACTCAGGCGACTTACTGTGTGGAGTTTACACGTTCTCCCCATGTCTGCGTGGGTTTCCTCCGGGTGCTCCGGTTTCCTCCCACAGTCCAAAAAGATGTGCGGGTCAGGTGAATTGGCCATGCTAAATTACCCGTAGTGTTAGGTAAGAGGTAAATGTAGGGGTATGGGTGGGTTGCGCTTCGGTGGGTCGGTGTGGACTTGTTGGGCCGAAGGGCCTGTTTCCACACTGTAAGTAATCTAAAACAAAGGATGTCGTATTGAGAGATCAGTCTGGTTCTGGTTCCACTTAAAATACTTTGTCAGGGTTAACCCATGTCGCCTTCAAATCTCCCAATGACTGGGCAGTGGAACTATCTGTCCAAAGATGGGAGTATGGTTCATGAGGGCCAGGGCATGTCCATATGCCTACGGGCCTGTATCCACAGTTGGAGAGTTCCTCCAAAGCTTTAGACTAAGTTCACAGGAGACTCGACTTCCATGTGTCACCACAAGGGGACACAGCCAACACCCAATGGACGGACAGACTGTGTCATGACAGGGAGAGACTGACAGAATTTGCCCACTTCTTCACCAACAGTATAGTATTGAAAATACAGAACAAACTAGCACATAACAGCGGAAAGCACATCAACTCTCTTCATCCACACACGAGACACATCACAGGCATGTTTTAAATCACCACAGTGGTTACAGAAATGTTGAGATTCTAACAGGCAAAGGAATCACTAGTGATACAGCACAGGGAATCATACAGAGGACACAGGTGAAATCTCCATTAGCTTATTATTCTGCTCCCCCATTCTGAGGACCGTACTGTTTTGATATGTTATCAGCTGAGGATACACATGAAAACCATCTACACCTAGATTCATGGCAACATAAAAATCAGTTTTTTCTAACAGACCCAGAACTAGGCTGCAGCTGTAATGGCTGGTCAGAGACACAGCATAAAAACAAGGGGAGACCACAGGAGAAAGGAGGAGAAGGCACAAATTTAACTTTTAAAACTGTTTCTTATTATTTATTCATTTCTCAGCAGACAGAGTTTACATTCGAGTGGAATTACTCCATTTTTCACCTCTACCTACATATGAAGCCTAAAGTAATCTTCAAAATGCCACATGTTGACCCTTGTATTAATTTACATAAGGTCACTGATCATATTCAAAAACAATTATCAACATGTAAGCTAATGTTTTTTCCCGAGCACCGGCTTACCTGGAAAGGGTGCAAGACAGTGGCAGCTCATGATGCCAAACAATTGGCCCATTTTCTGATTTCTGAACTCCGGATATCGTTCCTGGAGGTTTTTCTGTGATTATTTTGTACCTGAAACACGACACATAGGGCAAACTAATTTTGGATCTTTTACAAAGGTAAAGTCACAATTATACGCACAAGCCACGATATTTTAACTAAATCTTATTGTCAGAAATATCTCACGGATCAGCCAAGGTACGACCTGCATGAGAGGAAGAACTAGGCAAGAATACATGGTATAATAGCAAGAGTAAGCTTTCAGGCCCTGAAGCCTGCCTCACCATTCAACAAGATCACGGCCTATGCCTCAACTTCTCTTTGGTGCCTGCTCCTCGTCGCTCTTAACTTCCCAACATTTCTACCATCTATCTGCTTTCTCTTTAAATATTTGCAGTGATCTAGCCTCCACAACTCTCCACAGTGAGGAATTCCAGTTTTAAATGACTGACACCTTATTCTGTTACAAAATGAAAGTAGTTGGGCGGCACAGTGGCACAGTGGTTAGCACTGCTGCCTCACAGCGCCTGAGACCCGGGTTCAATTCCCGACTCAGGCGACTGACTGTGTGGAGTTTGCACATTCTCCCCATGTCAGCGTGGGTTTCCTCCGGGTGCTCCGGTTTCCTCCCACAGTCCAAAGATGTGCGGGTCAGGTGAATTGGCCATGCTAAATTGCCCGTAGTGTTAGGTAAGGGGTAAATGTAGGGGTATGGGTGGGTTTCGCTTCGGCGGGTCGGTGTGGACTTGTTGGGCCTAAGGGCCTGTTTCCACACTGTAAGTCTAATCTAGTTCGAAAGGTAGGCTGTAAGGATGGATTTTGCAAGTTGAGAAAAAAAGTCCAAAGGATTTGGGAAAGCACTAGAAACTCTAAATCCTGAGCTGGTGGTGTAACTGAGATAGGGTGACAGTGTCATAGGAAAAGTGAAGCGTGCTTTTGGAAAGGTTCTTTCATGGATATGTGGGCTTCATTGGTCACACCAACATTATCGCTTATTTCCCTCGTTAGGGTGGCGGTGAGTTGCCTTCGTGTAGGGCAGGTACACTCACAGTGTCCACTGTCAGGAAGGGAATTTCAGGATTGTGACCCAGTAAAAGAGAAGGAACAGCAATGAAATTCTAAATCAGCATGGTGTATGACTTGGAGGAGAAGTTGCAGGGGGACACTGTCCCCACACATCTGCTGCCTTTATCCTGCCTCTAGATGATAAGAGTTCATGGGGTAGAGAGGTTTTTGTCGAAGGAGGCTCAGTGAGTTGCTGCAGTACATCTTCTGGGTGGTACATGCAGCTGCTCCCATGGATAGGTAGAGGAATGAATATCGAAGATGGTGATGAGTAATCACTCAAGAGGCAGGTTTCTCTTCCTTTGTAGCCAGTAAGAGAGGGAGAAGAACTGATAATCAGCAATAAAGGAAACATTTGGAATGCAAAGATTTGGGAAAAGCGCCCCAATAGAGATCTGAGAGACTTACGGGAGTCATCAAAGAAGACTGCAGTGATTGGATAAGATGCGAGGTGGCCGAATGTAAAGACATGCTGCAGTGGGAGTTCCGGAGACAGCAAGCGGAACTCTGGAGACATTAAGCCTCCAGTTAAGAAACATATTAATGGGGGGGGGGAGGTGAGGTTGGAAGACGTGCTCAGTGTTGATGGGGGCAGGACAAAGGCAGAGGTTGAGGAGGATCAAACCGTTCTTGAAGATTATTTGATTGCGGGAAATAAAGGCATGTCACAATCCAACAGAATCCCAAATGGCACAGCCTTAATGAGTAGCCAGGAGAAGAGTCATAAGGCAGATCTTTGACCAGGTGATAAACAGGATTTCTTTGGTTCTGCTAACATAAACCTGTGGGAGGTTTTAGCTTCTTCACAAACAACATCAACTAAAGATTTAGACAGCTTTTGGAGATGGGGTAGTAGTTGATATACATTGCTGAATTGACAAATATATCCACATATATACATACACACAAAATATATCCACATATTTCTGAACCCCATATATTGATGATGAGGTTTGTTCTGCCACCATTTTATCTCTAAACATATTGTTTGATAAAACTGACTGCATGCACACAAATCATAACTGAAGCTGATTGTTATGACATTCATATCTGGACACTCTCTATCAGTTATATGGTCATAAACTCCTTGAGCTTTGCCCATCCAAACACATTATGAAGCCACATTCCCAGCTCAGATGACGCTTATTCAGATCTCAGTGGTAAAAGGTACTAGACAATCGACTAGGATTTTCAAAAAGCTAGAAAGAAATTGAGCCACTCTTTCATTAAAATAAAACACATCAAGATCCCCACAAATTTTATCGATTTACCCTAGCAGTAAACAGCACTACCAATAAAAGAGAAATATTTGAACTTACATTACTTCCTTGTTCCTGCGGGGTCCCTCGTAAGGTCGAAATGGGAGACTTCCAGTTGCTGCGTGGTAAAATGTAACCCCAATGCTCCAGAGATCGACAGTTGCTCCATACATTTTCTGCTGAGGTTTTCTTAACACTGCTCGTTCATACATATCTGGATGCTAATCAGATTGGTATTCTTCAGTTAGTTGTGCTTGGCTAGACTGGAGTATAATTGGATAAAGACTAACAAGGCCTTGCAAACTGATTCCATCAGCCTTTATTTATCAACATTATGGATATAAAAATTTGATCTTACTCATATCAGTTTTCACATAAAATTGATAGGGTGAAAGCTAGGAAACACAATTCTTTAAGAACATCATCTCTCCCCTGATATTTAATGGTGTGTGGGCAATCCTACGATAAAGAAATCGGTAAATTGACAACTGCCCCAAATACCAGATTCATCGGACTAGAGCATCCCTGTTCCTCTGCGTGATGTGACATAAATCTCAAAAGGAGCAACTTCAATCTTACATCAGAACAACTCTGAACACGTTGATGGAAGCCAATCTCACGTTACACTATTAGCTATTTATTGCCGTTCCTCACTCTTTGTCGAAAATCTAACATTGTGTCATGTTGATTTGGATTTCTGATTTTGCCTGCAAACCACACTGACACTGAAGGAAGTATTTACAAAACTCAAACTGCTGACCCTCCTGATCATGATTTTTGACTGGTCTTTGATCAGTCATTCTCAGTTCCTCAGCTAACAATCAATAGGTGCACTTCAGCAGACTATTGGAAGGCAGGAATACATGTTACGAGGGTTTACACTTAGGAAATTTGGTCCAACCAGTCCCTGCATTATTTGTGTTCCATTCAAGTCTCCTATCTTTCAGCTTCCAAACTTTTCATTGCAAACACTTCTCCCTCATTTACTTATCTAGCTTCCCCTGAAATTCACCTAATATTTCTTGCTTCAACTACTCCTTACAGCAGCAAGTTCTGTAATCTCAGCACTCTGTGTAGAGAAATTTCTCCTCACTTCTCCATAGATTCCTTGATGACTATCTTAGATTAATGACCTCCAGTTGTGGGAAACACCCTGTTAATCGTTTCCAGGTAAATAAACCCACATTATTCTGGTACTATTCTTGTTCATCTCCTCTGCACCCTGAACAGTGTCTCTGCATTTTTTCTACAATGGTCTCACTTGCTGACACCAAATATCATGCACATTACCGATGATATCTCTTACAGACACACATATTTGCAATTACCAATTAATGACAATGTTTTAATGAAGTGTAACACAAAGGAGAATTTAAATTTCAAAAATCGATTTAATATTGCACACTTGTGTGGGTGCACATGCAGCTCAAAATGCTCTGTGGTGTTTTTGTTTAAACATTGAGTGTATTTTAAATAATCTTCACATTGTCATATTATTTTACAGTGGTCACATAAATTAATTGTAAAACAAGTAAAAACTTTGCTTTTAATATGCAATAACCATCTCAAGAGCTTGTGCATGAGGCAGTTTGTTGGCATGTGTCATATGGTGACTAGAAATGTATGCAAGCGCTCGAAAAGTGGCCAAACCAAAATGTTATACAGATGTAGCACTTTTCAATTTTCTCTCTCCAGAAGTAAACCCCAGAACTTGGCATTTTCCTTATTGCCTTGCTAATCTGAACAGTCACACTCAGAAATCCTCGACCCTACCTAGACTCTCACCTTCGAAATAAGAACTGGCCTCCCTACTTTTCCCACCAAAAATGTAGATGTGTACACAGGGCTCAAGCACAATCAATCCGCCCCTCTCCTAACATTCAAATCCTTCTTGCTTTGCATGAAGAGCTCAGCTAAATCCACACAAACTTCAGTTTTCAATCTGCACCAAGAAGCAGCAGCATATCTCTGGGATAGAGGGAGGATAAATCTGAGCTGGAGGTGGGAGCTACCAAAAGAAAACATGCAAGCCTGACATAACGATAGGGGCCATGTTACGATCTTTGAGTTACAATCCTAGTTGTTGATTTAAAATACAAAAATTGCTTCTCACTAAATACTCCTCAGTTCCATAAAGCGAGACAAACTGTTCGTCATCCTCCAATTCTCTGGCTGCTCCGAAGTCAGTGAGCTTGTAAACCGACTGTCCATCCTCCCCGATTACACGCATGATATTTCCGGGCTTGATGTCCCTGTGGACTATCCCATTCTCTCGCAAGTGGTTCATGCCTGCCACTGTTGGGAGAAACACAGAGACTCGAGTCAAATTCAGAGGCAGTGTGAAAGAAAATGGAGGCCGCTATTAATCCCTAACCATAGACATTCACACTGAAGAGGCTTGTTCCACCTGTCAGGAGTTTAGCTTTTTAAACAGAACAATTTCCTTCCTCTGTCAACAGTTTCACAACAGCTCCTAGTACCTTTGGGTTGAATGCCAATAGACAGAACCACTGGAATCGCACGTAGCATTAGGTGCGGACAGTGTCATGTTCACTCATAGAATCCCTACAGTGTGGAAACAAGCCAGTCAGCCCAACAAGTCCACACCGAACTTCCAAACAGTAACCCACCCAGCCCTATTCCCCAACCCAATTGCTCTACATTTACCCTGACTCAGTTGCATTTACTCTGAGTGAATGTATGCAAACTAGCTTCTGTTTTATTCTTTTATGAGATATAGCCACCGTTGACATTTATCGCCCATCCTTGACTGTGCTTGAACTGAGAGTCTTGCTCAAGCCATCTCTGCAGGCAGCTGAATTACCCACATCATTGTGGGTCTGGAGTCATATGTAGGCCAGACAGGGTAAGGATGGAAGATGTCCTTTCCTGAAGGACTTTTGAGAACCAGAGGGATCTTTCTTTACAGCAATGATAGTTTAATGAGATTCGTTTCCAATTCAATATTTTATGAGTTAAGTTAAAATTCTACCTGCTGTGATGGGATTTGAACTCATGCCCCAGAGCAATGCCTCAGCTTTTGGATAACTAATCCCGTGTCATTAACATCAAACAAACCCAGATGGATAGAAGAGTGGTTGCAGCATCCAGTCTAAGTGAGGGAGTCAGTGATCTGGGGAATGATGGACTGGATCAAAAAAAAGAGGGAAAGTCTTGAAAATAAATTAAAGTAGCCAAACGCCTGAAGGAGGAAGAAAATAAATTCACTGTTTCCTTTCATCTAATGGAAAACAACAACAAAATTCTGTCTTTTTTAATATTATCAGACTTTGATAATAAAATAGGAAAAAGTGGGGACTGCAAATGCTGGAGATTTGTCGAAAAGTATGGTGCTGAATAAGCACAGCCGGTCAGGCAGCATCGACGTTTCGAGCTTAAGCTCTTCACCAGGAATGAGGGGGTGGCCCAAGGGGCTGAGGGAAAAAAAGTAGCTGGGAATGCGATAGGCAAATGAAGGTGGAGGGTGATGGTGATAGGTTGAAAAGGGGGGTGGAGCAGATAGGAGGGAAGGAAGATGGACAGGTAGGACAGTTCAAGAGGGCGGTGCCAAATTGGAAGGCTGGATCTGGGATAAGGTGGGGGGAGGAAAAATAAAGAAACTGGTGAAATCTACTTTGATCCCATTTGTTGTATAGTGTTTGGATAATAAAATAGTTGCAAGTTTTGAGAAGATTTGAAGCTCAGGTTGAGGTTCTGGATGTAGGTTTGCTTGCAGAGCTGGAAAGTTTGTTTTCAGACGTTTCGTCACTATACTAGGCAACATCATCAGTGAGCCTCCGGTGAAGCACTGGTAGTATGGCCCACTTTTACTTATGTGTTTAGGTTTCCTTGGGTTGGTGACACCATTTCCTGTATTTTTCTCAGGGATGGTAAATGGGATCCAAGTTGATGTGTTTGTTGAGAGTGTTCTGGTTGGAATGCCATGCTACACTACATTGGACCACAGGCAGAAAACTAGCCAGCAGCATATATGAACACCAACTAGCCACAAAACGACATGAACTAGTATCCTTACATACAGATGAGGAAGGACACTGCTTCAACTGGGACAACACAACCATCTTAGAACAAGCCAAACAGAGGCCTGCACGAGAATTCCTAGAAGCATGGCATTCCAACTGGAATTTTATCAACTAACACATTGGCTTGGATCCTATTTACCCACCCCCTGAGAAAAAGAACAGGAAATGACATCACCACAAGAAATTATGTCAGCAACCTAAGGAAAACTAAACACATGAATAAAAAGCAGGCCATATCACCAGTGCTTCACCTGAGGTTCACTGATGATGTTACCTAGTATGGTGACGAAACATCTGAAAACATACTGTCCAGCTCAACGAGCAAACTTACATACAAAGTAAAATAGTTTGCTAGGAGAAAGTGAGGACTGCAGATGCTGGAGATCAGCCATGAGTATGGTGTTGGAAAAGCACAGCAAGTCAGGCAGCATCCAAGAAGCAGGAAAATCAACATTTCGGGCATAAGCCTTTCATCAGCCCTTGGGCTGCCCCCTCATTCCTGATGAAGGGCTCATGCCCGAAACATCGATTCTCTTGCTTCTCGGATGCTGCCTGACCGGCTGTACGTTTCTAGTACCAGGGTCTCAACTAAAATAGGAGAAAGTGAGGACTGCAGATGCTGGAGATCAGAGCTGAAAATGTGTTGCTGGAAAAGCGCAGCAGGTCAGGCAGCATCCAAGGAGGAGAATCGACGTTTCAGGCATGAGCCCTTCTTCAGGAATGAGGAAAGTGTGTCCAGCAGGCTAAGATAAAAGGTAGGGAGGAGGGACTTGGGGGAAGGGCATTGGAAATGCGATAGGTGGAAGGTGGTCAAGGTGAGGGTGATAGGCTGGAGTGGGGGTGAGGGCAGAGAGGTCAGGAAGAAGATTGCAGGTTAGGAAGGTGGTGCTGAGTTCAAGGGATTTGACTGAGACAAGGTGGGGGGGGGGGAAATGAGGAAACTGGAGAAATCTAACACCTACCCCCTTACTTCCCTCCAAGGCCCCAAGGGATCTTTCCATATCCATCACAAATTCACCTGCACCTACACACACATCATTTGCTGCATCCGCTGCACCCGATGTGGCCTACTCTATATTGGGGAGACAGGCCGCCTACTTGCAGAATGTTTCAGAGAACACCTCTGGGACCAACCAACCCAACCACCCCGTGGCTCAACACTTCAACTCCCCCTCCCACTCCACCAAGGACATGCAGGTCCTTGGACTCCTCCATTGCCAGACCATAGCAACACGATGGCTAGAGGAAGAGCGCCTCATCTTCTGCCTAGGAACTCTCCAACCACAAGGGATGAACTCCGATTTCTCCAGTTTCCTCATTTCCCCTCCCCCCCACCTTGTCTCAGTCCCAACCCTTGAACTCAGCACTACCTTCCTAACCTGCAATCTTCTTCCTGACCTCTCCGCCCCCATCCCCCCTCTGGCCTATCACCCTCACCTTAACCTCCTTCCACCTATCGCATTTCCAATGCCCGTCCCCCAAGTCCCTCCTCCCTACCTCTTATCTTAGCCTGCTTGGCACACTCTCCTCATTTCTGAAGAAGGGCTCATGCCCGAAACGTCGATTCTCCTGCTCCTTGGATGCTGCCTGACCTGCTGCGCTTTTCCAGCAACACATTTTCAGCTCTCAACTAAAATAGTTTGCTGATAACCAGAGACATTCAACAAATGGATTTTCGGAAAAGAATACTTTATCACCCACCTACCTCACAATGAAATGTTTTAAACCTTTCCTGTACACGGGAAATAGCATCCTCACTTTAGCTTTCATTAAGGCCATGAACCGCATACTTGGCAGGTAGTGAAATTATTAGGGACTCACCCACATCTCGCAATACAATCAGGAACTCGGATTCGGGTAGGCCAAATGCATTGCCTGCCTCCTCCAGCACAGTGTACAGGCTTCCACATGAACAAAACTCCATGACGAGTACTTTATTTCTGCTGGAGACCTGAAGTACAACAGAATAAAGTTTTAGAGGCAACAAAGTTGGCACAACTGCTGCTCAAAAAGTCTTAAGAGGGTAGAATCACCCAATCACATTAGCGAACGGAATCCTGGGAACCTTGCCACACGAGAGATCTTCGCCAATCAACTCCAAGCTGCGACTGACCAAATGGAGCATGCTGCAAGGGAATCTGAGCAAAACACACGTCTGGACATCAGGGAACAGGGTGAAAAGGGTGAATGAGTAGTAACAAAGACCTCCAAAATACACACAGTTGTGGAAAACACTGAAGCAATATAAATTGTTGGAGCAAAGGTGGAATAAAAATAAAACAAATGGTTTACAAAGGGAGCTGTAGGGTGCCAAACCAGAGGGTGGCACAGCTGTGGGGTGGGGTTCAACAGTTACCAAGAGGGTGAAACATACAGAAGCTAAAGGAATGCCACTAGTATAAATTAAACCAGAGTGACAAAGTGACAACTGGCAACCATCAAGTACCACTTCCAGGTGAAGAGATGGACCAACAAAAGGAAAGCAGGCTGCAGAGAAAAGAAATTAAAAGAGAGTTGAGGATTATTAGATCAGCCATGATCTCACTGAATGGTGGAACAAATTCGTTGGGATGGACAGACAATTTCAGTTCTGAAGTATTATGGTCCATTGAGAGAGAAGAAATCCCTCATCAGTAAGCAATGCTTTAATCTGACATGATGCTCTCTGGTCCTTGACTCACCCAGAAGGGGAAATGAGCTGTTCACATCGAGCCTATCATGCTCCTCTAAAACCCTTACATTTCAATACGGTCTCCTCTCATTCCCCTAAATTCCAGGAGCACAAACCTAATCAATTCAATCTCCTCTCACCTGAAAATCCCTATCTGCCTAGAATCAACCCGTGTCAACCTTTTCTGGACGTGTTGGCAAGAAGGAGAGGTCAGTCTCATTCAGACAGCCACTTCAACACAACGTATAGATGCTTCAGGGTAAAGCAGAGCTGCTATTATATTTTCATGCATCACAAAGCTTTTTACATGTTATCACCGCTGCAATGCGAGAGAGACAGCAGCCAGTTTGCATACAGCAAACTCCCACAAGATAAATAGCAAGATAATCCTTTTATGGCCAGGACATCAGGGAGAGCTGCCCTACTCTTTTGTAATAGTGCCATGGAATTGGAGGGAACCTTGGTATAACGTCTCATCGAACGGAGGGCCCATGCAACTCTTCCTTATTGGTGTTTTCGCAGCTGTTTTTTTAATTCATTCATGGGATGTCACTGGCATTCATTGCTCAGCCCTAATTACCCAGAGGGCAGTTAGGAATCTGGGAATCACGTGCCAGCCAGACTGGGTGAGGATGGCAGATCTCCTTCATGAGAGGAAGGAAAGGATATTAGTAAACCAGGCTGGTTTTTAATGACAATCGACAGTGATTACACGGTCACCACTGAGATAAGCCTACACCACTGCCTCCCCTCCATCTCAATATTGATAAGTAACACAATTGCATGAAAATTTGGAAGACCAAATTCTGGAGTTAGGAAGAGGGATCCAGGACGGGTTAGACAAGAATTACAGGAACTTTCGAATGAGGTGCTGGAGCAGGTCACACAACCCAGTCAGGTCTGCTCTGCCATTCAACAGGATCACGGCTCTTCTGATTACTTCACGTCTCTGCCTCTGTCCCAATAACCTTTCACCCACTTCCACTGCCTCAAAAATACTCAGAAGACTGCCTTTAGAGGAAGAGCATTTCAAAGACACACAACCTTTAGTCAAAGATTTCACTTTCTTTTTTAAATGGCCTTTTATTTTCCTTTCCACATCCACCAGGTCAACCACCATCAGGATCTTATACAACTCAATGCATATGTCAACGATAGTATCCTGTGCAGGAGTCAGCCACATCTTACTCCATAAATTGGACAGATAACTGCACCTGGTTCTCACGTGAACCCACTGAGCACTCACCTGTGGCCCCACATTGCTGTTTGCATACAGCAGCGGTCACACCATCACATCTGCACTGGTTCATGTGCCAAACCAGACAACGGTTAGTACGCTGACTGGCATCTACATGCGAGGGAGAGCTTATGGCTCCATACACTATTTTGCAAATGCACAAAAATAAAGCTGCATTGACAGCAAGGAAGAAAAAAGGGGCCACAAGAGCATCTTAATCATACTTGTACATAGAACATGCACGAATAGTTACAGCACAGTGCGACTCAAATATTCTTCATTCACCACAGGCTGACTAATAGTGTGACAGTTTACTAATTGGTGTGACAGCCTTTTCATATAGACAAACCTTGCACCGATGTGCAAGTCTGCTGAGATCAGCACTGAAGGGCATTAAGGCAAGGATTTTTTAGTATTTCGCACAGAGTTTGGCTGGGGAGGGACTGGGACAGCTTTTTCATGGAACCAGCTAATTGTGCCCGTACTCTCTCTTTCAAAAAGCTTTTCGGTTAACCCCGCCCCTTGTTCTTGCTGCTGCAAACATTGCTTTTTAAAATCCCCTTTTGAAACTTATTAAAGCCTGCTTCCATTTCCTTTCCAGGAAGTACTCTGCAAGGCAATGCAAAAGCAGAATTATCCTGCTCTCTCCTTTGGTTATTTTGTTGAGTACAGAGGACCTCGATTGTCCAAAGGATACAGGTGGGGAGTTTGGTTAATCGAATGCTGAATAACATAGTTAGCC
Source organism: Hemiscyllium ocellatum (assembly GCF_020745735.1). Taxonomy (NCBI): domain Eukaryota; kingdom Metazoa; phylum Chordata; class Chondrichthyes; order Orectolobiformes; family Hemiscylliidae; genus Hemiscyllium; species Hemiscyllium ocellatum. The sequence goes on along the minus strand of NC_083419.1, from coordinate 12,713,418 downwards.
AAGCATCAGGACCTTGCGATCTTGTTCAGATAATCCAAAATTCAGTTAATCAAGGTTCCTCAGTGAGCCCCCAGTTTAAATGATTCTCTTGTTAGTGGAAATAGCCTCTTTTTCACTTTATGACCTGTTTTTTTAATGTCCTTGCTCTGCTCTTAAGATCAGTTCAAGATTCGCTGGTGTTTTCTGGGGAGTGTGAGGTATGTGCTGGCTAAGTCCAGAGTTGAGAGTGTGCTGCTGGAAAAGCACAGCAGATCAGGCAGCATCCAAAGAGGAGAATCGACGTTCAGGCAAAAGCCCTTCATCAGGAATAAGCCTCATTCCTGCTGAAGAGCTCATGCCAGAAACGTCAGATGCAGCCTGACCCGCTGTGCTTTTCCAGCACCACACTCTCGACTCTGATCTCCAGCGTCTGCAGTCCTCACTTTCTCCTGGCCTAAGTCCAGCACTGGCATCATAAACAGATATAAGGAAGTTACAAACTAACAGTTTAGCTGACTGATTAACCACTCTATTGTCAGAAATCGAGAAGGTGTTTTGGGGTGGGATCACTTTAAAGTTACTGAGTTGCTGAGAATAATTGTTTGATAGTGCAGTTAAGTATCACTTTCATTTCAGTCCAGTTAATATCACTTCCTTTTCAGTCAGTTTTGGATTCCTGTCAACGTATCCATTGCAACACGCACACAAAGTAAACATTAAGTTGTGATGTGGACTCAGAGATACACGTTGGAAACAGGCAAGAGTTGTAAGATGTTATTTTTACTTCAAAGTACTTAAATTTAAAATACTCCCTAAAGCCAGTTAGGGAAGAATGATCACAGACGTAACTGGAAAATAAGTGTAATGACTCAGGAAGCCTGATCAGAAAGGAGCATCATTTATTGCTGAACACCAAAACAGATCCACTATTCATAGCATATATAGGCTAGTCACAACCCAGCACTGCAGTTCTGCAGATCAATCTCTGGGTCTGCTTCATTTTGCTTTCCAAACAACCTATTCAGAGATGCCATTACACAGCTTAGAACAAAGTAAATTACAGCACAGGAACACGCTCTTCAGCCCTCCAAGCCTGCTCCGATCCAGATCTTCGATCTAAACCTGTCGCCTATTTTCTGAAGAACAAAGAAAATTAGAGGCACGTGGGACATGGACCCAGGCCTCCTGGTACCAAGACAGGGATGCTATCACTGCACCACAAGTGCCTCTGGGTCAACTTTCACGCAAGCTTCAAACTGAGCTTTTCTATTGAAGGTGATGAAGAGTTTTGGAGTCCATGTCAAAACCAATCAGACAGGCAAGGAATGAAATGTTGTGATTTCCATACCTCCTCTTCTACTGCAAAGAGTTTCACAATATTTTTATGGTTCAATTTCCGGAGGACCTCAAACTCCCGCATCTGTACTTCAATCGGACGCAGAAAGCTGATGTTGTTGAATACTTTGACAGCATACAGGTCACCGGTTTTCTGTGAGAAATTACATAACACTCTCAATTACTTGCTGCAAATTCTTGCTAAGACAGCTCAAGAATATTTTTTTATTTAAGGTGCAGTAGTCACTAACGTAGACAAACATGACAGTCATGACATAGGATGAGACAAAATATACAGCTCAGAAACAGGCCTTTTGGCCCAACCAGTAAATGGTGTTTATGCTCTACTCCAGTCTTCTCTCATCTCTCCTCAACGAATGTATGCAACTAGCACAAACATCACAAATAGGTGCAGGAATCAGCCATTTGGCCCTTCCAACGTGCTATCACATTCTATATGATGATGGCTGATCATACAATCTCAATATCCCATTTCCACTTTCCCCCCATACCCCTTGAACCCTTTAGCCACAAGGACCACATCCAGCTCCCTCTCGAATGTATCTAATGAATTGGCCCCAACAGTTTCCTGTGGGAGAGAATTCCACAGGTTCACAACTCTGAGTGAAAGAACTCTTCCTCATCTCAGTCCGAATGGCTTATCTCTTTTTCTTAGACTGTGACCCCTAGTTCTGGACTTCCCCAACATCAGGAACATTCTTCCCGAATCTCGCCTGTCCAGTCACATTAGGATTTCATATGTTCCTATGAGATTCCCTCTTGCTCTTCTAAATTCCAGCAAGCACAAGCCTACTTGATCTAGTCTTTCTTCATATGCCAGTCTTGCCATCCCCAGAATCAGGGTGGTGAACCTTCACTGGCCTACCTCAATAGTGGAATGTTCCTCTTCAGACTAGGAGACCAAAAATGTACATAATACACGGGTGTGGCCCCATCAAGGCCCTGTATAAACAGCAAGGTGTGGACAAGCGATGAGCATTGTAGTTGAGGAATACACCTTCAGCTCATTTAAAAGAAACCTGAAACTGAACCTGAAGCATTGTAATCTGCAAGCCTATGGATTAGAATGGACAATTAGCATATTCACGAGTGCAGACATGATGGGCCGAATGGCCTATTTCTGTTCTGTAACGTTTCTGTTGACTTGCAGCATTAGTAGTCAGTACACAATTTCCCTGAATATTGCCAAGGGATTTTTGGTCATCAGTCTGAGGATAAACCTTTTTGTGCACCAAGTTGTTGGGATCTGAAATGCTTTACCTCAGACTTGTCATGAATATATGTCCAGCTGAGGTGTTCATAAAGGGAACTGGATCAAGGGCCAAAGGTCTTACTGCGCGGTAACCAGCTAAAGACCCAAAAATACTGTTCATTTAAAGACTGAAACAAGCAGCCTTTGTGAATGAAGCAAGGTAATCCTAAATTAATGAGGGTCTGGAATACTTCTCCATTTACCAGTAGTGTCATGATGATAGTACATGCCATGTGTTTTCCAGTCAAACAGGATGTTTCTGTGGGGATAGGAAGTCCTTGAATAATGAGGCAACTTGAAAATACTTCAATGGTGGGAAAAAAGTTTGTTCCTCATGAAAAACATAGTATAGTCAACGTTCGAGGCTGATCTTCAGAAACCACTGCGCTGTCTCTACATAATCTCTACTCAGGAGAAAGTAAGGACTGCCGATGCTGGAGATCAGAGTTGAAAAGTGTGGTGCTGGAAAAGCACAGCCGGTCAGGCAGTATCTGAGGAGGAGCAGAAGAGTCGACGTTTCGAGCATAAGCTCTTCATCAGGAAGAGCTCCAACCTGATGAAGAGCTTATGTACGAAACGTCGACTCTCCTATTCCTCAGACGCTGCCTGACTGGCTGTGCTTTTCCAGCACCACACAGTAATCTATACTCAATCGCACAAAGCCCCAATTTCCTGTGTCCCCCTGCCAATCACCACCACCATTTTGAGTGCATTTTATCAACTAGATGCCAGTGCAAATAGGCATTACTGTGGCCTAGGTCTAGGTCACAGTAATCCAACAATTACTAGTTGCTGTTGGATTTATACAAATAGGCATATACTGCAGCTTCTGAGGATGCTGGCAGTTGACCCTTCTGAGCACAGGAAAATGAAGGGTCAACTGATGCGACAAGCTTGCTCCAAACTCTTTATACCCTTGAGCATCGTTATATCAACCTTGCTAACACCGTAGTTCCCCATTGTTACCTCTTGGGAGAGGCGAAAGAAACTGGAGTCCATCAGGAAAAGATTACATCTGGACAACTCGGCCCTGATTCTCTCTCAGTGTCAAAATCAGTCCAGAGGATTCCATTAAATTCTGTTTGCACTAACTAGAAATTCTGCATAATGTAACCTCATAAGAAAACAAAATCCAACCTCTGAGAAAAAGAACTGTGACCAGCCCATTTAAACTAAAATACAGATTGAGGTTAATCTGAAAAACAGCCAGCATTCTAAAACAAAGGTTTCCAAGTTAATCTAGAGGTATTAATGAAGTGCTGAACCTACAACCTGCCCCTGTGTAATTCTCAAATGAACATAGAAAGCTCAGTAGGCCAGGCAACTTCTGTGGAGGGAGAATGTGGAAACATTGGGAAGTTTCTTTAATAGGGAACCTGCACAACCCACCTTATGCCGTCCACGATAGACATTAGCAGTGGCTCCTTGCCCAAGGATGTCAGAGATGAGCCACAGGTAGTTCGATGTGCTTTGCATGACTGCAGCGTCTGAAAACTCTTGGGCTTGGAAACCTGGAGAGAAAGCACAGGAGTGAATCGAAGCTCAGATTCAGAAGCAGCCACTTCTCGACTACTTCAGCAGGCTTGGCTCTGGGGTGCCCCTGATAGCAGCTCAGTAATCAGGTTGACTTGAGAATGCAGTCCCTTGATGGAGGAGTTAGAAAGGTACGCTTGATTATCATTCCAAATTTTAAAATCATATCCTTGAACAATGCAACACCGTTGTTTCAGGGTGAGTAGGCTCAGCTGACTGTGCACATTCTTAGGAACAGGAAAAGGTCATTCGATACCCTGAGCATGTTATACTAACTCCTACCCAAAACACAACCATCAAACACCATGCAAAGGACTCTAAACTCACCAAACTAACCAATTTGAATCACTAGAAATTCCCTGTTTAACAGAATTCACAGTTGATCAGTAGTCCAAAGAACTATTGAAGGGAGGATGAGCATAATCATTTCATCAATAACAAAATTAGATCACATCAGCTTTGCCAGATCCAACCAAATGCAGCAGTGTTCAGAATGACTCTGACAACTGACCAGTGCAATGAAGGTGATGAGAATCTGAAACTTCCCACTGAAAGAGAGCAGGACATTTCCACAGCTATCTACTCCCTGAGCCAGACAATGCACTGCTGATGACTGACTGGGTAACTATCAGAACCTGGGGGCAGTAGATGTCTGACATTGGGAGATGGGGGTATTTCCTACTCATTTTGAGTTAATCCTTTAAGGGGAGATAATCGTGGACTGGTATTGGCACTGAACTAATAACCCAGAGATGCAGGTAATGTTCTGGGGACCAGATCTGAATCAATTTTTTTCATTCAAACTCTCCCAATCTGGAATTAAAAATCTAAGTACAACCATTGCTGATTGTTGTAAAAGCTCATCTGATTCAACCTCAAGGAAGGGAAATTTGCCAGTCTTACTATGTATGGCCTATACCTGACTTCAGACTCTCAGCAATATGGTTGACTCTTAACTCCCTTTTAAAATGGCCTAGCAAATGGCAGCATGGTGGCACAGCGGTTAGCACTGCTGCCTCACAGCGCCTGTAGACCCGGGTTCAATTCCCGACTCAGGCGACTGACTGTGTGGAGTTTGCACGTTCTCCCCGTGTCTGCGTGGGTTTCCTCCGGGTGCTCCGGTTTCCTCCCACAGTCACAAAGATGTGCAGGTCAGGTGAATTGGCCATGCTAAAATTGCCCGTAGTGTTAGGTAAGGGGTAAATGTAGGGGTATGGGTGGGTTGTGCTTCGGCGGGTCGGTGTGGACTTGTTGGGCCGAAGGGCCTGTTTCCACATTAAGTCTAATCTAATCAAACCACTCAGTTGTATCAAACTACTGCAATGCTTCAAAAACGGAATTAAATTAGACAGAGTACCTGGACTGACCTAGGCACTGAAAAAGACAACAAACACAACCCTGTGATCTGGCAAAGTTCTCCTTATCAACACAATTAATGTAGTACTGAACACAGAACATAGAATATTACAGCTCAATACAGGCCCTTCGGCCCTCGATGTTGCGCTGACCTGTGGAGCCAATCTGAAGCCTATCTATCCTACACTATTCCATTCTCATCCATATGTCTATCCAATGACCACTTAAGCATTGTTAAAGTTGGCGAGTCAACCGCTGTTGCAGGCAGTGCATTCCATGTCCATACTCCTCTCTGAGCAAAGAAATTACTTCTAACATCTGTCCTATATCTATCATCTTGAGGAGGTGGTCTTCTCAAGAAGACTTGAGGAGAACAAAATAGCAGGAAGCTCACCACCACTCAGTGCTAACAAATGACACAGACTTAGCTAGCTCAACTCTAAAAGTGCTCCCATAAATTGCTTTGTGATCAAAGTTTGACTCTATCAGCCTGCAGCTGATCCTAGATAAGCAGACATTCGAGCCAAACTGAGGCAGTGTCATTAGTTGGATTTGGAAAGTGAAGGACATTTCTTTGTGTTCTACAAATCAAAGTTTCAAAAGGTGCAGCTCAATTTTCTCAATGAATCCATTCTTTAGTTCACATATTTTGTGGCTTTCTTATAAAATATCTTTGGGATGGCAGAAATGGCTTAAAAGATGTGTTTGAGCAAACTGGTCATCTCTCTAGAGTTGAGCTCATGGAAGTTTTCAGGCGTTGACAGGGTGGATGTGGGTAGGCTGATTCCCCTGGCCGCTGGGTCTAGAAAAAGGGAATATGTTCTCAGTGTCAGGGTCAGGCCATTTCACTCAGGAATTCTCTGCCCATGCAGGTCTCTGGGGGCTGAGTCATTCAGCATGTTCAAGATGGAGACTGAGAGATTTCTGGATACGAATGACATCAAGGGACATATGGATAGTGGGGAAAAAGTATCAAAGTGGCCGAAAATTAACCATGAGCTGTTTGAAAGGCAGAACAGGCTCAAAGGGCTGAATGGCCTCATTGTGATTTGTCTCCTTCCCAAAAATCTTGGAAATTATTTCTCAGCAACGGCGACAGCTTTCAACTCAGGTTTTCAGGGCTTTTTCTACATGGTCAAATAACTTGCATTTACCTAGCACCATGAACACTGCAAAAATGTTTCAGTGCTCTTAAACAGGGCATGCAATTAATTATCCCAAAAAACTGATGAAAGCAATATTACTTTGAAGAAGATGAGAGAGCTTGATCACAGAAAACAATTGTGCAGCAAGAACAGTTAGCTCACTTGCACTCCTTGTTAGCCGCACTAACTAATAAAGGGAAGACACTAAATAATAAAGAGTTAACGCAGTAATTTAGTTGGCAGGAAAACACTAGCAATCAGAATATTCCTGCATTTAGGACACATTCAATCACTGTAACAGAAACCAGATTGTAAGCTAACAGACGCGAGATTTGGGAAGATGTTGCCAATTAATGAGCTTTATTACTGCTGAGACAGTAGACTGTCTTAATCCTGCACTCACCATGACAGACACCTGATTACCAAATGCATGCCTGTCCTGATAAGGACAAGATGTAAAAGCTTGGACAGTGCGCCTCTTCAGCACTCAAGCTCTCTGTAGCCTAGAGACATTTTGATAAGCTTTGTACATCAAAAGAAAATTGCCAATACTGTATGGGACAGCATCTCATTTCTCTAATCACATCCCTGACGCATCACATCAACTGACTGGGCATGAAGCTCAGGCACTTTTGTAAGACACAGATTTGTCAACAATATTACCCTGTGCACTGAATCAATGAAACTTTCGATGTGTTCACACCAAGGAACTGCCTGGCTCAATACAGACAAGCGCAGACTTCTGCTTTGGGGGAGTGGGAGGGTCAGACTGGGGGAGGGACAGGCTGTGGGGTGAGTAGGGATAGGCAGGGGGATCAGATGGTCATAAGGAGGTCAGACTGTGTGGGGAGGTAGGGAACCGGGACAGATTGTTGGGTGGTCAGACTGTGGGGGGAGGAGAGAGGGTCAGACTGTGGGGAAAGGATGGGGGTTTCAGATTGTGGAGAAGGGGTCAGACTTGATTGAAAGGGGAGCCGAGCAGGGAAGACAGTGGAGCACCAATGGCAGGTGTTTCTGGGCAATATTCAGGAAGCCCAGCAGAAATTCATATCGAGGAGGAAGGGAGGACCAGGCAACTATGGCTGACAAGGGAAGTCAGGGACAGCATAAAAACAAAGGAAAGGCATACAGGGATGTGAAAATTAGTTGAAAGCCAGAGGATTGGGAAGTGTTGGAACACCAGCAGAAAATAGCTAGAAAAACCTGTAAGGCAGGAAATGATAATATGTGAGACTAAACTAGCTAGTGATATAAAAGAACCTTGTAAGTGTCTTATTTTAGATATCAAAAGGTAAGAGAGATAGAGTGGACCCTGGACCTCTGGAAATTGAGGCTGGAAAAGGTGTACTCGCAGGGCTGCAGAGGACTGGAAAATAGCTGATGTAACACCTCCATTGAAGGAGGAACGGAGACAGAAGACAGGAAATTAAAGGCCGGAGAGATTTAATGCTGGTCGTTGGTAAGATTTTAGACTCTGTAATAGGGATGAGATTGTGGAGAACTTGGAAACACACAGTAAAATAAGGATGAGTCAGCACAGCTTCGTCGGGGAGGTCATGCCTGACAAATCTGTTAGAATTCTACAAGGAGGTAATGAGCAAGGAGAGCTGGTGGACATGATCTATTTGAATTTCCAGAAAGTCTCTGATAAGGTGCTGCACACGAGACTGCTAAATACGAAAACAGCCCATGGTGTTAGGGACAATATACTGGCATGGATAGAGGATTCAGAGCTGGAAATGCGCAGGTCAGGCAGCATCCAAGGAGCAGGATAATCGACGTTTCGGGCATGAGCCCTTCCTCATGGATAGAGGATTGGCTGATTGGCAGAAGGCAGAAAGAAAAGATAAAGGGGTCTTTTTCAGGATGGCAGACGGTGACTCGTGGGGTGCGCAGGGGTCTGTGTTGGGACCACAACTACTCACTTTATATATGAACGATCTGGATGAAGGGACTGATGGCGTTGTTGCTAAGTTTGCAGATGACACAAGACAGATGGAGGGACAGCTGCAAATGTGTTGCTGGTCAAAGCACAGCAGGCCAGGCAGCATCTCAGGAATAGAGAATTCGACGTTTCGAGCATAAGCCCTTCATCAGGAGGTAGTGTTCAGGAGGTGGGAAGGCTGCAGAAGGACTTGGACTGGTTAGGAAAGTGGACAAAGAAGTGGCAGATGGAATACAATGTGGGAAAGTGAGAGGTTATGCTCTTTAGTGGAAAACATAGAGGCATAGACGATTTTCTAAACGAGGAAAAGCTTTGGAAACCTGAAGCACAAAAAGACCTGGGAGTCCGGGTTCAGGATTCTCTTAAGGTTCAGTGGCAATTAGGAAGGTAAATGCAATGTCAGCATTCATGTTAAGAGGGCTACAATACAAGAGCAGGGATGCATTACTGCGACTGTATAGGGCTCTGGTGAGACTACAGCAGTTTTCAGTCCCATCTCTAAGGAAAGATATGCTGGTGTTGGAGGATGAGGTTTACAAGAATGATTCCAGGGATCATATGAGGAGCAGCTGAGGACTCTGGGTCTGTACGCGATGGGAGTTTAGAAAGAGGAGATCTCATCTAAACTTACAGAATACTGAGAAGCCCGGATAGAGTGGACATGGAAAAAATGTTTCCATTAGTAGAACAGACTAGGACTTGAGAACTGAAATGCTGAGGAATTTCTCTGGCCAGAGGGTGGTGAATCTGTGGAATTTGTTGCCACAAAAGGTAGTGGAGACCAAGTCATCGAGTGTCTTTAAGACAGAGATATGGTCTTGATTATTAACGTGGATCAAGGAAAAGGCTGGAGAATGGAATTGAGAAACCTGTTGGTTTACAAAGTAGACAAGCAGGAGGCTGGAAGAACACAGCAAGCCAGGCAGCAGCAGGGGGTGGTGAAGTCGTCATTTCGGGTTGAGATCCTTCATCAGGACTGGAGGTGAGTTATACCCAAAATATTGACTCCTCCACCTCCTGCTGCTGCCTGGCTTGCTGTGTTTGAACAGGCTCCTGTTTGAGAAATATATCGGCCATGATCAAATGGTGGAGCAGGTTTGATGGGCCTAACAGTCTAATTCTGCTACTGTATCCTTTGGTCTTTTTGAGGGAAGGTGGAGTTAGACTGAGGTGGGGGGTAAATCAGTCTGTGGGGGTGGGGTTAGTCAGACTGTTGGGGGTGGGGTGTCAGAAGGTGGGGAGTCAGACTGAGAGGGTGGGGTGTCAGTCTGTCGGGGTGGCGGTCAGAGTGAGGTGGGTCGGGAGTCAGGCTATGAGGGTGGGGGGTCAAAGTGTGGGGGATCAGGGATCAGACTGTGGGGTAGGATGTCAGACTGTAGGGGGTGGGGGTGGGGGTGGGGGTGGGAGGGTCAGACAGTGGGGGTATGTGGGGGGGGGGTCAGACTGTGTGGGAATTTGGAAGTGAACGGCCTTTCCCCACAGTATCCCCCCGGGGGCGGTGTCGCTTCATGAAGCCGGTACCTACCCTCCCCGGTCCCGGTCCCGGTCCATTTACCTGAAAGTGCCGAGTCCTGGCCGCTCCCGGGCTCCGCCGCTCCTCCCCTCCCCGCTGCTTCCGGCTGTGCAGCAGCGGCTGGTGTCCGAGCAGCTGCCGGGACCGAAGCTCAAAGGTTCCCACCCAAACTGTACCCAACCTGAGGGTGAACAGTGAGGGACAATGTCAAACTGCTGCCAGCCTGAAACAGAGAAGTGCTAAATCAGCATTGGCGGAGACAACAGTTCACAGAACATTACACAGAGCTCATGTGGTGTGTTGTTGGAGTAGGCCATTCTGCCCAGCTGGCTCATGCTGGCCCTGATGCTCCCTTATGTCAGCCCTCAATGTCCTACCCTGTGTCCCCTGGTTCCAGAGCCTCTAGTTGGCAAAACCATTCTATCTGTTTCAAGGGAGGTGATGACCCAGTGGTATTATTGTTTGGCTGTTAATCCAGGGACCCAGCTAACATTCTGGGTACCTGGGTTCAAATCCTACCACAGCAGATGGTCAAAATCGAATTTAATATATTTCTGGAATTATAGTCTAATGACGATTGTGAATTGATTGCCGGGGGAAAACCCCATCTGGTTCACTTAATGCCCTTTAAGGAAGGAAACTGCCATCCTTGTCTGGTCTATATGTGGCTCCATACCCACACCAATGTGGTTGACTCTTAATTGCCCTCTGGGATTGACAACAAATGGTGACCTAGCTACCAACGCCTTCATCAAATGAATGAAAAAAAGGCTGACTAGTCCTGTTAGCTCTTCACACATATTAATTGGATCCCCTCTCATCCCTCTAAATTCTAGTGAATATAGGCCCATTCAAACCAACCTCTCATAGAACAGCCTGGGAGAGACACTGGCTCCCACTCAGTAAAAGACTCATTTATTCATGTCTGTCAGCCAATTCTCAATGTAAGTGATTATATTACCCACATTCCATGTGTAAAGTCTGGTTGAAGATTTGTAGCTCGGGTGTCCGTTGTTGTGGTTCTGCTCGTCGAGCTGGAAGTTTTTGCTGCAAACGTTTCGTTCCCTGGCTAGGGAACATCATCAGTGCTGTTGGAGCCTCGTGTGAAGCGCTGCTTTGATGTTTCTTCCGGTATTTATAAACCACTATAAATACGGGAAGAAACATCAAAGCAGCGCTTCACAGGAGGCTCCAACAGCACTGATGATGTTCCCTAGCCAGGGAACGAAACGTTTGCAGCAAAAACTTCCAGCTCGGCGAGCAGAACCACAACAACATTCCAAGTGCTTTGACATTGTTCATTAACCCCTTAAGAGGAACTTTATCAAAAGCCTTCTGAAATTCCAAGTACACCACATCCATTCCTTCTCCCTTATCTATTCTAACAGTTACATCCTCAAGTGGATATTTAAAGTAAGATTTGCCTTTCATAAACCCATACTATCTTTGTTCAATCCCATTAATGCTTTCCAAATGTTCTGAAATCACGTTTTGGTGGACACTGGTGGACTTTGTTCCCTATTACTGATGTTAGGCTATCGTTACCATTTCTCCTCTCCCTTTCTTTATAAACAGTGGGGTCATTGTAGGAACTGCTCTCGGGTCAACAGAATCATGAAGGACAACTGCCAATATTCCTGGAAACATTTCCGTTCGGGACTGAAAATTAACAGGTTCTTATGATTTGACATCACCTGAGCCTTCATCAGCACTGTCCATGATTAAATAAGTTCCATTTAAAATGTTTATTCATGCATTGGAAATGCTTTGCTTTGTCATTTGGGCTCCTTTAATAAGTACACCAGGATTCCATTCAGTTTTACAGGAAGAAAATACATGGGTTCAAGGTTCAAATTTTCTTGCCAGGTCAGACTTTTAAAAAAATAATTCACAGGATATAGGCATCGCTGGCTGAACAAGCATTTATTACCCATCCCTAATTGGCCTTTAGAAGATTGTGGTGAGCCAGCTTCTTGAAACATTGCTGTCCATGGAGCGCAGTTAATCAACAGGGCTGTTAGGAAGGGTGTTCCTGGAATTTGACCCAGCGACAGTGAATGAACAGCGATATACTTCCAAGTCTGGATGTGGCTTGGAGGGGAACTTGCAGGGGATGGTGTCCCATGTATCGGGCTGCCTATGTCCTTTGAGATGGTCATGGAGTCATAGAGTCACGAGCACGGAAACAGACCCTTTGGTTCAACTCATCCATGCCTACCAGATATCTAGCCACATTTGCTAGCACTTGGTCTATCCCTCTAAACCTTTCTTATTCATATACCCATCCAGATGCCTTTTAAATGTTGTTATTGGACCAGCCTCCATCAAATGTCCATATTACAGAGGAGGAAGTGCTGGGTGTCTTGACACGCATAAAAGTGGATAAATCCCCAGGACCTGATCAGGTGTACCCGAGAACTTTGTGGGAAGCTAGGCAAGTGATTGCTAGGCCTCTTGCTGAAATATTAATATCATTGATAGTCACAGGTGAGGTGCCGGAAGACTGGAGGTTGGCTAACATGGTGCCATTGTTTAAGAAGGGTGGTAAAGACAAGCCAGGGAACTCTCGGTCAGTGAGTCTGACGTCAGTGGAGAGCAAGTTGTTGGAGGGAATCCTGAGGGACAGGATGTACATGTATTTGGAAAGGCAAGGACTGATTAGGGATAGTCAACATGGCTTTGTGTGTGGGAAATCATGTCTCACAAACTTAATTGAATTTTTTGAAGAAGTAACAAAGAGGATTAAAGAGGGCAGAGCAGTAAGTGTGATCTATATGGACTTCATTAAGGCTTCAGTAAGGTTCCCCATGTGAGACTGGTTAGCAAGGTTAGGTCTCATGGAATACAGGCAGAATTAGTCATTTCGATACAAAACTTGCTCAAAGGCAGAAGACAGAGGGTGGTGGTGGACAGTTGTTTTTCAGACTGGAGGCCTGTAACCAGTGAAGTAGCACAAGGATTGGTGCTGGGTCCTCTACTTTTCGTCATTTATATAAATGATTTGGATGTGAGGATAAGAGGTATTGTTAGTAACTTTACAGATAACACCAAAATTGAAGGTTACCTCAGATTACGATGGGATCTTGACCAGATGGGCCAATGTGCTGAGAAGTGGCAGATGGAGTTTAATTCAGATAAATGCGAGGTGCTGCATTTTGGCAAAGTAAATCTTAGTAGGACTTATACACTTAATGGTAAGGTCCTAGAGAGTGTTGCTGAATAAAGAGACCTTGGAGTGCAGGTTCATAGCTCCTTGAAAGTGGAGTCGCAGGTAGATAGGATAGTGAAGAAGGCATTGGTCAGAGTATTGAGTACAGGAGTTGGGAGGTCATGTTGCGGATGTACAGGACATTGGTTAGCCCACTGTTGGAATATTGCATGCAATTCTGTCTCCTTCCTATCGGAAAGATGTTGTGAAACTTGAAAGGGTTCAGAAGAGATTTACAAAGATGTTGCCAGGGTTAGAGGATTTGAGCTGAACAGGCTGGGGCTGTTTTCCCTCGAGTGTCGGAGGCTGAGGGGTGACCTTATAGAGGTTTACAAAATCATGAGGGACATGGACAGGATTAATAGACAACGTCTTTTCCCTGGGATGGGGGAGTCCAGATCTACAGGGCATAGGTTTACGGTGAGAGGGGAAAGATATAAAAGAGACCTAAGGGGCAACATTTTCACGCAGAGGGTGGTACGTGTATGGAATGAGCTGCCAGAGGAAGTGGTGGAGGCTACTACAATTGCAACATTTAAAAGGCATTTGGATGGGTATATGAATAGGAAGGGTTTGGAGGGATATGGGCCGGGTGCTGGCAGGTGGTACTAGATTGGGTTGGGATATCTGGTCGGCATGGACGGGTGGACCGAGGGGTCCGTTTCCGTGTTGTACATCTCTATGACTTCCTCTGGCAGCTTGTTCATACATGCACCAAATTCTGTATTTTGTACGTCTGCCAATGAAGGAGATTGTTCCATATGCATTCTTTACAAACTTATCTAATTGTACTGCTATCATTAGGAACCTGCGCACTTGCACGCCACAATCTCTCACTTCATCTACTCCTCTCAGTATATTCCCATATTTTCTGTATTCCCTTTTTCCTGTTTGTCCTCCTTAAATGCATTAACTCGCATTTATCAGAATGGAACTCCATCTGCCACTTTCCTGCCACTCCACCAACACATTAGTATCACTTGGAGGTCGCCACTGATGATGTTACCTAGCCAGGTAATGAAACGTCTGGATATCAAACCTACAGCTCAGTGATCAAGCCTACACCCTACACCCCGCATTAATATCACTTTGGAACTGCAAGCTATCCTCTACAGTCTTCAGTACGTGGCTAATTTTTGTCTTAAATGCAAATTTCCCAATTGTGTCCCCCACATTCATGTCCAAATCATTAATGTATAAAACAAACAGCAGGTCCCAACACCCAATCCTACGGAATCCCACTTGAAACAGCTTTCCAGTCACAAGGGTAGCCATTTACTATTACCCTTTCTTTCCCGTTACTAAACCAACTTTGGACCCAATTTGACACATTACCTTGAATCCCAAAGGCTTCTACTTTTTGACCTTTTTTTATTCTTTCTCTGTGGGTGTTGCTGGTTCGGGCGGCATTATTGCCTGGCCCTACTGCCCCTGAGAACGTGGTAGTGAGCTGCCTTCTTGAACCGCTGCAGTCAACATGCTGTAGGTAGACCCACAATGCCCTTGGGGAGGAAATTCCAGGATTTTGCGCAGTGAAGGAACGGCAATATATTTCCAAGTCAAGATGGTGAGTGGCTTGCAGGGGGACTTGCAGGTGGTGGTGTTCCCATCATGTTTGCCATGTGGGACCTTGTCAAATGCCTTACTAAAATCCATGTGAACAACATCCAATGCACTACCCTCACCAATTGTCCTTGTCACTTCCTCAAACAATTCAGTCAAATTTGTATGGCATGGTCTATTGCTTACAAAGCCATATTGACTATCCCTGACTAGCCCATACCTTCATAAGTGAAGTTTATCCAATCTCTCAGGATTGATTCCAACAATTTGCCCATCAGGAAAGTAAGACTAACTGACCTGTAATTGTTTGGTATTTCCTTTGTACACGTTTTAAACAATAGGAGCGTGTTTACAATCCTCCAGTCCTCTGGCACCTGATCGATGTTGAGTGAAGATTAGAAAATCATCCACTGAAGCGCCTATTATGTCCTCCCGAACCATCTTCAGCATCCGAGGGAACAATCCCCCTGTCTACGACGACTTATCCGAGGATTTCTCAAGGATTCCAACTCCTCTAACACTTCCACTCTCGCTTTGGTTATTTTGGCCAATATTTCACACTGCTCCTGTTGGATTACTATATTTACATCATCCCTTTCTTTATGAAAACAGAAACAAAAAAAAATTCATTTAAATTTTTTCCCATACTTTTTGCATCTTCACTCAAGTTCTCTTCTTCATCTCCGATAGGTCCCACTGTTTCCTTAACTATCCTGTGACGTTACATTGATTAAACATCTTTGGGTTTTCCTTTATCTTGCTTGCAAATATTTTTTCATGCCTTTTCTTTCATTTCCTCATTTCTTTTTTAACTTGATCTCCGTACTTTCTATGCCCCTCTCGGCTACCTGCAGTGTTAAGTTATTTATTACTCTCATAAGTTTCCTTTTTCTGAATTTTCCTCTGTGTTTTTCTGGAAACCCACAGGGGCCTAGACTTGGTGGCACCACTCTTATTTTTGGAGGGAACCTGCCTTCTTATTACTCTAAGGATCTCGCTTTTTAGAGTCTTCCATTAGAATACCACGAACTTAGCCTTTATCAGTCCTGTCCACTTCACCTTAGCCAATCATTTGTTAGTAAATTTGTCTCCCCCAACCCCGTTAAAATCTTTTTACTCCTGATGTATCTGTATTGTTTTCTACAATAATACCAAATCTAACTGAACCATAGCCACTATTCCCAATATGTTAGGTTTGATTAATATCGAATAGAAATTTATTGTCACGTGTATTTTGACAAAACAATTTGGTTAAAGGTTTTATAAGTCGCCATACCGTGGCGCCTGTACTAATGATGTAAGTCGTAGATAAGAAGAAAAAATGAATTAAGGCAATCTTCATCTCAGGTCAACTTCAGTTTGGAGAAAGCTGATGGAAACAATAAATGCTGGAATTCCCAGAAGCCTCCAACAAAGAAGATCTCCACACCAGGCGACCTCCACACCCAGAGACATCAACACCGGGAGACCTCCACACCGGGAGACCTCAACACCCAGAGACATCAACACCGGGAGACCTCCACGGCAGGAGACCTCCACACCCAGAGACATCAACACCGGGAGACCTCCACACCCAGAGACATCAACACCAGGAGACCTCCACACTCAGAGACATCAACACCGGGAGACCTCCACGGCAGGAGACCTCCACACCCAGAGACATCAACACCAGGAGACCTCCACACCCGGAGACCTCCACACCCAGAGACATCAACACCAGGAGACCTCCACACCCGGAGACCTCCACACCCAGAGACATCAACACCGGGAGACCTCCACGGCAGGAGACCTCCACACCCAGAGACATCAACACCGGGAGACCTCCACAGCAGGAGACCTCCACACCAGGAGACCTCCACACCCAGAGACATCGACACCAGGAGACCTCCACACCCGGAGACCTCCACACTCAGAGACATCAACACTGGGAGACCTCCACGCCAGGAGACCTTCACGCCAGGAGACCTCCACATCAGGAGACCTCCACACCCAGAGACATCAACACCAGGAGACCCCCACACCAGGAGATTCTCACACACGGAGACCTCCACACCAGGAGACCTCCAAAACCAGGAGACCCCCAACCTGGAGACCTCCACACTCAGAGACATCAACACCGGGAGACCTCCATATCCAGCAGCCTCCACACTGGGAAACATCCACACTGGGAGACCACCACACCCAGAGACCTCCACACCCGGAGACCTCCACAATGGGAGACCTCCACAATGGGAGACCTCCACAATGGGAGACCTCCAAACCGGGAAACCTCCACACCAGGAGAATTCCACTTTCAGAGACTTCCACATTTCAGAGACTTCCACACTCCAGAGACTTCCACACCCAAAGACCTCCACACCCAGAGACCTCCACACCGGGAAACCTCCAGACTGGGACAAGACCTCCACACTGAGACGAGACCTCCATACCTGGCGACCTGCACTCCAGGATGAGATCTCCACACTGAGATGAGCCTCAGTGGTGGATAGGATCAGGGTAAACCCTAAGGCTTTCTATAGGTATTTCAGGAATAAAGGAATGACGAGAGTAAGATTAGGTCCAATCAAAGATAGTAGTGGAAAGTTGTGTGTGGAGTCAGAGGAGATAGGGGAAGCACTAATTGAATATGTTTCGACAGTATTCACTCTAGAAAACGACAATGTTGTCGAGAATACTGAGATACAGGCTACTAGACTAGGTGTGATTGAGGTTCACAAGGAAGAGGTGTTAGAAATCCTACAGAGTGTGAAAATAGATAAGTCCCCTGGGCCGGATGGGATTTATCCTAGGATCCTCTGGGAAGCCAGGGAGGAGATTGCTGAGCCTTTGGCATTGATCTTTAAATTGTCATTGTCTACAGGAATAGTGCCAGAAGACTGGAGGATAGTAAATGTGGTTCCCCTGTTCAAGAAGGGGAGAAGAGACAACCCTGGTAATTATAGACCAGTGAGCCTTACTTCAGTTGTTGGTAAAGTGTTTGAAAACATTATAAGAGATAGGATTTATAATCATCTAGAAAGAATAATTTGATTAGGAATAGTCAGCACCATTTTGTGAAGGGTAGGTCGTGCCTCACAAACCTTATTGAGTTCTTTGAGAAGGTGACCAAACAGGTAGATGAGAGTAAACCGGTTGATGTGGTGTATATGGATTTCAGCAAGGCGTTCAGTAAGGTTCCACACATTAGGCTGTTGTACAAAATGCGGAGGAATGGGACTGTGGGAGATATAGCAGTTTGGATCAGTAATTGGCTTGCTGAAAGAAGACAGAGGGTGGTGGTTGATGGGAAATATTCATCCTGGAGTCCAGTTACTAGTGGTGTACCGCAAGGGTCGGTGTTGGGTCCACTGCTGTTCATCATTTTTATAAACGACCTGGATGAGGGCGTAGAAGGGTGGGTAAGTAAATTTGCAGACGACACTAAGGTCGGTGGAGTTGTGGATAGTGACGAAGGATGTTGTAGGTTGCAGAGAGACATAAATAAGCTGCAGAGCTGGGCTGAGAGGTGGCAAATGGAGTTTAATGCGGACAAGTGAGAGGTGCTTCACTTTGGTCGGAGTAACCGGAATGCAAAGTACTGGGCTAATGGTAAGATTCTTGGTAGTGTAAATGAGCAGAGAGATCTCGGTGTCCAGGTGCACAGATCCTTGAAAGTTGCCACCCAGGTTGACAGGGTTGTTAGCTTTAGCTTTTTGTTGTCAGTGTTTTAGCTTTTATTAACAGAGGGATGAGTTCCGGAACCATGGGGTTATGCTGCAGCTGTACAAAACTCTGCTGTGGCCGCACATGGAGTATTGTGTACAGTTCTGGTCACCACATCATAAGAAGGATGTGGAAGCTTTGGAAATGGTGTAGAAGAGATTTACTAGGATGTTGCCTAGTATGGAGGGAAGGACTTATGAGGAAAGGCTGAGGGACTTGAGGCTGTTTTTGTTGGAGAGAAGAAGGTTGACAGGTGACTTAATGGAGACAAATAAGATAATCAGAGGGTTAGATAGGGTGGACAGGGAGAGCCTTTTTCCAAGTATGGTGACGGCAAACACGAGGGGGCATAGCTTTAAATTGAGGGGTGATAGATATAGGGCAGATGTCAGAGGTAGTTTCTTTACTCAGAGAGTAGTGAGGGTATGGAATGCTTTGCCTGCAACAGTAGTAGATTCGCCAACTTTAAGTACATTTAAGTCGGCATTGGACAAGTATATGGACGTACATGGAATAGTGTAGGTGGGATGGGCTTCAGATTGGTATGACATGTCAGTGTAACATCGAGGGCCGAAGGGCCTGTACTGCGCTTAATGTTCTATGTTCTATTTCCCAAAACTAAATACAGAATTTTCTCCTCTCATTGGGCTTGTCATGTATCATTCAAAACATTTTTTATCCTGGACTCAATGCATTAATTTTTCTCTCTCAATGCCCCTTAAATAGTTTGAAGCCCAGTTGAAAGTGGGATAGTTAAAGTCTACAAATATTGATCTCTTATTCCTACAGTCAGAACTTTGTCTACCTGTGTTTTTCTATCACCCTCTCACTATTTGGGGGTCTGTAGTAATAGTCTGTCATCCTAGTTGTGTGACTGCCCTTTTTTTTATTCCATCCTTAACCCATACAGCCTCGTTTGTTAACCCCATTTTGTATATCATCCCTTCTCACAACTGTATTTGATTATTTAACCAACACTGCTACTATCCCCTGCTCCTTCTTTTTTATCACCCACTCTATCCAAGGATATTGAGCTGCCAATTCTACTCCTCCAGGTTTCCATTACAACAATGACATCGTGCTGTCACGTGTCTGTCTGTGCCCATAGTTCATCTGTCTTGTTTGTAATATTCATTGCATTTAAGTATAAGGAGTTCAATCCTGCCAATTTCCTTTGCTGGATGCTTTTTAATCCTTGTTTCTTTTGTCATTCCAAGTCGCTGACTACATCACTACCTAATGTTCTATCTTTCTTTTCCTGATCTGAAACAGACCCATCTCAGCCTCCTCCTTTGTTCCCATCCCTCTGCCATCTTTGTCACACCTTTCCGTTGATTTGCACCTTATTCATTTATCCAACTTTCCTTACAAGCATCAATGTCAAAAGAGTGTGTTGCTGGAGAAGCACAGCTGGTCAGGCAGCATCCAAGGAGCAGGATAGTTGATGTTTCGGGCATGAGCCCTTCACCAGATTCCAGATGAAGAGCTCATGCTTGAAACATCAATTGTCCTGCTGCTCGGATGTTGCCTGAGCGGCTGTGCTTTCCCAGCACCACACTTTTTGATCTCCAGCATCTGCAGTCCTCACTTTCTCCTTAAAAAGCATCTATGTGCAGCTGAACTGCTCTATGCAATAGTGAGTTCTACACACAACCATTCTCTGGCTAATAGGATCAGTGACTGTCCCTGACTGGCCAGAAAGTGCAGGAGAAAGTGAGGACTGCAGATGCTGGAGATCAGAGTTGACAGTGTGGTGCTGGAAAAGCGCAGCAGGTCAGGTAGCATCCGAGGAGCAGGAGAATCGGCATTTCGGGCAGAAGCCCTTTATCAGTGTGCTGGAATCAGCATCCATCAGCCAATGGCTAATCGAAGTATGTGAAATATTTTAAACTCAAGTGTCAGTGGCAATGGACATGCAAGTTAGACTTTGATTAACCCGAATCCAATTGCTTTATTTTTCTCCTGTGTGATTGCATTGTCTGAACATGTCTTAGTTTATTAAGAACTGACACTGCACGTGTGCATGTCTGGGGTTTCTGGCCATGTGCTTGCAGCATGATAATAGAGTAGCTTTTATTTGTCATTTCTATCGTGTACAACTGATACAGCAAAAACAAGACAGTGTTTCTCCAGGACCGAGGGTGCTACATAGACAGCACAAACTATACAACCAGGTTATAGTCCAACAGGTTTAATTGGAAACACACTAGCTTTTAGTGACACTCCTTCATCAGGTGATAGTGGAGGGCCCAATCCTAACACCGAATTTATAGCAAAAATTTACAGTGTGATTGATGTAATTGAAATTATACAGTGAAAATTTGATTGTCTGTTAAGCCTTTCATCTGTTAGAATACAGTGATAGTTTCACTTCTTTCATGTGTATATCACAAAACCTCTTTTTAAAAAGTTGCATTCTCAGATTAGCTGTTAACAATAGTGATAGCTAGACAATATGTTGAAGGTTTTGGCCCCCTGTGTTCTCTGTCTATGCCATGATGTTTCGATTGATTCTAATCTAAAACGTGAGATAACGGAGTTTTACATGAATTCCTGCAGTTTTTGAGCAAAGTACAATGTAATCCTGCAAGTACAAATTCACACCACAAAATATATGTGTGCATGTGAGTCTTTGTCTGTGTGTGTGTGTGTGTGTGTGTGTGTCTGTCTGTCTGGGTTGGGGATTGTGAGTGTGAGAAAGTGTATGTGTGTGTGTGTAGTGAGTGTAGAGTGTCTTAAGTCTGTGAGGGGCGCATTTGTGAGTGTGGGAGTGTGTGTGTCTGTAAGGGTGTGTATGGGTGTCTGTGTGCGCGTCTGTGTATATGTGTATATAGGAGTGCCTGTGTGTGTGTGTGTAGGAATATCTGTGTGTGTGTGTATAGTGCAATGGTGGTCACCTGTAATGTGACATGAACCCAAGGTCCCGGTTGAGGCCCTCCCTATGGGTACCAAACTTAGCTATCAGCCTCTGCTCGGCCACTTTCCTCTGCTGCCTGTCCCGAAGTCCACCTTGGAGGATGGTCACCCGAAGGTCCGAGGCTGAATGCCCTGGACCACTGAAGTGTTCCCCAACTGGGAGGAAACCCTCCTGTCTGTTGATTGTTGTGCGGTGCCCATTCATCTGTTGTCGTAGCCTTTGCTCGGTTTCCCCACTGTACCATGCCTCCGGGCATCCTTGCCTGCACCGTATAAGATAGACAACGTTGCCTGAGTCACATGAGTACCTGCCATGTACAAGGTGGGAGGTGTCCCCACACGTAATGGTGGTATCTATGTCCACACTCTGACATGTCTTGCAGCGCCTACTGTGACAGGGTTATATGGCGTGGAGATGCCGTGTTGGACTGGTGTGTACAAAGTTAAAAATCACACAACACCAGGTTATAGTCCAACAGGTTTAATTGGAACACACTAGCTTTCGGAGTGACGCTCCTTCATCAGGTGATAGTGGAGGACTCGATCATAACACAGAATTTATAGCAAAAATTTACAGTGTGATGTAACTGAAATTAAACATTGAAAAATTGATTGTCTGTTAAGCCTTTCATCTGTTAGTTTCACTTCTTTCATGTGTAAATCACAAAACCTTTTTTTTAAAAGATACATTCTCGGGTTAGCTGTTAACAATGGTGATAGCTAGAGAACATGTTGAAGGTGTTGGCCCCCTGTGTTCTCTGTCTACGCCATGATGTTTAGATTGATTCTAATCTAAAAAGTGAGATAACAGAATTTTACATAAATTTATGCAGTTTTTGAGCTCAGAGTTCTACATGAATGCATGCAGTTTTTGAGCAAAGTACAATGTAACTCTGCAAGTACAAATTCACCCCACAAAATATATGTGTGCATGTGGGTCTTTGTCTGTCTGTGTGTGTGTGTGTCTGGGGAAGGTCTTGGTGAGGTGCTCATCCTCACTGATAATGTGTTGCAGGTCATGAAGAACATGGCGTAATTATTCAGCTCCTGGACAAGCCCTATGCATACACCGGATCTGTTCAGATGAGGAGGAACGTGACAGACACCTGGAAGTACTCAAGGATGCCCTCACAAGAATGGGGCACGATGCTCAACTCATCGACTGCCAGTTCCGACGTGCCACATCAAGGAACCGTAATGACCTCCTCAGGAGACAGACACGTGCTGCAACTGACAGGTACCCTTCGTTGTTCAGTACTTCCCAGGAGCTGAAAATTTATGCCATGTTCTTCGTGACCTGCAGCACATTATAATGAGGATGAGCACCTCACCAAGACCATCCCACACCTCCACTACTGCCTTTAAACAACCGCCAAATCTCAAACAGATTATTGTTCGCAGCAATTTGCCCGGCTCTCAGGACAACTCCATATAACCCTGTCAAGGTGGACGTTGCAAGATGTGTCAGATTGTGGACATAGATACCACTATTACGCATGGGAACACCTCCCACCTTGTACATGGCAGGTACTCATGTGACTCAGCCAACGTTGTCTATCTTCTACGTTGCAGGCAAGGATGCCCGGAGGCATGGTACATTGGGGAAACTGGGCAAAGGCTACGACAACAGATGAATGGGCACCGCACAACAATCAACAAACAGGAGGGTTCCCTCCCAGTTGGGGAACACTTCAGTGGTCCAGGACATTCAGCCTCGGACCTTCGGGTGACCATCCTCCAAGGTGGACTTCGGGACAGGCAGCAGAGGAAAGTGGCTGAGCAGAGGCTGATAGCTAAGTTCGGTACCCATAGGGAGGGCCTCAACCGGGACCTTGGATTCATGTCACATTACAGGTAACTACCATTGCACTACACACACACACACACACACACACACACACACACATATATTTTGTGGGGTGAATTTGTACTTGCAGAGTTACATTGTACTTTGCTCAAAAACTGCATGTATTCATGCAGAACTCTGAGCTCAAAAACTGCATAAATTTATGTAAAATTCTGTTATCTCACTTTTTAGATTAGAATCAATCTAAACATCATGGCATAGACAGAGAACACAGGGGGCCAACACCTTCAACATATTGTCTAGCTATCACCATTGTTAACAGCTAACCCGAGAATGCATCTTTTAAAAAAAGGTTTTGTGATTTACACATGAAAGAAGTAAAACCATCACTGTATTCTAACAGACAATCAATTTTTCAATGTATAATTTCAGTTACATCACACTGTAAATGTTTGCTATAAATTCTGTGTTACGATTGAGCCCTCCACTATCACCTGATGAGGGAGTGTTGCTCCGAAAGCTAGTGTGCTTCGAATTAAGCCTGTTGGACTATAACCTGTTGTGTGATTTTTAACTTAGGGTTGTATGGAGTTGTCCTGAGAGCCGGGCAGTTTGCTATGAACAATGATCTGTTTGAGGTTTGACGGTTGTTTAAAGGCAAGTAGTGGTCGTGTGGGGAAGGTCTTGGTGAGGTGCTCATCCTCATTGATAATGTGTTGCAGGTCACGAAGAACATGGCGTAGTTCTTCAGCTCCTTGTAAATACTGAACAACGAAGGGTACCCTGTCGGTTTCAGCACGTGTCTGTCTCCTAAGGAGGTCATTACAGTTCCTTGCTGTGGCATGTCAGAACTGGCAGTCGATGGGTTGGGCATCGTACCCTGTTCTTGTGAGGGCATCCCTGAGTACTTCCAGGTGTCCGTCACGTTCTCTAAATCACGTATACAATCGTACACAGCCTAAAGTGCATAAGAAGTATAAAACTCATAAGTTATAGTGTAATAGAAAAATGACATTTTTCATCACAGCAATTCAAAGTCATGCAAAGAATTCAAGATGGGAAAGAGTCCGACCATAGTGTGTTAAGAAGCCTGATGGGTTAGGGGAAGAAACTGTTGCACAGTCTGGCCGTGAGAAACCAAATGCTCTGGTATCTTCTGCCAGATGGCAGGAGGGAGAGGAGTTTGAGTGAGGCCTTCCACAATGCTCTTCACCTTTCGGATGCAGCGTGTGGTGTAAATGTTGGTAATGGGTGGGGGTGGGAGAGATGAAATAACTGTGTCACTGTGGCCACTGAAGTCAGTTTGTGCATTGGTTCACACGTGCACAGCCTTTTCCCGATGCTTCTGCAGTGCCAGAATCAGATCCCACTGGCAGGATTATATCACGGAACTGAAATGAGTTAATGAGCGCACGTCCAAGCTGACGTTAGTTTGGGAAGTCTCATTCAATAGTAAATTAAAACAAAAAACTGCAGCTGCTGGAAATCTGAAACAAAATCAGAAATTGCTGGAGGAACTCACCGGCAACTGCAGAGAGAAAGCAGAGTTAATGTTTCAAGTCCGGTGAACTTAAGAGCCGAGCCCCTCCAGCAATTTCCTTAGGAAACCTAAACACAAATAAAAAGCAGGCCATACCACCAGTGCTTCACTGATGATGTTGCCCAGTATGGTGACGAAACATCTGAAAACAAACCTTCCAGCTCAGCGAGCTAACTTACATCCAGAACCTCAACCTGAGGTACAAATCCTCTCAATAAAAAAGGATAAAGTCATCTCAAGAGTCTTGCTACTGAGACTTTAAAAGGTCTGAATGATTTGCACTTTTATAAAAGGAGTTTAAGAGAGTATAAAGTCATCAATGAATTACTTTAAAAAAGATTTCCCACATCTCCCCACGGTTTACGTTACTGCTCAGTGTACATGGTGCATTGGTACAGGTCGGATAGCTCATTTGGCTGGTCTGCACTGCAAAGGGACACCAACAGAGAAGGTTGAATTCACACTGACTGAGGTTAATATGAAGGACTCTTTTTTTCAACCTATCTGCTCGTCTGAGGTGTGGTGACCCTCCGATTAAATTGCCACTAGTCATTTCTGCTTCTAATGGGAGAGCAGCCCTCTGTTTTGCCAAGAATATGGCGATTTTACCTTTACGATGGGTGAATGGATATGGAAGTGCCAAAGCTCAGCATAGAAGGTAAAGGAGCCATGTTGGGGGATGTACGTAAAGGGGACAATGTTTGGCATGTTGGGGAGCATGAGGGTGATATCTGAAATGTTCAAAAGGTTCCCTTCTCAAGACAATCATTCATTCACCTGAGTGGTAGCAAACCTCGAGTGTTTTATAAAACTGGACTGACTGAACAAACTCTCCATGGTGGAGAGAGTAGGTGACCTCTATCCTTGGGTCTCCATAAAAGCAGACAGATCAGAAGTACAGGGTGCACAGATAAAAAAATGAAGTCAGAAATTGAAACCCAACCACCAATTTTTTTTGGTTGTAGAATCCTTACAGTGTGGAAAGAGGCCTTTTAGTGAGAGTCTGCACCAACCCTCCTAATACCATCGCACTCATACCCAACTGCCTACCCTATCCTTGTAACCCATTTACCATGACTAATCCATATAGCCTAGACATCCCTGGGCTCTGCAGGACAATAATCATGGTCAATTCACCTAACCTGCATATTTTTGGACAGTGGGAGGAAACCCACAGAGTCCTGGGAATAATGTGCAAACTCCATATACACAATTGCCTGAGGGTGGAATCAATCCCAGGTCCCCTGCACTGTGAGGTAGCAGTGCTAACCACTGAGCCACCCTCCACTTCATTACTCCCAGATTCCATTCAAGTTCAGTCCTCTGTTTTTGAATTTAATGAATAATTATTGACCAGTCTGATTTATTTGATGAGTAACTCTGAAGAACTGAACTGCATTTATTTCAGTGCAAGGTATATTACAAGTAAGGCTGATGAACTCAGGACATGTTTAAGAGCACGGGCTTGGGACATCATAGGTAATGCATAAAAGTGGCTGAGAATTGGACAACACTGGCAGCTCAATGTTCTGGGTTTTAGATGCTATAGGAACGATGGGAGAGGCAGCAAAAGGTTGGAAGGGCAACTATGATTAAGGAATACATTACTGCTGAGATGATTTTTTTTAGATTACTTACAGTGTGGAAACAGGCCCGTTGGCCCAACAAGTCCACACCGACCCGGTGAAGAACAACCCACCCAGACCCATTCATCTACATCTACCCCTTCACCTAACACTACGGCCAATTTAGCATGGCCAATTCATCTAATGTGCACACCTTTGGATTGTGGGAGGAAACCGGAGCACCCGGAGGAAACCCAGGCAGATACTGGGAGAATGTGCAAACACCACACAGACAGTTGTCTGAGGCAGGAATTGAACCCGGGTCTCTGGCGCTGTGAGGCAGCAGTGCTAACCACTGTGCCACCATGCCACCCAGTGAAGTGAAAACATATGGGTAGAAATTAAAAATATGAAAAGAAAGGTCAGCTTGATGGGATTGTGCTGTGGGCACCCCAATAGTAAGAGGGAAATTGAGAAACAAGTATGTAGGGACATCTCAGATACTGGATATGTAAGCATAGTAAGGTTACAATAATGGAGGATTTTAATTTTCCAAACATTGCATGTTGAAGTGTTAAAGATTTGGATGGTGAGTTGTGAAATGTGTTCAAGAACATTTTCTTTATCAATATGTGGATGTTCCTACTAGAGAAGGAGCAAAGCTAGACCTTTTGGGTAATAAGGCAGGACAGGTGACTGAAGGAAAAGTGGGGAAACACTTAGAATTAGGATCACGAGACCCAGTTAGTTTCAAAATGGTTATGGAAAAGGGATCTAGAAAAGTTAAAGCTTTTAACTGGAGTAAGGCAAATTTTAATGGCGTGAGACAAGAACTTAAAAGTTGATTGGCGAAGATGGTTCACAGTTAAAAGGACGTCTGACAAATGGGAGGCTTTCAAGACTGGGATGCAGAGACTTCAGAGGCATTATGTTACAGTGAAGGGTAAGGCTGGTAAGATTAAGGATAATATTTCCTGTTAGTGAAGGGTAAAGTGAGGACTGTAGATGCTGGAGATCAGAGTCAAGAGTGTGGTGCTGGAAAAGCACAGCAGGTCAAGCAGCATCCGAGGAGCAAGAGAATCAACATTTCAGTCAGGAGCCTTTCATCAGAAAAGGCTTAATGGTGAATTCCTGATGAAGGGCTTATGCCCAAAACTTTGATTCTCCTGCTCCTCGGATGCTGCCTGACCGGCTATACTTTTCCAGCATCAGACTCTCGACAGTGAAGGGTAAGGTTGGTAAGATTAAGGGAAAAAAAAAGTGGATGAATATGGAGGTTCTAGTCAAGACTAAAAGAGAATCTTATTTTAGATATAGACAACTCGGTTCAATTGAACTTCTTAATTTATAAAGAGTGTAGGGGCATTCTTAAGAAAAAAATCAGGAAGGCAAAGAAGGGTGATGCATTGGCAGGTCAGGTTAAAGATAATCCAAAGGGATTCAACAGATATGTTAAGAGCAGGAGGGCAACTGGAGAGATGTAGGGCCCTGTAAAGATCAAGGAGGTTGTCTTTGTGTTGAACCTCACGAGATGGGAGAGATGGATCAGTTTTTATTGTGGAGTCGAGAGAACGCAGAGCAATAAACTTTGACGTTTTAAAAACAGTATGCATTACAGAAGGGAAGTTAGGGAACTCAGAACATAAATGTGGATACATCTCCAAGACCTGATCTAATCTAAGGCAGAACGTCGTGGGGAATAAGGGAGGAAATTACGAGACCCCTTGTAGAAATATGTGCATCATCTATAACAAAGGGCGCATTGCCTTGTGACTGGAGGTGGCTAATATTATACCTTTGTTTAAGAAAGGTTGCAAGGAGAAAATGGGGAACTACTGTATAGACCTGAGAGTCTGACTTGCAGTAGGTAAATTATTGGAGGCGATTAGTAAAAGGTAGGATTTATGGACATTTGGAAAGGTAACAAAATGATTAGGGATAGTCAAAGTTTTGTGCAATGAAAATTGTGTCTCACAAACCGAGTTTTTTGAAGAAGTTACCAAAAAGATTGAGGAGGGTAGAGCAATTGTTTATTTTAATTCAAGTAAAGCTTTCGACAAAGGTTCCACATGGTAGACTAATAAATAAAGTTAGGTCACATGGGATTTAAGGTGAGTTTGCCAATTGGATATATAATTGGCTTAACAGCAGGCAACAGTAGTGGCGTAGGGTTACTTTCCAGACTGGAGGCCTGTCACCGGCAAGGAATAGTTCTGGGTGCTCTTTTGTCATTTATGTAAAAGATTTGGATGAGAATGTAGAAGGCATGGTTAGCAAGTTTGCAGTTGACATCAAAATAGAAAACCTTCTTCACTGTCTGCTAAGATCATAAAGGGATCTTGATCAAATGGTCAATGGGCTGAAATATGGCAGGTGGAGTTCAAACTGGATAAGTGAGAGGTACTGCCTTTTAGTACAACAAAAGGTCGGGCCCTACTCACTGCTCAGTGAAAATTAGGAGGTAAATCTCAAATTATTTTTTGCTAAGACTGATTGTGGGGAGGGATGTGGTGTACAGATTTTACTGCACCTACATTGTGCCTATAGAGAAGTTTTGTATTTCTAGATTCTTTCAGAACCTTAGCATAGCTGTGAAACACTTTTGGATAATGAGGAACTTTAAGAATCATGGCAGGCAACTTGTGCACAGCAAGGCTTCACTGATAGCATTGGAAAAAAGAAATATTGCCAGCTATTGTTTTATGATTTTCCTTTATTCATTCAGTGTGGATGCCATCGTTTGTTATGTAACCGTAACTGACCTTGGTGATGAAACATCTTGAGGAATTGTAGTTCACATGTTGTTGGAGATAACACCAAGACAGCTCCCCTGCTTTTCATCAATTTAGTACCACGCAGTCTTTGACGTGCAGTTGAGGGTGTGGGGAAAGGCCCGAGTTAAACATCAGCCGACAGATATGAAACCTCTGGTTTTATAACAAGCATCCATTTCCTCCACCACTGATGCTCAGTAGCAGCACTGTATACTACCTACAAGATGCACTGCAGAAATTCACCAAAAAAGGTCCTCAGACAGCACCTCCCAAACCCATGAACACTTCCATCGAGAAGGACACAGGTAGCACATATATGGGAACACCCCACCTTTAAGTTACCTTCCAAGCCACTCACCACTGAGTTGGAAATATGTCACCAATCCTTCACTGTTGCTAGGTCAAAATCCTGGAATTCCCTCTAAGGGCATTGTGGGTCAACCCACAGTGGTTCAAGGTAGCTAGCTCACTGCCACTTCCTCAAGGACAACCAGATACAGGCAATAACTGCTGGCCAGCCACATCCCACAAAACGAGTAAATTTTTAAAACAAGTACTCAGTATGACAGAGAATATCAAGCTAACTTTAGAACCCGAATCTGAAGTAGGGACATAGTCGAAGAGTGTGGTGTTAAAAAAAGCACAGCAGTTTGGCAGTGTCTGAGGAGCAGAGGAATTGACATTTCCGGCATAAGCTCTTCATCAGGAATCATTAAGAAACGTCGATTTCTCTGCTCCCTGGATGCTGCCTGACCAACTGAGCTTTTACAGTGACACACTCTTCGACTCTGATATCCAGCATCTGCAGTGCTCACTTTCTCCAAGATACGTAACTCCATGGTCTCTCTCAGGAGTGCATTACTGACAATGGAATACAAATGACTGAACAGAGTTTACTTTCTCCCCTCCCATGGTTTCTGACTGGCTCTCCAGATGTCTAGATCATTCTAAAATGGCAAAATGTTCCAATATACTCTGACCTTCACACTAACTTTTATATCTTAAAACTAACCACAAATAGGTTGTGAAAAGATGAGAATTACCAGATCTCTGAATGGAAACATTCCCATATGGAGAGGGAATAGCGACCTATAAGTTATCTCAAACTTTCAAGTCATGAAAATCACCACAGAGGATGCATAATTGACCTGATAATACATTTGAAAAAGAGCTTTCAATTTGAATTTAAAAAGTCATGATGAGTTGCTATAAAAATTAGTGAGAAGCTACGATGCAGAAACAGAATTCGATCAGAAAGCCATCCAATCAGCTGTGAGTCAACCAAGGTGAATTTCATAGATGAGATTAGATTACTTACAGTGTGGAAACAGCTTTAACTTAATCTTTGAACCAAAGGAAATTAAATAAGGAGCCTCACCATTTACCAAGAATTCTATTTTGTAAAAACCTTGACTTCAACTAAAGAATCTACTCTCTAAGAAACTATAGGTCTACCACAAGAGACACTTGGCTGTGATTGTACTGTCTTGGCTTCGATTGGATCTAATCTACATGAGCAATAATGGGGCTCAGACAACCAGAGTACAGTGATTCTGCTGTATCACCCAGAACATCATGCAAGCCGACCTCCCATCCATGGACTCCATCAATACTTCTTGCTGTCGTGGAAAAGAAGCCAAAGACCCTTCCCATCCCATCCCATTTGTCTAATGGGGCTCAGACAAAACCAGTGTCTTGTTTTTGAATCTCCAAATTTAGCATTTTAAGCTTTTACTTAACTAATGCTTGCAGTTTAATTCAGCCAAATCACTGAGGTAAGAAAATATACACCTCCCATACTGCAAGAGAAAGTTTCTGTCCAAAATGAACATACAAAATAAAAATGCCTGTTTGTTTCAGGCAGACATCAATTCCCAATGTTCCTTCATATTCACAATGGACATGCTTTTTGCAAAGAGAGAAAAATCAGATTTAAACAAAAAGGACAAATAATGGAAGGTGCGTTGGGGGCAAAAACTGAACAAATATTGTCCAATTACAAAAGGTGATCAAAAATTGGTTCCAGATGACAGTAGCCATGAGGCACACCCCAAGTTCCACATACCTGTGTCTGTATGGATATTAGCAATTGCAAGGAATTTGTCCACGCTATTTTTTCTATTGAATGTTGCACACCACTTGCTCTGACAAGTTGATGCAGACAAGACGACCCAAGGCTTGCGATCATCAGATCTCTCGATGCTTTCCTGCTTCAACTCCAGCCACCATTCCAATCTTTGGGAAGGTTCTACTTGGTGGGTATCTGCCCTAGCTTCACAGTCACGTATGATATAGTATTACACATTCAAAAAGCTCGATAGCAATGTTTAACAGGCATATAGGTACACAAACAGGCTGGGAATAAAGGGATGCCAATCATGTGCAGGCAGATGGGATTAGTTTAGAGAGGTATCATATCAGTGCAGAAATAGAGGGCTGAAGACCCTGTTCCTGTACTGTACTGTTTTATGGCACCATCCAGAACAAAAACAGCTTGCTCCATTGGTACCTGATCTAATACCTTCAACCTCTCTCCCTCAAATCATTGATACAGTGTGTACCATCTACAAGATGCACTGCAATATTTCCAACATGCTGTCACAGGAACTTCAGTGCAAAAAGAGCCCAAATGCGTTAACTAAATGCAAACTTTGAAATGTTTAGAATCTGATCAGGGAAGCAGCTTGCTATCCTTTGTTTCATTCAGACACAGGAAAGATATGGCAGGGCATTTTACAGCAGAAATCTGTTCACAAGAGATGAAAGCAGGAAATAAATAATTGATTGTTGCTTTGAGTTGAAGAAAGGAACAAAAATAAACAAATTGGTTTTCAAGAAAGAAAATACTTGCAAAGACATCTGACTGAAATTTATTTTAGTTCATTTATGCCTGGGACTGAAATTCATGTTTAGCTTATTAGACATCTGGGACAATGTTCTCTTATCAAGCCATAAAAATTTACAATATAATGTGATGGCCAACCACTATTAACAAGAAAAATTCCATATTTTACAGTGTACTCCGCACATTTGAATACTTTTTTCCAAAAAGGTTAAAATATGGCATTTAAATGCTGTATTCATACCACAGCACATAATTCAAAATGTATTATACAGGAATGAGTGTGCTGACACCTCCTCAATAAACAGTCTAATAAGACAAAATAAGGAATTGGTTAACAAATTACTTCAATGTAATTTAAATAAAAATGAGCTAAAATAGGTGATCTACACAAAAGTACAGAAAGCCTTTTTGGGAACTGCAAGGTTTTTCCAACCTTACCAAAGGCAATCTGCATAAATGAAACTAAATGTAGACTCTTGAAATGCCAAGACGAACGGATCTGGAGGTTCATTCTCAAGGTTTTGCTCGCTGAAAGAATACCTGCAAGGTGGAGGGAGGGAGGGAGCAGTTAGTCATTAAGGTAAGTCGAGATATCTCTTTTGAATGGCAATGCACATAAGTTTACATTGCTGTATCACCCAGAACATCATGCAAGCCGACCTCCCTTCCATGGACTCCATCAATACTTCTTGCTGTCGTGGAAAAGAAGCCAAAGACCCTTCCCATCCCAATTACACTCTCTTCTAACCTCTCCCATCGGACAGAAGAGACAGAAACTTAAACACATATACCAATAGGCTCAAGAACAGCTGCTTCTTGCTGTTATTAGACTGAATTTACCCCTCTAATTTCAAATCAATGCTGAACTTGCTTTTGGGCAGCCGTAGCCTTGAATGACTCGCTCTGTCTGAACACCCTATGATAGATACGTTCTTGTATGTTATGATCTACTGCATACAAAAATTTTCACTAAACGTGGTACATGACAATAAATCAAATTCTACACAGAAGAGCAGGAAAGTTGCATTTATTTTGTTTATTAAAAATCTGCAGATAGAAAATTTTGGGAAATTTCCACGTAAACAGTTTATTTGACAACATATATCACCCTGGTTCCAACTCGAGAGTCAATCTGCTCTCTTTAGCTTGCCACAAAACAAATACCAACTGGGAGCGACACTTTGTCCAGCACATTTTAATTGGGTGCCTCAATGGCAGCTTATATTTATATAGCACCCTTCAGGTAATAAGACACCCATGACACTTCACAGAATTATTATAAAACAATATAGGAAGGCAGATGAACTCAGGGCATGGTTAGGAACATGGGACTGGGATATCATAGCAATTACAGAAATATGGCTCAGGGATGGGCAGGACTGGCAGCTTAATGCTGCAGGAAGGATAGAAAGGGAGGCAAGAGGGGAGAGGGAGTGGCATTTTTGATAAGGGATAGCATTACAGCTGTGCTGAGGGACAATATTCCCGGAAATACATCCGGGGAAGTTATTTGGGTGGAACTGAGAAATAAGAAAGGGATGATCACCTTATTGGAATTGTATTATAGACTCCCTAACAGTCAGAGGGAAATTGAGAAACAAACTTGGAAGGAGATCTCAGCTATCTAAGCATAATAGGTTGGTTATGGTAGGGGATTTTAACTTTCCAAACATCGATTGGGACTGCCATAGAGTTAAAGTTTAGATGGAGGAGAATTTGTTAAGTGTGTACAAGACAATTTTCTGATTCAATATGTGGATGTACCTACTAGAGAAGATGCAAAACTTGACCTACTCTTGGAAAATAAGGCAGGGCAGATGACGGAGGTGTCAGTGAGGGAGCACTTTGGGGCCAGCGACCATAATTCTATTAGCTTTAAAATAGTGATAGAAAAGGATTGACCAGATCTAAACGTTGAAGTTCTAAATTGGAGAAAGGCCAATTTTGACGGTATTAGGCAAGAACTTTCGAAAGCTGATTGGAGGCAAATGTTCACAGGTAAAGGGACGACTGGAAAATGGGAAGCCTTCAGAAATGAGATAACAAGAATCCAGAGAAAGTATATTCCTGTCAGGATGAAAGGAAAGGCTGGTAGGTATAGGGAATGCTGGATGACTAAAGAAATTGAGGGTTTGGTTAAGAAAAAGGAAGCATATTTAAAAGGTGTAGACAGGATAGATCGAGTGAATCCTTAGAAGAGTATAAAGGAAGTAGGAGTATATTTAAGAGGGAAATCAGGAGGGCAAAATGGGGACATGAGATAGCTTTGGCAAAT
Source organism: Hemiscyllium ocellatum (assembly GCF_020745735.1). Taxonomy (NCBI): domain Eukaryota; kingdom Metazoa; phylum Chordata; class Chondrichthyes; order Orectolobiformes; family Hemiscylliidae; genus Hemiscyllium; species Hemiscyllium ocellatum. The sequence continues at coordinate 12,679,144 of NC_083419.1, read as the reverse complement.
AGACTTAAGAATCCAAAGGGTTTTTACAAATATATTAAGGACAAGAGGGTAACTAGGGAGAGAATAGGGCCCCTCAAAGATCAGCAAGGCAGCCTGTGTGTGGAGCCACAGAAAATGGGGGAAGATACTAAGTGAGTATTTTGCATCAGTATTTACTGTGGAAAAGGATATGGAAGATATAGATTGTAGGGAAATAGATGGTGACATCTTGAAAAACATCCATATTACAAAAGGAGGAAGTGCTGGATGTCTTGAAACAGGTAAAGGTGGATAAATCCCCAGGACCTGATCAGGTGTACCCTGTGGGAAGCTAGGGAAGTGATTGCTGGGCCTCTTGCTGAGATATTTGTATCATCGATAGTCACAGGTGAGGTGCCGGAAGACTGAAGGTTGGCAAACGTGGTGCCACTGTTTAAGAAGGGCTGTAAGGACAAGCCAGGGAACTATAGACCAGTGAGCCTGACCTCAGTGGTGGGCAAGTTGTTGGAGGGAATCCTGAGGGACAGGATGTACATGTATTTGGAAAGGCAAGGACTGATTGGGGATAGTCAACATGGCTCACAAACTTGATTGAGTTTTTTGAGAAAGTAACAAAGAGGATTGATGAGGGCAAAGCAGAAGATATGATCTATATGGACTTCAGAAAGGTGTTTGACAAGGTTCCCCATGGGAGACTAATTAGCAAGGTTAAATTAGATTAGATCACTTAGTGTGGAAACAGGCCCTTCGGCCCAACACGTCGACACCGACCCGCCAAAGCGTAACCCACCCAGACCCATTGACCCTACATTTACCCCTTCGCCTAACACTACGGGCAATTTAGCATGGCCAATTCACCTAACCTGCACATTTTTGGATTATGGGAGGAAACTGGAGCACCCGGAGGAAACCCACACAATAAAGGGAGAATGTGGAAACTCCACACAGAGTCACCTGAGGCGGGAATGGATCTCATGGAATACAGGAACGAGAGATTTGGATACAGAACTTGCTCAAAAGATAGAAGACAGAGTTGGTGGTGGAGGGTTGTTTTTCAGACTGGAGGCCTGTGACCAGTGGAGTGCCTCAAGGATCGGTGCTGGGCCCTCTACTTTTTGTCACTCACAAAGGATTTGGATGCGAGCATAAGAGGTACAGTTAGTAAGTTTGCAAACGACACCAAAATTGGAGGTGGACAGTGAAGAGGGTTACCTCAGATTACAACAGGATCTTGACCAGATGGGCCAATGGACTGAGAAGTGGCAGATGGAGTTTAATTCAGATAAATGTGAGGTGCTGCATTTTGGGAAAGCAAATCTTAGCAGGACTTATACACTTAATGGTAAGGTCCTCAGGAATGTTACTGAACAAAGAGACCTTGGAGTGCAGGTTCATAGCTCCTTGAAAGTGGAGTCGCAGGTAGATAGAATAGTGAAGGTGGTGTTTGGTATGGCTTTCCTTTATTGGTCAGTATTGAGTACAGGAGTTGGGATGTCATGTTGCAGCTGTACAGGACATTGGTTAGGCCACTTTTGGAATATTGCATGCAATTCTGGTCTCCTTCCTAATGGAAAGATGTTGTGAAATTTCAAAGGGTTCAGAAAAGATTTACAAGGATGTTGCCAGGGTTGGAGGATTTGAGCTATAGGAAGAGACTGAACAGGCTGGGGCTGTTTTCCCTAGAGGGTCGGAGGCTGAGGCCTTATAGAGGTTCACAAAATTATGAGGGGCATGGACAGGGTAAGTAGGCAAAATCTTTTCCCTGGGGTGGGCGAGTCCAGAACTAGAGGGCATAGGTTTCGGATGAGGGAGGGGATATAAAAGAGACCTATGGGGCAACTTTTACACACAGAGGGTGGTACATGTACGAAATGAGCTGCCAGAGGAAGTGATGGATGCTGGTACAATTGCAACATTTAAGAGGCATTTGAATGGGTATATGAATAGGAAGGGTTTGGAGGGAAATGGGCTGGGTGCCAGCAGGTGGGACTAGATTGGGTTGGGATATCTGGTTGGCATGGACAGGTTGGATCGAAGGGTCTGTTTCCATGCTGTACACCTGTATGACTAACATAACACTGAGTAAAATAACATCTGGCTGGTTAAACAAAAGTAGATTTGTGGGCAGCACGGTGGAAGTGGTTAGCACTGCTGCCACACAGCGCCAAAGACCCAGGTTCAATTCCTGCCTCAAGCGACTGTGTGGAGTTTGCACGTTCTCCCCGTGTCTGCGTGGGTTTCCCCCGGGTGCTCCGGTTTCCTCCCACAGTCCAAAGATGTGTGGGTCAGGTGAATTGGCCATGCTAAATTGCCCATAGTGTTAGGCAAGGGGTAAATGTAGGGGCATGGGTGGGTTGCGCTTCAGCGGGTCGGTGTGGACTTGTAGGGCCGAAGGGCCTGTTTCCACACTAAGTAATCTAATCTAGATCTTTAAAGAGGGGGAAACTGGAATTGGGGGTGTGGTGATTGGAGAAAGAGGTACAAGCTGCATTGCATGGCTCATGACTGAGGTCACTGAAGGTACTGTCACCAATGAGGACCAATCCAAAAAGGAGATGCACAAGATGCCAAAAATCAGAGGAGACCCGATATCTTGGAGAATCGCTGGTTTGGAGCAGGTAGGGACAGACGAGTCCAAGGAGAGAGTTTTGAAAATAAATAAGAATTTTTAAACAAACTAAGACTATCTGCTGTAAAAATAGGTCATTCAGCCCATTAACTCTGCTCTGCCAATAAAAATGTCATTGATCCGATATCCCTCAACTCCACTTTCCTGCTGTTTCCCTAACTGATTAATCTCACCCTTGATTATACTTCATGACCTAGCCTCAATAGATCTCATCATTAAAGTTTTCCACAGATTCACAACCCTCAGGAGGGGTAAGAAAAAATCCTCACCTTCGTAAGATTCTGCCCTCTGATGCCAGACTCCCTCTCAATCTTTTTGCTTCTAACTTGTTAAGCCTCCCTGTCCCCACCCAGAGAAATCACATTTCAATAAGGTCTAAATTCCAACAAGTATAGGCCCCAATCTACTCAATCTCCCCTCATAAGACAGATCCTCCACACCTGATATTAGCCTGATGAATCTTCACTGGATTGCTCACAATGTCAATCTTTCCTTAGGAAAGGGACCCAAAACCATTCCAGCTGTGATCTGCCTACAGCTTTGTAAAGTTTTAACAAACACCTCCATATTCTGTACTCCATTCCCTTTGAAATAAAGGGGTTTTTGACCATGTGACTCGGTGAGTACATGGAACGAATGCAACTTGCAGCAAGATCTTTTTCACCTCAAGTTTACAGACAGTGACAGACTCTACCATGCAGTGCATTGGAACAGCCGTGTGAAGAGGTTAAAAAAGGCATGAATGAGGATTTAGCAGTTCAGCTGGGATAAGTTATGGAAGCAGAATTAGATGGCATTAGAAACGGTATGAAGGGGTTGATCACCAGTCGAATGTAACACCAGATTGCAAATAGACTTTTTAAATTCAGTCTGTTGCCAGAAGTTGGTAGTTAGGGAACCAAGTTTGGAGTAGTGACTAAACCCAAAGGCTTCAGCCTTTCTAATATTTCATTAGAGGAAATTTCACCTCATCCAGTACTGGAAATCTGGACAGTTCTCTGATAATTTAGTGATGTTAGAGAGGAGTCAACAGAGGCACTGAGATAGAGCTCGGTGTTGTCAGTGCAAACTTGAAAACTAACCCTGCAAATCAATGTTGCTAAAGGACAGCATGCATGTAGATGAGAAATAGGAAGGGGAAATGGATGGACGTTTGGGGACACTAAGGAGGTAATGGTGCAGGAACAAGAGAAGTCATTACAAATTATTCACCAAGTGACAACACATTTACATGGAAGGAGAGAGAGATGAAAGGTAGTGAGCTGCATGCTCCGTTTATTTTGTTTGTTGAATGTTGCAGTACATCACCTAGCTCGATTTGCAAAATAAGTAGGTTCAAATTTCCAAGTTTGCTTTTCTTTAGTCAAATTAGTGGGAACGGAAGTCCTCCCAACCAGCCTTAACGTAGGAGCTCAGCCCGGGTTCCCACTTCAGGTCGATTTCCTTGCCAAAGTTGACCAGCATGTGTGGACTTAGCCATATCACCATCAAAAGCAAACGTATAATAATACTAAGGCTTATAGATACATAGTCAATGGAGCTGTATTTACAGGGTAACAGGTCTAGGATACGTAGATGACATCACCAGTGAAAAACCTCAGGTACAGAGTAATTCCACCCTTACAAGTGGATGTCAGGAATCCTGTACTTGTGAAAAAAAATCAAAGGGGTGGAAGAATGCAACAAGAGATTTAACAAGTTGTATTTTTAACATGAACCCTTTGTCACGCTAACCTACCTTTAGATAATTTTTAAAGATTTTTCCATCAGCTTGCTGAAGAGCCTGACAAAACTCCTGCAAACATAAGTACACAAGAATAAACATTTGTTGCATATACTTCTCCATTCAACATGAGCAAATTCCAAGAGAAAGTTTCTTCCTGTCTACGCCCCTCAATTTTCCACACCTCAATCACATTAAAGTGTCCCCTCCCAACCTGGTTTTCCAGGTTAGATGCAGAAAAGGAGGAGTCTCAGACGAAAGGGCATAATCTCAGAATAAGGGGTCATCCATGGAAGACAGATGAGGAATTTCTTTGTCAATTTGTGGAATTCTTTACACAGTGGGCTGTTGTGGCTGAGCCATTAAATATATTCAAGGCTGAGATGGAGAGATTTTTTAATTAGTAAAGGAATTAGGCTTATGGGAAAAGGCAGGAAAAGTTCAGGATCATCTGATCAGCCATAGCCTCACTGAATGGCACAGCAGACTCGATGGGCTGAATAGTCTACTTGATAGTCCTCGGTATTCATGGGCAAAACATATCTTCTGGGTGAAGCAGCACTTCATGCAACCTAGCCTACTGCATTCGCTGCTCACAACGTGGTCTCCTCCACATTGGGGATACGAAGTGTAGACTGGGTGACTGCTTCCCAAAATACCTATGGCTTGCAAACAAAGTTAGAGCTTCCAGTTGCCTGCCACTTTGACTCTCCACCCTGTTTCCTGGCCAATCTCTGTCTCAGACTTGCTGGTGCTTCAGCAAAACATAACACGAGCTGGAAGAACACCATCTCACTTTCTGCTTGGGGACCCTGTTGCTCTCCAGACTCAATGTCAAATTTAATAACTTCATGGCCTGAACTCTCCCATGTCCTAGCCCCCAAACCCACATACCCGGCCTTACCACATCGTCTGCCATTACACACTACCTATTGTTAGCCACTAACGGTCACCATTAACAACTATTCACCCTCCTGGCCAGAGAATCTTCAATGCCTTTGTCTGTCCAACTGTTTCTCTTTCTTTAGGCTCTGTCCCCACCTATCATTTACTTCTTACCCACATTCCCCCATCCCACGCTTTGCATAAAAAAAGATTTTCCTAGCTACCATTTCTTAGGTAGGGTTACTGGACTCAAACCATTCACTAATTTCTCTTCACAGATGCTGCCAGATCAGCTAAGCTTTTCCAATCAACTAAGATTCTTGGCTTTACAGGTTAAGTCAAACGCTTTTGTTCAGTTTCCTTTCAACAGTGGTTTGCCAACCACACTCAGACAGATAATCCTTTACCTGCAATGTAGGGGTGACTCACGAGCAGTTCTTCAACTGTGACCTCTAGCTATGCATCCCATGCTAAGACACTAGTACTGTAGCCCATTGGCACATAAGAACACCTCAGCTCACTAGCACAACTTCTTAAAAAACAGCAGGGGTAAATTGGCTTTTAATCCTTGCTTAAGTATGTCTTAAAGGGGAAGACAAATCTATTGCCCAGATGGTCTTTTCTCCCATTATGTGCCCAATGAGATAATCCTCAAGAAATAACTATCTAATTCATTGCGCATTTCAATTCGTTATGTATTTTCATAGGTGATCTGCGACGACGACAATTCGCAGATCATAGTTGGTAACAAAGCTTTCTGGACTCATTACTGAAAGCATGTGGAGACTTGAACATGTAAAATAAAAACAAAATACATTCTGAAGTGTGAAACCAGGACATAAGTTATATCATCAGAATGGTATGGGAGAGGGAGTTGGGAACATGGGGTAGAGGTAAAATTCAGATTAACCTTGATCTTAGTGATTGGTGGAGCTAGCCTGATGCATCAAATGGCCAAGTTCTGCTCTTACTTCACATGCTCTGTAGTACAATGGGGCTTCTCTTCTCTCAAAACTAAAGAACATTGACTGGTGACCTTGCAGAATGCAAATGTTTGTGACAGGGTAAATGCCGAGATGAAATTCCATGTAAAAGGGAGACAAAAACTAAAGGTCATAAATACAACTGACGAATAAATTCAATAAGGGATTCTAACCAGAGACTGGTTAGAATGTGGAATGCACTGTGACTGATTTAAGCCAACAGCATGACTGTATTTAAGAGGAAAATGAGGTAAATACAATGGGAGGAAGGAATAAAAGGATAGATTGACAGGGGAGATGGCTCAAGAATATAAACACTGGAGGGGACTAGCTGGGCTTAATACCCTGTTTTCTGCTGTAAATACCATACAAGGTTATGTACATATTCACAGAGCTGTAAAACTAAATTATGGTTCATTTTGGGTAACGGGCTCAATTTGTCTATCCAAATTATCAACTCCACATTTTTTTATTCTGCATTTTAAAGCCTCCTGGTAACTAATTCATGACCGTCTCTACTTATCAAAGAGTAGACTGATGTGCTACCACAGAGTAGTTGCTAAAATTTCTTTTGTTAGATGCTTGTGTACAATCTTAACTTAACCCGATTCCCCCATCAGCATTCTGATATGGAGCTTATGGAGTACTGAAGCGGAATAAGATTGGACTCGGAACCTTAACTCTGTTCTTTCTCTCTCCACAGATGCTGCCAGACCTGCTGAGTTTTTCAAGTACTTTCTGAAGAGATGGATCTCTAAGGTTAGAAAGAGCAGATTGGGGACGGGGAGGGGGGCGGGGGAATGAATTGGCATGAGGAACACTAAAATAAAATACTTCAACTTTGCACGGGTAGGACAGTTTGTGAATTTTATACACAATCTCACCTTGTACAGGAAGCTCATTTCTGTACAAGCTATCTCAGAGATTAAACCTTCCTGATATATAGTGCACCTTCCACAAGGGGGAGTATGTCACATCATTGCAACACAACTATTCATAGTCGGGAATTGATACCAAGACGAGATGATTAGTTGTTCTTGAAGTAAAAGCCTCTTAAAATTTAATTCCAAAAGCTTATGTGCAAGATCTATTGTTATCCAAGAAAATAGGGTCTTGAATAGGATACAAATTCCAATGATTCAAAGCAAAATTCTTACTCACTTGTATTATTTCTGGGGCTACCTGCAAAGACTGCAGGTATTCTTGCTGAAGGTACTGGATGAATTCAGGTCCCTAAAATGCATGAGTAACAATAGTACAGAAAACACCAATATTAGTCTCAAAGCATAATTCAAAACAAATTTATTCCAGCAATTTATTCATAATTCAGCACAAATCACAAATACTAGAATGAAAGACCATTACCCTTTTGAGATGAATAGTTTTCAATGTTACTGCACATTCAGATAAAGCCTGTTGAGACAAAAGATTAGACAAAAGATATTTTTTATAATATGCTATACATAATCCTTTTGTTTATTAGTGTGACCATGTTTTGGCCAGTAAACACAGAGGATGGCAAAACTGAGATGACTAACATTTAATAAAAGATACAAGGAGCTTTACCTAGCAACAGTCTCCAATTGTCTGCAGAACCCAATCACTAAAATGATCACAATTCAGTGAGGTGGGATTAACTGAATGAAACTTCTTTGAAGACCCTTTTAAAATCAGTAAATTCAGGCTTTGAGATTATTGAAGTGTTTGAAATAGCAAGCTTAAATCAAGCTGCCTTCCACCTTAAACAACTACCGCCACCATCAGTATACGATAGCTGAAGTGTGTACCATCCACAAGATGGACTACAACTCGAAGTTATTTTAACTACAGCTTCCAAACGGACAAAGGCAACAGATACACGGAACATCACTATGTGGAAATTCCCCAAACCATATGCATCATGAACTGGAAATATCACCATGCATGCACTGTCATTGGGAAAAGCCCCGAAACTCCCTTCATAACAGCAAGTGAGCGTCCCTAAACCCCAAGGACTGCAGCAAATCAGAATGTTTCTCATCACCGTCTCCACACCAAGTACAGACGGGTAACAAATTGTCAGCAACATGCACGTTCCATGAATGAAAATAATTCTAGATTAGAGTGGTGCTGGAAAAGCACAGCAGTTCAGGCAGCATCCGAGGAGCAGGAAAATCGGCCTTTTGGGCAAAAGCCCTTCATCAGGAATACAGGCAGAGTGCCTGCAGGGTGGATTGTGGGAGATATAGCAGTTTGGATCAGTAATTGGCTTGCTGAAAGATGACAGAGGGTGATGTTTGATGGGAAATGTTCATCCTGGAGTCCAGTTACAAGTGGTGTACTGCAAGGGTCGGTGTTGGGTCCACTGCTGTTTGTCATTTTTATAAACGGCCTGGATGAGGGTGTAGACGGGTGGGTTAGTAAATTTGCAGACGACACGAAGGTCGGAGGAGTTGTGGATAGTGACAAAGGATGTTGTAGATTACAGAGAGACATAGATAAGCTGCAGAGCTGGGCTGAGAGGTGGCAAATGGAGTTTAATGCGGACAAGTGTGAGGTGATTCACTTTGGTTGGAGTAACCGGAATGCAAAGTACTGGGCTAATGGTAAGATTCTTGGTAGTGTAGATGAGCAGAGAGATCTTGGTGTCCAGGTACACAGATCCTTGAAAGTTGTCACCCAGGTTGACAGGGTTGTTAAGAAGGCATACAGTGTTTTAGCTTTTATTAATAGAGGGAGTGAGTTCCAGAACCATGAGGTTATGCTACAGCTGTACAAAACTCCGGTGCAGCTGCACATGGAGTAGTGTGTACAGTTCTGGTCACATTATAAGGAGGATATGGAAACTTTGGAAAGGGTGGAGAGGAGATTTACTAGGATGTTGCCTGGTATGGAGGGAAGGTCTTACAAGGAAAGGGTGAGGGACTTGAGGCTGTTTTTGTTAGAGAGAGAGAAGAAGGTTGAGAGATGACTTAATAGAGACATATAATCAGAGGGTTAGATAGGGTGGACAGGGAGGGCCTGTTTCCAAGTAAGGTGACAGCGAGCACGAGGGGGCATAGCTTTAAATTGAGGGGTGATAGATATAGATATATGCCAGAGGTAGTTTCTTTACTCAGAGAGTAGTAAGGGTATGGAATGCTTTGCCTGCAACGGTAGTAGATTCGCCAACTTTAAGTGCATTTAAGTTGTCATTGGACAAGCATATGGATGTACATGGAATAGTGTAGGTTAGATGGGCTTCAGATTGGTATGACAGGTCGGCGCAACATCAAGGGCTGAAGGGCCCGTACTGTGCTGTAATGGTCTATGTTCTGTTCTATGTGGTAGCACATCAGTCTACTCTTTGATGAGTAGAGACGGTCATGAATTAGTTACCAGGAGGATTTAAAATGCAATATAAAAAAAATGTGAAGTTGATAACTAGTGACCATGATTGTTGCAAAAACACATCTGATTCACTAAGACCTTTTTAGGGAAGAAAGGGCAGCTTGGTGGCTCAGTGGTTAGCACTGCTGCCTCACAGCACCAGGGCCCCAGGTTCAATTCCAGCCTCGGGCGACTGTGTGGAGTTTGCACGTTCTCCCTGTATCTGCATATATTTCCTCTGGGTGCTCCGGTTTCCTCCCACAGTCAGGTGAATTGGCCATGCTAAAGTGTCCATAGTATTAGGTGCATTCGTCAGTGGGAAATGGGTCTAGGTGGGTTGCTCTCAGGTGGGCTTGTTGGGCCGCAGGGCCTGTTTCCATGCTGTCGGGAATCTAATCTAATCTCTAAAGCTTCCATCCTTATCTGGGCTTGCCTATTTGTGATTACAGACCAAAATTTAGCTGACACTTAACTGCCCTTTGAAAAGGCATCACAAAACACACTTTCAGTTCAAAGGCAATTAGGATGTGCAGATAGCCACATTCCACAAAATAAACTGGACGTTTGCCTGATATAAATGACTGCCCAAGATCAACATGGAAGGAGTGAATGGAAATAAGTTGGTTACAATAATCCTTAACTGAAATTGAAAAGTCTGAAACCCTGAGCAGCTTGTTCCTTAGGCTTCAAATTAATGCCATGGCAAACATTATATGGCTGGAAGGGCAAATGAAGAGGGACTGTACCTGAATCGCATAGTACAATGTACAACGAGCTTTAATTTCACTTTACAGCAGGATAATGACTGAGCATCAGTATCTACTCTCATTTCAAATGAATGCATTCTCTCTAACATTGGTTCAAAGTCTTGCAATACCCTCGCTAAGTGTCCTCTCACCACATGGACTGCAACCCTCCCATTTATCTCTCTGGCCCCCTTGGCTATCCATCCCCCTCCCCCAGCATTCCTGATGAGCTTATGTTTGAAATGTCGACTCCTGCTCTTCGGATGCTGTCTGATTGGCTGAGCTTTTCCAGCACCATACTTCTTGACTTGGATCTCCAGCATCTGCAGCCCTCACTTTCTCCCACCTGGACTGCAGCAGTTCAAGGCAGCAGCTTCTCAATGGCAAGTAGAGATGGACAATACTACTCTAGCCAGAGACACTCCAATCCCATAAAAGAATGAATAGCAGAGATTAAGAAAAACCTGCAAACTAATTTCTTATGATATAATTCATATAATTAATATACACAATACATACCAAGACTGTTTGAGCATCAGCTAAATCAAAGGTCGGTTTAAGTGGTGCTAAAAAGCAAGCTGGGACAATATGTTTGTAGATGAAGTCTTCGAATCCTAGAAGGCCATCTTTACCCCCTGGAAACAATAACATTCTGTTAAACCAGGTATTTGCTTGAAAGCAAAATAAAAGGTTGTTCTCAGCAACTGAGGAAATTTGTAATTCTCACCCCAAAGTTCGACTAGTTTTGAAAGAATGATAAAGCAAGTTTTTTGAGCAATTGGATCTGGAAATTCCACCGCTCCCTGAATGACTGTAAACAGGACACGTTCGACATTCTGTACACCTGGGAGGGAGAGAATTATTGCACATGTGTTAAAAAAAAAAGTTATGAGGACCGGCATTAATATTTGTGAATGGCAAGGCATTGTTAAAATCAGATCTTGACCGGTTCCCGAAACAAGAAAAGCCCTCCAACTAATCAGTATGTAGGGAACAGAATACAACACCGCAGTATGATACCAAGTGACATCGTACACAAAATCATTGGAGGTGGCAGGTAGAGACAATGAGGCCATGTTGCAATGCGGAAGCAAAAGCAACAAAAATTAACACTGGAAAATACTCATTAGTCCAGGCAAGTTGAGATAACCTTTCATTCGTTCTGCTAAAACATAATCTCTAAGACAGTAACTGTATTCTTTCACAAAAACTACCTTACCCACTAAGCATTTCCAGTCTTTAAATTTTAGAATTATACCATCCACAGTATTTTGCTTTTGTATAATAGTTATATAAATACAGGCATAGAGTAGTAAAGCACTGAAACTGCATTGGCTTTCATTTTCCCAAGATACATTTGGGGACAGTCACATTTGCTACATTCCAGCCTAGTCACCTTTTGTTCAAAAAGGCAGAAACCTATCCTGGTTAGTTATTTACATGCTGTGGATAAAGGGAATCAAAATAGGCACGCTTGGATTTCCAGAATGCATTTGAGAAGATGCCTAAGATTATTGTGGAAAGTAAAAGCTCATTGGTGTGTTTGGGGGCGCAACATTTCAGCTTAGCTACAAGTAACAACAATACTGGGGCTTCAACTGTTTATAATTGGTAAATTTGTTTAAACGAGAGATGAAAGAAATGCTTCACAAATTTTCTGATATCACAAAGACAGATAGGAAAGCAAGTTGCAAAGAGCACATGAGGATATGGCATATGGAGCATAACGAGGTAAAATGTGACATTTTTGAAAAAATTCTTCACCTCAAAATACACAATCATATGAGTCAGATTGCAAAGCTCTGAGATGGAGAGAGACTGGGAATCTTTACACACAAATTGCAAAGTGTTAGTGAACAGGCACAGCAAGTAACTACAAAAGCTAATACAATGTTATAATTTATCAGAACGGGAATTAAAATATACAAATAGCAACATTATGACTGCATCTGGAGTACTGTGCACAATATTGTCACTTTATTTCAGAGAGAGAGAGTGGATAACTGCTGGAAGCAGTCCAGAGGTGGTTTGCTGGACACGAACGGGGACAGAGTAGGGGTGGCTCACTTGAAGAAAGATTGCACAGGCTAGGCTTGGAAGCAGCTGGCGTTTAAGATCGGTTTCCTCCCACAGTCCAAAGATGTGCAGGTCAGGTGAATTGGCCATGCTAAATTGTCCGTAGCGTTAAGTGAAGGGGTATGGGTAGGTTGCACTTCAGCAGGTCGGTGTGGACTTGTTGGGCCCAAGGGCCTGTTTCCACACTGTAGGTAATCTAATCTAATCCAGAAGTGGGATAACTTGATTGAGACATAAGAATCTTGACAAGTGAATTTGAGAAGGCGGTCCCTATTGTGGGAAAAGCTAGTACAAAGTATCACTGTTTAAAAACCAGAGGTCACCCATTTAAACTAGAGGTTAGGAAAATGCTTCTCTCAATAGATTGAGTGTCTTTGGAAGACTCTTTCTGAAAGGATGATGGAAGCAAAGTCGTTGAATATCTTTAAGACAGTGGTAGATTCTTGAAGATAAGCAAGGGGCTGCAAGGTCATTAGGATAAGTGGCACTGCAGATTTGAAGTTACAATCAGATCAGCTGTGATCTTACGGATGGCTTTGTCAACAATCGACAATGGATTCACGGTCACCATCAGACTCTCAATTCCAGATTTTTATTGAATTCAAGATCCATAATCTGCTGTGGTGGGATTTGAACCCATGTGCCCAGAACATTATCTGGGTCTCTACATTAATGGTCGAGCAATAATACCACGAGTTTAACACCTCCCCTTAAAAGATGAACCTTTATGAAACAGTAGTAATAATGCCCAATTGTGGGAGTTACGTTCTAAGAAGGATGTGACGGCATTAAAGGGGGGTGAAGAAAAGATTTTGAGATTGAGGTCACTCATCCGTGCAACCAATTATATGGATATTTTGAAGTGTGGACAATTCTCCTTAGAGAAAGTTGAGTGTAGAACTGGACAGAGGTGTTCATATTTATGGTGGGGTCAGACAAAACAAGAAACCATTCCAAATAGTAGAGTGTAGGAGAGAATCAAAAGAACAGTAATTGAAAAGGGAAGGATTAAAGAAACAAAAAAAAGGTGACGCAAGGAATATCTTATTTTCACAGCAATTGTTTAGAACATGGAATGCATGGTGTGTGGAGGAGGCAGATTCTGACATGCTGCTCTCAAAACAGAATGGGACAGCTACCTGATGAGAGAGTAAATGTAGTCTGAGAAAAAGTAGCAGAGTGAAAATGGAGTTGAAGATTGCCAGATCAGCCATGATTTTGTGAAGTGGCAGAGGAGACGCAAAAGGTTGAGAGGCCTCCTTCTGTTCCTCTGCCTTATGGAGGTGTCACAGATGGAGGATAACTGGCAAGACAGCCAGAGGGCGAGAACATGTTTAATTTTAGAACGAGAGTTACAATGATCAGAAACGGCTTGTTTGAAAGAGCGATTGATGCAAATTCAATGGTATCTTTTATGACTAAACTGTGCCTTTGAGAGAGGGGTGTTCGGTGTTGGTTTCCTCTGCTAGGGACGGGGATAGGTTGCCAGTGGTTCTGGAACGCCTGCTTCGAACAGGCAGGTGGTGAACAGCTTTTCAGTTCTCCCTGGGTGATCTTTTAAAATGAGACAAAAGAATCATGAGCAGGTCGTGTCAGGGCTCACACACACACACAAACAAATGGAGATTTCCTTGCAATTTTGAGTTAATTGAAGGTTTTTCACTGGCTGCTCAGCTGAATGCTCGAGTTCCCAACTGCTATAGTGAAGTCTTAGATGAGAGACTTCCTCAAAAGTCAAAAAGGCGAATCGTTTGTTTGCTTGCCCTGGACTACACAGACAGACAGCTAGTGAGACTATTAACTGTTTTGCAGAATTGCATTTTTGTCAAACGGTGTGTTTATGGGATGCTGCCTAGATTGAAACAGTTGATGATCAGTGGTTAAATAGTACATTAAGTTTGTCAATAGAGTTAAAATTACACCAACTTTTTTTGTATTTTAACCATGTTGTAATAAGAAAATATGATTTGATTAAAGCCTAACGATGGACCAAATGACATCTGGAAAATAACTGTTACAGACTAGGCCAATTCCTTACTATATCAGGGGAGCGGGTTCTGGTCTAGTCTGGTCCATTACACTTTCAGAAGAACGTTGAATAAATACCTGAACTGAAAACATCGTCAGGGCTATGAGAGAACAGTAGGAATGGCACTAATTTGGATAACTCACTTGCTGAGCTGTCTGAATAGCCTCCTTTGCTTCAATATAAATGTATCTGCTTATGTACGAGGTTATTTCAAAAAGCAATGTTAGTAGTAAGGGTTGGAGGTGGTTGGGGGGGGGAGAAAACAACACCAACTTTTTTCTGAAAATTTACAAATTCATTTACCTTGGTTTGCAATGACCTCACTCATTCCACTTCCTGTAACGGTTTGTAGAAATGCAAAGTAACTTCTGCGGAGCATCTGGTTTTCAAGTGCCGCGGTTTGGTCATTTTCTTCTGCGGGCCGTGATAATACTTCAAATATAGCTTGAACCAAAGGCATAAATACTTGTTGCAAAAATGGTGAAATCTGTGTCTGTGGAAAGGAAGGCATTTTGCAACAACACAAAACAGCAATATTTTACCAAATGGAGAGAGAAATCACAACATTGTGGTTATAGGTATTAATTCAAAATAGGATATTGTAACAATTCAACATAGAACAATTATAACTGAAGTTTTCTCTTGCAGTAAAGAAAACATTGTTGGGCCACAATACACAACTTAAAGCCAAACCTCAAATATTGTTCACCAGAAAACAAGAGCAATGCAAGAACAAGAATTGTTACATATAGTTTCCCACACACAATCAAGTTCCCAAACTGTGAGCTCCCAAGTCTGAGCTGTGTTCTCAGGATTACACCAATTGCTCAGCACAACATAATATCGCCTTTGAGTACTTTGTGTACTGCTGTGGTTGCCACACTACCAGAGGTATTGGCTTTAGAGGGGGTACAGACGCTGCCTGGTTTGGAGGATATTAGAATAGAGAATGTGTTGTTGGAAGGTGAAGCAGCATTCTAGCAGCAGGAGAATTGACATTTCAGGGATAAACTCCATCAGGAAGGAGATTAGCTATGATGAGAAATTGGACAGATTTGGTTTGTTCTCACTTGAATAAAGAACGAGGGGTAACCTGATACAGGTTTATAAAATTACGACAGGCATGGACAGAATGGCTAGTTGAAGTCAATTTCTAAGGGATATAGGTTTAAGGTAAAAGGGGTAAGTTTAAATGAGATCATAGGTATCATAAAATCCTAAATAGTATGGAAACAGACTATTCAGTTCATCGAATCACACTGACCCTCTGAAGATCACCTCGCCCAGACCCATCCCCCTACCCTATAACCCTGCATCTCCCATGGCTAAGCGACTTAGCCTGCACACCTCTGAACACATGGGCAATTTAGCACAGCCATCTACCCAACTTGCACATATTTGGACTGTGGGTGGAAACTGGAGCACCTGGAGGAAACCCGTGCAGACACGGAAAAAAATGGGCAAACTCCACACACCACAGTTGCCAGAGGGTGGGATCGAACCCAGGTCCCTGGTTAGTGGTAACCACTGAGCTACCTTGCTGCACTAGATGTGAAAGGTTTTGATATAAATAGTAGTAACTACCTGGAGTGTGCTGCTAGGGGTGAGGTTGGAGATGGAAACAGAAGCTTCAGCTGAAAGACATCTTGACAGATACAGCCAACGTTTTATTAACTGGGACCAGGGGTGTACTGGCTGATCAGATATTCCAGTTAATCAAGGGGTCCACATAATCAATGTGGAAACACACACTAAGTAACAGAAATATAATGCGGGGGCATGCACATCACTGTTTATATCTACCAGCAAACAGCCTTCTCAATTGACGGCTCTGACATTACGGGACTCATGATAATACAGTAAACATCCAGTATTTCAGGTATATAATTTTTGCAGGTTTATCAGGTGCCAATTAAAATGAATAAGCAGGGGACGCAGGGATACAGACCTCTTGGAGAGAAAGGTTTTTAAAAAGGCATCATGTCTTATCTTGGTCTTGGTGGGCTAAAGGGCCTGTTCTTTGAACTATTTTATTGCCCATTCTTAATAGTCCTGGAGAAGGCAGTAGTGAGCTGTCTCTTGAACCACTGCAATTCTTGGGATGTAAGAACATCTCAACAATTCCAGGATTTCGATCCAGCAATAATGAAAGGACAACAATACAGCTCCAAGTCAGAAACATGTTATGACTGGGAGGCATTGGTGTCCCATGCATTTGTTGCCCTTATCTTTTCAAGTAGAAGAGGTTGTGGCTTTGGAAGGTGCTGTCAAAAGAACCTTGGCAAGTTGTTGCAGTGCATCTTATGGATTGTACACACTGTGGTGAAAGGAGTAAACGCAGATGGTGGATGGGACTTCAATCATATGGACCTCTTTGTCCGGGATGGTGTCAAACTGGAGTCTTGATGCAGCTGCACACAGCCAGGCATGAGAGAGAGTATTCCACCACTTGTGCCTTGTAGACGGATGTCAAGCTTTGTGAGGGGCCACAAGTCGTGAGCTATTCTCCAAAGAATATCTAGTTTCTGATTCAGCTAGTTCAGTTCAATGTATGATTAAAGGTAAATGCCAGGATGCCGATAGTGGGGAATCAGCGATGGTAATGCCATTGAATGTTATGGGGCAACAGATGCTCTTATTGGAGATGGCATTGTCTGGCACTTGTGATGCCAACATTACTTGCCACTGAACAGTAAATGCCTGGATTTGTCATGGTCTTACTGCATATGGACATGAACAGTTTCAGTATAAAGTGTCATGAACAATGCTGAACATGATTTGATGATTGTACATCGCTCTGACTTTATGATAGAGGGAATGGCGTGAAGAAATAAAAGCTGAAGTGTGCTGACCCATGTTGTGAGTTGAAAGAACAAACTTGTGGATGCTTGTCTTTTGTATTCCACAGTGAGTTAATTTGATAAAATATGCACGTTAATTACTTTGAACACAGAGGAGTCCCTCAAATTACAACAAAATAAGTTATTTAGTTTTGACACTGATTTGAGGGATGATCAGGACAATACCATGTTTCAATAATGCCACAAGACTGTTTGCATCCAACTACGCAGGTAAATCAGAAATGGCTTTGACATCTCACCTGAAAGCTGCACTTCCAACAATACAACACTCCATGACTGCAGTGCATGTTGGCTTTGAGCATTCAATCATGAATGGGACTTACACACAATTTTCCAATTCAGAAGAAAGTGTTACCACTTAGCAAAGCTGGCATTTGGCTTAACAAGTCTCAAACTACTTTCAAAACACAAACTAAGCATCGTACCTTAAATTTTGCTGTGATTTGATTAATAAGAGGGATAAATTCCTGAAGGTCCTTTGCCTCACAGTCCTTAAGCATGTGTTCTGATGCTGTAGGAATGAATGGAAGAACTTCTTCCTCTAAGCAAATGATCATTCTATGAAGAAAGGTCCGAACACCACTTCGCAGAACTTCCTTCTGCAAAGCGCAACTTAGAGCTGGCAGGAATGCTTGCAGGCAGTCTCTGTACACTTCAGAGCAGCCACACTGTTTCACTGTCTGCTTGTTGCTGAAGGCCTTACTGGTCCGGCTGTAAATAAGAGAAATGGATTAACACAACAGCGCTTAGATCAAGTCTTCATTACAGGAAACAGGGGAGAGGAAGTGTAGTCAAACGTGGGAGTCAATGGATACGTTACAGACAGTCTATCCGCAGAAATGGGAACAGAAGTCAAGGAAGGGAAGAGTCATAGATGGAGCAGTAAAAGAGAGGGGGATGGAAAATGGAAGCAAAATGAGATTTCCAAATTAGGATGAAAATAGGACACAGCACTGATAATACTATTGGATGTACTGGACAGTGAGCTGTGGGAGGGTGTCAGCGGAATGGGAATATTCAGGCTTCGTTTCAAGGAAGCCGAGGGCCTTCAGATCATCCACAGAATATGGAATTGGAGGGAGTGCACACATGGTGAAAAGGCAGTGGGTGGGTCCAGGAAACTAAGTTGTGGAGTATCAAAAGAAATCTGAAAATGTAACTGAGGGGAGACTGGACAAGAGGTGAAAGAAGAAAGATTGAAAAGAAAATGAGTTCAATGGCACATGAACAGGCTGAAAATGGGCCTGCCATTCAGAATTTAAGGACGAGAACTATTAAGCTAAAATACAAGTTTCCTGGATCGTAAAGTTAGTCTGAAATATTGTAGCTCAAATAATTAAAACATGCATCATTTGCAGCTGACAGTTTGACTGAGGACTGCAGTGTAAAATAAGGTAGAATTCAAACAGAAGGCTTGAATCTTTTAGGAAAGGACTAAAAGTGACAACTTTAGGGTCTTGCAGTGTAGATGAAGGAGTTCACTGGCCTTCCCCAATGTAATTCCCTTGGCACTAGTGGTCATTTTGATATAATTTCCGAAGTACATACAAATTGTATGCCTTTGTTTTAAATCCATATGTAGATCATTATGTGGTAAACATCTCATAGATCAATTCATTGCATAAAAATAAATGGGGGTGAGTACGCAGAGAGGAAAAAGCATGACATGCAAACGGAAAACAAACCAGAAAGGATTATGAAATCACATCACTTGGCGGCTGTTGTCTTTCCTCCAGGATAAGGAAAGCCCTTTCCCTTTTAAAATTTCTGGATAAGAGGCACTTTCTCCAGGGCAACTCAGGTATTCCAGTAAAATTTCAAATGAACATTACTATTTTTCAACACAAGGCAGCCGTACAAGTGCGTGTCTTTTAGGCAGCATGGATAAATGAGGACTACAGGCAAACTGGAGAGCATGAGCAGCAGAGCACTCGGGATAGCAGCGTAATGATTCAGAACGGCTGGGAGTCAGTAGAAGAAAGAATTCAGCAGTAAGAGGGTAATATGCTTTTAGAAATAACTCTAGACACAGGCAATGCTGTAAAAGCAGATATCCGCCATCCATTCTTAGTTGTCCCAGAGATGAAGACGGGCCTTAGAACCACTGCAGTTTTGAAAATACTTCTGTAACACTAACATAAATAGGCAAAAGTGAGGACTGTAGATACTGGAAACCAGAGTTTAGATCAGAGTGATGCTGGAAAAGCACAGCAGGTCAGGCAGCATCCGAGGAGCAGGAAATATTGACATTTCGGGCAAAAGCCCTTCATCAGGAATAGCCTATTCCAAAATGTCGACTTGCCTGCTCCTCGGATGCTGCCTGACCTGCTGTGCTTTTCCAGCACCACTCTGACCTAAACATCTGTAACATATATTGCTCCAGTTCAGCTTTGTTAAAGGAAAGCTGATATATATCCAACTGAAGTATTCCTGAAAGGTCATAGATCATAACTACATCAACATATAGTTACATGAAGCAGCTAAACATGGACTCAGAAAATGAGGTCCGTAACCCCATGGCTTTGTGTCATGCCACTTAGAATTTTAATTACAAGAGGGCTAACCTTGCAAAGCCCACTGCATGGTTTAAGCAGTCTGCCAATGCAGCTTGCCTCTCCCCATCCTGCTCTGTTAAGAGTTTCTCCAAGAACACTTTGAACTTCTCCATTAGTGGTGTGAGCAAGTCCCTCATCAAAGCCTGTTTCCTCTCTGCCGGGTATTCACTATTCACAATTAGTACTCCGGCTGTTTCGTAAATAAACAGCTGATCGTCGCTGGTTAAAAGAGCCTGGAAACCGTTCTCCTGAAGTAGGATGAAAGCAAACCGTTACAATACTTAGGAACTATCAAAGACAGTCAGAATATAATGCACACTGAAAAAAGAAAGCATTCAAAATCAACTTTGGCATTTTACTGGCCAGAACAGAGAGGAACATCAGATCAGGTATTCCACGGTGTAACGCACAGTTTGCAAAAACCTTCAAGACAAGCTACAATAATTAGCTCTTAGAAATTGCCTTTAAAAGTGAAATATCCCAAGGCATAGCTTGGAAGGATAACCAAACAATTTGACACCAGCCAGAGAAAGGAGTTATTTAATCAGTTGATAGGCAGAATGGTTTTAACTGTTTGAAATTATTCTCTTAAATCAGTGCAAAAGGCAGTGTTCACAACAGTGTTTCCGTAGTCCTGGTCCTGGGACTAAAATTTTTTTTAAAAGCACCTTTCCCTTTTCCAACAGAAATCAATTGATTTGCATTATCTAGCCTGAGGAAATAATTTAATCTCTTTCAGATTTCCAAACAGAAGATAATTCAAAACTTACTGAAGGAGAGAGGACCAGTAAATCCTGTATTCTGTTCAAAATATCCTCGATGTACAGATTCATATGTTTACTGTAAAGATAGACAGTTAGTTTCATATTTACAAGCAATTCAAATTAGTGACAATTCTGTTGCTTTGAGCAGCAACTTTAATTGCTCCCCTTGCTCTGAGCTATACACACTAGGGAGAGGCAGCAAGGGATACACTAAAACAAAACAGGAGTGAGAGCTCCTAAAAATGAAAATAACACTTGCTCACGGCAAGCACCTGTGGGGGGAACCTTTTTTTAAAACTTGGGAGGCTTTTTTTGTTTTGGAGATACCGGTGTTGGATTGGGATGTACAAAGTTAAAAATTACACCAGATTGTAATCCAACAGGTTTATTTGGAAGCACTAGCTTTCGGAGCGCTGTTCCTTCATCAGGTGATTGTGGAGAATAAGACTACCTGAACGAGGAGCAGTGCTCAGAAAGCTAGTGCTTCCAAATAAACCTGTTGAACTATAACCTGGTGCGGTGTGATTTTTTTTAAACTGTTTTTCTTTTGTTGTGCTGTAGCGACCACACGGTTTGAGCTGACCAGAAAATTTTACTGTTCTTGCCTCCTATCACAGCAGCATTGGCAGGATGCAAGGTTGATAACCAACCTGTTTGGCTGTATTATGACATCTGTGGTTATTTAACCTGGAGATGGAACACAAACCTGGGGCACATATAGCCCAGAGTTAAAGTAAAGAATACAGCACAGGAACAGGACCAGGATCTTCAGCAATCCAACACATTTTGCCCTTCCATACTAAAACCGTCTTCACTTACAGAAACCGAATCCCTCTATTCCTTCTTATTCATGTATTCGGCCAGGTGCTTCCTGAACGCAGTCTTGAATATCGTGTCTGCTTTGGACCACCATCTCTGCCAGCACACTCCAGGCATTCACCACCCTTTGTGTGGAAAACTTTGCCTCGCACATCTCTTATACTCCACCTCTCCTCTGCCCTTGAATCGGTGTCCCCTAGTAATTGACCCCTCCACCCTGGGGAAAAAGCCTCACTTTCCATTCTACCCATGCGATTCACAATCTTACAAACTTCTCAGGTCACCCCTTAATCTCCCGTGTTCCAATGAAATCAAACCCAGTCTATCTAGACTTTCTTGATAGCTAAAATCCCCCAAACAAGGCAACATCCCAGTAAACCTTCCACAAGCCCTCCCCAAAGCATCCTCATCTTTCTGGTAATGTGGAAACCAGAACTGCATGCAATACTGCAAGCATAGCCGAACTGAAGTTGTATAAAACATAATTCGCCTATCCTTACGCTCAATGCCCCTTCCAATGAAGGCAAGCATGCTATAAGCCTTTTTTTTTAAACCTTCTCTATCTGTGTTGCCACCTTCAGTGATCTGTGAACCTGCACATCAATACTCCTAAAGATTCTGCCATTCACTATATAATTTCCATCGATATTCAATCTTCCAAAATGCATTACCTCACATTTGTCCGGATTAAGCTCCGTCTGCCATTTTTCTGCTCATGCCTCCAACTGACCTATATCCTGTTGTATCCCCTGACAATTCTCACTCTCCACAACTCCACCAATCTTTGTATAGTCCACAGACTTTCTAATTAGACCAGTCACTTTTCCTCCAAAGCATTTATGTAGACCACAAAAGGCAGAGGTCTCAACATTGCTGTGAAACACTAGTCAACTCTTCATCCTTCCACAGCTACCCTGTCCCCCAGTACTAAGCCAGTCCCGTATCCAGATTCCCAGCTCACTCCGATAATATGTGACTTCACTTTTTGTACCAGTCTGCCTTGAAGGACTTTGTCTAAGGCTTTACTAAAGTCCATGTAGACATTAACAGCCATTTTTCCCCTCAATCATCTTAGTCACCTCCTCAAAAACCTCGATCAACTTAGTGAAGCACGACCTCCCATGCACAAAACCATGCTGTCTATCGCTAATAAAGTCCATTTGTTCCTAAATGCGTAGGGATCTTGCCTCAGCGAACCCTGATGCGAGGCTTGCAGGCCTGTAATTTTCTGGGTTATACCTGCTACCCTTGCTAAACAATGGGTTAACATTGACTATTTCCCAGTTCTCTGGGACCTCCCCTGTGGATACAAAGATGTCTGTCAATGCTCCAATTTGTTCTCTTGTCTCCCTCCATATTCTGGGATAGATCCCATCAGGATCCAGCGACTTATCTACCTTAATGCATCTTTTTTTTAAAAAAAAAAGGTATAAAACCTCTTACTTTTTAATAGCAACTTGGCTTAGAAATTCGACACTTCGAGATCATCCTCCACCAAATCCTTCTCTTTGGTGAATACTACCAAAGTGTTTGTTTAGGACCTCAACTCCCTCTTCTGGCTTCACACAGATTCCCTCATTTAGCCTCAAACAGGCCAATCCTGAAACCAGCTACCCTCTTGCTTTTAATATATGTATTTGGGATTCTCCTTAATCCTGTTGCTAACAACTTTTCATGACCCCCCTTTAGCCCTTCTCATTCTTGTTTAAATGCTTTCCAAGGGCTTCGTCTGCTCCCATTCTCCTCGACCTTATGTTTGCTTCCTGTTTCTTTTTGACCAACCTCAACACATCTCTGGTCATCCAAGGTTCAAGTAACTTGCCGTACCTATCCTTCATTTTTGCAGGAATGTGCTGCTCCTGAACTCTCATCAACTACTGTTTGAATTACATGCTCAACGTGGACTTCCCCGTAAATAGTTGCCTCCAATTAACACTCTCCAGTTCCTGCCGAATATTGCTGCAGTTCACCTTTCCCCAACTTAACCCCTTCACCCAGGACTGCTGTCATCCCTATCCATGAGTATCTTAAAACTCATGGTATTATGGTCACTACTCCCAAAATGTTCCCCCGCTGAAACTTCACTCACCTGGACGGGCTCATTTCCCAAAACCAGGTCCAGTGTAACCCCTTCCCTGGCTGGATTGTTTACATACTGTGTTAAGAAACCCTCCTGAACGGTCCTTACAAATACTGCCCCATCCAAGCCTCTAGTACAAATTGATTGTCAGTTAATAAAGGGGGAGTTAAAAATCACCCACCACAACAACCCTGCTGATTTTACACCTTTCCAATCTTGGTCGACAATCATCTTCTCTATCTTCCACTAGCTGTTGGGAGAACTGTACCCCCAGCATTGTCATTTCATCTTTCTATTCTACCCATACTGCCTCGCTGAACAAGTCCTCTGATGTAGTCATCTCTTCTGTAGTGTGAAAGTTCCATTCTTTGTGACCCCACCCCACACAAGAATCGCGCAACACAAATAGCACTTAGTGTTGGCAATGTAATCACATTATAGCCAACTCATGTTTTAAAGGTCTGTGTTTGAGAAACAGTGGGCCCTATTGTCAATTGCTTTACAGCCATTTCACATTGACAACATGCGTGTTATGGAAGAATGACCTGTATTCTCCCTCGGTACAGCTGAGAGATACTCTTTTACCAGTTAAAAAAACTCCCCCCTCACCCCTTTTACAGCATTTTCTACCTCAACTGAAACATTAAATGCTGGGACATTCAGCTGCCAGTCCTGTCCCTCTTTCAACCAAGTCTCCATAGTCACAATAATGTTATAGCTCCATGAGCTAACCAAAGCTCTGAGTTCATCTACCTTGCTTATTACACTTCTCACATTGAAACACATGCATTCCAGACCATCTCCCTGCCCGTGTGTGTTAGGACACACCACCACTACAACACAGGAACACAGAACTCTCCTCCCCCCACCCCATGGGCACGTACAGCCACAGCCAGTGATGGAGAGCACCTAGATTCCACCAGACTGCCCTTCATGGAACAACTCAGAACTCAATGCAGACTTTTACCCTTTAAAAATATTAATACCTCATGATAAAAGTACCTGCTATTAGGTATTACAAAGGATTTCCAATCAAAGTGAAAGCTGGAAGGAGTCTCATTGCTTATCGGGTTTACCCACCTTAAAGATTTAATGAATCTGGAGAGCAGGTACGCTGTCCTACTTCGCACCTTAGGGCTACTATTACGTAGTCCTCTATGATCTAAAAATGCCATCTGCAAAAGTATTCATAAAAACAATGTCGTAAGTTACAAAACAAAAGAATGATTAAAAAATCCAGATATGTTGCATTTTAGCTGATCCATTAATATAAACTTCACTTGCCTATTCTAATGAAAGTTAGAAGCACTGTCATGGGAACAGATATTTTTTATAGTGTTACGATACAACTCTGAAGCAGGTGGGACTTGAGTGTAGGCCTTCCAGACCAGAGATGGGAACAACTCCACTGCACCGCGAGAGCCCCTTTATTGCCTAATTGGGAATTGATCCTGGGGCACAACAGTCAAACTGCAAAATCCTAACCACTAGAGTAGCAGGGAAGCGCCCAGATTGGAATATACACATTAATAAACATCAAAAATAGCATTACTGAACGGACTAGGGCTTCTTCCTCGAGTAAAGTTTGAGACCTTAAAATGTGAAGAGATATGCCCCCAAAACTACCACCTTAAAACGTTCACAAAAAACTAAGAGCAGGAGCAGCAATAAAGCCAGCTGAGCTCCTCTGCCACTCTTTACAATCATGGCTAATTAGATTAGATTAGATTACTAACAGTGTGGAAACAGGCCCTTCGGCCCAACAAGTCCACACCGACCCGCAACCAACCCATACCCCTACATATACCCCTTACCTAACACTACGGGCAATTTAGCATGGCCAATTCACCTGACCCGCACATCTTTGGACTGTGGGAGGAAACCGGAGCACCCGAAGGAAACCCACGCAGACACAGGGAGAACGTGCAAACTCCACACAGTCAGTCGCCTGAGGCGGGAATTGAACCCAGGTCCCTGGCGCTGTGAGGCAGCAGTGCTAACCACTGTGCCACCGTGGCTTCAACTTCCCACTTGTTCGCTGTATTCCCCGATTTCATGGAAGGCCAAAAAATCTGACTATTCCAGCCTTGAATATATTTAAGAGAAAAATGGAGCAGCAACAAATCCTCTGGTATAGAGGATTTGGCACATTCACAAACCTCCGAGTGGAGTAATTCCTCATTCCAATCTTAAATAATTGTCCTTTTATTCAGAGACTGCGCCTCCGCATTTTAGACTCCCCAGCTCGCAACAATCTCTCAATGCCTACCCTACCAAGCCTCTCCAGAATCTTGTATATTTCAAAGAAGTGGTCTTGGATTCTTCTGACATCCAGAGAATATAAGCCCATTTCCTCAAACCATTCATTCCTATAAAACTAGACCCTAACATTTAGGAATAAATCAGTTTTTCAATATTCTCAGACCTCTCCACATATTAAAGCATTGGTACACTTTATATACAATGTGTCTAATAGGCCAATACACTTTTTGGCAATATTCAGGCCAGAGATTTGTGTTTGAAACAACTCACCAGAACAGTTGGAATGTGTTGTGGTTCTACAGTAAAAAACTTCTCATAGCGAACTACTATTTCGAAAAACTCCAAAGTAACCGATGTATGCTGGTACTGACTCACTCCAGATGTCACCAACTATAGGGACAGTAAAAACATGTTATATTTCAGAAATTAATAGAAACCATTCATTTATTTTGGTCCACACCTATAGTACTCCGGCCAGGAAGCAAAGATTTATAAATGGTATCTTTTCCACAACATGAATCTGTGAGTAATATCACACTCTAATGCTTGCAAACCACATTTTCAACAATGCATGACAACCACATGGTTTCCTTTTCCTTCAAGGAATCTACACCGCAGTAATGTGGGAGCCACGCACAGATCGACCACAAGCTGGTCAATGTCAAACTTTCAAAAAGCTATTTGATTTGCACTTCAAAGGGTAATGAATTACAGGATTCAGAAGACGACCAGTGTTGGATACAAGGGATACACGCGGCAAGTACTTTACACAGAGGGTGGTGGATGTCTGGTAGAGGCAGGCACGGTGGATTCATTTAAGATGCACAAGTAGGTGGGGAGGGATACAGACACTTAGGAATTGACTGACAGGTTTAGACAGTACAGGCTTAGAGGGCCGAAGGGCCTGTTCCTAGCTTAAATTTTTTGTTCTTTGGATGAAAGATATCTTTGTGGTTTCTGTTTTCATTTTAGTTTTATGGCCAAGTGCTCCCTACATTGAAGAATTGTCACCACTTCAGAACACTACAGAGCTTTATAAGCAATGAAGTACATCTGTCTTGCCATTAAATTGGGCAGCACTTTCAACAAACGTGCACAGGCATAATGGGCTAAACTGGCCTCTTTCTGTGCTGTAAGATTCTATTTTAAGTTGATGAATGATCAGTACATTGAATACTCTAAATCAGAATGGTTTCTTTTTAAATTTGGCAAACTGGTTCCTCTCATTATATGCACAACAGAGAAGCAAAGCTGGTTTCTAAAAAATCAATTCCCACCGAATTCATAAGTTGCTCTGTAATCTTAAACACATGCAATGGCATACACAAGATGTTTCATAACTTTTCTAGAAATAATTAATCCCCAGATGCCAATCCATGTAATAAAACAATCTTGGATAAAGTTCAGAATGCCCTTTTTAAACAGTAAGCTCCTGATCCATCCAGATGTTCAGTATTGGTAATTACGAGGTGAATTACAACTTTTCTAAATACTCAACTGTGTGCATCATCTCCTGCAAGACACTGGCTTTTGTACTGTCTCCAGAGAAATGTGCACCATGGGACACTGGGATTGCCTCTCCCAACATGAATAGCAGCCTCAGAGCCACTTCCACTTCCATGAACCTTGTGTTTTGCCAGTTCCTGTAAAAGGAGGAAAGAAAACAACTAAGTACACTAGGATGCAAAGGGAAAGCCCAAGTTATACTGTGGAGCATTACCCTTTCATGGTGAGATGTTGGCATTTACTGCACATGCCTAATTCCCCTCAAGAAAACTGCTGGTCAGCCACCTTTTTCAATCACTGCAGTCTACAAACTTTCTGCAAAAGAGTCACACCTCCGATCCTGTTATTTCACCACAAATAATATTTATCAAACATATTTTTGCACAATTTTTCTAAGGAAGATCAGGTTTATGAAATAACTGCAGAGACCTAAATCAAATGGACTTGATATTAATAGGCTCAGGTAATACAACAAATACTGCATTGCACCCAAACACTCAGCATGTTTGTAGTCAGTGTGAACATGCTCACAGGTACATTATTCCTCCAATACTCATTAAGTTGCGCAATTTACTTTAGGGGAAAGGGTAGTCAGTGGTACAAGCAGGTGCAGTGGTGACAAAGATCATTAGCTACCAAAAATAATGCAACGATGGGTAGCAATAGAGACAGATTCCCTATTGTCTGGTGCGTGCTTCAGCAAGCGAATGTGCAAAGTGGTATTAACTGGCGTGTAAACATTTGCAAAACGCAAGGACAGAAGCAACTGAAAGAAGGTGTCTGTGGGCAGAGGTGGTGAATGAAGTTGACGTTTTGATGTTCCTTTAACTCTGAAGCTTGAAATAAAATCAGCATTGTGGATCATAACAAAAGATGATACAAAACAGTTACACTATCCCTCCGACCAGGCTGCCAGAGAACTGACAGCCCCATCACATCTCCTCTGCGTAGAGAGAGAGATGTGGACATGGAATCCTTGTCCTGCACACATTTGGCAGAGGCCTCCAGACCAGAATCACAAGCCTACAAACATACCATGCCTGAGGTTCTATCCATGGGTAGTTCCAGGCTTAGTAGAGTAGTAATGACTATTGTCTTATTTCCTTAACAACAGTCCAGCCAAATCCAAATTCAGGAGGAGAATAAGCCCAGTAATTGAGAGTTTCACAAAAGAAATGTATTCCAAGTGAGGAAGCCTCTAATCCTTTACCAACATGCTACTACAGTTTAACAATATATCCTGCATCATGGCATTCCAAGAACAAGCTTTGCATACCAGTACACCAGGTAGAGATTGAGGATGACCTTGCATAAAGCATGGCTGATTTCCTTAAAAGGATGTGCATACATCAAGATAGAATAAAGACTTGCATTTATATCGCATCTTTCACAACCTCAAAGTCCCAAAGCTCTTTATAGTCAATGAGTGCTTTTAAAGTTGTTGAAATGTAGGAAATTCAGTAGCCAGATCATACAGAGCAAGGTCCCACAAACATCAGAAACAGGTCAAATTTACAAGTGATTAAAACGTGGATTAGTGCGATCTCAGTGGTCCACTTTCAAACCGGCCACAGTCAAAGAGATATAATGATTACAAAGAGGATGGTTATTGTGGCTACCTACCCAAATTGTCTGTCTGTCTGTCTTGCTCCTGTCCATAGTTACGATGCTACCTTTCTATCATATGCACTGTTGAAGAGTGAAAAGTACAAATGTGATAGGCCCCTGTTTGTATTCATTCAAACTGGCATACACAATGCTCCGGCACTCAAGAAAAATTAGAAATACACAAATTTTCTGAGCTGCAAACAACCAGCAATTCTAGTTCTCACTTCAGTCAATTGAGGGAAATATTACTTTAACCAAACTTTGAGATTCTGGACTTCCAAATAGATTAAATTAAAAATGAGTAGTAACTGTTCCTAAATGTTTGGCGTTTATAAACGTTGGGATGGATTCATTATGTTTAAAATTGTCCATTCAAGTCAAAATCCTTTAACCTCCTCCAGCTTCTTTTTAAGAAGTTCTCCCAGCTTGGTTGGTTGGACCCAGTATTCGGTCTGCTGTCAAATTCTGTTTGACAACATTCCTGCATTGTGCTGTGGGGCATTTTGGTATGTTAAAGGCACTATATAAATGCAAGTTGTAGCTGCTTCATAAGCTTGTCCTCCTCTCCCCTGGTTTCACCATGTAACATGTTAATCTAGGACAACAGTTCTTGCCATTTTCAGTCTTCCTGCAGAGAAGCATCTAGCCTCCACTTGCCACGAATTCACTATCTGGCAAGTAAACCTGTAACTGGCTTTGTGCAAAGTTCCAAAAATTGATGCACAACTCCAAATGCTGGAGCACCGATACATCATACTGACTACACGTGACGCAGATCTGTTTCATACGACGACACACACGCTCAGCGATACTTACCCCAGCGTTGCATTGAAGACCCGTCGTACAGCAGCTAAAAGTAACTCAGGTGAAACTTGTGCCAGTCTGTCCAATAGCAACTTCAAATGCTTTCTATATTCAAGGAACATGGCTTCATCTTCACCCTAGTGAAATAATAAAAAGGAGCTGTTGGGTGCAAATCGGGGAAGGTGCTTTATTGTCGTCAAAGATTTGATTCAGAACCATTTCCAGTGAAACCTGAACGCACTTCTCTGGTTACATTAGCAACGTAAAGCTGATCAGCATCACGGAGGCTGGTTGGAAGATCAAAAGATTGAAAATGGATGTATAAGGGGCTATTCAACTGGAGCAAAAATATTTCAAATGGGTTACTATTCTCACATGCTGTGAACAATGGGTGTTCTAATGGATGATCATGTAACTGCTGCTTGTAGTCAAACTCCATCTGGTTCACAGACACCCTTAAATATGAAGGAAAACTGCCAGCCCTTCCCAGGTCCAGCCCACAAATGACTCCAGGCCCACAGTAATGTGGTTGACTCAGTGTTGGATGGTTATTCAGGTATAACTAATGTGCGTGGATATGGGATAAAAAGAATTCAGGAAAACTGCAGTAGATAATGATGCACATTGAAAGGGTTGGTGCAAACATGACCGGTTTTGAATGGACCCCTATGCTTAACACCTGAGACTCTTAACTATGCTCAAGGCATTTATTGCCCATACCAAATTGCCAGTTTTGCTTGTAATGCTCATGGCATATAAATAAAAAAAAGATAGTTACAGCATTTGTACTAAAATGTTCCTTTTCAACTGAATCAGTAATGAGATTTGAAGGCCATAATTATCACTCCTATTAAAATCAGGCAGCACTACTGCCTCACAGTGTCAGGGAGCCGAGTTCAACTCCATCCTCAGACGACCGTGTTGTGTGAAGTTTGCATATTTTGTGTCTGCGTGGGTTTCTTCTGGGTGTTCCGGTTTCCTCCCACAGTCTGAAGATGTGCAGGTTAGATGGATTGACCATGCTAACTTGTCCCATAGTGTCCAAGGATATTATGCAGGCTCAGTGGATTAGCCACAGGAAATGCAGGGATAGGGTACAGTGATGGGACCCTCAGAGGTTGGTGTGGACTTGATGGGCCAAATGGCCTGCTTCCACACTGCAGGGACAGTATGTAAAAACCTTGTAATACCCTGTATAGTGAACAAGTCCTCTCCTGCCTTAAGGTATGCTTCCCGACTGAGGTACAGTTCTAGAATCATCTCAGAAACATATCAAGGTGGCCATTATCCAAGTGCATAACTCAAGTTATGTGGAATCTCACAGCCATTCAGAATGCACACAAGTCAAAAGATCACTGATTTGTAAATCTAAGAAATAGCTGCTCACAGCTGTCTGAATTGCTGAGCATTTCCAGTTTTGTTTGACTGAGTACACAAACTTCATTTATTTGGTGGTGACCAATGTCAAGAAACATATCTGACTATTTCCCCTTCCATCATTATCTACATGTCTGGCTATGACCAGTAACACAGAACATAGACATGGTCAAACCTAGATTGGCTCCGGGTATAGAAGCATCAGTGACAAAACCTTAACCTGCAAACCATCACATATACACTGCAGTGTGCTTTTCACAGATATAGATTAAAGGAAAGTTTTTATTAGGATTTCTTAGCTAAAGCTAGTTTTGCTAGAAACATACAATTGCAGAATACAGGGAAACATGGCTTTTGCACTCAGCAAGGTAGGTGATTTCATGCAATACAAAATTCTTGATAACCCAATTTGAAGCGCACTGTCTTACCTCATTTTCAAAATTGAATTCTTCATCATAGGTTAATTTCTTTATAACCGCATGCATAATTGCCTACATCGAAAAAATGGACACAGGATGTAAATAACTAGAACTTGAGGTGTAACAATTTTCTTTTCATTTAAGCACATCAGGCTTACCTCAATATTAGCCTTTTGCTGTTCAGTCAGTGCAGGAAGCTGAAGAGATAATGAGTACAGGAGGTTATGAATTCAGATCTCCCACACTGCTTTAACAAAGCAATACGTATAGTCAATCTACATTACTAACGATAAGTTATTCTGCAGAAAGGGATAACATTAATCGTGTGCATAGGTCAACTTGCATAGTTTTCACTCTTATCTAGACTACCAACGAAAAGGGAAAATAAAAGCCTCATCAGTTGAGCATTCCCACTCACACCAGGTAAAACACAGGTGGTAACTTACACTCCCTCAGCTTAGAATCTAGCAGGCAATTTCCCTTTGTCTGTCTAAAAATAAAGAAATAACCCAAGAAAGAAACTCCTACTGTCATATATTTTAGTTTGAGATCCAGAATTTAACAGAATGCAGTAATCAAAGTGAAAGTATGCAGACATCATTCAAAAGTTAAACTGCACAGTTTATCACACAAGACTACAATATCAAGAACATGTGGCCACTTCACTGCTTCCTCGACAAGCATGGAGCATTGTTTAGCTCATGTAATATATGCCACACAACACGAGAGTCAATCATCATTTAATTGCCAAGTTGAACTTTATAACCACTGCCACTATACTCTTAGTAAAAGCTACAAGTATTCTAGTTACCTACTAAAGCAAATATAGAATCAGAGAAGCACAACAGCATTCAAAAATGCTTACCATGTTTAGTAGTGAGTTTAAGATGAGAAAAATTTCAGACTAACTCACTTGAAAACACAATGTGCGAACTCATTACTCAAGGATAGCAACATAATTTTAAAAAATCTATTCTGCATATTCAAAATTGTAGTTCTAATTAGGACTTTGACATACCAATCGGGTTACTGTATAATTGTTTCCCTGGATTCTTCAAGAAACAGGTCATTTCGGGCTCAACAATTCGGTACTGGTGACAATACTCGACATGAATCTCCTTTTTATTCACTTTTCTTTCACACACCTACCTAGTTTTCTCAAAACTATCCAAGTTATTACGACAGGATGTGGCTGAGATAAATAAATTCAACATTCTCATCACTCTGACAAAACAAGTGTCGTAATTTCCCTATTGGATCAATTATTAATAACTATCTTGCACTTTTGGCCCCTAGTTTGTTTTTTTTTATTAAAAACACAACTAGTTCTACACAAGATCCTACATTTAATGCTAACCAAATATTCACTCCATTTAAACACAATGGAAGTCAGATCCAAGATGATTCAATACACCGCAAATTCACTGTATGGAGGGATCTCTTGGCTCCCGAGGGTGAGTGAACGTGCTCCTAGTTTACCATGGTTAGTATCGGACGTAAGCGTTAAACTTATCTCTATTCTACTGGTACAGGGGTACTTAGCATTGGTCTTGATTATTTTTAAGTTACAGTAAGGAATTTCCCCACAATTGCCTAGTAATAATTATGACCAGATTTGAAATAATAGTGGATAGATTATAGTGTAAATTATCTAATTATACACAACTGTCAGATCAATTACCCTCTTATCAAAGTGGCTGTCTAATTGTAATGTTGAGTTTTGCGGCTCATTTCACTACAAAAATAATTATAACAACTTAATTAGCTTGTTTAAATCCCATCCATGGTCAGTACTATTATTTTACCCATAATTAACAGAGGAAGATTTTGAGAACATGCATTCATGGACGAGATAACTCAAGCCCCTATCTGCAAAGAAGGCTTTAAAGAACTAAATTCAGGTGAAGAATCTCAGATCAAGTCAGTAATAGTAACATGCATTCATATGACAATGTGAGATAATGCCAATTCAAATATATTCTATTATCTAAAAAAAATTCTACTATTATGCAGCTCAGCTGTAACATGGTTTCATTTCTTGGACCCCAACATCTATATCATCAGATTTCCGGTGGGTCGTTATTAAAGATCCTGAAGACTCAAGGAGCTGCCAACAAATTCAATCCACTCCAGCAAAGTTCTACGGTTTCAGAAAAGTACAATTACATAACACTGAGTTGCACAACCACTTCCTCCCAAGCAAGACCAACCTCAGTTAGCTGATTTTTAACAGAAAATAAACCAGTGTGCAATTCAAATTTGGGACAGGTGGAACGAGACAAAAAAAAATGCACAACTTGATGAAACAAAAGATAAATTAGGTGTCCACCCAGCTTTCTTCCCACTCCATGCAAAGGTTGCTTTAACCCAGACATATTTTTACTAAAACACCACAAAATCAGACGCCAGAAACCCTTTTGTCTTCCAACTTACTTGTTTAAGCATATGAAGGTAGTCATAGCAGAAACCGATTATATTTGAAGAAATATCATCATCTTCGTGCACAAGCAGCTTAAGCAGAAGAGGCACTTTTGCCTCCACTGCCTGAACTGTCATCTGGCTGTTCTTCACATCCCCTGCTTTTACAAGCTTACTCCAACTTGTTATCAAAGCCTGGCCCATCCCATTAACCAGCTTGGAAAATCTTGCCAGGAAGTCAACATCTTCCTCCTAGATAGGACAACAAGTTCATTAGTCTGATGCAATGCAAAAGAATGTTTACCTCTCTGCAGTCATTTTACTTCCTTGGTATGTGAGCATCACTAGCAAGGCCAGTTTTTAAACTCCCATTGCCAATAATTCTTTACGCATTAATATTAAAGGTGTGGGTAATGCTGGCATCGGTATAAGGTGTTGCCCATCCTTAATTGCCATCAAGCCGATGAGCTGCCTTCTTGGATTGGTGCAGTAGTAGTCTAGTCGTATTGCTAGAAAGGGAGCTCCAGCAATTTTGGCTGAGACACAGTAAAGTCAAAGTGCTAGCATTCCAAATAAGGCTTTAGTGTGGCTTGGAGGTGGGGCGGTGTTCCAAAGCTTCTCCAGCTCTTGCTCGGGAGGTCACAGGTTTGGAAGGTACTGTCGAAGGAACTTTGACAAGTTGCTGCAGCGCGTTGTATAGATGGCACGGATGGCTGCCACTGTGCAGGAATGATGAAGAACGCATCTTTAAAAGGTGGCGCGTGTAATGCCTTGTTACGCAGGACTTTGAATATATCAGTCACGCAAAAATAAAATTTTTGCCATTCCCCAACATACCCAAACAATGGCATTGTTTGCTTCATTGGTGCAACATCCCAGTCTTCCTGTACAAATGCTTGCTACAGGAAGTAGAAAACAATGATTTTAAACGCTCCTTGTGCCATACCTAATTAATTCTGACCCTGCACTTGACACAAGGATTGAATTCCCTCAACATATTTTATGCTATCTTTACATTAATCAGCTCGAAGCCTTAAACTTTATCTAATAGCCTTTGGCCCAGTGTTGATTCTGCACCACTTTCAACAGAACTGCTGTTTCAAAATTACAACTGAAAACCAGCGTAACTCCACCAAAGAAGTGATTCTAAGCTTCACTGATACCTATGCAGGCTGAGTGATTGAATAACTACATTAATAAATTTGTCTGCTGTGCCTGAAGGCAGGCCATTACTTATTACACGCTGATGCTTCATCAGGAGTCATTTACTAGATGGTTCAAAATTATCACCCTACAGACTAAAGGGCAGAGAGAAAAGATAGGTCAAGTCTACATCAGCTGAAATGAGAATCAAACCCATAGTATTAGCTAGTGTGTGTTTCAGAACAATGCCATCTTACCAACTTAACTAATATGCCTGAATAAATGCACCACTGAATGGGAAAACAAGAATGATTAGCTTATTTACCAAAAATTAAAAAATGAACTGCACCACAAAACTAGTAGGCAATTTAATCTATCTTCTCCATGGTGATTTTGGGCCATATTACTTTGACCACAATAGATTGGGGACCCTTTAAAACTAAATTATTATTTCAGGCAACCTGACATAATGATTGCTACCACAGTAACAAACCTTCTGCAATCATGAACAACATCCCAGTAAATTAGACAAAGGGAAGGTACAAGGAAGGTCACATGAATCACCGGGATCACAGAGGTCACGACGATCCACTGAAGTGACGTCACTGATTTATCTGGCACTATGTATCCTCTTATCAATGCAGTTTTGGGAAAGTAAGGTTGGTACTTAGAAAAGTGCTGTGAAGGCAGCTTCTTGTTTTCCAGTGGAAGTGTTTCGGAGCTTCACTGGATCGTCCACCCGAAGCAGTAAGCTTCTGTCAAGAAACTAAATCGATAGGGGGAAAACGGGCAGGAAAGTGGACATGAGGAATGTCAATCAACCTGTTGAATTGCATAGCAGATTGGAGGGGCCAAATGGCCTACTCCTGTTCCTATTTATGGTCTTACAAGGGCCACCAGATAAGGACTTCGCTCTAACCTGAGCAGTTGTGTAACATAAACCTACTTCTAGGGACTAGTAGTTATGTCAATCACTCATTCTAGCCAATGGACATGGAACAACTACACTTGATGTCTTGATAACTGTTCCCTACTTGCCCAACTTCACCTGAAGGCTAAATTATAAATTATTTCTAAGAGCAGTACTTATTTTTCCCAAACACAGCACTGATTAAGGGGTACACATGGCACCAGATAAGTTGGTGACATCACTTCAATAGATCATTGCAATGTTATCCTGATGATTCTCATGACCTTTATTGCATTCTGTCTTTATTAAAAAGACCATTTGCTTGTTTGTGAAATGCTGGTTACTGCAGGAGC
Source organism: Hemiscyllium ocellatum (assembly GCF_020745735.1). Taxonomy (NCBI): domain Eukaryota; kingdom Metazoa; phylum Chordata; class Chondrichthyes; order Orectolobiformes; family Hemiscylliidae; genus Hemiscyllium; species Hemiscyllium ocellatum. The sequence goes on along the minus strand of NC_083419.1, from coordinate 12,642,867 downwards.
AGTCATTCTATCAGGCTGTCTGTTACATAAGAAAAACCTGGAAAATTCAGTTTTAAGGGGACTCTCGTGTCCAACAGAAACAGCCAATCATATTTATTAGTCATAAGTAACACGCGAAACTCTCATCACAACTTTCAAACTATTAGAGAGGGAGCACAGCCAAATACAAAAAAGGAATACTTGCTGTAATTGTACTGTAGCACAGACCTGCTCAGTGTTGAAGAAGCCAGAAGCCAGCAGCACCTGACATAGCGATTCCACAAGTTTTGTCTTATCAACAGGATCCATGCCTTTATTTACTATTTCAAATAGACAGTCACAGGCTTCCTCACGGAGGACTTCCACTGACATGTGACTGAGCAACAAATTCACAAACCTAGAAAGAAAAACAAAGAAACAAATTGGTGGCTACATTCTTTAAAAGACTGAAATTCCTAAATGCAGAGAGCGAGAGAGAGAGAAAATGCTGGAGAAACTCTATGCCTGGCAGTATCTGCAGCAAGAGAAACAGAGTTAACATTCAGTCTGAAAAACTCTTCTTCAGAATGTTGCTCACTCCCGACGGGTCTAGTCCTACTCATGACAAAATCGGTTGTCAAAGCCTGACATCATCAGTAGGGACAGCACCTTCACACTTGCTGCTCTAGGCCAGATCTTTAGTCTGTTTAAAATCTGATTGAAGATTTGTAGCTCGGGTATCCGTTGTTGTGGTTCTGCTCGCCGAGCTGGAAGTTTTTGCTGCAAACGTTTCGTTCCCTGGCTAGGGAACATCAGTGCTGTTGGAGCCTCGTGTGAAGCGCTGCTTTGATGTTTCTTCCGGACATGGACCTGGACCCCACATACAAATCACTGCAGCTGAAACTGACACCCGGAAGCGGCAAGAACAAACCAATATAAATACCGGAAGAAACATCAAAGCAGCGCTTCACACGAGGCTCCAACAGCACTGATGATGTTCCCTAGCCAGGGAACGAAACGTTTGCAGCAAAAACTTCCAGCTCGGCGAGCAGAATCTTTAGTCTGTGTTCAATTGACCATATGGGGAATGAGAAGTACAGACCCACTGTTTCAATGGAAGCTCTCCACAACTGCTAGGCAAGGGAAATTAACTCAACATACCAGATGTTTTAGCTTACACAGGCTGCCTGATCTTTATTAATAAAATTTCCCTCACTCAGGGAGGGGGTAGACAATGTGCAGTTGTTCAATGCTTGCCTTTATTTTAAAGTAGAAATGCATTGCAATAAAAAGTTAGTCAACTACACAGACCAATAGAACACAAGATATTTTGATATAAGCCAGACACCGGACATTAAGGGGAACGTTATTGTATTTTGCAAAGGCTTAAGCAAAACAACAAAAAACTCATATTACAAACAATGAAAAAAAATCACTTGTCATACACCAGTGATGCCATGGACCTTTCCTTCCTATTTCCTGTAATTACTTTTAAAACAATAGTCATCATTTAAACTTCGGCACAAAGAGCAAATGTTTCGTCACTGCCAGTCACGTGGTTTTGGGACAATTCATGGGTTGACAGCAATAAGGTCATTTTGCCCTTGGCCTTCCTCTCCAGGGCACTATAAATAAAAATTTCATATCCAAAGTTAAATTTAACTTTCAAATCAAAATGTAAGTTTGACTCCGTTTGAACCTTCCAAATTTTTAGATAATTCTGCTACAGCATGTGGGCATAACTAGGTTCTCATTTATTGTCCAAGTCTAAATGCCCTTGAGAAGATAAACCTCCTTGATGAAGTGCTGTAGTTCTCTGGATATATAGGAACAGCCACAGTGCTGCTCAAGAAGGGAGTTCCATGAGTTTGACACAGTAACAATGAAGGAATGGTGACATAGGATGATGTGCAACTTGTAGGTGGTGGCTGTGTTCGCATGCATCTGCTGCCCCAGTCCAAAGAGCTTGGGCGAGTTGCTGCACTGTATTTTGTAAACCGTATATAATGCCGCCAATACAGTTGAAGGAGATGCAAGTTCAAGGTTGTTAATCAAGTAGATTATTTTGCCCTGGATGGTGTTCAAGGGTTTTGGAGCTGCACCCAATCAGGCAAGTGAACAGCTTTCAAGTACACACTCTTGAATTGTCCCTTGATAGAAGGCAAGAGATGAATTACTGATGCAGACAAGTATTACAGGCAATGAATGAGCCAGGAGCTAAACTAAATCATGGCTATCATGTCTTTTCCTTTCGTGTCATAAATCCAGCATCCTTCAATCCTGTGTCCATAGTGCAGAAGACAGAAGCAGAGAAGTGTGGAAGCAGGCCATTTGGTCCATCGAGTTCACAGTGACCCTCCAAAGAGCATTCCACCCAGAACCACCCAATCCTGAATTTCCTCTGGCTAATCCACCTAGACTGGACATCCCGAGGCAATTTAGCACGGCCAATCCTCCTAACTTGCACGTGTTTGGACTGTGGGAGGAAACCCAGAGACATGGGGAAATCGTGCAAATTTCACACAGACAGACAGTCGCCCTCAGGTTGGAAGCAAACCTGAGTCCCTGACATTGTGAGCCAGTGTGCCTCCTGGTAAGATTTGTAAACTAAAGTAATACACACTAGGTAAATTTTTGTGTTATAAATTAGTTATATTGTGTTCACTATCCTCGTAAAATAAAATTGTGCAAAGAGGCAGAGGAAAGAAGATTAGTGCTTCTAAATTTATTAAGCAGAATTTGAGAGCGTTAAGCTGCTTGACTAATAGGATCCATAGCCTTTCCAATTCTCAAAGCCCTTCAAAGTTTGTTTGTATGAAGACCAACCATACCTACATGGCCTGAGCTGACTGCTTGCTCAGAGACATTAAGTGAAAAAGCTTACATTTATATAGTGTATCTCATGACTGCGGTACCAGTTCAAAAGACTTCATACCAATGAAGTACTGATGAAGTTAAGCCACTGATATAACGTAGGAAATGCAGCAGCCAGTTAGTACACAACAAGCTCCTGAGTTAAAGACTCAGTTAACTGGAGTACTTTTGATCAATGCACCATTTTATTGAAGGAAACAATGCACACTAATGATGGGGTATCATATAAAGAATTCTAATGAGTCCTATTCATGTAAAGACAAAGCAGCTTTTCTTTCACAATGAGGGAAAAACAGTTTTGTCTGAAAACAAAACATTAAGAAAACACGTACCTGTCATTTGCTATCAGATTCAAGTCAATCCAGGATACAAAAGCTCCAACAACCTCAAGGCACTGACACGTTAGTTCAGAGTTGGTTTCCTGATAGGTGTGCAGGATCTGGTACCAGGATTCCACGAGATTTGGTATGCATTGTTCCCTCATTGCATCCTTGATTAAAGTATTTCGTCTACACTCCTGTAGTGACAGAAAATACTTTAATTCACCAAAGCATCCTTTTAACGAAGCAACGTTTTCCCTCAAAAACAGGATGCCCTAATTTTTAATGCAAGAAATGTAGGTTTCAAACTCAATTACAAACTAGATCAAGCATCTGTTCTCCAGAATAAAAATCCCAAATTTGACGCAGTGGTAGTTCCAACATAGCGACAGTCAGAGATCCTGATGAAGGGTTCTGCCCAAAATATTGACTCTCCCGCTCCTCTGATGCTGCTTGATCTGCTGTGCTTTGTCCAGCTCCACATTTTAGTGGCTCAGATCTTACAGCACTAAAGAGACCTTATGTCCATGGTTATCAAGTGTCAGTCTATTCTAATACCATTTCAAGCAATAGGCTTGTCACCTTGAATACTATGGCATTTCATGTGCTCATCTCAATAGTTCTTCGATGTCAAGGTTTCTCACCCCTTTCGAGAGTGTTCCAGATGTCCACCACCCTCAGTGAACAAAAACATGCCCTCAAACCCCTTCTAAACCTCCAGCTCTTTACCTCAAAACTGTTCTCCCTGGTTATTGACCCTCTAAGTGGAAAAGTTCCCATCTAACTAGCCCATTTAAGTCCCTCACCTTTGTAAACCTCAAGCAGGTTTCCCCCCTCAGCTTTCCCTGCTCTAAGGGAAGCTGCACCAGCTTATCTAGTCTCTTTATAGCTGCTTCACTTCAACTGAGGAACTGAATCTCCTCTGCACCCTTTGAGCATAATTACATCCTTCCTACAGTGTAGAAAGGAGAACAGCAAACAGTACTCCAGTTGTGACCTAACATTATATACATTTCCATCACAGCCTCCTTTTTCTGTATTCAATGCCTGACTAATAAAAGGTAAGTATGTAATAAAGCATTTTTAACCACCTCATCCACCTGCTCTGTTGCCTTCAAGAATCCAAGGATTATGCACACCAAGGTCCCCTTCTACTTCCTAGGATCATTACATCCAACATCTACGACCTTAACTGTTTACTCCTCCCAAAATGCATCACACTTCATTTTTCAGGATTAAAGTCCATTTGCAATTCTTCAGCCCAACTGACAGCTTGATCATGCTGACTATCCTTGATTTATCCATGTCTCTAAGTGGAGGTTAATTCTGTAATTGAGAATATTTTCCAGTAGTTTTCCTACAACTAGTGTTGGACTCACTGGCCTGTACTTTCTTGGTTTATCCTCGTCACTCTTGTTGAATAATGGAACCCATTAGTTGCCCTCTAGTCCTCTGGCACTATTCCCATGGCCAGTAAGATTTGAAAATTATTAAAGCCACTGCAATCTCTTCCCTTCCCTCACTCAGCAGTCTCGATGTATATATTAAAAAGAAAGGTATTGTTTTTAACAATCTTACTTTAATTTTTGGAAGTCATATTTCAAAAAATGTACAGAGAAGTATTGTAGATGAAGGGAAGCTCAGGTATGAGAAAAAAAATGTTGCATTCTCTAGAGTCCATAGCTACAGCAAGGTCAGCAGACCTTTAAGACCACACTTACAAAAAAAACATTTAAATCGAGGACTTTAGAAATTATACTAAGACACTATTCACATGATGCTGAACATAGGGGTAATGAACTCCGACAACTGCTGTACATCTCTAGGACTCTAACTGTTTCAGATTCAGTGGGAGATTTGACTTGGACTGCTGTAGGGCCCTCTTGTGGTACAGAGGTACTCCTAGACCTGAAGGCCTGGGTTCAAGTCTCATCTGTTCCAGGAAAGGAAAAATAAAGACTTAGACTGCAACTAAATTTGTTTGAAAGTAAAAACCTGTTGGGTTCAATGTTATTATATTTGCTCATGGATAAAGCAAGGGCGAGTTTTTTTTGACTTTGCACTCATCAGGACAGACACAAGAGCATCAAAACTTCAGAGGGAGCATCAATCTGCAGTGCATGAGAAAAATGATGATAGTCAAATGATTGACTATGATGGCAAGTCAATACTGATTGATCAAAATGCTGTCATCAAGAATGGACCAGGCAGCTCTCATCTTCTCCATGTATTCTGTTTCAATAAAAAGGTACAATGCCTGACATTATCATTTTACCTCAGAGCAGAGGATTGGTCCCTGAGTATCGCCAATTTCTAGTGAGCTTAAATGAACCACATTGCAAGCCCCAATTGATAAGTATTAAACTATCAGTTTAAAATTATCACACTCCACGAATACTGCCTTATCATGAAAACACATTTAGGATTACAGAGGCGACATGGTGGATCAGTGGTTAGCACTGTTGCTTCACAGCACCAGGAACCTGCGTTCAATTCTAGGCTCGGCTGACTGACTGTGTGGAGTTTGCACATTCGCCCTATATCTTTGTGGGTTTCCTCCGGGTGCTCCGGTTTCCTCCTACAATCCAAAGATGTGCAGATTAGGTGAATTGGCCAAGCTAAATTGCCCATAGTATTCAGGGATGTGGAGGTTAGGTGCATTATTCAGTGGTAAATTTAGAGGAAAAATAGGGTTGGGGAATGGATCTGGGTGGGTTACTTTTCAGAGGGTTGGTATGGACTTGTTGGGCCGAAAGGCCTGTTTCCACACTCTAGGGATCCTGAGATTCTATTACGTTTTGAGTTTTGCAAGTAGGGGGTAGTTTAGTAGGGTCAGTACATTGTCCATTAGAATAGAATAGACATTTATTGTCACATGTACGTTTACATGAAAAGTACAGTGAAAAGTTTTAAGTCTCCACACCACCAATATTAATTATGTATGACTTCTGTCATTAAAGTAATTCGCAGTTCAGTTACTTTAAGAAAGCAAAATAAATTGTTTGATATGAGCTGACACATCCCAACTGGCAGATATGTGCCACACAGTATCATTATTCACGTTTGATCAATAATATGCCCTTTGGTGGCCACAGCACCATTACCAGGGAATACCACAACAATTGCTCCTTCATACACGGTGGCATGAAACAACTGGTGCTCAAATTTGAGATTTTAATGGTTTTCAAAAATCTTATCCCTAACCTTGAAATTTGCCGTAACATTTTTCACATTTATACTTGAAATTACAAGTAGGAGGGGTAATGCATCCAATCTCTAAGCATTTAACATGTTTCTTTTCATCAGTTCTTCCAGCCCATTTTCATAAGGCTTTGTGCCGAGGTATAGTTCTGTTAGCATTTGTGTCCCGTCAGTACTTTATGAAGGTGGTTCATGGTACTTTATCATTACTCACAAACTGGAGTTCTAAAGGGGTCAGAATTATAGAACAAAATCAAACTTAAAACTGTACATAATGTGTGCACTCAGGGGAAACATTAAATTAGCTTTATTTTACACTTCTGAATGCGGTACTAAGTTGCCTGGAAATGTGTTATATGCATTTAAATGAGGCCTTTTTATAACCCTCGAGAGAAATAGTTCGATGTCTTAAAAAGGGCAGAATGAAGAAAAAAAACTGGGCTGTTGCCTAGAAACAGCCAATGTCCTGTAGCATGGGAGGACAGAGAAACAAATCCTTTCAGAAAGATTCATCCACAAGCTCTGAAGATACAGATTTCTTTCAGAGAGAGGAGCAGGTAATTCAAATAAAGATTCATAACAGCAGCAGTGCAGTTTAGCAGTCTCCAAAACATGCTGGGCAGAAGAGATGCTGGAAAGTCCCAGAAATTCCTTTTCCGCATCCTAATGTTTAAAGGAAATTTGAGCTGCACTGACGTGGTTTAAGAATCTCAGGAAAAGACACTAAGAAATAGCACTGAATGAACCACTTTACAGCCAGTCACTGAAGAGGGAACTTTCAAGCTAGAAATAGGGTTACCCTTAAACTGGCTGATCTGTCTGTTAAAGGACAAAAAGGTTGAATATTAGCTTTTGATATTTATGATGAGACCACATCAAATAATTCTTGCGTAGTGTAACATCATTCATTTATTTTTCATTTTGTGTAATATGTTCAATGTCCAATTACTATGGTACTCAAATTACAAGGTCTGTCAAATTTCATTTTGGTTTGAATGTGTTCAGTTGTACCAACTTTTACAGATGCACCAGAGAAAGCATTCTACATCATGGCTTGGTATGGCAATTGTTCCACCCAGGACCACTAAGAAACTATAGAAACCATCACGAAAGCCAACCTCCCATCCATGGGCCTCATCCACACTTCCTATTGCCATGGAAACCGGCCCTTCAGCCCAACAAGTCTACACCGACCCTCCAAAGAGCAATTCACCAAGGCCCATTCCCCAACATTTACCCCTTCACCTAACACTACAGGCAATTTAGCATGGCCAATTCACCTAACCTACACATTTTTGTACTGTGGGAAGAAACCAGAGCACCTGGGAGGAAACCTCACTCATACACGGGGAGAACGTGCAAACTCCACAGACAGTTGCCTGAGGCGGGAACTGAACCCGGGTCTCTGGTGCTGTGAGGCAGCAGTGCTAACCACTGTGCCACCCGAAAGGCTGTCAACAAAAACCTCTCCCACCTTAGTAATACTCTCTTACAACCTCTTCCATCAGATAGAAGACACAGAAGCTTGATCAAATGCACCAATTGCTTCAAAGACAGCTCCTTCCTTGTTATTACACTGAATGGACCTCTCCAATTTCAAATCTAATACTGATTTTGCTTTTGTGCACCTCCTATGTAGCTGTAACTTTATATGCCTTGCCCTGCCAAAACACACTATGATCTGGATGCCCTCGTTTATGTTCTGCCTGTACTGCTCGCAAAACAAAACTTTTCACTGTACTTAAGTACATGTGACAACAATAAATCAAAGTCAACTGGAATTAGAATGTCAATTACCTGCCTATTTGAGATCAATGCAGCAACTGTTTGATATTAAGTTATGGTGCTTCCAATTCAAATTACTTAAAATATTGTTGAAAACCTAAAAGATTTTTAAACTGTTATAATGATGCCTGATCCTCCTTCCAATTTCCCAAATTCTCAATTTTGGAATCTAGGAATAATACAATGTGAAATTCCTATTGCCAAAAAAAAAAGCAGCAGCATCAAGCAGTGTAACCAGAATTGGCAATTCCTCAGCAAGATTTATTTCAAATGTAAAAGTAGAAGTTATTTTACGCAAAGGTAAACAATTGTTTAAATTTCACTAGCTTCCAGAAACAGCTGTACATTCCTTTGACAGCACATTCCAAAAAACATCAGCTCAACCTCCTAACAAGGACAGATGTACGACAGTACCACCACCTGCAAGTCCCCTCCAAGCTGCACACCATTCTGACTTGGAAATTTAGTGTGATTCATTCACTGTGACTTGGTCAAAACCCAGGAACTCCCTCCCTAATACCTACACCACACTGAAGGCAGAAGAAATGACAGCTCATCAGCAACTTCAAAGGACAAATAGAAATGGAAAATAAATGCTGGCCAAGCCAATGGTACCCACATCCCAAGAGCAAAAGCAAAAATAAATCCAGTGACTATTGCCAAGCAAATTTATACACAAAATCACAACTGTCTAAGTCAATCACAGACTAGAGTAGAAATTAAGCTATAACAGATTATTCCAGCAAAAGATCAAAATTGTGCTCACCGTTCTTACCTCTGCTGTGTGAACAATGTCCCGATCCACTACTTCTGCATCGATAGCCATTAGGATTCGCAGGTAGAGATCAACTCCTCGTGGATTAAGGCCAACAACTGAGAGAATGTCAAAGAAGAACTTGGGCCACTTGGTAAGATACTCCGCTAGAAAAAGCATAGCAAAGACCTGAGCCGCTTTGTTGCGGATAAAAGTCTTCTCTGGATGTGGACTCACTGTCTGTGGAGGATAAAAGATAAATGTGGAAGGATTCAGTGTTTAAAGTAGACTTTAAAAGGATAATGGGCCGAGGAACTCTTATCCATGCTGTAAAACAAAACTCTGATGTTATGACCTCCCTCCTGCAGAATCTGGAGCATGTGGCAGGATGTGAAATCAAAAATCAATTTAGTTGAAGCATAATTGAGGAGATCCCAATTTTGCAAAGAGGTAACAGAATCAATTGTACCATCAGAATCAGTCAGCATACCAAAACTACCCCCCTACCCTTGGAAAAATAAGGAAGCCATTCAGCCCACCACTCTGCTGTCTGCTTAGAAAGCATACTGATTAGCCCTAACTCCCATTTCTCTATATAATAAACTTAACTGCTTGTGGGAACCAGAACCAATTTTGAAAATTCACACGCTCCTGGCCACATGCAAAGTTGAGAATTTTGTTCACTGAAGTAATGACAAATAAGACAGTAGCAGAACTCACTTGAGCCTGAAGCCATGTCATCATGGTCTGTCTGATAAGTTGTTGCTGTGCTCCAGTCAGAGCAGCATACCTGCAAAGTTAAAAGCCAAATCAGACTTTGTGCACTATGCTCATCAGACAAGTAAAATATTTAAGTAGCTTGCAGCAGGAGGCTATATTGAAGTACCACAAAATACATCACATTTTGAAAATGTCAGACATTACACTTGAATCAACATTTTACATGTGGATTATTTTGTTATTAAAGACTTGCATTTATAAACTGACCCATTATGCATGGATCCATGCACTTACAAGGTTGGCCCAGTCTCAATTTTCTCCTCTCCCAAACAGACTAATCCCAACAGATCCCTTTGTAGTACTATGGGATTCTTATTACAGTGCTATCCACATTTCTGTGTTATCTGCAGGAGGTCTGTGCCTCATACCCCGATGGATAACAAAGATTTAGCATAACCCTGACCCTTTCTCAACAGGGACCCCAAAGCAGTTCATGTCTGACAAAGCATAATTTTTGTAACACCATCATTAGTTAATACAGCAGTAACCTTGTGCACAGCAAGTCCCCACAAACAGTTATGTCACAAAGACCAATCAGCTTTAGTTACAGCGTGGGGAAACATTAGTTTGGACACCAGCAACAATTCCCCTGCTCTTCCAAGCAATCCAAGGGATCTGTTGCTTTGAGCTGCAGTTCAGTACCTCACCTGAAAGATGGCAACTTAGATACATAGATCTCTTCCAACAAGTGAGCACTTTTATCTTTAAATTATGGATTTTAAAAAAAGATATTTCATTGTGTGGGGTTTATTGCAATAGGCAACAGCCTCCAAGCAGACCCTTGAGATTTCTACTCCTACGTTAATACTCTTATAATAAAAAGGTACTGTCACACATTTCCTAAAATCAACAAAAAGCAGCATACTAAACACTAAAAAAGGCAAAATAAAAAATGTAGTTAGTAATTATTTTGCTGTTATTGGAATATCTATACCTACCATGTAAAGGATCACGACTCTGTACTAAACCAGAATCCGTGGATTGAGAAGATTATAACTGCACTCAACAAATTCAACATAATCAGAAACAGCAAACTAAAGACAGTCACCGAGTATTGTGTGTCTTGGTCAACTCTTAAATGGCATAATTTACTCCGCAGTTGCCCGGTCTCTTCACAGCTCTGCTTATATTTTACTTTGGAAGAGTTTATTCAATACCCTTTTGAAAGTTACTGCTCCCAGCACCCTTTCAGGCAGGACATTCAAGATTAGAATTTGCTGAGTTAAAATTAAAAAAAAATTCCCATTCTGTTCTCTTGGTCCAGGCACTTTTTGACATTTATTTTAAATGTGCCCTCTGGTTACTAATACTACTGTCAGTTGAAAATTCTTTAAATTTAATCTGTTAAAAATCCTCTTGGGGACACTGAAATAGGAACAGTAGACCATTGAGCCCTCAAACCTGCTCTGTCATTTAGGTTATCTTTAATATCTAGAAATCTAGATACACTCAGTGACAGAGTGACTGCGGAAACCCCTCCCTACCGGCATTATGGGTCAACCCACACAAGTGGACTACAGCAATTCAAGAAGGCAGCTCACCCCCACCTTCTCAAGGGCAAATTGAGATGGGCTATCAATGCTGACCAGCCAGCGATGCCCAAGTCCCACAAATGAATAAGAAAAAAAATTCCAAACTATTTAAAAGAGGCATTAACACAATGCTAGCGATAGCAGTGCAGTTTCTACATAGTATGAGCTAGTAATTGCAGGATGAACTTTCCAATATTATATCTTATATCCATAGATACAATGCATTATAAAAACCACGTAGAGTTATGTACAATAAAAGCCCACAGTTTGTGCACACACATAGTGGAATGCAATCCTGGAGAATGTTGCCATTGGTGAACATGGCAAATTGCACAGCTGCAGTGCACACTTTTACTTCAGGCAGCAGTTTTCTTTCCCTTTCTCTTTAAAGCTGCAGATAAGAGATTGGATTTATAAACGGTGAAAAGATAAACGGTAAATATTATATGGAAAGCAAATTCTCAAGTGGTGCATTTACCATAGGTTCACAAGTTTAAAAAATGACAAAGATGTGTTTTATTTTAGAATTGACAGAGCCATTCTTAAGAAATACTATAAAAGTAGCGTTCATGGATGTTTCTCAGTGTCTGTATTGCTTCCACTCTAATTACACTCTTTCTGACAAGACCCTTTAGTAATATCAAGGGAGATCTCAATTTCAGCATCCACTGCACCTGCAATGTACCATTGTTAAAAGCACTTGAATGGCATTCCGGTAGTAATTCATAATCAAAGAGTACTTATATTTCTATAAAAACGTTTCCCTACAAATTCCAAAGTAAGATCAATTTAGAACAGAAAATGTTAATTTGTAGGAATTGAACATTTCTGAAGAGACAGACATCGACAAAGCTTTCCACAATGTACTCACCAGGGCAAATACAAGGAAGCCAGATTTCAAACAATTATAACATTTTAAAGAGGGGAAAATGCTGCAAATGTGTTGCTGGTCAAAGCACAGCAGGTTAGGCAGCATCTCAGGAATAGATGCTGCCTAACCTGCTGTGCTTTGACCAGCAACACATTTGCAGCTGTGATCTCCAGCATCTGCAGACCTCATTTTTTACTCAAAGAGGGGAAAATAAAAGGTATCGAGCAGTTTGACAGTCAGCTGAGACCAGTCAAGGTATCACAAAGGAGAACACAATAGTGAACTTTATCTTAGTAGAACTATTGGCACAAAGTTATTCAGGCAGTGCTGCCCAATCACAAACCTACAACAATAGACATTTTGTTTAAAATATTTCATTGTGGTGGTGGATCTTTTAACTGGGGTTTCTCCTTTTTTCCACAGAAGCCATAGAATCAGAATATATGTTTTAATCAATGCCACTGCAAATAACTGTTTATAAACGTTGTGAAGACCAGGCTCCAGTTCAACACTTCACACCTTGGGTGTTCTGAAACAGAACACCAGCAGACACTATATATAACACAGTCACTCTTACCTGAATTTAATTTGATGTTCCAATACTTGAATACAAAAAAACTTTACATGGTCATCACTGTGGACAAGAAAAACAATTGCAGTTAGTTTAAAAACAAAAACTGAAATAAAAAAAAACTGGAAATCAAACAGAAACAAATTGGTGGAAAACCTCGGGTCTTGCAACATCTGTGGAGAGAAATCGGAGTTAATGTTTCAGATTCAGAACTGTTCTGAAGATGGATCACTGGACCTAAAACTTTAACCAATGCTGCAAGACCTGCTGAGATTTGCCAGCAATTTCTGCAATTCCAGTTAGTGGCTTTCTTGTTGAGATCCAGCACTAATTGCTCATAAACCTTACCCACCCGAAATTCAAAGTATGCATACTCCACAGTTTCCCACCCATTTGTCTCTAGCACACCAGTTAAGCTTCGTAAATCAAAGGAAAAATCTCTTTTGCTACAACGGTGAGTAGAAATGTCTGCAAATTCCTACCTGTATACTCCCTGTGCTAAAGCTTCAGCACACACTTGCCATGCATTCTGAGAGACCTTTAGCTGTTCAAAATACGCCAATGCCTAGAATATGGATCGAGAGAAAATACAGTTTTAATACAGTACTTTCATCCTGGATTAAGCAGACAGATACAAACAAGGGGAAAGGAAAGGTCACTTATCGAAATGCAGAACCTCCATAGGTTACACATGTAGGCTTGCTCTTAAGTGACCAATAATCATCTGCATGCCCAGACAGGAACTGTCAGCCAGCTATTTAACTCTGGAAGATATCACATTGGAGCTTTGAAATGCACAGTTTATGGAGGGATGGTACTGAGGCCAGATATAGAAGGGCACTGTCCTGTCCAAGATATGTTTTCCCAGACCTAACAAATAATCAGCCCCAGGACCTTTCTGTACATGAAGTTTAAAACAGAAATGCTTTTATCCATCAGGTCACTTGGATGCTCAGGTGCTAATTTCTAATGGGGAACAAAGCCATTTTCCTATGGACTATATTTTAGCCCTTTCCATTTCCCTGTGATCACAGCAAAAGAAAGGATGCTATGAGAATCAGCCATCATGTATAAACCTTCCAGAGAATGCCTTAAAATGTAAGGCACGTGGGATACTAAGCTACTTCAATAAAGCATACAAAATCAAGGTAGTTACATTAAACATAGATAAACACTAGTACAGCACTAGCAAGAGTACTGGGTCCAATTTGGAACTCAGCACTTGAGGATGTCAAGAACGTGAATATAATAAAAAAGGAGCAAGACAGGGGATGGTCTGAAGAGGAGGGAGGTGGTAACTGGAAGCAGCAAGAACAATGTTGCGTTTCCTTCTGACTTTGTTTAGTTTTTGTCATATTTGATACAGCAGCTACCTAGCACTTTTGAAGTCACAAACATTGTACGATCAGGGAGAGTGTTCTCTATGGAGTTGTCATCAGCGAATGCAAACGGTGCAAATTACCATATCATTCAGGGTGCCCCAAAGCACTGCACAATGAGCTCCATTCAAGTGCAGTCACGATTGTAATGTAGACAAATGAAAAAGCCATTTTGTACAGCACAGACAATGAAACAAATTTTCACTTCACTGATTCCAGGAGTGAGGGGATTACTTTTGAGGAAAGATTGGACCTGCAGTCACTGGAGTTTAGAAGAATATAAAGTGATCCTATTAAAACAGAACCTGTTTGCAAGCTGGGGACTGGGTGTATTCATTGCTTACTGAATATACAGGTTCATTGTTACTGTTTCATTGAGTATATTCAAGTCAGAGATTGACAGATTTCTAGACAATAAACCTAACAAGTGACTTGGGAATGAGATTGGGAAACAGCATCCAATGAGATGAGCCACAATCACAATGAACAGTGCAGCAGACTCGATGTACCAAGCCGACTGTTCCTCTATTCTTATTGTGCTACAGTCACCCATTTGTGTTACATTAACATCCTGCATCTCTTGACAAAATATTAAATTCCTCCCTAGACAAATCAAAACTGATTAGCTGGTATTTTAATTAGAGTTGTTTAACTCACCCTCTGTCTGAAACTTGCATCTGCATTTGGGTTCAAACCCAAAAGTGCTTGTTCATCCATTGCTGCCGTTTACCTTTTCTTGAAGGTAGGTTTGGTCTGTTTCCATTTACAGACTTTCCGCATCTGCCAATAGCAACAATAAAAAAGAAGCACATCAGATACTCAAATACAACATTAACAAAACTCAGCAGAAACGATTTGTGCTTTATCTTGCTACAGATTCTATTTGCCCACCATGTAAAATACTGTCACTAGCCGAAAACCAGTTATTGTGGCTTGGCTGAGGCAGGATGCTGTTACAGAGTATGATGCAATAGCCTGACTTCCAGAGACAAGTGTATCCTCAGCTTCTATTCGTGAGGACAGGAAATCAATCCTTAAAGGTGAAGTATCAGCAATTCATATTTCTGCAGAATAGGAAAAGTGTACGAAAGCAGGGACAAGACAATGATAGTCTACTTTTATTCAAAGCTGTCAGTACACCAACAGTACTTAGTCATAGAGCTGTACAGCATGGAAACAGACCCTCCAAACCAACGTGTCGTCCATACTGACCAGATATTCCAAATTGATTAGTCCCATTTGCCAACATTTGACCCATTTTCCTTTCTACCCTTCTACTCAACTATCCACCCAGATGCCTTTTAAAACGTTGTAATTGCAGCAGCCTCCACCACTTCCTCTGACAGTTCATCCCATACACACTCTGCAACGAAAAGGGTCCCCCCTTTAGATTTATTCCCTCTTGTGTTAAGACTCCCCTACCTTGGGAGGAAAAAAAACCTTGACCATTCACCCTAACCATGCACCTCACAATTTTATACACTACTGAAGGTCACCCCTCAGCCTCCAAAGCTCCAGCTAAAACAGCCACAGTCTATCCAGCCTCTCCTTATAGCTCAAACCCTCCTGTTCTTGCAACATCCTCATAAACCTTTTCCGAAACCTTTCAGGTTTAATAACATCCGTCGTATAATAAGAAGGTGGATGGTAGGGGAAGCGAGGGGGGGGGGGGGGGGGGGGGGGAAGCTGGGTGGCGGGGGAAGCAAGTGGGGGTGTGGTAGGGGAAGCGAGGGGGTGGTGGGTGGTAGGGGAAGCGAGTGGGGGGGTTGGGTGGTAGGGGAAGCAAGTGCGGGGGGTTGGGTGGTAGGGGAAGCGAGTGGGGGGGCTGGGTGGTAGGGGAAGCGAGTGGGGGGGCTGGGTGGTGGGGGGGCTGGGTGGTAGGGGAAGCGAGTGGGGGGGCTGGGTGGTAGGGGGGGCTGGGTGGTAGGGGAAGCGAGTGGGGGGGGCTGGGTGGTAGGGGAAGCGAGTGGGGGGGCTGAGGGGTTGGGGAAGCGAGTGGGGGGGCTGAGGGGTAGGGGAAGCGAGTGGGGGGGGCTGAGGGGTAGGGGAAGCGAGTGGGGGGGGCTGGGTGGTAGGGGAAGCGAGTGGGGGGGGCTGGGTGGTAGGGGAAGCGAGGGGGGGCTGGGTGGTAGGGGAAGCGAGTGGGGGGGGGCTGGGTGGTAGGGGAAGCGAGTGGGGGGGGCTGGGTGGTAGGGGAAGCGAGTGGGGGGGCTGGGTGGTAGGGGAAGCGAGTGGGGGGGCTGGGTGGTAGGGGAAGCGAGTGGGGGGGGGCTGGGTGGTAGGGGAAGGGAGTGGGGGGCTGGGTGGTAGGGGAAGCGAGTGGGGGGGGTTGGGTGGTAGGGGAAGCGAGTGGGGGGGGCTGGGTGGTAGGGGAAGCGAGTGGGGGGGGCTGGGTGGTAGGGGAAGCGAGTGGGGGGGGCTGGGTGGTAGGGGAAGCGAGTGGGGGGGGCTGGGTGGTAGGGGAAGCGAGTGGGGGGGCTGGGTGGTAGGGGAAGCGAGTGGGGGGGCTGGGTGGTAGGGGAAGCGAGTGGGGGGGCTGGGTGGTAGGGGAAGCGAGTGGGGGGGCTGGGTGGTAGGGGGCTGGGTGGTAGGGGAAGCGAGTGGGGGGGGCTGGGTGGTAGGGGAAGCGAGTGGGGGGGGCTGAGGGGTTGGGGAAGCGAGTGGGGGGGGCTGGGTGGTAGGGGGCTGGGTGGTAGGGGAAGCGAGTGGGGGGGGCTGGGTGGTAGGGGAAGCGAGTGGGGGGGGCTGAGGGGTTGGGGAAGCGAGTGGGGGGGGCTGAGGGGTTGGGGAAGGGAGTGGGGGGGGCTGAGGGGTTGGGGAAGGGAGTGGGGGGGCTGGGTGGTGGGGGAAGGGAGTGGGGGGGCTGGGTGGGGGGGAGCTGGGTGGGGGGGAAGGGAGTGGGGGGGGCTGGGTGGGGGGGAAGGGAGTGGGGGGGGCTGGGTGGGGGGGAAGGGAGTGGGGGGGGCTGGGTGGGGGGGGAAGGGAGTGGGGGGGCTGGGTGGGGGGGGAAGGGAGTGGGGGGGGCTGGGTGGGGGGGGGAAGGGAGTGGGGGGGGCTGGGTGGGGGGGAAGGGAGTGGGGGGGGCTGGGTGGGGGGGGAAGGGAGTGGGGGGGGCTGGGTGAGTGATAGGGGGATTGGGTGGTGGGGGGGGCTGGGGGAGTGAGGGGGGGGGGGGAGTTGGGTGACCGTTGGGGTGGACGGTGCATGGGGGGAGACAGACGGAGAGGGGATGGGCCTGTTGCTCGGTCCGGGATGGACGGGGAGCAGCGCTGGGTACTGCTCCTTTACCTTCCCCCTCGCTCCCCGGAGCCGGCGCCACCGCCTCGCGGCTTCAACTCCACCGGAAGTACGGGGCAAGGGCTGGGTCATGAACCCCGGAACTGATTCCGTTAAAATTAATTTTACTTGAAGGAATCGGTTTAAATTGTATTTTTAAATATATTTGTGAATGTGATCGATTTGAAGATGATAGGCGAGTTTTCACGACAAAATATGAAGCTGTATGAGAACGCAGACCTGATTGGTGCAAACTTATAATTGGATTGCAGATTTAGCTGAGTAAAACTAACTTCTGTTTGACCCATTGGAACTGTTTACATTTTAAAATATTTTAAATTTCATTTTTAACAACGCGGTATTCCTTTACTTTCTCTTTTATATCTCTAACGATGATAGACCGTCTCCGTCAATCTGACCAATCAGCTGCAGTGTTACATACTTATCTCCAACCCACTGGGGAGTTGGGACCAATCGAACGCCGTGTGCGTCTGCGTGTCCTCACTTCCGACAGGCATCTATGGGGGGCATCTAAACAAATCACCTGCAGCGTTCTAGGACGCCTCACTTACAGTAGTCAGGGAGTGCGGGGCATTCAGACCAATCACGTGTCGGTTGGCCCCAGGGGGTGGCGTCGTCACTTCCGGCGGCTGGCGGCGAAGCGGGTGAAGTCGGGTTGCTAGTGACGTCACGTCCTCTTTTCGGTGGCAGCGATCGAGCGGCGACATGAAGGCATCGGGCGTTGTAGGTTGAGGGAGTGCGAGCGGAATCTCTGG
The DNA here is from genome assembly GCF_020745735.1 of Hemiscyllium ocellatum. Classification (NCBI taxonomy): domain Eukaryota; kingdom Metazoa; phylum Chordata; class Chondrichthyes; order Orectolobiformes; family Hemiscylliidae; genus Hemiscyllium; species Hemiscyllium ocellatum. Next base: position 12,624,790 of record NC_083419.1, on the reverse strand, counting down.
GCGGCGGCGGCGATGGGGTCTGGGGGGGGTTCGGTCCTTCAGAGAAGGGCGATTGTAACGTGCATGATCGGGGGAGAGGAGGGGGTTGTGAGGGTCCGGCGTCTGTGAAGCGGGGTTGTTAATGTCTGTCGCTTCAACATGGCCGCCGTGGCTCAGGGAGGGATGTAACCATGTGGTGGTGCTGGGCCCTGGGAGCAGGGAGTGCATCTCAGTGCTGCAGTCAGCACTAACCTTACATTAACCTGCAGCATAGGCAGCCCGGGATAGCAATGCACCTAACTACACGTTTACTTTATTTCATTCACGGGATATTACGCATTGCTGCCTGCGCCAGCATCTATTGTCCAGGCTACCATTAAGAATCAACATGTAGGTCATTCCGGGTAAGAAAGACCTATCCTTTCCCTCGAGGATATTAGTAAACCAGACGTCCATTTCCAACAACCGTCATTGTACTCTTAAGTACTGTTCTTTTTATTTTTAAAAATTGAATTAAAATTCTACTGTCTGCCAGGGATGTATTCAGCAAAACGTTACCGGGGTGCTTGGATTAATAGTTGGGTATTATGTACCATGCAGTAGCAGTATTTACAGTATTGCATTCCACAGAATAATAATTTTATGTACTCCATATGATAGTTCAGGCAGCATTCCTGATGAAGGGCTTATGCTCGAAACGTCGAATTCCCTATTCCTGAGATGCTGCCTAACCTGCTGTGCTTTAACCAGCAACACATTTTCAGCATTGCTGTGCACATCATTACAATGCACAAACTGTTTCAGGACTTAAAATATTATACACGCACACTATGTTAGCTTTCATACAGCTTTTAAGAACCCTGTTCTTAAATTCAGTTCACCAAGTCTGCAGCCATTGGGACAAACTTATTTCTTCTGATTAAAAGTGTATTTTTAAAATTTAAGTGAAAACAAAACTTTTGCTCTCTGTCTCCATGCAGATGCTACATAGCCTTAGTTTTTTAAAGCATTTATTTCTGATTTCTAACATTAGCATTCTGCTTTTCACTTAGAATTGATGCAAGTTGAAGAGTGTGGTTCTGGAAAAGCACAGCCAGTCACAGCATCCTAATGAGGGGCTTATGGTTGAAATGTTGATTCTCCTGCACCTCGGATGCTGTCTGACCGTCTGTGCTTTTCCAGCACCACACTCTTCGACTCTGATCTCCAGCATCTGCAGTCCTCACTTTCTCCGAATTGATGCAAGTACCAAGTTTTATAATTTACAAACATAATTCTCATGTTAAAACATTCTGGGAGAACACTTATGGATCTAGGCTGCATCTAAAGAGAGAAAGTTTTCAGCTGGTGATGTGTTTAATGGAGAGGAAATGTGGGCTGCTTATTAAAAAAGAGATTGCGAGAAGTACCAGTAGATTTGGCAGCCTTGCTGGAGGAAGAAACTAAAGTTCCTGTCCCAGGTCTCTGATTATGCATCTAGTTTCTGTCTTCTACAGATAGTAAGCATTTCTGGCCATATGGCATTTTCTATTTTAAAACTTCCAGTTGCCAGCGCTGTTGATTTGTTGGTGAAGGTAGAAAATTTTACATTTCACCGCAAAGATGCGGTGAAAATAAGGCTGTATGGTCATGCCACTGTAGTGCTGTCTACTTTCTGGTATCCAGCAGTCCAGTGACCAAAACAGCCATGTTTACTTTCTGGTATTGCACACAAAACCCAAAAGTCATTATGCTTCACTTTAATGCCTTTTTTATAGTGTGCAGAAATGAACAGTACCTTGTCGCCTTTTGAAACCACTCGTGTTTCATAAAGTGAAATTGAAGGTACTACATGGTTTGTCCTGGAGATGTGTAGTGTCTTTATTGTGAGTGATATTTTAATCTGTATTTTACACATTTCAGCTTAAGGAGTACAAGGTGATTGGGCGACGCATGCCGTCACCAAAAGACCCCAACCCTGCACTCTATCGGATGCGCATTTTTGCTCCAAATCACATTGTTGCCAAGTCTCGATTCTGGTACTTTGTTTCAATGATGAAGAAGCTGAAGAAGTCTGCTGGTGAAATTGTCTACTGTGGACTGGTAATTTCTTTTGGTTTAAAAGTGCAGATGTTTAAATGATTGATAATCTTGCTTTTCGGTCTCTCAAACATCCTGGTTTCAGTTGTTACTACTTCTGGTGTCCAGTGGCCCAAACAGCCATGTTTACTTTTTGGTATTGCACACAAAACCCAAAAGTCATTATGTTTCACTTTGTTAATGCCTTTTTTAAATCGTGTGCAAAAATGAACAGTATTTTGTCGCCTTTTGAAACCACTTGTGTTTCACAAAGTGAAATTAAAGGTACTACATGGTTTGTCGTGGAGATATTTAATGTCTTTGTTATGAGTGGTATTTTAATCTGTATTTTACACGTCATTTTGTTCCAGATTTAGGAAAGATTGCACTTTATGATCAGCTTTTACTGGATTTGGATTTGGATTTACAAATTGCAGAATGTGTTGTAAAATTGAATACTGGCAGATAGTTTTGGAACTTGCTGTGAATTATAAATTTTATCTGTTGAGTTTTATTGATAATATAGTGAAGGCATTCTCCCTCAGTATCCCTTCTGGCAGTGAGTTCAAGGCCTTCACTGCTGTTTTTCTTCACTCTTTCTACCAGTTGCTTTTAAATGTATAACTTCTCTGCTAAGGGAAATGCATCATTCTTATCCACTAATTTAAGACGCTAACCTGTGTATCTTTCTCTTGGCTTCCTCTGCCCTTTAAAAATACCCACGCTATCAAATCTTTCTTCGACTAAAACTGCCATGCATGTGTTCTCTGTACCTTCTAGTGAATTGCCACTTTACAATGTTACGCTTACCAGAACTGTATGCAGTGCTGTCGTTATGGATGAATTAATAGTTTATACTTTATACCAATATCAGTCTCTCTCCTTAGCTTGGCTGTAGTAAATTAGCGTGTATGCTTCATTATCTATCTTTTGCAGATTATTTGATAAGGTACCAACTTGGGGTGAGCACTGATGGAGAATTGATTAACAGCCAGTACAGAGGAGGGGTGAAATGGGTTATTTGTATAATCTTTGTGAATTACAAAGCCAAATCCATATTTGGTGCTATGCAAGACACTATTACACGAGATTCAGTATTTTGGTAATATATTGGTATTGATTGTGGATAGGTTAATGGACAGGAAGCAGCCCAAAACAACCCAGCCACTGATAGTATGGTTACCAACAGGGTAAGTGCTGGGGCCATAGCTGTTTGCAGTCTGTATCAATGAGATAAAAGAACAAAGAAAATTTACAATCCAGGAATAGGCCCTTTAGCCATCCAAGCCTGAGCAGATCCAAATCCGCTGTCTAAACCTGTCGCCCAATTCCTAAGCATCGTATCCCTCTGGTCCTCATCAACTCATGAATCCCACAGTGCCTGCCTCTACCACCTCTGCTGGCAACATGTTTCAAACATTGTCACTTTCTGTGTTAAGTACTTGCTGTGTGTATCCCCCTTAAACTTTTCACCTCTCACCTTGAAAGCATGACCTCGTTATTGAATCCTTCACCCTGGGAAAAAGCTTGTCTCTATCAACCCTGTCAATACCCTTCATGATTTTATAAACCTCAATCAGGTCACCCCCTCAATCTCTTTTTTTTCCTAATGAAAATAAACCTAACCTACTCAACCTCTCTTCATAGCTAGCGCCTTCCATACCAGGTAACATTCTCGTAAATGTTCTTTGCACCCTCTCCAAAGGTCGGTATCCTTTTGGTAAAGTGGCGTTCAGAACTGTAATCAGTATTCTAAATGCTGCCGAATCAATGTCTTGTACAATTTTAACATGACTTGCCAGCTCTTATACTCAATACCCCGTCCGATGAAGGCAAACATACTATGTGCCTTCTTCACCACTCTACCCACCTGTGTAGTAACCTTCAGGGTACAATGGACCTGCACTCCCAGATCTCTCTGCTCATCAACTTTTCCCAGGGCTCTTCCGTTCATTGTATAAATCCACCTAGAATTAGAATTTGCCTAAATGCATCACCTCCCATTTGTCTGGATTGAACTCCATCTGCCACTTTTCTGCCCAACTCTCCAGTGTATTGATAATCTCCTGAATTCTTTGACAGTCCTCTATGCTTTCTGCTACTCCACCAATCTTTACGTCATCTGCAATCTTGTTGATCATAACAGTGCCCTCTTCCAGGTCATTTATGTATATTATAAACAACAGTGGCCCCAGCACTGACCCCTGTGGAATGCCACTGGTCACCTTTCTCCATTTTGAGAAACTCCCTTCAACTATAACTCTGTCTCCTATTGCTCAATCAGTTCTTTATCCACCTAGCTAGAACACCCTGCACACTGTGACTTCACTTTCTCTATTAGCCTACCATGGGGAACCTTTATCAAACGCCTTAAAGTCCATGTATATGACATCAACAGCCTTTCCTTCATTGTCAACTTGATCACTTCCTCAAAGAACTCTATTAGTTGGTAAGGCACGATCGCCCTTACGCAAAACCATGTTGTCTGTCACTGATAAGTCCATTCCTTTCTAATTATAAATAGATCCTATCCCTCAGTACCTTCTCCAGCAACATTCCCCCCACTGGTTTGTAGTTACCCGGAATATCCTACTACCCTTGTACAGTTATCAGTTAACTGAGGAAGCTTAATTTGCTAAATTACATAGGAATTAGACAGAAGGACATGACGGTCAAAGTGTGATCAGACAGGAAAATGGCAGAATACAATGTGGGGAAAGTATGACGTTATCCAAATTGGAAGGAAAATTATTAAAATGATAGCTTTTGAACGGTGAGGAACTGGAAAAGGTGGCATTGAGAGGAATGTTGGGGCCTTTATTACAAAATTGATGTGCAGGTACAACAACCCATTCAAAAGGCAGATTATAAGTTAACTCTTATGGTGAGAGTATTAGAATACAGGAGTGAAGATGTCTTATTGAAATAGAGGATCCTCAATAATCTGACATTCAATTAACTGAATTTCAGATTATCTGAACAACTTCACAACCCCAAGCGAAATAACCCCCCCAACCGCTCCATGTCCTTTGGATAACCAAGGTACCTCTGTAATGTCAGACCATACCTAGTGTACTCTATACACTTCTCTTTACCCAGGAAAAATATCTAGTTTAGAAGGATTCATTTGATCTCCCTTTTCTGCGTGAGTGCAGCTCCAACAAAGAAGCTCAATGCCCCCATTAGGACAAAGCAGTTTTGATGATTTGTACCCAATCTGCACTTTTGACAATCTCTCTACCTATTATTGATGCACTGCGGCAGCCGTTTACACCATCCGCAGGAAGCACTGCAAACATTTACAAAGGCAGTACCCTTCAAACCCTCGACCCCCTCCCCGCCCGCCAAGAAGGACAAATGCAGCAAATACATGGAAGTGCCATCACCTGTGTGTTCCCTTCCAAGCCATGTGCTATCTTGCCCTGGAACTATATCATACTCCTTCAGTGTTGCTAGGTCAAAATCCTGAGACGCCATCGCTTTGTGTCTGTATGTACTCCTCATGGGTTGCAGCGGTTGAAGAAGGCAGCTGACCACCACCATCTAGAGGACATTTGGGGATGTGCGATAAATGCTGGTTCAGCCAGCTCCCATGATTGAATTTTCAAAAAATCTGCTGGTCTAAATCTTAACTGGCAGTCTGTCTGTTATAGAATAGAAGCGCAGGAGTCGATCATTTGGCCCTTTTGATCTTGCCCTGTCATTCGGTGTAATCATGATTGCTCATCTAATTCAGCTTCTAATTTCTCTCCATATTTTTTAATTCCTTTAGTCCTAAGAAGTATATCTAGATCTTAAAAGTCACCTGATGAAGGAGCAGCGCTCCGAAAGCTAGTGTACACCCAATTAAACCTGTTGGACTATAACCTGGTGTTGTGTAATTTTTAACTTTGTACACGCCAATCCAACACCAACATTTCCAAATGATAGATCTTTCTTGCGAGTCTCCAATGTTTTAACCACAACAGTCTCCTCAAGCAGAGAACTCCTCAAGTTAATCATTGTCTGGGTGAGGAAATTTCTCATCTCACTATCAAATGGCTTTTCTCTTTCCCTTCAACTGGGACCCCTGGTTCTAAACTTCCTGGTCATCATGAACATCTTAAGTGTACCATGTGTAGTTCTGTTGGGATTTCATTGGATTCTAGAAGATCACCCATCTGCCACCTTGTTCTTTATCAGTGAATATAGTTCTAACTGAATCAGTCTCCCTACACATCAGTGCTGCCATACCCAGTGACACCCATGTTACAGTGAAAAAAAACTGTAGTTTGGTGCTTCAGCCCATCTGACCAATCAGGAACTTTGTGCAATCTCAAGTTTTCCTCCTCACTAACCACAAGCCACTTTTTATTATCATCTGCAAACTACTTCTAGCTTTACATTTTAATCCAGTCTGAGCTGGCAGGTTCCTTTCCAGCTTAGTGAGCAAACCTGCTTCCAGAATCTCAACCTGAGCTACAAATCTTCTCAAAACTCTCAACCTTTTTAACAAAGAAATAGGGGTGTGAATGCATTTTTCCCTATCGATTATTTTAACTTACATTGAACTGCTTCTGCATGTAATGTCTTTGTGAATAATAGTCTTTTCACTGGCTGAATTATGCCTCCTGTCGTGGTCTTGAAATGAATATAGTTTTTCTAATTTCTGATTTTATATGGTTAAATTTCTTAAGCTGACCATTGCTTTTTGTCATTTATCTAAATAATTTGGATGTGATTATGAGGTATGGCAAGTAAGTTTGCAGATGACACCAAAATTGGTGATATAGTGGATGGTGAAGAAGCTCATTTCAGAATACAGTAGGATCTTGATATATTTGGTTGGGGGAGGCCTGAATTAGAGTGGTGCTGGAAAAGCCAGCAGGTCAAGCAGCGTCCGAGGGGCAGGAAAATCGACGTTTCGGGCAAAAGCCTTTCAGAAATAGATGCAGGGAGCCTGCAGAGTGGAGAGATAAATGAGAGAGGGGTGGGCTTTTGTTTTTGATCAGATGGGCCAATGGACAGAGGAGTGGCAGCTGGAGTTTAATTTAGATATGTGAGGTGTTGTATTTTGGCAAGACAAACCAGGGCAGAACTTACACATTTAGTGCTAAGGCACTGGCCATCTAGGGGCGCAGCTGCATTGTTCCTTGAAAGTGGCGTTACAGGTAGACAAGGTGGTGAAGAAGACATTTGTTATACTTGCCTTCGTTGGTCATAACACTTAATGTAGGAGTTGGTAGGTCATGTTGCGGCTGGACTGGATATTACTTAGGTCACTTTTACGATACTGCATACAATTCTAGTCTCCTTGCTTTAGGAAAGATGTTGTGAAACCTGAAATGGTTCAAGAAAGATTTAGAATGATGTTACCAGGACTAGAGGGTTTGAGTCTTGGGAGAGGCTGAACATGCTGGGCTTTTTTCCCCTTGAGGTGGAGGGAGGGTGACTTTTTTTTTGGGAGGTTTAAAAAAAAATCATGTGGGGCTTGGAGAGGGTGAGTTGAACTGAAGGATCTGTTTCTGTGCTGTATAGCTCAATGATTACTGCTTTCTCTCGAAATGATGCACCGGCCTTGAGTTTGGAGCCATATTGGAATTGTTTTTTCCCATCTCTCATCATTGCGCTGGCTTCCATTCTAATTTTTAAATTACTTCAATTGCATTAAGAATGTGTCTCAAATCTTTGGCATATGTCTGAGACTGTTGCTCCAATTCTATTTCTGTTTCAAATAGTTTCAAAACTGAATCATATGCCTGAAGAGCTGATAACTGTAGTGTATCATTCTGAGCCATATCCCCAAAGCTGGGAGATTGGGAAGCATGGTCTGGTTTTATTTCTTAATTTGAGAGATCTGAGACCAGGATTCTTTGCATTGAACGTTACTAATAGCTTTGTTTAATTGTTATAGGTTTTTGAGAAATCGCCAGTAAAAGTGAAGAACTTTGGTATCTGGTTACGCTATGACTCTCGCAGTGGAACCCATAATATGTACAGGGAGTACAGAGACCTGACCACTGCTGGTGCAGTCACCCAGTGCTGTGAGTAGTTTTATGTTATATGTGGTAACATTTAGGTTCTGTCCTAATGCAGTAACGTGGAGTACAGATATTAAAGCTGCAATGGGCTGTTGCTGCACATCAATCATTTTGCCCAGTTCTCCATCTGTCCAACTCTCACCACCCTGATTTCCACCACCAGGAGGGTCCTGAATCCATTCCATCTGTCTCTGCAGCTGAACCCACCCTGAAAAGAATCCAAGCTGTTGTGACAGCAAACACTGCGCATTATCAACTGTAAATGATTATAGAAGAGATTTTAGTGGGAATCTCCTGGCCTTTTCTTCTACCCATAGCGTGTCAGAATAGTTTGCAGGTTGGTATTCAACCAGTTCAGTTACATTACAAATGCACCTTCATGTCATCAAATCCTGAAATGGAAAATGGGCCTGTAGCTTCTGTCTCAGAGGCATTAATGCTTTCCTGTTACTGGAATTTGTTAAAACTGTTAGTTTCAACAGCTTTAAACTGTTGATGCATTATCCAGATGGTGCTTTGTGATCATATCCAGGGTAGCTAAAGCTACTTAATGCAAGAGCATATTGGGATTGTGTTGTGCACAACTTATTTTCTGTTCAGAAGAAGGGTCACTGGACCCAAAACATTAACTCCACTTTCTGTCCATGATGCTGCCATGCCTGCTGAGTTTCTCCAGTACTTTCTGTCTTTGTTTCTTATTTCCATCATCTGCAGTTCTTGTTTTTTTTCCCCTGGAGCTATGAATGTGAAAGCACCACTAGCACCAATGCCCTGCTTTTCCAACAACTGAAAGCAAAACATATGTCTGACCTAGACTCCCATGTGTAGATCACAATATCCAGAAGTCCTACCACAAACAGGGGGCCATATGTTTGTTAAAAGTGACATGTACCTTAATGGTATGCACCCAATGTGGTCACAATAGCAGAATTACTTTGATTTAGGTGATCAGTCATCTGGTGTTAACTGCTTGCTCAATTTTACTGTTTTAGTTTGAGTCCTTGTCAGCTCTGTGTGTCTAATGTATAATTGTTACTTTTGAATGCAACTTTCCCCATGGTGTTTGGAATTTATAGATCTTGTGGGGCTTTTAAAATCATTCTGAGCATCAATGGCTGTCAACATTTATTGCCAAGCCTGATTATCCTTGAAGCAATGTTGAGCTGCCACTTTGAGATACTGCAGTCTAAGTAGATTCACAACGTCATAGGGAAGGGTTTTGTCCTGGTGGTACTGAAGGAACAGCGATATATTTCCAAGACGGGATGGTAAATGGCTTAGAAATTGCAGGTTCCTATGTATCTGCTGTCCTTTTCACTGCTGGATGGTAGTGGTCATGGGTTATGAATATCCTGTCTAAGGGACCTTGATGAATTTTACTGAGTTGGTAGTGGAGGGAGTGAATGTTTGTGGATGTGGTGCCAATCAAGCAGGTTGTTTTGTCCGGGATGGTATGAACCTTCTTGTGTTGTTGGAATTCAGTCATCCTGAGTTGTACCTTGTAGGTGGTTGATAGGCTTTGGGGAATTGGAATGGTGATCCCATTGAGTATCAAGGGGCAATGCTTCAACTCTCTCTTGTTGGGAATGGTCACAGCCTAGCACTTCAGTGAGAGATGTCTTCAACACTTTTATTCAAAGGAACTATATTAAAATGAGGATCTGTTGGTCACCACAGCCACCTAATAAGAATGCTTTAAAAAATTGGATCCCAAATGGCTCTGTAGTATAAAGACATGGAGAGTGACTGGCACTTTAAGTTTCCTCTAGTTTCATACGTAATTGGAACAAAACCTTGTACATGCAGATTGAGGTGTTATTTATTTATTTTTGGCTTTCTTACACATTCTTTATTTTCAATTCTTTGCAGACCGTGATATGGGAGCACGTCATCGTGCTCGTGCTCACTCCATTCAGATCATGAAAGTCGAGGAGATTGCATCAAGCAAATGTCGCCGGCCCGCTATTAAGCAGTTCCATGTAAGTATTAATAAAGTACATGGTGTCCTAGTTCAGAGACTTGGGTCTTCTGCTTATCTTCACCATGGACACCCAGTCCCTGTACATGTCCATCCATCCTCCATGACGAAGGCCTCCAAACTCTCTTGTTTCTTCCTTTCCCGCTGACCTAACCAGTACCCTTCCACTGACACACTCATTTGATTGGCTGAACTTGTCCTCGCCCTCAACAATTCCTTTTTTTTGAATCCTCCCACTTCCTTCAGACCAAAGGGGTAGCCATGGGCACCTGCATGGTTCCACGCCGTGCTGGTCTCTTCCTCGGGTACGTGGAACAGTCTGTCTTCCGTAGTTACACTGGCACCATTCCCCACCCTTCTGCTATATTGATGACTGTATCAGCACCATCTCCTGCTCCTATGAGGAGGTTGAACAGTTCGTCAACTTCACAAACACCTTCCACCTTGATCTTAGGTTTACCTGGACCATCTCCCTCCCCTTCCTGGACCACTCCATCTTCATTTCTGGCGGCCGACTCAACACTGACATCTAATTCAAACCCACCGATTCCCACAGATACAGATAGCTGAACGACATCTCCTCCCACCCTTTCTCTTGTAAAAGTGTTATCCCTTACTCCTAATTCCTCTGCCTGTACTGCATCCACTGCAGAACATACCAAATGGCCTGCTGCTTCAAGGACCACAATTCCCCCACCCACATGGTCAACATATCCTGCAGCACAACTCCTCCACCTTTGAACCCCATTCCCCAACCACAACAAGATAGTATCTCCCAGTCCTCGCCTCCCACCCCATCAATCACCGAACACCTCATCTACTGTGTCCGTTGCTCTTGATGTGGTCTCTACGTTGGGGAGACAGGTACCAACCTGTGGAATGTGTCAGAGAACATCTCTTCAACACACTCACAAGCAACCCCACTGCCCTGTGGCTGACCACTTCAGCTCCCCCTCTCACTCCACCAAGGACATGCAAGTCCTGGGCCTCCTCCATGACCAAATCCTAGCCACCCAATGCCTGGAGGAAGAACACCATCTGTTCCGCCTTGACACTGTCCAACCACATGGCATTAATTTCGATTTCACAGGTTCCTCATTTCCCTCCCCCCACCTTATCCCAGACCCAAACCCCCTCCAAAAAAAAAACTCGGCACTACCCTCTTGAACTGTCCTACCTGTCCACCTTCCTTCCAACCTATCTGCTCCACCCTCCAGCCTGATCTATTACCGTCTGCCTCCACCTTCATCTAACTATTGCCTTCCAAGCTACCTTGCCCGTTCTCCCCTCCTCACCCCCCACCCATTTATCCCTCAGCACCCTACCCCCCCCTCCAAAGTTCCTGATGGAAGAGCTTACGCCTGAACCGTTGGCTCCCCTGTTCCTTGGATGGTGCCTGGCCTGCTGTGCTTTACCAGCACCACCTTTTTTTGACTCTGTTCTTCAATATGTGCAGCCCTCACTTTCTCCTCTTCTGCTTATGAGCTTGAGTTGGTCCTGATTGTATTTGTTCGACTGTTTTCCAGAATTCCAAGATCAAGTTCCCTCTGCCACACAGAATCCTGCGTCAACAGCACAAACCACGTTTCACCACCAAGAGACCAAACACTTTCTTCTAAAATGTTTTAATTTTTGGAGCTGCATTAAAATAAAAAGTGTCAATGACAGATTCTGGTGCTTGCATCCTCCTTGAGCAATACATGATGTTTGTATGCTGCAAGTGCATCATATTAGGCACTGAAACGATGCTGCTGATCATCCGGTGTCGGTAGTCTAAGGGTACACACTATGCCATTTAGGACTGAGGTGAGGGGGCATTCCTTGACCTGGAGAGTGTTGAGTTTGTGGAATTATGTGTTAGAATGTTTTCAGTGAGAGTTCGATATAGCTCTTGAGGTTAAAGGGATCAATAGATATAGGAGAAAATGGGAACAGGATATGGAGTTGGATGATCAGCATGATCATATTCATTGGTGGTGTAGGCTTGAAGGAAGTGTTCCTGCACTTACTTTCTGTGTTTAAAATGACGCATGATGATCTTGAATGGCAGAGCAAGCTCGATAGACTGAATTGCCAACTGCTACTCTTGTTTTATGACCGTTGTATCAGTATCCAGAAATGCTTTCTTTGATTAAGTTAAAATGCACACTACCTTTTAATAACTGGACGTTGGCAGTTAACATAAAGAACAATTCCAAAATGTTCTGCAAGCACAATGATGAATGTGTGGTAAAAAGAGGAGTGGGCTGATTAATGGATCATAGAGTCAAAGAGATATACAACAGGAAAATAGACCTTCTGGTCCAATATGTCCATGCTGACCGGATATCCTAACCTAATCTACTCCCATTTGTCAGCACTTGGCCCATATCCCTCTTAACCCTTCCTATTCATGTACTCCTCCTGATGCCTCTTAAATGCTATAATTATATCAGCCTCCACCACTTCCTTTGGCAGTTCATTCCACACCCGCACCACCCTCTGTGTGAAAAAGTTGCTCCTTAGATCCCTTTATAAATTTTTCCCTTCTTGCCCTAAACGTATGCCCTCTTGTTCTGGACTCCCCCAATCTTGGAAAAGACCTGTCCGTGCCCCCCATGGTTTTATAAATCTCTATAAGGTCACCCCTCAGCCTCTGACGCTCCAGGGAAAACAGACCCAACCCTTTCAGCTTCTCCCTTTTGCTCAAATCCTCCAACACTGTAAATCCTTGTAAATCTTCTCTGAACCATTTCAAGTAGCCTAACCAATGTCCTATACAGCCACAGCATGACCTTCCGACTTGTAAACTCAGTGCTCTGACGAATAAAGGAAAGCATACTAAATGTCTTCTCTATCCTACCTACCTGTGACTCTACTTTCAAGGAACTATGAACCTGTATTCTAAGGTCTTTGAGCTTATCAACGGTCCTCAGGATCTTACCATTAAGTGTATGAGACTTCATCTAATTTACCTTTCCAAAATTGGCAACTCTCAGTTATCGAAATTAAATTGCATCAGTCACCCCTCAGCCCATGTGATCAAGATCCCATTGTACACAGAGGTAACCTTCGCTGTTCATGACACCTCCATCTGCAAACTTACTAACTATACCTCTTATGTTCACATCCAACTTGTTTATGTAAAGTCAACTGGTCACAAACTTCCAGTCTGAAAGGCAACTCTCCAATACCACCCTCTACATCCAAGCCAGTTCTGTATCCGAATGGCTAGTTTTCTCTATATTTCATGAGATTTAACCTTGCCAACCAGTCTACCATGAGGAACCTTGTCGTACACCTTACTGAAGTCCATATAGATCATAGCCAACGCTCTGCCCTCACCAGTCCTCTTTGTTACTTCAAAGTTAGTGAGACATGATTTCCCACACACAAAGCTAAGTTGACAATCGCTAATCGGTCCTACCCTTTCCAAATACCTGTACATCCTGTCCCTCAGGATTCTATCAGCAACATGCGCATCACCGATGACGGGCTCACTGGTCTCTAGTTCCCTGGCTTGTCCTTGCCACCTTTCTTAAATAGTGGCACCACGTTAGCCACCCTCCAGTCTTCTGGCACCTCATCTGTGACTATCGACGATCCAAATAACTCAGCACAGGCCCTAGCAATCACCTCTCTAGCTTCCCACAGAGTTCTAGGGTACACCTCCTCAGATCTGGGGATTTATCCACTTTTATGCATTTCAAGACATCCAGCACTTCCTCCTCTGTAATTTGGACATTTTTCAAGCTGTCACTTTCTATTTCCCCACAATCTGTCTCCCATGACCTCCACGGTAAACGCTTATGCAAAATACTTATTTCGTATCTTCCCCCATCTCCTGCCGTTCCACACATAGGCTGCTTTGCTGATCTTTGAGGGGCCCTGTCCTCTCCCTTAGTTACCCTTTTGTACTTAATGTATTTATGGAATCCCTTTGGATTCTCGTTAACACTGTTTGCCAAAGCTATCTCCTATCCCCTTTTTTTGCTCTACTGCTTTCCCTCTTAAGTATACTCCTACTGTCTTATAGTAGTTAAAGGATTCACTTGAGCTCTACTGATCAGAGCATACCTGATATGCTTCCTTTTTCTTAACCAAAACCTCAATTTCTCTAGTCATCCAGTATTCCCTATAGCTCTCAGTCTTGCCTTTCTCTCTGACAGTAGCATGCTGTCTTTGGACACTCGTTATCTCATTTTTGAAGGCTTCCTATTTTCTAGCGTGCTTTTACCTGCCCCCAATCAACTTTTGAAAGTTCTTCCAAATACTGTCAAAATTTAGAACTTTAACTTTTAGATCTGGTCTATCTTTTTCCATTGCTGTTTTAAAACTAATAGAATTATGGTCGCTGGCCCCAAAGTGCTCCCCCACTGATACCGCAGTCACCTGCTCTGCCTTATTTCCCAAGAGTAGGTCAAGGTTTGCACCTTCTCTAGTCAGTACATCCACATACTGAATCAGAAAATTTTCTTGTATACACTTAAGAAATTCCTCTCCATCTAAACCCTTAACACTATGGCAGTCCCACACTGTTTGCAAAGTTAAAATCCCCTAACATAACCACCCTATTATTCTTACAGATAACCGATCTCTTCACAAATTTGTTTCTCAATTTCCTGCTGACTATTGGCAGGTGTATAATACAATCCCAATAAGGTCATCATCATTTCTTTCTTATTTCTCTGTTCCACCCGAATAATTTCCCTGAATGTATTCCTGGAATAACTTCCCTAAGTACAGCCATAATGCTATCCCTTATCAAAGACCCCACTCCTCTTCCTCGCTTGCCCCCCATTTCTATCCTTCCTATAGCATTTGCATCCTGGAACATTAAGCTGCCAGTCCATCCCTGAGCCATGTTTCTGTAATAGCTAAAATATCCCAGTCCCACGTTCCTAACCATGCCCTAAATTCATCTGCCTTCCCTGTTCGGCCTCTTGCATTGAAATAAATGCAGTTTAATTTATCAGTCCTACCTTGTTCTCTGCTTTGTTCCTGCCCACCCTGACTGTTTGACTTGCTTTCTTTTCTCAACTGTCCCAGCCTCAGATTGATCTCTTTCTGCAGTATTGCCCCGGGTTCCCCCCCCCCGCCCAAACATTTTACAAGTTTAAATCCTCTTGAGCAGCTCCAGCAAATCTCCATGCCACTACATTAGTCCCCTTCTAATTCAGGTGCAATCTGTGACCCAGAGAGAATTTACATATTAATGTAGGACTGAGGTGGTAAATGAATGTTTTACATCTACCTTAACCTTTGAGGTATTTACTGCTAAGTGCATGGTGACAAAGGAGAAAACTTAGTCATTAGGAGGGTTTAAAATTGATAAGGCGGTAGTGGATAAGCTGTCTGCTTAACTCTGAGAAGGCGGCTGGAGCAGATGAGATGTATCTAAGGTCTTTGAAGGAAGTGATTGGAAATTGCAGAGGCACTGGTGACAAATCTTTTAATCTTCTCTGGATTTTGAATTGTACAGAGGACGGGAAAATTATGGCCATTTCGCTCTTGATCAAAAAGTTTACTAATGGTGAGTCCAGTAATTACAGACGAGTCAGTTCAATATTGGCAGTGCGGAAACTTGGAGAAACAATTACGGAACAACCTCGATTATCCGAATGAGATGGGCAGGGAGTATTTTGTTCGAAAAACTGATTATTTAGATAATCAAGATTAAAATTAATAGCTGTAAAGAAATGTAGATTGATTCTTAAGAACACAGACTAGTTCTGGGGAAATTTTGTGTATCTGATTTAGGGTTTTTTTTAAGAAAAGTTAACGGAGTTAATGAGAAGCTGTTGATGTGTATGTGAACTTCCATAATTACCTGTTAATGTTGACGCAACAGATTTGAGAAATAGCTTAAAAGGGAGAGTAGTACTCTGGTTACAAATTTACTGAGGGATAGGAAACAGTAATGTTAGTGAGTACTTTTCAGGTTGGGAAGATTTGCGTTCCCCCGGGAATCTGGACTTTCATATGCAGGAAACCGGTTCAAAGATAACAAAACTTGAGAGAATTTTTTTTTTCTTAGCAACGCCCTTACACTCCTGTGTATTTTTTTTTCTCTTTAACCCCCACACTACTGCCTAACTGCGGTAGTGTTTATTTTACCCCTTGAGAGAATTATTAACTGTGGGACACTAGTATAGGTTAGGTAGGATTCGGTCGGCGCAACATCGAGGGCCGAAGGGCCTGTACTGCGCTGTATCCTTCTATGTTCTATGTTCCTTCTATGTAAAAGTATGTTAAGTTGGTGGGCTGGCAGGGATCATTGAAGAAATTCAATGCAAGAAGAGATAGTGATCTACTTTGATGAAATGAACACAAATTACCTATACGTGCAGTGTAAGAGACATCGAGGTGTATAAGTATACAAATTGCAAAAAGTAGCAGAACAGATAGCGCTGTTAATAAAGCATACAATAATTCAAGTTTCATAAATAAGACATCGGAGTACAAGAGCAGGGAAGGTGTGATTAACTTGTATAAGACTGATCAGACCTCCGCTGGAGTATCATCTCCAGTTCTGGGTGCTGAACTGTATGAAAACTGCAAAAGCGTTGAAAAGTGCAGAAGAGGATTACAAGAATGGTTCCAGGGATGACACACTTTCATCGTGAGGAAAGATTGGAGGAGTTGGGACTCTTCTGCTCAGATAAATGAAGATGAAGAGGAAACTTGTTGAAGTTTTAAAAATCTTCAGTGGTTCGGACAAAATTGATCAAGAGAAACTACTACTGCCTATAAAATTGAGTACCAGTGGACACAATTTGGAGTATTTTGTATAAGAGGTAAATGTAAAATGAAAGAGGACTTTTATTTTTGCAGAGTGAGTGGTTTGGGTCTGGAATGCACAGTCTGGAAGTGCAGTTCAACTGAGGAATGTAATAGATGTTTATTTGAACAGAAATAATGTGCAGGGAGAAAGAAACTAAGCAAGTTGGCTTTGGCTAACATGTGACGATGGAGGCAGCAGTGAGAAACAGTCAGTTCTCCAGGTTTCTACATAATTCACAAAAGCTGCCCAAGGCCTGGATATGTTTTTCAGTTAAACTTTCACATGTTGTGTGTATCATTCCTTGCATGCTTAAATTTTAAAAGGTTGACCGATGACTTTAAACTGGTTTTTAAGTCATTTTACCATTTAATATGACCAGGGCTAAACTACAGCAACTAATTTTCCTGTCCTATCCCTTATTTTGATTCTAAGTTGGAACAGTTACGTTAACTGTACTATTTCTAAGTCATTTTATGTTTTACTAACAGCTCTGTCTATCCTGTTATTTTTAGCAAGTTGTATACATATACACCCAGATGTCTCTCGCACATTATTAGTCATTTTGGTACGAGGCCACATAGATATTGGGACAGGGACCAAATGCTATAGGAAGGATAGAAAGGGAGGCAAGAGAGGAGGGCGAGTGGTGTCTTTGGTAAGGGAAAGCATTACAGCTGTACTTAGGGAAGATATTCCTGGGTTTAAATATGATTTTGGGAGGGAATTTAAGGCATTCAGGCAGCTGCCAATATTGTGACAAAGGAGGTTGTGGGGCCCTGCAGTCCAGAGCCACATGGAGGGAGAATTCTTAAGACATCCAGTTTGGATCAAAGGCTGTGCAGGAGGCAGACAGAAAATTGAGACAACAACCAGATCAGTCATATTGAATTAGCAGGGCAGGCTGGAAAGGATATACAGCCCACTGCTGCTCCGAAATCCCATAGTTCATCGACCAGGTTTCAGTGACTGATGGGGAGGGAATCTGAACATGATATTAAATTTGAAATGACTGGATTCTGATGTGGAACATTGCGCACAGGATGGTAGGTGATCTCAAACTGGGGTTAAAATGGAGGCAGTGGCTTCCTGGATAAGCTGAGGATTCCAGAGGGTATGGAATAGAATGTGCACAGAGCCAATAAAATAAGTGACTCCTGAAAGTAAAATAAAATGCATGCTCTCCCCATTGCCATTGAATAGTGAAACATATACAAAAAAACATGTTTCTTAGCATGTACAGCATAAACTAAAATGGCAGCTGCTGAAATTATTCCCACCTTTCCAGTCATTGTCTTTCAATCAAGAATCATGGGATGTGGGCATCACTGGCTAGGTCAGCATATATTGCCCATTCCTCAGTTGTCCTTGAGAAGGTGATGGTCGTGCCTTCTTGAAGAACCTTTCTCTGGAATCTTACATCAAAATAAATCTAAATGCTTCCTTTTGTTTTGAAATCACCTGCAAGCACAAGGTCAAACTACTGGCATTGACCAAAAAAAGATGCCGCTTTAAGTTGTACATATTTAAATGGCAGAGCAGACAATGAATGAAACTCAACTGATTTCATTCATGGCCCTGTGTCCACTACAGGCTGTTGTTTTAATTACTTGTGGGCCAACATTTATTGACTCCCTCCTCATTTGCCCTCAAGAAGATGGTGGTGAGCTGCCCTCTTGAACCACAGCAGTCCATGTGCTAGAGGTAGACCCACATTACCATGAGGGAGGGAATCCAAAATATTGACCCAGCAACAGTGAAGGAACAGTGATATATTTCCAAGACAGGAAGACAAGTGGCTTGGAAGGGAACTTGTGGGTTATAGGTGTTCCCATGTTTCTGCTGCCCTTATCCTTCTGGATGGAAGTGATCATGGGTGTGGTAGGTACATTACCCAAATGTTGTAGATCGATATCTATTGCGCATCTTTAATGTCTGCGGGTCACTGACTGATTTCGCTTAATTCCAAAGCCTCACTGATACAGACATGCCTTTGGGATACATGTTTAGGATGTTGTGAAGTTATTTTTGAGTTGATGTGTTACAGGAGACTTTAAAAATGAATATATTAGCAAGATGCTTTCCATAAACAGCAGAGATAAACCCTGCAACAATTATAATTTCTGGTGTGTGAAACCATTTTATAGCATTCCATCCCTCATGGATACAAAGTACATTCTTGCTCATAAAAAAAATTCACTTTGACAAAGGTGATGTTCTTTGAGAGAAGTTCTAGCAGATAAAAAAAAATGCTCTTTTTGTGAATGGTTTTCTCATCCTATCCCCTCCTGACTTTTTCTCAGCTAGAAACAGCCAGTCTCAAAGTTCTGGTTACCTCTGTAATGGGTTGGAGTGAAGGGACAGTGAACCCTGTTTATGGAAGGAGTCAGCTATTCCATTGCCTGTTTTGTTAAGAGCTTTACACTTAAAACAGTGACTTGTCAGCTCTCCTTATCAATACTACATTATTCCAACATTTTCTGTTCTTGTATTTTGTTATATATCAATTGAGCTGCTCTTCCATGATCTGGTGACCTTGCCAGCCCTTATATATAAAAAAATTGCTTGTTCAAAATAAAGTGTCTCCAGGTGAGGGAGTTACGTTTAAGCCATCGCTGCCCTCACCAGGATCTCTATTTACCTTAATATAATTTTGTATAACTTACTTGGATTGCCACTCAAGTAGAGGTTGTTTGAAATGTTTGCTGCTACTGACCCTCACATTAGATGTGCAAACTGTTATCAGCTCTGATCTGAAATCTTCCCAAGCAAAACATTATCTAAAACTATCAACTGGAGATGATTGTGCATTCTCATGTTGTCTTTCTGTGAAGTAGTGTTTGAGGTAATTATATGTCGTTTAGGAATGAAACAATATTTTGTTTACATATCCATCACACTGTGGAGGAGCTCTTGTGCTGCAGCACACAGAGTCATGCACCTGAACCAGAAACTCTGCATTCAAATCCCATCCCAGGGCCTGATGGCCAGGCTAGATGCATTCATATTGCTGCCAAACAGGCCAAGTTTGCACCTGTAAATCCTTCCATCACATCGCATTATCGAGCAGAGAGGGTGAAGGTTCTGGTTAGCCAATGTCTATGTGTTGGAAAGTTGGTCCCTCCACCAGCACCAACCAAAGTTCCAAACCACAATATGCATGTTACAACTCAGACTCTGGATGTAGGTTTGCTCGCTGAGCTGGAAGGTTCATTTCCAGATATTTCGTCACCCTCCTAGGTAACATCTTCCGCTTCGCCTGGAGGCCCACTGAAGATCTTACCTAGTAGGGAGATGAAATGCCTGGAAACGAACCTTCTAGCTCAGCAAGCAAACCTACACCCAGAACCTCAACCTGAGCAACAAATCTTCTCAAAACTTGCTATAACTCAGATTCACTGAGTGGACTGTAACATACATTCACACACAATCAGTTCTCTTCTGATCCAGTGATCTAACTCCTCAGAGAAAATTTTAAAACATCAACACCATCAAAAAAGTTTGGAGAAACTCAGCAGGACTGCCAGCATCTATAGAGAGAAAAACAGTTAATGTTTCAATTCTGGTATGACTTCTTCAGCTCTCTCTCGATACTGCACTGAAGCTTCAGCCTTGATGCTTATGCTCAGGTCCTGGAGTGGGACTTGTATCCATGGGGTACTGAAGAGAGGGAAACGAATGTACAAACTGAGTGAACCACAGTCAGCTTTAGTTATAGAGTCATAGAGATGTACAGCACCGAAACAGACCCTTCAGTCCAACTTGTCCACGCCGACCAGATATCCTAACCCAATCTAGTCCCACCTGCCAGCACCTGGCCCATATTCCTCCAAACCCTTCTTGTTCATATACCCATCCAGATGCCTTTTAAATGTTGCAATTGTAGTAGCCTCCACCACTTCCTCTGGCAGCTCATTCCATGCACGTACCACATTCTGTGTGAAACAGTTGCTGCTTAGGTCCCTTTTATATTTTCCCCCTCTCACCTTAAACCTATGCCCTCTAGTTCTGGACTCCTCACCCCCAGGAAAAAATCCTTGTCTGTTTATCCTATCCATGCCCCTCATGATTTTATAAACCTCTATAAGGTCACCCCTCAGCCTCTGACGCTCCAGGGAAAACAGCCCCAGCCTGTTCAGCCTCTCCCTGTAGTTCAAATCCTCCAACCCTGGCAACATCACTATAAATCTTTTCTGAACCCTTTCAAGTTTCACAACACCCTTCCGATAGGAAGGAGACCAGAATCGCATGCAATATTCCAAAGTGACCTAACCAATGTCCTGTATGGCTGCAAGATGACCTCCCAACTCCTGTCCTCAATACTCTGACCAATAAAGGAAGGCATACCAAACGCTTTCTTGCTTTCCCAAAATGCAGCACCTTGCATTTATCTGAATTAAACTCCATCTGCCACTCCTCAGCCCATTGGCCCATCTGATCAAGATCCTGTTGTAATCTGAGGTAACCTTCTTCGCTGTCCACTACACCTCCAATTTTGGTGTCAACTGCAAACTTACTAACTAAACCTCCTATGTTCACATCCAAAACATTTATGTAAATGAAAAGCAGTGGACCCAACACCGATCCTTGTGGCACACCACTGGTCACAAGTTTCCAGTCTGTAAAGTAACCCTCCACCATTACTCTCTGTCTTCTACCTTTGAGCCAGTTCTGTATCCAAATGGCTAGTTCTCCCTGTATTCCGTGAGATCTAAGCTGAAAATGTGTTGCTGGTTAAAGCACAGCAGGTTAGGCAGCATCCAAGGAACAGGAAATTCGACGTTTCGGGCCAGAGCCCTTCATCAGGAATGAGGAGAGGGTGCCAGGCAGGCTAAGATAAAAGGTAGGGAGGAGGGTCTTGGGGGAGGGGCGATGGAGATGTGAGGAAGGAGATAATGAGGAGAGGGTGCCAGGCAGGCTAAGATAAAAGGTAGGGAGGAGGGAAATGAGGAGAGGGTGCCAGGCAGGCTAAGATAAAAGGTAGGGAGGGGGGAAATGAGGAGAGGGTGCCAGGCAGGCTAAGATAAAAGGTAGGGAGGAGGGAAATGAGGAGAGGGTGCCAGGCAGGCTAAGATAAAAGGTAGGGAGGAGGGAAATGAGGAGAGGGTGCCAGGCAGGCTAAGATAAAAGGTAGGGAGGAGGGAAATGAGGAGAGGGTGCCAGGCAGGCTAAGATAAAAGGTAGGGAGGAGGGACTTGGGGGAGGGGCGATGGAGATGTGAGGAAGGAGATGTGGCTGTGGTAGCGGGTCTGTTTGAGAACGTGGCTGAAGAGCTTCTGTGCAGAGGAGATGACCTGGGGGGTGCAGTGAGAGAAAGACTCACTGAAATCCTTGTAGAGGGAGGAAGAGAGCTTCTTCAAGGAAGGCATCCTTGCAAGAGGATTCGCAGTAGGTTAAAATCTTCGAGTAAAAACTGAGGTCTGCAGATGCTGGAGATCAGAGCTGAAAATGTGTTGCTGGTTAAAGCACAGCAGGTTAGGCAGCATCCAAGGAACAGGAAATTCGACGTATCATCATTCCTGATGAAGGGCTCTGGCCCGAAACGTCGAATTTCCTGTTCCTTTGGATGCTGCCTAACCTGCTGTGCTTTAACCAGCAACACATTTTCAGCTCTGATCTCCAGCATCTGCAGACCTCACTTTTTTATTCCGTGAGATCTAACCTTGCTGACCAGTCTCCCATGGGAAACCTTGTCGAAAATTTTTCCAAAATTGTTTTCCAATTCCAGATTTTTAAAAAATTCTAATCAACATGTTCAGAGATGTCATGACACACCTCTGTAGAGGGTGGGACTTGGCTCATGATCACAGAAATTATCCCAGTAATGAAAGACTTAACGTATGATGAATGTTTGAGGACTCTGAGACTATACTTGATAGAGTTTAGAAGGATATGGGAGGGGGTGGAGGGATCTGATTGAAACCTGCAGAGTACTGGAATGGCCTGGACAGAGTGAACATTGGGAAGGTGTTTCTATTTGCAGGAGGGTCGAGGACCCAAGGGCACAGCCTTAGAGTAAAGGGAAGATATTTAGAATGGAGATAAGGAGAAATGCCTTCAGCCAGAGAGTAGTGAATCTATGGAATTCATTGCCACAGAAGGTTGTGAAGGCCAGGTCATTGAGTATATTTAAAACAGAAAGAGATAAGTTCTCTGATTGTTAAGGGGATCAAAGATTATGGGGAGAAAGTGGGAAAATGGGTTTGAAAACCCTATTAACCATGATTGGTGGAGTATAGTCGATGGGCCAAATGGCCTAATTTCTGCTCCCATGTCTTATGGTTTTATGGCTTAAATTGATGTCTTCTCAATGTAATTTGGAGTGGAGATTCAATGGGTGGGTGAGGTGGGGTGGGTGGGTGTGAAATTAAACAGTTAATCAAGAGAGGCAAATCAGTATCAAACACTATTTTTCACTCTGAGTGTAAAAGGTGAGTAAAGGTAAAGTTGTTACAGTCTTACCATGACGTGGAGGTATTGGACTGGGATGGACAAATTTAAAAATCACACAACACCAGGTTATAGCCCAACAGGTTTGTTTACAAATACTAGCTTTCGGAGCGCTTACCCTTCATCAGATAACCCTGGTCTTACCTGGGCTGCTCTCCCATTAGAAAGAAGTGACTGGTGGTGGTTTAACCTGAGGCAACACCCCTTGGGCAGGGGGAGATGTCGAGAAGGCGAGACCTTTATGATAACCTCGGTCCGTGTATACCTTGGTGTCAAATAGCCATCCTGCCAAGTGAGGTGTGTGCCCCTGACCGGGAATGGGACCGGTGCTGAGAGCAGAATCCTAACCCCTGAGTGACCAGGAAAGGTTCTCTCGGTGTAATGAAGGAATGGGGCTCTGAAGAAGGAGGTCACTGGACTCGAAACTTTCTGCCTGTCTCCGCGGCTGATGTCAGAGATCCTCCAGGAGATGCTGGTTTGTTTTGAATGAAGGGGCGGGAGTGCCGGGCTCGGGTTGTGATTGGCGCTTGTTGCCATTGTGACGCAACAGAGGGTGGGGGTTCCCCGGGGGCGCGCGCCTGACGCGAGTAACAATTCATGAAATTGGCAACAAATGAAAGTAGCAATTTCAGCCAGAAAGTGTCTCCCCCACTTCCCTCTATCTCTTCCATCCTATTGATCCGAGGGACCATTTCCCCCCCCCCAAACAACTTTTTCTTTTACCCCACTCCCTGCCTTCCATGGCGAGGAGTGAGCTGGACATATTCCCCTCCAAGCGGCACGACAAGCTCGATTTCTTCCTGAAGAGACACTTGGAGGAGAGCGTATTCAACAAGATCCGAATGTACGAGGCGTGCATCGTGGTGTCGGAGAGGAAGAGCAAGAAAGCCTTCGAGTATGTCATTCTGACCGACGAGTGCATCTACTTGACGCAGAACCCACCCAAGACCATCCACGAGGCGGTGCATCTCAGTGATGTGGTTGCAATCGAGCTGGTGAGCTAGCCTGTCACTTTTGGATTTTTCAACTCCACTTTTAATTTGTTGTCTTCTTTCGACGGCGCTCTTTGTAAGTCTGATTTTGGAACGTTTTTGTTGCAAGTTTCCCCTTGTTTTACTGCGACTGGTAGAGGTTTGACCAGTTTGCAATCATCAGTAAATCAGATGACTTAGATGTTTACATTAAAATACACTGCAAGACACCAGGGACCATGTTTAAATTGTACTCTTTGGCAACAGTGCATTATCACAGAGCTTTAGTCACTGACTGATCTACCCTGAGCTGTATTACCGCTCTTTGTGCACACATCGCCGTTTTGCAGGGAGGCGTGAGATGTTAACGGGCAGAAAAGGAATCAATGTTCCAAGGTTAAAGAGTTTAAACAATAAAAAAATCATGAAAGTAAAAATTTAGTCATAAATGTGGCGTGCTTTACTTTGATAAATGCGTACAACTCTTAAACATAAAATCGTTACAGCCCTGACGGCGACCTTTCGGCCCACCGTGTCTGTGTTGGCGTTCTGAATTCTCCAGTCTCTTCCCAATATCCCTGCCCGTTCGTTCTTTTGAAAATCTCGACTGGATCGTTGCAGACCCTTGTTGTGGTTGAAAAAGTGTTCCCTCATATCACGTTTTTCCTTCTTTTACCAGTTATACCCGTTTACTTCTCATTCTCAATCCTTTCACGACTGGGAGGATTCTCTCCCTGTTTGCTTTGTCCAGGCTCCTCGTGATTTTGAACGCTTCAATCGAATATCCCCGTAACTGTCTAACCTCTGGAACCATTCTGGCAAACCTCTACAAATCTCTGCAAAGTTTTCACATCCTTCCTGTGGTATGGTGCCCAGAACTGGATGCAGTACTCTAGTTGATGTATATATAGACAGTGGCAGAAAGTCTGGACTGCAGATGCTGGAGGTCAGAGTTGAGAGGGTGATGAAGGGCTTATGACGGAAACGTCGATTCTCCTGCTCCTCGGATGCTGCCTGACCTGCTGTGCTTTTTCAGCACCACACTCTGTACTCTATATATCGACAGTTCTCTGGGTTGTGAACGGGTACTATTCCTGAGTCCGCTCGCAAGAAGATTTGTGCGCCAGTTCGAATAGGACAATAGAAAGCAACTGTTCATGAGTACAGAAATGTTCATATGTCGAGTCTTTTAAAATTACATCCCTGTGTGTGATTGAGTTTGTAAGTACAAGTGTTCCTAAGTCATAAATTGGGAACCCCATGTTAGTTCAACATAACCTACTTTACACTCTCTAAATAAAACCGGGGGCACTTTGTTAACAGCTCTCCAAGCCTGTCCTGCCACTTATAGTGACTTGGTACATCTCCACCCATTGTCCCACTGCTTCTGCAACCCTTTAGATTTGCATCCTTGCTGCCTCTCCATGTTCTTCCTGTCCATACTTCTCTGCAATGAACAATCTGCCCAGTCTATCAACTCATTTATATCTTTTTGAAATTCGACAATGTGCACCTTACAGTTAACAATACTTCCAAGTTGTATATTGTATGTAGAATTTGCAACAGTCCCCTGAATGCCACACTTTAGATCATGGCGGCACGGTGGCACAGTGGTTAGCACTGCTGCCTCACAGCGCCTGAGACCCGGGTTCAATTCCCGACTCAGGCGACTGACTGTGTGGAGTTTGCACATTCTCCGGTTTCCTCCCACAATCCAAAAATGTGTGGGTCAGGTGAATTGGCCATGCTAAATTGCCCGTAGTGTTAGGTAAGGGGTAAATGTGGGGGTATGGGTGGGTTGCGCTTCGGCGGGTCGGTGTGGACTTGTTGGGCCGAAGGGCCTGTTTCCACACTGCAAGTCTAATCTAATCTAATCATTCAGATCATTATCACGGACAATATCTGGAAAAGCCAATGTCCCAACACTGATGCCCAAGGAATGTGTCCACAAACCATCCCCACAGTCCAGTTAACCAGCACTCTCTCTTTCATGTTCTTAATGTCCTTTTCACTATAAGAGAATATATCACTGGACTAGCAATCCAGAGACTCAGGTTCAAATCTCACTACATGTGTTGCAATTTAAATTCAATAAAATTTAGAATTGAAAGAAAAGGGCTCTTTGGGAATAGTGCATTACCACAGGGCTTTAGTTACCGACTGATCTATGCTGAGCTGTATCACCGCTCTTGGTGCACACACAGCTGGTTTGAGACGTTAACAGGCAGAAAAGGAATCAGTGTTCCAAGGTTAAAAAGTGGCAGTACCTCTGAGCTAGGAGGCCCAGATTCAAGTGCCACCTGTTCCAGTGGTGTGTAATAACATCCCTGGACAGGTTATTAGGAAGTATCTACAAATTGCTGAAGTACCGACTTGTAGTGCAGGCTGAGTATCCCTAGTTTGCTTGTGGATCTGCTCCAGATCCAGGTAGGGGCATTGGAGGCAAGTGTATTTCCCAACTGCCAGCCTCTCTTCCAGAGAATCTCTGTGCCTGGGTGTCCGTGGAGAGAGAACCAGTAATCTTGAAACTTTTCAAGATAGGTGGGTGCCGCGGAGACTGAGGTGCACCATCAACCCCCCCCCCCCCCCCCCCCCCCCCCCCCGGCCAACACAATTCTCCTTTAGTCCCCTCCGTTGTTTGCTCCTCTATTTTTTGTTGTTTCTTTTGGTGTAGTCACATGGTTTTTGCATGTAATTGGTGACTGGGCTTATCTTACAACAAGGCAGAGCTGTGTTCGTGTCCAGTTGGGCATTGGTTTCTCAACAGGGAAAGGGAAAAATGGAAATTGGTGTTTGTGATAAGTTATAGACTTAAAATAAAATCCCTACACACTTCTGAAAGCCTTTTGCTGTATTATTGAACAGATAGATATCAGTCTGTGAAATAATAGCCAATACAAAGCTAGCATTGATTGTGGTAACATCTGTCTGCTTCACCATCTTCCTTGAGGGAAGGAAATCTGCTGTTCTTACCCAGTTTGGCCGATACGTGCCACCAGACCCAAAGCAATATGGTTAAGTCCTAACTGCCCTCTGCAAGCCACTTTGTGCAAAGGAAAAGACAAGGTCTAGGGATGGACATTTTGCTGATGGCTTCCATGTTCCTGTGCAATCTAGCTTGCATTATAGTATTTTAATACTCTTGCCAAATACTAGCTGTTTGAAATCAAAACAGCAAGTGTTAGAAATTCACTGTAGGTCATGCAGCAACTGTGGTGTGAAACAAGTTAGCAAAGGTCATCACCTCAAAATGTAACTGTTTCTCTCATCACAGGCACTGCCTGTTCTAGTCCTGCATTTCTAGCACTTTCTATTTCATGTGAGTACGTTTCACTATCAAATGAATCATATAGCATAGAGGAGTCATAGAGCCATTCAGCATGGAAACAGACCCTTCGGCCCAACCAGCCCATGCCAACCATAATCCCAAACTAAACTTAGTTTCATCTGCGCTTGGCCCATATCCCTCCAAATCTTCCGTACTTATCCAAATGTCTTTTAAACGTAGTAGTTGTAACCAAATCCATCCCTTCCTCAGAAAGTTCATTCCACACATGAACTACCCCTTGTGGAAAAAAATTTGCCCCCATGTCTTTTTTAAAACTCTCTCCTCTCACCTTAAAAATGCTCGGCTTGAAATACCCCATCTTGGGGAAAAGATAACTCCATTAACTCAAACTATACCCTCCATTATGAGTCCTTTCAGTTTATTGAGTCTGTGTAAGCTCATTTTTGATATCCTACTTTGAAGTAAATTATTTCCCATACTCAACATTAACTAAACCCCACTCAAATGTGAATCACTCTGTCTACTGCTGGCACTCAGTAGCAGCAATGTGTACCATTTACGAGCTGCGTTGGAGAGTTTCACCCAGGCTTCTTAGACAGCACCTTCTAAACCCACGGCCACTTCCATCTGGAAGGACAAGGCCAGCAGAGATATGGGAACACCGCCCACATGCAAGTTCCCCTCCAAGTCACTCACCATCCTGACTTGGAAGTATATCGCCATTCCTTCACTGTCACTGGGTCAGTATCCTGAAACTCTGTCCCTGACAACACTGCCACTTACCGATATCAAATAGTCTGTAGCTGTTTGAGAAGACAGCTCGCCACCACTTTCTCTAAGGCAATTAGGGATAGGGAAAAAAATGTTGGCACAGCCTTTAACACCCACATCCCATGAATGAAAAAGAGAATGTTTTTGAGTTTAAATTTTATTAAGTTGTTCTGCAAAATTTTTTTAGATTTCTTTTGTGATTTGTGATTAGATTTGGGAAAGACTTCTTCAAACTACAAGGTCTTGTAACAGTTTCTGTCTTACTGTTGTTAGAATACTGAATGGACTCACAGACTCTTCACATTTGCCTGTACCTGTGTTTTAGTTTTTGTTGCTGTTTACCTATTATTTAGATTAGATTACTTATAGTGTGGAAACAGGCCCTTCAGCCCAACAAGTCCACACCAACGCGCCGAAGTGCACCCACCCAGACCCATTCCCCTACATTTACCCCTTACCTAACACTACGGGCCAATTCACCTAACCTGCACATTTTCAGACTGTGGGAGGAAACCCACGCAGACACGGGGGGAATGTGCAAACTCCACACAGTCGCCTGCAGCGGGAATTGAACCCGGGTCTCTGGCACTGTGAGGCAGCAGTGCTAACCACTGTGCCACCATGCCACCCACAACTTATTTACTTATCTGATCTGCCTGTATTGCTCACAGAACAAAGCTTTTCACTGTGCCTCGGTACACGTGACAATACATTCAATTCAATTCAACAATGGCTTGTTTTCAGTTAATCAACTGGGAGACATAAGTTTCATCCCGTTTGACACTCAAAGAAACATTTAATAAACAAATCATTTCTGGCTCAAAACAAAAGCATAATTAACAGATTAAATTTGTTTTCTGTTTATTTATGGAGACCATTTGTTGCTACTTTGTTGGATTATTAATATATTTTCATAATTGCCTCATAATTGCCTTTAACATTCCTAGGTTGGAAACCATAGTGGATTTCACACAGAAGATAGTGCAAAACTGGAACATATTTTTCCAAAAAGATATCACATCAATTGCAGTTTTTAATGTTGAAAGATATAGCAACATCTTTTGAAAATTCTGCTCGTAATGTACTTTTGTACGTCATTCGTTATAATTGATATTAAACTGCGAGGAGAAGGCAGCATTATGAACAGCACACAATTTTGATGGTCACTGTCTGAAGCTTTTGTAACACATGTTGGCCAATGGAGAGCATTACTTCTTAGTTCCGTGAGACCATTCATTAATGTTTCTGAAGGGAATTAATAAAGGGACAAATTTCTTGTAGGGTAGCTGGATGGAGGCCTTTAAGATTATGAGAAAGATCTATAGGGTAGAAAATATGTTTCCACTTGAAAGGGACCATACGATGGTCATTAATAAATTCAACAGGGATAATGAAAAGAAACTTCTTTAATCAGGACTAGGAGAGGTGACCAGCAACGTGCTGTGAGCTAGATCAACTCAGAAAACAAAGTCAGAAGAGGATGTACAGATGTGGATGAGATTGTGGATGGGGATGATGATGTTGGATGGAGTTTAAGTCCCACCATGGGCCAGATGGGCTGAATATCCTGTATTTGTGCTGTTAATACCACATACATAGTATGAAGAAATGATGGGAAGCTTTATTTCCCTGACTGTCCTGGAAGTTAGCCTGTGGTGATTATCTTCACAACAGAAGGTTGCTGGGAGACTCTGGTGTAATTTGGATTCAAAGTCAATTTATTAATCTAACAGACAGGCTGGTCTTTCACTTTGAAAAGACGGACGCCACTGATTCAGCTGCCTTTTGTGATAAACCAGCAGCTTTTGTGTTTTGATTTATTTTCTGGAGCTGGCCCACAAGTTACCACTTGTTGTTTTTGAAGCAACCCTTGCATTTATGTAGCACCTTTCACTGACTCATCAAGTCTCAAGCTGTTTCACAGTCATTGAAGTACTTTCTGAGATGTAATCGCTGTTATAACATAGGAAACGTGACAGCCATTTTGCAGCAGCCAACTCCTACACAGACACTCTTGGTAATGGACCAGAAAGGCTGTTTTGACTCATATTGATTGAGAAATAGATATTGGCCAGGACACTGGATATATCTCTCCTGCTGTTCTTCAAAATACTGTCATGGGATTGTTTATTGGGAGGTTAGACAGGACTCGGTTTAACGCCTCACCAGATAGTGACAGTGACAGGAAGCTGGAGTCAGGGTTTCCTTGATGTCAGTGTAACCTGTGTAAGGTGTTTCCATTTCAGGAACGTGAGAAATTATCTCCCTCTGCACCCTACTCGCAATCTAAACTGTCAGCTTATTATTTCAATGAAGAGCATTGTTGCATGTGTAGCGCACTGGGATAGTTTGGTGCCAGCTACTTGGTTAAGTGACGCATTCAGTTGTTTCAAAATTGTCACAGTCATGGAACAAAACCCCAAAGTATTATACAGTCCCAAAATGTGTTTTTTAAAAGACGACCAAAACAGCCAGAAATGGCTGTGGATGTATATTAAATAACTGTCTGGAAAGAGACCCGAGGAATGTCGCACCTAATGATGCAATGAGAATGTCGGGCAGCATCTCTTCAAAGAGGGTAAAGAGGCAAATCAAAAGAGATTGGAGTGTGATTGCTTATGACTACAAAGATGAACTGGAGCTGATGACCCCAAACCCCCCGACTCATCATGTCTCAAGCTGTTTCACAGTCATTGTAGTACTTTCTGAGATGTAATCACTGTTATAACATAGGAAATGTGACAGCCATTTTGCAGCAGCAAGCCAGTTACAATCTTACTGAAGTGTCCCAGTGAGATTGAAGCTCTTTTGTGACTAAGGAAGCTATGACTACCAGCAGGACTTGAGCATTAACATGCTGTGAATGTCACAGTCAAAGAACTGATCACCCCTGCGTTGCAGGTAAAGGGTCTATTTAACTCTGATTACTCGAGGTCAACTAGCTAGCAAGCCAAACAAAAAGAAACTAAATTCTCTGACCTTGAAAGCTGGAATTCAACCAAAGTTGAAAGAAATTAGAGTAATAGAATCTCAATTAAGACTAGGAAAAGAGACTCATCAACTGCCAGTGTCAACATTCCTAGTAATCTCCAAAGTAACTGCCAAAATTCAACTAACCACTGTTCACAAAAAATTCAGAGACTGCTCCATATGTAGTTTAACTTCTATATTGTTTGACCTGCCTTGTATTTCTAATCTGTTTGTATGTGTATTACGTCACAAATTCTTCATGCATTTAGTCATAAACTCATTCTTTATTCACTAATGAAAGCCCAGTTAACTTGGCTTCTTGGAAGGCTTTAGTTCAATAGGGATTGGGAGAAAGGTATTCCCAACGGATGGGATACCGTACTGAAATCAACCAAGGGTGGCTGAATAAAGAAGGGATGCCAATTCATCCCCTTCCTGGAAGTTGAATGATTTGGGCCTCTGTAGCCATAATGTGTCGAGAACCTTGCCTTGGGTCAGGGTTTAACATAATATACAAGTTGATAATTATATCTACACTGGGCACAGGAACTACAAATCAGTTAAAGAACTAAAGAATAAACTGCATATTGCCTTCGATTACCAAACATTTTTGCTGTGTAAACTTGTGGAAAAAAAGTGTTTTGTATTTTATCAAGGTCGCTTTTTGTTACAACCTGAGAACCCTTTCACTGGACATGTCCTTTCTGAATAATTGATACGAGATCTGTATGTTTACAATCACTGAGTGGCAATAAAATTTTAATGCATGACTTGAAGATCCTAAGAAACATCAAGTGCTACATTGACCCTCAAAAAAAAAGATGTGTGGAAGCAATGAAAGGTTGCATTTAAACAATTTCCAATATTTTAAAGTTTTACAGCCAGTTTTGTTTTAAAGTGCAGTTGCTATTGTACGAAGCAAGCCCCACACAAACCGCAATGTGACAATGACCAAGTAATCCATTTTTTATTTTGTGATGTTGATTAAGAAATAAGTATTGGCCAAAGTGAACGTCCCTGCTTTCTACAGAATAGGGCCTTTTACATCGATCTGAGTGAAGCTAAAGGGGCCTTGGTTTCATGTCACCTGAAAGATAGCACCTCTGATAATGCTGCTATCCTGCAGCACTGCATAGCAGTGTTAACCTTGAGCTTTGTGTTCAATTCTCTGGCATGGGATTTGAACCCAAAATCCACTGACTCAGATGTAGGTATGTTAGTAGCTGAGCCAGAGATCAGGACACCAGTTTAAGCCGAGCTCAGGTAGAGCTGGAGCTGAGGGGAGGTCATGAGGAAACTATCACAGAATATAAGTTGCTTACAGAGTCATAGAATTACACAGCACGGAAACAGACCCTTCAGTCCAACCTGTCCATGCATCCTAAACTGACCTAGTCACATTTGCCTGCATTTGGCCCATACCCTCTAAATCCTTCCTATTCATTTACCCTCCAGATGCCTTTTAAACATTTTAATTGCACCAGCCTCCACCACTTCCTCTGGTAGCTCATTCCATACACGCACCACTCTCTGCGTGAAAAAGCTGCCCCTCAGGTCGCTTTTAAATCTTTCCCCTCTCACCTTCCAACTATGCACTCTAGTTTTGGACTCCCCTATGTGGGGAAAAGGACCTTGACTATTCACCCTATCCATGTCCTTCATGATTTTATAAACCCTTATAGGGTCATCCCTCAACCTCCGAATAGTCCCAACCTATTCAGCCTCTCCCTGGAGCTGAAACCTGCCAGTCCTGGCAACATCCTTATACATCTTTTCTGAACTCTTTCAGGTTTCACAACATCTTTCCTATAGCAGGGAGTCCAGAATTGAACATAGTATTCTAAAAGTGGCTCAATCAATGTCCTGTACCACCGCAGTATAATATTTGCATTCCTATACTCAGTGTTATGACCAATGAAGGTAAGTGTGCCAAATGCCTTCTTCACTACCCTCGTGTTTTACACTTTCATACTTTATTGAACTGAAAAGGTGTGCTAAGAGCTGTTGCTGAGTGTCTAAGAGAGCCACTGTGTCTATGTAGAGAAAAGCACTTCTCAAATGCACTTCAAATGAAATAACCAGCAAATGGCTAGTGGTCCGCAGTCTGGTGATGGATTTTAATTGGTATTTGCCGAACACGAAAGTGCTTCCTTTTATCAATCTAGTGATGGGGAAAGTAAAGACAGAGCATGCTGAGTGTGCTATGTTTCTATTTCAAGCTTAATTTATTCCCACTTGCACATAATTAATGCTTTATGTTTGCTGTCACCGCTCTGTGATGTGTTGATGAGCAGAAAAGATGGCTTACTCAGTAATGTAAACTCAACCCTTTTCATTTATTCACTTTTATTTCTTAATTATTTCAAGATTTCCAACAATGAATAAAAGAAAATTGTTGTAATGGCTTAAATCATTTTGATCTAATAGCGGGCAGCCACATTGAAAAGAACAACATCGAACTGCAGAAACATTTAACTCTTATTCAAAAAAAATTATCTCTAAACTTCATTTTGTTGGAGAACTGTGGTCAACAATCTAATGTTCCTCACAAAGGTAATTACCAAATCTCCCACACACAATGGAAGAGATGCACCCTCACCCCAGAAGGTCGATGAACAGCCAGTCCTCCTGGGATTGAGGATGACACACTGCCACACCAACAGGTTCTGAGAGACATGGCAAGTCCAGTTGTACAGTCTGCAGCCTCTGCCACGTGCAGGGCACATGGTGTGTTGAGGGTATGGTGAATGAATTATTGGGAGGTTTGTGCTCTGATAGAACATGCCAGATGGATCTCAGTAAGAGGACAATGTACTGACAATCACCACATGATAGAAACATATGAATGCCCTGGTTGGGTACAGAGGAGATTCATATTGATGTTGCCTGGAGTGAAGAATTTTTGTCCTGAGGACAATTTGGGCAGACCCGTTAATTTTCTTTAGACAGAGGGAAGAACCAATTGCAGAAGATAAAGTTATGATGGTACGGTCATGAGGAAACTACCACGGTTGCTTACAGAGTCAGAGTTGAGCAATGTGTAAACAGACCCTTTGGTCCAACTCATCCACGTCAACCAGATATCTTAAACTGATCTAGTCCCTTCTGCGAGCATTTAGCCCATATTCCTCTAAACCATTCCTCTTCATGGAAAATATATTAGAGAGGTGCTTAAATTCTTGAAGAGTATTGATAGTGTAAATAAGAGGAAAGTTAAAGGTCAGGAGCACTCAATTCCCAAATGAAGCAACGGTCACGTGAGGAAAATCTTTGACAGTCTGTATTTAGGGCATGGCATACATTTCTAGAAAAGTAGGGGAGTGATGTTCAATTGATGTATTCAAGAGATGCAGGAATTTGCGGAAAAGGCAGGGGGTTAGCACTGGGCAGTATCCAGTGATTTCACAGACTGATTGATTTATTGTTGACACGCGTACTGAGGTACAGTGAAAAGTGTTGTTTTGTGTGTGATACAGGCAGATTATACCATACGAAGTGCATTAGGGTTGCAGAATAGTGTTCCAGCCACAGAGAAGATGCAGAGACAATGTTCAACAGTAATGTTTCAGAGTCTGTAACTTGAGTGTATAGATTTAGGGGAAGAGAGATTTAAAGAGGATTTGGGGCTGGAAATGTTTATACTCGGAAATATGGTGGGGATCTGGAACTCACTGCCTGAAAAACTGGTAAAGGTAGAAACCGTGACATCTTAAAAGTATTTGGATACACAGTTGAAGTGCAAGGTCTGTGGGTGGGAGTCACATGCAGAAGTCCTGCCCCTATTTCTAGTCATCACACTGTTGAACTAATGGGTTGTGGTTCACACAGGAGGGGAAATGGCACAACCATTTGATACAACTACAAAATAATCTGCTTCAAACATCCATCCAACTCTCTCTTGAAAGCTTTAATTAAATCTGCTTCCACTGCATTCAGTAATGGCTATAAAAACTCCGCTGTGTGTAATCTTTATTCTGCTTCTTGTTTATTTGGCATTCACCTTAAATCTCTCCTCTCTGTCTCTCTGGTTAATCATCCTTTAGCAACTAAAAACAGTTTCTCCTTACTTACACTACCCTTCAAGAATTTAAGCACCTCTCGAACATAGCCCCATAACTTTCACCTTCTGAGGAGAAATGTCTCAACTGTCCCCACATGATTGAAGTTTGACTGGCTAATGCCGAGTGATGGACCAATCGGGAAAACGGCACTTTATTCTTGCCTTTAAATAAATATAAAAGAACAGTACAGCACAGGAATAGACCTTTCAACCTTCCGAGCCTGCACTGACACATTTTGCCCTTCCATACTAAAATTGCCTTCACTTACAGGGTCTGTATCCCTCTATTCCCTTCCTATTCATGTATTTGTCCAGGTGTCTCTTGAATGCTGCTATTGTGTCTGCTTCCACCACCTCCTCTGGGAGCACATTCCAAGCACTCACCATCCTTTGTGTGAAAGAGTTAGGGTCCAAGCTATCTCCTTACAATACTTTGTGGGGGACATAGTCTGGTTTGGTCCATAACATCAGACAGAAACAGAATTAGAAGAATTTAACAATATCCTCAAGAATTATGACTGCTGCATTGAAATAAGGTTAAAAATCACACCACACCAGGTTATAGTCCAACAGGTTTAATTGGAAGCACACTAGCTTTCAGAGTCCCACCAAGTCTAACACTGGCATCTCCAAAGCATTGAAATAAGAGCAGTAGAAGGCCACTTGACCCTTCAGGCCTGACCCCCCATTCAATAAGATTATGGCTGATCCACTGCAGGCCCTAACTCACCTTTTGCGCCAACTCTTCCTGGTCCTCAATTCTCCATGTTTTCAAAAATCTATCTATCTCCTCTTTAAACACTTTGAGTGATATAGACTCCACTACTCTCTGGGACAAAGAAATCCAAATATTCAGCACACTCCAGAAGAATAAATTCCTTTGATCTCCATTCTAAATCAGTGTCCCCTTGTTCTGTAACTTAGTCCCATAGTCCCAAGACTCCCCCAATAGTGGAAATATCTTCTCAGCGACTATCCTGTCAAGCCCCTTATTTTGTGATTTCCCCCAGTTCTTGAGTAACCTGTTAGGGGAAATGCCCTATCTTTATCCACTATGTCATGCTCTATAAGACTTTTATAAATTTCAGTGAGATCATCATCTTCTTGAACCTTTGTAGGTACACCCTCAGTGATGTTAGGGAATTCCATGATTTTGACCCAGTGACAGTAAAGAAACGGTGATATAGTTCCCAGTTTATTGCTTGGAGGGGAGTTTACAAAGGGTGGTCATAGGGTCATAGAGATTCACAGCACAACAACAGACCCTTTGATCCAACTTATCCATGTCCTAACCTAATCAAGTCCCATTTTCCAGCACTTGGCCCATATCTTTCTAAACCCTTTCTATTCGTATACCCATCCAGATACCTTTTAAATGCTATAATTGTACCAGTCATCACCACATCCTCTGGCAGCTTATTCCATCCACGCACCACCCTCCGTGTGAAAAAGTTGCCCCTTAGGTCCCTTTTATATCTTTCCCCTCTCACCCTAAACCTATGCCCTCTAGTTCTGGACTCCCCCATCCCGGAGACAAGACCTTGTCTGTTTATCCTATCCATGCCCCTCATGATCTTATAAACCTCTATAAGGTCACCCCTCAAACTCCGATGGTTAAGGGAAAATAGCCTTAGCTTATTCAGCTCTATAGCTCAAATATTCCAATCTTGGCAACATCCTTGTAAATCTTTTCTGAATCCTTTCAAGTTTCACAACATCCTTCTGATATGAAGGAGTCCAGAAATACACGCAATATTCCAAAAGTGGCCTAACCAATGTCTTGTATAGCCGCAACATGACCTCCCAACCAATAAAGGAAAACATACCAAACGCCTTCTTCACTATCCTATCTACATGCAACTCCACTTTCAAGGAACTATGAACCTGCACTCCAAGGTCTCTTTGTTCAGCAATTTTCCCAAGACCTTACCATGAAGTGTGTCCTGCTCTCACTCGCTTTTCCAAAATGGAGCACCTCACATTTATCGAAATTAAACTCCATCTGCCACTCCTTAGCCCATTGGCCCATCTGATCAAGATCCCATTGTAATCTGAGGTAATCTTCTTTGCTGTCCACTACACCTCTAATTTTGGTGTTAACTGCAAACTTACTAACTGTACCTCTTATGCTCACATCCAAATCATTTATATAAATGATGAGAAGTAGTGGACCCAGCACCGATCCTTGTGGCACTCCACTGGTCACAGGCCTCCAGTCTGAAAAACAACCCTCCACCACCACCCTCTGTCTTCTACCTTTGAGCCAGTTCTGTATCCAAATGGCTAGTTCTCCCTGTATTCCATGAGATCTAACCTTGCTGACCAGTCTCCCATGGGGAACCTTGTTGAATGCCTTACTGAAGTCCACATAGATCACGTCCCTCGCTCTGCCCTTATCAATCCGCTTAGTTACTTCTTCAAAATACTCAATCAAGTTTGTGGGATATGATTTCCCACACACAAAGCCATGCTGACTATCCCTAATCACTCCTCGCCTTTCCAAATACTTTACAAGTATTTCCAAATACTTGTACATCCTGTCCCTCAGGATTCCCTCCAACAACATGCCCTCCACCAATGTCAGGCTCACCGGTCTATAGTTCCCTGGCTTTTCCTTACCACCTTTCTTAAACAATGGTATTCCAATGCATCTTCTGCTTTTGTCTTCTTGTACTGGTGCCCTTGTGCAATGGTGGTGGAAGGACTGAATGCTGAAGATGTTAGATGTGATGCCAGTCAGTTGGGCTGCCCTGGATGGTATCAAGCTCCTGGAGTGTTGTTGAAGCTGCACCCATCCAGGTGAGTGGGGAGTATTCCGTCACACTCCGGACTTGACCCACAGAGGTTCGGGAATCAGGAGGTGAGTTACTCATCACAGAATTCCCAGCCTCTAACATGACCTTATGGCTGCAGTATTTATATGGATGATCTGCTTAAGTTTCTGGTCCATGGCAATGTTCAAGATCTTGATTGTGGAGGATTCAGCAATGGTAAGGCCATCGCACCTCAAAGGCAGATGGGAGAAAATCTAACTGTTTGAGATGGTCGTCGTTTGGCTTTCGTGAGGCACAAACATTACTTGCCACTTGTCAGGCCAAGTCTGGATGTTGTTTGGGTCTTATTGCGTTTAGACATGGACTGCTTCAGTATCTGAGGAGTTGTGAATTGTGCTGAGCATGGTGCAATCAAAGGGAAACATCTGCTCCTCTGACCTTGGGATGGTGGGCAAGTCATTGATCAAGCAGCTGAAGTTGGTGATCGAACAAATTTAACTACTCTATGGAATATGAATACTTTCTGATGCCCAATCCAGTAACCAGGTTGTGATCATACCCACGATGCTGTGTGAAGTTACTAAAATCACCAAGACCTATTATACTAACATATGCACGTAGCAAGTTCAGAAAATTGAATAAAATTGGCCATCACTTTAGTTTATTCCATGAATAATATTTATAAATGTCCTTTGTTGTATTCCTCTCACTTATCATTTGAAATTCAGCCGTTCTTAGATCGACTACATGAAAGAAAAGATGTTCATGTTTTTGAAAGCAGAGTAGGTTTTAAATACTCTGAAAACGTGCTTTGATATCAATATGGGGCAGACAATTGGGCTTCATCTGCTTTAATCTATTCTGGTTAAGGAGACGTGAACTCAAACCTCAATCCCATTCAACATTCAAAAGCAGAAACAGACTGAAGACACTCAGCAGGTCTGGCAGTCTCTGTGGCGAAAGAAAGACAAAGTTAACATTTCAGGTTAATGACATTTTGTCAGAACTGGAAAAGGTTAGAGAGGTAGCAGCTTTTAAGCCAACGTGGGAAATTGAGGGGTTGAGTTGGGGTGAGAGTGGAAGTTGGTGGATGAACTATGTCTTTAACTTTTACCAGTTCTCAGGAAGGGGCATTACCTTGAAATATTAACTCATCGCAATAGTAACAATTAAGAATTTGCAGTTATCACTCTGCTCTACTCTAGAACAGCTGGCTGACTTAGAGTCATAGAGATGTACAGCATGGAAGCACACGCTTCGGTCCAACCCGTCCATGCCGAAAAGATATCCCAACCCAATCTAGTCCCACCTGCCAGCACCCGGACCATATCCCTCCAAACCCTTTCTATTCATATACCCATCCAAATGCCTTTTAAATATTGCAATTGTCCCAGCCTCCACCACTTCCTCTGGCAGTACATTCCACACACTTACCACCCTCTGGGTGAAAAGGTTGCCCCTTAGGTCTCTTTTATATTTTTCCCTCTTACTTTAAACCTACACCCTCTAATTCTGGACTCCCCAACCCCAGTGAAAAGACTTTGCCTATTTACCCTATCCATGCCCCTCATAATTTTGTAAACCTCTATAAGGTCACCCCTCAGCTTCCGATGCTCCAGGGAAAACAGCCCCAGCCTGTTCAGCCTCTCCTTATAGCTCAAATCCTCCAACACTGGCAACATC
The DNA here is from genome assembly GCF_020745735.1 of Hemiscyllium ocellatum. Classification (NCBI taxonomy): domain Eukaryota; kingdom Metazoa; phylum Chordata; class Chondrichthyes; order Orectolobiformes; family Hemiscylliidae; genus Hemiscyllium; species Hemiscyllium ocellatum. The sequence continues at coordinate 12,585,027 of NC_083419.1, read as the reverse complement.
CTTGTAAGTCTTTTCTGAACCCTTTCAAGTTTCACAACATCTTTTCCATAGGAAGGAGAACAGAATTACACACATTATTCCAACAGTGGCCTAACCAATGTCCTGTACATCCGCAACATGACCTCCCAACTCCTGTACTCAATACTCTGACCAATAAAGGAAAGCATACCAAATACCTTCTTCACTATCCTATCTACCTGCAACCCCACTTTCACGGAGCTATGAACATGCACTCCAAGGTCACTTTGTTCAGCAACACTCCCTAGCACCTTACCATTAAGTGTATAAGTCCTGATAAGATTTACTTTCCCAAAACACAGCACCTCGCATTTATCTGAATCATCTGCCACTTTTCAGCCCATTGGCCCATCTGGTCCAGATCCTGTTGTAATCTGAGGTAACCCTCTTCGCTATCCACTACACCTCCAATTATGGTGTCATCTGCAAACTTACTAACTGTACCTCTTATGCTGGCATCCAAATCATTTATGTAAAGGACAAAAAGTAGAGGGCCCAGCACCGATCCTTGTGACACTCCACTTCATAATTTTATCAGACAGATTTAAATATTTGATAATTGTGCCTTCCATCCAAGCTCCTCTGTTCAATAATAATTTCATACCTCTTTAATTTACTTAGCATTCAGCAACATTTTAATTGATGATGTTAGGCTTTAATTTAAATGAAGTATTTTGCAATTACAGCATTCCTTAATGGGCATTGCTATCAGGAGGCTGGTTTTCTCTCCAGGACTGGTATTAGTGAGCTCACAATTCTTATGGGTGACAGATCTAAATGGTCAACCAACTGAGAAGCGACATTGGAGAAAGGTTTGAATTATCATCTTGGGTGGAGCCGAGTGAGACATTAGGACAGAGATGTTCACCGGTCTAAATCATGGCTCTTGATGTTTTAGAGTGGGTTTGTTGGCTCCATGTCCCATTGTCTTCCTCCCAGTCTTCCCCAAGGTGCGTGTCCCCAACTACAGCTGAGAAGAATTGGAACGCTGGGCCACTCACTGCATGTGTATTTTCCACCACTGCAAGGTGGAAGAAGTTGATAAATATGTTTGAGCTAATAGGTTTATTCCACGTTCCAAAGGTACATTCTGGAACACGCTGGAGTCTGAATTTTCAGAACGTGTTTTTTGTTTCAACTTATAGAATCCCCTCAGTGCAGAATCAGGCCATTTGGCCCATCAGATCCACACCAACCCTCCGAGATCCATCCCACTGTCCCCCGCCCCCCCCCCCCCCCCCCCTGTAATCCTGCATTCCCAATGGCTAACCCACCTATCCTGCACACTATGGACAATTTAGCATGGCCAATCCATCTGACCTGCACATCTTTGGACTTCGGGAGGAAACCCACACAGACACGGGAAGAACATGCAAACTCCACACAGACAGTCGCCCAAGGCTGGAATCGAACCTGAGTCCCTGGCGCTGTGAGGCAGCAATGCTAACCACTGAGCCACCGTGCCACGTTTTATTCCATAACGGACTGTTTGACTCCTCTCACTAACTTGGAACAAGGGAGGAGGTGTTACAAGAGAGCGGGATTTGGGAGGGAAACCAGGAAATCTCATCACTGTCTGCTTTTAAAGAGCTACAGTTCCTAGCAATCGGCCCGCGTCAGTGAGAGGATTGTGAATTCAGTCCATTCCTGAGACCTGGGTACAGTGTCCACCCTCTCATTCCAGTGTGTGTTGTGGGAGTGCTGTGCTGCAGGAGTCACCTTCTTTCTGCTGATACATCATCCTCACCTCTCAGCAAATCATCTTGTAGCTCTATTTTGAAGAAAAGTAGAAGAGTTCCTGGCCAATATTTATTCCTCACCCAACATCACAAGGACCACTTCTCTGGCCATTATGTCATGGTTGTGTTTCATAGCTTCAAGGGGTCACATTGGCTCACTGCATTTCTAATGTGACTGCTTAAGTAAGTACTTAATTGCCAGTGAAGCATTCTGGGATATTCTGAAGTTGTAAAATGTTCTACATAAATGCAAATCTTGTAATAGTTGTGACAAAGGAGTTTGTATCTGCAATATTCGCTTCTCTCTCTCTCTCTGCATTTTTCGAGTGTTTTCAGAACTTTACGTGGAATTACAGGGAATTGTTTTAAAATAAAGGGGACACCCCTTTAAGACACTGAGGAGGAGGCAGGATTATGAAGTAAATCGATTAGCCATGATCTTGTTGATTGGTGGAGGAGACTCGAGGGGCAGAATGGTCTATTCCTGTTCCTTGTTTGCACGTTCCTTTGTCTCACACAGAAACAGACCACATCGGTCCACATGACCCTTCTTCTCCCCTTTGTCTCTGAATGCACATACCCTTCTCTTCATTGTTTTATCTGCTTAGACATCCATTTCTCCTTACCTTCGTAATTAATAGGTCAGATTTTAAAAGAAGTGTTGAAGATGCGTTCTTATTTTACCAAAGAATTGAAAATAAGTTTGCTGCCTACGAACACCACAGTGGATCAGCACAGGAGACTTTCTCACTGATAACCCTTACCCACAGGTAGACGATTATCCAGATTTTCTGAGCGGCCAGGATCGGGAGTCTGCACAACACATCCGCATCGTTTCCATCTCCCGGGCAGAGAAGAAAGGCCACAAAGTCCAAGTTAGAGGCAATAAGTATTTACCTGCTGTCATTAGTGGCAGAAGGAAGTTTGGTGCCTTGAGCCAGGAAGAAGGTGTGTATACTCTGAAACAAATGGATATTGACCTGATTCCAGCCCCATGAATCCTCTGTTACTAGTTGAATAGGAATAGTTTAGATACTAACATTGAGCACAGTGGACTTGATATTATGTACTGTAGGAATAAGGGTTTGTTAAAATTACATTTTTAAACTGATCTTTTATGCTGCCACATTTGTCTGTTTGTCTCCTCTCTGAATATACATATCATTTCTCTTTATGTATCTCTCGCTCTCCTTTCCCTCTATATTTTCCTTCATTCACTTTGGCATCCTTTTTATCTGTGTCAGTGTTCTCCCCAACTCTCTCTCTCTCTCTCTCTCTGTATACCCCTACACACTCTCTCTTTCTCTCTCTCTGTATACCCCTACACACTCTCTCTCTGTATACCCCTACACACTCTCTCTTTCTCTCTCTCTGTATACCCCTACACACACTCTCTCTCTCTCTCTGTATACCCCTACACACTCTATCTCTCTCTCTCTCTCTCTGTATACCCCTACACTCTCTCTCTCTCTCTGTATACCCCTACACACACTCTCTCTGTATACCCCTACACACACTCTCTCTCTCTCTCTCTGTATACCCCTACACACTCTATCTCTCTCTCTCTCTGTATATCCTACACACACTCTCTCTCTGTATACCCCTACACACTCTCTCTTTCTCTCTCTCTGTATACCCCTACACACACTCTCTTTCTCTCTCTCTGTATACCCCTACACACTCTATCTCTCTCTCTCTCTCTGTATATCCTACACACTCTCTCTCTCTATACATTTTCTCACTCGCTCTTTCCTTCCCTCTACCTCCATTCTCTCTCTACCTCTATACACCCTCCCTCTCTCTGATCTTCAGCTCATCTTGAAATAGCACCATTCACTCTGACACGGGTGGTTAGGGCCTCAGTTTCACAACTCTTTGACATAGCAGATCCCAACCTGCAGCTAAGGTGCATTGGGATTGGCATCTTCAAAGTCTCTGGAATTAGGTTTCAGCCTCCGACTCAGGAGTAAGTGCCATCTACTGAGCCTTACAGTGGCAGAGCGAATGGAGGAGTGGGAGAGCAGCAGTGGGTGGGAGATAGGAGCAGATTCCTGATGTTCAAACTGTCCAGGGCTTTTGTTCATGGGATGTGGGCATCGTTGGCTGGGCCAGCATTTACTGCCCATCCCTAGTCGCCCTTGAGAAGGTGGTGGTGAGCTGCCTTCTTGAACTGCTGGAGTCCACATGCTATAGATTGAGCCTAAGTGCCATTAGGGAGGGAATTCCAAGATTTTGACCCAGTGACAGTGAAGGACAGTGATATATTTCCAAGTCAGGATGGTGAGTGACTTGTGCAGGTGCAAGAGGTTGTTACATTGCAGTGTTTGAGATGTAGAAGGTTGAGGGAAATTCAGGCCAAAGGTCAATGTGATTGTTTTAGCATTTCATTAGGGACTCCATAGTTAGGGGGACAGATAGGAGGTTCTGTGGGGATGAGAGAGACTTACGGTTGGTGTGTTGCCTCCCAGGCTCCAGGGTTCGTAATATCTCTGATCGTGCTTTGGGGATCCTTAAGAGGGAGGGGAGCAGTCCCAAGTCGTGGTCCACATTGACATAGGTAGGAAGAGGGATGGGGATTTAAGGCAGAAATTCAGGGAACTAGGATGGAAGCTTACAGCTAGGACAAACAGAGTTGTTGTCTCTGGTTTGTTGCCCGTGCCACATGCTAGTGAGGCAAGGAATATGGAGAGAGAGGAGTTGAACATGTGGCTACAGGGATGGTGCAGGAGGGAGGGTTTTGGATTCTTGGATAATTGGGGCTCTTTGTGGGACCTCTACAAGCAGGATGGTCTTCATCTGAAGCAGAGGGGTACCAATATCCTGGGGGAGAAATTTGCTAAGGCTATTGGGGTGGGTTTAAACTAATCCAGGAGGGGGATGGGAACCAAAACTGTAGATCGAGTATAGAAAAGGTTGAGAGTAGGGAGGTCTGAAATCAAGTTTCAAGGACGCAAGATGACACCAGCAAACAAGAAGTTGGTTTGTAGTGTTTCTACTTTAACTCCAGGAGCATCCGGAATAAAGTGGGTGAACTTGCAGCATGAATTGGTACCTGGAACTTCGATGTTGTGGCCATTTCAGAGACATGGATAGAGCAGGGACAGGAATGGTTGTTGCAGGTTCCAGGATTTAGATGTTTCAGTAAGAACAGAGAAGATGTTAAAAGAGGGGGAGGTGTGGCATTGTTGGTCAAGGACAGCATTACAGTTGCAGAAAGGATGTTTGGGCATTTGTCAACTGAGGTAGTATGGGCTGAGGTTAGAAACAGGAAAGGAGAGGTCACCCTGTTGGGAGTTTTCTATAGGCCTCCGAATAGTTCCAGAGATTTGGAGGAAAGGATAGCAAAGATGATTCTCGATAGGAGTGAGGGAGACAGGGTAGTTGTCATGGGGGACTTCAACTTTCCAAATATTGACTGGGAACACTATAGTACGAGTACTATAGATGGGTCAGTTTTTGTCCAGTGTGTGCAGGAGAGCTTCCTGACACAGTATGTAGACAGACCAACAAGGGGCGAAGCCACATTAGATTTGGTACTGGGTAATGAGCCCGGCCAGGTGTTAGACTTGGAAGTAGGTGAGCACTTTGGTGATAGCGATCACAATTCTGTTATGTTTACTTTAGTGATAGAAAGGGATAGGTGTATATCACTGGGCAAGAGTTACAGCTGGGGGAAAAGCAATTATGATGCGATTAGGCAAGATTTAGGAAGCATAGGATGGGGAAGGAAACTGCAGGGGATGGGCACATTAGAAATGTGGAGCTTATTCAAGGAAAAGCTCCTGTGTGTCCTGGATAAGTATGTACCTGTCAGGCAGGGAGGAAGCTGTAGAGCCCGGGAGCTGTGGTTTATGAAGGAAGTGGAATCTCTGGTCAAGAGGAAGAAGAAGGCTTATGTTAGGATGAGATGTGAAGGCTCAGTTAGGGTGCTTGAGGGTTACAAGGTAGCCAGGAAAGACCTAAAGAGAGAGCTCAGAAGAGCCAGGAGGAGACATGAGAAGTTGTTGGCGGATAGGATCAGGGTAAACCCTAAGGCTTTCTATAGGTATTTAAGGAATAAAAGAATGGCGAGAGTAAGATTAGGGCCAATCAAAGATAGTAGTGGGAAATTGTGTGTGGAGTCAGAGGAGATAGGGGAAGCACTAATTGAATATGTTTCGACAGTATTCACTCTAGAAACGACAATGTTGTCGAGAGTACTGAGATACAGGCTACTAGACTAGGTGTGATTGAGGTTCACAAGGAAGAGGTGTTAGAAATCCTACAGAGTGTGAAAATAGATAAGTCCCCTGGGCCGGATGGGATTTATCCTAGGATCCTCTGGGAAGCCAGGGAGGAGATTGCCGAGCCTTAGGCATTGATCTTTAAATTGTCATTGTCTACAGGAATAGTGCCAGAAGACTGGAGGATAGCAAATGTGGTTCCCCTGTTCAAGAAGGGGAGTAGAGACAACCCTGGTAATTATAGACCAGTGAGCCTTACTTCAGTTGTTGGCAAAGTGTTGGAAAAGGTTATAAGAGATAGGATTTATAATCATCTAGAAGAGAATAATTTGATTAGGGATAGTCAGCATCATTTTGTGAAGGGTAGGTCGTGCCTCAAACCTTATTGTGTTCTTTGAGAAGGTGACCAAACAGGTGGATGAGAGTAAACCGGTTGATGTGGTGTATATGGATTTTAGCAAGGCATTCAGTAAGGTTCCCCACAGTAGGCTATTGTACAAAATGCGTAGGAATGGGACTGTGGGAGATATAGCAGTTTGGATCAGTAATTGGCTTACTGAAAGAAGACAGAGGGTGGTGGTTGATGGGAAATGTTCATTCTGGAGTCCAGTTACTAGTGGTGTACCACAAGGGTCAGTGTTGGGTCCACTGCTATTTGTCATTTTTACAAACGACCTGGATGAGGACGTAGAAGGGTGGGTAAGTAAATTTGCAGACGACACTAAGGTCGGTGGAGTTGTGGATAGTGACGAAGGATGTTGTAGGTTACAGAGAGACATAGATAAGCTGCAGAGCTGGGCTGAGAGGTGGCAAATGGAGTTTAATGCGGACAAGTGTGAGGTGATTCACTTTGGTTGGAGTAATCAGAATGCAAAGTATTGGGCTAATGGTAAGATTCTTGGTAGCGTAGACAAGCAGAGAGATCTCAGTGTTCAGGTGCACAGATCCTTAAAAGTTGCCACCCAGGTTGACAGGATTGTTAAGAAGGCTACAGTGTTTTAGCTTTTATTAATAAAGGGATCGAGTTCTGGAACCATAAGGTTATGCTGCAGCTTTAAAACTCTGGTGTGGCCTCACTTGGAGTAGTGTGTACAGTTCTGGTCACCGCATTATAAGAAGGATGTGGAAGCTTTGGAAAGGATGCAGAGGAGATTTACTAGGATGTTGCCTGGTATGGAGGGAAGGTCTTATGAGGAAAGGCTGAGGGACTTGAGGCTGTTTTCGTTGGAGAGAAGAAGGTTGAGAGGTGACTTAATAGAGACATATAAGATAATCAGAGGGTTAGATAGGGTGGACAGGGAGAGCCTTTTTCCAAGTATGGTGACGGCGAGCACGAGGGGGCATAGCTTTAAATTGAGGGGTGATAGATATAGGACAGATGTCAGAGGTAGTTTCTTTACTCAGAGAGTAGTGAGGGTATGGAATGCTTTGTCTGCAACGGTAGTAGATTCGCCAACTTTAAGTACATTTAAGTCGTCATTGGACAAGTATATGGACGTACGTGGAATAGTGTAGTTTAGATGGGTCGGCGCAACATCGAGGGCCGAAAGGCCTGTACTACTATGTTCTATGTTCTATAGTTTTATTTACATGTAGTGTTTGTGTTTGCCATGTGGTTAATTTTATTTTGAGGATGTATATAGTGAACGAGAGCAGGTTTTGTGGGGCAGTGGGTAGTGTCCCTGCCTCTGAACCAGATGCTCCAGATTCAAGACCTTTTCTCGGACTGGATGGCCAATGAAAGTGAGTCTATAATGCAGCCAAGTGGTTGAGTGATCCTGCAGATTGTTCTGATATGTACCAATGGCAGGGTGCCATGACCTTTATCACCTTACAAGTTCCCCTCCAAGCCACTTGCCTTCCTGTTTTGGAAATATATTGCCATTCCTCTAGTGTCACTGGGTCAAAATCCTGGAATTCCCTCCCTAACAGCATTGTGGGTCAGTCTACAGCAGTGGCTCAAGAAGGCAGCTCACCACCACTTTCTCAAGGGGCAACTAGGGATGGTTAATAAATGCTGGTCCAGCCAGCAACACCCGAATTCCAAGAATAAACTTAAAAATTGCACTTCCTTAAAATCTTTGCTGTAAAAAATACTGGCTTATTTATTGTTTTTACAAATGAACTGTGGTACAGCGAGTAGCTTTAAAGTGGTCATAGGGATTTCCGGTGAGCTTTCTCATGTCCTACAAATGAACAGATGAACAAAAAACCCTGGACAGTTTGGACACCAGGAGTCTGCTCACATCTCCCAGCTTCCGCTGCTCCCCCATCACCCAATCCACACTGTCTGGTGACTAGGAAGAAGCTAATCCCAGTGCATGTTAGCTGCACAGTGGGGGCTACTATCTTGAAGAGATGTTAAACTGAGGTTCTGTCAACCTGTGACAGAGTGGGTGTGGTAGCTAGTTAGTCACACAGCGTAGGGAAGAGAATTCTCATTCATCACTATCCCTAGCTCCAGGTGACAATGTGCATGTAGCCATGGCAACTCGCACCTCACCCTCCCCCCTCCCTCCCCAGAGGGAACTGGAAGACTTCACTATCTTATCGGAAGCTAGGTGTGACCTATTGTGCTGTCTATGGGATGGCTGCTGACACAGAATGGGGGTGATGGGAAGGATGGGGTGAGGGGGGGAGGGGGAGAAAGAAAGATCTTGCATATTTGATGGAGATGGAAATTTGAAGAAGGCCTGAAGTCCCGTCACCTTCAGGGATACAGAGCAAGAGCTGGAGGCTGGCTGGTTCATTTCTCATGCAGAAGTGGGTACTGCAGATGCTGGAGATCAGAGTCAAGGTTAGAATGGCAAAAGCCCGAAACGTCGACTCTCCTGCTCCTCGGATGCTGCCTGACCTGCTGTGCTTTTCCAGCACCACTCTAGTCTTGACTCTGGTTCGTTTCTCAGTCAGCATAACATGATGGGCAGAATGGCCTCCTGTGCTGCAATTGTTTTGACATTTTTGAAACAGATGAAGCACAGGAAGGGGAGGAAAGGACAGGGATTGGTGGGGGGGTGGGGGCACGTGACCTGCTCGTTATGAGGGCCAGCCAGACATGATGGGTTAAATGGCCTCCTTCTGAGCTGTAGTAATTCCATGATTCACTCTGTCACACACACCGTACATTGAGTCACACACACAAGCAGTTGGAAGGTTTGTCAGATCTAAAGCCATTATTTTTGATCAGTTTCTGGCACGGCAGCATTTTTTCTGGTCTTTGCTGCGATGGAATGACACTCGGTTTTGGGATCAGCCTGGTCTTGTAGCCACAGGGGCGGTGGTGGTGGATAAACCACCTGGGAACAGGCCGTCTAAGTTGTTTTCTGGGTTGCAATCGGTTACCAGTCCGCAGTGAGTCTGCAAGAAAAGCAATCAGGCTAAAATCCTGCCAATCCCAGGCAAAAACTTTGGTTGTAGAATCTCTATAGTGTGGGAAGAGGCCAGTCAGTCCATCTAGTCTACACTGACCCTCCAAAGAGCATCCCAACCAGACTTCCCTCCCACTCTATTCATGTAACCCCACACTTACTATGGTTAACCCACCTAGCCTGCACACTATGGGCTATTTAACATGGCCAGTCCACTTAATCTGCACATTTTTGAACTGTGGGCGGGAACTGGAGCACCTAGAGGGGACCCACGCAGACATGGGGAGAATATGCTAATTCCACACAGATAGTTGCCCGAGACTGGGATTGAACCCGGGTCCCTAGCACTGTGAGGCAGCAGTGCTAACCACTGAGCCACTGTGCTGCCCAAATCAATTTCCACAGAGTGGGGCATGAGCTTCTATGTGTTATTGTTTGATTCAAGTGTTAATTTATTTTTTAAACAGTGTCTTCCTTTTCTCAGATTCAAAAACAATTGTTTATTTTTAGCTGTGGTTAGTAGCAACATCCAGGAGGGCAGCAGCATATCGAAATCAAAGCAGGGCCGTGCTCTGAATCAGTTCTCTCTCAGGTAGGAAACGTTATATCACCAAATCATTTCTAATGCTGATTAAAGAATTGCTTTCTTTCATGGGATGTGGGTATTGCTGGCTGAGCCAGTATTTAATATCCAACTCTCACTGCTCTTGAACTCATTGGCTTGATGAACCATTTCAGGGAACATTTAAGAGTCAACCACATTGCTGTGGGTCTAGAGTCATGTGTAGGCCAGACCAGGTGAGGATGGCAGATTTCCTTCCCTGGAGAACATTAATGAGCCAGATGGAGTTTAACAACAATCGATGATTTTTGTCATGGCTACTGTCACTGAGACTAATATTTATTAAATGTTTTTCAACAACCTGTTCAGATAGGTCCAAAACTGGTGGGACTTGAGCCCAGGCCTTGTTGCTTTTGGAAGAGTGTGCCTTCGGTGTCACATTGGTTTTAGTGCGATTAAATTCAGAACTGTTGAAAGGGCCATGCTGCCTTCTAACTATTGTTCAGTCCCTTACAATTTTACATTTGAGTATTGCTAAAAAAATGACATTCAATGCTATAGCTTTACATCTTGCTCTCATCAGGACACTTTTCAAGAACACAAACTCCAGGGAGGAACTAACATTTATAGAGCTTGAGGGGAGAGGGCTGATTGGTTAGCAAGTGGACCCAGATCATAGAGGTATTGCCATGGCAAAGGCATCCATTAATACTGATTGACAGTTAACTGCCAAGGTTTGTTTAAATTTTAAACCAGGTGGACTGATCAGGGCGTTAGTGTGAGAAATGAACCAGAGACTGGCTGTAACCTATTTTGTTGAGTAGTAACAGGCACAATGAGTGTACATGTTCTTCCTGTCTGCAAAGACTAGAGCCCTTTATATTATCCATAATGTAGCTTCCAGTGTGTACACTGCTGACCATCCTAAATTGGTTGTAAGCATAATTCCTCGCAGAGTCAGGATTAGCCAGCAAGTGCAGTCCAATTACAGAATCTCACCTAATGTTGGACGGCATGTTGTGAGCTTTGCATGCTCAGGCTGGTGTGGTATAGTCAGTCCCTTTATAGTTGCAAGCAGCCAAAGGGATATGCTGTTTAATACGATCCACCAAGTTCTGGAATGTACAGCCTACATTCTTTACTTGGACTCAAGACTTCTCACGGTCAGCCCTTCACTTTGTCTCACAGAAACAAGGAGTGTCCGTTAGCAGGAGTATGTCTCCTAATGTCAATAGATTGCATTCTAGTCACAGACAGGTCTGGACTCTCCTGGTGCTGTCGCAGGAAGTTTGGGAGCGGGATGTCAGCAATGCTAAGTTGAGTCCAGAGAAACAGCATGCAATATGTTTGACAGTGAAGGGGACATGGGTTACAATGTACTTAATACTGCAGCAACACTGAAGTAAAACTAAATCCAGATACCCGAGCTGAGCAGCTTCGTTTGTACAATTTGCTGCAGCATTATTCTGGCCTCTCAGGGAACATTAATTTGCATATTGCAAAATATGTACAGCACTGAGAAAGGCTGGTCACCCAAACAGATGTGAGCCAAATACTTATACTCCCATGTGAGCCTTTTCTACCAACACTCATCTTCTCCAATTAATAATCCTTTGTTCCTTTTGCCCTCTTGTATTTGTATATTTTCTCAGATATATTGATGTTGTTCATCATAACTAAACATATTAGTGGTGATTTCCACATCTACCCCCTCTCTGGATGAAGAATTTACTCCAGAACTCCGGTTGGATTAATTATAACCACACATTTCAGTTATTCACCCCATCCAGAAACAGAAATTAAAGTCACCTTCCCGACATCTACCCTGATCAAAATCCTTTCAGAATCTTAGAAATGTTTTATTACATAGCCCCAAAGCCTTCTCTTTTACATCTTTCCTGATGAGTCTAACCTTTCCATTCTGATCTAATCCTAGCAACAGCTTTGTTACACCAACTTCAGAGTCTTTATGTTTCCCTCTTGCATGTGTGTACACTGTTGTTCCAAGAACAGAGTTTGGCCGAATTGGAAGGCACGTGGGTTTACAGGGGACAGTCTGCTTTATCAAAACCATAGGCGAAATGATTATTACTCAGAGAGTGCAGGCTTTTCCAGACAGAGTTTTTTCCAACTTTCTGACACAGAGTCATAGAGATGTACAACACGGAGACAGAACCTTTGGGCCAACTCATCCATCAACTCTATCACATCACCAACTCTGTCACATCGCCAACTCTGTCACATCGCCAACTCTGTCACAGCACCAACTCTGTCACATCACCAACTCTAACTGCACTGATACTTGTTCCCCATATACACCCCATCAAGTTCTCACTCAAATGCCCTCAATAAACTATCAATTGCTCCCTAGTTCCATCTGGACACTGGCAATCTTCCAGACATTGCGAGATAATAACATGCCTTGTTCAGAGTCCTGTCCTGCTGTTCCCCTTCCACCTGACTGCCTTAACCTGGCTTGATATTACTTTGATCTCAAGAACATTTTCAGAATATCTTAATGTGGAAACCCTGGCTGGATCCTGAGGTACCTGGAAGTACCAAAGTACCAAACTCACCTCCAAACTCCGAGACCTAGGACTCTGCTCTGCGCTCTGCAACTGAATCCTTGACTTTCTGACCCACAGACTACAATCAGTAAGGATAGACTACAACATCTCCTCCACCTTAATCCTCAACACCAGTGCCCTGCAACGCTGCGTACTCAGCCCCTCACTATACTCCTTATACACTCACGACCGTGTGGCCAAATTCAGCTCCAACTCCCATTTAACAAGTCTGCTGATGATACAGTGTAGTGAGTCAGATCTTAAACAACAACGAGACCGAGTACAGGAACGAGATAGACAGCTTATTGGTATGGTGTAAACACAACAATCCCTCCCTCAATGTCAGCAAAATGAAAGAGCTGGTCACCCACTTCAGGAAGTGGAGTGGAGGACTCGCCCCTGTCTGTATCAATGGGGCTGAGGTGGAGATGGTCAACAGCTTCACCTTCCTGGGAATGATGATCACCAACAATCTGTCCTGGTCCATCAACATCAATGCTTCAGTCAAGATAGCATTCCAACACCTCTACTTCCTCAGAAGTCTAAGGAAATTCAGCATGTCCACAATGGCTCGGACCAATTTTTATAGATGCACCATAGAAAGCATCCTGCCTCACAGCTTGGTCTGGCAACTGCTCTGCCCAAGACTAGAAGAAATTGCAGAGAGTTGTGAAGGCAGCCCTGACCATCACATAAACCAGCGTTCCCGCCATTGACTCTGTTTACACTTCCCTCTGCCTCAGGAAAGCAGCCAACATAATCAAGAACCCTTCCACCCCGGTTACACTCTCTTCTGTCAGGCAGAGGGTATAAAAGTTTGAAAACATGTACCAACAGATTTAAGAACAGCTTCTTCCCTGCTATTATCAGACTTATAAATGGACCTCTCATATATTAGAGCTGATTTTTCTCTGCACCTTCCCTGTACCTGTAACACTATATTCTGCATTCAGTTCTATTACCATGATGTACTTAAGTAAGGTACGATTGGTCTGGTTAGCACACAATGCAACACTTCCCATTGTATCTCGGTACATGCAACAATAATAAATCAAATCAAATGCTAAACTGAACCAGAGGTGCTCCTACTCCCAGGGATAAGAAGGTTATGAGGAATGCTGAGCTTATTGGAGAAGCTGTGGCACCATTTATTTTCCAGCCAGCACTTTGGCTTCCTTTAAAGAAGTCATAATATATTCTGTCAAAGAATCTTTGTTTTGTGTTTTACACTAATGTTAAATAAATGCGGATTGCTATTATGGGTGGTTCACGTCATACTATTCATTGTGGAATACATTTGCAGCTTTGGTCATGATCCTGTGGAGATATTATGGTGAAAACTCTTATCTCCAACAGGCAGCTCTGTCTGATGACAACTGTTGCTATAGCAGGGATATCACGACACTTACCCTTTGGTACTTTCTATCCTGGGATGTGTGAACTTCATTTGTGTTCTGTTCCCAACTCATAATGTCAAGCTGCACATGTCCAGGCTACGTTTTTTTCTCATTTCTCCTCGTCACTATGGAGACTGTTGTTTGCCGAGCAGACTTAGCCCCTCAGGAAGCTCCACTGATCCTTAAAGAAATAATCCTTCACGTGATAACACACAAAGATTCACAATAATCTGTTCTGTGCTGGGTGTAAACATCTGTGGGTGATGAAGCTTTGTGACAACGTTCTGGTTATCATGCAGTGCTCACTATCAAATGCATGGTCCCAGGGTGGTCATTCATTTTATTACAGTCAAAGGTACAAGATACTTCACGTGTTTGCCATTTAATATTATGAAAATAAAAAATAACAAAAGCGGCCATGATTTTAAAACAAAATTATGAAATGTCTATTAAAGTAATAGTGCAGGTTTCTCTTTTGCTAGATTCTGTTCAATCATGCCCTGTGTGTCAATGAAAGGAGAGGACTGACTCGATTTGTCTGCAAGCTTTAATGTAGCTTCACTCTGAATACTGATTGACCATTATTTACGTCCACAGTTTTGCCATGGAGATGGGGACTGCATTGGCAACAAAGTTAGAAGTATGTGTGGGGAGGGGTTCAAGAACTCTGAAGTAGATCACCGTTTTATGTTTTGTGTGTCTCAGGTTTTTCTTTACCTCTTCTCTTTTTTTGGGTGGACCTGTTCTTCAGTCAGAGAGATGTACAGCATGGAAATAGACCCATTGGGCCAATTCGTCCATGCTGACCAGATAACCCAACCCAATCTAGTCCCACCTGCCACCACCCGGCCCATATCCCTCCAAACCCTGCCGAATCATATGCCCAGCCAAATGCCTTTTAAATGTTGCAATTGTACCAGCCTCCACCATTACCTCTGGCAACTCATTCCATACACGTACCACCCTGTGCGTGCAAATGTTGCCCCTTAGATCTCTTTTATATCTTTCCCCTCTCACCCTAAACCTATGCCCTCTAGTTCTGGACTCCCTGACCCCAGGGAAGAGACTTCGTTGATTTACCCTTTCCACGCCCCTCATAATTTTATAAACCTCTATAAGATAACCCCTCAGCCTCCGACACTCCAGGGAAAACAGCCCCAACCTATTCAACCTCTCCCTATAGCTCAAATCCTCCAACCCTGGCAACATCCTTGTAAATCTTTTCTGAACCCTTTCAAGTTTCAAAACGTCCTTCTGATAGGAAGGAGACCGGAATTGCGTGCAATATTCCAACAGTGGCCTAATGTCCTGTACAGCCGCAACATGACCTCCCAACTCCTGCACTCAATACCCTGACCAATAAAGGAAAGCATACCAAATGCCTTCTTCACTATCCTATCTACCTGCGACTCCACTTTCAAAGAGCTATGAACCTGCACTCCAAGGTCTCTTTGTTCAGCAACACTCCCTAGGACATTACCATTAAGTGTATAAATCCTGCTAAGATTTGCTTTCCCAAAATGCAGCACCTCACAGTTATCTGAATTAAACTCCATCTGCCACTCCTCACCCACTGGCTCATCTGATCATGATCCTGTTGTAATCTGAGGTAACCTTCTTCACTGTCCACTACACCTCCAATTTTGGTGTTACCTTCAAACTTACTAACAACTTAACCCTCATCGATGCCGTTCAGGAGGAAGTCTGCTATCTTTACCTTATATTTGGCTCCAGACCCACAACAACATGGCTGACAATGGTGCAGGCATGATGGGCTGAATGGTCTCTTTCTGCAATTCTGTGACTCTTAATCACCCTCTGATTGGCTGAGGCAGCACTCAGTTCCTGGAAAATTAGGGAAGGGCAACAAATATTGGCCTTATTAGCAACACACATACACAGACACGCACACACGTCACAAATGAATAAATATAAAACATCCCCCCTTACTTTGTTCCTCCATTCCTTTCTCCTAATGTGCTTACCTCACAATTCTGACACATACTCAAGAGCACTAACCCATCTTTTCTCTGTACAACAGTTACGTATATCCAGTGTTTCCTGTGTCTGATTTATAGCATTTAATGTTTTTACTTGCCATTGTATTTGATCAGTTGATTTCTTCAGTGCACTACTATGATTTAAGAGGAAAACTTTGATGAGGGTTCAACCTGCAAAAGAAAATATTCCTTCCAGTTCGACCACTTGGCGTTTAAGCTTCCCATGAGTCAGGTGTTCGATATGGCAGAAGTCAGGTATAAAATAGCCTTTACGTTGCTGGGGTGAGCAATGGACTGTTTTTAAGAAGGAGTTATAGCTCTTAAGGCTAAAGGGATCAGACGCTATGTGGAAAACATAGGAACTGGGGACTGAGTTGGATGATTAGCCGTGATCATACTGAATGGGGGAGCAGGCTCAAAGGGCCGTGTGGCCTACTCCTGCTCCTGTTTTCCTGTTAGAATCAGTAAGATTTGACTTTACCAGCTTTTTGAGAAAAACAAATTGTCAGTTTTCCCACCACAACTAAGACAAAATGTGTCTTCAAATCAAGAGCAGCAAAAAGAGGTGAAGATGTAACAGATGTGACCAATTACTTTTACTTATGCCCTTCACACTCTCTCCCAGTACATGTGCAATGGATAACAAACAAGCCATTTGATGCCTACAGTCTACTTATAATTAGCTTCTGTGCTCAGTAACATGGATGGTTTCACATAAATTTGATCACTATAAGTGGACCTAATTTAATTTGAAAGATTGCCTGTGTTATACTGTAAGCCTGATTAAGAGTACTTAAGTTTGTTTAGATGCTGTAATGTGAATCATTGACTTGGCTTTCAGATATTGTTATAAGGCAAGTGCTTCTCAGCCTAATTTGGGTTCAGGTTACTTTCCATTATGGTCTCTGTTTCCCTAATTTAGAAAAGCTGCATGAAACAATGTGCAGAAAACCTCATTCTCCCTCTATGCGGTTCCACGTCTAAATACGTTAAGAAGGGATTTTGTTTATGGACTATATAACAAAGAACAGATCAAAAACAAGCGGGGAATGCTGGAGAAACTCCGCAGGTCTGGCAGTATCCATGGAGAGAGGGAACAAGTTAATGTTCCGAGTCCTGTGTGACTTCGGGTTCTGAAGAAGAGTTATACTCAACTTGAAACATTAACTGTTTCTCTCTGCCAGACCTGCGGAGTTTCTCCAGCATTCTCTCTGCCTTTGTTTCACCATTCCAGCGTCTGCAGTGTTTCATTTTTATTTAAAGGATTTTATTTAAATCAAAATCAGTTAGGCCATTTAGGGGTGATATCAGGAGGCATTATTTCACACAGGGAGTAACGGAACTCTAAAACTCTCTCCCTTTTAATAACAAAAAACTATTGGGGTTGTTTGAAAATGTCAAAACTGTTAGCTAGCCCAAAAGGACATGGAACAGAGATGGGTTGAGATACAACAGTGTTGAGATACAAATCAACTGTGCATGACAAAACAGGATTGAGGGGCTGAATGGCCCCAAAACAGTGGCGATTCATCCTAATTGTGATGTACCTGCTTCTCATGTCCAGGGGAAATGCAGCAGAGTCCGGGGAGCCACACTCCACGCTGCGGCACACTGCCTCCTTCCCGATCTCTGCCATGAAAAATCTGAAACTGTCCGACCGTCGCAATGCGGAGGGGTCTGTACCTAAGCCTCCGAATGCCCGTCCATTACCAGACCCTCCGAAAGAAAGTGCAGCCAGTCACCCTGCAACGACAGCCACTGCTCCCAGCTCAGTATCAATGGAGCGGTTGGTAACCAGTCCTTACCCCTCGACCTGGAACATGAAGGAACCTCGACCCGACACAAGCTCCGAAGCAGACAAGGCAATGACTGAACAAGCCAAGCCAAGAGAGTCCGAGCTTCACCTCTACATTATTTCTATGACCTCTCTCATATTTCTCCACTTAAAAAGTGCGTGGAACAATCAAATGATCGTAAGTACCAGTGAGGATTACACTTCCGCGTTGCTGCCTGCACTTCTCGCCCGACCGTGTTAATATTTGTTTCTGTTTTCATGTTGACTGCAGCAGTCGACTCTCCTGCAGGACCCAGCTTATGCAAGAGTAATGGCCCCTTGCTCTCCTTCTCGAGGTCCAAAGACTCACAGGTAACTCCTGCCCCAGCCCTCTCCTCCATTTGCAAGAGTGAAACGAAACGTGCGTCGTGATCCGAAACTTAGAATCCCTACACAGGGTGGAAACAAGCCCTTCGGCCCAACAAGTCCACACCGACCCTCCGAACAGTGTCCCACCCAGACCCATTCCCCAATGACTAATGCACCTAGCCTGCATATCCCTGAACACCCTGGTCAATTTAGCACGGCCAATTCACCTGACCTGCACAACTTTGTATTGTGGGAGGAAACCCACACAGACATGGGGAGAATGTACAAACTCCACACAGACAGTTGCCTGAGGCTGGAATCAAACCCGGGTCCCTGTTGCTGTGAGGCAGCAGTGCTAACCACTGAGTCACTGTGCCACCCCAAACGATGCTCAAAAAGATGCTGGAAATGCACAGCCATGTTGGTCAGCATTTGAAAGAGAAGTTAGTAGTTTAGTTGGGACCCTTGTTTTTTTTTTCCCCCCAGATTTACTTTTCTTGGGATGTGAGCATCCTTAGCTGGGTCAGCCTCCTCTGCCGTTACCCTCAGAAGGTGGGAGTAAACTGTTATCTGCTGCAGTTGGTGCACCCACAGTACTTTCCGGAATGGCTTCATACAACTGAGTGGTTTGTTGGGCCATTTCAGTGAGCTGTAGATTAGGCAGCCTATGTATGCCAGCCCAAGGGCAGTACAGTGGTTAGCACTGCTGCCACACAGCGCCAGGGGCCTGGATTTGATTCCACCCTCGGGCGACTGTCAGTGTGGAGCTTGCACATGCTCCTCGTGTTTGTGGGTTTCGTCCAGGTGCACTGGTTTGCTCCCACAGTCCCACAGGTTAAGTGGATTCGTCATGGGAAATGCAAGGTTATAGAGAAGAAACTTGGGGGGACGGTGTGGCTGTGGGTGGGATGTTCTTTGGCGGGTTAGTGTGGGCTGAATGGCCTGCTTTTGCACAATAAGGATTCTATGAGGATGACACTTCCATCCCTTGAAGTGCATTTGTGCCTAGAAAGAAATTTCGATAACAATTCAGTAGTTTGAATGAAACTGACATTTTATTCTGGATCTGTTGACTTTTGATTCCTCTAGCAGTTGTATTTTTGTTTCCTTATGGGATATAGGTATAGGTGGTTATTGTCCATCTCTAAGGAGGGCAATTGAGCCAACCACAGTGCCTTGGGTCTAGAGCCACATGTAGGTGAGACTCCATTTGTCTAAAGGGCCTCAGAGAAATAGAAGAGACTTTTTAAATAACAATTGTCGCCATTTTCCCTCAGTGAGTAGATGGGGTATGGAATACACTGCCTAGAAATATGGTGTAGGCTGTTCAATTGGGGCATTCAAGAGGTCATTAGATTCTGTCACAGAATCACAGAACTGCTACTGTGCAAGGGAGGCCATTCAGCCCATCATGTCGGCATCTGCCATGGTGGGATTTGAACGAGTACCCCCAAAGTAATAACTTTAATCTCTATGTTACTCTTCCAGTGACATTACTGTTACTAGAGGTGGTCATTAGACTTAAATATTTAATTTTAGTTGGAGCTATCTATTTTGGGGACACAGATGTTTTGATCTATAAAAGGCAATGAGATGCTTGCTGTAAGTATGGAATCTATGTTGGTGCAGTGGTAATGCCCCTAGGCCAATAATCAAGAGGTTCAGGCTAATGGACTTGGGGACATGGGTTCAAATCTGACCTTGTGACTGGTGGGATTTAAATTCAATGAATAAATGTGTAAAACAATAATCTTAGTGACATCACTTCCGCCCCCACCGACCTCGGAGCCTCCGCGATCGCCGCCCAAACAACCGCCCCGG
Source organism: Hemiscyllium ocellatum (assembly GCF_020745735.1). NCBI lineage: Eukaryota > Metazoa > Chordata > Chondrichthyes > Orectolobiformes > Hemiscylliidae > Hemiscyllium > Hemiscyllium ocellatum. Next base: position 12,565,189 of record NC_083419.1, on the reverse strand, counting down.
CGATCACCGCACAGATAACCACTTCCACGATCGCCAGGAAGATCGCCGACGGACTCGCGACCCCCGCGGCTACCGGGAATGACTACGGTTCTTTCGTCGCCACAACCATTTCCGCCCCTTCAGTTGCCGTCGCTGCAGCCACTTTCGCCCCCACTGACATCACTAACCTGCAGGACCACAATGCCTCAGGTGTCTCCGCCCCCACGCCGTCTTTTGTCACTACACGTAACCCCGCCCTCACACAAACCTTCGTCACCACGCATAACCCCGCCCCACGCCGACTTTCGCCACCACACGTAACCCCGCCCCCACGCTTACTTCCGTCATGACGCATGACCCCGCCCCCACGCTTGACCCCGCCCCACACCGAGCAACGTCACCACATCTAACCCCGCCCCTACGTCGATCTCTGTCCCCGCCCCCACCCCCAGCTCCAGTCCCACACCAGGTCCTAGCTCCCAACCATGCCGGATCTTCACCATCCCTCCAGACCTCCCCCTCTCTGAGGATGAAAGATCAGTCCTCAGCAGGGGCCTCACCTTCATTCCCCTACGCCCTCGGATCAATGAGTTCAACACGCGGCGAGTTATTGAACAATTCTTCCGCCGCCTTCGCCTCCGTGCCTACTTTTACAACCAAGACTCCCGCCCACCCTCTAATGACCCCTTCTCCCGCCTCCAATGCACCCCATCCACCTGGACACCCCGTGCTGGCCTCTTACCTGCCCTCGATCTATTTATAGCCAACTGCCACCGCGACATTAACCGACTCAACCTGTCCACCCCTCTCACCCAATCCAACCTCTCACCCTCAAAACGTGCAGCCCTCCACTCCCTCCGCTCCAATCCCAACCTCACCATCAAACCGGCAGACAAGGGAGGCGCGGTAGTAGTTTGGCGCACCGACCTTTATACGGCTGAGGCCAAACGCCAGCTCGCGGACGCCTCCTCTTATCGCCCCCTTGACCATGACCCCACCTCCCACCACCAAACCATCATCTCCCAGACCATCCATAACCTCATCACCTCAGGGGATCTCCCATCCACCGCCTCCAACCTCATAGTCCCACAACCCCGCACCGCCCGTTTCTACCTCCTGCCCAAAATCCACAAACCTGACTGCCCCGGCCGACCCATTGTCTCAGCCTGCTCCTGCCCCACCGAACTCATCTCCGCATACCTCGACACGGTTCTGTCCCCTTTAGTCCAAGAACTTTGGGCAGCACGGTGGCACAGTGGTTAGCACTGCTGCCTCACAGCGCCAGGGACCTGGGTTCAATTCCCGCCTCAGGCGACTGACTGTGTGGAGTTTGCACGTTCTCCCCGTGTCTGCGTGGGTTTCCTCCGGGTGCTCCGGTTTCCTCCCACAGTCCAAAGATGTGCGGGTCAGGTGAATTGGCCATGCTAAATTCCCCGTAGTGTTAGGTAAGGGGTATGGGTGGGGGTTGCGCTTCGGCGGGTCGGTGTGGACTTGTTGGGCCGAAGGGCCTGTTTCCACACTGTAAGTCTAATCTAATCTTAAAAAAAAACTCCCCACCTACGTTCGGGACACCACCCACGCCCTCCACCTCCAGGATTTTCGCTTCCCCGGTCCCCAACGCCTTATTTTCACAATGGACATCCAGTCCCTGTACACCTCCATCCCCCATCACGAAGGACTCAAAGCCCTCCGCTTCTTCCTTTCCCGCCGCACCAACCAGTACCCTTCCACTGACACCCTCCTTCGACTGACTGAACTGGTCCTCACCCTGAATAACTTCTCTTTTCAATCCTCCCACTTCCTCCAAACTAAAGGAGTTGCCATGGGCACCCGCATGGGCCCCAGTTATGCCTGTCTCTTCGTAGGATATGTGGAACAGTCCATCTTCCGCAACTACACTGGCACCACCCCCCACCTTTTCCTCCACTACATCGATGACTGTATAGGCGCTGCCTCGTGCTCCCACGAGGAGGTTGAACAGTTCATCAACTTTACTAACACCTTCCATCCCGACCTCAAATTCACCTGGACTGTCTCAGACTCCTCCCTCCCCTTCCTAGACCTTTCCATTTCTATCTCGGGCGACCGACTCAACACAGACATCTATTATAAACCGACTGACTCCCACAGCTACCTGGACTACACCTCCTCCCACGCTGCCCCCTGTAAAAACTCCATCCCATATTCCCAATTCCTTCGTCTCCGCCGCATCTGCTCCCAGGAGGACCAGTTCCAACACTGCACAGCCCAGATGGCCTCCTTCTTCAAGGACTGCAGATTCCCCCTAGACGTGATCGACGATGCCCTCCACCGCATCTCCTCCACTTCCCGCTCCTCCGCCCTTGAGCCCCGCTCCTCCAACTGCCACCAAGACAGAACCCCACTGGTTCTCACCTACCACCCCACCAACCTCCGTATACAGCGTATCATCCGCCGTCATTTCCGCCACCTCCAAATGGACCCCACCACCAGGGATATATTTCCCACCCCTCCCCTATCAGCGTTCCGCAAAGACCACTCGCTTCGTGACTCCCTTGTCAGGTCCACACCCCCCACCAACCCAACCTCCACTCCTGGCACCTTCATCTGCAACCGCAGGAAATGTAAAACTTGCGCCCACACCTCCACACTCACTTCCCTCCAAGGCCCCAAGGGATCCTTCCATATCCGCCACAAGTTCATCTGTACCTCCACACACATCATCTATTGCATCCGCTGCACCCAATGTGGCCTCCTCTATATTGGGGAGACAGGCCGCCTACTTGCGGAACGCTTCAGAGAACACCTCTGGGATGCCCGGACCAACCAACCCAACCACCCCGTGGCTCAACACTTTAACTCTCCCTCCCACTCCACCGAGGACATGCAGGTCCTTGGACTCCTCCACCGGCAGAACATAACAACACGACGGCTGGAGGAGGAGCGCCTCATCTTCCGCCTGGGAACCCTCCAACCACAAGGAATGAACTCAGAATTCTCCAGTTTCCTCATTTCCCCTCCCCCCACCTTGTCTCAGTCGGTTCCCTCAATTCAGCACTGCCCTCCTAACCTGCAATCTTCTTCCTGACCTCTCCGCCCCCACCCCACTCCGGCCTATCACCCTCACCTTGACCTCCTTCCACCTATCAGATCTCCATCGCCCCTCCCCCAAGTCCCTCCTCCCTACCTTTTATCTTAGCCTGCCTGGCACACTCTCCTCATTCCTGATGAAGGGCTTATGCCCGAAACGTTGAATTTCCTATTCCTTGGATGCTGCCTAACCTGCTGTGCTTTAACCAGCAACACATTTTCAGCTCTGATCTCCAGCATCTGCAGACCTCATTTTTTACTCTTAGTGATGGTGGCAAGGACAACTTTTACTAATTGTTGTAAAAACCCATCTGGCTCATTAACGCCTTTTAGGAAAGGATCTTTATCCAATCTTGCCCATACAGATGGCGACGGTTTAGTGGTATTTTTGCTGTTAATCCAGAGATCTGGGTAATGTTATAGGATCCCAGGTTTGAATCCTGCCATGGCAGATGGTGGAATTTGAATTCAACAAAAATAAAATCTGGAATTAAGAGCCTAATGATGATCATGAATCCACTACCAATTGTTGGAAAAAACCCATCTGGTTCACTAATGTCCTTTAGGGATGGAATCTGTCTTCCTTACATGGGCTGGCCTACATGTGACTCCACTAGGTAAAAACAATGACTGCAGATGCTGGAAACCAGATTCTGGATTCGTGGTACTGGAAGAGCACAGCAGTACTGCTCACGGATGCTGCCTGAACTGCTGTGCTCTTCCAGCACCACTAATCCTGAATACATGTGACTCCAGACCCACAGCAATGTGGTTAACTTAACTGTCTTCTGGGATGGACAATAATTGCAGGCCTAGCCAGTGACACCTACATCCCATTACTGAATAAAATAAAGGACCCACAGCAATGTCGTTGACCCTGAACTGGGCTCTGAGGTCGTCTGTTAAGCTACATTTTTCAAAGGCCATTAGGAATGGGCAACAAATGCTGGCCTTACTCGTGATGCCCAAGAATAAAGAATTTTCAAACGTTTCCACTAAATTCCTTATTGCAAAATTGTATCTGTGCCTCCCTTTATGACAGTGCGTTAACTTTGTTGACTAGTTAAAGTGACTGGATTTGAGGCATGCATTGAAAACTATCTGCAATCTATGACCAACCCGACCTGTGTTATGCCAGTTCAGAGGAAACAAATAAACTGTTCAACCAACTCAGCTCGGAATTACTTCATGGAAACAACTTCCTCGAGCGGAGCTTCTCCCTGGTGCAGGAGCTGAAAATGGCAGCCCTCAGGAACTTCACAATTAAAAAACTCTTTTGGAAGGTAAGCCTTTCCCTCTTAATTCCTGCCAATTGTCATCTGTCTCTGTTTCTAAAGCCAGGGCTTCCTCATGTCCTTTTACCAGGCCTGTCAACCTTACCTTCCAAAACGTGTGAGAGACTCGCAGGGCCCTTTAGTAGAGGACACTTAAGATTGTGAAGACTTTTGATAATGGGACTAAAGAGAAACTGTTTCTAGTGGTAAAAGGAAAGGTTGCCAGAGGACATGGAATTAAGGATGTTGACAAAAGATAGCACAAGAACCCTACTTTTGTGCAGCAGTTTACAGACAGAGCATCGTGGTGGGTCTAGCCAGGGATTCCAATATAGGGTTGGGCCCTCAAGCTCACAGCCATGAAATGGACAAAGTGGACGTTGTTGTAAATTCTCTGTTTTTGTAATCTTTTCTTTTATATTAATATGAAAGGACTGTTATTTTAAATTTTTTATTACTTTATTTTTTCTAATTTATTACTGTAGTTTTGTACTTTTGTAATGCTGTGCGTTTTCTTCCTTTATTTTTCTAATTATTTTTGCCTAAGCATTTGTACACCAGAGTCTGTACCTCGGCACCTCTGACCCGAAGATGGCGCCGTAACCGGCAATTTGTGAATTTTTTATTGTACTCACATGAGTACGTGCAACAATAAAGCTAACTCAATTCAATTCAAGTCCAGTTACCCAAAAACCAGTGGTGTCCAAAAACTGGATACCTTTATAACCTTTCCTGCGTCCATTTTTAATTGGGTAAAAATTAAGAGAAAAGTATAATAATTTGGCTTGGCGCTGCATTGGCTAGTTACCCCCTTGGTCATTTTATAACCCTCAAACTCAATGGGCCCTGAGCTGAAATACCTACTGGCTAAATGAGCTTATCCAAATTGTGGAAACATCCAAAATCCTACACTGGCCTCAGTCCTCAGGGTGCCAGGTCTGATCTGTGTAATCTGGAAGGCTCTGACGGAAGGGGTGGAGGAGGGGCTGTTTTCCCTGGAGTGTCAGAGGCTGAGGGGTGACCTTATAGAGGTTCACAAAATCATGAGGGACATGGATAGAATAAATAGACAAAGTTTTTTCCCCGGGGTTGGGGAGTCCAGAACTAGGGGGCATAGGTTTAGGGTGAGAGGGGAAAGATATAACCATGACCTAAGGGGCAACTTTTTCAAGCAGAGGGTGGTACTTGTATGGAATGAGCTGCCAGAGGATGTGGTGGAGGTGGGTACAATTGCAACATATAAGAGGCATTTGGATGGGTATATGAACAGGAAGGGTTTGGAGTGATATGGGCCAGGTGCTGGCTGGTGGGACTAGATTGGTTTGGGTTATCTGGTCAGCATGGGCGAATTGGGCCGAAGGGTCTGTTTCCGTGCTGTACATCTCGATGACTCTAAGTGCTTTGCAGATGGAAATTGGAAAATTTTGCAGTATCATGAGGAAAGAGCAGTGCAGTGGGATCGCTCTTTGAGAAAGGCAGGACTGAAATGGGACCTGAAGATGGCCTTGCATCGCTCTGTAAATCAATTGGGGCATTAATCATCAATGTTTACATGACTTCTGACAAGTTATGTACAAATTAACCAGCTCCTTCTTAAAAATCACAAACGTTCATGTTCACATTTGGAAATAAGCTGATGGTAGAGAATAATAACTTGTGCGTTGGCACATACCCACATCAGGACCAGGGCCTCCAGCTGTTTTTAACAGGCACCAACACCAAGAACAACCGCTCAAACCAATGTCAAGAATGACAGACCACACCGACACCGAGATCAATGGGTCACACCAATACTGAGAATAACGAGCCACCCCAATACAGAGAACCAGGGTTCACACCGACACCGAGAACAACGACCCACACTGACACCGTAAATAATGACCCACACCGACACCGAGAACAACGGGGCACAGCAACCATGGGAACCATTTTATACATAATATTGTGCCAGGAAGTACATCTCACTGACGGAAGGCTGCAGTGGCCAATAAAAACACATCCAAAGGCAGGCTTTGAAATACAAGACTGCAAGATGGAACAGCTCCACCATTCAGTAAGGTCATGGCTGATCTGATAAGTCTTGACTCCACTTTTCTACATTCTCCCCATTTCTCTTCCTGATTAAAAATCTGTTTATCTCAGCCTTGGAGTTACAGAGATCTACTGTAAAGAAAAAGGCCCTTCGGCCCATCGAATCTACATTGGTCAAAATCAACCACTGAACTACTTTAATTCCATTTTCCAGCACTTGGCCATAGCCTTGTGTGCCTAGGCATTGCAACAGCACATCTAAATCCTTTTTAAATGTTCTGAAGGTTTCTGCCTCAACCATCCTCACAGGTAGTGAGTTCACCTTCTGGGTGAAAACATCTTTCCTGATATCCTCTCTAAACAGCCTGCCTCTTACCAGGACCATGTGCGGGCTTGAGTCTGGCTCAACAGCTCCTGCCTGCTTTCCTTTTTTTTTGTTTTGTTTTAAATTCCGCTCGTTTTGTTTTCTTTCTTTCTTTTGTTTCTCTTTCTTTCGCGGTGGGTTAATTGGCGGCAGCGAGAATGGGCCACACACAAAATGGTAGCAGCCTCCCTGCGTTTGGGGGCACAAAGCTCCTCCAGCGATCGAAATCAACGCCAGTGGCAGCCAATTGTTCAACATGACGGTTCCAGCGAGGTGGCAACTCAGTGGAGGGCTGCTACAGCAGGACTCTTGGAAAGATGGCAGCTTGGCCTGGCAGCGGAGTCGGGAGTCCTGGCTGCAGTAGGCCCAACTGGGACACCTGGCATTGGTGAGATGGTGGCAGAGTCAGGGACTCCCACTCCACCAAGGACATGCAGGTCCTTGGACTCTTCCATCACCAGACCATAGCAACACACATTTCCTTCCTCAGCACCTGCCTGCAGAGTCAGGGACACCTACTTGTTGTAGGCCTGGATCTGGGGACTCTTCGTGATTGAGGAGACAGTTCCTGGTTGTTGTAGGCCTGGAGCCAGGGAACTGCTGGTTAACGAGGAGATAGCTCCTGGTTGTTATAGGCTCGGAGCTGGGGAACTGCTAGTTATCGAGGAGATAGCTCCTGGTTGTTATAGGCTCGGAGCTGGGGAACTGCTAGTTATCGAGGAGATGGCTCCTGGTTATTGTAGGCCTGGAGCCGGGGAACGGCTGGTTATCGAGGAGATAGCTCCTGGTTGTTATAGGCTCGGAGCTGGGGAACTGCTAGTTATCGAGGAGATGGCTCCTGGTTATTGTAGGCCTGGAGCCGGGGAACGGCTGGTTATCGAGGAGATAGCTCCTGGTTATTGTAGGCCTGGAGCCGGGGAACGGCTGGTTATCGAGGAGATAGCTCCTGGTTATTGTAGGCCCGGAGCTGGGAACTGCTGTTTTTGGGTCGATTGTGGATCCAGCATCAGCAGTGTCATTAGTGAGGTCGGCCAGCAGTGAAGAGATGGCACCTAAAGAGTAGTGACTGTGATGGTGGGTCTAGCACAGGCATCAGCAAAGTGGTGGGGGAAGGGGTGGTTGGCCGTAGGTGGTGTTGGTTTGCAGGCTCAGGCCTCGGGATTTGTTGCAGAGGCAGCGGAACAAAGATAGACTTTCAGTTACAGCTTTTATATTTTTTGTTCTTAAACTGTTCAAACTAGCGACGGACTGTGGCAACAGTTGAAGCTTTTCACTGTAACTTACTGTATTATTCACTGTAAAACGCAAGTGACAATAAATCAATAAAAATCTTTGCCCCCAGTCAGTGATCCTTCTATCAAGTGGAAAAGTCTACCCGTCACAATTTTATACATCTCAATCATGCTCCCTCCCCCACTCCCACCCCACTCCCACCCCACTCCCACACTCTAGTCACCTCTGCTCCAAGGAAAACGACCAGAATCTATTCAATCTCTCTCCGTTAACTAAAACATTTAATGACCAGGCAACTTCCAGGTAAATCTTCTCTGCTACCCCTCCAGTGCAATCACATCCTTCCTATAATGTGGATTGTAGAATTGCAAATAATACTCAAGCTTCTGTTTTAGACCGTTCCATCATAACCTCCCTGCTTTGAGTATTCCAGATGAGCCAGCCTCGACAGCCCTCTGCGACACAGTATTCCACAGATTCACTACTGTCTGGGAGAAGGAATTCCTGCTTATCTCGGTCTTAAATGGCAACCGCTTATGCTGGAATTCTGCCCTCTGGTCCTAAACTCTCCCACGAAGGGAAACAACATCTCCACATCCACCCTGTCAAGGCCCCTAAGAATCTGGTCTGTTTTAATAAGGTCACCTGTCATTCTCCTAAGCTCCAATGAGTGCAGGCCCAATATGGGCGGCACGGTGGCACAGTGGTTAGCACTGCTGCCTCACAGCACCAGAGACCCGGGTTCAATTCCCGCCTCAGGTGACTGACTGTGTGGAGTTTGCACGTTCTCCCCGTGTCTGCGTGGGTTTCCTCCGGGTGCTCCGGTTTCCTCCCACAGTCCAAAGATGTGCGGGTCAGGTGAATTGGCCATGCTAAATTGCCCGTAGTGTTAGATAAGGGGTGAATGTAGGGGTAGGGGTATGGGTGGGTTGCGCTTCGGCGGGTCGGTGTGGACTTGTTGGGCCGAAGGGCCTGTTTCCACACTGTAAGTAATCTAACTTGACCTCTTCCCATAAGACATTCCCTTGGCTCAGTTGTCTGGATGGCTGGTTTGCCATACAAAGTGACACCAGCAGCATGGATTCAATTCCCACACCAGCTGAGGCTAACATGAAGGACTCTCCTTCTCACCCTCTCCCCTCGCCTGAGGCACGGTGACCCTCAGATTAAACCATCATCTGTTGCGTCTCTGTAATGAGAGAGCAGTCCTATGGTCTGAGAGACTATAGTGACTTTACCGATGAAGAATTACATTTAAATCACACCTTTCATGAGCTCAGTCCGTTCCAAAGCACTGCACAGTCATAACTGTGACGTCGGTAGAGAGTCATAACTATAATGTCGGTAGTTATCCAACCTACGCACAGCAAGCTTCCAAAAACAGCCATGTGTAATAAATGGATAATCTGTTGCGTTTAGTGATGTTGACTATGGAACAACTATTGATCAGGGCTCCAGGGCGATCTCCTGTACTTCAGGATAGTACCATGTGATCTTTTACAATCTGCCTGTGGAAGCAGATGGGCCCCTGATAGTGTCGCTCAGTACCAACTGGAAGTGTCTGCCTCGATTTTTGTGTTGAAACCTGTGGAGTGGGATTTGAATCCACGACCGTTTAATTCAGACAAATACAGCAGCCAGTTCACACGAAACCAAGATCCCTGGCCAACCAATGACATCAATAACCAGACAACCTCTTATGGTGCAGGGTCAATAAACAATGTCGCAATGTCCAATAGAATTAGGAAATTGCTTTTCAGATGAAGTCACTTCACCTGACAAAGGAGCAGTGCTCCAAAAGCCTTTGATTTCAAACAAACCTGTTAGACTTCAATCTGGTGTTGTGTGACTTCTGATCTCTCTCAGATGTACCAATCCTTATGGGTGTGGGGGCAGAGTTCAGGCTGTGTCCTTAAGTGTCAAGCATCATCCAATTGGGTAACAAGTCAGATTATTTGTACATTGCTGTAGGAGGGCAGCATGACAGAAGGGTGGTTGTGTTAGCCAATTACTGACTGGTGAAACGTCCAGCAATATATCCAACCACAGTTGACAAGCCTATTTACATGCATAAGGCAAACATTAGCTTAAGAGTGCACATTGGGCCAGAAGACCATAGGAGCAGAGCAGCAGTAGGCCATTCAGCCCATCGAATCTGTTCCATCATTCAGTGGCAGATCTAATGATTCTCCCCTCCACTTTTCCTGCCATAACCCTTTACTCCTTTGTAGATTAAAATCTATCTATACCACCTTTGAATATACTTGTGAGACCATAATTCATGATTAATTGTGAAATATATTGCACGTTGCTGTTTGTCAGGACACTGGGTTTTAACCGAAGATTCTGTTCTGTTTCGACTTGTCCACAGTCAAACGACCTGTATCCATTTCTGATCAGCAAACTTCAGGAGCACTTGCCAAAGTTTGAGAATCCCATTAGCCAGCAAGACAAGCGCAAAATGGCAGGCCGCCTACAGTAAGTAATGAGTTACTGTGGGTCTACACTCGAGTACAAAGAAACTGTTCCAAGTCTGAGGCCAGTTCAGCCTTCAACCCATAATAGTCTTACCATGCTTCCTTGCAAATAGGAGCTCAGAATACAGGGAAAACCTGCAGCAGGATAGTGAATTCTGGCTGTAATTATGTCAGGCTTCCTGATGTGAACTCACCCAAACTACTGCTACGATTTTACACTTTGGTAATGGGTTTAGATTAGATTACTTACAGTGTGGAAACAGGCCCTTCGGCCCAACAAGTCCACACCGACCCGCCGAAGCGCAACCCACCCATACCCCTACCCCTACCCCTACATTTACCCCTTACCTAACACTACGGGCAATTTAGCATGGCCAATTCACCTGACCCGCACATCTTTGGACTGTGGGAGGAAACCGGAGCACCCGGAGGAAACCCACGCAGACACGGGGAGAACGTGCAAACTCCACACAGTCAGTCGCCTGAGTCGGGAATTGAACCCGGGTCTCAGGCGCTGTGAGACAGCAGTGCTAACCACTGTGCCACCGTGCCGCCCACTAAGTGGGACAACTGAGCCCAGTTGCAGATCCCAGACTGCCTATGAAACAATTACTTGAGAAAACAAATTCTTGTAATATGAAGGCAAAATGCCACAGGTGTTGGAAAGCTGAAATAAAAATCACAATATTCACCAGGCCAGACTGCATCCGTGGAGAGAGAAAAATAGAGTTAATGTTTCAAGTCTTCTATCAGAATTGGGGAAAGGTTAGAGACATCACTGGTTTAAGCAAGTACAGAGGCAGAGCAAGGGAGGGAGGGGAAAAAACCAAAGGGGTAGTGGTGCAAGGGAAGAGAAGGTGGTAATGAGACCAGTAAAGAAATGCGATGTGGGTCTAAATGAGGAGCAAGGGTAAAAAATGAGGTCTGCAGATGCTGGAGATCACAGTTGAAAATGTGTTGCTGGTTAAAGCACAGCAGGTCAGGCAGCATCCAAGGAATAGGAAATTCGACGTTTCGGGCATAAGCCTGATGAAGGGCTTATTTTAAGGAATTTCCTATTAAGGAATTTCCTGTTCCTTGGATGCTGCCTGACCTGCTGTGCTTTAACCAGCAACACATTTTCAACTAAATGAGGAGCAGTTGGGATTGTAAGATTTATTATCAACATCCAGCACCTGAGAAAATGGGGGCAGGGTTTAAGCTCAGTCACATTTGAACTCAGTAGCCCAAACATAACATGAGGTGTTATTTCTCTAGCTGGTCCAGCCTGGGATGCTGAGGACAGTGGGGTCTAATTGGGAGTGGAGCTCAGAATTACAATGACACGTTCCCTGAGGCACAGGGTCACACTTACAGACTGTACAGAGTTACTCGGCAAAGGCGAAAAGATCATTATTTACTGAGATCAGAACTTTTCTCTTTCTGCTTAGGTTCTCCATTTTGATCGTAGAGACATTAGGCGTCATGTTCAGGGAGACTGAAACAGAACCAACACGTTTGACTCTTCTGAATGCCAACCGGTATGTGTGGTACCAATGGTTCACACTCAGTGAGGTATCGTATCTTTACAGATAGAAGACTGGTTGAACAAAGGTGTATGCTCAAAATGAATTTTCCCATTTGAAATTTACCACACGCGCAAGTCAGGAGTGTGATTGGAGTCTGCCTACTTTGCCAGCTGACTGCAGCTTCCTCATTGATCAAGAGGCTGATTGCGATCCTGCACAACGCAGCCCGCTTAACCCACACCCCATTCACCAGCTTCAACATTCAGAGTCCACTCCATCCCGTAAACCAACCTTCCTTCCATTGACTCCATCTACACTTCCTGCTGCCTTGGGAAAGTAATCAACATCATCAAAGACCCCTCCCACCCTGGTTATACTCTCTTCCACAAGATACAAATGTTTGAGAACGCGTACCAACAGATTTAAGAATAGCTTCTTCCCCGCTGTTATCAGATTATGAGCCAACCTCTCATATATTAGAGTTGATCTTTCTCTGTACCTTCTCTGTAGTTGTACCACTATATTCTGCATTCTGTTCTCGTATCTAGAGGTACTCATGGGTTATGTATGATTTGTCTGGATAGCACACAAAACAATGCTTTTCACTGTATCTCAGTAAATGCGACAATAATAACAAATCAAATACAATCAAATCCCTCCACCCACCAGAGCCTGATGGCTGCAGTGTATACCATCTACAACTCATCAAACATCCTTTGACTGCACCTTCCAAGCTCTGTCACTTACACGGACAAGAGCAACAGGATCCTGGGAATCCGCCATCTTCAGGTTCTGCTCTGAGCCGCCCACTATCCTGGCCGTTCTTTCGGTGTCACACCGTGACCCAATTCCTGAACTCCCTCCCTCGCAGCACAGCGGGAATCCCTGCATCCCAAGGACAGCAGCCATCCAAGAAGGCAGCTTGGTGCCACTTACTTTAGGGCGATTAGAAATTGTCTAAAGGTGCTAGCCTTGTCAATGATGTCCGAATGCTGTGAATGAAAGTATTCAAATAAAATGTGTATATTCCCCCCATTTCAAGATTTGGATATTGGAGGAGGAAAAGGAAAAAAGCGGAATAATTTCATTAACACCCTGAGAGAGTATCCTCCCCGATACTGCTCCACCTCCTATGGACTCTTGTAGATAATGAGTAAAAAGTGAGGTCTGCAGATGCTGGAGATCAGAGCTGAAAATGTGTTGCTGGTTAAAGCGCAGCAGGTCAGGCAGCATCCAAGGAACAGGAAATTCGACGTTTCGGGCCGGAGCCCTTCATCAGGAATTTCCTGATGAAGGGCTCCGGCCCGAAACGTCGAATTTCCTATTCCTTGGATGCTGCCTGACCTGCTGTGCTTTAACAAGCAACACATTTTCAGCTTTTGTAGATAATCGTCTCATTCCAATGCTGGAAGCCACAAAGTCAACATCTCCACGTTGAACCTGAGAAAGATCCCTTGACAATTTTGTCTCAATGGTTAAAGATTAAACTTGAACTTAAGGAAGCTTCTAGCATCTCGCATGACAGTGGGTATCAAAAGACTAGTCTCAATTTTAATATAAATGACTGCTTTTTATTTTCATTCTCTAGAGGTATGACTGTCATGAACTTGCTGAAGATTTTAATAAGTGGTCCACAGATTCCCACACCAGCTGGTACCAACATGCCCACTGTATCTGAAATCTCAACTAATTCTCAAGATGGCGAGGTAAGCCTCTGTAATTTCCAGCTTTACAACCTTCTGAGATCTCTGCGCTGATTGTATTCTGACATTTTGTGCATTCCCAAATTTATTCAGTCCACCTCACCTTCCCAGGCGCTAAGCTCTGGAATCCAATCTGGAAACCTCTTTGCCTTATCTCAACTCCTTTCAAATGCTCCTTAAAACATATTTCTTTGATGACTTGTGTAATGGAATCTTCAGCAGCAGGTGGTGACAGTGAGGGCTGGCACTGAATAGGGCAGGATGAGTGGTCATGGTGGGACCTCCAGCAGCAGGCAGTGACAGTGAGGGAGGGCACAGAATAGGGCAGGATGAGTGGTCATGGTGGGACCTCCAGCAGCAGGCAGTGACAGTGAGGGAGGGCACTGAATAGGGCAGGATGAGTGCTCATGGTAGGACCTCCAGCAGCAGGCAGTGACAGTGAGGGAGGGCACCAAATAGGGCAGGATGAGTGGTCATGGTGGGACCTCCAGCAGCAGGTGGTGACAGTGAGGGCTGGCACTGAATAGGGCAGGATGAGTGGTCATGGTGGGACCTCCAGCAGCAGGCAGTGACAGTGAGGGAGGGCACCGAATAGGGCAGGATGAGTGGTCATGGTGGGACCTCCAGCAGCAGGCAGTGACAGTGAGGGAGGGCACCGAATAGGGCAGGATGAGTGGTCATGGTGGGACCTCCAGCAGCAGGCAGTGACAGTGAGGGAGGGCACCGAATAGGGCAGGATGAGTGGTCATGGTGGGACCTCCAGCAGAAGGTGGTGATAGTGAGGGAGGGCAGCGAGCTGAGCCGCTGAAGCAGTTGAACAAACCCTCTCTGGAGGAAAAGGAGGAAGGAGGCCTGATAGGCATCATAAAACAATGGATTCCCTCAACTGTAGACTTAATTCCAAGCATATACTGAAATTTTCTTGTTTAACCTTGATTTCGCTTCATATTGATAATGATATGATATCTGTGTAAAATAGAATCCCTGCTTCATGATCTTTAGGCTGTCTGTGTATTTAAATCCCATGTTATAGCAGGGCTTTGCCTGTTTGACTGGTATTTCCTTATGTAGCTCAGTGTCACAATTCTGTTTGATAAAAGTCCTGTGAAGTGAAACTGAAATGTTTTCCCATTTTAAAGATATGATAAAGATGCAAATGTTTGTTATTGAATTGTTCCATGCTGTACCTCTCTACCACACTCTGACTCTTAAGTTTCCATTCCTTCATGCCAGTAACATCACTGGAATCGACCAAACAAGATAGGGGAATTTTAAACTTCATGAGTTATGTCTCAAACCATACAAACCAGAGTTTCCTTGATTATTTTCGCTGGTTCAGGAACAGCACTTGATATCAGGCCTTACTCCTGGGTCATCATTACTTACTTTCATCGATTGTGTTGGTTCGAGGAGACTTCTTACAATGGGCCGATAGGAAGTGAATTCATTGGATTGTTCTGATGTTTCTTCATATTAAAATATTTAACTTACTGAAGAACTCACTGGGGTACCTGAATGGAAGTCAAAAAGAGTTCAGAATAACTCTCTAGCAGTGATCTTTTCAAACTGGCGCAGATGAAGGACTGGGGACTCTGACTAAAAATGTTAATTATTTTGTGATAAACCCATTTTTAGCTGCATGTAT
Source organism: Hemiscyllium ocellatum (assembly GCF_020745735.1). Lineage (NCBI taxonomy): Eukaryota > Metazoa > Chordata > Chondrichthyes > Orectolobiformes > Hemiscylliidae > Hemiscyllium > Hemiscyllium ocellatum. Next base: position 12,549,906 of record NC_083419.1, on the reverse strand, counting down.
AAACCTGCTCCAGGCTGCCACATGCATCAATGGATCAGTGGTCTCTTGTGATCTAAGATGAGATCTATCAGGACGAAGGAGTCTCTAGATGTCTGAGGAGCCCAATTTTGGATCCGCAGTGGGGGCAAGTTACAGGGTGGGGAAGTGGAATTAGCAGTTCAGGTTTGGCTTCCTTCTCCTTCCTCTGCTGCTACCCAATCACCTCGCTGTCTAATCACTAGGTATGTAAGTGACTTTAGTGGATCAGGAGGAGCGTGACGTCAGGAGCTTCCCCCTCCTGGCCAGTAGTGGCAGTGTCTCCATCCATCAATGCAGCGTTGAGCTGGGCAGACCAGACAGATCTAGTTAGGCTAATTAGCCAAGTAAGCTGGTTAGGCTAGGCACGGAGGATGTTTCTCTTGTTTAGGAAGTCTAGGACCAGGGCTTGGCCATTTAGGACTGAGGTCCTGAAACATGTCTTCACTTGGAAAGAGGTGAACCTGTGGAAATCTCTAACACAGAAGGCGCTGGAGGCAAGATCACTGATTATATTAAAGAATGTTTAAATATTAAAGGCAGCAAGGTGAATGGAGAGAAAGCCAGAATATGGTCTTGAGATAGAGGATCATCTGTGATCATAATGGTGGAGCAGGCTTGAAGGGTCGAATAGCCTACTCCCACTCCTGTTTTCTATGTTTTCTTATTCCTTTCCTTTCTCCACCCTTTGGGAGCATGAGAAAAGAGAGCCTGCTGAACATTCTTTGTATGGGCTGACCCCTTGACCTTGCTGCTATGGGGTTCCCCTAAAAGGAGTGTGATCTCTGGGTGGCCTCACAAGCGTCACCATCACAGAGAGAAGATCAACGATTTCTTTGTTCATGGAAAGAAACAATTACATTTATTCTGGTGCTTAAATTGTGCTGGTTTGCAGGTTTATTGTTTGTGATTATGCAGGTGTTTTCTAAACAAAATGTGTCCTATAATCTAACCAGCACAGTTTTTAGCTTTTAAATTGCTTCCAGAGCAATGGTTTGAATATAATTGTCGACATGTGTCCTGTTCAAATTGGTTTGAAAGTGGGACCCGTAAAGTTGTATCTAAATGCAGACGGGGGCCTATTCCCTGACTGGCGTGATGGTGTAAGACTGGGTTGTGAAAGTATTTACAGTGCAATGTAATGAATTATTGCCTTTTGCAGCTACAGAAGCTATTGCTGGAGTACAACAATGCAGTGACAACTGTTGTGTATGAAATCTTCCTCATAACTCACCAGGTGAGCGCACATTTATGTGAGGTTAGCAAAGCTGTTGGGCTGTATTTTGCCGTGATACTCAGTTCTTTAACCCTGCACCTTTAACACTCTGCACATACGATAAGAGTGTGCTGTCCTTTCCTGTGATTACTGCAGTATTTTAAATGAAGCCCTAATTTCCTTCTCTATACTTTTAAACAAATCACTTGCCATTTGTTCCAAATGGTTCCCTAAACATCATCAATTGCTTTTTTTTGAAGACCCAGTAATACTGAAGATAAAGCTCCTTGTGAAAAGTTCTGTGGCAGATTTTGAACTGCCTGGGCAAGAGTGGTCAAAGGATTCGGGACAGGCCACATTCGGGACAGGCCACATTCCCTGCATAGGCGGAAGTGGGTACTGCGGATGCTGGAGATTAAGATTGAGAAAATCGACATTTCGGGCGAAAGCCCTTTATCAGGAATGAAGCCTGCTCCTTGGATGCTGCCTTACCTGCGGTGCTTTTCCAGCACCACCCTAATCTTGACACATAACTAACCTCCACCGCAGCTGCCTCAGTACACTTTGTGTACTTGTGGAGAGACACAAATGATTTTGCATTTTATTGAGGAAGCGTTCCCTTTACAGCCAAAGTATGGACCAACCATTTTAAACACGGCAAATGATGAAGACAGTAGCTTGGCTCGAGTGCTTTTCATTTGTCAAAAAATGAAATAATGACTGCAGACTTAGATCCACAGCAGATGTGACCCAACAAGCTGTTTAACTGAGAACATTGTCTTGGCTCTGATCTTGTCTTTCAGTAGCACCCAGGGGAAGGGTCCCTTTTATAGTAATAACCTTCCCAAACCCAGACAAAATGCACTGAAATAGCAAGCTCTACTTGTTCAGTCATTTAGAAGGGAGCCTTAGACAGCGAAAGACTGATGACATCTTGTGATGGTATTGAGGAAAACAGCTGAACCAAATCAGCCTTTCTACCTCTATATTCGCAACACAGTAAAATTAATATCTTCAACAACCCTCAAAATTGACCCCAATGGTTCCTAACCAGACATTTGGAATAACAGATCACAGACTCTGCACATGATTAATTCCTGAAAGCTGGTTTGTAGCTTAAACAAAAGACCTAGCATTTTCTTAACAAAGCAAAGCAAAACAATAGAACCAAGTCATCTAATTGGTCTATACTTTAAACCCAAAAGCCTTTGGTTTTCAGCCCCATTCATTCAAAAGACAGACATACGCTCAACCAACACAGTTAAGGGTATAACAAAATAATAAGTCTGGCCAGATTACTGAAGTGGTTTTCACGATGTATTGTTTCACAGGGATAGCTGATAGCTTCTTGGTTGATTTTCTTAAGCTTTCGATCAGGGGTCACCTTTTCAGTTCATTCAGATAGAAGCAGTAAGTTTTATAACTTAGCTTTTTATTTGTTGAACTTTCAGGAGCTAATAAGGTAGGTTACGCAGGGAGCTATCAATCCTTCTCAGAAAACACAGTCCAAAATCCAATTCAAACTCTGACCATTTCCTGACAGACTGATCATTTCCTCCATGAGGTCCCAGTTATCTTTCAATATCTGCCATCTGCTTGAGCATAAGGTCCATTCCAGACTTGCTGGAACCAATTCCCATGGTCTGACCTCGTTAAAAGCCAACTTCTGCTATCTGTTTAAATATAATTCTCTCCCATGATGACAAACATCTGCAGAACCCTTTGATAAGGAACCAACCTCAAATTAACTTCCAAGCCTGACCTCATGAATAAACAAAAGCTTGTTTTGTTTGTTTTCCATTAAAGTAAGCTATTACTCATAGTCAACAAGTCATTTTTAGCTCTTTCCAGTTCACCTCCAAACTCAATGTGATAAAAGAACAAACATAGAAATAATGATAAATCAGCAAGGACTCAAACAGTCTTAAGAAGGCCATTCAGCCTGTTGCATTTGTGCCGGCCCCCTGCAAAAAAACAACTCAGCTGGCTCCTTTTCCCAGAAGACATTATTTTTCCCTTTCAGTTGCTTATCCCAAGGAGCAGTATTTGCATCTGTGCCCCCTGCACTTTCAGGTAGATCTTAGCCAATCGTTGCGAAGAACAAAGACTTTCACATCTCCCTTTGGTTCTTTCACCAAGCACTTTACCTCCATCTGCTGTGGTTCCCGATCCCTCTGTTGACAATATTGGAACAGTACTTGAAATGTGGCTGCAAGTGGAAATGGTTGTGTGAGAAGGCATGTCATTTGTGTGTATACAAATATGTCTAAAGTGTGTGTGTATATATATGAGATTATGTGGAAACATGTATGTGTGTGTATCTGTGTCTCTTCCACAAATAGCAGTGAATTCTGGATCATTTGTCAATTTTAAATCTGGAGTAGATACATGTTTGTTAAATATTAAGGGATATAGGCTGCAGGCAAGTATGTGGCATGAGGCCACAGATCAACAGTGACCTCATTGAATGGTGCAACAGGCTTGATGTTGGTAACCTTGTTTGTGTGTCTGTATGTATGTGAGAGTACGTGTATTTTGTTTGTGTGTGTGTGAGAGAGAGAGGGAGAATATCTGTGTCTGTGTGTGAGTGCGTATGTGTCTGTGTGTATATGAGAGTATGTGTGTCTGTATGTGAGTGTGTGCCTGTGGGTGTCTGTATGTGAGAGTGTATGAGTCTGTGTATGTCTGTATGTGAGTGTGTGTCTGTATGTGAGGGTATGTATGTCTGTGTGTGTGTCTGTATGTGAGTGTGTGTCTGTGGGTGTCTGTATGTGAGAGCATGTGTGTCTGTGAGTGTGTGTGTGTCTGTATGTGAATGTGTGTCTGTGGGTGTCTGTATATGAGAGTGTATGAGTCTGTGTATGTCTGTATGTGAGTGTGTGTCTGTATGTGAGGGTATGTATGTCTGTGTGTGTGTCTGTATGTGAGTGTGTGTCTGTGGGTGTCTGTATGTGAGAGCATGTGTGTCTGTGAGTGTGTGTGTGTCTGTATGTGAATGTGTGTCTGTGGGTGTCTGTATATGAGAGTATGTGAGTGTGTCTGTATGCGAGAGTGTATGTGTCTGTATAAGAGAGTATGTGTGTCTGTATGAGTATGTGTGTCTGTGTATGTGAGTGTGTGTCTCTGTGTCTGTATATGAGAGTGTATGTGTCTATGTATGTATGTGAGAGTGTATCTGTATATGAGAGAATGTGTGTCTGTGGGTGTCTGTATGAGAGTATGTGTGTGTGTATGTGAGTGTGTGTCTGTGGGTGTCTATATGAGAGTGTGTCTGTGTATGTATGTGAGTGTGTGTGTCTGTATGTGAGACTATATGTGTCTGTATATGAGAGTGTATGTGTCTGTATGTGAGTGCGTGTGTCTGCATGGAGTGTGTGTGTGTCTGTATGTGAGTGTGTGCCTGTATATGAGAGTGTATATGTCTGTGTATGTCTGTATGTGAGAGTATGTGTGTCTGTGTATCTGTATATGAGAGTGTATGTGTCTGTGTGTCTGTATGTGAGTGTGTGTCTCTGTGAGTGTGTGCACCTGTATGTGAGAGTATGTGTGTCTGTATGTGAGTGTGTCTGTATATGAGAGTATGTGTTTATGTGTATTTGTATGTGAGAGTATGTGTGCCTGTATATGAGAGTGTATGTGTCTGAATTTGTCTATCTGTGAGTATGTGTCTGTGTGCGTCTGTATGTGAGAGTGTGTGTCTCTGTGTCTGTATGTGAGAGTATGTGCATCTGTGTGTGTCTGTATGTGAGTGTATGTGTCTGCGTGTGAGAGTATGTGTGTCTGTGTGAGAGTGTGTATATGACTATATGTGTGTGTCTGTGGGTGTCTGTATATGAGACTATGTGTGTGTGTGTCTGTCCGTATATGAAAGTGTGTGTGTGTGACTGTATATGAGAGTATGTGTGTGTCTGTATGTGAGAGTATATGTGTCTGTATGTGAGAGTGTGTGTCTTGTGTCTGTATGAGAGAGTATGTGTGTCTGTGTCTATATATGAAAGTATATGCCTGTATGTCTGTATATGAGAGTATATGTGTCTCTGTGTGTCTGTATGTGAGTGTGTGTGTGTGTCTGTAGGTAAAAACAAGGACTGCAGATGCTGGAAACCAGAGTCTAGATTAGAGTGGTGCTGGAAAAGCACAGCAGGTCAGGCAGCATCCGGGGAGCAGGAAAATCGAAGTTTCGGGCAAAAGCCCTTCATCAGGAATAGAGGCAGGATGCCTGCAGACTGGAGAGATAAATGAGAGGGGAGTGGGTGGGGAGAAAGTAGCATAGAGTACAATAGGTGATTGGGGTGGAGATGGAGGTGATAGGTCAGAGAGGAGGGTGGAGTGGATAGGTGGAAAGGAAGATAGGCAGATAGGACAGGTCATGGGGACAGTGCTGAGCTGGAAGATTGGAACTGGGATAAGGCGGGGGAAGAGGAAATGAGGAAACTGGTGAAGTCCACGTTGATGCCCTGGGGTTGAAGTGTTCCGAGGTGGAAGATGAGGCGTTCTTCCTCCAGGCGTTGGGTGGTGAGAGAGCAGTGATGGAGGAGGCCCAGGACCTGCATGTTCTCGGCAGAGTGGGAGGCGGAGTTGAAATGTTGGGCCACAGGGCGGTGTGGTTGATTGGTGTGGGTTTCCCAGAGATGTTCCCTAAAGCACTCTGCTAGGAGGCGCCCAGTCTCCCCAATGTAGAGGAGACCGCATCAGAAGCGACAGATACAATAAATGATATTGGTGGATATCCAGGTAAAACTTTGATGGATGTGGAAGGCTCCTTTGGGGCCTGGGATGGAGGTGAGGGAGGAGGTATGGGCACAGGCTTTACAATTCCTGCGGTGGCAGGGGAAGGTGCCAGGATGGGAGGGTGGGTTGTAGGGGGGCGTGGACCTGACATGGTAGTCACAGAGGGAACGGTCTTTACGAAAAGGGGAAAGGGGTGGGGAGGGAAATATGTCCCTGGTGGTGGGGTCCGTTTGAAGGTGGCGGAAATGTCGTCGGATGATGTAGTTTGTGCGAAGGTTGGTAGGGTGGAAGGTGAGCACCAGGAACGTTCTGTCTTTGTTATGGTTGGAGGGGTGGGGTCTCAGGGCAGAGGGGTGGGATGTGGATGAGATGCGTTGGAGGGCATCTTTAACCATGTGGGAAGGGAAATAGTGGTCTCTAAAGAAAGAGGCCATCTGGTGTGTTGTGTGGTGGAAGTGGTCCTCCTGGGAGCAGATACGGCAGAGGCGGAGAAATTGGGAATGCGGGATGGCATTTTTGCAGGAGGTGGGGTGGGAAGAGGTGTAATCCAGGTAGCTGTGGGAGTCGGTGGGTTTGTAAAAAATGTCAGTGTCAAGTTGGTCGTCATTAATGGAGATGGAGAGGTCCAGGAAGGGGAGGGAGGTGTCAGAGATGGTCCAGGTGAATTTAAGGTCAAGGTGGAATGTGTTGGTGAAGTTGATGACCTGCTCAACCTCCTCACGGGAGCACAAGGTGGCGCCAATGCAGTCATCAATGTAGCGGAGGAAGAGGTGGGGAATGATGCCAGTGTAACTACGGAAGATTAACTGTTCTATGTAGCCAACAAAGAGACAGGCATAGCTGGGGCCTATATGGATGCCCATGGCTACCCCTTTGGTCTGGAGGAAGTGGGAGAATTCGAAGGAAAAATTCTGGAGGAAGTGGAAGGATTAGAAGGAGAAACCTGGAAGAAGTGGTAGCCATGGGAACCCTTATGGGCCCCAGCAATGTGTCTGGATATGATAGTATGTATGTCTGTGTGTCTGTATATGAGAGTATGTGTGTCTGTGTGTCTGTATATGAGAGTGTGTGTGTCTGTATATGAGAGTGTGTGTGTCTGTGTTTGTACATGTCTGTGTGTCTGCATGTGTGTGTGTATGTCTGTATGTGAGAGTATGTGTGTCTGTATATGAGAGTGTATGTGTCTGGGTTTGTCTGTAATGTGAGTATGTGTCTGTATGTGAGTGTGTCTGCATATGAGAGTATCTGTCTGTGTGTGTCTGTATCTATATGAGAGTATGTGTGTGTCTGTATATGAGAGTATGTGTGTCTGTATATGAGAGTGTATATGTCTGTGTGTATCTGTATGTGAGAGTATGTGTGTCTGTATGTGAGAGTGTCTTTGTGAGAGTGTATGTGTCTATGTCTGTCTGTATGAGAGTATGTGTATCTGTATATGACAGTGTGTGTATCTGTATGTTACAGTGTGTGTGTCTGTCTATGAGAGTGTATGTGTCTGTATGTGACAGTGTGTGTCTGAGAGTATGTGTGTCTGTATGTGACAGTCTATGTGTCTGTATGTGAGAGTGTGTGTCTGTATATGAGAGTATTGTGTCTGTATGTGACAGTGTGTGTGTCTGTATGTGACAGTGTATGTGTCTGTATGTGAGAGTTTGTGTCTGTATATGAGAGTATTTGTGTCTGTATGTGACAGGTGTGTGTGTCTGTATGTGAGAGTGTCTGTCTGTGTGTGACAGTGTGTGTGTCTGTGTGTGAAAGTGTGTCTGTCTGTGTGTGACAATGTGTGTGTATGTGAGAGTGTGTCTGTGTGTGAGAGTGTGTCTGTCTGTATATGACAGTGTGTGTGTCTGTATGTGAGAGTGTGTGTGTCTGTATATGACAGTGTGTGTGTCTGTATGTGACAGTGTGTTGTCTGTATGTGAGAGTGTGTGTGTCTGTATGTGACAGTGTGTCTGTCTGTATGTGAGAGTGTGTCTGTCTGTGTGTGACAGTGTGTGTGTCTGTATGTGACAGTGTGTGTGTCTGTGTGTGACAGTGTGTGTGTCTGTGTGTGACAGTGTGTGTCTGTCTGTGTGTGACAGTGTGTGACAGTGTGTGTCTGTCTGTGTGTGAGAGTGTGTCTGTCTGTATATGACAGTGTGTGTGTCTGTATGTGAGAGTGTGTGTGTCTGTATATGACAGTGTGTGTGTCTGTATGTGACAGTGTGTTGTCTGTATGTGAGAGTGTGTCTGTCTGTATATGACAGTGTGTGTGTCTGTATGTGACAGTGTGTGTGTCTGTATGTGAGAGTGTGTCTGTCTGTGTGTGACAGTGTGTGTGTCTGTATGTGACAGTGTGTTGTCTGTATGTGAGAGTGTGTCTGTCTGTATATGACAGTGTGTGTGTCTGTATGTGACAGTGTGTCTGTCTGTATGTGAGAGTGTGTCTGTCTGTGTGTGACAGTGTGTGTGTCTGTGTGTGACAGTGTGTGTGTCTGTGTGTGACAGTGTGTGTCTGTCTGTATGTGACAGTGTGTGTGTCTGTGTGTGACAGTGTGTGTCTGTGTGTGACAGTGTGTGTGTCTGTGTGTGACAGTGTGTGTCTGTCTGTGTGTGACAGTGTGTGTCTGTCTGTGTGTGACAGTGTGTGTGTCTGTGTGTGACAGTGTGTGTCTGTCTGTGTGTGACAGTGTGTGTGTCTGTATGTGACAGTGTGTGTGTCTGTGTGTGACAGTGTGTGTCTGTCTGTGTGTCACAGTGTGTGTGTCTGTGTGTGACAGTGTGTGTCTGTCTGTGTGTGACAGTGTGTGTCTGTATGTGACAGTGTGTGTGTCTGTGTGTGACAGTGTGTGTCTGTCTGTGTGTGACAGTGTGTGTGTGTCTGTGTGTGACAGTGTGTCTGTCTGTGTGTGACAGTGTGTGTGTCTGTGTGTGACAGTGTGTCTGTCTGTATGTGACAGTGTGTGTGTGTCTGTGTGTGACAGTGTGTGTGTCTGTGTGTGACAGTGTGTGTCTGTCTGTGTGTGACAGTGTGTGTCTGTGTGTGACAGTGTGTGTGTCTGTGTGTGACAGTGTGTGTCTGTGTGTGACAGTGTGTGTCTGTCTGTGTGTGACAGTGTGTGTGTGTCTGTGTGTGACAGTGTGTGTGTCTGTGTGTGACAGTGTGTGTCTGTCTGTATGTGACAGTGTGTGTGTCTGTGTGTGACAGTGTGTGTCTGTCTGTGTGTGACAGTGTGTGTCTGTGTGTGACAGTGTGTGTGTGTCTGTGTGTGACAGTGTGTGTCTGTCTGTGTGTGACAGTGTGTGTCTGTCTGTGTGCATATGTTTATATTTGTGTCTGACTTTTGTTCCAGAAGCTGCACTTGCAATATTTTCTTCTGATGACCTTTTTCCATCCAGATGTTCTTTTAACTTTAAATCTCCACAATGGTCAGAAAGAAAACTAATTCCCAAGGTTCACTCTTGGTTTCTCAGCTCAAGTTGTAAGGGCATAAGGCCAGAATACTCAAAAACAAGTTGCTATGGCAACCCAGGCAATAATATGTCACTAAGAGTAGTGTAATAGACCTTAAACTGTCAAACAGCCCCTGTCCTTTGGACAGATAATTGGCCTGTCACATTTGGAAGGAACAGATTCAGGGCTAAATGAAGAAACGTAGTAAGTCCATTGTTGTAAAAATAGACTCATGATTCTTCTTAATTCAAAGCTGAAGAATGAAAAGTAATTTGTAAAGTTTTAAAAATGTTACACATGGCAGTTCAGCTTCCAGCTTCCATTTTGAGAGCTTTGGCTGGCTCACTGTGGTTCAGACCTGTTGTCTAAATTGGAACCGGGTGAGGGGTCCATCTGTTGTTGGAAAGATAATTCACGATGGTTCATTTTTATGCCAATTCCTGATGTGACCAGACTACCAAGTGGAGTGAGGATCCTAGCTCCTCTTTGTTCTGCTTTCTTCTAGTGTCAGAAAAGGTGGTGATGGTAGTTGGACATATTTTATCATTTAACTTCCTCCCCCTCCCAGGCATTGGCTGCTCAACATATAAATCATTAAGCTGCCCCGCACATGGAAGGAAATCCACTCAAATTAAAACATTGTTCAGAATATGCTCAACTTGGTAAAGTTCAAAAATGTTGGAGAGAAACATCAAAGCTTTCATTCAGATTAATGAGTTCAATTAATTCTGTATGGAGATTGTGATACTGCATACAAATCTGAAATATTTGAACAGAGCATAGCTATGAATTTAAAACATAGTTGAATTCCACTAATTCTAATTTACTCTTTACCAGCTGGATTGTTTCAGGACTAATTTTAAGATTAAGATTTAGTTTGAAATCAGCTCGTATTGCATTTATAAAGGCTGACTAATGATTGAAACAAGAAATTGAAAACAGAAATTGCTGGAAAAGCTCAGCAGGTCTGGCAGCAGCTGTGGAGAGAAATCAGAATTAATGTTTAAGATCAAGTGACTGTTTCTCTGAGGAATGTTACCTCTGATTTCTGTCCACAGATGCTGACAGACCTACTGTGCTTTTTCAGCCATTTCTGGTTTTTTTTTATTTGACTAATGATCGAATTGTACTTAATGGATTAATAGTATGTTCCTGTGTGCATTACATTTACACAAATATTAATCTGTTTATGGGTTCAGAATTTTGAGAAATGAACTCACATCTATATGAAGGAAAAGAATGCATCAAAACCTGGGATCGGGAACCTGATGCCTCAATAAATTCTTGGTTCCAGCCCTGTGTCACCAACACATCACCATGGTACCATTTTGGAATGCTAATGCCCCACTTGGGCATGAGGTGAGCTTGGGACCAGGGGTCCCTGGAAGGTAGAACGCTGACTGCAGAGGACCAGCAGCAAAGGAAGATGGCCGCCATGATGGGGCCTGTTATCAACAGCAGGTTAAACGTAGACACATACAGAACAGAAACAGACCCTGCTGTCCAACCAGTCCATGCTGACCATAATCCAAATTAAACTAGTCCCACCTGCCTGCTCCTGGTCAATATCCCTTCAAACTTTTCCTATTCATGTACTTATCAAATGTTTTAAATGTCTTTTAAATATTGTAACTGTGCCCGCGTCCACCACTTCCTCTGGAGTTTCATTCCATGCCCAAGCCACCCTCCATGTAAAACATTTGCCCCTCATATCTTTTTCAAATCTCTTTCCTTTCACCTTAAAAGTATGCCCTCTAGTCTCGAAACCACCACACCCTCCCAGGGAAAAGGCATCTACCATTAACCTCATGATTTTATAAATCTCTATAAAGTCATCTGTCCTATGCTCCAGTGAAAACGTCCCAGCCAATCCAGTCTCTCCTTCTAACTGAAACCTTCCATACCCGGCAACATTCTGGTAAAATCTGGGAAACACGTTGCCAAAACATAGCATTACACGAGACGCCCATATTTTATGATGATATATTGACGTAGTGGTAACATCACTGGATTAGTAATCCAAAGGCCCATACTGATGGCTGTACGAACATGGACTCACATATTAGAAGGTAATTGGCAGGCTTTTAAATTCACTTCAAAAATTGAAATATGAAGCTGGTCTCTGTAATTGTGACCATGAAACTATCATCGATTATTGTAAAAACCCACCTGGTTTACAAATATCCTTTAACAAAGGAAATCCGTCATTTTTACCTCTTCTGGCCTACTCCAAACCTACAATAATGTTGACATTTAAAAGCCCTCTAAAATAGTATAGCAAGCCACTTAGTTCATGGGCAATTAAGGATGGGCAACAGAGTAAATAATGCCCTAACATATTTCATTGTTTAAAAATGAAATTTCAGTTCTCTGTGCATTGAATCTAACAGGAATGTAATAATCTTCACCAGACTTGCTGTGTTCATCAAATTATGCATTGAAAATTGCCCTCCAGCTCTCCCACCGTTTAAGAAACTCTTCAAAGAACTGAACAGACTGTTAATAGGAGACTAGCGCATCCCCTTTCCCTCTCCCGTCCTTGCCTTTAAAAATGCTGGTGGCTCCTAGAGGCATCAGGATCCACAGACATCCCATGTACTCGATTCCCACCCTGTGGGCAATTGAACATCCAGCAGAAGGTATCCTCTTGGGAACTTTGTAGCTCAAGGGTTTGACTCTGTAAGACATGTTCATTCACAATTAGCGAACAGGTTAGTTCAGCTTGTCTCAGTAATAGAAGTTTATTTTGTAAAGTACAGATCGACAAGGGTTTAAAGGCCATGCAATATCGAGACTCTAGAGTAAAAATTATAATTTGTGCAGGGCAAGGTTTAATTCTGTCTTCATCAAATGAAAATGTTGTGTTGCTAACAAAAATGAACCATTTTTCAGCATCTGCAGGCAAATGCTGGAGGTTCCTCAACTCTCTTAATTGTTAACTTTTACAGTATAAAGATGCCAGATTTCAATATGATACTGATTCTTGTTCTTGTAAATCAACACAAGTGGTCATGCAACTTTTTAATTCCAACAACAGTCAACTATTGTTAAAGATATCTGATGAATGAGTTGCTTGCTTACTAACTGATAAGTTGACATCAGTGGGGCACAGATTGAAAGTATTTGGGGAGGCAAAAAGGACTAGTGGAGGACATGAGAATTTGTTTGTAGGAATGGTTGTGATTTGGAGTACACTGATCGGGTGGGGAACAGGTTGGATTGCAGCTTTCCATTTAGCAGTAAATTCTTAAGAGACAAAAATCACAGTCATGTGGGCAGAGAGCAGGGCAGCAGCACAGAGTCATGGAGATGTACAGCACAGAAACAGACCCTTCAGTCCCACATGTCCATGCTGACCAGATATCCTAAACTGATCGAGTCCCATTTGCCAGCACCCGGCCCACATCCCTCTGAACTCTTCCAATCGTATACCCATCCAGATGGCTTTTAAATGCTGTCATTGTATAGGCCTCTACCACTTCCTCTGGCAGCTCATACCATACATATACCACCCTTTGCGTGAAAAGGTTCCTTTTATATCTTTCCCCTCTTACCATAAACCAATGCCATCTTGTTCTGAACACCTCCACCCCAGGGAAAACCCCTTTGTCTATTTATCCTATCCATGCCTCTTATGATTTTATAAACTGCAGTAACTGGATTAGTCTTCAAATGAGCTAGCACAGACTCGGAGGGCTGACTGTCCTGTGTTGTACTATTTTGTGATTCTGTAGAGACATTATTAAGCTCATCTAATGGGTAGATACACAAGAAGCAGAATGAGTAGACCATTCAGCCCATTGAGCCTGCTCTGTCATTTACGACAATCGTGGCTGACCTTAGACTTCAGCTTCACTTTCCTTCCCATTGCACAAATCTGATGATTCTTTGCGAGATGGGAAATCTATCCATCCCAGCCTTCAATGACGGTGCACTAAAATCCTCTGGGTTAGAAAATTCCACAGCGTCACATCCCTTTCAGTGAAGTCATTTATCCTCTTTTATTTCTGCACTAAATGATCAACATCTTCTCCTGATCTTTTGTCTGGGTCTGATTGAGCTGTCTTGGTCATGGCAAATAGCTGACACCACAAGTGTCCTTGGGCTATCAGTGGGTAAACAGGTAAGGTTCCCTCTTGTACGCTGACCTGTTATTTATATTGATACAAAAGAGTAATCACTTGAATTCAGATACCAGTGCATCATATGTGGAATCAAAGCAGAACAGGAACCAACAGCGTTTTGGAGAATAGGCGAGGAAGATGCGTGAAATCATAATTTTTGTTTCAACCTCAAAAATAATGTATTGAGGAACTGGATAAACTCAATTCTCTTACAGGGAAACTGGGGATCAGCCTCTGGGAACTTGACGGTTGGATGGTTGATGGTTGCTCTAAAGAAACTTCCTTCCATGGTAAGCATTTACCACAATTTTCAGCAACACTAATGTCTCTACGGTGCCTTGAACTGAATTAATACCAAATACTACATTGGCAATAGATCTTCCAAGCACATCTGATTCAAATAATCTTGATCTTAGACACTTGAGTTTTTTTGGGTCATGGGTGTCACTGGCAAGTTCAGAATTCATTACCCATCCCTAATTATCATTTTTGAGGGTTGTTAAGAGTCAGCCATATTACTGTGGATCACATGCAGGCCAGGCCAGGTAAGGCCAGATCTCCTTCCTGAAAAGACATGAGTGAATCAGGTGAGTTTTTACAAGCAAATATTTTTCTTTTATTCATCATGGAATGTGGATGTTTCTGGGGAGGCCAGTATTTATTGCCCATCCCTAATTGCCCAGAGGGCATTTAAGAATCAACCACATTGCCTGTGGGTCTGGAGTCACATGTAGGTCAGACCAGGTAAGGATGGCAGATTTCCTTCCCTAACAGGCATTAGTGATCCAACAATCAGCAAGGGTTTCATGGTCATCATTCAACTCTTAATTCCAGATTTTTTATTGAATTCAAATTTCACCATCTGCCATAGCTGGATTCTAACCTGAATCCCCAGAACGTTACCCGGATCTCTGGATTAACAGTCCAGCGATAATACCATTAGGCTGAATATGGTTTCATGGTCACCATTACAGGATTAGCTTTTGTCTCCAGTCTTTAGTAATTAAGTTTGCATTACCTCAACAGTTTGATTTATGGAGGGGTCTGTAGTCTCTGCTATTAATCATATCTGCATAATATGCAAAAGTAATAACTTAGTTGCTCAGGAAATTAATCTTCCCTGAAGATGTAATTTTGTTATGGTAACCTTTTGGCAGGAATTGTGGGCTAATCATAGTAAGACAGAGTGACTTTAGTTTGATCAAGCTACCCTTTATTTCACAAATTTTTACTCCTTTACCAGGGCCCTATGCTCACATCCTTCCTCTTGCCCACACTTATGTGTACCCCATACCGTCAAAAACTCTACCATCTTCACCCTCCCCCACGGTCTCCTAAAAACAGTGGAGGTTCAAAGAGACACTTAGTCCAGTTATGTTATTTTCGGTACCTGTTGAAGACATTTAATGATTTATAAAATCATGAGGGGCATAGATAAAGTGAATAGCAGTGGCCATTTCCCTGAGGTGGTGGAGTTCAAAACAAGGGGGTTTATTTTTAAGGGGAGAGAGGAAAGATTTAAAAGGGACCTGAGGGGCAATGTTTGCACACAGAGGGTGGTTCGTATGGGGAGTGAACTGCCAGGTGAAATGCTAGATACACGATTACAGCATTGAAAGGAAATTTGGACAGGTACATGAATAGGAAAGGTGTAGAGGGGAATGGGCCAACACGGACAAGTGGGACTGGTTGAGTTTGGGAAATTTGGTCGGCATGGACAAATTAGTCCGAATGGTCTGTTTCTGTGCAGTATGACTCTATGACGTTTGAGTAAAATAAAAGGCCAATAGAATGCTGGCCTTTAGATTTAGAGGAGTAGAATACAGGGGAGCAGAAGTCATGATTGAGCTATACAAAGCCATGGTAAGATGACAACTGTGAGCAGCTGTAGATACCACAACTGAGGAAGGGTATGTTGGTCTTGGAGGAATGTAACACAAGATTACCAAAATGATGCCAAGACTCAAATTACGAGGACCAGGAATGTAATAAAGGATGAGGGAAGATTTGGTCAAAATTTTCACCTGATAGAATAGATGGAGAGAAGTTATGATTACTGGAAGGGAACCTAATGTCTGGCTTTTCACAGAGTCATGAAGACTCTGTGTCTTAACTAAAATGGCACTGGGTCCCTGGATTCAGAAGTCCCACCCCCATTTTCAATAGATCCTGTTTTCGCCAGTAGGGGAAGGGATGGATTGGGTTCACATGTATGGGAAACCCAAGCTCGGCAGAGCCACTTGGATACAGTGTTGAGTTCACAGTTTGTTTGACAAAACTCCAAGAAGTTAAGGGATTATTTGTCTTTGATGTTGAATTCTCAACACAAATTTTGTTTTTAATAAGGGATTTAGTTACAATTTGAAGGAATTGAAATGTATTGAATCGGGTTTAGTAAATGAGGTTTTTAAAAAATATGGTGAAGTCTGCAAAAGAAACTTTTCAACTTTAGTTCATTTCATCCCAACATGGCTCCTGAAGTTTGCCCGTGGTGAATATTGGGTGAGTTGGTACGGAAGGTGGAAGAGAAAAAGGGAAGTGGTGGGGCATGGGCTGGCACGAGTAGGCATTAATTTGGAATAGGGAGTCTAAGGGGCCATGTGGGTGAGTAGAGAAGCGTAGGTTGACATGGAAGGTATGAGGGCTAATGGGGGTGGGTGGGGGAATGGGTTTGCTTGGGTAGGGCATGGGGTCTGTGAGGGATGAGGACTAGTAAGCTTCACCACTTCTACTATGATTGGGGTGAAGTCCCTGAGTTTGGAACTGTCTTCCACAAATGCAAGATCAGATGTAATGTTTAGATCTGGGGTTGATACATTTTTGTTATGTACAGATATTAATCGATGTGTGGAGCAGATGGGCATAGATTGTGATCTCACTGAATGATGACAGGCTAAAGGGACTAAATCTCCTCCTCATGTTCTAATTCTCCTCCCCTACACCCACCCACTCACCCATTTGCTCCCCTTTCCTCTCACACTCCCTGTTGTTCTAGAAAGAACTTGTCACTGTGTGAATTGTTCTTCACCCCAGACTGTCCCATTCTCATTCACTTCATTTTGTCTTGCTTCATTTCATTTTACTCTGGTTTTATCTGTTTAATCTTTGGCATTATGTCGGAAAATCTCCCTCTCTTCCCTGGCCTTTCATTTTCTCTAACACTTACCCTGCAGGGAATAGTACAATTAAGTAATCCTCCTTTTGACAGAGTGCAAATCAATAATCTAAACTGAAAAAGAATGATCTCTTCCACTCCCTGATTCCTGTGAGCATCAGTGTCAAATAAGTCCTTTCAAGTGTGTTTTATATGCCATTTAAGAAAATAAATGATCTGGCAGTGAACCAAGCACCAGCACATTTTTGCTAGAGCAGGGAATTAGAACAAAGACCAGGAGTAGGCCCTTCAGCCCACCATATCTGTGCTGACCATGATACTATTCTAAACCAATCCCCATCTGTTTGCACATTGTCATTATCCCTGGATTGTTGCCTGTTCATGTGTCTGTCTAAATGCCCCTTCAAGGTTGCTACACGGGCATGTGTAAGTTTCGCACCAGCAATTGGGAGAGAACACATTCTGAGTGAGATACTCGAGGGGAATGGCCTCGCAGGGGAATACAGCAGCAGCCAAATTCTTGGCACTACAGTTGGCTCTGCTGCACAGGACAGAAGGAGAATTTGTGGGAAGGTGAGAGTAAAAGGGGATTCAATTCTAACACGGAAAACAACAAGTTAGGAATTTTCCTCTGGGAACATTGCCTTCCTTGGGGATAAATGGAGGAACATCTGCAAAGTAATGATAGGAAATTGGCGGGATGAGGTACACACACACCCCCCAACCCATACTTCCACTGACTAGAAGGTTCTCCTAGCTGAAGCAAAAACAGAAATTTATATTACGTTTTAGTGGTTAAAACAAAGTATGGCAGTTTGTAAAGCAATTGAATTGTCTTTGTACGCAACCTTAGACGATATTTTGTGAAATCGCATCATATGTATATTAAATACCATTACTGTAATAAAGTCTTTGTCATAAATGTATGAATACTGTTAGTAGCCTGGGGTGGCACGATGGTTAGCACTGCTGCCTCACAGTGCTCGGGACTTTGGTTCGATTCCCACCTCATGTAACTGTCTGTGTGGAGTTTGCACATTCTCCCCGTGTCTGCGTGAGTTTCCTCCCACAATCCGAAGATGTGCAGGTTGGGGAATTGGCCATGCTAAATTGCCCATAGTGTAGGTTATTAGTCAGGTGTAAATAAATGGGAGACAAAAGTGAGGACTGCAGATGCTGGAAACCAGAGTCTAGATTAGAGTGGTGCTGGAAAAGCAGGTCAGGCAGCATCCGAGGAGCAGGAAAATCGATGTTTCGGGCAAAAGCCCTTCATATGGAATGGGTTTGGGTGGGTTACTCTTCGGCGGGTTGGTGTGGACTTGTTGGGCTGAAGGGCCTGTTTCCACGCTGTAGGGAATCTAAATTCTTACTACAATGCATATATTTCCACTGTGTTCTATATGTACATCTATTGTGATTAATATATTTCTGTTTTAATAGACATGTTTCTATAAATGTATATGTTTCTGTTTCAGTTGCCTTTTATTGACCAGATGATGAAACACATCATTAAGATGGTGCTACCTCCAATACATATCATGAGCCCCACTCAGGCTTTGCAACTTTTTCAACAATTCTACATCCTGAACACTTGTATCCAGTACAGCAGTGACTTGGCAGAACATATCAGGAATAAATACAATGAAGAATTTAGGTAAGGAAAGGTCACTATTTATCTCCTGTACAGTACACACGTTATTTATGGGATGTAAAATTCCTCATGGGCACAAACTAAAGGAAAACAGTTGTTCATTGTGGCTAACCTGCTAACAAACCTCTCTCAGGAGCTGCACATTTCAAAACCACTGGGCTGCACCAGATCCCGGTCCCACTGCAGGATCGGGCCTGACCAGATCCCAGTCCCACTGCAGGGCTGGGCCTGACCAGAGCCTGGTTCCACTGCAGGGCCGGGCCAGATCTGATCCCAGTCCCACTGCAGGGCCAGGCCTGACCAGATCCCGGTCCCACTGCAGGGCCAGGCCTGAGCAGATCCCAGTCTCACCGCAGGGCCGGGCTGCACCAGATCCCGGTCCCACTGCAGGGCCAGGCTGCACCAGATCCCAGTCCCACTGCAGGGCCAGGCCTGACCAGATCCCGGTCCTACTGCAGGGCCAGGCCTGACCAGATCTCAGTCCCACTGCAGGGCCAGGCTGCACCAGATCCCAGTCCCACTGCAGGGCCGGGTCTGACCAGATCCCAGTCCCACTGCAGGGCCAGGCCTGACCAGATCCCATCCCACTGCAGGGCCTGGCTGCACCAGATCCCAGTCTCACTGCAGGGCCAGGCCTGACCAGATCCCAGTCCCACTGCAGGGCCTGGCTGCACCAGATCCCAGTCCCACTGCAGGGCCGGGTCTGACCAGATCCCAGTCCCACTGCAGGGCCAGGCCTGACCAGATCCCAGTCTCACTGCAGGGCTGGGCCTGACCAGATCCCAGTCCCACTGCAGGGCCTGGCTGCACCAGATCCCAGTCCCACTGCAGGGCTGGGCCTGACCAGATCCCAGTCCCACTGTAGAGTCGGGCCTGACCAGATCCCGGTCACACTGCAGGGTTGGGCTGCACCAGATCCCAGTCCCACTGCAGGGCCGGGTTGCACCAGATCCCGGTCCCATTGCAGGGCGGGGCTACACCAGATCCCGGTCCCACTGCAGGGCCAGGCCTGACCAGATCCCGGTCCCACTGCAGGGCCGGGCTGCACCAGATCCCAGTCCCACTGCAGGGCCGGGCCTGACCAGATCCCGGTCCCACTGCAGGGCCGGGCTGCACCAGATCCCAGTCCCACTGCAGGGCCGGGCTGCATCAGATCCCAGTCCCACTGCAGGGCCGGGCCTGACCAGATCCCAGTCCCACTGCAGGGCCGGGCCTGACCAGATCCCGATTCCACTGCAGGGCCGGGCTGGCTCAGATCTGACCCCAGTGCAGGGCTGTGCCTGATCCCACTGCAGGACCGGGCCAGACCAGATCCTGATGCAGGGCTGTATAGGGCCTGGCTGGATCAGATCCCAATTACAGCAAGTCTCCCTGAAAAGCCCATATAAAGACTGTGAACCACTGTAAACGACAGCAATCCTGTTCCTGGTAACCCCAAGATCCTATCTAGACATTTGATAGTTAAAAAAGTATTTTTGTTGTATTAACCTACTAATGTTGTTGTACAAACGTTTGGTTACACAAGGCGTTTGATAACCAGCCCTAATATGTCTGTATGTAGCTCAGTGTGCAATTTTGTTTGACTCCTATGAAGCATATTGAAAATACAAGTTGTTATATATCCCACCATTAAAAAATCCTATTGTTTAAGAGTTAGTGTCATTCATTAATGATATAAAATAATTTTCCCTGGAAATCTGGATCAATTTTCCTTTAATTTATTCATTCTGGGGGAAGTGGGCATTGCTGGCTGGGCCAGCATTCATTACCTGTCCTTCATTGCCCTGGAGGAGGCGGTGGTGAGCTGCCTTCTTGAACCGCAGCAGACCAGCTGCTGTGGGTTGTCCCACAATGCCATTAGGGAGGGAATTTCAAACATCATTGAAGTCTCAAGTCTAATTTGTCAGTCAAGTTTTGCAAAAATATCATACCTCAGTCACCGTTAGACGTGTTATTTCTGCTTCATACTCATGCTACACTTGACTGTAATTTGGAGTTGTTAGACTTCTAAAGCTTTTCCTTGCCCCTTTTCTCAATAATAAAACTTCAAACGATTGACTAACAGCTGCTTCCAGCAAGAGGAAAATGCAGTATATATTATTGCCCGGCTGAAACAGAGTATCATTTAACTTATTACAAACAGTGCCAGGAAGTCTGGTTGCAAATATTAACAGGCATGTACCCCGGTGGAGGTGGAAGCATGGTCTGTAGACAAGTCACATTCAGTTTTTACAAGGCGAAAGTAAAATGCAGAGAGATTAATCCATCTTTCTTGCCCTAGAATCCTTAATTCTCTCGAATTCCTACTGTTTAAGCATTACTTCCTGACAGAAAAGCTTAGTGCTAGAAATGCTCAGCAGATCTGGCAGCATCTGTAGAGAGAAAAACAGCAGAACTGTAAAGCATTTGAGGCGTTGTATCAGTTTTTTTTATTCAAGGTAAGTACCGAGATAGGCAAAGGTAAGAATGAAAGGAAAAAGTTCTCTTTCAGGGTGGAAGCTGGGAATGATTAGACGATTAAAAAGTGAGGGTGCAAGCTAAAACAAAACAAGTGGTATTGGGATAAGAAACAAAGAGGAGGTGTAAATGGCAACAGCAGAAACATTACCACAGCTGTTGACTGAAAAACAGGAACAGTGGTTATGATCTGAAATACTTGAACTCAGCGTTAGATTAGATTCCCTACAGTATGGAAACAGTCCTTCAGCCCAACCAGTCCACACCAACTCTCTACAGAGTAGCCCACCCAGACCCATTTCCCTCTGACTAATGCACCAAACACACTATGGGCAATTTAGCATGGCCAATTCACTTAACCTGCACATCTTTGGATTGTGGGAGGAAACCCACACAGACACTGGGAGAATGTGCAAACTCCACACAGCCAGTCACCCAAGGTTGGAATCGAACCTGGGTCCAAAGTGCTGTGAGGCAGCAGTGCTAACCACTGAGCCACCCTGAGTCCAGAATATTTTAATATGTTCTGTTATCATTTGCATTTCTTTAGAACCCTTTTAATTCTTTCCTGTTTTACCACAACATCCCTTTGTCATTTAACCTCTCCTGCCTCTACCACCCCAGAGCCTGCCTTTTGCTCATTCCTTGCCTCTGTACTTGCTTAAAACCTGAAGCATCTTTTCGAAGGTCTGACAAAAAGCCTCCAACCTGAACGGTTTACTCTCCCCAAAGACACTGCTTAAAGGTTGCGGAGTATTTTCCAGCACGTGCCCTCTTGCTTTGTGAAGGTACTGCAGAAAATCAGGAACCAGACTGTATCGTATCCTTACATCAACCGGAAAGTTGTTTGTGTAACTCATGGATTTAGATCCACCTTAACTGAATGAGACCAGTTGGACAAACACAGCACTGCTAACAGTTTGTGGATTGCATCCTTACTATTCACAGAGTGAATGCATTTGCGTGGTTTAATTGTATTTATAACAGCTGTCCCTGTGCAAACATTCCAGCTACTGCTAGAGTCATAAATGTTTATTGTTGACTGCACTGTTTAGAAACACAGTGGCCATTAGTTGCATCAAAATCAATATTTGTTGAAACATAAATCTATTGGCAATAACTCAAAGAATTGAGTATTTATAAATGGTCATGGCAAGATTCAGAATCTGACTGTAAAGACAAATGTTTTATAGGTATCATCATAGGTATACAGGTATTTTGTCTCATTGACAGCCACGAGGGGCCAGAAGACTGGAGGTTGGCTGATGTGGTGCCACTATTTAAGAAAGGGTGTAAGAAACAGCTCTGGAGCTGTAGACTGGTGAGTCATATGTCAGTGGCAGGTATCTTGATGGAGGGGATATGAAGAGACAGGATTTACATGCATTTGGAAAGGCCAGGACTGATTAGGGATAGTCAACAGGGCTTTGTGTGTGGGACATCGTGTCTCATTAACTTGATTGAGTTTTTTGAAAAGTTGACAAAGACGATTAATGAAGGTAGAGTGGTAGATGTTGTCTGTATGGACTTCAGCAAAGTGTTGGACACGGTTCTGAATGGTAGACTGGTTCGTAAGGTTAGATCACATGGGATCGGGGGGACCTAGCTAATTGAATACAAAATTGGCTTGAAGATAGGAGACAGCGGGTGGTGGTAGAGAGTTGCTTTTCAGATTGGAGGCCTGGGACTAGTGGTGTGCCACATGGATCAGTGCTGGGTCCACTGTTTTACATCATTAATGTAAATAATTTGGATATGAATATAGGGGGCATAATTAATAAATTTGCAGAATTACAAAATAGGTGGTATAGTGCACAGTGAAGAAGATTATCTTAGAGTACAACAGGACTTTGATTAGATAGGCCAGTGGGATGAGGAGTGGCAGGTGGAGTTGAATTTAGATAAATGTGAGGTGTTGCATTTTGGTAAGACAAATCAGGGCAGAACTTATATAATTAATGACAGGGCACAGGGGAATATTGCCAAACCTAGGATTGCAGGTGCATTGTTCCTTGAAAGTTGAGTGTAGACAGGGTGGTGAAGAACACGTTTGGTATGCTTGCCTTCATTGGCAATAAGTGTAGGAGTTGGGATGTCATGTTGTGCCTGTATAGGACATTGTTGAGGCCACTTATCAAATGTACAATTGTGTACAATTCTTGTCGCCCTTCTATAGGACGAATCTTGTTAAACTTGAGAGGATGCAGAAAAGATTTACAAAGATGTTGCTAGGGTTGGAGGGTTTGAGTTATAGTGAGAGGCTGAATAGGCTGGGGCATCTTTCCCTGGACCTTATAAAAGTTTATAAAATCATGAGGGACATGAATAAGGTGAATACCTATGGTCTTTTTCTTTGGGTGGGGGCAGCCAAAACTAGAGGGCATAGGTTTAAGGTGAGATGGGAAAGATTTAAAAGAGACCTGAGGGGTAACGTTTTCATGCAGAGGGTGGTAAGTGTATGAAATGAGCTGCCAGAGGGAGTGGTGAAGGCTGGTACAATTGCAACTTTCAAAAGGCATCTGGATGGGCATATGAATAGGAAGGGTTTGGAGGGATATGGGCCAAATGCTGGCAAATGGGACGAGATCAGATTGGGATGTCTGGTGGGTGTGGACGAGTTAGCTAGAAGGGTATGTCTCGTGCTTTAAGACTAGGTAGATGCATTTAAGGAGACAGGACAGATAGGCATATGGGGGAGATGGGAAAGAGGATGCTATTAAAGTGCTAAATATGGATTGTCAAATTTAGCTTCTGTTATCTGAATGCTACACCTGAGACCTCTGATGAACCAAAATAGTTATTTAAAAGGAAGATACAGAGACAAAAAGTTGATACAATTCTCACCGGGGCCCAGATTCAGGCAAGCATTTTGAGACCCTTATGAAATAATTGAAACTGTGCGCGCTCAAATTGCTTTCCTTTAATCGAAAGACATTAAAACCAGTTTGAGTTAGTGTCAGGAAACTCACGTCTCCTCTTGTTTAATTCACGTGTTTTGACAATTTCACATTTTGGGAGATGGAAGTCTCATCTGCTGGTTAGCCACCTTGGAAAGGCGATGTTCGTGCACTCCACAATACAAACTGAACTAAATCTCAACAGCTGCCTCTGAGTTGCAGGGCAGAGCAAAGGAGAAAATGAATTTGTGGGAACAAGAACTGGAACTGTCCCCTGTTTGTTTGTCTCTGTGCCCCTGAAAACAGAGAAAATAAATTGGAGAATCAATCATTGATCTCAAAGATATATAATTCGGGTTAGGGCTGGGATGATGCAAGCTGATGATTAATCAATCGTGGGCTACGGTTAAGAATCTAACACCTCAAAACTCAAAGGACTTTTTAACTACACAACCTTTATCCTCCCTTTGTGTACCACTCTCCCGCTTTAAACTTATTAACCTGTGTTTGTATGCGGGTTGAAGGTCACATTTTTATTTATGATTGGTGGGGGGAAAGGGGTTAGTCATAAAGTTCCTTTATCTTTCAATCAGGACACCCTTTGTAATTGGCTCCTTCATTTTCTAGCAAAGCGTGTTTTGATCGAATTGCGATAGCTACGTGCAAAAGAAAACTCATTATGGTTGACTGTGAGGGGAATAAAAATAGGAAGGGGCAATTTCCCATTCCTCAATTACTCATCAAAATTTGTTACATTGATGGATTTAGATGTGGAAAGATGGGAAGAGATTGAGGGGAGCAAAATACTGGTATAGAATGGTTGGGCTGACGATATGCAAGTACGTCTGTTGGAGAAATTAGCCCAATAAATCAGAAATCTCAAAACACAGATCGAAGTGAAACTAACAAAGAGTTTCTTGGTATGGCAATATTGTGGAAGAGAAATAGACGAAGCTGAAACAGCACAGTCTGTCCAGGTAGCCGAAAACTCTCGTCCTCAAGCTGAGAATTAAGCCAGGTTTTATAGGAATCTTGTACAAGGAGGTTAATTAAAATGGGGAAAAATACAGTGTATTTGAAAATTTATTAAACCAATTACAATGGTGAAAATTGAAAAGCAGTTCTCGGAAGAATGTCCTGATTGTTGATATAATGTAACATCCTGGCAGCATCGATGAGTTCTTGATGGGATTGGGAGATTCTAGCTCTCTTTGCAGGTAGGTGAGAATGTCTCTTTTGAAACAAAGTTAAAAATCACACAACGTTTCAACGTTGCAGCGCTCCGAAAGCTAGTGCTTCCAATTAAACCTGTTGGACTATAACCTGATGTTGTGTGATTTTTAACTTTGTACACCCCAGTCCAACACCGGCATCTCCAAATCTTTTGAAACAGTAAGGTGTTTCCATTGTTTCTGTCCTGTGAACAAGGTATTCTGGTGCCTCTCTGTCTGACCTGTCCTTTGTGTGGCTTTAGTATCACTGGGTTATGAGACTGTCCTTGGGGCTTTGGGACAGCTGTGTTGACCGGGTCCAGGAAGCTTATTGTTCGTTTGTCTTGGGAAGTGTATTCCCTTGACTCCGAGTGACTATGGTCATGTTTGGTTTCTCTTGTCAGCCAAGTTGATCAATATTGAGGCATTCTGGGTGTTCCTTGTATGGTTTGGACAGGTTTGATTTTCTGTGTTCTGTGTGGGCATGCTTATGGGTAGGCAGGGTGGCAGATCTTTTCCGTAATGTCCTTTGCAAAATTATTGCATGGAATGTGATATTCTTGACAAACTGGCAGATTATGTTGGAGATCACAGTGGATCAGGCAGCATTCATGGAGAGAGAGCAAGTTAACGTTTCGAGTCTAGATGACTCTTCATCAAAACAGATTATTTTGTTGATGTATTATCTCAACTCATTGAAGAAAATAAATTATTTGCCTAGGAAACAGTACATTTTGTTGAATGTGTTTTTTTTTAATCCACCTTTCCACCTCTGACCTTACAGACAGTGATTAATAGTGATTCCCTGTATAGTGACAGCTCTGTAGCACTCCATCTAATTGTACCTGCACAGATTGTCTCGAGGCTTCTGGCTATACAGGATATCACAGTCAATGCTCTTGTCGGTTTCATCCATAATCCACACAGATGCACCTTCTGGCTGATTATTTCCTGCACTGTTTGTCCCCTGTCCAGTTCCTGAGTTCAGAATACCCTGGAGTCATTAAAGTGTTGCAAGAAAAATTTAGAACAAGGGTATCACTTGCAGAACCAGGAATTATCGTTCATCTTAGTCATCCTCAATAAGGCTCTGAACCACAGAATGGTGAACACCACCCCCACCCCCTCTCTATCCTGTGCAGTTGGGCAGGTGGCAAGTTCAGGATTGTAACACAGCAATGATTGAAAGAATCCCAAGTTGCATTTTAATAGCATTTAGAGATGTTCCAAGGTGTTTCACAGGAGGGTCATCAAAATGTGTCACTGGGTTGAATCTTACCAGAAATCAACTAAGAGTCTGTTTTGTTGGGATTCACAGAGGTATTTCTCCATGAGGCCTAGCGAGTTTTCTCACGTGATTTGTAACAAAATTGCCTCAGTAACACCATTACTTCACAGTATTCAAACACCAGAGAGAGTTTGCTTCTCTTTCATGTCTATGATTTGATGTAACGGTTTCTTCCGATTCCTGAACTTGAGAGTTTAATAGCCTTTGTGTTGATTAGTCATAAAACTGAGCTTAAACTTTCTTAATTTCACTACAGCCTTCAGAGCTCTATTTAAACACTCTTCATCTGGAACTTTCAAATCAAACCATTAGACTGAGGGAATCTACTTAACTATTCTGAGCCAAATCCATCAGGATGAAGTTAAAAATCACACAACAATAAGTTTATTTGGAAGTACAAGCTTTTGGAGTGCTGCTCCTTTGTCAGGTAGCTTTGTCCACCCCAGTCCAACACCAGAATCTCCATATCATGTCCATCAGGAGACATTGCTTCTTCCATCTTAGTCAAAATAAAATCAAAAGCTTTCCAAGCTTTGGATGTTTCCCCTAAGTAAAACAAAAATCAATTCCCGATCCTTCTAAATGGAAGCAAGCTAATCTCTTCAATATTTACTCTGATCACTAATAAAACTCTCCCACTGCAAAAGAATTCTCATTGCCACTCCAGGAAGTCTCTCCCTTTCATACTCTTTATTTTAAATAAAAATAATGGCCCCAAAAATAATGACATTGACCAAAACCCAGGTGCCACTTATTCAAAATCCAATTCGAAAGTAAATGATTTTAAAATACATTTAAATCTCTCACCTTACATCACAGCAAGTGTAATTTTGTACATGTATGTATTTTATATATATATTATGTCTAAATGAGGACTTCAGTTCTGGTCTACTTCCTATTGGAAAGATGTTGTGAAACTTGAAAGGGTTCAGAAAAGATTTACAAGGATGTTGCCAGGGTTGGAGAATTTGAGCTATAGGGAGAGGCTGAACAGGCTGGGGCTGTTTTCCCTGGAGTGTTGGAGGCTGAGGGGTAGCCTTATAGAGGTTTACAAAATTATGGGGGGCACGGATAGGGTAAATAGACAAGGTGTTTTCCTTGGGGTTGGGGAGTCCAGAACTAGAGGCTATAGGTTTAGGGTGAGAGGGGAAAGATATAAAAGAGACCTATGGGGCAACTTTTTCATGCAGAGGGTGGTATGTGTGTGGAATGAGCTGCCAGAGGAAGTGGTGGAGGCTGGTACAATTGCAACATTTAAGAGGCATTTGGATGGGTATATGAATAGGAAGGGTTTGGAGGGATATGGGCCGGGTGCTGGCAGGTGGGACTAGATTGGACTGGGATACCTGGTCGGCATGGACAGGTTGGACCGAAGGGTCTGTTTCCATGCTGTACATCTCTATGACTCTATCTATAATTGTAATGTTCTAATGACTGTTATCCTTTTCCTTCACCTCTTTGTGTATAGGTACTACATTCAAGCTGCCACAGTGGAAGCAATGCTCCCCGTCCATTATGCTGTCACCCAGCCCACGATTCGACTCCTTCGCCGAGTACTTAGCTTCATCCTCCACAAGCTGATCTAATTTTTCAAGAGGATTAAGCTGCAGTTAGTAATGAGTATCAGATTCTAATGAAATGGATGCTAGTGTAAATATTCACACATGTACTTACCTACTGGATTTATGGAAACCAATAACAGTTTGAAATCTATCCCTATCCTTGCATTCAGAGTCTTACATAAAACTATAATTGAAACTTTGAATGATAAAAAAAGTGTAGTTTATAAAATAAATAAGCTTGTAATTTTTCACTGTTAACTTCAGGGGTGGGGGGGGTGCTGGTTGCGAATATTGAACTTCAGTTAAAGGATAACTATATTTTTATGTTATCTTAATTCACATAGAAAGGTATTTTTAAAATCAAACATGTTGGAAGCCTTGCTAGATTAAAGAAGCTTATTTTTATGTTTTCTTAAATGAACATGCAGTTTGTAAGTCAGAGCTTAAAAAGAAACTGCATTAGATCATAGAGATTGGATGGTTTGCCACAAACATGCTCTCAGTGTGAGAATGGCTTAATGTTAACCAGGCCATCAAAGGATAGGAACACAAGCAGTTGGAGCAGGAATAGGTCTGAGGCCCCTCAAACCTGCTCCACTATTCAGAAGGATTATGGCTGATCCTCAACCTCACCCTTGACTTTATAATATCCAAAATTATATCGATCTCTGTCTGGAACGTACTCAGCAACTGATCTCCCAGGAATGGCGAATATCCTATGGTGCACCACCCTCCAGAGTAAAGGAACTTCTCCTCAATTTGATTGGAAATGGCCCACTGTTTATCCTGATCCAATCACCTTCGTTCTCCATTGCACAGGTGAGGGAAACAGCTTCTCAGCTTCTACTCTGTCAAGCTGAAGAATTGAATGGTGCAGAAATCTGAGTGTGTCCACTCCAAGTGATGCTAATTTCATCATGGACATGTTCCAAAATGAGATCACCATTCATTCCTTGAAACTCCAGAGAGTATAAGCCTATATTTAAAAAAAAGCAGAACGAGCTGGTTCCCAACAAGAACAGTGCGAATGTGGGCTGGCAGTCAGTCTAAATGTTAATTGCTTTGGAAAAGGAGATCATTCAACCTCTTAAACCTGTTCCGCCATTCTGTCAGATTAGGGCTGCCTCAATTCCATAATCCTTCTTACAGTAGCCTAAGAAAAATCTACTGATTTCAATTTGTTCTAGAAATCTCAAGCCTGCAACACGACACAGTTTGCCTCAATTTGTTCTCTGTCCAGGCACCATGCCTAAGGGAGTGTTAGTGACTGTGGACTTGCATTTCATTTTGATTTATGTATTGCAGTGGCCTACCTTTCCCTTCTGCAGGATGACTGACCAGGAAACTCTCCTGCTTTCAGCTGCCACTGTCGGGTGCATTGGAAGGGTTTTTGCAGGTTGACAATCAACCTGTCAGGTTGTGTTCTGAGCTTCACCTCCCTTGGCCATCAACATCAGCAGTGGGGCTCAAACCTGGACCTTCAGGCTCAGGGGCAGAGACACTTCCTGATGGACCATGGGACCGCTCTAACCCATTAACCAGCCAGACTTGGGACTTCCTGCCAGTGAAGAGAGATGCAGAAATGCCAGCAGGCAGGAGGGAAGCACTATTACCAAGAATAATTTCATCTGGTCACATTTGTTACTCTCACACATTGCACAGCATAGCAATGGACAAGTCCAGGAAGGCGGGTATCACATAGATTTGATCCTGGAGGTTTTTGGGAGCAAAGGAAATGTTGGATAAATAATCCTTCAAAAACGAGAAAGACTTGCTCAAACAAACCGCTTAGGAGTGAAGCTTAACCCTAGGAATACAATATTAGTGAAGCTGTCCATTCAGTTGTTGTCTAGGAAACTCACTTTAAGTTAATATTCCATTGCTGGAGGAACGTTGGAGAGACACAGCGGTGCTAGGCTAAAGATTAGTAAGATCTTCAGTTTCTGCTTAAAAGGGACTGCTGGTCCTATCATTGACCTCCACAAGGTGTCTTGTGTAGATTCTAGTTGAGCATAGGATTTGCTTAGCTGTCACACACCCATGGTTGAAGCATCAACTTACCAGACTACAAGGCAATGGTTATCATATGGACAAGAGCTGCCACTGCCTGTAACCCAATATAAATCACTGCCTCAGAGATAAGCAAAATACACATGGTTTACATTGTGGAATGTCCTTTTACTGATTGTATAGGGCTTTTGTATATCTTTTTATCTTACTAAAACAGTTGCATTTTTGTTTACATGTTTATGTATTGGTCAATGTAAAAGTAAATATTTTTAAATGAAAATATGAAATTCCCTGTCTGTAAATGTTATTTCATTGCAAAAAAGATGGAGCAAAAACTGGTTCACTTACAGAGTCGTGGAGATGTACAGCACAGAAACAGACCCTTCCACCCAATTCATCCATGCCAACCAGATATCCTAACCTAATCCAGTCCTATTTGCCATCACTTGGCCCATATCCCTCTAAACCTTTCCTGTTCAGATGCCTGTTAAATGCTGCAATTGTGTTTGCCTCCACCACTTCTTCTGGCAGCTCATTACATCCATGTACCACCCTCTGTGTGAAAACGTTGCCCCTTAGATCCCTTTCATATCTTTCCCCTCTCACCCAAAACCTATGCCCTCTAGCTCTGGACTCCCTCACCCCAAGGAAAACACCTTGCCTATTTATCCTATACATGCCCCTCATGACCTTATAAACCTCTATAAGGTCACCACTCAGCCTCTGACACTCCAGGGAAAACAGCCCCAGCCTGTTCAGCCTCTCCCTATAGCTCAAATCCACCAATCCTGGCAACATCTTTGTAAATCTTTCAAGTTTCACAATATCCTTATCTATCTCTGTGTACGTTTGTGTTAAATGCTTCACTGTGTTTAGTTGTCTGTGATTTTGAGCCATATTACAACCTTTTCCTGATAATATCACTCACCTCTGCGCGAAAACTTGAACTATCTGATCATCTGAATTCAGCAATTTGAAGAATGTGTGAATAATTATCAGTAATGGACACTATTTGTCCCATTGAGCCTGCTTTTGTCATTCTGGAAAGAAAGAGAATATCTCCTACAGTCAACAAAAACAGAAATTGGTGAAGAAATTCAGCAGGTCTGGCAGATAGAGAGTGAGAAAGACACAGAGTTTATGTTTCAAGTCCAATGACCCTTCTTCAGACCTGGCCTCACTGGACTCAAACCATGAACTCTGTTTTCCCTGTATAGATATTACCAGACCTACTGAGTTTTTATGACAATTTCTGTTTCAGATTTCCAACGTCTGCAGTTCTTTGTTTTATTTCTTACAAGTAAACCATACCCAGCACTGAATTATAAGACTGCAGAAATAATATTAATCTATTGTGCACTATGCATCATTCTGGAAGAAGGGCTCATGCCCGAAACGTCGATTCTCCTGCTCCTTGGATGCTGCCTGACCTGCTGCGCTTTTCCGGCAACACATTTTCAGCTCTGATCTCCAGCATCTGCAGTCCTCACTTTCTCCTGTGCATCATTGATGCTGGTTAATAAAAGCCAAAGGCTTATGAAACATTATTGTCCTTTATCTCTGACTAGCTCAATGCTGGTGGGATGCCCCGGAGACAATGAAAAGTGTATTAGACTGGGGAAAGTCACTTGCCATGTTCAACATTAATCCTCCTTAGTCTAATTTGGTTGCTATAATTGAAAGGGAATTACACTGAAAGGTGAGTGCATGGAATTGTAGATAAGTGTCAGACACCCCCATCCTACACCCGCACACATGATTTTACCCACCAACATGCACAGAATCACACAATTTTTCTCATGGAATATTAATCAGCTCAGCAGATACATTCTATTTTGTTCAAAAAGCACATGATTTGTAGATAGTTAGTCAGTGGGGCATTTTATAAATTCCTACTTTGAAAGTAAAAGATTCAGACAGACTCCGAATAAGACTCATGCTTAAAATACATTGTTTAACTGGAGGTGTCACCTCCTTTATATTGATAACATCTTAAGTTGTCTCAGGGCAGTGACTTGAAAGAAATTCTGGGATTTGCATACTAATTGAAATCTGCACCTTCGTTCTAACTGATTAAAGATTTAGGAACCATCTTGCGTGTGCTCGCTTGCATGAGTTGTATGTCCCTTTGATTTTTTCCACATCAATTCTGTGTCTAAAGTGTTTCTTTCTCACTAGCACCTGACGAAGGAGCAGCGCACTGAAAGCTAGTCTTTTCAAATAAACCTGTTGGACTACAACCTGGTGTTGTGTGATTTTTGACTTCGTTCAGCAGAACACACATAAGTGGTACATTGATATTGAAGATAATGGACACAGAGAGTTGATGTTTTAAAACAATATAGAGGAATCTCGATTATCCGAAGGACATGGGCGGGGAGTATTTCATTCGATTAATTGAATGCCGTATAACATAGTTTAGCCGAGCATCGGGACTTTGCGATCTTGCTGAGTAATCCGATATTCCGATAATAGAATGTCGGATAATCAAGGTTCCTCTGAATGAAGTAATTATTTGTTTGAATCACAACTAATGCTGAAAGAGACTGTCATTTTAAAATATGCATTTTTAAAAATCTTTCATTGATTCCTGATCAACCAATTTGGCGGGGACCCACATCATAGAGCCGGCACAGGAATCGCAGAATTGTTCCAGCACTGAAGAAGGCCATTGAATCCATTGTGAAGATCACAATGGGTCAGGCAGCATCCGTGGAGAGAAAGCAAGCTAATGTTTTTGAGTCTAGATGACTCTTCATCTAAAAGACTCTTCACCTAGACTGGAAATGTTAGCTTGCTTTATTTCCACGGATGCTGCCTGACCTGCTGTGATCTCCAGCATCTGCAGTAATTTGTTCCTACATTCAGTCCATTGTTTCTGCTCACTGAATGTGCAATTCACTTAGCGCCATATTCCTTCCTTCTCACTGCAACCCTGCGTTTTCTTCCTTTTCAGATTACCATCAAATTTCCATTTCCCAGTTCCAGTTGAAGCTGCCTCCACCATACTGTCAGGCGATGAACTCTGGACCCTGATCACTCACTGTACCAAAATCACGAAGTCAGATGGTATAAGGTGGTTCGTATTCCCTCAAGGATAGAAAATAAAAGGGGATCAATCAAGGTGTATACAATGTTAAAAGGATTCAGTACGGTGGACACAGAGAAAGTATACCAAAAGAGAAAATGCTGGAAAATCTCAGCAGGTCTGGCAGCATCTGTAAGGAGAGAAAAGAGCTGATGTTTCGTGTCTAACTGACTCTTTGTCAAAGCTGCCATAGAGAAAGTATACCTCTGGTGGGCAAGTCAAGAACATTAAAGTTTGATCAGGACCACTTAGAAGAAAAACGGGGAAGTGGTTTTTCCACACATGACAATGGTACAAATTTGCAAAACTGGGGCAATTAGAGTTTTCAAGACAGGAATTGGTAAGACTTTTATCAAGTTACCAAAGGAAAGCTGAGCAGTTCAGGTCCCACATCAGCTATGAACTAATTAAAAGCCAGAGCCAAGGGGATAAGCAGCATATACTTGTTAGTACCACAAGTTTAATTGGAAGCACTGGCTTTTGGAGTGTCACTCCTTCTTCAGGTGGTTGTGAAGGAGCAGCACTCCAAAAGCCAGTGCTTCCAATTAAACCTGTTGGACTATAACCTGGTGTTGTGTGATTTTTAACCTTGTACACCCCAGTCCAACACCGGCATCTCCAAATCATTGTTGGTACTGTACTGTTTCTAAGATTCCTGCGTTAATATATCACAATGAAATGCAGGTCTGACAACAACTGGGTGGTGTACACAACTTATTTTCTTAATAAAGTTTTGGAGCTGATAGTTTTCCCCCATGTGGTTTTCTCAGGCAGTGTGCATGGGTAAGTCATCTAATCAGAGAATAAAGCATAGAATTGCAAACGCTGGAAACCTGAAACATAAACAGAAGTTACTGGAGAAGCCTCTGTGGACAGAAAGCAGAGTTAACATTTTGCTTCACCAGACCCAAAATATTAACTCTGCTTTCTCTCCTCAGATGCTGCCAGACCTGCCTAGTTTCTCCAGCTATTTCTGTTTAGGTCAACTGCAAAGTGGTCACTTGAGGAAAGACAGTACAACTTTCTGAAATCATTTTCCGTGTGTCAAACCTCCTGGACAATTGGCCATTTATATCTAGAGCACATAGCTTTGCTCCCTGTATCCCTTTGACTACCTGAGAGGCCAAAAATTTATTTGTTCTCTTCCTTAAATATATTCAACCAAATAGCATCCAAAACCCTTTGAGTTTCAACCCTCCGAGTAAAGAAATTTGTCTTCATCTCAGTCATAAATGATTGTTCCCTTATATTGGGACTATGCGCTGTGTTTAGATTCCCCAACTTGGGGCCTCATTTTCCGTGCTTACCCTGTCAAGCCTCTTCAGAGTGTTGCATGTTTCAACGATATCGTCTCATTCTCCTAAACTCCAGAGAATACAGATCCAATTTGATCCTGATGAAGGGCTCTGGCACGAAATGTCGGATTTCCTGTTCCTTGGATGCTGCCTGACCTGCTGTGCTTTAACCAGCAACACATTTTCAGCTCTGATCTCCAGCATCTGCAGTCCTCACTTTTTACTCCAATTTGATCAGCCTTTGATCACAAGTTTAAAATCTGATTGAAGATTTGTAGCTCGGGTATCCGTTGTTGTGGTTCTGCTCACCGAGCTGGAAGTTTTTGCTGCAAACATTTCGTTCCCTGGCTAGGGAACATCATCAGTGCTGTTGGAGCCTCGTGTGAAGCGCTGCTTTGATGTTTCTTCCGGTATTTATATTGGTTTGTTCTTGCCGCTTCCGGGTGTCAGTTTCAGCTGTAGTGGTTTGTATATGGTGTCCAGGTCAATGTGTCTGTTGATGGAGTTTGGGGATGAATGCCATGCTTCTAGGAATTCTCTGGCTGTTCTCTGTCTGGCTTGTCCTATGATAGTGGTGTTTTCCCAGTCAAATTCATGTTGCTGGTTGTCTGAGTGTATGGCTACTAGAGATAGCTGGTCGTGTCGTTTTGTGGCTAGCTGATGTTCATGGATGCGGATTGTTAGCTGTCTTCCTGTTTGTCCTATATAGTGTTTTGTGCAGTCCTTGCATGGTATTTTGTAAACTACGTTAGTTTGGCTCATGCTGGGTATTGGGTCCTTTGTTCTAGTGAGTTGTTGTCTGAGCGTGGATGTTGGCTTGTGTGCTGTTATGAGTCCTAAGGGTCGCAGTAGTCTGGCTGTCAGTTCTGAGACGCTCCTGACGTATGGTAGAGTGGCTAGTCCTTTTGGTTGTGGCATGTCCTCGTTCCTCGGTCTATCTCTTAGGCATCTGGTGATAAAGTTGCGTGGGTATATAGGACAAACACTATATAGGACAAACAGGAAGACAGCTAACAATCCGCATCCATGAACATCAGCTAGCCACAAAACAACACGACCAGCTATCTCTAGTAGCCATACACTCAGACAACCAGCAATATGAATTTGACTGGGAAAACACCACTATCATAGGACAAGCCAGACAGAAAACAGCCAGAGAATTCCTAGAAGCATGGCATTCATCCCCAAACTCCATCAACAGACACATTGACCTGGACACCATATACAAACCACTACAGCTGAAACTGACACCCGGAAACGGCAAGAACATCCATCAACAGACACATCGACCTGGACCCCACATACAAATCACTGCAGCTGAAACTGACACCCGGAAGCGGCAAGAACAAACCAATATAAATACCGGAAGAAACATCAAAGCAGCGCTTCACACGAGGCTCCAACAGCACTGATGATGTTCCCTAGCCAGGGAACGAAACGTTTGCAGCAAAAACTTCCAGCTCGGCGAGCAGAACCACAACATTTGATCACAAGTATTATTCTCAAACAGGTACCAACCTGTTGAACCCTCACTGGACTGCCTTGAATAAAAGTATATCCTTTATTAAATAGGTAGACCAGAACGGCATACATTTTACCAGATGTGTTCTCACTAACACTCTGTGTAACTGTAACAGTGCAGGTTATTCTGCTATAATGCATGTTTCGTTAATGTGAATTTGCTGTAACATGTTTGATGAATCGGGGACACTGTTTCTAAAGCACGACTGTTTAAAGCATGTATTGGCTATAACACAATTCCAGCCCCATTAGTTTAAATGGTACTGCTATTACGTGATTTTCTTATAACACAGGATTGCATGAGAACTACCATGTTACAGCAGAACCGACTATACTTTATTCTTGCACTTCAATTCCCTATCAATTAAGGTAAACGTGTTATTTCTTGCTGCACTTGCAAACTAACTATTTGTTTTCCTTGCCCAAGTGCACCTAAATCCTTTTGAACATCAACATTTACAAGTGTCATGTCACTAAGACATGAATGAAATTAAAAGGAAACTGGTAAATCCAAATTCTACTTTCTTGTCTATTTAAAACTAACCCTGAAACAAACATAGAAATTGCTGGACAAGCTCAGCAGGTCTGGCAGCATCTGTGTACTGAAAGTAGAGTTAACGTTTCAGGTCCAGTGACCCTTCAGAACTGATTGTAGCTAGAAAAAGGTGGTGATAATGACCTGGGGTTGGTGGGGAGGGGGAGTAAATGATAGATGGAGATGTAAGTCAGAAACTAAAACTAAATTTTCTTGGCTACAGAACATGGCTGCCATCAGCAAGCTGAACTACAATTCTGGAAAGTTCCACCAGTAGTTACAAGGAAGAATTTAGACATCATCATTCTGGAATCTCTCACCCTTCAATGTGTGAGCACTGCGGTCAACAACAGAAAAAAAAACTGTAGGTGGTATCTCTCATCATCAGGGGCTAGTAAAAAAGGGAGTGACAACAACTTTTGCAAAGGTGCTAATAGTTCCAGCTAACTCCTAAGGTGAAGAATGGATCCTTGACCAGAGAGTTAGAAATTAATTGTTAAATTGAAACTGACTCCTTAATGGATCCATCACAAGTCCCTCTGGCTTTTAGAAAGTTTTTTTTACATTTTTTGGGGATCTTGGTCGAACTACTTTTAACATCAGAACAGGCAAGAGCAGCAGGTCACTGTAAAAGACATTTTAGCTGTAGCACACGAAAAAGTAGAAAACTTGAATCTCCTGGGCTGTGTGCCTTTCACAGAATATAAATCAGGAATACTAGAATCATGGAGATGTACAGCACAAAAACTGACCCTTCAGTCCAACTCGTCCATGCTGACCAGACAACCTAAACTAATCTAGTCCCATTTGCCAATACTTGGCCCATATCCCTCCAAACCCTTCCTATTCATATACCCATCCAGATGCCTTTTAAATGTTGTAACTGTACCAGCCTCCACCACTTCCTCTGGCAGCTCATTCCATTAGCTTGAAAAAGTTGTCCCTTAGCACCCTTTTAAATTTTTCCCCTCTCACCCCCTAGTTCTGGACTCCCCCACCTCAGAAAAAAGACCTTGGCTATTCAACCTA
Organism: Hemiscyllium ocellatum; assembly: GCF_020745735.1. Taxonomy (NCBI): domain Eukaryota; kingdom Metazoa; phylum Chordata; class Chondrichthyes; order Orectolobiformes; family Hemiscylliidae; genus Hemiscyllium; species Hemiscyllium ocellatum. The sequence continues at coordinate 12,512,728 of NC_083419.1, read as the reverse complement.
TCCATGCCCCTTGTGATTTTATAAGCCTCTATGAGGTCACCCCTCAGCCCTATGCCCAGCCTATTCAGCCCCTCCCTATAGCTCAAACCCTTCAACCCTGGCAACATCCTTTTCAATCATTGCTGAACCCTTTCAAGTTTCACAACATGATTCCTTTAGCAGGGAGAACAGAAGTGTATGCAATATTCAAAAGGTGGCCTGACAGCCGCAACATGACTTCCCAACTCCTATACTCAATGCTCTGACCAATAAAGGACAGCCTGCCAAATACCTTGTTCACTATCCCACCTACCACTAAAAATGTGTTGAGGCACTTCAGTGTGGAACAGAGTACAGTAAGCCCACTGTACCTGCAGAGAATATGTTCCAAGGCCTACCACAGATAGTAGCAAACCCATTCATTTCAATGGGAAATTTCCCTTCCTGGCAGCCCCCTGCCCCCTGGTTCTGGAAGGTTCCCTGTAATATGTTCGGACCATTGTAAACTGCGGGTAACTGAAACCGCGGAAACTGGACCTGTGGCCATGGAGGTCGCCCTGTGTACAGACAAGAAAAGTTACATCCATTGCACTTTCTGTAATTTCCAGTTTGAAATGTTTTGCCCTCAGGCTGCAGAATTAATCTGCAAGCATTTAAAACTATTACAATTATGCTGAGTAGAACATGCTCTATAGGGACAAGTTGAATTGTGTGATGAATTCTATTACATTCAAATCGAAACATCTCAATGTATTTTCTGAAATTTCATGATTATAGTAAACCATGGAATTATTAAAGTTGCACAAAGCCATTTGGCCCATTGTGCATGCACCAGTTTTATTACCCGTGCCAATCTCCTGCCTTTTTCCCATATCTTTGCACAGTATTACTATCCAAAAAAAAATCCAATGCTCTCCTGAACATTCCAATTAAACCTGCCTCCATTACATTTCCAGGCACTGCATCCCACATCCTAACTACATACTGTGTGGAAAAGTATTTTCTCACATCATCTTTGCTTCCTTTGCAGATCACTTTAAATTTATTTGCTACTGTTCTTGATTCTTTCACAAGCAGAAACAGCTTTGAAGAAAAAGCACTTCAGGCTGCCTGCCACAAGTTTCAGTCTTCTCAGTACTGGGCCTATTTGAAACTTAATTACTGACTGAAGTCAAGAAAAACATTAAAATTTCAATCTGCCTCTCTCCCCTTGTCTGTAACACTAGTTTTTATTTAAAAATTACCTTACCAAAGTAAATAATCTCACATTTTCCTACTTTAGACTCCAGCATATATACATAGATTAGAGCAAAAATTGGCCATCTGGACTCTCACCAGCTGATATGATCATGGTTGATCTAATTGTGACCCCTTCCTCAACTTTCCTGTGATCTGTCTTGTCAATCAATAGTCCATCTCATTCAGTGTGAAAAGTATTGCTTTCACTGCTCTCTGGAGAAGAGAGTTCCTGAGACTAATGACCCTCTGATAGAGCAAGTTTCAGCTCATCTCTGCTTTGAATGGAAAATCTCTTATGTGCAAAAGTTCTAGTTTCACCCACAAGGGGAAATATCCTTTCAGCATCTACTCTCAAGTCCCTTCAGAACCGTAAATGTTTCAATAAGACTATCTCTCAACTCCAGTGGATACAGGCCCAAAGTTTCCACTTAAGAAAACCACACTCCTGCACTTCCACACCCAAACCCAGCAATCCATGAAGTGAACTGTTTGTAATGCCATTGTATCCTTTTTCAGATAAGGAGCCTCAAACTGGGCACAGTATTCTAGATTTGGTCTCATCCATGCCAAGGATAACTTCAAGCAAAAACTTGTTACATTCCATTCCCCTTTCAATAAACAACTTAAATAGACCTTAAAGGCAAGAGGAGGCCATTTGACCCTTTGAGGGTACTCCCCATGGCTGATCTGCTTGTAGTCTCAGTTTCATATACCTGTTTGTTCCCATAAACCTTGATTCCCTAATCTATGAAAAATCTCTCTAACTCAGTTTAATTTAAAGACGCTGCCTTCACCATCAGGGAACACAGAATTCTACTCGTATTACCCTCATGAGAAAGAAAACATACCTCCTCTGACATAAACGGAAATGTCTTATATGATATTGGCTTGTTTTTGTCTCTCCCATAATAAGAGACACCTACTTTTACTCACTGTCCTCAGGAGCTTATGTACTCAATGAGACCATCTCTCATGTTTTTAAAATACCAATTCACTAATCTTTCTTCAAAAGACGTAGTGGTCGCTGTTCAAAAATAACAGGAGGTAATTTTAAAGGGGAATCGTTGCAGGGCTAATTTTGAGGGAGGGTCAGTGAAAGGGGGTAGTTTTAAGGTGGAGGTCAGTGAGGAATAGTTTTGGGAGTCAGTGAAGGGGGTAATGTTAGGGGGATATCACTGAAAGGGTTAATTTTAAGGGGGTAAGTGAAAGGAGGTAATTGTAAGGAGTGATCAGTGAAAGGGGAAATTTTAAGGGGGGGTGATCAGTGAAAGTGGAGGTTAGAGAAAGGGGGCTTCTACAGACCACCTAATAGCAGTAGAGAGATTGAAGATCTCACAGGCGGGCAGATTCTGGAAAAATGCAAAAGTAGCAGGGTTGTTGTTATAGGTGATTTCAACTTTTCCAATATCGACTGGAATCTCCTATGTGTAAATGGTTTGGATGGAGTCAATTTTATCTGGTGAGTTCAGGAGGGTTTCCTTACTCAGTATATCGACAGACCGATGAGGGGAGAGGCCATTTTGGATTTGGTGCACAGCAACGAGCCAGGACAGGTGTCAGATCTCGCAGTGGGAGAGCACTTTGGTGAAAGTTATCACAACTGCCTCACATTTAGCATAGCTTTGGAGAGTGAAAGGAACAGTTACTGAGGAAAGATATTTAATTGGGGAAAAGGAAATTATGTCGCTATCAGACAGGAGTTGGGAAGTATAGACTGGGAGTAAAAAGTGAGGTCTGCAGATGCTGGAGATCAGAGCTGAAAATGTGTTGCTGGTTAAAGCACAGCAGGTTAGGCAGCATCCAAGGAACAGGAAATTCGATGTTTTGGGCCAGAGCCCTTCATCAGGAATGAGGAGAGTGTGCCAGGTAGGCTAAGATAAAAGGTAGGGAGGAGGGACTTGGAGGAGGGGCGATGGAGATGTGATAGGTGGAAGGAGGTCAAGGTGAGGGTGATAGGCCGGAGTGGGGTGGGGGCGGAGAGGTCAGGAAGAAGATTGCAGGTTAGGAGGGCGGTGCTGAGTTGAGGGAACCAACTGAGACAAGGTGGGGGGAGGGGAAATGAGGAAACTGGAGAAATCTGAGTTCATTCCTTGTGGTTGGAGGGTTCCCAGGCGGAAGATGAGGCGCTCTTCCTCCAACCGTCGTGTTGTTATGTTCTGCCGATGGAGGAGTCCAAGGACCTGCATGTCCTCGGTGGAGTGGGAGGGTTAAAGTGTTGAGCCACGGGGTGGTTGGGTTGGTTGGTCCGGGCGTCCCAGGGGTGTTCCCTAAAGTGTTCCGCAAGTAGGCGGCCCGTATACACTGGGAGCAATTGTTCCACAGAGAGGGCACAGCAGACATGTGGAGACTATTTAAGGAGCAGTTGTTGCAAGTGATGCACAAATTTGTTCCTCTGAGACAGGTTAGAAGAGGTAAGATTAAGGAACCTTGGATGACGAGAACAGAAGAACTTCTCGTCAAAAGGAAGAAGGCAGCTTATGTAAGGTGGAGGAAGCAAGGATCTAGCACAGCTTTAGAGGATTACAGGCTTGCTAGAAAGGAGCTCAGAATTGGACTGAGGAGAGCCAGGAGGGGGCACAAAAAAGGCTTGGCAAGAAGGAATAGGGAGAACCCAAAGGCATTTTACTCATATGTGAGGAATAAGAGAATGATCAGGGAGAAGGTAGAGCTTATCAGGGATAGCGGAGGGAACTTGTGCGTGGAGTCTGAGCAGATAGGGGGAGCCCTAAATGAGTTTTTTGTTTCAGTTTTCACCAAGGAAAGGGAACTGGTTAGAAATGAAAACTTAGAGGAGCTGGGATACAGTCTTGACCAGATCAAGATTCATGAAGTTGATGTGCTAGAAATTTTGGAAAACATTAAGATTGATAAGTCCCCAGGGAAAGACCAGATTTATTCTAGGCTGCTCCGGGAAGCGAGAAAGGAGGTTGCTAAGCCGATGGCAAGGATATTTGCCTCCTCACTCTCCAGAGGAGTCATACCGGAGGATTGGAAGGAGGTGAATGTTATTCCTCTTTTCAAGAAGGGTAATAGGGAAATCGCTGGCAATTAGAGACCAGTCAGTCTTACGTCTGTGGTCAGCAAAGTTTTGGAAAGAATTCTGAGGGATAGGATTTATGACTACTCTGCAAAGCATAGTGTAATTAAAGGCAGTCAGCATGGCTTTGTAAGGGGCAGGTCATGCCTCACAAATCTTATTGAGTTCTTTGAGGAGGTGTCAAGACAGGTCGACGACAGTCGAGCAGTGGATGTGGTGTATATGGACTTCAGAAAGACATTTGATAGGGTTTCCCATGGTAGGCTCATTCATAAAGTCAGGAAGTATGGGATACAGGGAGATTTGGCGATCTGGATTCAGAATTGGCTGGCTGACAGAAGGCAGAGAGTGGTTGTAGATGGAAAGTATTCTGCCTGGAGGACAGTGTTGAGTGGGGTCCCACAGGGTTCTGTGCTTGGGCCTCTGCTCTTTGTAGTTTTTATAAATGACTTGGATGAGGAGGTTGAGGGGTTAGTAAATTTGCAGATGATACAAAGGTTGGAGGTGTCGTCGATAGTATAGAGGGCTACTGCAAGCTGCAGCGTGACATAGACAGGATGCAGAGCTGGGCTGAGAAATGGCAGGTGGAGTTCAATCTGGATAAATGCAAAATGATGCATTTTGGAAGGTTGAACTTGAATGCTGAATATAGGATTAAAGACAGGATTCTTGGCAGTGTGGTGGAACAGAGGGATCTGGGTGTGAAAGTACATAGTTGCCACCCAAGTGTACAGGTTGTTAAGAAAGCATATGGTGTTTTGGCTTTCATCAACAGGGGGATGGGGGAAGAGCCGAGAGGTTTTGCTGCAGCTCTACAAGTCCCTGGTGAGGCCACACGTGGAATATTGTGTCCAGTTCTGGTCACCCTACTATAGGAAAGATATAGAGGCTTTGGAGAGGGTGCAAAGAAGGTTTACCAGGATGCTGCCTGGACTGGAGGGCTTGCCTTATGAGGAAAGGTTGAATAGGCTCAGACTTTTCTCTCTGGAGAGAAGGAGGAAGAGAAGAGACCTGATTGAGGTGTACAAAATAACGAGAAGAATAGATAGAGTCAATAGCCAGAGACTTTTCCCCAGGGTGGGATTAACTGGTACGAGAAGTCATAGTTTGAAGATATTGGGTGGAAGGTATAAAGGAGGTGCCAGAGGTAGGTTCTTTATGCAGAGAGTTGTGAATGCATGGAATGCGTTGCTAGCTGTGGTGGAGGAAGCAGAGTCATTGGGGACACTTAAGCGACTGCTGGACATGCACATGGATAGCAGTGAGTTGAGGGGTGCGTAGGTTGTTACTATATTTTACATTAGGATTAAATCTTGGCACAGCATTGTGGGCCAAAGGGCCTATTCTGTGCTGTACTTTTCTATGTTCTAATATTATGGAATGTCAGTGAGGGGGTAGTTTAGGGGGAGGTCAGTAAGGGTATAGTTTTGGGGAGAATAGTGTGGGGTAGTTATGGGCAGGTCAATGAGGGAGTAGTTAGGGGGGGTTTCAGTGACGGGGTGCAGGTTGGTTTGGGAGGGACCGAGAGGGGTAGGTTCGGTGGGTCAGCGAAGGGGTAGGTTTTGTGGGTCAGTCGGGAGGGGGGCGGGGGGTACTTTTGGGGGTTCAGTGAGGAAATTGGTCAGGTGCAGGTGCCATTTGTGGGTGTCAGTGAGGGGGGTAAGTTTGTGGATCAGTGAGGGGGTTGGTCAGTGAGGGCGTCAGTGTGGGTGGTCAGTAAAGGGGGTAGGTTTTGGGAGGGTCAGAGAAGGGGATGGGTTTGGGGGGGTCAGTGAGGAGGGATGGGTTTGGGGGATCAGTGAGGGAGGTCAGTGAGAGGGATGGGTTTGGGGGGTTCAGTGAGGGGAGATGGGTTTGGGGGATCAGTGAGAGGGGATAGGTTTGGGGGTCAGTGAGGGGGGATGGATTTGGGAGGTCAGAGGGGATGGGTTTGGGGGGGATCAGTGAGAGGGGATGGGTTTGGGGGGTCAGAGGGGATGGGTTTGGGGGGGTCAGTGAGAGGGGATGGGTTTGTGGGTGTCAGTGAGGGGGGATGGGTTTGGGGGGGTCAGTGAGAGGGGATGGGTTTGTGGGTGTCAGTGAGGGGGGATGGGTTTGTGGGTGTCAGTGAGGGTGGATGGGTTTGGGGGGGGGTCAGTGAGGGGGGATGGGTTTGTGGGTGCCAGTGAGAGGGGATGGGTTTGGGGGATCAGAGGGGATGGGTTTGGGGGATCAGTGGGGGGGGGGGGGTCAGTGAGGGGAGAATGGTTTGGGGGGTCAGTGAGGGGGGTCAGCGAGGGGGATGAGTTTAGGGGGTCAGTGAGGGGGGATGGGTTTGGGGGATCAGTGGGGGGGTCATTGAGGGGGGTCAGTGGGAGGGTGTCGGTTTGGGGTAGGTTATGGGGTGGAGGATGGGGATGGGGAGGGGGGTGGCGGTGTCTCTGGGCCCAGGGACCGTCTCTCGGTCCCGGATCAGGTTCCGGTCCCTGACCCTGCCCCTCCCTCCCGGCGCCCGGCTGCAGCTGGAGACCGAGACCGCGGCCTGTCCCTCACTCCCCTCCCGCTCTCCCTGTGGCCGGGCCCCGCTCTCCTCCCGAGGCCTCTCCCTCAATCTCCCAGCCCCGGGCTGGCGATGAGCGATCCCCCGGCGGGCCCGGGCCCGGTGCCGGTGGAGCAGGCGGTCTTGGAGACCTTCTTCTCGCAGCTGGGGGTGTGCTCCCATGACCGCGCCAAGGACTATGTGGAGCGGGAGAAGGAGAGCAGCCGCAGCGCGGGCCCCTCCTGGAGCGGAATCCTCGCCGCACTCGCTCACCTGGCGGCAGCCGAGAAGGCCTACCACAGCATGGGCTTCCTGGGGCAGAAACTGGGTAAGGGGGTAACCGGGGTAAACACTGGGTAAGGGGGTAACCGGGGTCAACACTGGGTAGGGGGGTAACTGGGGTCAACACTGGGTAAGGGGGTAACTGGGGTCAACACTGGGTAAGGGGGTAAACACCGGGGTAAACACTGGGTAAGGAGGTAACTGGGGTCAACACTGGGTAAGGGGGTAAACACCGGGGTCAACACTGGGTAAGGGGGTAACCGGGGTCAACACTGGGTAGGGGGGTAACCGGGGTCAACACTGGGTAAGGGGGTAACCGGGGTAAACACTGGGTAGGGGGGTAACCGGGGTCAACACTGGGTAAGGGGGTAACCGGGGTCAACACTGGGTAGGGGGGTAACCGGGGTCAACACTGGGTAAGGGGGTAAACACCGGGGTAAACACTGGGTAAGGAGGTAACTGGGGTCAACACTGGGTAAGGGGGTAAACACCGGGGTCAACACTGGGTAAGGGGGTAACCGGGGTCAACACTGGGTAGGGGGGTAACCGGGGTAAACACTGGGTAAGGGGGTAACTGGGGTCAACACTGGGTAGGGGGGTAACTGGGGTCAACACTGGGTAGGGGGGTAACCGGGGTAAACACTGGGTAAGGGGGTAACCGGGGTAAACACTGGGTAAGGGGGTAACCGGGGTCAACACTGGGTAGGGGGGTAACCGGGGTAAACACTGGGTAAGGGGGTAACCGGGGTCAACACTGGGTAGGGGGGTAACCGGGGTAAACACTGGGTAAGGGGGTAACTGGGGTCAACACTGGGTAGGGGGGTAACCGGGGTAAACACTGGGTAAGGGGGTAACCGGGGTCAACACTGGGTAGGGGGGCAACCGGGGTAAACACTGGGTAAGGGGGTAACCGGGGTCAACACTGGGTAGGGGGGTAACCGGGGTAAACACTGGGTAAGGGGGTAACTGGGGTCAACACTGGGTAGGGGGGTAACCGGGGTAAACACTGGGTAAGGGGGTAACCGGGGTCAACACTGGGTAGGGGGGTAACCGGGGTAAACACTGGGTAAGGGGGTAACCGGGGTCAACACTGGGTAGGGGGGTAACCGGGGTAAACACTGGGTAAGGGGGTAACCGGGGTCAACACTGGGTAAGGGGGTAAATACCGGGGTCAACTCTGGGTAAGGGGGTAACTGGGGTCAACACTGGGTAAGGAGGTAACCGGGGTCAACACTGGGTAGGGGGGTAACCGGGGTAAACACTGGGTAAGGGGGTAACCGGGGTCAACACTGGGTAAGGGGGTAAATACCGGGGTCAACTCTGGGTAAGGGGGTAACTGGGGTCAACACTGGGTAAGGAGGTAACTGGGGTCAACACTGGGTAAGGGGGTAACTGGGGTCAACACTGGGTAAGGGGGTAAATACCGGGGTCAACTCTGGGTAAGGGGGTAACTGAAGCTGACACTGGGTAAGGGGGTAGCTGGGGTAAACACTGGGTAAGGGGGTAACCGGGGTCAACACTGGGTAGGGGGGTAACCGGGGTAAACACTGGGTAAGGGGGTAACCGGGGTCAACACTGGGTAAGGGGGTAAATACCGGGGTCAACTCTGGGTAAGGGGGTAACTGGGGTCAACACTGGGTAAGGAGGTAACTGGGGTAAACACTGGGTAAGGAGGTAACTGGGGTCAACACTGGGTAAGGGGGTAACTGGGGTCAACACTGGGTAAGGGGGTAAATACCGGGGTCAACTCTGGGTAAGGGGGTAACTGAAGCTGACACTGGGTAAGGGGGTAGCTGGGGTAAACACTGGGTAAGGGGGTAACCGGGGTCAACACTGGGTAAGGGGGTAACTGGGGTCAACACTGGGTAAGGGGGTAAATACCGGGGTAAACACTGGGTAAGGGGGTAACTGAAGCTGACACTGGGTAAGGGGGTAGCTGGGGTAAACACTGGGTAAGGGGGTAACCGGGGTCAACACTGGGTAAGGGGGTAACTGGGGTCAACACTGGGTAAGGGGGTAAATACCGGGGTCAACTCTGGGAAAGGGGGTAACTGGGGTCAACACTGGGTAAGGGGGTAAATACCGGGGCAAACACTGGGTAAGGGGGTAACCGGGGTAAACACTGGGTAAGGGGGTAACCGGGGTCAACACTGGGTAAGGGGGTAAATACCGGGGTAAACACTGGGTAAGGGGGTAACTGGGGTAAACTCTGGGTAAGGGGGTAAATACTGGGGTAAACACTGGGTAAGGGGGTAACTGGGGTAAACACTGGGTAAGGGGGTAAATACTGGGGTAAACACTGGGTAAGGGGGTAACTGGGGTAAACACTGGGTAAGGGGGTAACCGGGGTCAACACTGGGTAAGGGGGTAACCAGGGTCAATACTGGGTAAGGGCTAACCGGGGTCAATACTGGGTAAGGGGGTAACTGGGGTAAACACTGGGTAAGGGGGTAACCGGGGTCAATACTGGGTAAGGGGGTAACCGGGGTCAACACTGGGTAAGGGGGCAAATACCGGGGTAAACACTGGGTAAGGGGGTAACCGGGGTCAACACTGGGTAAGGGGGTAACCGGGGTAAACACTGGGTAAGGGGGCAAATTCCGGGGTAAACAGTGGGTAAGGGGGTAACCGGGGTCAACACTGGGTAAGGGGGTAACCGGGGTAAACACTGGGTAAGGGGGCAAATACCGGGGTAAACACTGGGTAAGGGGGTAACTGGGGTAAACACTGGGTAAGGGGGTAAATACCGGGGTAAACACTGGGTAAGGGGGTGACTGGGGTAAACACTGGGTAAGGGGCAAAAACCGGGGTAAACACTGGGTAAGGGGGTAACTGGGGTAAACACTGGGTAAGGGGGTAACTGAAGCTGACACTGGGTAAGGGGGTAACTGGGGTAAACACTGGGTAAGGGGGTAACTGGGGTCAACACTGGGTAAGGGGGTAACCGGGGTCAGCACTGGATAAGGGGGCAAAAACCAGGGTAAACACTGGGTAAGGGGGTAACGGAAGCAGATACTAGGTACGGGGGTAGCTGGGGTAAACACTGGGTAAGGGGGTAACTGGGGTAAACACTGGATAAGGGGGTAACGGGTAAACACTGGGTAAGGGGGTAACTAGGGTAAACACTGGGTAAGGCGGTATCTAGGGTAAACACTGGGTAAGGGGGTAACTGAAGCAGATACTAGGCACGGGGGTAACTGGGGTAAACACTTGGTAAGGGGGTAACTGCGGTAAACACTTGGTAAGGGGGTAACTGGGGTAAACACTGGGTAAGGGGGCAAAAACCGGGGTAACACTGGGTAAGGGGGTAACTTGAAGCAGACACTGGGTAAGGGGGTAACTGGGGTAAACACTGGATAAGGGTGTAACTGGGGTAAACATTGGGTAAGGGGGTAACTGGGGTAAACACTGGGTAAGGGGGTTACTGAAGCAGACACTGGGTAAGGGGGTAACTGAAGCTGACACTGGGTAAGGGGGTAACGGGTAAACACTGGATAAAGGGGTAACTAGGGTAAACACTGGGTAAGGGGGTAACTGGGGTAAACACTGGATAAGGGGGTAACTGGGGTAAACACTGGATAAGGGGGTAACGGGTAAACACTGGGTAAGGGGGTAACTAGGGTAAACACTGGGTAAGGGGGTAACGGGTAAACACTGGATAAGGGGGTAACGGGTAAACACTGGGTAAGGGGTAATTGAAGCAGACACTGGATAAGGGGGTAACTGGGGTAAACACTGGGAAGAGGGCAACTGGGGTAAACACTGGGTAAGGGGATAACTGAAGCAGACACTGGATAAGGGGGTTACTGGAGTAAACACTGGGTAAGGGGGTAACTGGGGTAAACACTGGGTAAGGGGGCAAAAACCAGGGTAAACACTGGGTAAGGGGGTAACTGAATCTGACACTGGGTAAGGGGGTAGCTGGGGTAAACACTGGATAAGGGGGTAGCTGGGGTAAACACTGGGTAAGGGGGCAAAAACCAGGGTAAACACTGGGTAAGGGGGTAACTGAAGCTGACACTGGGTAAGGGGGTAACTGAAGCTGACACTGGGTAAGGGGGTAGCTGGGGTAAACACTGGATAAGGGGGTAACTGGGGTAAACACTGAATAAGGGGGTAACGGGCAAACACTGGGTAAGGGGGTGACTGAAGCTGACACTGGGTAAGGGGGTAGCTGGGGTAAACACTGGATAAGGGGGTAAATGGGGTAAACACTGAATAAGGGGGTAACGGGTAAACACTGGGTAAGGGGGTAACTGAAGCTGACACTGGGTAAGGGGGTAACTGGGGTACACACTGGATAGGGGTAACTAGGGTAAACATTGGGTAAGGGGGTAACTAGGGTAAACACTGGATAAGGGGGTAACGGGTAAACACTGGGTAAGGGGGTAACTGAAGCAGACACTGGATAAGGGGGTAACTGGGGTAAACACTGGGTAAGGGGGTAACTGTAGCAGACACTGGGTAAGGGGGTAACGGGTAAACACTGGGTAAGGGGGTAACTGGGGTAAACACTGGGTAAGGGGGTAACTGTAGCAGACACTGGGTAAGGGGGTAACTGTAGCAGACACTGGGTAAGGGGGTAACGGGTAAACACTGGGTAAGGGGGTAACTGTAGCAGACACTGGGTAAGGGGGTAACTGTAGCAGACACTGGGTAAGGGGGTAACGGGTAAACACTGGGTAAGGGGGTAACTGTAGCAGACACTGGGTAAGGGGGTAACTGTAGCAGACACTGGGTAAGGGGGTAACGGGTAAACACTGGGTAAGGGGGTAACTGTAGCAGACACTGGGTAAGGGGGTAACGGGTAAACACTGGGTAAGGGGGTAACTGTAGCAGACACTGGGTAAGGGGGTAACTGTAGCAGACACTGGGTAAGGGGGTAACGGGTAAACACTGGGTAAGGGGGTAACTGTAGCAGACACTGGGTAAGGGGGTAACTGTAGCAGACACTGGGTAAGGGGGTAACTGAGTGAGTGAGGGATATTTCTTGGTAAGAGTATAACTGGCAGCTGTGGTGAAGGGGCAGGGATTGAGGGACAGCTGGAAGGTGTATTTGGTAGCATGAGTATAACTGGCAGCAGGGGTAAGGGGTGTCTGCTAGTGAGGGTACTGGGGGAAGGGGATCAGACGTGACTGGGGAAAGAGTAAGCTGTGTGTAAGTGTGCTCGGGGTAATTGGGGGAATGTTAGCGTAACTGGCGGCAGAGGTGTGTGGGTAATTGAGCATGTTGTAATGAGCAGGGGGTAATTGAGATAAGGGGCTATCTTAGGGGAAGTGGAAATGGGGAGGAGAGGGTCAGGATGGTGGGGGTAACAAGAACTGAGAGGGTGCATAAAGACATTTGGGATCATGTGGTAGAGGGGCTGGAGAATCAATGGAAAGAGTGGGGATATGCAGGAAGAATGTTTTCCTTGTTTTCGAAGTCTAGGACCTGGCACACAGTCTCAGGGTACAGGATAGGATTGCAAAAGGTTAGTATGTGGGTGCAGCAAGTAATCAGGAAAGCTAATAGAGTAATGTCTTATTGCGAGGGGAATTGAATGCAAGAGTAGGGGCTTTATGTTTCATTTATACTGAGACTACATCAGGAGTACAGTGTACAGTACTGGCCACCATACTTATAGAAGGATGTTAATGCATTGGAATCAGATCATAGGTTTGCTAGGCTATTGGAATGAGCAGGAAAGGTGAGACAGGTCAGCCTGTGACCTCTAGAGTTTAGAAGAGTCAGAGGTGACTCTGAGGGGACTTCACCGTGTGGATGTTGAAAGGATGATTCCTCTTTTGGGAGAAACTAGGACTAGGGGGTCAGAGTTTAAAACTGAGGGGTTGCCTGTTTAAAACAGATGAGGGAGAAATTCCTTTTCTTCCTGAGAGAAGTTGTCTTTGGAATTCCCTTCTTCAAAAGGCAGTGGATGCAGAACCTTCAAATATATTTAAGGCAGAGGCAGATAGATTCTTGATTACTATGGGCACGGAAGATTATTGGGGATATGCAGGAATGTAGAGTTGAGGTTAAAATCAGATCAACTATGATCTTATTGAACAGCAGTGCATTCACTCTCTCTGTCCATGCTATCCTCATCACCCTGACCCTCCCTTCTCCCTATTCCCCTTCTCTCCCAATAAACCCCCTTACCTCAATTACCCCCACTCATTACACCCTGCCCAATTACCCACTCATTCCTGCCCCCAGTTACCCTAAAACTCCCTTGGATTACCCCTAACCCACTTATTCCCAGTTTTCCTCCTTCCCCAGTTACATCTCACCCCCCTGCTCCTAGTTAGACCTGCTTTGTTCATACGATAGACCTTTTAGGACTGAAATGAGGAAAAGTCCCTTCAAAGGATAGTGAACCTCTACCAAAGAATGCATTCAGATGGTGGAGAATCAAAGATGAGGGTGAAGAGGCAAGATAGGAGAGGGAAGCGGTGGAACATATTGAAACATACACATTTTGAGGGGGCTAGACAGGGCTTAGATAGAGATGTTTCTGCTTGTGGGGAGTCAAGGACCAGAGGACATCATCTCAGAGTAAAGGGTCACCTATTTAAGATAGAGATGAGGAGGAAACAAAAACGCTAAAAACCGCAGCTGCTGGAAATTGGAAACAAAATCAGAAATTCCAGCAGGTCTGGGAGAGAAAGGGTCGATAAAATGTGGTGCTGGAAAAAGCGCAACAGGTCAGGCAGCATCTGAGGAGCAGGAGGGTCGACATTTCAGGCATAAGCCCTTCATCAGGACTGGGGAGGGGGGGGAAGGGAGCTGAGAAATAAATGGGGTGGGGCCGGGGCTGAGGGAAAGATAGAGGAGGTGGCGATAGAACTGAAGAAAGGTCACGTGACCCGAAGCAGCCAAGATCTCACTGAATGATGGAGTCAGGGCTCAATGAACCAAGTGGCTACTTCTGCTCCTTGTCTTAAGAGGAAGTGAAAAGCTGTGAAGAGAATGGGACAGTGGATGGACGAGGGAGGTGGGGGTAAATAAGTTGGGGTGGGGGGACAAAGAGGAAGTGTATCTTTCTGGGCGTGTGTTGAGCTAAGGTTTCTGTGTCACGTGTACAATTGTGAGCTGAGCTAGGTGATACAGTGTTTGCACATGTTTATAACTACATGAACCTGTTATGTATACATAAACTGAAGTGAGGGTGGGGTATTTGGTTTTGCATTTGTGTCTTGAAGCTAATACACTAGAATGCTGACCTTAATTTTATTCTCCAGTTTCTGGAATAGGCAAGTATTCTACAGCTTTCCGACTCGATTGTGTGTGCTACCCACTGAGCCCATGATAGTGACAACTCTGGAGATGTCATTTGTCTGAAAGTTAACTCTGTTTCTCTCCACAGATTCTGCCTGACCTGTTGAGCTTTTCCAGCTTTTCTTTTGTTCTCGTTTCTGCCGTATTTCTGCATTTCAGAATCTGCAATATTTTCTGCAGCTCAGGAAATGTGTATTGGACTGGGTTGTTTGAGGACAGTGTGTAAAAAGATGTTCAGTTCCGTGCTGAAAATGGAACGGTGTCGTGTAGTTCCCGATCTTTGTGACTTGTTTTTCTTTTCAAAGAAAATGGCCATGAGTTTTCCTTTGATTTTGTTGTTTTGGTGAAATTTGCCTGAAATAGTGGAAAAGTTGGTGGAATTTTAAGCTGTTTTGCATTAGTTAGAAAAAAATGCTCATGTTGGAAGGTAGAAATGGCCCCAGATTGAATGATCACCAAACCAATACAGTTTGTAATTGGATTAAGAATTTTGTCCAAAGTGAAAACGATGTTTCAGTGTTTTTTAAGAAAGTGCCAGTGGGCAGATCAAGGCAGTGCTGTGCTTATTCCTTCTGTTCTAATTGCTGACACAACTGCACATCCATCCTCGACACACTGACTCTCAATCGTTATCTCACAGCCATGCCGAGCCACTTAATATATGTCCAGAAAAACTAAAACTGGAAGGGATTTTTAATCTATATTTATTTTAATAACAATTTGAGATACTGTAGATAGGTAATTTGAGAAATAACATGTGGCGAGCGTTACAGGCTTCTGGGAGCTTGATACCTATAGTTTCCAGAGCAACTGGGGGGCTTCCTGATGTCTCAGTTTGTTGTAAGCTAATCAATAAAAATTGATTATTCTGATTAATCAAAAAGCTATTTCTTGTTGTGTCATAGGATTAAAAGGCTAGTACAGGGATCTGTCTTGGTCTTATTTGGTCTAGCTACTTATTAACAGACTCACTGGTGTTTTGTCTAAAGTACTAGATGCTGATTATTGAATATCATCATGTATTTTTTGGGAGAAGGGATTCAAAAATGATCATGCTCAGTAGAAAGGCTGCAATCAATCCCATCTAAATGGCTCCTCTAATGTGGGGGATGGCAAAGACAGCCTATATCAGTTTGACTGTAACTCATTTTATCGTTGATATATTCCCTTTGGAAAGCTAGCCAGTGCTTTCCATTAGAGAAGGAACTGTAAGTAGTCAGTATTTGAAATGGCAACAATGCCTAGTGATTTTGTAATTAAAAGAAGTTTAGATGGAGAGTTTATGCTGCTTTGAGTACTAAAAGGAAAAGACTTGCAGGGCTGATGTGTTCAGTGTTATATGAAAACAAGGAATGTGTTCATATAATGCTTTATCATGTCTCATGTGTTATAATTATCACTTATTCCTGATGTGCAACCATTTTTGTTACATAGGAAAATCTGGCAACTGTGGAGCGGCACGGTGGCGCAGTGGTTAGCACTGTTGCCTCACAGCGCCAGGGACCCAGGTTCGATTCCAGCCTCAGGCGACTGTCTGTGTGGAGTTTGCATGTTTCTTCCCACAGTCCAAAAGATGTGCAGGTTAGGTGAATTGGCCATGCTAAATTGCCCATAGAGTTAGGTGCATTAGTTAGGGGGAATGGGTCTGGGTGGGTTACTCTTCAGAGGGTCGGGTGTGGACTAGTTGGGCTGAAGGGCCTGGTTCCACACTGTAGAGAATCTAACTTAAATCTAATCTAATGTTTGCACAGCAGCAAATGAGACCAGTGACTTTAAAGCAAAACTCACATTTATATCACTAAGCAGCTTTTGAAGTGTAGTCCCTGTTGGCACGTACAAAGTGCTGCAGCCAGTTTGTGTAAAGCAAGCTCCCACAAATCACAAGGTGATAATATCCAGGTAATTTGTTATTGTAATGTCCTGCTCTCTTTCGGAATAGTCATGGGATGTTTTTCATCCACCAATGAAGATAGGCAGAGCCCCAGTTAAAACTGAGACCTTGTGATTCAGAGGTGAGACCAGCAGAGCACCCGGTGATTTGATGATCTTAATGCCTTTGTGATATTGGCAGGTGCAGGATTTTTACTCTGGATGGTGGGGGAGGTCTCTGATTTTTAAATTGGAGGAAAAGTTACAAGAAGACAAATCTTCTCTGGTTGGAGAATTAGGGACTAGAATGAACTAGGTTTAAAGTTCTCAACAAAATATTGAGAGAGTCTAAGAGGCAATTCTTATGTAGAATTGTTGAAGCACAGGATGCTTTGTCCCAGGAAGTATTCAAGGCAGAAACCATGAAGGATGCAGTCTTAGGAGAACACAGTATTGAGATTTTAAAAATTCTTTTATGGGATGTGGGCGACAGTGGAGTTTATTGCCCATCCCTAATTGCCCTTGAACTGAATGACTTGCTGGGCTATTTCAGAAGGCACTTCTCATTCAGCCATACTGATTTGGGTCTGGAGTCACATGTAGGCCACCACTAGATTTTGTAATGGAGGTGGTCAGAGGATGACGTTGAAAGACTCATTATAGATAAACATATGTATGCTATTCCACATTACCGTAACTGTGCAAAATTGTTTAAATGTACATGGGCGTGCATTTGTATGTTACGTACGCAGTCTCGCATTTGTTTGGGGACACGTGCTTTTCTATATAGAGTATTACAGCATGGAAACAGACCCTTTGGTCCAACCAGTCCACGCCGCACATTCCCAACCTGAACTAGCCTGTGTTTAGCCTATATCTTTCCGAACCTTTCCTGTTTATGAGCTTATCTAAATATCTTTTAAACGTTGTGACTGTACCTGTATCCACCATTTTATCTGGCAGTTCATTCCACACACGAATGCTCTCTGTGTAAAAAACAAAGTTGCCCCTCAGGTCCCTTTTAAATCTTTCTCTGCTCACCTTACAAATATACCCCCTAGTTTTGAGCTCGCCCACCATAGGGAAAAGCTCCTTGTCATTCATTTTATCTATGCTCCTCACGATTTTATAAACCTCAGTAAGGTCACACCTCAGCCTCCTACACTGCAGTGAAAAAGTTGCAGTCTTTCCAGTCTATTTTTAAATCTCAAAGCCTCCATTTCTGACAACATCCGGGTAAATCTTTTCTGAACCCTCTCCAGTTTAATATTAGCTTTGCTGCTGCAGGGTGACCAGAACTGGACACAGTTGTCCTGAAGACCTGCAGTGTTTTTGGCAGGAGTTCAGTATAGCGCAGTGGTGGAGGGTGAAACACGAGTGCTCTCAGTCAGTAAGAGTCTGTATGTAGAGTTAGTGTTTTGAGTGAGCAGGCTCTGAATTTAAAGCATCAGCTAAAGCATTCAAAGGCTTAAATGAGACATTTTTGTTTTGTTGTGTAGGTACCAATCTGCTGAGTGACAACACCTTTAAACGCTATAGCACTTACCTTTCAGTCACATTTATTTGATTTCACCATCAAGTTGTTTTTGTTTATCTCATTCCACAGAGCAGAACCAGGTCTAGGCCTGTTCTGCCTCAAACCACTTCCCATTGTGACTCCTTTATGAGGCATGAAAGTTATCATAACCCCTGAGTGAATACTGTGAGGGGGGGTGGGGAGAGACCTGTGAGAACAAGGAGGTAGGTGATGTGGGGGAGTGGGGTAGAATCCTGTCTGCGTGAGGGTCTGCCCTTTATTGTGGGTCGCATTTATTATAACCTGGTCAGAACCGCACAGCAGCCATTACTGCCTCACAGCTCTCAGCCCCACTTTGGGATCTGACCCCCACTTTGTGGATCTGACCCCCACTTTGGGATCTGACCCCCACTTTGGGATCTGACCCCCACTTTGTGGATCTGACCCCCACTTTGTGGATCTGACCCCCACTTTGTGGATCTAATGGATTTAAACAGAAGGGAAAAGGTGAGGGAGTTGTGTAAAATAATTGTCTCAAGCAGATCCACTTCATCACAGCTGATTTATCTTAAGAATGGTTTTCAGTGCTAATATGACTGGGAGTTCTCAGGTTTAGCTGCTACTTTGATCGCAGAGCTGAGTCATCAGAGTCTGAACAGGCTGGGGCTCACTCCTTCCGGAAAGGGCAGGGATGTCATCGTAGGTGTCTATAAAATTATGAAGAGGCTACTTAGTGTGGACATGAAGAAGATGTTCTACTTGTGTGTGGGAGCGCAGATGAAGAGGTTATAAAACATCATCTAGTCACAAATTAATCCAGCTGGGAATTTGGGTAACTAAGTTCTGTTTTTGAAGAGTGTTTAGAAAACAGAACTCAATACCAGAAGGAGTAGTTATGATGAACAGCACAGACGCATGAAAAGGGACAGATAAACACATGAGGGTGAAAAGGATTGGTTGTTAAAGTGAGATGAAGTAAAGCGGGAGAAGACTCGTGGAGAATGGGCCTGTTTCTGTTGTGTAAAAGTCTATATAACTCTCTTCTTCTATCTGATTGGACGCGCAGGTGGGCAGTCATTCTTCAGTCGGAAGGATTCCATTCGATCTATCTACACATCCCTCCACAGTGAGCTGCGCAAGTTGGCCACCACTGCACAGAACTCAGCGACAGGGACCCCCCCGTATCTGGAAGAGCTCCTCTCCCACCTTTCCGAGCAGCTTTGCTTTTTTATTCAGGCTCGAATGGAAATCGCTGACTTCTATGAGAAGATGTATTCCCTCAGCACGCAGAAGTCCATCCATTCGACAGAGGTGGTGCATGCGCTGGAGGCTATTCTGCAGAAATACAGTTCCAGGTGAGTACTAGACCCAGTGATCCAAGCAGGCATGAGCTGGACTGTTGAACAAAGCAGAACCATAAGTGATAGCCAGTGGAAGGTGAGGAGTCTGAGAAACAGTAAGTAAGGGAAAGCAGTTGTCATTGGCTGAAGAATCAGTAACCAGAGGACACAGAATTAAGGTGATTGGAAGAAGAACAAGAGGTGTGTTGAGGATAATCTTCTTTGACACAATGCGGTGGTAGATTTTGGCGGCATGGTGACTCAGTGGTTAGCACTGCTGCTGCGGCGCCAGGGACCTGGGTTCGATTCCAGCTTTGGGCAACTGTGTGGGTTTCCTCCAGGTTCTCTGGTTTCCTCCCATAGTCCAAAGATGTGACAGTCAGATGGATTGCCCATGCTAAATCATCCAGAGTGTCATGTGATGTGTGGTGAGGTAGATTAGCCATGGGAAATTGCAGGGTTACAGGGATTGGGTGGTAGGGTGGGTCTGGGTGGGATGTTCTTCAGAGGGGCGGCATGGACTCGATGGGCTGAAAGACTTGCTTCCACACTGTAGGGATGCTATGATTAATAGTTCTGGAGAAGGGTCAGTGGACCTGAACTGTTAACTCTGTTTACTCTCTACAGATAATGCCAGAACTGCTGAGATTTTCCAGTAATTTCTGTTTTGTTTCTGATTTCCAGCATCTGCAATTCTTTGTCCTTTTTTTATCAACTTAATAGTGGCCAACAAAAGAAAAAATTGGGATAAGTATTTGGAGAAACAATTGCTGGGGATCTGGGAAAGAGTCAGAGCGTGGAATTGACAGTGTTGTTCTTCACAAGAGTTGATACAGATTCCATAAGACCATAGGATGTATGAGCAGATGTAGGCCATTCAACCCATCAGGTCAACACTGTTATTCAGTGAGATCACAGCTGATCTGATAATGCTTATCTCCATTTTCTTGGTATCCCATAATCCTTGATCCCTTTACTGATTGAAAATGTTTCTATCCTCAGCCTTGAATATACTTAATGACCCAGCCTCAACAGCGCTCTGTGGTAAACAATTCCACAGATTTACCACTCTCTGAGAGAAAAAAAGCTCATCATATCTGTTTTAGGTGGGCAAGCCCTTCTTCTGAGATTGTGCCCTCTGGTCCTAGACTCTTCCACAAGACAACAACCTCTCCACATCTACTGTCAAGATCTCCAGGAGTCTTTTATGTTTCAATAAGGTCACTCCTCATTCTTCTGCATGCCAGTGATTGCAGGAGCAACCAACTCAACCTCTCCTCACAACATACTATCTCCATATCCAGGATAACCTAGTGAATTTTCTCTTGCCAACCTCCAACACCAGTACAGCTCCCCTTAGATAAAGAGCCCAAAACTGTTCACAGTATTCCAGCTGCGATTTCTCCTGTAGCGAATGATTCTGCTGACAAAATGGTTTATAGGTGATTTGTCAGAAGGATTATACATTTTTCCAATGCTTTTTTTTGTATCTCTGACAATGTGGAGCTTATCACCCATGAGCTCATTAACTGGGAAGATTTCATCCAATTAAAAAGGTCACGTTGTCATTCTCAAAATCTAATCTTCAGAATGTCATTGCTAATCATTGCTCTTCCCTAATTGCTCTGGAGGAGTTGGTGGTGAGCTGTCTTCTCGGACTCCTATGGTTAGGCAGAGAGATATAAGACTCTGAAGCCGTGCCGATGTAGGATTGGCCACTCTTCCCCAAGTCAGATGGCCGTGAGACTTGGAAAAGGGGCAACTTGGAGTTGGGAGTAATCCCATGATCAGTTGTTGCCTTGACCCTCAGAGGTAGCAGAGGTCACAGTCTTGGGAGCTGCTGCTGAAGGAGCCTTGGTGAGTTGTTGAAGTGTATTATGTTGAAGGTTGGTGCACACTACAGCTACAGTGCATTGGCTGGTGGAGGGAATGGATGATTAAACTACACCACCCTCTCTACCCTCAAGCTATCCAGAGAGTCTTCTGCTGCTTGTGTTGCTCAAAATTGAAACTGGTTCTGGGAACATCACACGACCACTCACACCATGTGACGTGTTGCACATTACAGAAATTGTTGGAGAAACACAGCATGTCTGGCAGCATCTGTGGAGAGAGAAACTTGAGATATCATTTTGAGTCCAGTTCTAAAGCAGAGTACTCTGTATTTGTTTCAGATTTCCAGCATCTGCAGGAGCTTTCCTTAATTCGATGTGTTCCACGTCCCTGACCTACTGGCCACCTTCATTGCACATTATAACGAACTGATCAACTTTTCTAAATCACCTGCACCAACTCCCTTGGAGTGCTCATGGTTATTCATGCATTATCTATCAATGAAGGGCTGTCTATAATTTGATACATTGTCTTGGCCTTCTTCCTGCTTCCCCTATGAATGAAGAATTCAGCAATAGTTTATTTACCAAGTGCTGCCACATGGCTGCATTTTTATTGTTCTTACTGGACCTTTTTTTGCATTTCTCCTTCAGTTGTAGCTCAGTGATAGCACTTAGCACTGAATCAGCAGTTTGATTTTGAATCTCACTTGTGGGATGTGAGCACAGACTCTATGCACCAAATGGCACTGCAGAACTGTCAGGGAACCTAGTTCACTCCCAGCTGAGACACAGAGCTGTGGAAGGAGGGAAAAGGCAGAATTTTGATTAATGCAGCATCTGTATTTGAGGACTTCCCAAAGCGCCTTATGGCTAGCTATTTAAAATGTAGGCAATGCTGAAAGAAGAAATGAAATGTATCTGTTTGTGTACAGTAAGATGACTCAAAACCAGTATTGTGATGATGACCAGATAATGTGTTCCAGTGATTTGGGTTGAGGGATAAATTTCAGTCAGGACAATTGGGAGAATTTTCCTTTTATCCTTTCATGGAGATGTGGGTGTTACTAGCAAGACCGATATTTCCTACTTGTCCTTGATTGTCCTTCAGAAGGTGGTGGTGAGCTGCCTTCTTGAACTACTGCAATCCTTGGAGTGCAGATACACTCAAAGTTCTGCTAGGAAGGAAGTTTCAACATATTGACCCAGCAATACTGAAAGAACGGCGATATATTTCCAAGATGGGACATTCTGTGGCTTGCAGGGGAACTTGTTAGAGTTGAGAGTGTGTTGCTGGAAAAGCACAGCAGGTCAGGCAGCATCCTGGAGCAGGAAAATTGACGTTCCAGGCAAAAGCCCTTCATCAGGAATGGTGAAGCTCATTGCTGATGAAGGGCTTTTGCCCAAAATGTCGATTTTCCTTCTCCTCGGATGCTGCCTGACCTGCGTGCTTTTCCAGCACTGCACTCTTGACTCTAATCTCCAGCATCTGCAGTGCTCACTTTCGCCTAGAGGAACTTGTTAATCTTGTCCTCTTTCATGGTACAGGTTGAGAGTTTGGAAGCTTCTGACAAAGGATCTTTAATGGATTATGACAATGCACCATGTAGAAGATACATGCTGCAGAACTCTGCACAGTGGTGAGGACAGTGAATGTTAAAGTGGTAAAAGGGGTGTCGATGAAGTGGGCTGCTTTGTCCAAGATGACAAGTCCTGAGTATTGTCAGAGTTGCACTCAACCAGTAAAGTGTAGATTTCTCTGGCTGTTTTAAATAATGCCATCATCCACCAGAGGTAGTTGTTGTGAAAGTGTTCCAGTGTAAAAGCCACAGGAAGTTAGCATGGAGGTACCACACTTAATTAAACAGGTGAATGGAATGCCATCTTTTATTATCAGAAATATTGAATGTGAAAGTAATTAGTTGTGCAATGCATTGGTGAGACCATATCTTGAATACTGTGTGCATTTTTGGTCTCCTCATTTAAGGAAGTTAGTACCTGGAATGAGCAGGTTTTTTATGTGGGAAGGTTGAATAGAGTAGGCTTGTTTTACGTGGAATCTAGAATAGTTGTGTGTTGATTTGTTTGGAGGTTATATGATCCTGAATGGTCTTGACAAAGTGGGCATGTTAAGGATGTTTCTGCTTGTCTGGGTGAGCCCAGACTGGGGCTATTGTTTTAAAATTACCACTACCCTTTTGGAACAGAAATGAGGAGAGAGTTTTGTTTCTCTCTCTGATTGATGTGTGAATGTGGAATTCACTGCTTTAGAAGGTCATGAGGCAGGGTCATTGAGCTTTTTAACACAGAGGTAGATAAATTCCTGTTAGACAAAAGAATGAAAAGTTATTGGGAATAGATGAGGATGTGGAAATTGGAACACAAACGGATTGACCACGGTCTTATTGAATGATGGAATAGTCTTGAAAGGTGACATGGTCTACCTCTTCTCCCAGTTTGTTTTTCATATGTAATCTCAGTTTAACATCACAACCTGAGGATACTGACAGTGCAATGCTCCCTTAATAGTAAATATACATATTGAGGTCTCCGAAGTCTGTCTAAATGACAACACTGTTATCTGACATGACCATCCTTGACCTCTTCCATTGCCAAAACAAACTTCAGCACAAATTGGTGGAACAACACCACATCTTTCGCCTGGGCAACTTACAGCCCAGAGGGCTCAACATTGAGTTTTCCAATTTCAAATAACCTCCCTTTCCATTTTTCCCCCCTCCTCCCCACCCTTCCCAGCACCCCCCACCCCCCACCCTTCCATACTCCCTGTCACCAACTGGATTCCTTCCTCCCATTGACCAACCAGGTTGTCCCCTCTACCTGTCTTCACCTGTCCCCACCTCACCACCCTGCCCCTGCCTCCCCCTTTATCTGCAGCTCCCCCACACCCAACCCCAGTCCTGAAGAAGGGTGACACCCGAAACGTTGACTTCTCCACCTCCTGATGCTGCCTGGCTTGTTGTGTTCTTCCAGCCTCCTGCCTGTCTATTTTGGATTCCAGCATCTGAGTTTTTAATCTCCAATCCACTTAGCCATGGCTAACTTTTAAAGAAACATTGAAAAACAAGGAGCAGTATCAGCCCTTTGAGCCTGCTCCACCATTCAATATAAACATGGCTGCTCATCCAACTCAGTCCCCTGTTCCCACTTTCACCCCAAAACCTTTGAATCCCTTTATTCTGAATAACTATATCTCCTTCTTGACAACACTCAATGTTTTGACCTTAATGGGCTTTCTGTGACAGAGAATTCCACCACTGTCTGCCTGAAGACAATTCTCCATATCTCAGTCCTAAATGACCTACCCCATATCCTTTCACTGTGACCTCTGATTCTGCATTCCCCATTCATTGAGCATGTCTTTCCTGCATCTATCCTGTCTACTCCATTTAGGATCTTAGAGGTTTCCATGCAATCCCTTCACTCTTTCTAAACTCCAGTGAATATAGTCTTAACTAATCCAGTCTCTCTTCATATGTTAATCTTGCCATCCCTGGAATCAGTGTGGTAAATCTTTGTTGCCCTTGCTCCATAGCCAGAATGTCCTCCTCAGATACGGAGACCAAAACTGAACATAAATACTCCCAAGGGTGGTCTCAGCAAGGCCCTTTTGAATTGCAAGAGAAAGTGAGGTCTGCAGATGCTGGAGTATCAGAGCTGAAAATGTGTTGCTGGATTCCTGATGAAGGGCTTATGCCCGAAACGTCGAATTTCCTATTCTTTGGATGCTGCCTGACCTGCTGCGCTTTTCCAGCAACACATTTTCAGCCCTTTTGAATTGCAGCAAGACATCCCTGCTCCTGTACTGACATCCTCTCACTGTAAAGGGCAACATACCATTTGCCTTCTTCACTGCCTGCTGCACTTGCAATGCTTACTTTCCAGGACTGTTATATAAGGACCTCTGGGTCTCGTTGCACCTCCCCATCACCATTCAGATAGTGGCTGCTCTGATGTTCAATTATTAGTGTTTTATGGATCAGGCTGCCTGGTGGGAATTGAAAATCTGATAGTTCAGGAGATTAAGCCAACCATGCAGCGTTCACGTGGCTAATTCCCAAGGGATGTTTCAGAGTGTTCGCTTTTATTTCCTTAGGTTCCATCACCCCATCTTGAGCCCATTGGAGAGTAGCTTCCAGCTGGAGGTGGACGTGCTGGCTCAGCTGCTGAAAGCACAAAACGAAATCAGTGAGTGGAAGTTCCTCCCATCGCTGCTGAACCTGCACAGCGCCCACTCCAAGCTGCAGAGCTGGGGACAGACTTTTGAGAAGCAGCGGGAGACCAGGAAGCACCTATTCGGGGGCCAGACCCAGAAGGCCCTTCAGCCACCGCACCTCTTCCTGTGGCTGGCCAAGCTGAAGACCGCCCTGTTGGCCAAGTTCACCTTCTACTTCCATGAGGCGCTGGGCCGCCAGACCACCCCATCGGAAATGAAGGCCTTGACCGCAAAGACCAACCCGGATTACTGTGGCAAGATCTCAAGCTTCATTCGCAAGTACGACGCCGAGAATGTCTCGCTGATATTCGACAACAGGGGCTCTGAGACTTTCCAAGGCCACGGATACCACCACCCACACTCATACAGGGAAGCACCCAAGGGGGTTGATCAATACCCGGCCGTTGTTTCCTTGCCCACTGACCGGCCCCTAATGCACTGGCCCAACGTGATCATGATCATGACGGACCGAGCGGCAGAACTGAATACTTTGGACAAAATCGTCTACTTTTATGATGACAAGGTACAGAGCACCTACTTCCTGACCCGCCCCGAGCCCCAGTTCACCATTGTGGTCATCTTTGTCTCCAGGAAGTCGGAGAAAGACTCTCACTTTCTCTCCTTCCTCAACGAGCTCTCGAGCTCCCTGAAGAACTCCAAGCCCTTTGCCAGCTTGAAGCCAGGATCAAAAGGCTGAAGCCAGCTGCTCTGATCCCAGTAAAGGTATAGGTGCATCACTAATGATGAGAAAAGGATGATTAGAGGCGGATTCTACTGGCAGTGGATTCCAGAGTCATTTGCCAGACTTGAGTCAAGTCTTTATCTGATACTGTCAGGGGAACTGGGACTCCAGTAATTGTTTGCAACTTTGGAAGATTTAAGTCCTGTAACTTGCACCCAGCTAAGAATTGCACAAACTATTTACCACAAATGTTTTCAGCAATGACCATGCTAATGCTAACTGCTGTGAGGATACAACTTACAATTATGAAATAAACACTTGAATTCAGTGCAGAGGTTCAGCTTTAATCCTATTTGTTGTTGGAAACGTGTTTGAACATATTGTGGGCAAGAAACTCTGTCCTGCCACTTTATGAAGTCTTGGACTTGATCTCAAGCGAGTTTGGGGGGTGGGGGGGTGTCTCTCAATGTCTTATTGCTTCTGAAGCACCCACTCCAATTTAAAAAAACATCATGGGATGTGGGTATCACCGGCTGGGCCAGCATTAATTTTGAATCACTAATTGCCCTTGAGAAGGTGGCAGTAACCGGTCTTGTATCGCTGCAGTCCATATGGTGAGCATTCACCCGTTAACGCTGTTAGGGAGGGAGTTTCCAAGAGTTTGACCCAGCGACACTGGAGGAACAGCAATATATTTTTAAGTCAGGATGATGAGTGACTTAGAGGAGAACCTGCAGGTGGTGCCGTCCCTGGGTATCTGTTGCCCTTGTTCTTCTAGATGACAGTGGTCATGGGTTTGGAATGTCCTGCCTAAGGAGCCTTGGTAAAATTCTGCAGTGCATCTTGGAAATGCTGCACACTGCTGCTCCTGCGAATCTGTGGTGGAGAGACTGAATATTTATGGATGTGGTGCCAATCATGTTGTTGCTTTGTCCTGGATACATATTTCTTGAGATTTTGTTGGACCTATCGGAAGGATGTTGTGAAACTTGAAAGGGTTCAGAAAAGATTTACAAGGATGTTGCCAGGGTTGGAGGATTTGAGCTATAGGGAGAGGCTGAACAGGCTGGGGCTGTTTTCTCTGGAGCATCGGAGGCTGAGGGGTGCCCTTATAGAGGTTTATAAAATCATGAGGGACATGGATAGGATAAATAGACAAGGTCTTTTACCTGGGTTGGGGCAGTCCAGAACTAGAGGGCATAGGTTTAGGGTGAGAGGGGAATAATATAAAAGAGATCTAAGGGGCAACTTTTTCACGCAGAGGGTGGTACGTGTATGGAATGAGCTGCCAGAGGAAGTAGTGGAGGCTGGTCCTATTACAGCATTTAAAAGGCAGCTGGATGGGTATATGAATAGGAAGGGTTTAGAGGGAAATGCGCTGGAAATAGATTGGGTTGGGATATCTGGTCGGCGTGGGCGAGTTGGACCGAAGGGTCCGTTTCAGTGCTGTACATCTCTATGACTCTATAACTGTACTCATCCAGGCATCACATACCTGACTGATGCTTTGTAGATGATGGACAGGGGAGTCAGAAGGTGAGTTACTCACTGCAGGATTCCTAGATTCTGCTCTGCTCTCATTGTCGTAGTATTTATATGGCAGGCCTAGATCCATTTCAGTTTCAGGTCAATGGTAACCTCCAGACTGTTGTATTCAACAATATTCAAGTTCTCTACAGTTGAATGGGGAAGACAGGTGTTGAGTTCATCAGCATCTTCCCAAGAGAAAGGTAGGAATATCATGTAAAAATGTTTCAAGGTCACTCTGCTTGTGCAGGTGTGCACAAAGATACTCTTCAGTAAAGAGTGCAGGAGGGAATGTTAGGAGCAACATGAGGTATATCTGAAAACGACAAAAATAGGAGCTCTGCATGATGGCAGAGTCGATGGAGAGAGAAAGGGAGTTAATACTCTGACCCTAATATGACTCTTTGGAGTTGAACAGAGGTAGAAATATTATATTTTTGTTTTTGTAAATATGTATATATTCTTATATATAGAAACGTTATGCTATTGAAAAAGGAGGAAGGGTCAGGGAGAACCGATGGGAAGGGCAAAGTATGGTTAGAGGCTGGGACCCTTCAATAACACAGGTGTCATAGAACACAGTCAAAGGGACAGAGCCTGGGAGGAGTAAAGCTAAACAAAAGTGATCTAGAGTAGGTTTAAATATCAAACTAAATGCTCTGCCTTAAAGTAAAGTCGTGATTAAGGATGCAGACTGCTCCTTAGCAGAAAGAAGTACTGAAGCTAATGGCAATTGGGAGAAATTCTGTAATGGATGAAATTGTATGTAGCATAAAGGAAGATGATTGTACTGGTTGAGGGTTGTCCCAGTCTCAGGACATTGCTGTAGGAATTCCTCAGGGTAGTGTCCCAGGACCAACTAACTTCAGTTACTTTGTTATTGACCTTCCCTCATTTGTGGGATGAGAGGGGAGCGTGTTCACTGATGGCCACTAAATGCTCAGCACTTATCAGATACAGAATCCATACATATCCATGTGCAGCAAGACCTGGACAACATTGAGGCAGGGCGGATAAGTGGTAAGTGAATTTCTGCCACACAAGTGCCAGGCAATGACCATTACCCAACAAGAGAGAAGCTAACAATTGCCCCCTTGGCATCACTGTCACGGAATTTCCCACTGTCAACATCCTGCGGGCTACCCATTGGCAAGCAACTATACTGGTTCAGTACGGCTGCAACATGGCCTCCCAACTCCTATACTCAATACTCTGACCAATAAAGGAAAGCATACCAAAGCCCGCCTTCACTATCCTATGTACCTACGACTCTACTTTCAAGGAGCTATGAACCTGCACTCCAAGGTCTCTTTGCTAAGCAACACTCCCCAGGACCATATCATTAAGCGTATAAGTCCTGCTCTGGTGTGCTTTTCCAAATTGCAGCGCCTCACATTTATCAAAATTAAACTCCATCTGCTACTCTTCAGCCCACTGGCCCAACTGATCAAGATCCCATTGTATTCTGAGGTAACCGTCTTCGCTGCACAGTACACCTCCAATTTTGGTGTTATCTGCAAACTTACTAACTATACCTCTTATGTTCACATCCAAATCATTTATATAAATGATGAAAAGTAGTGGACCTAGCACCGATCCTTGTGGCAGTACACTGGTCACAGGCCTCCAGTCTGAAAAACAACCTTCCACCACCACCATCTGTCTTCTATTTTCAGGGCAGTTCTGTATCCAAAAGGCTAGTTCTCCCTGTATTCCATGAGATCTAACCTTGCTAACCAGTCCCCATGGGGAACCTTGTTGAACACCATATTGAAGTCCATATAGATTAAGACCACCGCTCTGCCCTCATCAATCCTCTTTGTTACTTCTTCAGAAAATGCCATCAAGTTCATGAGATGATTTCCCCCACACAAAGCCATGATGACTATCCCTAAATCAGTGCTTGCCTTTCCAAATACATGTAAATCTTGTCCCTCAGGATTCCCTCCAACAAATTGCGCACCACTGACATCAGGCTCACTGGATTGTAGTTCTCTGGCTTTTCCTTACCACCTTTCTTAAATAGTGGCACCACGTTAGCCAAGCTCCAGTCTCTGGCACCTCACCTGTGACTGTCAGTGATCCAGATAGCTCAGCAATGGGTCCAACAATCACTTCCCTAGCTTCCCACAGAATTCTAGGGTACACCTGCTCAGACCCTGAGGATTGATCCACTTTTATGCATTTCAAGACATCCAGCACCTCCTTCTTCAAGATGTCACCATCTATTTCCCCACATTCTAAATACCATGGTTACAAATTAAGGGATTCTATGGTGGATGACTCATCTCAAGTTGCTCCAAAGCCTGGGCATCATCTATAAGGTACATGTCAGGAGTGTAATGGGATACTCTCCACTTTCCTGGATAAGTGCAGTATAACTCAAGCTTGACACCACGCAAGACAAAGCAGCTATTGTCACTCAGACCTCATCTACACAGTAGCAGCCGTGCATCATCTACAAAATGCATTGTAGCAACTCATTGAAACTCAGACAGCACATTCCAAACTCTCAGCCTCTGCTGTCTCGAATGACATGGTTAAAAAATCTCACAACATCTGGTTATAGTCCAACAGGTTTATTTGGAAGTACTAGCTTTCAGAGCGGTGTTCCATTAAGTAACCTCCACATCATAAAAGGACAAGGGCAGCAGATACATGTGAACACCAGCACCTGTCAGTTTCCCTCAAAGCCACGTACCATCCTGACTTTAAAGTATATCACTGTTCCCGTAGTTTCTCTATCTCAGCCTATAGTTACCTGCTATTTGTCTCTTTCCCTTTTTAAATGGCGTTACATTGCAGTTTTCCAATTCTCTGGAAATCCATCATTCCTGGAAGATTGCTACCAGTGCAGCCACTGCCTCTGTAGCTGCTGTTGATATCTAGTATGCATCCCATCAGATCCAGGGGATTAATTGATCTTCAGCCTCATTAAGTTTCTTTCGCACTTTTTCTCTTTAATTTACTCGTTTTACCCCTTGATTCTTTAGTAATCTTTTAATGCTATTAGTGTCTGCTACCATGAAGACTGATGCAAACTATGTATAAGAACAAGCTCAATTATCTGAACAAGGTAGGTGAGGAGGATTTTGTTTGGATAACTGATTGTTTGGGTAATGGATAACATTTTTACGGGACCTTGAGATCTTGTTAAGATAGTCTGAAATTTGGATAATTGATGTTCAGATAGCCAAAGTTGTTCTGTATTCAACTCCTCTGCCATTTCCTGGCTCCCCCATGCTTATTTCCCCAGGTTTTCTGAGGGCCGTCTTACCTCCGGCCTCTCTCTTCCATTCCATAAAGAAGCTTTTGCTGTCCCTCTTGATATTGGTTGCAAGTTTACCATCAAACTTTATCCTCTTCTTCTTTTAAGCATCTTTTCTTGGTTTTTAAAATTTTGCCAATCCTCTGTCTTACAACTAATCTGTGCCACACTGTATATTCTCTCATCCTTAACTTCCGTGGTTAACCATGGTTGGCTTCCCCCTTCCTGGAATCCTTCTTTCGTTGGTTTAAAATCATGATTTGACAGATCTGCATCCTGGATGAAATCTTCCTATTCCCTCATTCTCTTGAGACTTTTGCTTTGTAACTAATACTCTCATTTGATTATTTTCTGAAAATACATTCATGTTTATCTGGTACAAATATAAGCTGTATCAAATTGTTTATTCATTGGATTTGCCTATCCTCAATAGAGTCTTGACTAATTTTTTTCTTTTGTAGAGCATTTGTTTCCCTCAGTTGAAACATTCCCTGCTGCATTCATGTTTTTTTGGAGTTCTTGTGGCTGCCTCCTGCCATCATTGGCTTCACTGACAACCAATGTCACCAGATTCTTCTGTATTTAGCCCATTTGTTCCTTGTTGCTTTGTAACACCCCTTCCTTCCCTCTCCCAATCCGGTTCCCTCTCATTAATAAACCTAAACCGTTCTTTGTCCCCACATCCAAATGTAAACAAGAATGAAACAATCACCAGTCCCTGAGGCATGTGCCCATATTGGCATCTACTGTAGCAGCAGCTCATTCAAATAAACCTTGCCTTTGTCAGCCTTTCTCTCCAAATCTGGAGACTATTCATAAAATTTGAGAGTACGTTACAAAAAAAACCCAGTTAAAGTGCTATAAAATTCAGCTTTTCTCCATGTTCCCCTCTTATATGCCTCTATATGATTGTAATAATCTTAATATTTACAACGTGCAACCCATGTCAACAACACAATCTGAGGCAAAATAATTCAAATTGAAAGTGCAATTGGATTGGGCAGCACAGTGGCTCAGTGGTTAGCACTGCTACCTCAGCGCCAGGGACCTAATATTGAGTCCACCCTTGGACGACTGTCTGCATGGAGTTTGCACATTCTCCCCGTGTCTTCGTGGGTTTCCTCCAGGTGCTCCAGTTTCCCCTCATTGTCCAAAGATGTGCCGATTAGGTGGATTGGCCAGCTTAAATTGCCCGTGGTGTCCGGGGATGTGACAGCTAGGTGGATTAGCCATGGGAAATGCAGGGTTTCAGGGATAGGGTAGGGCGATGGGTCTGGGTGGGATGCTCTTTGGAGGGTTGGTGTGGACTGGATGGGCTGAATGGCCATCTGTAGGGGTTACAAGATATGTGCAATAGAAATAGACATTTCTCTGTACACCATGCTCTACTCGGATGTGCCTGAATAAATTTCACTGCTTTCGATGTTCACTATGTACATTCCATGTCAGGCATGCGTCATGAGTGTTCTGTAAGCTATCAGCACCTTGGTGTACTATGGCTGAATGACCTTAGACAATTACCCAGTTCCATTGCATCTCTGTTGTAGTTTCTCCAAGTTTTAATGCTTCCTTCAGTACATAGTTCTGAACCTTGGAAGCTGCCAGTCTGCAACACCTGGTCCTTCAACAAGGTCTGTTTGCCAGCAAATCATAGAATCCACCCATTGTGTTTTTCAACTTTGTGAGTCAGAATCATGCATTGTTGTGGTACACCTTTAAGTTCGAACAGTTGTATTTGCTGCATACATCACAAGAGGAAGAGAGATGCAATATATTATGTTATTCCAATTTGAGATTTTTTTTCTGATGAATCTGCCAACTGAGATGTGTAGAAGTTCCCCAGCTGTGTTGCACTGCTACCAACTTCTCAATTCCGAAAATCTCCTCTTGCCTCTTCCATCATCAGGGTGGCCTCTTAATATTTTGCCAACCTAGTAGATCATTGCGAATTAACCCTCTTTTTATAAATTCACCTTCCTTCAGCCCTTAGGCTTACAACTTCTGTTTTCTTCATATGCTGATTGTCTGACAAGTTGTACCACAAAAAAAAGTTACTTTCTCAATGTTTCATTCATTAGACAAGGTGCTTTGTGCCATTTTGTGCACCTGTCACAATAAATAATGATGTGAAAGGAATTAGTATTGAATGCACTTGTAATTGCCTGGAATTCATAATTCTACACATTTCTCCTGTTCAAATATTTATTTATTGCATGGGTTTAAAATCATGATTTTACAGATCTGCATCCTGGATGAAATCTTCCTATTCCATCATTCTCTTGAGACGTTTGCTTTGTAACTAATACTCTCATTTGATTATTTTCTGAAAATACATTCATGTTTATCTGGTACAAATATAAGCTGTATCAAATTGTTTATTCATTGGATTGCATAGAGAAGAAATATGTTGCCGAGTATTAGAAGAGTTAGGGGAAATAAGGCATGATCGAAGTAATAGAGTTGAAGAAAGATACCATTGTAGCCAAAATTTATTGCCCAACCCTAATTGTCCGGAGGACAGTTGAGAGTCAACCACATTGCTGTGGGTCTGGAGTTACATGTAGGCCAGGCCAGGTATGGATGGCTGTTTCCATCCGAAAGGAGGAACATTATTGAACCAGATGAGTTTTCCCGACAATCGACTATGGTTTCACAGTCATCATTAGACAGGTTTTTGAAAATTGAATTCACATTCCACCATTTGCCATGATGGCATTTGAACTTTTGAACCCAGGTCACTACGAGATTACCTGGGTTTCTGGATTAATAGTCCAGTGATAATACCACTAAGCCCTCCCTCCCCCCCTTCCAATTGGTGCTGTTGGCACCAATCAAACCCCACCAAGTATCTGGCCAACTGAACCACCAGAGCATTCTTGGTTGCCGTGACAACATAAATGTTTACATGCATGTTATATCTTGAAGTTATGGATAGTGCTGGTACATCATGAGGATCTTGACAGGCTGGATGTAGGAAAATCATTTCTTTTGATGGGAGAATCTAGAACTAGAGGTCACTGTTTGAAAACTAGGACTCCTACTTTTAAGACAGCGATCAAGAGAAATATTTTCTCTCAGAGGGTTGTGAGTTTTTAGAACTATTTTCCTCAAAAGGTGGAGGAGGCAGAGTCTTTGAATATTTTTAAGACAGAGGTAGATAGATTCTTGATAAGCAATGGGGTGAAAGGGTATTGGGACTAGGTAGGAGTGTGTAAAGTTCAAATCACATCATCCATGATTTTACTGAATAATGGAGAGTAAGGGTCAGGCTGGATGGGCTGAGTGGCCCTCTCCTCCTAATTTGTATGTTCATAGAAGCTCCAACTTCCATTTCATCATAAGGCTGACCAGGAAACTCTCCCATTCTTGGTGTTTGCCATTGACGTGTGTGTTGGACGGGTCCATGACAGGGTCAGGGATACGCCGTCCTTGACCATTAAGTTCTGGAGTGAGAGTTGGTCCTGAAGTTTCTGCTGGGAGGCAGGATTGGTACCCAGTGCACAATAAGACCTTCTCAATGACAATGCTGTTTTTAAAAATATACCTGCCTCCTGTTGTCTGAGCTCAGTTGGTAGCAATCTTACCTGAATCAGGAGATGTCTCCAGCACTGCTGCACAAAACTTAAAGTTGACAGAAAGAAAGATATTAATCAGGGTTCTGTGGGATCTCAGGTGAATGGAAAACATCCAATGTCACTAATTTGAAGGAGATAAGGGAGTTATCCCTGGTTGAAACCACATTATAAATGCAAGCCATCTTGTTTTGAAAGCCTGTTAGATTAATGTTTGCTCTTTGGTGAAACAAGCTTCAACTTTCCAGGCCTCCCTCTATAACTAGGGTGGCACAGTGGTTAGCACTGCTGCCTCACAGCACCAGGTTCCCAGGTTCAATTCCAGCCTCGGGGCAACTGTCTGTGTGGAGTTTGCACATTCTCCCTGTGTCTGTGTGGGTTTCCTCCCACAATCCAAAGATGTGCTAAATTGCCCATAGTGGTAGGGCAATGGGTCTGGGTGGGTTACTCTTTGGAGGGTCGGTGTGGACTGGTTGGGCCGAAGGGCCTGTTTCTACACTGTAAGGAATCTGCACGGTGGCACAGTGGTTAGCACTGCTGTCTCACAGCGCCTGAGACCCGGGTTCAATTCCCGACTCAGGCGACTGACTGTGTGGAGTTTGCACGTTCTCCCCGTGTCTGCGTGGGTTTCCTCCGGGTGCTCCGGTTTCCTCCCACAGTCCAAAGATGTGCGGGTCAGGTGAATTGGCCATGCTAAATTGCCCCTAGTGTTAGGTAAGGGGTAAATGTAGGGGTAGGGGTATGGGTGGGTTGCGCTTCGGCGGGTCAGTGTGGACTTGTTGGGCCGAAGGGCCTGTTTCTACACTGTAAGTAATCTAGTCTAATCTAACTAGAACCTCTCACTCAGCATCATCTGTTTACTCATAACCAAAGCTAGAATATCAAAAGATTCAGATCTTTTGTTAATTTCCTGAAACACAAAATGCAAAGACCTTGCTTTAAGACACAAAATAGAAGCAAGTAGAGTTAATAGAGAGGGTGATTCAGTCACTTGGAATACATCACAAATATAAAAAGCTCCAGTCTGTAATTGAAAAAAGGACAAATGGAAAGCTTTTAGTTAGACCTGGTTTGTTTTGTTTATTCCCGTGCGCTTTCCTACAAAGACTGTTCCAGGATTGGACTAATAGATTGTGATTCAAAGACCTGCTCTGAGTAGAAGTAAAAAGCATCTCCACTTAATGTCATATTATAGCCTAGGCTTCTCTGCTCTCACATCCGCTGATGTGCCAACTTATAGAGACATAGAGATGCACAGCACGGAAACAGACCCTTTGGTTCAACTTGTCCATGCCAAACAGATAAATTAATCTAGTCCCATTTGCCAGCATTTGGCCCATATCCCTCTAAACCCTTCCTATTTATATACCCATCCAGATGCCTTTTGAATGTTGTAATTGTAGCAGCGTCCACCACTTCCTCTGGCAGCTCATTCCATATATGCACCACCCTTTGCATGGAAAAGTTGCCCCTTAGGTCTCTTTCAAATCTTTCCTCTCTCACTCTAAATCTATGCCCTCCAATTTTGGACTCTCCCTACTCTGGAGAAAACACCTCGATTTTCACCCCATCCATGTCCCTCATGATTTTTAAAACTTCTATATGGTCACCCCTCAGTCTCTAACACTCCAGGGAAAATAGCCTCAGCCTATTAAGCTGCTCCGTATAACTCAAACTCTCCAACCTTGGCAACATCTTTGTAAGTCTTTTCGAATCCTTTGAAGTCTCACAAGTTTTTTGCATTGTAGACTAAAATGGAACAGATACTGGTTTTAAACCACCGAAACTGTGGAGGATATCGTACTGGAACGTATTGAGTTGTATCTACTTTCCCCTGCCATCGCAGGAACTGTAAAACCTGTGCCCACACCTCCTCCCTCACCTCTATCCAAGGCCCTAAAGGAGCCTTCCACATCCATCAAAGTTTTACTTGCACATCCACTAATATCATTTATTGTATCCATTGCTCCCGATGCAGTCTCCTCTACATTGGGGAGACGGGATGTCGCCTAGCAGAGCGCTTTAGGGAACAGCTCCGGGACACCCGCACCAATCAACCACACTGCCCCGTAGTCCAACATTTCAACTTCCCCTCCCACTCTGCCGAGGACAAGGAGGTCCTGGGCCTCCTTCATCGCTGCTCCCTCACCACCAGATGCCTGGTAGAAGAACGCCTCATCTTCCGCCTCGGAACACTTCAACCCCAGGGCATCAATGTGGACTTCAACAGTTTCCTCATTTCCCCTTCCCCCACCTCACCCTAGTTCCAAACTTCCAGCTCAGAACTGTCCCCATGACCTGTCCTACCTGCCTAGCTCCTTTTCCACCTATCCACTCCACCCTCTCCTCCCTGACCTATCACCTTCATCCCCTCCCCCACTCACCCATTGTGCTCTATGCTACTTTCTCCCCACCCCACCCTCCTCTAGCTTATCTCTCCACGCTTCAGGCTCACTGCCTTTATTCCTGACGAAGGGCTTTTGCCCGAAACGTCGATTTCGCTGCTCGTTGGATGCTGCCTGAACTGCTGTGCTCTTCCAGCACCACTGATCCAGAATCTGGTTTCCAGCATCTGCAGTCATTGTTTTTACCGTGTATCTACAATGTTGCCTTGTTTAAGCAGTGGAGGATGATGCGAGACGTGTGTGTACGTATATACGCATGCGCTGTGCTTAGGAAGGTAAAAACAGTGACTGCAGATGCTGGAAACCAGATTCTGGATCAGTGGTGCTGGAAGAGCACAGCAGTTCAGGCAGCATCCAACGAGCAGCGAAATCGACGTTTTGGGCAAAAGCCCTTCATCAGGAATAAAGGAAGAGAGACTGAAGCGTGGAGAGATAAGCTTGGGGGGGTGGGGGTTGGGGGTGGGGAGGGGGGTTGGGGGTGGGGAGAGAGTAGCATAGAGTACAATGGGTGAGTGGGGGAGGGGATGAAGGTGATAGGTCAGGGAGGAAAGGGTGGAGTGGATAGGTGGAAAAGGAGATAGGCAGGTCGGAAAAGTCATGGTAACAGTGCTGAACTGGAAGTTTGAAACTAGAATGAGTTGGGGGAAGGGGAAATGAGGAAACTGTTGAAGTCCACATTGATGCCCTGGGGTTGAAGTGTTCCGAGGCGGAAGGTGAGGCGTTCTTCCTCCAGGTGTCTGGTGGTGAGGGAGCGGCGGTGAAGGAGGCCCAGGACCTCCATGTCCTTGGCAGAGTGGGAGGGGGAGTTGAAATGTTGGGCCATGGGGCGGGGTGGTTGATTGGTGCGGGTGTCTCAGAGATGTTCCCTAAAGCGCTCTGCTAGGAGGTGTCCAGTTTCCCCAATGTAGAGGAGACAACAAATGATATTAGTGGATGTGCAGATAAAACTTTGATGGATGTGGAAGGCTCCTTTAGGGCCTTGGATAGAGGTGAGGGAGGAGGTGTGGCCGCAGGTTTTACTGTTCCTGCGGCGGTAGGGGAAAGTGCCAGGATGGGAGGGTGGGTTGAAGGAGGTGTGGACCTGACCAGGTAGTCACGGAGGGAACGGTCTTTGCGGAAGGCGGAAAGGGGTGGGGAGGGAAATATATCCCTGGTGGTGGGGTCTTTTTGGAGGTGGCGGAAATGTCGGCGGATGATTTGGTTTATACGAAGGTTTGTAGGGTGAAAGGTGAGCACCAGGGGCGTTCTGTCCTTGTTACAGTTGGAGTGGTGGGGTCTGAGGGCGGAGGTGCGGGATGTGGATGAGATGCGTTGGAGGGCATCTTTAACCACGTGGGAAGGGAAATTGCAGTCTCTAAAGAAGGAGGCCATCTGCTGTGTTCTCTGGTGGAACTGGTCCTCCTGGGAGCAGATACGGGGGAGGCGGAGGAATTGGGAATACGGGATGGCATTTTTGCAAGAGATAGGGTGGGAAGGTAATCCAGGTAGCTGTGGGAATTGATGGGTTTGTAAAAATGTCAGTGTCAAGTTGGTCGTCATTAATGGAGATGGAGAGGTCCAGGAAGGGGAGGGAGATGGTCCAGGTAAATTTAAGGTCAGGGTGGAAGGTTTGCCCACAGAAAGTCTTTTGATTGGTTTCACAACATGCTGTAGGCTCAGTAGGGCTCAGCATTGTAACAACCAATTTCCTAGGAAAATGGTTACACTCTTATGAGTGACCAACAGAGGAGAAGCTCTTAGCCTGCAAAGAGTGAACACCTCAATCTCCCTCTCTCTCTCTCTCTCTCTCTCTTTCTCCTATGTGGAAAAGAATTGGAAAATCTCCTGTTGCTGGTCTCACTCATCATTTTGGATTTTTTTAACTTCTCTATTTTTCCATGAACTGTAACTGAAGAAGCCGTACCTCGGGAGTTTTGTACCTAAGATGATACTGTAAATGGTGACTTGTGCACTTTTCACTGCACTCAGTTGAGTAAATGTGACAATAAAATTAATTCAAATTCAAAATTAAACTGTTCTTTTGGTAAATTCCCATGTTAAAAGGAAAAGGGGATGTCATTGAAAGGACAAATCTTCAACCAGTGAATGAAAGATTAAGAATCAATGTATCCACATCACTGCATCATTAGTAAAGTTCAGCAGGAACTGGAAGAAAGCCAAAGGAAAATAACTCTGTGATCCAGTCTGGTCCCAGAACGGTTTTCCACTGAGTTATTTCTCTTGTCTTTTCTCTATGTGGGTCTGTTTGTATGTGAATGGAGTTTAAAAAGCGGTCAATTTTAAATTATAAGTAAACGATTTGCATTTCTTTCTTGCCATTAGTTTAAAAACAGTTTATACAATAAATGGTGACTTTCTTGTTAATGATAAAATGCATAGTATACATAATCTCTTAACCAAAATTAGACAGGTTGTGTATGTGTTAGAGACAGTGTGAGGATTCTGGAAATAGTGAGGGGTTTGATTTTCAGTGCACTCCCTCAGTGAGTCTTAACAGATGATAATCGGACTCAACCTCTTTAGGTTAGATTATACATTATGCAATTATATTAGAACTCTTTTGACCAAAGCTTTGATTATCTGTCCTACGTTACAGCACGAAGACAGACAGCCGAAGCAAATCAGCCTTTCTACCACCGTTTTTGCAACACAGTTAAATTAAAACTTTCAAAGACCCTCAAAATTGACACCAATGGTTCCTAACCCAAGCTGTTTTGAATAACCAATCCCATACTCTAAGCATAATTGATTCTTGACACTGGTTTAAATAAAAGACTTAGCAATTTTTTTTTAATGATACAGTAACTTTTAGCAGAACAAAATTAAACCTAATAACCTTTGATTATCAGGTCCGTTTACATTCTAACATGTTATTTCCTTTCTGTGACTTAGGCTCAATATTATTCATTGGTAACCTTCTAGTTAAATACCTTAAATATTTTACTTCATCAAAAGCATGGTATCAGTGCAAATCAAAACTGTCAATGCTGAAGTTTTGATATAGATTCAGAACATGCTGGAGAAACTCTGGAGGTCTGGCAGTGTCTGGTGAGAGAGAAACAGAGTTAACATCTTGAACCCAGTTCTGAACTGTATATAAATGCAGATTCTGCCATAAACATTTTTCATAAAGCGATATTAGGACAGAGTGCTGCTTTATTAGGATGAAGTGCTGCTTTTGTTTCTTACTAGCAGTTGCCCTGACTTGGAACTGGTGGCTCCTTCTTGAACTGCTACAGTCCTTGTGGTTATGTTACTCCTACAGTAGTGTTCAGAAAGAATTACAGGATTTTGACTCAAATATGTCTTGCATATGACATTGAGCTGAAACTAAACTGGACCAGCCCATGTACACACTGTGGTTGCCAGAGTGCTTCAGAGGCTAGGAACTGTGTGTTGAGAATTCACCGCTTGACTCCCTAATTCTAGTTTGGCACCCACGAGGTACAAGTCAGGAGTGTAATGAAATATGGTCCACTTGCCTGGTTTCAACTCCAATATAAAGACTTTATCTTTTTATTTATGGTATTTTTGATTGTGGGCTGAAACGTCAAAAGGACTTTATTGCAGCAAAGGACTGAGGAAGGAATTGGTAATACTTTTAAGAAGCAAGTTACTGGTATCCATTGTGAGCCACGTTTACATCATTGCTCTGGTGGATACAGTTACAGTCACAACGTTTAAAAGATATTTGGATAAGTTCATGAACAGGAAAGGTTTGGAAAGATATAGGCTAAACACAGACCCTTCGGTCCAACCTGTCCACGCCGACCAGATATCCCAACCCAGGCCCAATCTAGTACCACCTGCCAGCACCGGCCCATATCCCTCCAAACCCTTCCTATTCATATACCCATCCAAATGCCTCTTAAATGTTGCAATTGTACCAGCCTCCACCACATCTTCTGGCAGCTCATGTCATACACATACCACCCTCTGCGTGAAAAAGTTGCCCCTTAGGTCTCTTTTATATCTTTCCCCTCTCACCCTAAACCTATGCCCTCTAGTTCTGGACTCCCCGACCCCAGGAAAAAGACTTTGTCTATTTATCCTATCCAGTTGATTTGCTCTCAGCAGGTGCTTTAAGCTTTAACCAGTAACTAAGAGACGTTTCAGTTAGTATACCAATTATCTATGCCTCCTGCAAAGAAGTGACAAGAACCTGGAGAAGAGGGATTCAAGAACAGAGGACCCTGACAAGCAAAAGGATCATTTCGCTGAACCCCTGTAGACTAGAGCCAATGAGCTGCTCCCCCAGTTTCTTGTCTCCACTCCACCCAATAGACCCATGACACACCTTATCTTCAATTGTCACATTCATCCTTCTTTCCACTTTTGAACAATTGTGTAACATTGTCATTCCTGCTGGACTTTGACACCACACTGATATCTAAGGAAGACTGAGGGTATGTAGTACCTCTGCTAGTTCCACTGACTGTTCCCTCATTGACCAAGACTTATGACTAGCAGTGATTTAGGACACTCTAGACCTCCCGGTATGTTTGTAGTATAGTGGGAAATTACTGTATTAATGGTGACAGTCAATGCTGACATTAACAGTCACATGAGACTCAAATAAGGGAAGATGCAACGCTATCCAAGAAAGATGTGATTGAAATCTGCACATTTGAAAGGAAAATGAAGATTTCATAGAACTGACAGAGTGAGGAAATAGTTACTCTTGGATAAGGTGGAGATGCAGCAGACTCAAGGTCGGAACAAGCTAATAAGCTAGAGCAGACTCAAGATGTAGTACATACACCTAACCTCAGAGCCCATGGGAAGTCGAGTCCATGCAGCTGAAATGATACATACAGAAGTCCAACTCACTGAGACTGCAGTAGCAACACAATGCACATTTTCAAATCTGCGTCGTCAGGAACCAATAAATTATCCCAATTTCAGAAAAATCCAATTAAAAAAAAAAGCCGAAAGTTAATCGAAATGTTTACTATTTGTCAGGACTGGCTGCTGACCTTGCCCCTGTCACCCGTGATTACAGCTCCCTGAAGCTGCGGAATGGGGTTGCAACAGCCAGTCTTCTTTATCTTGTTAAGAAAGTGATTGTCTCACATTGGAAGCAATGACACTGCAGGGTCAGTCTCAGTTCAAAACATCACTAAAATGGCATCAATGTACCATACCTAAAGGCTATCATTAATGTATTATAAATAAGAATCAATGGCAGTATTACCCTTCCATTACAGAACCAATTTAACCCCCCTTCCTCTACCTCACTGTGATGTGAATCCTTATGAACAGCTTAGGCTGTGTCACCAACCCACCATCCTTCCCCATCTCACATCAATGTTTCATCATGGATCTAATCACTCCAGTATCACTGCCTGCTGCGCCTGTATGGTTGACTGAATTGAAAGATGCCACATGCAGTTGCCCTCTTAATTGCTCACTAACCTACTCCCTCTTTCAACCTCTTTTAGTTTTCATTTGGTCAAGGTTGACTAGGGTCATGGGTCAGTAAGACTACAGATAGCTCTGGTGACACACTGCAGGGATACCCCAGCACAGTTTGAGGGGCATAGTCTGTCAGTGGGTCATTTATATCCAACTGGTCACCACACTGAGCCTGCATGAGTATGCTGTCTGCAAACACAATTCAGTAAAATTGACCAAACGAGTCAAATAACAGAATAAAACCATATAATTACAGTCAACATCTTTTAGACTGTTTTTAAAAGTTGCTGTGCATTTGATGAGATAGTTTCCTGACCATTCCAGGAGGGGGGCCCTGTAAGGAAAGAAATAGCAGTGTTTGACTCTAATTCTTCACAGTTCTGTTAAAAAGAAAGCTGTATAAGATGCCAAGGTTTACAAGGCTACAGGCCAAGTGCTGGAACATGGGATTAGAATAGATTTGTGCTTATGTTTTTGACTGGCACAGATTCAATAGGCCAAAGGGCCTCATTCTGTGCTGTAGATATCTATGACTCTATGGCTGACCTCAGATAGATGCAGTATTTTTCTTCAAGAAACTTGGAAACAATAGACTGATTAGTTTTTCTAATTTCAGATAATTGTAAACATGTTACTGAGTGTTTGTGAAAATATGAGATAATCATGGGAAGCCAGAATTGATTTCAAGAAGACGGGTCATGGTTGACCAATCTTAAAGCGTCCTTTAAAAAGTAGGAGAACATAACTTTTTTTAAAAATGCAGTGGATGGGGTTTATATGAATTTTCAAACAGTAGTCCAAATATGTGCAGATTAGGATGGATTGGCCAAGCTAAATTACTCATAGTGTCCAGGAATGTGCAGACTAGATGGATTAGCCATAGGAAATGCAGGGTAATAGGATAGGGGGCTGGGTCTTGGTGGGATGCTCTTCAGAGGGTCGGTGTGAACCCGATGGGCCGAATGGCCTGCTTCCACATTGCAGGGATTCTATGATTCTATGTAAGTGTGTGATACCAACCTCAGGACAAGAGAAATTACAAGAGAATGGAAGCAGGTATTGAAAGGAAAGGGTAGTGGGTCAGGAGATGAGAAACACGTGACAAGTGGAGATTTTATTTGGGTCACTTTTGCTTACTGTAAAAATCTAGTTTTTGAGAATTGAAGGATAATAACAAAATGCAAGAAGAGGTATTACGAAATATGACAAGGATGGGAAATGACTACAGGAGGACAACAGTGAACAGATGGATGATCGTCAGTATATCAAACTGCTAAGTATTACATTTTGGATAGAAA
Source organism: Hemiscyllium ocellatum (assembly GCF_020745735.1). Classification (NCBI taxonomy): domain Eukaryota; kingdom Metazoa; phylum Chordata; class Chondrichthyes; order Orectolobiformes; family Hemiscylliidae; genus Hemiscyllium; species Hemiscyllium ocellatum. The sequence continues at coordinate 12,469,451 of NC_083419.1, read as the reverse complement.
TAATCACAAATAAAAAATATTTGAAATGTGGTGAAAGATTGAGTGCACAGGCATTTTAAAAATGGATAAAGCCCTAAAAAGGGCAAGGGGCAGCTTTCAAACTAATATCCCCAATTTTAACTTTGTAGACTCATAGAGATATATAGCGTGGAAACAGATCCTTCCGTCTAACTCATCCATGCCAACCTTAGATCCTACATTAATCTAGTTCCATTTGCCAACATTAGGCCCACATACCTCTAAACCCTTCCTATTCATATGCATCCAGATGCTCTTTAAATGTTGTAATTGTACCAACTTTGGGTTTGTAGATGATGTATGGCAATAGTATAGTCAAGAAGTATTTGGAATTCATATAAGATTATAGTTTGGCAACAAATGGGACAATTCTATACATTTTAGTTTCACATCTGTCATAGGAAGAATGTGAAAAGTAGAAGTTTAACACTTTGGTACCGAGAGTAAGGGGTTACAGACAAAATGGAGGAGTTGAGTAGTTTTCTCACTGGGCCTTCGAGAATGACAAGGAATGTCTTCAAGCCTTTGCGAAGAAGGGATGAAGTGTAAATAATGATGGATTGTTTCCACAAGAGGGCACAATTTTAAAATTTGTGCAAAACTTTACAGACGGATTAAAAAATTTCTGATACACGCTCCAGACCTCATTGCAGTCTTAATTCAAACTTGGACAAAGGTAGAGGTGAGGTCTAAGTGACTGCCTGTGGCACAAAACAGCATTTAATTGATTGGCACCAAAGAAGTGGAAAAATATTGAAGTCCACGGAAATCTAAATTCTCCACTTGAAGTCATACTTAATGCAAAGGAAGATGGAAGTTAATCATCTCAGCTCCAGGACCTCTCTGCAAGACATCTTCAGGGTGGAGTACTGAGCTCAGATATCTTCAACTGCTTCATCATTGACTTTCTTCCATCATATGGTACACTTTATTGGTCAGTGCATTAAGTATAGGATTTGGGATGTTATGTTGTGGCTGTACAGGACATTGGTTAGGCCACCTGCGGAATACTGCATTCAGTTCTGGTCTCCCTGTTATAGGAAAGACATTGTGAAACTTGAAAAGGTTCAGAAACGATTTAGAAGGATGGTTTCAGGTTGGAAGGTTTGAGTTATAGGGAGAGGTTGTGCAGGCGGGGCTATTTTCCCTGGAGCACCGGAGGCTGAGGAGTGGCCTTATAGAGGTTTATAAAATCATGAGAGGCATGGATAGGGTGAATAGTCAAGGTCTTTTTCCCAGGGGAGTAGAGTCCATAACTAAAGGGATCTAAGGGGTAACCTTTTCATGCAAAGGAAGATGTGTGCATGGAATGAGCTGCCAGAGGAGGTGGTGGAAGCTGGTACAATTACAACATTTAAAGAGCATCTGGATGCATATGAATAGGAAGGGTTTAGAGGTATGTGGGCCTAATGTTGGCAAATGGAACTAGATTAATGTAGGATATATGGTTGGCATGGATGAGTTAGACTGAAGGATCTGTTTCCACGCTATATATCTCTACGAGTCTATAAAGTCAAAATTGGGGATATTAGTTTATGATTGCAGTACTCAGTTTTATTCGCAACTGCTCAGCTAATGAATTAATCTGTGTACAAATACTACAAGACCGAGACTTAACATTCAGGTTGCTAAGTGAAAACTAACATTGAGAAATGATAAAAATAACAAAGTCAAAAATGACACAACACCAGGTTATGGTCCAACAGATTTATTTGGAAGCACTAGCTTTCAGAGCACTGCCCTTACATCAGGTGGTTGTGGAGAATAAGATCATAAGACACAGACTTTATAGCTAAAGATTTCAGTGTCATGCAACTGAAATGATATATTGAACAAACCCGGATTATTGTTAATATATATTCAATATATCATTTCAGTCACATGACACTGTAATCTTTTGCTACAAATTCTGTGTCTTATGATCTTATTCTCCACAACCGCCTGATGAAAGGGCAGTGCTATGAAAGCTAGTGCTTCCAAATAAACCTGTTGGACCATAACCTGGCATTGTGAGATTTTTAACTTTGTTCACCCCAGTCCAACACTGGCTCCTCCACATCAAAAATAACAAAATAACGTGAATTACAAAGAGTTGGTTTGCAGGTGTAGCAGGTAATTAAGACTATTGTCCCTCATTGCTAGAGAGATGGAGTTAAAAATAGGGAGATTATGCTGCAGTTGTATAATGTGCTGGTGAGGCCACACCTGGAATACATTGTACAGTTTTAGTCTCCTTGCTTGCGAAAGGATGTATTGAGACTGGAGGGGGTGCAGAGGAGGTTCTCAAGGTTGATTTGGAGTTGGGAGGGTTGGCTTATGAGGAGAGATTAAGTAGACTGGGACTATACTCATTGGAATTTAGAAGAATGAGTGGGAATCTTATACAAACATATAAACGTATGGAGGGAATAGATAAGATAGAAGCAGGGAGGTTGTTTCCACGGGAAGGTGAAACTAGAACTAGCAGGCATAGCCTTAAAATAAGGGGAACGTCTTCACCCAAGGGGTTGTGAATCTGTGGAATTCCCTGCCCACTGAAGCAGTTGAAGCTACCTCAAGTCAAAGACAGATAGATTTTCGAACAGTAAAGGAATTAAGAGTTCTGTTGAGCAGTCGGGTAAGTGGAGCTGAGTCCACAAAAGGATCAGCCATGATCTTATTGAATGGCGGAGTAGGCTTGATTGGCCAGATGGCCTACCCATGCTCCTATGTTCTTATTTGTGTCACCCGAGTACCATTCGTGATCACTTCCAAGCAGGACAAATCTCTAATCATCCATCCTTGATAGGAACTACCATTGCTGAATCCTCCATAGTCAACACCTTGGGGATTACAACTGACTTGAAACAACAAGATGAGTTGGCTAGGAATTTGTAACTGATTCCTCACCACCTGCCTCCCTAGAGTCTTACCGTTGTCTATACAACACGTGTCAGGAGTATGACTGAATGATTGCCGTTTTCCTGGATGAGTGCAGCTTCCCAAATGCTCAGCAAACTTGGCATGATTCAGTGAAAAGCAAAAAAAGAAATTGCTGGTGAAAATCAGTAGGTCTTGCAGCATCCTTGGGGAGAAAGCAGTATTAATGTTTTGAGTCCGGTGTTTCTTCATCAGAATTGAGAGAAGCTAGGAAAACATGGCATTTATGCTGAAGGGGGAGGGGAGCAGATAGATGGAGATGGAGCACAGAGAGAGAGAGAGAGAGATATTAAAGTGGTAGCAGAAAAGGGGATTATTGATTGTAAAAGCTGAAAATGTGTTGCTGGAAAAGCACAGCAGGTCAGGCAGCATCCAAGAAACAGGAGATTCAGCGTTTCGGGCATGAACCCTCCTTCAGGAAGGCTCATGCCCGAAACGTCGATTCTCCTGCTCCTTGGATGCTGCCTGACCTGCTGCGCTTTTCCAGCAACACATTTTCAGCTCTGATCTCCAGCATCTGCAGTCCTCACTTTCTTCTCGAACATTATTGATTGTAAGCCAGGACACACCAGAATAAGTGATGATGGGAGCTGAGAGTATGAGAGAATGGGTAAGCTGTGCTGGAGACAAATCATGGGAGCTGGAAAAGCACAGCAGGTCAGGCAGTATCCGAGGAGCAGGAAAATCGACATTTCGGGCAGATGCTGCCTGACCTGCTGTGCTTTTCCAGCACCACTCTAATCTAGACTCTGGTTTCCAGCATCTGCAGTCCTTGTTTTTACCCTGGAGACAAACCATGTCATATGATAATAGGCCTGAGAGTGAGTGAGTGAGAGAACAGATGACTGCACTAAAAGCAGCCCCTTTCAGGACCCGACATGGGGGGGAGGGGGGCGGCATTGTGTGGAAAATATGGAAGGATGGAATCAGGCTGTAAAATTATCGAAATCAGTCTTGAGTCTAGAGGGTGCAGGATGCCCATGTGGAAAAGGTAGTGCTGTTCTTTGAGATTGCGCTGAGGTTGTCTGGAACACTGAGATGGTTGTTGTGTGGGAATGTGATGGGGTGTTTAAGTGGCAGGCATCTGGAAAAGTAAAATTAAAAAGCAATAGGTTTCATTGGCACTTCATCTTCCACTTCCCACATTCACCCCCATCACCAAAGTGGCAGTGTGCACCATCTACAAGACGCACTCTAGCAACTTGCAAAGTCTCCTTTGACAGCATCTTCCAAACCAAAGACCTCTACCTCTTCAAATTAAAAAGGCAGCTACCTGAAAATTTCACATAAGTGACACACCATCCTGTCTTGAAGTATTGTCACTTATTTTTTTGTCACCAGATTAAAATCCTGCATCTCCCTTCTGAACAGCAATGTGGGTGTATTTACAGACTGCAAACATTTAAGTGGTAATGCCATGACAGATGGATAATATATGGTCCCATTGCCAATGATGATCAGATCCTGTAAATTATGTTCATTTCAGAGTTGTAACCTTCTCTATATGTTAATTTGATCAAAATAAGTGCTTCATTTTGATATCAAGGGAACTTGGGATAAACTAAATTTACATATCATTAGGGATTTGGACAGTGACTGCTGCTTAAGATGCAACTGATCAAGGCAGGATTTGGCATAATTTAGAAACGAAGACTGGGATATGTCTGGCCAAATGTCCAAGAAACAGCAAGTAATCTAGATTTGTACATTGACGTCATTGTCACAAATTTATGCCTTTGAAGACAAAATAAAGGCAAATTCTGCTGATAATGTAGGAAAACAAACTGAAGGTTTTGGCTGGGAGATGCAGGACAATCAATCTTTGAAATGATCAGATGTCATGACTCCTCCTGGCTGCATTAATCATCTTCCCATGACATGTTGGAGAAGAATGAATGGTTAAAGAAATAACTTAACTGACTTAAACACATACAGTGGCATTTTCCCAACATCTAAACAATGTGGGCAATGCATAAATTTGGGGAAAACAACAACAACAATGAATGAGAAAGAAGATTCTTGACAGTGAAATGACAAGGTCTGATTTTCAAAGGGTAGATGAAAATTTCACCAAGTGATGTGAGTGTGAGGACCCTATTACTGTGTATTGCATCTCATTATGAGCAAATCTCTCCTCTCATTTCTGCGCAGAGAGAAACTAGAGGACATCAAACCCACCTTGAAAGTCAGAGTGGGTACCAGGTTGCAGCAGGTCACTGGCATCTTGTCTGGGCCTCCATGTTGACCAGCGTTGTCCATGGCATATCTTATGGCAAACTCTATGGACCGCATCTACCTCCAGCCTTTGCCCATCGATGTTGCCTCACCACATTGTCGTGGCCAGTACTGACTAATGTATAATAGTCAAATTATGCATGACTGCACTTTGGACATCAGAAGCACCTTACATTGCAATGCTTCTGCTGGTTGACTGTGTACAGAGAGATACACACTCTTATGCATTGGAACACAGTGCATTTCAAAGAACAGCACAGCAGAGGAGCAGGCCCTTTGACCCACCAAACCTATGCCAACACACAATGCCTTTCTAAACACAAAACTTTTTGCCTTTATGCATCCGTATCCCTCTATTCCCTGCCTATCCATAGGTCCGTCTAGATGGCTCTTAAATGGTGCTATTGTATCTGCCCCCACCACCTCCTCTGGCAGCACATTTCAGGCACTTACCACTCTCTGTGTGAAGAAACCTGTTTCTCACATCTCCTTCAAATTTGCCCCCTTTTACCTTAAACCTAAGCCCCCTATTATTGACATTTCTACCTTGGGAAAAAAGACTGACTATCCATGCCTCACATAATTTTATAAGCTTCTATCAGTTCGTTCCCTCATCCTTCAATCTTCAAGTGAAAACAAACCAAGTTTGTCCAATCTCTCCTCATACTTCATACCCTCCAAACCAGGCAACATCCTGGTAAGCTGTGTCTGTACCCTCTACATCCTTCTGGTAATTTGGTGACCAGAACCGTACACCATATTTCAAATGTGGCCTAAGTAAAGTTCTATACAGTGCAATATGACCTGTCAATTTTTAATCTCTCTGCCCTGACTGATGAAGGCAACCATGCCATTTTCCTTCTTCATTATCTTATCTACTTGTGTTGCCACTTTTAGAGAACTGTGGACCGATATGTCTAGATTCCTCTGTATGTTGATGCTACTAAGGGTTCTGCCATTTACTGTATAATTCCCTCCTGCATCACAACTCCCCAAGATGCATCACCTTGCATTTGTCCAAATTAAGTTCCATCTGCCATTTCTCCACTCAAAGATTTTAGCTTGCTTTCTCAGTGATCAGTCACTTTGCACCTACTTAGAAGTTCACAGCATTTCTGACTTGGTGCACTGCCCCTTCATTCAGTTCAGTTAGACTTAGGGCACTCCTGTCTTAGCACAGGCAGAAAGCCAAGGATCCATGCTTGCCAGCACTGAACAGACAAGGGAGGGGGATGTGGGAAGACTTACTGCTGCATGGCATCCATGTTATGCCAATGTCACATCTACACGGTGTGCCAGCACCTGACATGGACATTGAGACATGGCTGTTTGGTTGCAAAGTCTAAGGGGGAGCAATCCTTAGGTGGTGCTACACTCCGTCAAGGGTATCATCCAATCTTAGCGCAGGGGCTGACCACTGTCAGTCAGGCACTCAGTGTGATCCAATCTCTTCCAGTCCAGGGACTGGGACATGGTCAGTTCTACAGTTTAAGTACAACCAGTCAAGGGGTTGCTGTGTAATCAGTCAAGGGGGTCAGGTTTGTCCTCATGGGTCAGTCCAAGAATTGGGCTAAGGTCAGTATTGGGGGTTTGGGAAGTGAACATCAAGGCAAGGGGGGAGCCAGTACACCAGGTTGGAGGGAAGGCTGTGACTGTGAAGAGATAAGGGCCGGAGGGCAATATTACATGGAACCGCACTGTGAGAGGGGGTAGATCTTCACGAGTGACCACCATTCGAGTGGGGAGGGGCGGCGGGTATGAGGAGGGTTAGATAATGAGGTTGGGCATGGCTATATGGTAGGCCTGGAGTTCAGGAAATAATCTCGGGGATATTAAAGAATTAAAGGGTTGAATGAGAACATGGGGGTGGGAACAAAGCTGATGTAATCGATAGGGATTGCTATCCAGAATGGTAGCTACAAGAAAGAGATGGAAAGCTGCAACTTACTCTCTCAAACACAACCCAGAAACCTTCCACCAAATCTCAGCTGCACAGTGAAGCTGTAAAATGGCTGCCCACAAACTCAAAGTGGGCGGAGTCAGTGTTTTCCTGTTTTGTTTGGGGGGTGGGTCCATTGTGGGCAATGAGAGGTTCCTCATTGTTATGTGAGTCTCGTGCATTGATGTGGATTTGAAATCCTCGCCTTTACAATGCTGACCATGTCATTGATCATTAAAGATGAATCCTAGTGATCTCTGTGAAGCAGAAGTGATCACGAGTGACTCTTAAATTGTCATCGGCAGTTGACAAATTGCCAAATGCATTCCAAAGATCTCTTGTACAGGTGTACTGTGGACAGTTCTGGGTACCACATGACAGGAGAGTGTACAAGCAAAAGAGAGAGAGAGCAAGGAGTGATTTATAAGAATGGCTCTGGGAATGAGAAACCTTAGAGGGCAGATTGAAGCAGTTGGGACTGTCTTCCCAGGAATGAAGGTGGCTTAGAGGAGACTTGAAAGGAGGTTTTCTAAATCACGAGTAGAGTAAGGAGAAGCTGTTCCCTTTTTTGAAAGGAATAGAACAAAAAGACATAGATTTAGAGAGATGTGCAAAAGAACCAACTACGGAATACAGTGCCTGGAAATGTGGGTAAGGGTGGATGGGGTGAAGGAAGTGGAGTAGGCAAGTTTAATTGAGGCATTCAAAAGGCCTTTAGATGATTGTTGGAATGGAATTAACATATGGGGTATGGGATAAAAGCTGCAGATTGGCACAAGGATACAATGATTATTTGAAGAGCCAGTCCATGCACAATGGGTCAAATGGCCTCCTTCTGACCACTGAAACAAAAGAACAGTCCAGCACAGGAGTAGGCCCTTCGGCCCAACAAGCCTGTGCCACCAACTGATGCCTTTCCAAACTAAAAGCATTTTGCTTCTATGTAGGCTGTATCCCTGTATTCTGAGGAAGGGTCATTCAACCCCAAATGTTAACGCTGATTTCTCTCCACAGATGCTGCTAGATCTGCTGAACTTTTCCAGGAATTTCTGTTTTCGTTTCTGATTTACAGCATCTATAGTTCTTTTGGTTGTTATTCCCTCTGTTCCCTGCCTATTCATATTTCACTCAAGATGCCTCTTAATCATTGCTATTGCATCCATCTTCACCACCTCCTCTGGCAATACATTCCAGGCGTTTACCACCCTCTGTGTTAATAAGGAACCTGCCTCTCACATCTCCTTTAAACTGGCCGCCTTGTGCCTTAAACCTATGTCCCCTGGTAACTGACATTCCTAACATTTCTCTGATTTTGAGAGGTTCCATATTGACTGCCCATTTCAAATCTCATCCCTGGAACGATATTGTGTACCCTCTATCTTCACCATGACAAAACCCAGAAGAGGTGTGTGTGGCCGATTTCACTACTTCCTGGGATCTTTGAATGTCATATCCTGCAATGCACCTCCTAATAAGCAGACACCATCCTCAATGCCGTGAAGCCAGGCGTAGTAGTCCTGGATCTCTCAGCTTCTTATGTGACAGTGTGGCACACTGGCCAGCTTTCGAAGGTACTTTCAAACTATCTTGGGACAGTTGTTGAAACAGATAGCCCGTCTCAGACGAGGTGTGGGAGAAAGCTGGAGAAGCATGCCAGTGGATAAGCACAGTGCCAGTCCCAACCCCATTGTAATATATTGTATTCTGCACTCTGTTCTGCTACCTGATACACTTTGAATGGTACGATCTACCTGCAGAGCACGCAAAACAGTACTTTTCACTGTATCTCGGTACATTTGACAACAATAAATCAAATCAAATTGATTCATAAGCTGTCAACAACTATGGTATAGAATCAGAAAATTCCTACACTGTGGAAGTAGGCCATTTGGTCCATCAAGCCCACACTGACCCTCCGAAGAGCATCACACTCACATCCCTATTCTATCCCTGTAACCCTGCAGTTCCCAAGACTAATTCACCTAGCCTTCACATTCCTAGATGCTTTATGCAATTTAGCACGGCTAGTCTTTCTTCTTCAATGCTGATGACATCTGTTGTGTCATCTAGGCTCCATCTTTCAGCACCCCAGAGCAGAATCTTTATGTTAACAAAGATGTTGCAAAGTTGATGGGACTCCAGTAGCACATGGGAGTCTCATTCTGAACCCCTCTAAAGTCAAATGCTGTGTTTCCACCTCCACAATGCCAATGCCGGAAAAGAACTGCAGACCCACCTGGGCGGTCAGAATGTAATCCCTAACCAACATAAATGGGAGTGCCCCTAGTAAAGAATTTTATCCTTCTGGGAACATCTAAAGGAAACAGCAGTAAAGGTCAAAATGGGAAACAACTTATTAACCACCTTTGCCGGGTCTATGAGAGGCTGTGTTGCCATAGCGCTCAAACATCAGCAGTTGCCTTACCATCCTTCAAAGCAGCAAACTGTGCACTTACTGGCATTAGGAGACAGTGAGGTCTGCAGATGCTGCAGGTAGGGTTTACAGGCACAGTCTTTTCCCTGGGGTCAGGACACTAGAACTAGACGGCATAGGTTTAGGGGAGAGGGCAAAGATATAAAAGAGACCTAAGGGGCAACTTTTTCACACAGAGGGTGGTACGTGTATGGAATGAGCTGCCAGAGGATGTGGTGGAGGCTGGTACAATTGCAACACTTAAGAGGCATTTGGATGGGTAGATGAATAGGAAGGGTTTGGAGGGATATGGGCCGGGTGCTGGCAGGTGGGACTAGATTGGGTTGGGATGTCTGGTCGGCATGGACGGGTTGGACGGAAGGGTGTGTTTCCATGCTGTACATCTCTATGACTATGTGTTGCTGGAAAAGCACAGCAGGTCAGGCAGCATCCGAGGAGCAGGAGAATCAATGTTTCAGCAAAAGCCCTTCAACAGGACCTCCTGAAGGGCTTTTGCCTGAAACATTGATTCTCCTGCTCCTCGGATGCTGCCTGACCTGCTGTGCTTTTCCAGCAACACAGAGCCACAGAGATGTACAGCATGGAAACACACCCTTCCATTCAACCCGTACATGCTGACCAGATATCCCAACCCAATCTAGTCCCACCTGCCAGCACCCGGCCCATATCCCTTCAAACCCTTCCTATTCATCTACCCATCCAAATGCCTCTTAAGTGTTGGAATTGTACCAGCCTCCACCACATCCTCTGGCAGCTCATTCCATACACGCACCACCCTCTGCGTGAAAAAGTTGCCCCTTAGGTCTCTTTTATATCTTTCCCGTCTCACCCTAAACCTATGCCCTCTAGTTCTAGTCTCCCGACCCCGGGGAAAAGACTGCGCCTGTATACCCTATCGTGTTCACAATTGAACGCAACAATGCATAAGTTTCTTAACTTATTCTATGTATACCTGTAACAAAATGTAACTTTTTTTTCTTTATTTTCTCTGTTTCGTGGCTAAGATTTGTATTTAGGTATTTTTTACCTAAGATGGTGGTGTGTGTTGGTGATATTGCATCTTTTTATTGTACTCCTGTTCTTTTGTGACTTGAGTACGCGTGACAATAAACCTAATTCTAACTGGAACCTGCAAATCAACACCTTCCGCCAGCCCCTGTCCTTACCAATATCAGTCTTCCCAAACATCAAATGACCAAAACCCACATGTCCAGTTGACTCTAAAATCAAATGTTCAGTCCTCCTTCCATCTCCATGTACCGTACAAAGCAACTTTCCTGAAGACAATTCCTTTGGATCAAGGATTGGGAAACACAGGGAAATCATAGAATCTCTACAGTGCGGAATCAGGCCATTCAACCCATCAAGTCCACACCGACCCTCTGAAGAGACCACCCAGGCCCACCCTCTCCCTGCATTTCCCACAGCTAATCCACTGACCCTGCACATCTCAGGATGCTACAGGGTAATCTAGCATGACCACTCCACCTAACCTTCTCATCTTTGTACCATGGAAGGAAACAACACAGACACGGTGAGAATGTGCAAACTCTACCCAGACAGTCACCAAGGCTGGAATCAAATCCAGGTCCCTGCTGCTGTGAGACAGCAGTGCTAACCATAGAGCCACCATGTCACTTAAGAGTTTCTGATAACATATCCTAGCTATTGAATGGCAGGTTTTAAACTACACCACCAATGAAGGTGATCCTCATTAAACAGGTTTGGGACAAACCTGCGTCCCTTCCAGAGCTGGAGCCTCAGGACAAACTCCTCCTGTACTTGGAGAGAGGTAGAAAGAGAGCAGCTTACTGAGGACTATTCATTGTAAGCCCGACAAACGAGGCTGTTCTTTGGCTGAAATCCCACGCCAGAGCCTCGGACAAAAATCACAGGCTAACAATCCAGGGTGGTATGGAGGGCGGGTGGTTCTCTCGAAAGGGCCACTGCTCAGATAACACCTTCAATCCAGGTCACATTTGCACTAGGAGACCATTGAGCACATCAGGCCTGCACTATCATTCAGAACAATCGTGGCTGATCTTCAGCCCCAACTTCACTTTCCTGTCTGCTCTCTGTCTTTCAATTCCCCAAGGCAACAGAACTTGGCCTTTCCCAGCTCTTAAATGTATCGCAGGATTGTTTTGCGTTTAGGAGTCCTCAATCAGACAGCGCTTTTTTCCTGGAAAAATCCAGAGGAATTTCCCCTCTTTTGGAGATCTTCCTATGCAAACAATGACTGTTGTTTCCCCTACACTTTGACAAATTGCTTATCAAGCACCTTATGAGGTTCTGTGGTCAGGAAAGGTGCTACATAAATGCAAGTGCTTCAATGGTTGTAACATGTCTCTATTCATGATTTCGTCAAAGTTCAAAGTCAAATACAAAACCTATTCAATCGCTGTTCCAGCACACAATAAGGTTACAGGATTCTAAGGAATGAAAGAAATGTATGTGAATAAACAAATCCCAGAGAATGGAGTGATTTTCTTTATTAGAAAGATACATCTAGAACAAACCAGAAGATATACTGAAATTGGTAATGTTACATGCCAGATGTACAGTACTATACACAAAAGTGCATTGTCACAACTGATTAACAGTACATTGTCAACAACTGCATTTTGTTTAAAACGAGAGTTGTTCAATGAGTGAAAATGGAAATGCAACAGCACAGAACAAGGCTCAAGTTTCTCTAAGAGTTTAAAGGCACTTCCGCATGTACGTACTAGAGATGTACATTGACACAATGGGGTAACGGCCGACAGTGAGGAAACTATCGGGAACTAAAATGGCAGTAAAGGATCCAGAGTTTTGTCAGGTAGGTGGTCAATGGTAGTTACCACTCAGTGTGTCTGTAGCTGTTATCAGGTCCCTGTTACAAATCCACTTAAACTGCAGTTTAAAGAAGCCTAGCCTTGGACTACATATTTTCTGTGATTGCACCCAGAAAACACTTGTCAAATTGATAATTTCCATTATACACCTTTGCTAAATTCGGATCTGCTGTAAGCATTTCTCGCAATCCAGTATAATTATTATTTGAATATACAAATCCTGGTAGCAAGGCAACGTTGCAGAATCCATTTTGGCTGATGTACATTTTGTATTTTTTTAAATTAATTTAAGTGAACTCTATACTACATGTTCCTTAAAAGTACTACCACATTCTTTTAAAGACCACATGAAGTGGAAACTGTAAAATGTTACGAAAAGTTCAACATTTAGTAGATTAGATTCATGGCAGACAGAAATGACTGTGCGTCACAAGGTCATTAAACCACAGATTCCATGTATGTGCAGCTTTCAATGATTGTAGTCTCAGGGGTTATTTTTGTAAAAAGGGCTAAGAGTTAGGCAGTTGTCTGAGCTGATAGACTGTGGCACTGTTGGGTTAACGTACCAGCGCACTATGCCACAAGGTGGTATAACACTAGCACTCCTTTGGTCATCCCGAAGTTGTATTCCAGTCTCAAAGTCAGGTCAAAGAGGACCATAAAAGAGATATTCAATCTGCCAGTTGAGGGGAAGAGGTTACTATCCTCTTCCCCCCCTCCAACAGGGAGCGAGCAAGCAACAAGGGGAGGGTTGGAAATGCAGACATCAACATGCTCCCAGAAACAATGTCAAAGGGCTTTGATGTGGAAAAGGTCTCTCCTGGTGGGCAACCTGTGCTTTTGACTCAAGCTGCTCTGATAGAGCTAACCACAGAGCTCAGATCAGATAGACAACAACGCAGGGATCGCCGATCCGAAATCTATATGGAAAACAGAGAAGGTGGTCATGAGGACCAGTTTTAATGTTAAAATGACCACTTCTAACACCCCCATATTAACAAATGGGAGAGAAAACCAAAGTACCATTTTGGACCTACACGTTTGGGATGTTTTTAATCAATTCATTCAACTCATGACTAGATGGGACCCTGGTCCTCTGACTCAGAGGTGGTGACACTACCTCTGCACTATATGCTGGCTGTTGCAGACATGATGGGTTTGGCCCCTGACATGCAGGATTGACATACCCTTCCCAGAGTGTGTTCATAACCCTCCAGATGGAACAGCTAAGGTGCAGAGGGAAGAACCACACTATTCAGTTCGATATAACCAGCAGGGGTTCTGCACAGTGCAAATCTTCACCAATGCGACCGGATGCCTTAAACATTTGCGTTTAGATTTTTCTCCAGGATTTAACGAATGCATACATTTACAAACCCCACAGTTATGAATCTTAAAGCTAGTGTATGGAAGGAAAAGATCAGGATTAGTGAGCAACTTTTAACACCAGATCACTGTTGTTGGTGGGGATCTTAGCAGATGTAGGGCTTGCACTGCAATCCAAAACAGTTGTTCCAAATGGAGTAACAATCCTTATTAAAGCAGGGATTTTGCACAAGTGAGGGGCAACAGGTCACCCATTGGAAATCTTGAACAAAAGTGGCATTATTTTACCTGCACTGTGTTTGTTTTTTTAAATCGGGCGTTATTTTCAGTTCGATCATGGCTTGAGACATTTTGAAGGTTTCACCTCTTTTCCCACTTCTGACCTTCTTACAATGTACGACAGGAGGCACTGGGGAAAACTAAACAAGTCATAGTGGAGCGCTCCAGTAGCACAGCAGAAGGAGGCTCGAAGACGAACAGGAAATACTCGTGAAATGTAAACGGAGGATATCTTTTATGACCATGTAAACATGAGCTTAGCCCTGTGGCAGGGAGAAGGGAGTATTTAGTGATATGTGAGTCATCTAACTTTGGCCTTTAAGATGGTTGATTTTGAACAAGGGGGCCAATAGCTATCACTTCCAATTCTCGTTCCCATGGAAACTCACATGGCTGGCCAATCACTCCTTTAACACAACTGATCAGGTTTACACAGTGGCATCCATTCAAAACACAATAATATTTATGCCGAAGGACAATCCAACTTCCTTCTTCAGTTCCAATGCCACAGCCTGTGGTCTAACTGGAACAGAGTGGCAGTGCTTTGGAGGGTGACAATGAGAGACCACTGAAGAGTTGCAAGGTGCACAAACCACGCCCCCACCCCCCGAATCTATCAGAGTCACACAGCTGCCCGAGTACAACTACTTATTCAGAGTGGATTGTTGTGTGGAGGTCTGTCAGAGGCCAACATGACACACATTTACCCACAAAACTGCTGTTTATGAGGAGAAACCTTCATTACCAAGGGGTCACCTTGTGCCACAAGAGCCTTGGGCTCCATCTAGCAACATCAAAGTTCCAAAGAACCCATTTCAGTGGTGATTCTGGTGTTTAACCAACCCCTCCCCCCGCTCAAATTTTCTCCACGCTTGCCAGCTGGATGCCAGGCAGAGTTGCAGAGTGGAGACGGTGCAGTTGGCAATTTGGAAGGGGGGGGAGCAGCAGCCGGGAAGGTAGAGCAAGGGGAAAAGGGAAGAAAGGTTCCAGAAGGTCAGTAATGATGGACAAGGAACCCGAGCAGGCAGAGCGTCTCAAAATGGGTGGGTTGCGCTTCGGCGGGTCGGTGTGGACTTGTTGGGCCGAAGGGCCTGTTTCCACACTGTAAGTCTAATCTAATCTAAAACTGCCCAGAAATGATCAACAATATGGCGGTTGGGCAGGACCAGACAGCTTGCTCACCAAGACCAGGAAGGTATCTGGATGGGTATATGAGTAGGAAGGGTTTAGCAAATGGGACTAGATTAAGTTAGGATATCTGGTCGGCATGGACGAGTTGGACCAAAGGGTCTGTTTCCGTGTTGTACATCTCTATGACTCCAAGACAAATGGTAATTGTAGATCATGAGGAAAACATGAAAACTACAGCAAGGATACTCACACATGGTTCACTGAAGAGAATGAAAGATTTAGGGGGATATGGACAAAATGCAGGAAGTAACCTTGGGAAAGCTGGTCAGTTGGGCTGAAGGGACCACATCCATGCTGTATGACTCTCGAAGACTGGGGGTGTGTGTGTGTGTGAATTTATTCAGGGTTGGGAAGAGATGAGATGGGTGCTCACTTTTCCACTTGATTGTGGGAGAGGGGGGTCCTTTATGCTCTCAGATGTAAACTTCAAACCTTCGGCTTTGCTTGCCACACCCAGTGTTCAGTCGACAACACAGCCAGCTTTGCTGGGGAAGGCTGCAGGACTTGCAGATTTAGGTGCAGGATCCATTTCCCAAAATAAGCGCTTCACCAGGAAAGGTGGCAGCAGCTTAGGACACGGTCACCCTTTCCCACGCTTCCATTCACTTTCAGAGCAGTGCTTTCATGATGCAAACCTGGCGCTGAGGCCAAAGGAATGTTTGGCCAAAGGAATGTTGAACGGAACAGAGGGAGGGAGTGACAGGAGGAACGGCCAGGATTTTGTAGCTGGTTTTTAACAGGTAGTAAAAACCAATGCAGACTTCCACTCCCCGTTCCCCACCCCACCCCATCAGTTCTGGGCAACAAAAGAATATAAAATGCTATTACAATCCCTGCCCTTGTTTAAATAATCAGTCTTTCGAGAAGATGGGAAATCCTTCTTTTTAAGCTAACTTTCTCTCTTCTTTTCAAAATAAAGTTAACAGTTGCAGCATAAGGTTTCAAGTTGAGTTAACGTTGGTGTCAGTCCCACATATAAACAGTCCAGTTTGAAAGGGAGATCAAATCCCCTTGTTAATTTACTACTGAGACATATATTCTAACACTGAAAGAATACATCTCCAATTACAACTTTTAGAATGTCAATATCCCCTTCCTTGTCCTTTGCCGCCCAACATACATCGATCGATTCTTCAAGTCAAAAAGCAGCTTTATTTACATGGTGCAGGATTTGTCTGTGGAACTCTGGACAGCGGGCGGAGGTGCCACGGTGGGGTTGGTCTTGGGGAGCACCACTGGCTTGGGCCTGAGGGCAGGGGGTTTGAGTTGCAAGCCCATCCTGGGTGACAGGACAGGTTTGGAGGTGCCCACGGGCTCGCTGGAAGAGCTGGTGCTCCTGCGGATGACAGGGTCGACGGGTTTCAGGGCGGCAGGGGGGTGCCCACCTCGTGGGTCGCTGGCGGGGAGAGAGGCCGGCATGCTCTTCTTCTGCTCCAGGGTGTCCAGGACCACGTCGGGGGTGTGCTTCACTGTGCTCTGACGTTCCAGCTCCCGCAACTCGTTCAGCGCAGTGTTCATTGTCTCTTCAATGTCCTAGCCGGGAAGAACAGAGAGGGAGGGAGGGGGGAGACAGAGAGAGAGAGAGAGAGAGAGAGAGAGAGAGAGAGCGAGAGAAAGAGAAAGAGAAAAAAGAAAGCACTTTCTTTAAAACTCTTACAAGGGAAAATGGATTTAAAGTCAAAGACGCCTGAAAACCTGCACAGGTTTAGTCACAGAAGCCCTCTCCCTGAGCAACCAGGCCTACCTTCATTATAAGGCCCTTGGATCATTCCACAACAACAACTTACATGCACATAGCGCCTTCAATGTGTTTCACAGGACTGTTGTCAAATAGAAGTTGGCATTCAAGAGCTGAGGAGATCAAAGCTTTTTTTATTTATTCATTTTGTGGGACGTGTTCGTCGCTGACTGGGCCAGCATTTACTGCCTGTCTCTAGGTGCCTCTTGGGAAGGTGGTGGTCAGCTGCCCTTTCGAACCAGAGTTTGAGAGAGAGGTTTGAATGAGCTTCTTTAAAAGGACCATGGAGCGAGGTGGAGAGATTCACGAGGGGACTTCCAGGGTTTAACAGGCTTGAAAAATGGGAGTGATTAAATTTGGCGATCCTTAAGTGGCCAGAATAGGAAAAGCTGAGAGGCTGAGGTTACAACCAGACCCATAACGGAAAGGTTTGGAAGCTGTAACCTGCAATATCTCTTCTCTCTGACAAAGAGGAGAGAATCACTGGAGAGGTTGAAACAGTCAAGCATAACAGCCCTGATTTAGATTAAGTTCCTGACAGTACGGAAACAGGCTCGACGAGTCCACACTGACCCTCCAAGGAGTAATCCACCCATTCCCCTATATTTATCCCTGACTAATTCACCTAACACAATTTAGCTTGGCCAATTCACCTGACCTGCACATCTTTGGACTGTGGGAGGAAACCCATGCAGATACTGGGAGAATACGCAAACTCCATACAGACAGTCGACAAAGGCTGGAATCGAACCTGGATCCCTGGCGCTGAGAGGCAGCAGTGCTAACCACTGAGCCACTGTGCCGCTCTAAGGGGTGACAATGGCCTAGTGGTACTATCACTAGACTATTAATCCAGAGACCCAGCTAATGTTATGGAGAACCTGGGTTTGAATTGTGGCATGGAAGATGGTGGAACTTGAATTCAATAATAAAAAAACAAAATCAGGAATTATGAATCTAATGATGACTATGACTCCATTGGCGATTGTTAGAAAAACCCCATCTGGTTCACCAATGTCCTTAAGGGAAGGAAATCTGCACCCTAACCTGGTCTGGTCGACATGTGACTCCAGACCTACCGCAATGTGGCTGACTCTTAAATGCCCTCTGGGCAATTACGGATGGGCAATAAATGCTGGTCTAACCAGTGATGACCATGAATGAATAAAAATAGATCACGCGCACACTCAAAGCAAAATAAAATTACAATTGAGCCTAAAATTCCTCCTGAGCTAAGAGACAGCAGCAGTGTGGGAACAGTGATAACGAAGATTGTGAGGTACCGGAAAGTTGAATTTTTTTTGTGGTAAATGGTGACTTTTACTTCATTACATTCACATCAAACTAAATTCTCTTGTGCATCCATGCACGTTCCATGGTTTACAAGAGGGAACCAAAAAGGGGATGTTCTGGCCCAGGCACTAAGTGTCCATAACAAAAATGGTGAGGGAATAATACTCAACAAGTTTTACATAACCG
This sequence comes from Hemiscyllium ocellatum, assembly GCF_020745735.1. NCBI lineage: Eukaryota > Metazoa > Chordata > Chondrichthyes > Orectolobiformes > Hemiscylliidae > Hemiscyllium > Hemiscyllium ocellatum. Next base: position 12,451,056 of record NC_083419.1, on the reverse strand, counting down.
CTGTGGGAAGGAAGACCAAAACATAAAGGAGATAGGAGCTCAAGGAGGCCAATCATTCTCTGGAACATCCTGAGCTTCCACTCTAAGGTCAGAGTTCATCATCGACATTAACCCCATGTTACTCAATTCTGCCAGCCCCCAAAAATCTACCACCCTCAGTCTTGAACATATTCATCAATTGAGCATCTACAGATTGAGCATTACTTTACTTAGATTACTTACTTACAGTGTGGAAACAGGCCCTTCGGCCCAACAAGTCCACACCGACCCGCAGAAGCGCAACCCACCCAGACCCATTCCCTACATTTACCCCTTCACCTAACATTACGGGCAATTTAGCATGGCCAATTCACCCGACCTGCACATTTTCAGACTGTGGGAGATAACTGGAGCACTCAGCGGACACCCACGCAGACGTGGGGAGAATGTGCAAACTCCACACAGTCGCCTGAGGTGGGAATTGAACCCGGGTCTCTGGCGCTGTGAGGCAGCGGTGCTAACCACTGTGCCACCGTGCCGCCCTGCTCTCGGTTTAGGAAATTCCAACTTCTGGAGTAAAGAAATTCCTCTTCTCGATTCATCCCACCGAGCACATTAGAACTTGTTGCACATTATTAAATGCCCTTGAGATGAGTGGCTTGCTCGGTCCCTTCAGAAAGGTAGTGAAGGATCTACCACATTGGGCTGGGTCTGGAGTCACATGGAGGACACACCTGGTAAAGACGGCAGATTTCCTTCCCCCAAGGAGATTAGTGAACCAGATGGGTGTTTCGCTACAGTTAATGTTAATTTCATAGTTACCGTTACAGAGCTTTCAATTCCAAATTAATTCATTTGATTAATTGATCTAGATTAATGCCAATTATTTATTCTGAATTGAATTTAAATCCCACCAGTTGCTCTGCTGGATTTGAGCCAGTGACTCGGGATAACCAACATTTCCTGCTGCATCCTATCATTGTTTCCCAGTAGCTAACTCTATAAACCTATTTAGGTCAGCTTTGAACTCACAACATTAATGTCTTTGCTTTTGGCAAGGTCTCTGAAATAAAGTCCATTACAGCTACAAATATTAATACAGATTTTAAGACAGTTATAATTTAGATTCTCTCTGGCCTACCCAGGTTTTGAAAAAGTCACCATTTTCCAAGAAATTTGCTTTCTAATCCTCAAATCACCCTCCACACATTTCATTCCAATGAATACAGAATAACACAGCAACGCTCAGCCCTATGATATGATGTGGAGTGTAGGAAGTTGAGGAGTGACATAATAGAGGGGGCATAGATAAGGGAATAGCAGGTGTCTTTTCCCTCGGGTGGGGGATTTCAAGACTAAAGGGCAGATTTTTAAAGAGAGAGGGGAAAGATTTAAAAAAGACATGGGGGAGATTTATGTGTGTTGAATGAACCTTCAGAGGAAGTGGTGGATGCAAGTACAGTCGACAATGTTTCAAAGACATTTAAATGTTTGGAGGGATATGGACCAATTACAGGCAGGTGGGATTAGATTTGTTTGGGATTATGGTTGGTATGGACTTGCTGGACTGAAGGATATGTTTTTGTGCTGTATGACTCTCCCAGGCATTGGATATCAGTCACAAAAGATTTTTAAATACACATGAAGTGGAACTTGCTTTTTAAAACACAGAGGATGGTTCACGTATGGAATGAACTTACAGAGGAAACAGGCAGTTAAAGGATGTCTAAAAGACATTTGGTTACGTTCAGGAATAGGAAATGCTTGGAGGAGTATAGGCCAAATGCTGGCAGGTGGGATTAGATTAGTTTGGGATTATGGTTGGCATGGACTGGTTGGACTGAAGGTTTGTTTCCGTGCTGAATGACTGTATGACTATGACATTGAATTGACTAAAGTCTGGCTTTTGTCCATACAGTGCCTTAAGACAGGATGCTTGCCTGGTGCGACGCTCAATAATTTAATATTTTTTGAAATGGTCAAAATTTGCCAAAACGATTAAAATTTCCTTAAGCTCCAGCAGGATGGAAAGTGAACGTCTTACTTACAAAGTGAGCAACTATTTGGTTTGTTTGTAAACTTGGGGTCTCATGTAGAATGAGAACTGAAATAATCTGATACAAGGGGAGCTATAAACACAAAACAACTACTAATTAATCCAACAGGGAAGGAAGGTAAGTTTGTTTCATCAGAGCGGTGAGGAGTTGGAATTCACCAGCACAGGAAATTGGAAGTGGCTGAGGTGAATGACCTAGACATTTTGAAAGGTAAATGAAAACAAGAACAATTTCTTTCTAGCTACTCTAGTCCATTCCTGATTTTGTGCAGCATCAACTCTGCCCTCAACCAACCCTATCTGCCCTGCCCCACAGGAGCTGCTAACACCCTTCCCTCTGGAACTCCCTGCTAACTCTCCCCATCAATCCTCCTCCTTCAAGATGTTCCTCAAAGCGACCGCCTTAACCAGATGTTTGGTGACCTGCAGCTCCTCAGCGGTCAATGTCAAATTTTGTTCGGCAACATTCCTGTGAAATGCCTCACGAGGTTGCACTGTGTTAAAAGCGCTATAGAAATGCAACTTGTTGTTCCTGGGTTTAGCTACATGGGCAGTGGCGGCAACTGATACATAAAAGAATGGAGGAGCTCAGCTCTCTCTCCTCCAGTGCTAAGCTGAAAATGTGTTGCTGGTTAAAGCACAGCAGGTTAGGCAGCATCTCAGGAATAGGGAATTCGACGTTTCGAGCATAAGCCCTTCATCAGGAATGAGAGAGAGTAGCCAAGCAGGCTAAGATAAAAGGTAGGGAGGAGGGACTTGGGGGAGGGGCGATGGAGGTGGGATAGGTGGAAGGAGGTCAAGGTGAGGGTGATAGGCCGGAGTGGGGTGGGGGCGGAGAGGTCAGTAAGGAGATTGCAGGTTAGGAGGGCGGTGCTGAGTTGAGGGAACCGACTGAGACAAGGTGGGGGGAGGGGAAATGAGGAAGCTGGAGAAATCTGAATTCATACCTTGTGGTTGGAGGGTTCCCAGGCGGAAGATGAGGCGCTCCTCCTCCAGCCGTCGTGTTGTTATGTTCTGCCGGTGGAGGAGTCCAAGGACCTGCATGTCCTCGGTGGAGTGGGAGGGAGAGTTAAAGTGTTGAGCCATGGGGTGGTTGGGTTGGTTGGTCCGGACGGCCCAGAGGTGTTCTCTGAAGCGTTCAGCAAGTAAGCGGCCCGTCTCCCCAATATAGAGGAGGCCACATCGGGTGCAGCGGATGCAATAGATGATGTGTGTGGAGGTACAGGTGAACTTGTGGCGGATATGGAAGGATCCCTTGGGGCCTTGGAGGGAAGTGAGGGAGGAGGTGTGGGCGCAAGTTTTACATTTCCTGCGGTTGCAGGGGAAGGTGCCGGGGGTGGAGGTTGGGTTGGTGGGGGGTGTGGATCTGAAGAGGGAGTCACGAAGGGAGTGGTCCTTGCGGAACGCTGATAGGGGAGGAGAGGGAAATATATCCTTGGTGGTGGGGTCAGTTTGGAGGTGGCGGAAATGACGGCGGATGATACGTTGCATGCGGTTGGTGGGGTGGTAGGTGAGAACCAGTGGGGTTCTGTCTTGGTGGCGGTTGGAGGAGCGGGGCTCAAGGGCGGAGGAGCGGGAAGTGGAGGAGATGCGGTGGAGGGCATCGTCGATCACGTTTGGGGGGAATCTGCGGTCCTTGAAGAAGGAGGCCATCTGGGCTGTGCGGTGTTGGAACTGGTCCTCCTGGGATCAGATGCGGCGGAGACGAAGGAATTGGGAATATGGGATGGAGTTTTTGCAGGGGGCAGGGTGGGAGGAGGTGTAGTCCAGGTAGCTGTGAGAGTCAGTCGGTTTATAGTAGATGTCTGTGTTGAGTCGGTCGCCCGAAATAGAGATGGAAAGGTCTAGGAAGGGGAGGGAGGAGTCTGAGACAGTCCAGGTGAATTTCAGGTCGGGATGGAAGGTGTTAGTAAAGTTGATGAACTGTTCAACCTCCTCGTGGGAGCAGCACCGCCCTCCTAACCTGCAATCTCCTTACTAACCTCTCCGCCCCCACCCCACTCCGGCCTATCACCCTCACCTTGACCTCCTTCCACCTATCCCACCTCCATCGCCCCTCCCCCAAGTCCCTCCTCCCTACCTTTTATCTTAGCCTGCTTGGCTACTCTCTCTCATTCCTGATGAAGGGCTTATGCTCGAAACGTCGAATTCCCTATTCCTGAGATGCTGCCTAACCTGCTGTGCTTTGACCAGCAACACATTTTCAGCTGTGATCTCCAGCATCTGCAGACCTCATTTTTTACTCCTCCAGTGCTAACCCACTTTACCAATGACAAGACAGCAAACAGTGACTGATTACTGCCCAGTGAACTCTGGCAAAACGTATCGCTGCAGTGAGATGCAAACTTGGCTCAGTTGAACAATAACTGGGTGAAATGAATGGGGACAAAAACCAAGATGGCAACCATGCGACAAAAGGTTCAAGAAATGTTTCATTGAAAGAGTACAAGTCAACACTGAAAAGTTTAAAACATCAAGGCAGATGATTAAAAATAAATTGACGTCTTGCACAGACCTGGGCGATTGTTTCAGGGTCTAGAGGTTTATGCTCACTGAAGCAGTTGTATTGACCGGAGGATGTAGACCTTCTGATTGGCGGACTCTCGATCTTTTTGAGAGCCTCCTGTCGGCTAAGGTTGGAAAGGCTGCCAAGGGCACCTCGGCGACGCCTCTCCGGACTGTCCACTGGCATGCTGCGATTCTGGTGGAAAAGGCGGGAGCTGGCGTGGGTAGGCATGATCAAAGGGCCACCGTCCCCAGAGCTACTTACTAAGCCATGGACTGGGTGCACTGCACAGTGCCCGTCGTTGGGTCTCAACGGGCGCCGAGCTGTCGGTGGTTCTGGTCTCCTTTTCTGTCTGGAGGACACAAAAAAACCATCAAAGGCACACCTTCTTTTGCACCCCCACAGTTTGCAGAAATGCCTCGTTTTCCAGTAGAACATCAGTCATGAAACTTCAGAAACAATTCACTGGCACTGAAGGACGTGAATCTAAAGTGGAACCACGTCAGGGTTTCAGGGATAGGGCAGGTGGTCGGCATTAAAGTCCAAATGTTTACTGCACTGAAAGAGACCATTTGGCCCATCGCGTCCATGCCAATCAACAGAGACCTGACTGCACTAATCCCATCTCCTCACGTTTTGTAGGCCTTAGCTCTGGAGACTATGCAATCTGCTGTGGCAGGATTCAAACCCGGGTCTCCAGGAGTTTGTCTGTGTCTCTGGATTAGAGATCCAACAATAACACCACCAAGCAATTGCCTCCCCATTATCTAATCCTCATCTGCATTTTGAAGTGTTTTGGCCAGAATCTTCCCGGCCCCTTGGATGTGGGGGGAGGTTGGGAGGAGAGTAGGGAGGGAAAGGAGGGAGGGAAGGAGGGAGTGAGGGAGTGAAGGACGGAAGGGAAGGGAGGGAAGGGAGGGAAGGGAGGGAAGGGAAGGGAAGGAAGGAAAGGGACAGGGAGGGGAGTGAAGGAAAGGAGGGAGGGAAGGGAGGGAGGGAAGGGGGGGAGGGAAGGGAGGGAGGGAGGGAAGGGAGGGAAGGAAGGGAGGGAAGGAAGGGAGGGAAGGAAGGGAGGGAAGGAAGGGAGGGAAGGAAGGGAGGGAAGGAAGGGAGGGAAGGAAGGAATATAGACAGACAGACCATGGAAAATCCTGTTGCGACAGCTCTCTGATATGGTCAATCATTAACCTGAAGTGTCCCCTCATTTCCTCTCTCTCACAGATTTTGCCTGACCCACTGAGTATCTCCAGCAGTTTCATTTCTAAATCGAATTCCCAGCATCTCTGACATTTTGTTGTTGTGCTAATGGTGTACAAATGCCTTTGCCTGGCAGGAACTGACCTTGCCGCATAAACATCAGGAACACGATCGGTCGGTGAGCTGATGTCGTTTTTGGAGGACAGCTTGTCTTCGGCTGTTGGCCCACTGCTGCTTTCACTGTCAGCTTTCTGGCTCAGAGTGTCAGAAAAGGTATCATCCCTGAGAGGAAACACACGCCGGGGTTAGCTTCAATGCTCAGCAGCTCTCCCAGCTCCAGAAACCCAACTGGAAGCTATGGAGGGTTCAAAGTTAAAATTGAGAATGCTCCTTTCTCTTTAACCCTCACCCACGAACAGAACAAAACAGTACAGAAGAAAGGATGGAGGGTTACAAGGTAGCCAGGAACGAACTAAAGGATAGACTTAGGAGAGCTAGAAGGAGATATGATAAAGCTTTAGCGGGTAGGATTAAGGGAAACACCAAGGCATTCTATGTGTATGTGAGGAACAAGAGGATAGTCACAGTGAGGGTAGGGCTGATCAGGGATAGTGGAGGGAACTTGTGCCTGGAGTTGGAGGAAGTAGGGGAGGTCCTTAATGAATACTTTGCTTTAGTATTCAGTAGTGAGAGAGACTTTGTTGTTTGTGAGGACAGTGTGAAACAGGCTGAAATGCTCAAACCGGTTGATGTAATGAAGGAGGATGTGCTGGACATTTTGAAACACATGAGGATAAAAACGTCCCCTGGGCCAGATGGGATATACCCAAGGTTGCTACGGGAAGCGAGGGAAGAGATTGATGCACCTTTAGTGATGATCTTTGCATCCTCACTGTTCACTGGAGTAGTATCAGATGATTGGAAGGTGGTAAATGTTATTTGTGTTGCTGGTCAAAGCACAGCAGGCCAGGCAGCATCTCAGGAATAGAGAATTCGACGTTTCGAGCATAAGCCCTTCAAGCTCGAAACGTCGAATTCTCTATTCCTGAGATGCTGCCTGGCCTGCTGTGCTTTGACCAGCAACACATTTGCAGCTGTGATCTCCAGCATCTGCAGACCTCATTTTTTACTCGGTAAATGTTATTTCCCTTGTTCAAGAAAGGGAATAGGGATAACCCTGGGAATTTATAAGGAAGGAAAATTTCTCAGGAGTTCTGAATGGTGTATTGGGGATTTTGTTTGGTTTCATGTTTCAAAATCATTCCAACTGTGGTATATTTAGGTAGTTCATTTTGTGTTACTTAATTTAATTTTAATTTCTTTCATACATTAAACTCGTGTTTCACCATTAAAAACTCTAACTTTGTGTGCTCATGTTCCAATGAAAGACCACCACATTCAATTAAAAATATGAGCTATCAAGCCAGATTTCATTCTGGGGTCTGACTTGTCCAGTAGTAACAAAGATGAGAACCATTACTTACGTGTCCTGCACCACAATGTACTGATGGGGCACGAGCCCATCAATCCCATTATGTCTCCCCTCCCACCAGTCCTCAGATGCTCTGTGGTAGAGAAGCAACGACGCTCCCTTCTTAAACGACAGCTCTCGAGCAGAGCGTCCGGCATAATCAAATTTGGCGATTGCTTCAATGGGTTCACCTTCTGAAACAGAGCAGTACAGGCTGCCTCAGTTACTTCACTTCACTTTACCGAAAACTTATATTTACCCCACTACACTCGACGTACCACATCAAAGATATTCACACCAACAAGATACCAGCTTCGAGAGGTGTATAACCAAAACACTCCAATTAATAGATAAAGAAAACACACCCTTTTAATGTCTTTTTTCAGGCATTTCTTTTGTCCTGAGAAAGTAATAGGTAAGGTTTCTCTTGGACTGTTGCAGCTCTTGCGTTAATGTTCCTTTCACAATGCTGTTAGGTAGAGAAGTGCAGGACTATGCCCAGTGACCATGAGGGAACAAAGGTGTATGCGCCAGAGGGGGCTTTGCAAGTTGGGACAATGTTTATTTCCCCGTCCCATTTGCCCTTGAGAAGGTGGTAGTGAGCTGGATCAATGAATCACCATCACCTCCAAGTCAAACTCCTTCCAGATTCTGACCCAACGATGAAGGGGAACGGTTGCTGCCAAAATGCTCCCAGTTGCGTGTGCCAGTGATGCACTTGCTCAGATTTCCTGTGCTTATTTGGCCACCGCCATATACTCACTGGTGAGTTATTTCCCATAGTTTGCAATCCAGAACTCGGTGCGTGTACAATGAGAAGCTTTGGTGGTGTCAGGAGACTCAGCCATGAAGGAGCAGCTCAGTTTCAGAGAAAGGAAATCCCTAACTCACAGAACAGAGGGTACACTGACAGCATAGAAACAGAGAAAATAATAGCTGGAGTTGGCCCTTCAGCCCTTGCTGCACTATTCCTTTTGATCATGGCTGATCATCCAACTCAGTATCCTATTCCCATTTCTTCTCATGACCTTTGATTCCTTTATTCCGAAGAGCTGTATCTATCACTTTATTGAAAACAATCAATGTTTTGGCCTCAACCACTTTCTCTGGTAGGGAATTCCTCAGGTACACCACCGTTTGAGTGAAGAAATTGCTCCTCAACTCAGTCCTACATGTTCTACCTCATGGCCCCCTGGCTTCTGGACTCCCAGTTATCAGGAACATCCTTCCTATGGTTACCCTGTCATAAAGATGCTGCCAGGGTCGGAGGGGTTGAGCTATAGGGTGAGGCTGAATAGTCTGGTGCTGTTTTCCCTGGAGTGTCAGTGGCTGAGGGGTGACCTTCTAGAGGTTTATAAAATTATGATGGGCATGATCTTTTCCCTGGGGTGGGGAAGTCCAGAACTAGAGGGCATAGGTTTAGGGTGAGGTGGAGAAAGATTTTATAAAGGACCTAAAGGGCAACTCTTACATGCAGGGGGTAGTATGTGTGTGGAATGAGCTGCCAGAGGATGTGGTGGAGGCTGGTACAATTGCAACATTTAAAAGGCATTTGGATGGGTATATGAATAGGAAGGGTTTGGAGGGATATGGGCCGGGTGCTGGCAGGTGGGACTAGATTGGATTGGGATATCTGATTGGCATGGACGAGGTGAACCAAAGGGTCTGTTTCCATGCTGTGCATCTCTATATCTAAGACTAGTCCTGTCAGGATGTAATAGTTTTCTATGAGATGCTCCCTTCATTGTTTTAAAACTCCAGTGAATATAGTTCTAACCAATCCTGGCACCCGAGGAAGGCCATGCTTCGAGGTGACAGCTCGCCACCACCTTCTCAAGGACAAGTATGGATGGCCACAAACATTGGCTCTTCCAGAAAGGGCCCACATAGAGTCATAGAGACGTACAATACGGAAACAGACCCTTCGGTCCAACCTGTCCATGCTGACCAGATATCCCAACCCAATCTAGTCCTACCTGCCAGCATCGGCCCATATCCCTCCAAACCTTTCTTATTCATATACCCATCCAGATGCCTTTTAAATGTTGCAAATGTACCAGCCTCTACCAAATCCTCTGGCAGCTCATTCCATACACACACCACCCTGTGTGTGAAAAAGTTGCCCCTTAGGTCTCTTTTATATCTTTTCCCTCTCACCCTGAACCTATGCCCTCTAATTCTGGACTCATCCACCCCAGGGAAAAGACTTGTCTACTTACCCTATCAGTGTCCCTCATGATTTTATAAACCCCTATAAGGTCACCCCTCAGCCTCTGACACTCCAGGGAAAACAGCCCCAGCCTATTCAGCCTCTCCCTATAGCTCACATCCTCCAACCCTGGCAACATCCTTGTAAATCTTTTCTGAACCCTTTCAAGTTTTACAATATCTTTCTGATAGGAAGGAGACCAGAATTGCATGCAATATTCTAACAGTGGCCCAACCAATGTCCTGTACATGACCTCCCAACTCCTGTACTCAATACTCTGACCAATAAAGGAAAGCAGACCAAACGCCTTCTTCACTATTCATCCCAAGAATGGAGAAAATAATTGCTGACCAGCACCAGTCAGAGAAAAGCTTGTACAGTCATGATATATGATAAGTGTAGCTGGCTGCAGAGTAGGTTACTTTGGATTTATACTTTCTTTGCTTCGTTCCTGGGTCTGTCATGGACTAATTGATCAAGATTGATGACCATAATTAGTGAATAACTTCCATTACTGATACATCGAGTGACTGCTAACATTGCAGAAGCCACACACTAGACAGAATACGGTCATTTGCCCTCCAGCAATTCCTACGTCAAAGCACTTTTCAAAAATAAAACTGGCAGTTTTGCAGTAACCGGTCTGCGAGTGCTGCATCGGTCAATGCAAATTCAACAGATGACAAGCAGAGACGTTAGGCCATTAAAACCGGAGTGCTTTACAATTTGGCACCATTCCCATCAGATAAGATCACATCAATTCATCACTGCCGCTGAATGAGAGAATTACTTTAGCAGATGTCATTTCAATCAATACGCTTTTCTGTTCCGTCTGGTGCCTTTATATTGCTATTCAGAATCAATAAGAGGCAGGGTCACCCATCGCCAGCTTGGTTCATACACAATCCTCCTGATTTTCTCTCTCTGGGTTTTTGTTAGATTCGCTATCAAAAAGTTCAGCAGGCTCTCAGATGAGAACAAGAGGATTTAACTGAAGACACCTGAATCTGGAACAGAAAACTGTGTCTCATATGGATTGTCAACTCCAACATTTTCTGACCTGATAAACATGAGGCTGCTAAACTGTCAACTGCTGAAAATGAGACTGAAAATTAAGCCCATGAGCAGCTCACATTCCAAGTGTCCTTTTACATGAATCCAGTATTGTTCTTTCCCATTAGTATCACCAGAGTCTGAGCAGACTCATGAGAGAGATGACCGGCATTGGGTTAACCCGAGGGTCACCTTGCGCTCAGGTGAGGTTGTGAAGGTGTAATGGTCACCTCAGCTGGTGTGGGAACTGAACTCATGCTGTTGATGTCACTCTGCATCGCAAACCAGCTGTGCGGCTAACTGAGCTAACCACGCCCTCAGTCATTACTATCCACTGCTGGTTCACACAGAATGCTAACTGCAGTGTATATACAAGATGGGAGATGATGATCTCCAATACGTGTGACAATCATAACACACGATAGTGACTGGAACAGACAGTCTCTTTAGATTGAACCTCCACAATCAATTCACTCTCTTTGTATAAAAACACTTTTTCTTCACCTTTACATCAGCATCTGCCCATGACAGCATTTCTAGAGGACATAGGTTTAGGGTGAGAGGGGAAAGATATAAAATAGACCTACGGGGCAACTTTTTCACACAGAGGGTGGTATGTGTATGGAATGAGCTGCCAGAGGAAGTGGTGGAAGCTAGTACAGTTGCAACATTTCAGGGGCATTTGGATGGGTATATGAATAGGAAGGGTTTGGAGGGATATGGGCCGGATGCTGGCAGGTGGGACTAGATTGGGTTGGGATATCTGGTTGGCATGGACGGGTTGGACTGAAGGGTCTGTTTCCATGCTGTACATCTCTATGACTCTACGACCTGTTAAAAACACTGGGCTTTCAATTGCTTGCTGTGTTTTTTTAAATTTAGATTCTCCCTCCCAAAAAGCTACAGGTGGGAAATAGAAATGATCAACACAGACCTGTACAGGACCTTATTGCACATTGCCAAAACAGTTCTGAGTCTTTTGGAGACAACAATTACTTTGAAGTGCAGAGAGCCACATCGGGTGGGATAGTAATTCCCATCAACGGCAATTTAGATGGAAAATGAGCTATTACTTACTAATGCTGAAAATGTGTTGCTGGTTAAAGCACAGCAGGTTAGGCAGCATCCAAGGAACTGTTCCTTGGATGCTGCCTAACCTGCTGTGCTTTAACCAGCAACACATTTTTCAGCTCTGATCTCCAGCATCTGCAGACCTCACTTTTTACTCTATTACTTACTAATGGCTGCCAATGCAAAAACAGCCAAAGTGCCACCAATGCTACATCGGATGCTGCCTGACCTGCTGTGCTTTTCCAGCACCGCACTAATCTACAGCATCTGCACTCCGCACTTTCGCCAAGGTGCCACATATGCCATCACACCCACTGTGTGGGAATCCATCCCTATTCGCACCACCCCCTGACTCTGATGGGAAACTCTCACTGTTTAATCTGCAGAGTTTGGATTGAAAACAGGGAGCCGAACTGAATCCTCAAACTGACACCATAAGACCATAAGGCATAGGTGTGGAAGTAAGGCCATTCGGCCCATTGAGTCCACTCCGCCATTCAATCATGGCTGATGGGCATTTCAACGCCACTTACCCGCATTCTCCCCGTAGCCCTTAATTCCTTGAGACATCAAGAATCTATCAATCTCTGCCTTGAAGACATTTAGCGTCCTGGCCTCCACTGCACCCTGCGGCAATGAATTCCACAGGCCCACCACTCTCTGGCTGAAGAAACGTCTCCGCATTTCTGTTCTGAATTGGCCCCCTCTAATTCTAAGGCTGTGTCCACGGGTCCTAGTCTCCTTGCCTAACGGAAACAATTTCCTAGCGTCCACACTTTCCAAGCCATGTATTATCTTGTAAGTTTCTATTAAGTCTCCCCTTAATCTTCTAATCTTCTAAACTCCAATGTGGAGACACAGCTCTGCACAGCTTTAAGCCAGTGCAGAATGACTCTTCAAATGACGGTGAATCAGTGGACAACTGGGGCATTGAGAGCAGGGACTGTTCCTCCCCAAAGCAGCTGCACTGTGGTCATGTAGGGGGCATGAAAATAACCAAACGTTTGAAATTTCAGTGACTTGGATAGACTGGAGAAGATGAGGTGTTTAGTGTTAGAGACGATCGAGAGGAGTTTTGATATATATGTTTAAAATCACAAGGGGTCTGGACAGAGTGGATAGGGGGAATCTGTTCTTGTTGGTGGAAAGACTGAGAATCAGCAAACACAGATATGGCAGGACAACCAGAGAGAAAGAAACGTCTCCCACAGAAAGAAGGTATCACGGTTGCTAGAGATCTGACACTAAGTGCTGGAGAAACTCAGCAGGTCAGGCAGCATCTGTAGACAGAACAACAGTATCGGAATGAGAACTGTCGGAGAGTCATAGATTCATAGAGACGTACGGCAAAAAAAAAAGACTCTTGGGTCCAACCCGTCCATGCCGACCAGATATCCCAACCCAATCTAGTCCCACCTGCCAGCACCCGGCCCATATCCCTCCAAACCCTTCTTATTCATATACCAATCCAAATGCCTCTTAAATGTTGCAATTGTACCAGCCTCCACCACTTCCTTTGGCAGCTCATTCCATACACGTACCACCCTCTGCGTGAAAAAGTTGCCCCTTAGGTCCCTTTGAAATCTTTCCCCTCTCACCCTAAACCTATGCCCTCTAGTTCTGGACTCCCCCACCCCAGGGAAAAGAGTTTGCCTATTTATCCTATCCATGCCCCTCATGATTTTATAAACCTCTATAAAGTCAGCTCTCAGCCTCTGACACACCAGGGAAAACAGCCCAAGACTATTTGGCCTCTCCCTCAGACCCTCCAACCCTGGCAACATCTTTGCAAATCTTTTCTGAACCCTTTCAAGTTTCACATCTTTCCGATAGGAGGCAGACCAGAATTGCACGCGATATTCCAACAGTGGCCTGACCAATGTCCTGGGTGGTTCTTGCCTGGAATGTGGTACCTGATAACATGGTGGAGGCAGATTCAATCACAGCTTTCAGAAGGGAACAGGATAACCTTCAGAAGTGAAAATAGTGTTCAGGGCTTTTAAGAAATGACAGAGGAATGAATTAGCTAAACTGCTTCAAAACTGTGAAGAGGAATCAGATTGGACTCAAAACATTAACTCTGGTTTTCTCTCTCCACAGATGCTGCTGGACTGCCATGTTCCTCCAGCATTTTCTGTTTATATATTGAACAAGGCTGACCACACTGATGGTGAGGGGGGGCTTAGCAGGGTTGGACTTATTTCCCTAACTGTTTTATACTCCTCCCCACGTTTTGATGTCAGACATAGCACTTCCAGGCCCCATAGCCTTTTCAGCAATTCTCATTTATTATTCAGTGTCAACATAAATTTACTTACTGCCTTTGAAGTAATGAAAGCTTCCAAGGTAATTCTCACACAAGTATTAGAAAGCAATGTTCCTCACTGAAGCCTGTAAGACAATGTTAGGGCAGACAGCGACAAGCTGGGGCCACAGAGGGAGGTTTTAAAGACGTGTCTAAGAGAAGGAAAAGCAAGGCAGAAACATGGAGGGAAGGAATTCTGGAGCCTGAGCCTTAAAAATGATGACAATGTCAACAGTGCAGTGACTTGGACACACAAAATGGCCATGCACAAACATCTAAGGGGCTTGGAGCAGGGGGAAATCTAACAGAGACAGAAATATGAAGGAGGATACAGGGGGCTTTGAAAAGTAGACTAAAAACTGTATTTAATTTTTTGTACTAATTCCTACTCTGAACATGGAGGTTAGCCTGATGGGAGTGGAGATTGGGAATTTGGCTTCAAACTCTAGTGCACCGTCTCACCCCTTTCCCCCCTCCAACGCCTCTCCCTGATTCTTGCTCATCCATGTCTACATTGGGGATCTGAGTGGATAAAGTGTGGAGCTGGGAAAAACGCAGCAGCTCAAGCAGCAGCAGAGGAGCAGGAGAGTTGACATTCAGATTGGAACCTTTCATCGAGATTCTGCCTGCACTAATCTCCCATCCACAGCCTCCAACCTTATCGTTCCCCAACCCCACACCGCCCGTTTCTATGTCCTATACCCAAAATTCGTAAACCTGACCGCCCCTGGTTGACCGTTCCAATGTCCCTACTCTTCTGATGCTGCCTGACCTGCTGTGCTTTTCCAGCTCCACATTTGATCGACTCTGACTTTCCAGCACCTGCAGTCTTCATTATCTCCACATTGGGAATCCCTCTATCAAAAACAAACAAGACCTGAATCTATGACATGCACATGAGTTGGGGAATGTTTGTTCAAGTCTGGTTTCCCCAGCGTTTAAAGCCCAGATTTACAGAGCAGGAACATACCATCCTCACTGGTGTGCGTCTCAGTACCAGTCTCGAGATCGACATCCTCCAGTGTCCCATGTTCACTGTAGGGACTGTCACTGTTGGACAGAATGGAAAAGAAAACGGCTTAATTCTGAAGACAGTCAGACATTTCACAAGATTGAAGAGTTGTCTTGATTATAGAATTGATTCCTAGTCAGTCAGACAGTGGTTCAACATCTGTTCAAGGTATTTAAGGCAATTGAAAGATTCGATAGGATCGTGAGAGTGTGACCATTGTAACATGTGGTTAGCTTAAAATAAAGTGAATTACAATGAAATAAGGATAGAATGAGCTAAAGTGAACTGGGTGGATAGATGACAGAAGTGAGGACTGCAGATGCTGGAGATCAGAGACAAGATCAGAGTGGTGCTGGAAAAGCACAGCAGGTCAGGCTACATCCAAGGAGCAGGAAAATCAATGTTTTGGGCAAACCTGTGGAAGAGCTTTTGCCCGAAACGTCGATTCTTCTGCTCCGCGGATGCTGTGTTTTTCCAGCACCACACTAATCTTGTCCCTGGGTGGATAGATGAGCAGGAATGACAGTAAGCCAGCAGTGGCAGACATTTCAGGAGGTAGCTCATGACAGTCAGCAAAAATACATCCACTAAGGAGGAAAGAGTCTGAGAGGGATAAAGCAAACATAGATAACTAAGGAAGAAAATTAAACACACCTGAGGAGTCTAAAAGCAGTGATAGCCTTGAAGGCTGGGTTAAATTCAGAATCCAGTGAAGGAGGAATATAAAGATAATAAAATAAACTACGCAGGCAAACGAGCGAGGAATATAAAAACAGACAATAGAGTTTCTTTAAATATGTAAAAAGTAAGACAGAGGTCAAAGTGAACGTTAGCCCCTTAGAAAATGAATCTGGGGGAATGGTTATGAGGAATAAGGAAATGGCAGAGGAATTAATCAGATATTTTACATTAGTCTTTATGATGGAAGATACTTTGACCATTCCATTTATACTAAATGTGGGGGAAGAATTAAGCAGCATCACCAAAGATGTGTTACACAATCTAATACAGCTAAAGGCAGATGAGTCCGCTGGTCCCAATGGCTTCCATCTTGGGATACTAAAATAGGTAGCTGCAGAGCTAGTGGATGAACTGGTTGTAATTTTCCAAAAATCACTGGATTCTGGAGAAACCAAAGGATTAGAAAACTAACAATGTGACATCCTTTTTAGGATGGTGGGGGGGGGGGGGGGGGGGTCAGAAAGTAGGTAATTATAGGCTGATCAGCCTCCCATCTATTGTTGGAAAAGTATTAGATCAAAATTACTAAGAGAGTAAGAGCAGAAACTTTGGGAAATCGTAATCCAATCAAACACAGTCACATGGCTTCATAAAAAGGGAAATCTGACTAATTAGTATCTGGCTAACTTATTAGAATTTTTCGAGGAAATCTTCAGCACACGGGATCCAGTAGACGTGTTTCATTTGGGCTTCCACAAGATGTTCAACAAGGTACCTCACAGATAGCTGAGTCATTAGATACCTCACAGACAGCTGAGTAATTAGACACCTCACAGATAGCTGAGTCATTAGACACCTCACAGATAGCTGAGTCATTAGATAAGAGCCTGTAGTGTTGGAAGTAATATATTGGCATGGATAGAGAACTGGCTCATGGGCAGGAAACAGCCAATGGACATCAGGAGTTCTTTTTAACATTGGTGACCTGTGACCAATGGGCTTCCACAGGGATCAGCGCTTGGACAGCCACTGTTTCCAATATATACGAGTGATGTGTGGGAAGGAAGTGAATGTGCTGCAGCCAAATTTGCAGATGATACTAAAATAGGTGGAAAGACAGGTTATGAGAAGTGTACAGTGATATTGATAGTTTAAGCGGACAAAAAAAATGGTGAATGGGAATATAATGTGAGAAAAGATGAAGATGTTAATTTTAGAAAGGAGAACATAAGAGTAGAGTATTATTTAAATGAAGAAAAACTGCAGAAAGCAGCAAAGGAATGTGGGGTGGGGGGTGGAGAAAGCTAGCACACAGCTGTAGCAGCTAAGGAACGATAATGGAATATTGGCCCATATCTCAAGGTGGGGGGGTGGGGGCAAAATACAAGAGCAGGGAAGTCTTACTGCAACTGTACAAGGTGCTGGTGAGACCACATCTGGAGCACTGAGAGCAGTTGTGGTCCCTCTGTTTATTGGAAGATATCATTTCATTGGAGGCAGTTCAGAGAATGATGATCCCTGTTATGGAGGGACTGAGCAAAGGCTAAACAGCTTAGTTTAGAAGAGTCAGAGGTGATCTCAATGAAACATACAGGATTCTTAAGGGGCTTGACAGGGTCAATGCTGAGAGGGTGTTGCCTCCTCATGGGAGAGTCAAGGACCAGAGGGCATAGTCTCAGAATAAAGGGGCACCAATTCATGACTGAGAGGAGGAGGAACTTCTTCTCTCAGAGAGTTGAGAGTCTTTGAAACTCCTTGTACAGACAGCATGGGGATAGAGACCTTGTATATATTTAAGGTTGCGATGGATAGATTTTCGATCAGCCGGGGTATCAAGGGTTACGGGCAAACGGCAGGAAAATGAACGTTAAAAATGTTGAATCAGCTGCCATTCTAAAGCATGGCTGAAGAAGGGCTTATGCCCGAAACGTCGGTTCTCCTGCTCCTCGGATGCTGCCTGGCCTGCTGTGTTTTTCCAGCATCACATTTTTCAACTCTGGTCTCCAGCATCTGCAGTCCTCACTTTCTCCTAAAGCACGGCTGAGCAGACTTGAGGGGTCAAAATGACCCACTCCTGCTCCTATTCCCTTTAATCTCAACAACAACCTTCATTTATATAGAACCTTTAAAATGGTAAACATTCAAAGACATTTCACAGGAACATCATCAATTAGTATTTGACTCTGACCGTCAGGAGGAGATGGTAGGACAGATTAGTTAAAGGGGTAAGCAGCTTCTTAAAGGAAGACAAGTAGATATGTGCCTAAGGTTAAACAGGAAATTAAAGGGAGGCTTTGGTAGAACAGACTAATTGAACATAACCTTAAAATTTGAGATAGGCCACTGAGGAAGTCAGGAAACAAGTCTTTAGACAGCGGCTAATGGAAATTGGGAATTCTCTCTCTCTTTCTCTGACAAACCTGAGGCTGAGAAGTCAATTAAAAACTGATATCGATTGGACTTTGTGAAGCAAAGTGCTTAAGAGTTAAGAACCAAAAAGGCTGAGTAGATCAACGTTATGGCTCATTCGGGAAAGTTCATCGATTCTCAGCTCTGCTACTCTGTGTCACCATTAAAGTTAATGATTTAGTCAAAGTATGCAAATTTACCTGCCTGTGGAGTCAGGTTAACAGAAAACACTGACCAGCTTTTGTACTTAACATGAATGATTGTTTTATTATATTCTAATAAAAAGTGAACAGTTAGAAACTCTCAACATATGTCTCTAAGGGTTAAAACTTTAACCTATTGTGAACCACACATACAGCATACGCGCACGGGCACACACACGCACAGACATGTGTGCGCAGAGACGCACGTACGTAGACACATACATGTGCAGTAATACCAAGCACTGGTTTTATGGGCTGGTTTTCCACTGAGACAGAGCTGTGGGGAATGGAGTGCATTATTTCCTCCTCCAACTTCATTGTAATTGAGTCCTTTCCCTCTCTCCCTACCTTTCCCTGTTTTTGTTATTGTTGCTTTGTCTCTGGTGGGCAGTGTTTGTTAATTGCTCAGTAGTTTAATTAGATCATTTGTTGGTGGTTACTCCAAAAGATGGCTGTCTTTCTATTTCGAGAGGGGTGGGCGCTGCAGGGGCTGGATTGCATTATCTCCCCTTTCAACTCCATCTTGAACTAGACCCTCCCTTGTTATCCCCACCTCTTTTTTGGTTTCTGTCACTGTAGCACTGCCTGTTGCAATTGTCACTGTTTAGTTTTTAAATTGTTGATTTGACGGTGAACTTTAAGAAAACAGGAACAGAAGTGTGCCATTTGGTCCTTTGAGGACTATTCAATCAGATCATTTCAAAAATAAATCAGCTGGCTTTCTTCAGTAAGGTGAAGAACTTGGGATGTGGTGAGAGCAGCCTAGTGTTTGTATTGAACTAGAAGGTAAAGTCACCATAGTCTTACCATACCATAGGGCTGCTCTCTCATCAGAGAACGATAACTGGTGGTGGGTATTAACACAACACAGTGAAAGAGAGAGATTGAGCAGGAGAATCCTTCATGGGCACCTGCAGGAATGGAACCCATGCTGTTGGCATCACTCTACATTGCAAAGCAACTGTCCAGCCAACTGAGCCAAACCAACCCCAAGTGTGGGAGATGGACTACTTCCTCCCTTGCTAAATAGCTGAGGAGTGGTGTATCACGTGTTGGGTTGAGACAGGGACAACAAGGATGAAACATCACGACATGTTTGAACGTTATAGGGGTTTATAAAATCATGAGGGACATGGATAGGGTAAATAGACAAGGTCTTTTCCCTGGGGTGGGGAGTCCAGAACTAGAGGGCATAGGTTTAGGGTGAGAGGGGGAAGATTTAAAAGGGCCCCAGGGGCTAACTATTTCATGCAGAAGGTGGTGCGTGTGTGGAATGGGCTGCCGGAGGAAGTGGTGGAGGCTGGTACAATGACAACATTTAAAAGGTCTGGATGGGTATAAGAATAGGAAGGGTTTAGAGGGAGACGGGTCGGGTGCTGGCAAATGGGACTAGATTAGGTTGGGATATCTGGTCGGCATGGACGAGTTGGACTGAAGGGTCTGTTTCCGTGCTGAGCATCACCGTGACCACCCCCATATCTTCAGTTGCATCAATCTTACTCCCTGGAAACCCTAACCTGAACTTACTTTAATATACTTACATAATAAAATGACATGAAGCATTTCACAGAATCGCTATCAAGAAAGATTTAACTCAGAGCCGAATCAGATGATATTATGTCAGGTGACAAAAAATAATCAAGGGGCAGATGTTAAGGAGTGTTTTAAAGGAAAATGATATTGAGTCAGAGCAAGTAATAATAAAAAGGGAGACAGCAAAAATGAGAGATAGAGAAACAGCAAGAATGAGAGAGAGATAGCGAAAATGAGAGATAGCCAGCGAGAATGAGAGTGAGAGCGATAGCAAGATTGAGAGCAAGAGAGAGAAAGCGAGAATGTGAGAGAGAGAGAGAGAGAGACAGCGAGAATGAGAGTGACAGCAAGAATGAGAGTGACAGTGAGAATGAGAGTGAGACAGCGAGAATGAGAGTGAGAGCGATAGCGAGAGTAAGAGTGAGAGAGAGACAGCGAGAATGAGAGAGAGACGACGAGAATGAGAGAGACAGCGAGAGCGAGTGAGAGAGACAGCAAGAGCAAGTGAGTGAGAGAGACAGCGAGAATGAGAGAGAGAGAGAGAGAGAGAGAGACGGTGAGAATGAGAGAGAGAGACAGCGAGAATGAGAGTGACAGCGAGAACGAGTGAGAGACAGCAAGAATGAGAGACAGTGAGAATGAGAGAGAGAGAGAGATGGCGAGAATGGGGAAGAGATAGAGACAGCAAGAATGAGAAAGAGAGAGAGGGACAGTGAGACTGAGAGAGAGAGACAGCGAGACTGAGAGAGCAAGAATAAGAGAGAGGAAGACAGTGAGAATGAGAGAAAACGAGAATGAGTGAGAAACAAACAGCGAGAATGACAGAGAGACAACGAGAATGAGCAGTGTGAATATGAGAGAGAGATAGTGAGAATGAAAGAGACAGAGTTAGTGATTATGAGCGACAGACAACGAGAATGAAAGAGACACAGCGAGAAAAAGAGAGATAGTGAGAACGAAAGAGAGATATAGCGAGAATAAGAGAGAGAGACAGCAATAGAGAGAGACAGGAAGAATGAGAGAGACAGTGAGAATGAGTGAGAGAGATAGCGAGAATGAGAGAGAGAGACAGACAGTGAGAATGAGAGAGACAGTGAGAATGGCAGAGAAATAGTGAGAATGAGAGAGAGAGAGAGAGAGAGATACAGCAGGAATGAGAGAGAGCCAGAATGAGATAGAGAGACAGCGAGAATGACAGAGAGAGAAATAGTGAGAATGAGAGAGACAGCCAGAATGAGAGTGAGAATGAGACAGCTAGAATGCGAGAGAGAGAGAGAGAGAGACAGTGAGAATGAGAGCGAGAGATAGAGACAGCCAAAATGAGAGAGAGATACACAGCGACAGTGAGAGAGAGTCAGTGAGAATGAGAGCGAGAGAGAGAGACAGCCAAAATGAGAGAGAGAATGAGTGAGAATGAGAGAGAGATACACAGCGACAGTGAGAGTGAGAGACAGTGAGAATGAGAGAGAGAGAGGGATAGCAAGAAAGAGAGAGAGAGAGAAAAACAGTGAGAATGGGAGTCTGAGTAAAAATGATAGAGAAATGAACAAGAATGGTAGAGAGCAAGAATGACAGAGAGAGAGGGGCAAGGAAGGAATTTCAAATTGTGTAGGGCCTGGCCTGGACAGTTGAAAGCATGGCTGACATAGGAAAGTTGGGATTAATTTGCATGACACTGCTGAGAGAAAAACCAAGAGAAAAATTATAAGAGCAATTTATTCTTTTTCTTTTGTTTTTCTTGCACAGGGTTGTGGAAAAGGGCTGTTTGATTACCAGTCAAAGGCTAGTCCGGCAGTGACAGTGGTATTGTCACAGGACTAGATATCAGCCTCGAGGCTAAGGTGCTGGGGACATCAGTTTCAATCCCACTGGGGCAGATGGTGGATGTTGAATTCAATAAAAAATATAGAATTAAAAGTTACTCTAAAGGTGACTATGTAACCACTGTCGATTATTGTAAAAACTCATCTGGTTCACTAATGACCTTTAGGGAAGGAAATCTGTCATCCTTACCCAGTCTGGCCTACACGTAACTCCAGATCCACCGCAATGTAGCTGACCTTTAACTGCCCTCTGGGGCAATTAGGGATGGACAATAAATGCTGGCCTAGCCAGAGATACCCTCATCTCATGAATGAATTTTTAAAAAGCAGTGACAATTCAGCGAGCTCTCTGATTGGTGTAGAAAGATGGGAAGTCATGTGATGACACTGACAGCAATATGGCAACTCAGAGCAGCAGAGTTGGTTACCCAGCACATTTGGAGCTCAGTTAGTGCCAATGTTTTATTGCAATGGTGCCCAGAACAGGAGGAACCAACCGCCAAGAATTGGATGAGCAATGGAGAACCCTTCGAAATCCCCTTTTAGAAAACAACTCTCTGAATAAATCCTGTCAGTGGCTCGGCCAACCCTGCCTTGCCTTATCCTGGTACAATGATCAGATTGGTATCGCTCACCAGTAGATGGCAGGCTTCAGGGAAGAGTGACTCCGAATGGACTGAGCTTACCAATAGTCGTCACCGGCCATACACTTTTCATAGACGGGTCCCTCCAGATCCTTGGGGTCAGGAAATATCAGCTCACTGTGGATGATGATCGTCTTGATCAGCTCGTTCACATGGGCCTGGCACAAGACTTGGTCTTGCGTGTCGGGCACAGGCATCAGGGTAGGGCCGAAGCAGATCGCCAAGTTGTAAGGATCCATCATGTTCTCGTCATTGTATTGAGACAGGCTGCCGAGAGAGAGAGAAAGAGAGAGAGAGAGAGAGAGAGAGAGAGAGAGAGAAGGTGATTAATGTCCTACATCAGAGGCCTCCTTCAATGCCACAACACTAGACTCTTTATTAAGCAAATGGAATTTCCTTCAGACTTTTCTGACTGTATATTAAGGGGTGGAGAAAGAGTAGTTTCCTTCAAATGCTCTAAAGATTCCCTGCTCAACTCCTGTTGTTCAAATCCAGGAGCAGGATAGACCAAATATCTCTTATATTACAGATCGGTCTGTTATAATGCGTGTTGCGTTCATGCAAATTCGCTACAACACAATTGACAAATTGAGGACACTGTTCCTATGACGTGAAATATTAAAGCATGTGTTGGTTATAACACAATTCTGGCTCTATTAGTTTAAATGGCACCGCTATTACAGTATTTTCTTATAACACAGGACTACACAAAAACAGAACTACTGTATTATAGCAGAACTTACTGTATAAGGAGACGGATAATATTTATAACATGAAAACAGGCCATTCGGCCCAACAATCTCTGCTGGGGTTTATGCTCCATGTGAGATTCTACTCATCCTTCACCAAAATCCATTAATACATCAATGAAACCCTACAGTGTAGATGGAAGCCATTCAGCACATCCAGTCCACACCAACTCTGCAACAAGCACCCCACCCAGACCCAGGCCATTCCCATAACCCTGCAGTTCCCATGGTCTATCCACCCAGCCTGCACATCTTTAGACTGTGGGAGGAAACACACACAGACATTAGGAGAAGGGCAACTGTCCATGAGGAGGACAAAGGCTGGAATTGAACCAGGGTCCCTGCTGCTGTGAGGCAGCAGTGCTAACCATGGAACCACTGTGCCGCCCATCCTTCTGCACGTGTTTGTCACATTTCTTCATTAAGGTCTCTCCAGTATTCACCTCAATAACCCTCATGAGGGTGAGTCACACATTATAAACACTGCCCTAGACTAATTCAGCATGGAGATGGCCCATTTGGCTCAATGTGCCTTTGATATCCAATTAGCACTCTCTTCTCATACAGTATAAACGTTGGGTTTTCCCTTTACACTGGCATTTTTGCAAATGGTCTTGATGAGTACAAGATGAACAGTCTTGACAAAATATATCTTTTTTTCTCCAAATGGGACCAAATGACCATTTACTTGCTGGCAAAGAGAAAAGGAGTAGCCGGAACGGAAATGAAGTCAACACAGGATGCATCATGTTCTCAACCAGTTCACTGAAATTCACTTACAGACAAAACAAAACGTGACAGGGTTCCCAAACCAGAACCTTGGGAACAGGGGCTTCGATAAACCATTTATTTTACCCCAATCTCTTGTTTCACTTGTTGTTAGTTATCACAAAATCCGAAGGGGGTTCATTCTTCAAATCGTCACTTTAGAAGATCGCATGAAGCAGGAGTGGGAGGAGGCCATTTGGCCCTTCACGTCTGCTCCACCATTCAATAAGGGCATAGCTGATTGGATTGTGGGCTTGATTTCACTTTCCCGTCAACTGCACCTCCACCTTCCACACACACCCCATCATCCCACATCTGTCAAAAATCAATCAAACTCAGCTTTGAATATGTTAAATGACACAACCCCCACGGCATTCTGTGGAAGACAATTCCAAAAATTAATGACCATCTAAGGGAACAAATTCCTCATCCTGACTCTAAAGACCATCAAGAGACATACAGGGAGAGAGCAAGAGTATGGTCTTGAGATAGAGGATCAGCCATCATCATGTTGAATAGCAGAGCGGACTTGATGGGCTGAATGGCCTACTCTCGCTCCTTTTTTGCCCCCAATGATGAAACTGCAGTGACAACAGACTGAACTGCACAATGTTCCCTCAAGAGAGACCTCCCTGATCCCAGGATTTCTCCATCTTACTCACCAGCTGCCAAACCAGGCCATTTAGTTGGAAAATGATCCTTTCAGTAGCTTCATCATAAACACAAGGGTCTCTTCTGAATATGTAGGATATGACAGGGGCAATACTCACTGGTTTAAAAAGGCAAAGAGGTATCTCATCACGATGATCACAGAGCGGGGAAGGGTGAGGAGAATCTTGCGAAGATGAAGAGCTCTCTCATACAGATTCTCTACTCCTGGAATGGCAAAACATGGGAATACGGTCACTTTGAACAAATACCATGCCCAGGCAAGGCTGACAAACCTAACATTGTTCTATCATTTGAACAAATGTCAACATAAAGACGGGCATTAATACAGTTCACAATCTCGAGAATCTCAACTCACTTTGCAGTACCAATTTAATATAAATATAGAAATCGTAGCAGCCAATTTCCACACAACAAACTCTCAGACAATGATGTTAACCTGTTAAGAGACTCAAACTAACAGGATATACCAGATGAAAGGTTCAGATTCCTGGGTACTGGGACCAGTCCAAGCAGGAAGGGTTGCATCTGGGAAAGACCGGTACTAATGTCGTTGGAGGTGGATGTTGGTGTCTGCAAGGGCTTTTGGGGAAGGTCTAAACTCGAATAGCAAGGGATGAGAAACTGAGCAGGGAGCCGAGGCGGGAGAAACAACAATAGAAAGAAACAACAGAAAGACAAGAAACAAAAGTGGAAGGCAGAAGAATCCAGGGTGATAAACCAACGGGACCAAATGAAGGTTTAAACAAAGAAAGACAAGGCTTTTGTCATCATGCACAGAGCATCTGCAGTAAGTTAGATTAACTAGCCAAGCAAGTAGATATAAACAGTTATGATTCAGTTGTGATTAAAGTGACATGGCTGCAGGGTGACCAAGGATGGAAACTGAACATCCAGTGGCATTCATTAGTTATAAAGATCAGACAAAAGGGTAAAGCAGGTGGGGCAACATTTTTAGTAAAGGACATTCAACACGATAGTAAGGAATGATATTGGCTCAGACAATTAACATGTGGGGTCTGTACGGTCAGGGATAAGAACCACCGAGGGGCAGAAAATGTTGTTGGGAGTGGAGAGTACTCCACCATACAGCAAAAAGGAGAAAACATCATTGAGACGTCTGTGGGCCCTCAAACTGTAATTCAGATGAAAGGGACGCCACTATTATCTACTCAATTTTGCAAACCAAATATGGAAATTTTCAGGGGAATGTTGACCACACCAGAAAATCTGAGCTTTCATTCATAGTGTTTACTTTAAATTCACTCATAGGATTGGGCACTAGCAGCATGGGGAACATTTACTGTCCATCCTTAACCACACTTGAGAAGATGGTGAGGAGCTGCCCTAGTTTGAATACCAGAGTGACTGGCTGGGCCAGTTCAGAGCACAATCAGCTACATGACTGTCTGTTTGGAGTCTCGTGTAGACCAGACTGTGTAAGGATGGCTGATTTCCTTCCTGCAAAGACACTTGCAAACCAGATGGATTTCAAAACTTTGGTCATGACTGATCCTACCCAGTTTATTCCAGGCTTAAACTTAAATTCCCAGTTGAATATATGTTTGTAGATTAGTCGTATAATGAGCACAGGTTTCAGACTATGAACACAGAACCATAACCAACTACTATTTCCACATAATATCGCACATTGCTTAATAGAGATTTATAGAGTGTGGTGTTAGACTTGTGCTCGGTTTGTTAAGCTTAGTCTGCTTGTTTTGCATGGAGCTGGGATCTTTAAATGGATTTGAACAAATTGGCAAGTTTTAAATTAACTTTTTACATGAATTTATTTCTTCATATCGAACAAAGATAGCCTCTCTACTTGTCTGGCTTCAATGAGGTTTCTCTTGTATACTTTTATTCCGGTGTATATTTGATAAAATCAAGGATATTCACTTACGTGAATAATAAATATTTATTTAAGTTTCTGCCTGTTTTCTCTTCCGACTGTGTTTGTTTGGATCTGGGATGTAAATGGCACTCGTACAAAGCTGAATGCAATCAGCTCAGTAAATGAAAAGACAATTTTAGCATGGAGGACACAAGTGCTATAGTTCTTGCCTGACTACGTTGTCCACGTGTGGCGCATGCTTATATTTATACTTCCATCGTTTAAAATGTTGATTTATTTAAGGGGAAATGTTTTCTTCAGTGGTATCTCAGATTAGTTTTGACTGCTTCAGTGGGTTGGAGTGCAAGTTTCCAGATACTTTGCTCTCCCCTTCATTAGTTTTGGTCTTAGTCTCCCCTGGGAGATTCACAGCAGTGGGAGGGGGTGGCTGGAGGTAAATCTCAGGCATTATAGGTTTTTGGGGGGGGGGGGGGGGGGGGGGGGGGGGGCGGGGGGGGGGGTGTCAGGCTTGATGGGCCAAATGGCCCCCACCTTGTCTTTTGTACATTTCTATCATGGCCACACATCAAGTACTTGGGAGAATTCAGAAAGCTACTGATACCATCGACACACTCTCACTATTTATATTAGTGTGTTTGGACCCGAACCCGAGAAAACTTTCCCACAAATCAAACAAAACGCAAACCGTGTTGGTGTCCAGGGGCAGAATCGCCCCTGTGGGTTTCAGAACCCTGCCATCAAGCTGAAATGGTGGCCCGAATCCCACAGCGGGAGAAAGAAAATACAAGTCACTGGCTGTGATTTCCCCTGAAGGCAGTCAATTAAGGACAGCGGGTGGTCCCACAAAGTGGGCATGCTCAATCAGAAACCTTCCAATCGGAAAGGAAGCAGAAACTAGGAGCAGCTGGTCATTTTGTTCATTGAGCCAACTAAGTTATCCAATACGATCATGGCTGGTCATCTGTCCCATTCTCTCTCCCTCTCCATTCACCCTGAAGCCTTCACTGTCTAGAAAATCTTTTTAATAAATATATTCAGCAGCTTGGCCTCCACAGCCTTCTATGGTGGAGAATTTCAGTTTCACTCCCCTCGAGTGAAAACAAATCTCATCACCTCAGTTTGAAAAGGGCTCCTGCATATTCTCAGATTGTGGTGTCTTGTCGTCCAGCAGGTTGTGATGGGAGGTGTGTGTGAGAGAAGAGGCTGCTTCTAAATGAAAGAACCTGCTCTTCAACGTTTTATCATTAAAGTAAACTTAAAAAGGCAGTGGTTTTTGCATAGCTAGATCTCTGGGAGAGGGGAGGGTGCGGCTGACAGGGAGGGTCTCCAGAACCTGCCTGGAGCGCTGGGCCGCCAAGACTGCCACCTGCAGGCTGCCTCCAGGAAGTGCAAGTGGAACCCACTGGCTGTGGGGACGAGGAGCTCAACTGGAATATCCCAGTCGGGCCTCAGGTAGACCTGGAATCTTGGTTACTCAGCAGCCGCAGAAGGGTAGCCCTGTCACACCTTGCCAATCCTACCCCTGCGAAAACCTTCCAAGGAACTGCCATGCCGGCTGGTGGGGTGATGTGTTGCTCTTGAGATGTGTGAATTTGCAAGAGCAGGAAGAACTCTATAAAAGTGACACCTAGAAACAGAAGGCAAATTGGGGGCTGTTTGGAGTGAAGGCTCCATGGTGCTTGTGCCACCATGTTGTATCTTCTTTCTTGCTGCTCTTTCACACAACAGAGACCCCCCCCCCCCTCACACCAGCACCCATCACATCTTGACCTATAATGTTGCATTGGAGTCCTGGGAAGGTTGGCCCCTCTGTTGCTTTACAGAAAGCTGGGGGGAGCCCTCACCTGGTTCCTTTCCTCATCTGTCTGCCCATCTTCGTGGACGTGATCAACCATAGCCTCACCTCTCTCCCCCCATCTCTGTTCTCCAACCTCCACTAAGCCTACAAGAGCCCACTGTCTGCCCACAGCCCTTCTCCCTGCCCACTCTAAAGAAATCTCGGACTCTGAAATTCTGCCCTCCTGCTCATTCCCGATTATCACCACTCTGCCATTTGCTCCAGCTGCCAAGATCTCAAGCCCTGGAATTGTCTCCCTTCCTCAGAGTTGCTTCTCAAAATTGATGTCCTTGACTCAGGTTTTGATCAACTGTCTTTCACACAAGCAGGAGTCAGACAAGAGAGAAGGCTGAGGCTGGTACAGAAGTTAAAGACAGCAGGTTGAATAGACAAGGCAGACAGGAACACAGCAGAGAATGAGGGAAGACCGATGGATTAGAATGCATTTATTTCAATGCAAGAGGCCTGACAAGTTAGGCAGATGAATTCTGGGAACATGGGAATGGGATATCATAGCTATTAGACAGACATGGCTGAGGGAGGGACAGGACTGGCAGCTCAATGTTGCGGGGTACAGATACTATAGGAAGGTTGAAAGGGGAAGCAAGAGACGGGGCAGAGGGGTGGCATTTTTTTTTTAAGAAGTACTTAGAGAAGCTATTCATGGGATTTAGATTTAGATTAGATTTAGATTACTTACAGTGTGGAAACAGGCCCTTCGGCCCAACAAGTCCACACCGACTCGCCGAAGCGCAACCCATACCCCTACATTTACCCCTTACCTACCACTACGGGCAATTTAGCATGGCCAATTCACCTGACCCGCACATCTTTGTGACTGTGGGAGAAAACCGGAGCACCCGGAGGAAACCCACGCAGACACGGAGAGAATGTGCAAACTCCACACAGTCTGTCGCCTGAGTCGGGAATTGAACCCGGGTCTCAAGCGCTGTGAGGCAGCAGTGCTAACCACTGTGCCACCGTGCCGCCCATAATATTTTAAATTAGATTAGATTACTTACAGTGTGAAAACAGGCCCTTTGGCCCAACAAGTCCACACCGACCCGCCGAAGCGCAACCCACCCATACCCCTACATTTACCCCTTACCTAACACTACGGGCAATTTAGCATGGCCAATTCACCTGACCCGCACATCTTTGTGACTGTGGGAGAAAACCGGAGCACCCGGAGGAAACCCACGCAGACACGGGGAGAACGTGCAAACTCCACAGTGTCAGTTGCCTGAGGCAGGAATTGAGCCCAGGTCCCTGGCGCTGTGAGGTAGCAGTGCTAACCACTGTGCCACCGTGCCATCACTTTGATGGGATTTGCTAAGTGTGTTCAGGAAAACTTTCTCATCTTGTGCAGAAAGCCAGACTAGCAAAGGGGCAAATCCCAACCTCCTCTTGGGAAATAAGGTAGGGCAAGTGACTGAGGTGTTAGCAGGGGAGCAATTTGGGACCAGTGACCATAATTCTATTGGTTTTTAAATAGTTATGGAAAACGATAGGCTTGGTCAACAAAGTGAGGATCTAAATTGGGACAAGGACAATTTTGATGATATTAGACAGGAGCGTGCAGTAATTGATTGAGGGTAGGCTGTTTACAGGTAAAGGCATGTCTGGCAAGTGGAAGGCTTTCAAAACTGAGATAATGAAAGTTCAGGACCAGCATGATCCTGTTCGTTAGAAAGGCAAGGCTGGCAGGAGGAGGGAACACTAGGTGAATAGAGATATTGAGGAATTAGAGATATCTGGTCAGGAAAAAGGAAGCATATGTCACATATTGACAGCTGGGATCAAGCAAATCTGTTGTGCAGTATAGGTGGTGTATGAGTACATTTAAGAGGGAAAAAGGGGACATGAGATAGCTTTGGAAGACAGGGTAAAGGAGAGTCCAGAGATTCAACAAGGATATTACAGCAAAAGAATAACTAAGAGATCAATGAGGCCATCTATACGTGGAGCCACAGGACAGGTCTTCATCGAATATTTTGTGTCAGTGTTTACTGTGGAGAAAGATATGGAAGCCAGGGAACTCAGGGAAATATGTAGTGATATCTTGGAAAAGAGTCCACATTACAGAAGTGGAGATGCTGCTGGAAGTCTTAAAATGCATAAAGGTAGAGAAATCCTGGGGACCTGGTGAGATGCATCCCAGAACATTGTGGGAAGCTGGGAAGAAATTGCAAGGCCCTTTGCTGAGATACTTGTGTATCATCGACAGACAGGACTGAGTTGCCAGAAGACTGGAGAGTGGCTAATATTGTGTCATTATTTAAGAAAGGCTGCAAGAAAAAGCCAAGGAACTATAGATCCATGAGCCTGATGTCAGTGGTGAGTAAATTGTTGCATTGGATTCTGAGGGACTAAATTTACATGTATTTGGAAAGGTAAGGATTGATCATGGATAGTCTGCATGGCTTTGTGCGTGAGAAATCATATCTCTCCAAATTTTGAAGAGGTGACCAAGATCGAGAGATGAAAGCAGAGCAGTAGACATTGTCTACATGGACTTCTGCAAAGCCCTCGAGAAGGCTCCGCATGGTAGACTGGTTCATAAGGTTAGATCACATGGTATCCAGAGAGAGCTAGCCAACTGGATACAAAACTGGCTTGATGGTAGGAGACAGAGGGTGGTAGTCGAGGGTTGTTGTTCAGACTGGAGGCCTGTGACCAGCGGTGTGCAGCAATGAGTAGTGTTGGGTTCACTGTTGTTTCTCGTTTATGTAAACAAATTGGATAAGAGAATATAGAAGTCACAGTAAGTTTGCAGATGACACCAAAATTGGTGGTAAAGTGGACAGTGAAGATAGTTATGGAAGATCACATAGATTGATTGATCAACTGGGCCAGTGGGCTGAAGAATGGCAGATGGAGTTCAATGCAGGTAAATGCAAGGTGTTGAATTTTGGTAAGACAAACCAGGACAGGACTTACACAGTTAAAGTTAAGTTTCTGGTGAGTGTTGTCAAACAGAGACTTAGGGTGTAGGTAAAAACAGGGACTACAATGCTGGAAACCAGATTCTTGATCAGAGTGGTGCTAGAAAAGCACAGCAGTTCAGGCAGCATCCAAGGAGCAGAAAAATCGATGTTTTGGGCAAAAGCCCTTCATCAGGAATCTATTCCTGATGAAGGGCTTTTGCCCGAAACGTCGATTTTCCTGCTCCTCGGATGCTGCCTGAACTGCTGTGCTTTTCTAGCATGTAGAGGGGGGAGAGTGTGGAGGTGGGAGTGTGTGGAGGGGGAGAGTGTGCGGGAGAGTGTGGAGGGGGAGAGTGCGGAGTGGGGAGAGTGTGGAGGGGGGAGAGTGTGGAGGAGGAGTGTGGAGGGGGAGAATGCGTGGCGGGGGAGAGTGTGGAGGGGGGAAAATATGGAGATGGGAGTGTGTGGAGGGGGAGAAGAGTGCAAAGAAGATTTACAAAGATGTTACTGAGACTGGAAGGTTTGAGTTATAAGGAGAGGCTGGATAGGCTGGGACCTTCTTCCACTGAGCTGTGGAGGTGGAGGCTGACCTTACAGATGTTTATAAAATTATGAGGGGCATAGATTAGGTGAATAGCCAAGGTCTTTTCCCTAGGGTAGTGGAGTCCAAAACAAGAGGGCATTGGTTTTAAGCTGAGAGGGGAAAGATATAAAAGGGACCTAAGGGGGAACTTTATCACTCAGAGTGGTGATGTGCATATGGAACGAGCTGCCAGAGGAAGTGGCAGAGGCAAATCCAATTACAATATTTAAAAGACATTTGGACAGGTAAATGGACAGGAAAGGTTTAGAGGGATTTGGGTTAAATGCAAGCAAATGGGACTAGTTTAGTTTGGGAAACTGGTCAGCATGGACGAGTTGGGCTGAAGGGTCTATTTCCATGTTTTATTACTTGAAGTCCTTTAAGTATCTCAGTGTCAATCTTTGACTCATAACTACATTTGTGGAGCTCCCTGTGTTCTACTTTGATATACCAGAAAGACAGTCTACAAAAGCAAGTCAGTGTTCATGACTCATTGAGGAAACCTGCCCAGGGATGAAGTTGAACTTTCCAAAGCTACTAGACAGTCACTCCATGGGGATGGTTCCAATGGAGCACAGTATATTCTACAGATATTCATTTATACAGAAACAAAGTGGAAAAGGTTAATTGAGTAAGTACAGTGCGATCTCAAAACCAACATTTGCTATAAATTCCTGCAATGGACCTCCTGTGTCTGACTGCATTGAAAAGACCCATTCTCGGAAATTAGCCTCAAGTATTTCTGTATCCCACTGCTCGTCACATGACATAAAGGATCAAATTACCAGCCATATGCTCATCACATTTGACATCTGGCTCACATTCTGCTTTACCACAGTAAGTAGTACATGGTAGGCACCCATCTGAATCAGGCTATTCATTGATGCCTTGTACCTCCGCCAGCTTGCTCCCGCAGTTCTGCGCAGGCCTGAGTAAACAAGGTGACGATTGTAGTCCTCCACCAGGGAGCCTAATGCTTCAGGCATAAAGGGTAGGATTTGTCAAACGGACAATGGCCCTCAGGCACAGTCCTGGTCACTGTCACTTTGCCATCGGAAGCTGTGCCTCCAGCTGCCAAAAGATCCCAAACTCTGGAATTTCCTCCTTTTCTTTCATATAGCAGGCTCTCACAATTGACCTCCTTGACTTGGCCATTGGTCACCTATTCTCCTATGCTTTCATATATCTCTTCGACTGATACCTACAACTGTGAAGGACCCTGTCATTTACTACATTAAAAGACACCATTCACATGGATGGTTCAATAGTGGAGACGGTTAGATAGGAGCTAGAGGGTGACGGTGGGGGTTGGATAGGGGGCAGTGGGTGATAATGGGGGGCTGAATAGGAGGCAGTGGGTGACGGTGGGGGCTAGATAGAGAGCAGTGGGTAATAGTGGGGGCTGGAGAT
This sequence comes from Hemiscyllium ocellatum, assembly GCF_020745735.1. NCBI lineage: Eukaryota > Metazoa > Chordata > Chondrichthyes > Orectolobiformes > Hemiscylliidae > Hemiscyllium > Hemiscyllium ocellatum. Next base: position 12,418,103 of record NC_083419.1, on the reverse strand, counting down.
GGGGCAGTGGGTGATGGTGGGGGTTGGATATGGGGCAGTGGGTGACAGTGGAGGCTGGATAGAGGGCAGTGGGTGATGGTGGGGGCTGGATAAAGGGCAGTGGTGATGATGTGGGCTGGATAGAGGGCAGTGGGTGACGGTGGGTGTTGGATATGGGGCAGTGGGTGACGGTGGGGATTGGATGGGGGCAGTGGGTGTTGGTGGGGGTTGGTTAGAGGGCAGTGGGTGATAATGGTGGCTGAATAAAGGGCAGTGGGTGATGGTGGATGTTGCATATGGGGTGGTGGGTGAAGGTGGGTGTTGGATATGGGGCAGTGAATGATAGTGGAGATTGGATAGGGGGCGGTGCGTGACGGTGGGTGTTGGATAGGGGGAGGTGGGTGACGGTGGGTGTTGGATAGGGGGAGGTGGGTGATGGTGGGAGTTGGATAGGGAGAGGTGGGTGACGGTGGGAGTTGGATGGGGGAGGTGGGTGACGGTGGGTGTTGGATGGGGGCAGTAGGTGACTGTGGGAGTTGGATAGGGGGCAGTGGATGTTGGATAGGGGGCGGTGGGTGATGGTGGGTGTTGGATAAGGGGTGGTGGGTGATGGTGGGTGTTGGATAGAGGGTGGTGGGTGACGGGGGTTGAATAGGGGGTGGTGGGCGACAGTGGGTGTTGGATAAGGGGCGGTGGGTGACGGTCGGGGTTGGATAAGGGGCGGTAGGTGACAGTGGGTGTTGTATAGGGGTGGTGGGTGACGGTGGGGGTTGGATAGGGTGTGGTGGGTGATGGTGGGGTTGGATAGGGTGCGGTGGGTGACTGTGGGGGTTGAATAGGGGGCGGTGGGTGATGGTGGTTGTTGGATAGGGGACGTTAGGTGACGGTGGGGGTTAGATAGGGTGCGGTAGGTGACGGTGGGGGTTGGATAGGGGGCAGTGGGTGACTGTGGATCCTGGATAGGGGGCGGTGGGTGTTGGATAAGGGGCGGTAGGTGACGGCGGGTGTTGTATAGGGGGTGGTGGGTGATGGTGGGGGTTGGATAGAGGGCGGTGGATGATAGTGGTGATTGGTGGTGAATGCCTCGATCCCCGGAAGAGAATATTCAGAACAATCCTGTCCTGTCCTGTCACAGTAAAGTGCAGCAGGCAGCTATGTTCCTGCAACGTGGGACCTTTGTCCCCTTGGAGCTAGGTAAACACACCCTCTGGAGCTGACAACCAGTTGGACTATGGCAGTGCAACCAATCCTGGCAGTGCTACTGGCTCGCAATGCCACTGGTCCCTGGAGCTGGGTAACAGCAGCTGCCATAACTGCATGCTGGTCTACAGAAGAGGTCTGATCGGTCCAGGTAAGCCAGGGAGACTTTGATTGTGAACCCTAGCAGATGTAGACCATTCAGCCCATCAAGTTATATATACACTCATGCATGTAATGCTTTAAAGCTGTGAATTGTACTGCAAACAGTGAGCAAACCTCATTTCATTCAACATCAGTTTGCCAAGTGCTGCTCATCTCCAGGTATTTCAGAAAAGATGTTGTGTTGAAATATTTCTTCAGCTACATTCAGAGGACCAAGCCCCATGTCTGCTTGGGTTTCCACCAGGTGCTCCAGTTTCCTTCCATGGTCCAAAGCCATGCAGGTTAGGTGGAGTGGCCGTGCTAAATTGCCCATGGTGTTCGGCGAAGTGTGAAATAAAGGCTGGGGCTGGTTCTGAGTGGGATGCTCTTCAGAGCATTGGTGCAGATCCAATGGACCTCTTTTTGTACTGTAGGGATTCTAGGATTCTGTTACTTATCCTACATCAAAGGCTAGCTTAGTGGGTAACCAAATGTGTTCCATAAGTCAGACTTGCTCGAGATATCCCAGCAGCAGGAATATCACGTCATGAATCACTATAAAGAGATGCAGCTAAGCCCTGCAAAAGTGTGGAATAGATTCCTGCTCTCAGAATCTCACTGTTTACTGATAATCAGACATTCGTGGGCTCAACTGCTCAGTTTGAGCATCTCAGCTTATCGTGTAAAATATGAGTAAGTCCAGATCCATTAGATAATACAATCCAATTCTTTTGTGGGATGTGGAATTACTAGCAAAATTGGCATATGTCGTCCATCCCAAAGTGATGAAGTGTCAACCATATTGATGTATGGACTGGGCCACATCAGATAAAGAGGTCAGATTTCCTCCATTGGCTTCTATGACAATGGATGAGAGATGCGTCGTTCACCAATACCGGGGTTAGCTTTCAGTTCCAGATATATTAACGGAGCTCAAATTCCACCAACTGTTGTGATGGGATTTGAAGCTGGGTCATAGACCATTCCTGTGGATTTCCGGATTACTAGCCCAGTTATGTTTTCACTACACCACTGCCTTCCCCTTCATCAACTGCAAAAATCCATGTGGGGAAAAGGAATCCTCAAGGCATTGCTTATGTAGTTTGCAAGTCGAGGGACCAGAGTGTTTAGTTTCTTATAGGAAGTAAATTTTACACGATATTCTAATTCTCAAAGACTGAACTTTCCTGTCTCTTCAACAACTTTACAATAACTGAAACTACAGGCCATCCATTTCAAACATAAGGCGAGAGATGAAATACAGACCCTTGAACTTGATCCATCACTCAGCATGATCAAGGCCTTATCTTCCACCTAGATTAGATTACTTACAGTGAGGAAACAAGCCCTTCGGCCCAACAAGTCCACACCGACCCGCCGAAGCGCAACCCACCCATACCCTTACATTTACCCCTTACCTAACACTACGGGTAATTTAGCATGGCCAATTCACCTGACCCGCACATCTTTGGACTGTGGGAGGAAACCAGAGCACCCGGAGGAAACCCACGCAGACACGGGGAGAACTTGCAAACTCCACACAGTCAGTCGCCTGAGTCGGGAATTGAACCCGGGTCTCAGGCGCTGTGAGACAGCAGTGCTAACCACTGTGCCACCGTGCCGCCCACCTGATCTCCATTTTCTAGTATTTGACTCATCCGCAACCCTCTGGTATAGAGAATTCCAAATTCTAAAAATTTCCAACAATTCTGAGCAAAAAAAATCACATCAGTCTTATCTCAGTCCTAAACAAATTACAATCTTTGATCCTGGATTCCCCTTGTCCAGGGAAGCAACATCTACCTCATCAAGCCTCATACAGCTGTGCTGAGGAATGATATTCCCGGAAATACATCCAGGGAAGTTATTTGAGTGGAACTGAGAAATAAGAAAGGGATGATCACCTTATTGGGATTGTATTATAGACCCCCCAATAGTCAAAGGGAAATTGAGAAACAAACTTGTAAGGAGATCTCAGCTATCTGTAAGAATAATGGGGTGGTTATGGTAGGGGATTTTAACTTTCCAAACATAGACTGGGACTGGGACTGCCATAGCGTTAAAGATTTAGATGGAGAAGAATTTTTTAAGTGTATCCAAGACAATTTTCTGATTCAGTATGTGGATGTACCTACTAGAGAAGCTGAAAACTTGACTTCCTCTTGGGAAATAAGGCAGGGCAGGTAACTGAGGTGTCAGTAGGGGAGCACTTTGGGGCCAGCGACCATAATTTTATTTGTTTTAAAATAGTGATGGAAAAGGATAGACCAGATCTAAAAGTTGAAGTTCTAAACTGGAGAAAGGCCAATTTTGACGGTATTAGGCAAGAACTTTTGAAAGCTGATTGGAGGCAGATGTTCGCAGGTAAAGGGATGGCTGGAAAATGGGAAGTCTTCAGAAATGAGATAACAAGAATCCAGAGAAAGTATATTCAAGTCAGGGTGAAAGGTAAGGCTGGTAGGTACAGGGAATGCTGAATGACTAAAGAAATTGAGGGTTTGGTTAAGAAAAAGAAGGAAGCATATGTCAGTTATAGACAGGATAGATCGAGTGAATCCTTAGAAGAGTATAAAGGAAGTAGGAGTATACTTAAGAGGGAAATCAGGAGGGCAAAAAGGGGGCATGAGATAGCTTTGGCAAATAGAATTAAGGAGAATCCAAAGAGTTTTTACAAATATATTAAGGACAAAAGAGTGACTAGGGAGAGAATAGGACCCCTCAAATAGGACCCCTGTGGAGCCACAGAAAATGGGGGAGATACTAAATGTATATTTTGCATCAGTATTTACTTTGGAAAAGGATATGGAAGATATAGACCGTAGGGAAATAGATGGTGACATCTTGCAAAATGTCCAGATTAGAGAGGAGGAAGTGCTGGATGTCTTGAAGGTGGATAAATCCCCAGGACTTGATCAGGTGTACCCAAGAACTCTGTGGGAAGCTAGAGAAGTGATTGCTGGGCCTCTTTCTGAGATATTTGTATCATCAATAGTCACAGGTGAGGTGCCGGAAGACTGGAGATTGGCAAACGTGGTGCCACTGTTTAAGAAGGGTGGTAAAGACAAGCCAGGGAACTACAGACCAGTGAGCCTGACCTCAGTGGTGGGCAAGTTGTTGGAGGGAATCGTGAGGGACAGGATGTACATGTATTTGGAAAGGCAAGGCCAGATTAGGGATAGGAGAAAGTGAGGTCTACAGATGCTGGAGATCAAAGCTGAAAATGTGTTGCTGGAAAAGCGCAGCAGGTCATGCAGCATCCAAGGAGCAGGAGAAGGATTCCTGAAGAAGTGCTCATGGCCGAAATGTCGATTCTCCTGCTCCTTGGTGCTGCCTGAACACCTGCGCTTTTCCAGCAACAGATTAGGGATAGTCAACATGGCTTTTTGTGTGGAAAAACATGTCTCACAAACTTGATTAAGTTTTTTGAAGAAGTAACAAAGAGGATTGATGAGGACAGAGCAGTAGATGTGATCTATATGGACTTCAGTAAGACATTCAACAAGATTCCCCATGGGAGACTGATTAGCAAGGTTAGATCCCATGGAATAGAGGAAGAACTAGCCATTTGGACACAGAACTGGCTCAAAGGTAGAAGACAGAGGGTGGTGGTGGAGGCTTGTTTTTCAGACTGGAAGTCTGTGACAAGTGGAGTGCCACAAGAATCGGTGCTGGGTCCACTACTTTTTGTCATTTACATAAATGATTTGGATGCGAGCATAAGAGGTACAGTTAGTAAGTTTGCAGATGACACCAAAATTGGAGGTGTAGTAGACAGCGAAGAGGGTTACCTCAGATTACAACAGGATCTGAACCAGATGGGCCAATGGGCTGAGAAGTGGCAGATGAAGTTTAATTCAGATAAATGCGAGGTGCTGCATTTTGGGAAAGCAAATCTTAGCAGGACTTATACACTTAATGGTAAGGTCCTAGGGAGTGTTGCTGAACAAAGAGACCTTGGAGTGCAGGTTCATAGCTCCTTGAAAGTGGAGTCGCAGGTAGATAGGGTAGTGAAGAAGGCATTTGGTATGCTTTCCTTTATTGGTCAGAGTATTGAGTACAGGAGTTGGGAGGTCATGTTGCGGCTGTGCAGCACATTGATTAGGCCACTGTTGGAATATTGCGTGCAATTCTGGTCTCCTTCCTATCGGAAAGATGTTGTGGAACCCTCTGTCTTCTACCTTTGAGCCAGTTCTGTGTCCAAATGGCTAGTTCTTCCTCTATTCCATGGGATCTAACCTTGCTAATCAGTCTCCCATGGGGAATCTTGTTGAATGTCTTACTGAAGTCCATATAGATCACATCTACTGCTCTGTCCTCATCAATCCTCTTTGTTACTTCTTCAAAAAACTTAATCAAGTTTGTGAGACATGTTTTTCCACACAAAAAGCCATGTTGACTATCCCTAATCTGTTGCTGGAAAAGATTTACAAGGATGTTGCCAGGGTTGGAGGATTTGAGCTATAAGGAGATGCTGAACAGGCTGGGGCTGTTTTCCCTGGAGCGTCGAAGGCTGAGGGGTGACCTTATCGAGGTTTACAAAATTATGAGGGGCATGGACAGGATAAATAGGCAAAGTCATTTCCCTGGGGTCAGGGAGTCCAGAACTAGAGGGCATAGGTTTCGGGTGAGAGGGGAAAGATATAAAAGATACCTAAGGGGCAATGTTTTCACACAGAGGGTGGTACGTGTATGGAATGAGCGCCAGAGGAAGTGGTGGAGGCTGGTACAATTGCAACATTTAAGAGGCATTTGGATGGGTATATGAATAGGAAGGGTTTGGAGGGATATGGGCAGGTTGCTGGCAAGTGGGACTAGATTGGGTTGGGATATCTGGTCGGCATCGATGGGTTGGACCGAAGGGCCTGTTTCCATGCTGTACATCTCTATGACTCTATCTATGACTCTAAGCGCTACTCAAAATTCTACTCTGATTAGACCACCTCTCACCATTCTCTGTGATTTGTATGAAAAGCCGATACAACTCAAACAAGAGCAGAACAAGTTGACAAAACTCAGGCATAACTTGACTCCTGATGCAAGTTAACATTTCAAGTCATCGGTTTCTTTCTGTGCTACCTGACTTGTTGAAAGTTTCTAGCTTTCTTCCCCCCTTCGTTGAGATTTCCAGCATCTGCAGTATTTTTCCTTTCTATTTCTACTCTAGCTCTTCTTATAGGTTCGCCTTCTCTTCCCAGGATGATTCGGATACCTGGCTAAACTAGTGGAAGGTTGCTGGAGGGAACACCGATTATGGACATAACCCCACAAGCAAAGATGAGAAAGGGAGGCCTGTGTGTATGCATCTGTGCCTTACATTCCTCAAACAAGACAGCGTCATTGAAAGATGGAAAAAAAATTCTTTACTCCAAAAGTCATGTACTCAGTGCTGTTCCAGCACAGCAGTCTGTGTTGACTCTTGTAAATGTAAACACTCCTATTTGGGAAGCCTCAAACTCATTGCACTTAGTGAGAAAGCATTTGTCAAGAATGAATTAATCATTGTGAATGCATACTGCCCATCTCCAGCACTGGGAGTTTCGCTAAATTTAAAACAAACAATAAAAGCCATAAAGATGTTCAAAATGAGAGGGAAAGAACTCTACAAGCCAGTCCAACTTGTACTTAAACACAACACTGTGTTTAAACATGTTCTCGTTAAACTCTTTTTCTTAGGATTTTACAAATTCATAGAATCCCTACAATGTGGAAGAAGGCCATTCAGCCCATTGAGTCTGCACTGACCCTCCAAAGACATTCCATCCAGAACAACCCCTCCAACTCATCCCTGTAACCCTGCACTCTACATGGCCAATCCACCTACCCGGCACATCTTTGGACTGTGGGAGGAAACCCAAGCAGACATGGGAAGAAGGTGCAAACTCCACATAAACAGTCACCTGAGGGTGGAATTGAACCTGGGTTCTTGGTGCAGTGAGGCAGCAGTGATAACCATGGAGCCATCATTGCTGCCCCAGCTTGCACAGAAACAGCAGCCTAACATGTGTATACTTTGAAGAGAGATGTGCCTCCCATTTCTATGTATCTTCAGGAGAAACTTGCCAATTAGTGCTTTCTGAGCACTTTTCAAACAAGCAACAATTCTCACTGCCTGGGTAACTTACAAAAAAAAATCACAACTGGTTCTTGCAAGACACTATTCAGAATGCAGCTGTTCTAACATTAAAACCTTTTGACCAGATGCTATCGATTTCAATGGTGCACAAATCCACAAGGATCCCATTTAACAAGGAATACAATCTGGCAAATTACTGCTCATGAAGACTCATTCGGACAGTTAATCAGTGAGTGAGGTATGGTTTTCTCTCATGAGGTACACAGATTTTACAAAGTAGCAAATCCTTACTTAAAAATGTCGGAGCATGAGGAGGCTGTTCAGCCCTTCAAGCCTGTTCTGTGATTCAATGAGATTCTGGAATGTCTCTCTCACTTACATTTTTCCACCATTGCTGCATGCTATTTGAATCTCTTGTTGAACAAGCATCTACCAACCTCAGTCTTAAGATTTGATTTGGCTTCACTTTTTAAAGAGTGTCAATTCCCACCATCATTTGTGTGTGAGGCCTTCCTGACACTGGAGCTTAGAAGAGTGAGGGGTGACTTTACTGATGTGTCGAAGATCCTTAATGGTCTTGACAAGGTGGATATGGAAATTATGTTTCCTCTTATAGATGAGTCAAAACTTTTGGCAGGGGGTGGGGGAAGAGATAATGTTTAAACATTAGGCATCTCCCTTTTAAGGCAGATGAAAAGAGAATTATTTCTCTGAGGGTTGGATAACTTATGATACGCTCTGCCCAAGAAGGGAACGGAAGTGGGGTAATGAATATGTTCAAGGTGGCAGTGGATGGATTCGGCTGAGGCAAAGGAATCAAATGGGGGGGGGGCACAGTGGCTAGCACTGCTGCCTCACAGCACCAGGGTCCCAGGTTCCATTTCAGCTTCGGGCGACTGTCTGTGTGGAGTTTGCACATTCTCCCAGTGTCTACGTGGGTTTGCTCCGGTTTCCTCCCACAGTCCAAAGATGTGCAGGTTAGGTGAATTGGCCATGCTAAATTGCCCGTAGTGCTAGATCTATTAGTCAGAGGGAAATAAGTCTGGGTGGGTTACCCTTTGCAAGGTCGGCATGGATGTGTTGGGCCGAAAGGTCTGTTTCTACACTGTAGGGAACCTAAACTATTAGACCCATAGAAATTTAGAATTTATATTATTGATGACCTCATCAAATGGAATAGCATCCTTCAGGGGCCAAATGATCTACTTCTGCTCCCATTTCATATATTCAAATGTATGCTTATAAGGTTTCATTCCTAGATGGATGGATTTAAAAAAAAATAGCTCCTTGTTCTTGGATTGCAGAAAATCATTTTACACCATCTCCCTTTAAAATCACTTAAATCACCATCACTTAAAACACCATGCAGCACCCCCACACTGCAACCATCCATTGCCAGATATGTTAATATTCATGACAAATAATCAATGATGGTAGCTACATTACCCACAATGCTTAGTTCTTCAGAAACTGGTCTATTCATTGCAGTGCTGAAAATATGTTGCTGGAAAAGCGCAGCAGGTCAGGCAGCATCCAAGGAACAGGAAATTCGACGTTTCGGGCATAAGCCCTTCATCAGGAAGGGCATTCATTGTAGTGTTTTACATCAACTGGGACAATACTCCATCCTGGATGAAAGCAAATTACTGCGGATGCTGGGATCTGAAACCAAAACAGAAAATGCTGGAAAATCTCAGCAAGTCTGGCAGCATCTGTAAGGAGAGAAAAGACCTGACATTTCAAGTCTAACTGACCCTTTGTCAAAGCTTTAACAAAGGGTCAGATAGACTCGAAACATCAGCTCTTTTCTCTCCTTACAGATGCGGCCAGACTTGCTGAGATTTTCCAGCATTATCTCTTTTTTGGTTTCAATACTCCATCCTGGATGGATTACAGCTCTATTGTTTATGAAGTTGGTCAGTGTAATCTTTACCCCTCGTTTATGCGTTGGCATTCCAGGAATCTCCAAGGAAACCTGGGATCTTTAGGGTACCTTTTCATACACAGGAGCTCTGAGTCTCCAATGATGTTTCAGAATTTATTCATGGGATGTGAGCGAGGCTGGTGTTTATTTACCCCCATCCTCCAAGTTGCCCTTGAGAAGGCAGTGGTGGGCTGACTTTTTAAAAAAATCATTGCAGTCCTTGTGCTGTAGGTAGACTCACAATGGCCTTAGGGAGGGAATTTTGACCCAGCAACAGTGAAGATATATTTCCAAGTCAGGATGAGTGGTTTGGAAGGGAACTTGCAGGTGGGTGGTGCTCCCATGTATCTATTGCCCTTGTACCATCCAGATGGAAGTGGTTGTGGGTTTGGAAGGTGCTGCCCAAGGATCTTTGGTGAATTTCTGTAGTGCATCTTGTAGATGGTACACACTGCTACTACTGAGTGCTGGTGGTTGAGGAAGTGGATGTTTGTGGAACTGTTTTGAATGTTCCATGCACAGCACAAAAAAAAAATAAACTGAAGTTTATTGTAGGGTGTCATTAAGCAGTGGCTTCAGCACTCAATTCATGATCCAGCAACTTACACTAAAATCAAGAGATCGGAATTTAAAATCAGACCATGGGAGTTCAGAGAGTTCTTGTTTGTGTTTTTCAATCTGGAAATAGAAAGTATGAAGCTCCTGGGTTGGAGTAAAGCTTCAATTGGTCCACTACCTCGTATGGTCTACATGTGACTCCAGTCCCACACCATCATTATTGTTAACTGCCTTCTGAACTTCCAAATGTACACAGTTTCCTCTCATTTATTCCGTCAAAAACCCTTGCAGAATTAAAAGCTTTCATTAAATCTCTCCTTAACCAGTCCCAGTGCCTCCAGCCTCACCATATAACCGATCATCCCCAGTATTATTCTGGTGCCCAGGGATGTGCAGGTTGGGTGGGCTAGCCATAAAAAATGTGGGGCTATAGGGATAAGCCAGGGGGACGGGTCTGGGCGAGATGCTCATCGGAGGTTTGGTTCCGGCCTGATGGGCTGAGTGCCCTCTTCTTGCACTGTAGGGATTCCATGATTCTAAATCTACTGTGCTCCCTCTATAGTATACAATCATTAAATCAAACAGAACAGACTCTTTCACCCATCACTTCTGGACGACCAAAAATATACTCCTATCTACACTAGTCCCACTTTCTTACACGAGGTCCTTGGCATTGAATGTTATGACATTTCAAGTGGGAGAGAGTGAGGACCGCAGATGCTACAGTCAAGAGTGTGGTGCTGGAAAAGCACAGCAGGTCAGACAGCATCCGAGGAGTAGGAGAGTCAACATTTCGGGCAAGAGCCCTTCAACAGGAATGAGCTCAAGTGCTCATTCAAATCATTTTTGAGGTTTCACACCTCCACTATCTCCCCAAGCAGTGCATTTCAGACCCTCCAGCACCCTCTGAGTGAAAGTATTTTTCCTCACATTCCCTCAAAACCTCCAGACTTCCATTTTAAAATTATGCCCCCTTGTTCTTGACCCTTTGACTATCGAGAACAGCTGATTTCTATTCGCCCTGTCCATACCTCACAATGTTGTACACCTCTATCAGGTTGCTCCCTCAATCTTCTCTATCCAAAGAAAACAACCCGAGATTATCCAGCCTCTGGCTGAACAATCTTGTGCAGAAAGGTCTCAAAGTTGATTCCTCCTCGCAACGAGGCTGAAACAATAACATCTGCATTCATTTCCTTTCAATCTGTCCTGGAGAAAGGGAGGACTGCAGATGCTGGAGATCAGAGCTGAAAAATGTGTTGCTGAAAAGCGCAGCAGGTCAGGTAGCATCCAAGGAGCAGGAGAATCGACGTTTCGGGCATAAGCTGGATTCCTGAAGAAGGGCTTATGCCCGAAACGTTGATTCTCCTGCTCCTTGAATGCTGCCTGACCTGCTGCGCTTTTCCAGCAACACATTTTCTCCAGCATCTGCAGTCCTCACTTTCTCCTAGTTGATCTTAACCTACTGCGAATCCTCTTGCAAGGATGCCTTCCTTGAAGAAGCTCTCTTCCTCCCTCTACAGATTCCTGAAGAAGGGCTTAGGCCCGAAACGTCAATTCTCCTGCTCCTTGGATGCTGCCTAACCTGCTTTCAATCTGTCCAGCATGTTTACTTAGATATCAGGGAATCACTCATTTAAAATTACGGTTGTAAAATTGCTCTGAGCTCTACTGAGGAGATGGTAAAGCTTCATAAAATGCACGTTGTTTTTCTCATTTCATTTTTTTTAAAAGAAAGAAAACTTAACAGGGCTCTCAGATTTTTGTGGGCTGCCATCCCACATCACTAACACCGTCAAAGGAACTGCCTCCTTATATAGTGTGAGCCAAATTCTTCAAATAAAAACAAAATTCAAAATACTCAAGTAACCAAGCAGGGATGAAATGAAAGAAAAACTTTCAATACAAATTCAGGTTATTTGGAATGGGACAGATAGAGAGAAAAAGAAAGCACGTGTGAGATAGACAGCGTGTGAATGGGGGGGAAAGAGAGAGAGAGAGAGAGAGAGATATGGACTGCACACGACATGGTTGCACACATTCGCACAAGAGAGAGAGAGAGCTGGCTGCAATATAGAGAGGGATATGCACAATAGAGGGAGAGAATGACAGTGCTCGAGAGAGATAGTACTCAAAAGTGTGTACATGAGGGGACTGAGGATGTGAGAGAGATGGAGAGAAACTGCAAGGGACAGAACATAAGAGACAGGAGAGTGCGAAAGCATGAAGAGCCGGAGGCAAGACAGCGTGTGCACAAGGGAAACAGAGTGACTGAGTATTTTGGAGAGTGAGAGAGAGGACAGAGAAGGGGGGGTAAGGTTGAGAGAAAGAAGACAGCGCACAAGGAGTACAGAGGACTTGAGAGAGAGTAGGAGGGGAACAGAGGGAGGGAGAGAGAGAGAGAGTGTGTGAAGGGACAAGTGTGAAAAAAAGAGATAGGTAGACAAACCGAGCAAGGATGGCAGAGGGTGAATGTGATAGAGATGGAGAGGATGATGACAGTGAACAAATACTTACGGACACAAGGAATGAGCTCGTTAAATCTTTCCCTAGGAAAGAGTGGGTTTTCCAAACCTCTGAAGTAGAGCTTCAGAACTCCTGCGACTGAGTTAATGTCATGGTTATCCTGATCATCAGCTAAAGGATCTTCACCTATTTCAGAACAAACAGAAACATCAGTACAAGCAATATCAGCTGAGTGACAAAAGGCCATGCACAATCCTTTGATATAATCCAAGATGTGGTCATGATTCTGTTAAAGAATCCACAAAAACATTCAAAGGAGAGCAGATAGTTCTCCTGATGTCACATTGTTCCTCAACAGTCCAGAGCTAACAGGGCATACACGTACTCATTGTAACTTGCTGTGTAGATTGGCTGTCATGTTTGCTAACAGCTGATACAACGTGAAAAATAAAAATCACTGGCCATAAAATGAGGATGAGAGAAAGCACTTTCTGAATGCAAGAATTTATTTCATAACATTTGTAATAAAACTGTCAAGTCTGTCAAATGCCCTGGCACAAGAAGGAGAATACTGCCATATGTTCCTTTTCAGAGACTGGACTAAATTAGACAATCACTCACTACTGAAACCTTGCAAGATAACAATAATTGCTAACATACTCTTGAAATGTCTGTCTGTCTAAATGGGCTTTAACAGCAGCTTTATGAATGGGTTGATCAAACCAGAAACCTTTTGGGGCTTAACTACATGATACAACATTTCATAAACTATTGAGTGTCCAACGTACTCAGCCTGCTCAGGGTTAATATATACAAACCCTCCAATTAAAGCATGTCCATTAGGATAAAGGCAATAATGCGGAAACTGTTGAAAAACAGGTCAATATTAAACTTTTCTGAACTAAGAAAGGGCTTTCACCAAGGAATAATGTCAACAGTTTAAATGGGTCGTGATTCACCTACTAAATTACAGGAAGTCAAGTGACTTTGGAAAAACAGCCAAGCAAAGCTTTTAGGGAGATTCGAGATGGAATTTATAATTTACAATTAATCGCTAGAAAATCTAGCTTTGGGGCCCCAGTGCTGATGGTTACCTAGCAACTCTTTCTGATCTTGGTTTCTGGCTTAGAGTGAGTGAGTGAGAAGAGAGACAACCACAAAAGCTTACAGTAAAATAGCTTCAACTTTCCCTTTCCCCTCTCTTGGGTTTCAGTAATTGGGAACCTGATTAAATTTCTACATCTCAGTATTTTGTCTGCCTTGTAAATCCTGAGTGACCACTTTCTGGAGACTTGGAAGTGGTGTGTTATGCCCACTGGGGTATGGTGCGGGAAATCAAGAGTCTGGGCTCATGTCAAAGATTCTGATAAGTACGCAATTTACCTGATTTTCAGAACCAGAACAGGTTTCTGAACGTAACAGGAATTATTATTTATTTCAAATAAATAGACATTTAGATAAAGGTAAACAATGAAGAACCTGTCTGTACATAACTCTATTAGTTTAAACTTCAACACCCTTAAAAAAACTCCTTTTCCAGACACACATATGGACAGCCAGAGACAGATACAAAAACATTGGTGCTATGGAGGGAGGGAAAAACTGGGAAGGCAGCTCAATGCTCCCTGCCTACAGGGTCTGCTGAGATGGTCTTTTCGTTCTGTAAGGATATGCTGTTCATTGATTCTTCTCTTCCATATATTTTCATTTGTTTGTAGAAAGTACAGGGTCACTGGTTTACGCGACTTAAAAGATCGCCATGTTACCTGCTTTTGAAAAGTGCAGCAATCCTTCCACAATCCTTGCTTTTTAAAATAGCACTTTTCCCATTTCCGCCAATCAAAATGATAGAAAAATAAAAATGATATAGTCTTTAAAAGCCATCTAAAACAAAACTTGATTTAAAGAGCTTCCATCAGTTTACGGCTTCCAGCAATTTGATTTCATTAATAAGAAACTTGGCAGACTGACAAATTCTACCTGTTTTCAGACCATTGAACCATAAGGGCATTTGTATTTTGTTTTTATTCAAAGTATCATCTTCGCAGAGTCTGTTGTCTTTTATGTTGTGAGAATGTGCTTGTGTTGTGATCAATAGAAGATTTGTGGGCGGCACGGTGGCACAGTGGTTAGCACTGCTGTCTCACAGCGCCTGAGACCCGGGTTCAATTCCCGACTCAGGCGACAGACTGTGTGGAGTTTGCACGTTCTCCCCGTGTCTGCGTGGGTTTCCTCCGGGTGCTCCGGTTTCCTCCCACAGTCTAAAGATGTGCAGGTTAGGTGAATTGGCCATGCTAAATTGCCCGTAGTGTTAGGTAAGGGGTAAATGTAGGGGTATGGGTGGTTGCGCTTCGGCGGGTCGGTGCGGACTTGTTGGGCCGAAGGGCCTGTTTCCACACTGTAAGTAATCTAATCTAATTCTAGTGTCAGACTATAGCTCAGGTATTAACTAGTTTTGCCACTCTTTATTTTGAGAAATGAGTTTTGTTTATAATGACCAGACTATTTTTGCATTCATTAAAGAAACCTGGGGAACATCTCTTTTATTCTGAATAATGTTGTAAAAGGGAAACAATTTTCGTGACTGAATTAAACTTTTACACAAGTGGTGTCACTGGTGGAGTAGGGGAATTATTAACTTCCTCATAGTATAACAAGAATGATGACAGGATATATTTTAAATCTCTCTAAGTGATCTAACACGGTCCAATTTTAAACAGTGAAGGAACCTGTTGATGACAGTGGTTAGCACTGTTGTCTCACAGCAGCAGGGTCCCGGGTTCAATTCCACTCTCAGGCGACTGTCTATGTGGACTTTGCACATTCTCCCCATGTCTGTGTGGGTTTCCTCCGGGTGTTCCGGTTTCCTCCCACAGTCCAAAGATGTGCAGGTCAGGTGGATTGGCCATGGTGTCTAGGTGGATTAGCCATAGGAAATGCAGGGTTCCAGGGATAGAGTAGGGGTGGGGTCTGGGTGGATGCTCTTTGGAGGGTCGGTGTGGACTCAATGGGCTGAATGGCCTGCTTTCAAACTGAAGGGATTCTATGATTCTTTCTCTCACACTCTAATGGCAACACTGAAAATGTGTTGCTGGAAAAGCGCAGCAGGTCAGGCAGCATCCAAGGAATAGGAGAGCTGAAGAAGGGCTTATGCCCGAAACGTCAATTCTCCTGCTCCTTGGATGCTGCTTGACCTGCTGCGCTTTTCCAGCAACACATTTTCAGCTCTGATCTCCAGCATCTGCAGTCCTCACTTTCTCCTCTAATGGCAACACACCTAGTTTAAATTGTAACCTAAAGCTGTAGGTGGGGAACTCGGTGAAGTATAAAGTGGGTGATTGAGTGATCCAACCAAGGGTGGATCAGCTTATAATGACCCCGCCCCTCTCTCGATTCATAAATTGCACCCGATTAGTGTTTGATCTTCAAGGAAAGTCGGCATTAATTTAAAAACTACAGATTGAACACTGCCTCACTGACAGCAAGTAGTGTCCGATGCCACACATGACTGAGAAATTTAGAGCACTGTGCTTTGCAAAGGTACATCACCCTCCCCCCACCACCACAACTCGTCAAAATGAGAAAGGATCCTTAAAAATTCAAGCACTGAGTTACTAGCCACATTAATCAAGTTGGCAAACTATTCCCAGGCGCAGGAGTCATTACAAAAGCAATTATCTTTCTAAAGCATCATGGGCTGGAGACATTTCTTATCAGCAGACTGTCACGTTTTGCAAGGCCAGAATAAATGTGCCGCTGCTGAATGGGATACGGATGCTTAGTTGTTCCAGCATTGCCTTTGCAATTACTCACCTCGCTCAAATGAATTTTTAATATCATTGACTTCAGCCTGTGATCCAGGAACTCGGAAGATCCCCTGATGCTGAAGACCTGCAGACAGTGTGGGGAAGAGAGATGTAAGAATGTGCCTGAGTCGTGGCAACAGGTCAAATGTCAACACGTTGGTTAAATAAAAAATAGCAGTGGTAACCTAGTGGGCACAGTGTCAGATACCAAGGGAACAACTTAAAATATGAGACAGGAACTGGGCTGCACTGTTTGGTTCCTCTGCTGTTCAACAAACCTCCTCTGACCGTGACCTTTATCGTTGAGGAGGACAAAGGCGGTAAATGCACCACTTGCAAGTTGCCCTCCAAACTATACCTCGTCTTGACTTGGAAATACAACACCGTCTCTTTCGTGTAGCTGGGTCAAAATTGAGGAACTCCCTCTCTAATGGCATCACGGGTAAACCCGCATACACATGGTCTGCAGCGGTTCAAGAAGGCAGCTTGTCACCAACTACTCCAGGGCAATTAGGGACGGGCAATAAATGTTAGCCCAGCCAGAGATGCCCACACCCTGTGAACAAATTAAAAAACACCAGCCAGCATATATCTCAGCTCCTTCTCCCCATTACATATTCTCTAATGCTTTCCATCCCAAAAAATGTATCCATCTGATTTTTGAACATACATTCTGCTCTACAGAACTCCAAAGATTCACCATGATTTGAATTCTGATATCATTCCTGATCTCTGTCTTAAATGACAAACCAGAAGGCTGTGCTTCTGTTTTCCAGTCTCTCTGGCCAGGGAAACATTTTCTCAGCCTCTACCCTGTCAAAAAACTCCTTCAAAAGGTTCAATTCAATCACCTTTAATCCTTCTAAACTCCAGAGAATATAGGTCTAGTCAATCTCCCCTGAAAGGACCACCCTCTGATCCTCGGGACTGTTCTAGTGAACCCTCATTGCCTCCATTCCAGGGAAAGTATGTCTTAATGTAGGAAAACTCTAACAGGAACATACCATATAAGTTGATAAATCGCACGCAACTTTCCACAATTAGAGGAATGGTTTGTCCAGAGTCCTGGAAAAGGAAATTTGAAGGAGATTGTAATTATCTGTAGAGGTCACGTCTGATCAGAGCACAAATACAAAGAGTGTCTGCTGTCTACACGTCTTTAACCATCAGACTGACTAGACTGATTTCTCAATTCTGAGGTGGGTTCATGATACTGGGTGGAAAGTGAGGACTGCAGATGCTGGAGATGCTATTCCTGAAGAAGGGCGAAACGTCGAATCTCCTGCTCCTTGGATGCTGCCTGACCTGCTGTGTTTTTCCAGCAACATATTTTCAGCGCCAATACTGGGTGGGCAACATCGACAATCACTGCACTTCTGCACAGTGGAAGGCTCCATTGTATTTGGCCATGAAAAGAATCCCATTCACAGAATCAGCTGTGATACCCAGGCCTGGGCACCCACCAACAGGGTGTGTGGGGCACATGCCCACCTGCTTGGCAGATTCTCGATCTGGACCGGATCACCGAAGGAAGAGGTGGCACAGTGGCTGCCAGCCCAAACGGTGCTCCTACAGGACTGGCACAGGGCTCAATATGGCAAAGACTCCAGGTTTCAAAGCGGCCATTCTCACGGCGAGAGGAGAATGACATTCAACACTGGGCAAGACGGAACAAAAAGGAAGGAAAATGATAAATCATGCCTTGGTGAACTAAATGGCAAACAAATGACAATACTTAAAATGTAACGTGGGGCCTCAATCTTCTTGATGGCACTATATCCTTGGACTTCAGTTCTTAAGAGGTTACACTTTACACACTTGTAATCAGAAAAAGCATGAGATAACAGACATTCTTTTTATTTGACTTGACTCACAGAAATTTGAGTTAGAAGTCTTGTTAATAAAAGAAGAAATGCAAGTAGGAAAATTAAACTGTGGCGAAGTTGAATGTTTGCAAGAGTCCAATGATTGAGGCAACTTTAAATTCCTCTCTGCTCACTCAGCACCAATCCACCATTCCCATTTTGTGAAATGTAATTAACAAAGGGAGAGGTGGGAGGTGGGTTTGATCTGAAGCTGATAACCTAGTTTCTCTCCCCAAGCAAGCTACCTGACCTGTCGAGTGCTTTCCAGAGTTTTCTGTTTTTAACAGCAGCTGTGGAATTATTGCTTTTCTTTAAGAAGCTGTTGCTATGCTGATACTCTTCTCCCAAGAAGTTTCTGAAACTAGAATGGAGCTGGGAGAATAGCAAAACATCCTCAGGGCTCAGTTCTAAAGCAACACTGGAACTATTTTGAACTTTGAAGTCCCAGTTTTTCTCTGGTTAACTTGGCAGTGACCCTCTCCAATGAATAAGTGCCTTCTGGATGTCCATGTCAGTATCAGCTTCGGCAGAAGTAGATTTTGACACAATAGTCCTGGCAGTATCTGTGGAGACAGAAACAAAGCTAATGCTTCGTGCCTGGTATGAATCTTCAGAAGAAGAAACATTAACTCTGTTTCTCTCACCACAGATGATGCCAGACCTGCTGAGTTTCTCCAGCACTCTCTATGCTCTTTTCAGATTTCCACCTTCCGTAGTATTTTGCCTTTATCTGATTCAATAGCACCCGACTTAAGAAGTTTGACTCTGACTTTGGAAAAGTGACAAATTTCAATTGCGTGGTATTTTAACTAGAGTGCCCTTTGAGTCTCACAAAACTGATGCAAACATTCTCGATTATAATTTGCTCATTCGCTGCATGTTAACCCAGGCAGATATGCCAAGCCCTTCACAATGGCACTATACCTGGTTTCTGGCGTGCGAGTTTCTTCGACCTCTGATAGGAGCAGTGGTAAGAGCGGAGGGCGAAAAGGAAGATAGTGAGACAGGCAGCAGCAAACAGTGAAGGTGCAAGACACAGACTAGGGCCCCCAGCCAGAGACTTGAATATAATGGAATTCCTTCCGGGGGGGGCAACTTTCATGCACCCACTTGAAACTTTAAAGAAACTAGCTCCCGCTGACTCAGCTTAGAGGAGCAAACCATTATATTCTGGCTAAAGACAAAGCAGGTGGTCAAAACAGGTTTGAATATAGAGGGGCTTTCCTCAACGTCAAGGATGCCATTGCTTATGGAGTTGCCCATCTCATTAGAAGCATCAAGTGCGTAAGTTCAAATTCATCGCAATTTTGTGATTGACAAAGGGGGAAAATGCAGACAGCAGCAAATCGGGTTTAAATCAAACTCCCTGTGATCTCTCCACAATCGAAAAGCATTGCAATTCTTGACTTGAGGAAGCAGGTTCTAAAACAGATGCACAGCCGGGGGCCCCAGGACAGAACGGAACGTAATGGCAATCCCTCACAATACTGGATTTATAGAGACAGCATTCGTGTCCCAACAGCAAGGGCAGCAAAATGAGTGAGAGTGCCCTTCTAAAATTTAACTCGAGGAACACACCATTACGTTCTGACCGCTGAGGTTTAAAGTAAAGCTTCTCCACCACCATTACACTCAATGCCAGTACCTTGACAAACGTTTCCAAATCCCCATTAAATAACTTAGCATTATATTCTGATCGGGGCCTGGATTTCCTGGCTTTCTGAGGTTTAGGGGGCACATTTGGAGGCCTGAGGAGAGGACGGAACAGAGTTTGAAAACAACTTAGAAAAGTATCTGTCAATTTGGAACGTCACCGGGAGCAACGTAAACCGTCGACATTCTGCCGTCATCAGACATAACCTGTGCAAGTTGGAAAACATAGGCATCCCAGGAAGAGGGACAGACATACAGTTTCAATCAAAACCGAAAGAACCGCGTATGCTGTAAACCAGAAACAAAAACAGAAGTTCCTGGCAAAGCTCAGTAGGTCTGGCAACACCTGTGGAGAGAAATCAGAGTTAACATTTCAGGTCTGGGTTCTGAGGAAGGGTCACTGGACCCAGAACGTTAACTGTGATTTCTCTTCACAGAAGCTGCCAGAGCTGCTGAGCTTTTCCAGCAACTTCTGTTTTCATTTCTGATAAAGTTTCAATCATTGGGAAATACACTGGGGACAATACATTAATGACCTTGCTTTCAAAGCATCATTGTGCAAGACATACGGATTCTAATCCATTGAGTGAACTGCAATGTGAGCCCAATCTTGTATTGACATTTAACTGACCTAAAATCTATTAACAATACGGCCTCTTAAACCAATTACAGGCAGTTCTTCCAGAACACAATAGTTGCGTTCCTGTGCAACCTCGTGCAATACAAACAGCATTTAAATTATTGGCAACTTTACACAGTTTAAAAATTCGTGATTTAAAAACAGTGCTTCCTATTCACCCAATCACATTACAGTCAATTCACGTTAATGAAAGACCCCTTATAGCAGAACTTCACCCAGGTTTCATGCACAAATAAACTAATCTTTCGATTGGGCTGTTTATCATTAAAATCCCAACAGATCCAAGCTCGGATATATGGTTTTAACTACAGAATGTGGGGAAATAGATGGTGGCATCTTGAAAAATGTCCATATTACAGAGAAGGTTGTGCTGGATGTCTTAAAACGCAGAAAAGTGGATAAATCCCCACGATCCTAGAACTCTACGGGACTAAGTGATTGCTGGGCCCCTTGCTGAGATATTTTAACCGTTAATAATCACAGGTGAGGCGCCGGAAGACTGGAGGTTGGCTAATGTGGTGCCACTCTTTAAGAAAGGTGGTAAGGAAAAGGAGGGAACTATAGACCGGTAAACCTGACATCGGTGGTAGGCAAGTTGTTTGAGGGAATCCTGAGGGCCACGACTTTCATGCATTTGGAAAGGAAAGGAAAGGACTGATTAGGGAGAGTCAATATGGCTTCTTATGTGGGAAATGTGGTCTCACAACTTTGATTTGAATTTTTTAAAGTAGTAACGAAGAGGACTGATGAGGGCAGAGCGGTGGACGTGATCTTTGTGGACGTGATCTATATGATCTTCAGTAAGGCTTTCAACAAGGTTCCTCATGGTAGACTGGTTAGCAAGATTGGATCTCATGGACTACAGGGAAAACTAGCCTTTTGGATACAGAATTGGATAGAAGGTAGAAGACAGAGGGTGGTGGTGGTGGAGGGTCGCTTTTCAGATTGGAGGCCTGTGACCAGTTATTGTGTCACAAGGATTGGTGTTAGGTCCACTGCTTTTCATCATTTATATAAATTATTTGGAAGTGTGAACATAGAAGGTGTAGTAAGTAAGTTTGCAGATGACATCAAAATTGGAGATGGAGTGTACAGTAAAGAAGGTTACTTGATTAGATGGGTAATGGCTGAGGAGTGGCAGATGGAGTTTACTTCAGATAAATGTGAGGTGCTGCATTTTGGAAAGGCAAATCACGACAGGACGTTTACAGTTAATGGTAAGATCCTGGGGAGCGTTGCTGAATAACGAGACCTGGAGTGCAGGCTCATTGCTCCTTGAAAGTAGAGTTGCAGATAGATAGGATAGTGAAGATGGTGTTTGGTATGTTTTTCTTTATTGGTCAGAGTATTGAGTACAGGTGTTGGGAGGTCATATTGCAGCTGCACAGGATGCTGGTTAGGCCAGTTTTGGAATATTGCGTGCAATTCTGGTCTCTTTCTTACTGGAAGGATGTTGTGAAACTTGAAAGGGTTCAGGGAATTTTTACATGGACGTTGCCAGGATTGGAGCTATAGGGAGAGGTTGAACAGGCTGGGGCTGTTTTCCCTGGAGTGTCGGGGTAAGCCAACCCCATTGTCACCCACTCATTGTCCCCATCATCAGCTTTTCTCCCTCCCCGGCTTAGAATCAACCATCCCTCTGTCCTTCCCTCTCTGGGCTCCATCTCCACTTGTCCTCTTACTCCTTCCACACGTCTCACCCCCTGATTATCATGATAAATACCACCTTTTCCTAACAGTTTTAAAGAATGGCCGCCGGACTCGAAACTTTAACTCTGCTTTCTCTGTCCACATATACTGCCAGAGCAACCGAGCTTCTCCAGCAATGTCTGTTCCTGCTTCAGTTTTCAGCATTTGCAGTTCTTTGTCTTTTAGGTCAGAAGGTGACAACCAAGAGACCACAGCAGAGGCATTAGAATCAATCCTATTCCTTAGTTTTTAACCACAATAATTCTTTTGGTAAGGATTTCCATTTGATACTCCCTCAGATTGACAGTCTCTGGCAGTGGACCAGGGGCAGGTGTCCTGAGCAGCTAAGCACACTGAAGCTCACTGATTGATGAAACCACACCCCAGTGTTTAAATCTATTATCCTTTCCTGATTCCTCCAGATTTACAGAGTCAGAGTCATACAACACAGAAACAGACCCTTCGAAGCAACCAGTCCGTGCCAACCATAATCCCAAACTAAACTAGTCCCACCTGCCTGCGCTTGGCCCATATCCCTCCAAACATTTCTTATTCATGTACTCATCTAAATGTCTTTTAAACATTGTAACTCTATTCAAATCCACCACTCCCTGTAGAAGTTCATTCCACACACAAACCACTCTGTAAAAAAAAATTGCCCCCCCCCACGTCTTTTTTAAAACCTTAAAAATATGACCCCTAGCCTTGAAATCCCCCACCCTAGAGAAAAGACACCTGCCATTCACCTTATCTATACCCCTCATAATTTTATAAACCTCAATGAGGTCACCCCTCAACCTCCCATGCTCCAGTGAAGAAACCTCCCAGCCTATTCAGCCTCTCCTTATAACTCAAACCCTCCATTTCCAGCAACATCTCTTCTGAACCCTCTCTAGCTTGATTATATAACGGGGTGACCAAAACTGGACACAGTACTCCAGAAGAGGCCAATTATAAGTGAGCAGGTAAATATCTAAAAGGTGATTCCAGATGGAAGACACATAACAGCTTTCCACCAGGATCTTAACCCCATCCCCACTCCTCTCATCTGGTTTGAGCCCACTGACAGTATTCAGAGTGAGAAAACACCTCCAAGCAGGAATCTCTCTTCTTGACCCACATCCATCACCAAGGGATTAAAACCTTTGCTGTCCCGTCTTCACCCCTCACAGATTTTCTCACTTGATCCAAAACACATTGCATTGTTGAACATGGGCACTAATGATCTCTCTCAAACCACACCACTTCCATACTGCCTGGACAAACCAGAATATCCTACAACAACTGCAAGATTGGAGCATTCACCTTCAGCCCTACAGCACAATTATAAATCACTGGAACAACGAGCTGCAAAGCCAGTGCAAAACACCAATTTCATGAGATGATGTATCTGAAGTTCTGTTGCCAACAGCACTAACGTAACAGTTTTGCAAACCCAGTCAGTTTACATTATGGGTTCAGCAACACAGGTACAGCAAATGTGAAATATACCAGGGTCTCCAGTCCCAGTTTCGACAGAGTGCAATACAACACGTGCACCCACAAATATACATGTGTAGGAGAATATATATGCGGGTGCACAAAACAAGCGCACACAGCCACGTATGGACACATGTGCACACATAGACACATGGATACATGCACATACACACACACACACCATTACATGGTCACATGCAAGCACAGACCTAGGAATGTGCATGCACAGGCATATGAAAATACACACAAACAGGCTTGCACACTGACACATGGACACACACACACAGACACAAATATGCAGACAATAACACAAAAACACTCAATCACACAGTAACACGTGTGCAGAGAGATGCACACACAGTTACAAGTGCGATCAAACAGGCAGCTTTAAAGTTCCCCAAAGAAATGAGTGTGATCTTTTTCCTACCTTGTGGTCATGAAGTTACTCTTCTGGCCTAAAGAAACAAGGAAAGAGACTTTGTTTGTGGAGTTGTGTTGGACATATAGGAAGCTGTTGAGGGACAGAGCGACTGGCCCAGACCTTGCGTCCTAATCAGCAGATTAAAAAGTCAGGCTTTGAAACGTTGACAAGTGGACCCGTGAGAGATCATCTGTTTGGGACTGGAAATCTGATTTCCAACACTGACCGGCAAAACAATGCACTCTTACCTTCGGAGGTGATCTCCACGTGGCCCACTGTGCTGACAGCCTTCCTTGCTGCAGCAGACCAGGCCAGGCCAGCAATCCACACAGCTGGGAGCAGACTGCACTGATGTTGGGACCACACTAGCTCCTGCCAATGTTAGCTCCCACACTATAGGAGTACGTCAGGTGCCAGATGGGTGAGGGGCATAGGTAGGATGCTAAGTGGATGAGGGGTGTAGGTAGGGTGCTAGGTGGGTAGGATCCCATGTGGGAGGGGAAAATAGGGAGAGTGCCAAATGAGTGAAGGAGGCAGGAAGGGTGCCAAGTGGGTGAGGGAGTTAGGTAGGGTGCCTGGTGGATGAGGGGGGTAGGTAGGGTGCCTGGTGGGTGAGGGGGGTAGGTAGGGTGCCTGGTGGGTGAGGGGGGTAGGTAGGGGGCCAGATAACAGCTGAGTGTTTAAATCAGAATAGGGATGGGGTCATTGGGGTGGGAGGAATGTGGAAGTGATCAGAGTGGGTCCAGTCATCGGAGAGTGACCTTGGGGAATCGGGATGGGGGTTGGCAGTTGGATTTGGTGCAAGCCCCTAGCAGGGGAGTGGGGGGTCTGGAGTCAGTCTGAGTGGCTTTGGATGTGGGCCTAGGATGTCATGAGGCGTGTTTGATGCCAATTTAAGTGTTCGCCAGGAAGGCGAGGGCAGGCCTTGCTTCCTCTAAAGCTTCCTGGTGAGCTACTAAAGGTAAGTGAGGCAGAACCCTCCTAAAGTCTCCGACTCTAACTCTGAGCTGGGGGCTCTTGGAGGTGGAGGGGGAGGGGGGTGGTGGTGGTTCCAGGAGCCTGGAAATTGCCCATTTGAGGTTTCAACTTCCCAGGCCATTTGGACCTCTGTCTGTTTCAGAGGCACAGCCTCAGGTCACCTGGAAGATCTTGTCACACTGACTCTAACCCAGGCTGTTGCAGAAAGTGCTATTTAAAGGAGAAATAAAAAGACCTTCTTGTAAATGTGGATGGAAGATTATTAAATGTGCCAGCCAACATCTCACCGAAACCGGATCAGCTCTCCCACTGCTTCGATATGTCCAATTTCATCAAAAGAATTTAATCTAATGCAGCTAACAATTGAGGCTTTTACATTTTCCAAATTAAATGGAGGAGAAACTAGCACTGAACAAATATCTTTTCAGTTCCGTTTTATTAAGAAAGAGCAACACAATTTGATTTTGAGGTGAATACCATTTACAAAACCAGCTGCTGTAAACGCTGTGAGGCATTTAAAGGAAGTATAAAATTGCTTTTAAATAGAGGGGTATTGGTGAGGCTGGTCCCAATACTGTAGCAAACAATCGCTTGAGCATATAAGATGACTCAAGGGAGAGATCTCCGTGCAGTGTTTAGGTTAAAGTATTCACTAAAACCTAGCTCCTGTCCAGGGGCGACGGAGGTTGAAGCAGTAAGTGGAGTTGAAAGAGAGGTTGGCTGTGTTCTAATCAAATAGAGTTGGAGGGGCTGAATGGCCTCATTTTCATCTCACAGAATCACAGCAATGTTATGGCACAGAGGGAGGCCATTCAGCCCCAGTGTAGCCATGCCAGATGCAACTTTGGGAAGACCCATTTTAAAGAAGAACAACAAACTGGGACTTGGCGTATCTTGCCATTTTGTGATGCTGGTGATACTGGGAGCTCTCCAACCGGCATGAAAGGAGAGAGCACGAGAGAGACAGAGAGAGAGAGAGAGAGAGAGAGAGACAGACAGACTGACAGACAGACAGAGAGAGAGAGAGAGAGAGAAAGAGCAAGGGAGAGCGCGAGCAAGAGAGTGCCGCAACTCCAGACCACAGCAGCTTACCCTCCCCCAGCGTGCGGTGTAACACGTCATGCTTAGCTTGCAGCTTCATGATGAGGTTGCTCCCCTCGAGGTACTCTTTGAGTTTCTGTTGAGAACAGAGACAATGTGTGAACCATAGAACATTACAGCACAGTTTAGGCTCTTCGGCCCTCGATGTTGCGCCAACCTGTGAAATCAACCTGAAGCCCATCTCACCTACACTATTCCATCATCATCCATATGTTTATCCAATAGGAGAAAGTGAGGACTGCAGATGCTGGAGATCAGAGCTTAAAAATGTGTTGCTGGAAAAGCACAGCAGGTCAGGCAGCATCAAAGGAACAGGAGAATCGACGCTTCGGGCATAAACGTCTATTCTCCTGTTCCTTTGATGCTGCCTGACCTGCTGCGCTTTTCCAGCAACACATTTTTAAGATATGTTTATCCAATGACCATTTAAATGCCCTTAAAGTTGGGGAGTCTACTACTGTTGCAGGCAGGGCATTCCACGCCTCTACTACTCTTAGTAAAGAAACTACCTCTGACCTCTGACCTATTTCTATCACCCCTCAATTTAAAGCCAGGTCCCCTCATGCTAGCCATCACCATCTGAGGAAAAAGGCTCTCACTTTCCACTCTATCTAACCCTTTGATCATCTTATATGTCTCTATTAAGTCACCCTTTAATTTTCTTCGCTGTCACGAAACAGTCTCAAATCCCTTAGCCTTTCCTCATAAGACCATCCCTCCATAAGCAGGCAACATCCTGGTAAATCTCGTCTGCACCCTTTCCAAAGCTTCCACATCCTTCCCATAGTGTGGCAGCCAGGCCTGTACACAATACTCCAATTGTGGCCACAATAGAGTTTTTTTTTACAGCTGCAACCAGTCCATGCTTTACACTTTGGTGCTGCCCAGCCCAGGAGGCAAGAATACGCACCATGAAATAGAACTGCTCGGTTTCTTGCTGATTGGCTCGTCTCTTTGCAATGCTTGGCTTGCTCAGGTAAGTTTCGGACACCGTGGATTTGACAGACTCTGTTGAACGGCTGTGCTGGAAACACTCTGAGACATCATAATCCTCAATGGTCACCATGTCCTGTATTGTCTGCAGAGTTGCTTCCATCGTCTTTTTAACCTAGAGAGAGTTCGAAGAGCTTACAATCCTGCCGTTTCACTTCAGCCCTCCCAAAGCGCTCGACTCCCAACTTCAGCAGGGGTCATTCTTGCTCGAAGAGAGCTCAATAGGCGAGATACTGAGAGGTTGCGGCCAGAGAGGTTACCACAAGAGGGCACTTGGGAGTAAGGGTGGGGCCATTTTGGACTGAGAGGAGGAGAAAATCTCTTTGTTCAAAGAGCTGTGAAGCACTAGAATCTCCTAGATTAAATTCAATGGGTTTTGGACACTAAAGAAATTGGAAAAAAATACAAAAAACAGGATGGTGAAGTGAATTTGAGGAAGACAAACATCAAAAATCCTATTGAATGGAGGCTTGATGGGCCAAATCGTGTAAGTCAATTAGTATTCGTCCATATATAGTCGAAAAGTGTGGTGCTGGAAAAGCACAGCCGGTCAGACAGCATCCGAGGAGCAGGAGAGTCGACGTTTCAGGCATAAACCCTACATCAGGAAGGGGTACAAATAGTGCCTCAGGATATTTTAGATCAGAGGTTTGGTTTGTCAGATTCAACATATTTAATGTAGAAGACCGTCTTTAACTCCTTACAGGGGACAACAGGTTCTTAGTGGCAACGCCCAAAGAATGGACACCATAAGCTTTCAACCCTGGATTTGAGGGAGGAGACTGAGGAGGACTGATTGAGGAATTCCCTCCCTATTGGCATTGTGGGTCCACCTACAGCACATGGACTGCATTGGCTCAAGATGGCAGCTCATCACCATCTTCTCGAGGACAACTTAGGGAAAGGCAATAAATGCTGGCCCAGTCAGTGTCACCCACATCCTGTGAATGAATTTAAAAAAACATCTGGCTGGGGAAAACAGCATCAAATGATGGAGGGAAGGCAGCGGCTGAAGAAGGTGGACAGATGGAGGTACCACGGTGAATCGGGGGTCAAAAGCGGATAGTACGGAGTTTGAGAACTTGTCTGCATGAGATGAGAGATTGTTTTTAGCCCCTCCCACAAAGGACAGATGTGAGTGGAAGTGGAGCTGAAGAACAGTTGGGAAGGTGTTGGGTGGAGAGAGTCTTGGGTTAATACCTCTGAGAAAACCCTCAACCTGAAGAACGTTGGGGAGGGGGCAGATGGAGTCAGATGGGGGGAGGGGGAGGGGGTGATCTGGCTGGGAGGTGGGTCTTCTCCCAGTTGAGCCGAGCTGCTACCTGCTTATCGCATCCATGATGCTTGTGGGATAGTGACAGTGCCCCTACCTCTAAGCCCAGAGGCCTGGGTCCAGGCCCATGGGTGTGCAATAATATCACTGATTACAAGATATCTAAAAAGGCAGACAACAAAGCAAAACAAAAACCTGTCAACACGCACATCACTTTGGGGCTTGCCAGATGGAGAAACAATTAGATGAGACACAAACAAATGCTTTTTTCAGGTCATAGAAGATTAAATGTGCTTTTATTCCTCCAGTTTAATATGGGTAATAATTTAGAGAAAACAGAGATTTGTGTCGAATTTACAGTTTTGCAGATTTGTAGAAATCTGATGGACAATTTGAAGATACCCCACCCATCTTTATCTTACAAATACTGAAGCCAGTTTGTCATCTGATTTATTCATTATTAAAAAATTAATTGGAAAGGCAAATCTTTACAGAAGGCAGCAAATTCTGTCCACCTAGAACATGGAAACGCAAGTTCCCAAACTAACTGGATTGTGAAGGGCGATGAATGAAAAGTGCTAAGATGGGTATGTCACCCACCCAATAAGAGAGAACTATATTGTCTGCAATCTCTTCTCTATGACAGAAAGGAATTCTGGGAGGAATTTAGGAAGGATGCACAGTCTTGGGAGAGAAGGACCACACAAAGGATTGATGAGAATGGGTTAAGGGGCTTAGGGTTCAGCTACAAGGATATGTCGGAGAAGCTCTGATGGTTCTCATTGACAATGGAGAGACTGAGAGGAAATGTGATGGAAGTATCCAATGTCATAATGGTCTAAAAAGTGTAGATAAAGAGAAACATGTTCCCATTTTTCATGAAGATTCATGAAGCAGAGGTCAAAAATGTAAGGAATTTCCCAAAGGAAGAGGAGACAAAACTGAAGGATGGAGTTTGGTTTTAATGCAGCAAACGGTTAAGATCTGGAATGCACTGAGTCAGTGGGATGGGAGGCATATTCCATTGTGGTTAAGAACAGGAATTGGATAACCATTTGAAGGGAAAAAAAGTTGAAGGAATGCAGGGAAAGGGCCATTGAGGTGGAAAGAGCTGCATTGAACCCATTTTGATTCTCCACAACCAATGTGTTGAGAGAATACAAGGAACCACTTTGAATCTATCGCCTAGAACTGGTTCACATGAATGAAGCATGGTAGTTCAGTGGTTAGCACTGCTGCCTCACAGTACCAGGGATACAGGATCAATCCCACCCTTGGGTGTTTGCCTGAGTGGAGTTTGCACATTCTTCCCGTGTTTGCTCTGGTTTCTTTCCACAGCCCAAAGATGTGCAAATTAGGGTGGATTGGCCATGCTACATTGCCCATAGTGTTCAGGGATGTGTAGGTTAGCGGCATGAGTCAGGAGTAAATGTAGAGTAATAGGGTAGGGGGATGGGTCTGGTTGGGTTATCCTTCAAAGGGTCAGTCTGGACTTGTTGGGCCGAAGGGCCTGTTTCCACACTGTTGGGATTCTGTGAATCTTAGAGGAATCGTATCTCTGAAATGCTCTGCTAGATTACAGTATGATTGTGAAACAATCCAATTTAAACTCGAGTCTTTAGATGGCTGGGGGGCTGGGTGTAGAGGGGCAAGGAAGGGGGCTTTTCCAAAACCCTGACTTTTGAAGATTGTTCACTGTGTCCTGGTGCAACAGCAATGGCCTGTATTTATCACCCGATAGCGCAGGAAACGATAAAGGGGCTTTTGCTGGGAGGAGCTCAAGCTGAGTCCCCGGGCACTGAGCCTGAATCTATCTCCTCCTACTCCAAAGCCCAGGCACAGGAAACCAAGCCAACGCAGTCATGAGCAACATGACAGCTTTATGTCCTCACCATTCTCAATGCTGAAAACACTCCTCGGAGTTTATTTTTAATCAAAGGAATTGGGTGGTGACTACAGTGTGGCCACAGAAAGAGAAAGACTGAGAGGGAGAGAGAGAGAGGGAGAAAGAAAGCGAAAGGGAGGGAGAAAGAGAGAGAGGGAGGGAGAGAGAAAGAGAAAGATAGAGAGAGAGATAGAGAAAGAGAGAGAGAGAGAGAGAAAGAGAGAGAGAGAAAGAGAAAGAGAGAGAGAGAGAAAGAGAAAGAGAGAGAGAGAGAAAGAGAGAGAGAGAAAGAGAAAGAGAGAGAGAGAGAGAGAGAGAGAGGTGGGGGGAAGGGAGGGAGAGAGGGAGGGAGGAAGGGACAGAGAGTAATAGACAAAGAGGGACAGAGACAGAGGGACAGAGAATGGGGGTGGGGGGCAGACAGACACAGCGAAGAGGACAGAGGACAAACAGAGAGAGTGTGTGTACCCTTGTCAGAAAATGGCAATTTATTTTAAAAACTGTAAAATATTATAGTTGGAGTACCACTGGGACAATGAAAATTGAGGGAGGTCAGAAAGTCTGAATGCAGACTTTTCCGACAATTTGGAACTCCAAGCCCCATGTGTATTTGCAAATTGTAGCTTTAACAGAAGACATCTGGAAAATGAGGGTCCAAATGATAACTTAAGAGTTCCAGTCAAGTCCGACATGCTTAGAATCCACACAATTCAACAATGTACAATATATTGCCCATTGTTCATAAATTTTCAGAAGAAGTTCCATATAAGAGACAACTTCCTTTGCTAAAATTGGCAACAATCAGAAAATCACAGCTCTACTCACAACAGATCTCTGGCCATTTCCCCAGATGTCTTACATTAGGTCAAGATTGCAAAACATGCTGGAAGAGTTCCAAGTATTATCCTGCTTTTTTTTCCAAGCAGCAGCTATTTCCACAAGAACAGATACACGAAGGGGAATTTCATTACTCATTGTTGGATTCCATTTACTAAGGGACGCTAAGATCAAGATGCTGCAAAATGCATCGACATTATCACCAATGCACCACAACAACATACCTCCTCGTTTTCAATCTTCAGGGTGGTCAGTCGGGATTGCAGCTGCTGATATCGGAGCATCAGCTCAGACTGCACGGGTTGCTGAGCGCTAACCTGGCAAACCTAATAATCAAAAATATCACCGTAAGTCTCCAAAAATACTGGTCAAACCATTGAAACACAACTAAAGAGAGCAAGTGAGTTACACACCTTCCAAACTGTCTGTGCCCCCTCTTCTGAAAACTCTAAATGATGTTCAGGGACACCTTCACTGCTGCTAATCATGACATTTTCCCATAGTCTGCAGGACATAGCCTTGACTCTGATATTTGACCCAGTCTTCCCTGGAGTCCCCAATCATTATAACGATCCATGATCATGCATTTTCCAATAGTGGATTATTCAATATTGACCCAAACCTTTTGCTTTGCTTTCTGGCTCATGAGGGCGGTACGGTGGCTCAGCAGTTAGCACTGCTGCCTCACAGTGCCAGGGACTCGGGTTCAATTCCAGCCTCAGGTGACTGTCTGTGTGGAGTTTGCTCCAGTTTCCTCCCACAGTTCAAAGATGTGCAGGTTCGGTGAATTGGCCATGGGAAATGCAAGGGATAGGATACAGAAGTGGGTCTGGCTGGGATGCTCTTCATAGGGGAGATGTGATCAATGGGCTGAATGGCCTGCATCCACACTTTTGGGATTCTACGATCCTACCTATTTGAGCTCTGGTTAGTTCCAGTTAATTTAGTGCTGAGCATAGTGATTAAAGAATGCCTTTGTTCCACACTGGACTGTGTATTCAGCAACAGAATCAATCAATCTCCTGTACACCTGGCAAACATATTTAAAAGCTCTACCTTTGTGGTTTGCTCAAAACTCAATGTACAAAATTCATCCAGAGTTTGACAGGGTAGAATAGCAGAGCAGGCTCAAGGGACTGTGTACTTCTGCTCCTCGGAACAGGAGAAGGCCATTCAGCCCCTCAAGCATGTTTCGCCATTCAATGTATCATGGCTGATCTGTGTCCTAACTCCATATAGAACATAGAAAAATACAGCGCAGTACAGGCCTTTCGGCTCTCGATGTTGCGCCGACCAAAGTCTACCTAACCTACACTAGCCCAATAACCTCCATATGCTTATCCAATGCCCGCTTAAATGACCATAAAGAGGGAGAGTTCACCACTGCTACTGGCAGGGCATTCCATGAACTCACAACCCGCTGAGTAAAGAATCTACCCCTAACATCTGTCCTATGCCTACCACCCCTTAATTTAAAGCTGTGTCCCCTAGTAACAGCTGACTCCATTAACAGAAAAAGGTTCTCAGTGTCTACCCTATCTAAACCCCTAATCATCTTGTACACCTCTATCAAATCTCCCCTAAACCTTCTTTTCTCCAATGAGAACAGCCCCAAGTGCCTCAGCCTTTCCTCATACGATCTTCCTACCATGCCAGGCAACATCCTGGTAAACCTCCTCTGCACTTGTTCCAATGCCTCCACATCCTTCCTATAGTATGGCGACCAAAACTGCACACAATACTCCAGATGAGGTCGCACCAGAGTCTTATACAACTGCAACATGACCTCAGGACTCTGGAACTCAATTCCTCTACCAATAAAGCCCAGTACACCATATGCCTTCCTCACAGCACTATTTACCTGGGTGGCAACTTTCAGAGATCTGTGTACATGGACACCAAGATCCCTCTGCTCATCCACACTACCAAGTAGCCTACCATTAGCCCAGTAATCCATCTTCTTGTTACTGCTATATATCTGCCTTTGGTTCATACCCTTAATACATTGGCTTCACAAAAATGTATTTATCTCAGATTTAAATGTAACAATGGATCCAGAATCAACTGCTGTTTGTGGAAGAGAGTTCCGACACTCTACCACCCATTGTGTGTCGAAGTACTTCCTAATGTCTCTCCTGAATGGTCTGGCCCTAATTCTCTGACTACACCAGCGGGTTCCATAATCTCCAACCAGTGGAAATAGTTTCTCTTTATTAACCCTGTCTTTTTCTGTTGCTATCTTGAAGACTTCAATAAGATTATTCCTTAACCTTTTAAATTTTAGAGAAATCAGGCCTAATTTGTATAATCTCTCCACAGAATCTAACCCCTCAAGTTCAGATATCGTTCTCGTAAACCTCGTTATACTCCTTCCAAGGCCAATATATCCTACCTCAGGTGTGGTGTCTAGATTTGCTCACGGTATTCCAAGTGGGGTCTAACCAGGGTTTTGTATGACTATAGGCCGTATGAGTAAAAAGTGAGGTCTGCAGATGCTGGAGTATCAGAGCTGAAAATGTGTTGCTGGTTAAAGCACAGCAGGTTAGGCAGCATCCAAGGAACAGGAAATTCGACGTTTCGGGCCAGAGCCCTTCATCAAAGGAGAGATGTGCTGGCGTTGGAGGAGGTTTTTGAAAATGATCCGGGGGATAAAGGGCTTGATGTACGAGGAGGAGTTGAGAACTTGTGGTCTGTACTCGATGGAGTCTAGGAGGAGTGGGACATCTGACTGAAACTTATAGGATACTGAGATGCCTGGATAGAATGGTCGTGGAGACGTTTCCACGTGTAGGAGAGACTAGGACCAGGGGGCACTGCCTATGGGTGAAAGGGTGACCCTTTAGAACTTAGATAAGGAGGAATTTCTTCAGCCAGAAGGTGATTGATCTGTGGTACTCATTACTGCAGAAGGCTGTGGAGGCCATGTTATTGAGTGTATTTAAGACAGAGATAGATAGGTTCTAGTTTAATAAGGGGACCAAGGGTCATGGGAAGAAGGCAGGAGAATGGACTTGAGAAATATATCAGCCATAATTGAATAGTGGAGCAGACCTGATGGGCTGAATGGCCTAATTATATACTCCTATATCTTATGAACTTATGCAGCATAACTTCTGCATCCTAGTACTCCATTCCTCTAGATAAAAAGGCTAGCGTTCCATATGCTTCCTTGATTAGTTGCTGCACCTTTGCGACATTTTAAGGATATATGCACCTGAATCCCCAATTCTCTTTCAACATCATGGCACTTAACTTCATACAGTCTCGAAAATGCGGTTCATATTGCACATGTTCACATTTATGATAATGCTGATTGCTGCGTTCCCTGATACCTTAAAAATAAACCATCATCATTCTTTGTTACACTTTAAGCACCTTTTTTTTTAAAAATAGAAAACAGAGTTGTTCAATCATGCACAGAAGGCAAAAGACCCATTCCTAAAGTGTAAGTTTTGTAAAATATCCACGAACCTCTTTTCACAACTAATGATCAGCACACTAACACAATAAAATGCAATAAGAACACAAATCAAATCATGACTCATTGAGTTTCAGAGCTGTCAGCGTGGTTCAATTTATACTTTGTTCAGTTAAGCGCAAGTCAATTACATCCTGACATGTTTGTCTTTAATATATAGTCTTTGTCCAGGTTCTACTTTCACCAGCTTTAAAGTATTTATGTTCTCCTTTGAAGCTTGAAGATTCCCGGAAATAAGCTTTGGATTTATTTTGTAAGAAAAATTTAGGGTAACACTGAATATTGATGGGACACAACAGCAACTTTCAACATGCTAATGAGACTAAAAATATAACATAAAAATGTTATGGCTCATCTTTGAAGATGCACATTCTTCAGACAGAAGCTGTCTCAATAAGGGCGGTATGGTGGCTCAGAGGTTAGCACTGCTGCCTCACAGCACCAGGATCCCAGGTTCGATTCCAGCCTTGGGCAACTGTCTGCGTGGAGTTTGCACGTTCTCCCCGTGTCTGTGTGAGTTTCCTCCGGGTGCTCTGGTTTCCTCCCACAGTCCAAAGATGTGCAGGTCAGGTGAATTGGCCATGCTAAATTGTCCACTATGTTAGGTGCATTAGTCAGAGGGAAATGGGTCTGGGTGGGTTACTCTTCGGAGGGTCGGTGTGGACTAGTTGGGCCGCAGAGCCTGTTTGCACACTGTGGGGAATCTAATCCTATCATAACCACATTTAAGAAAAAAAAAACTTACCACCCGAGCGTGTGTTGGAGCCCTACTTTCAGTTTAAACTGCTTCATTATGGAATTGTTCTAAGATTACCCTCGTCAGGGAATCTCACTCACTCATGCCTGCCATTGGGTTGGACTCAGACCATCACTGCAGGATGGCTGTAGGATCACTTCAAAGTGAAACCACTTCAAAGATACGCTAGGCTTATACAGTGAAGACTCTCACCATCGAATGATTGCCGTATCTTGACTGAATGGGCTCTCTGCAAGAGCGATTCAGCTAGTTCCACTCTCTCGTCTTTTCCCTGTGAGAAGTTTGCATCTTTACATCTCCCTATATTTTTGATTGTGAAATGAAAGGGGAAAGGATCTGATGATGTCAAAGGACGAATAGTTTTGAACCCCAGACACACGTTCTGAGGACATGGGCTAAAATTCCACCAGATGGTGATATTTGAATTCAGTGAAAATCTGGAGGAAGTGGGGGTGAAGGTTTAGGGGAGAAAAGGCTTGTGGAGAGTGAAGGGAGTGTCCCTTCAGGGAAAGAAATCTGCCATCGTGGTTTGGCGGACATGTGACTCCAGACCCACAGTGACATGGCTGACTCTCAACTGCCCTCTGGGCAATTAATAATGGGCAGTAAAAGCTAGCTGGTCAGTGCCACACACATCCTGTGAATGAATTTTAAAAAGAAAGCCCAGGGTTCCACAAACCTTTTTTAAACTGTTTTCTCAACCTGCCCTGCCATCTCCAACTTTCTGCACAACTCAATGAAAAACAACAGGCAACAGGTCAGCTGTGGTAAAAATGAAAGTTAAAAAAAATACCCAGCATCATTCCTCGGACTGAGGTTGTGTGCGTGACCTCTAACCCTGATCCTTGGGACAACCGTTGGGTGGACATAGCTTGAGTGAACCTTTCCATTTCTGGTTGGGCAACTCTGGAATTCATCACATATTCTCACACGGAATTCTGGTCCCAGGGAACATGGTTCCTGGGGAGAAGTTAAAATTGCTCGTTCAATCCAGTGGCAAGTTCCTAAATGTGATCAATCTGGAGTTTGCCAAATGCACGCTTTCCCGGATATGTTTGGTGGATCTGAAGGATAGACTATTCTGAGATTTATTGGACATGGAAAACAGGAAAGTACAGGAGGCGGCCATTCAAGTGTGTAGATGTTCTCTCCTACCCCACTCCATGCTCTTTCCCCACAGTCTTGCCCTAACTTTACCTTTAATCTTTTCAACATTGTTATCGAATCTGCTCTCATCTCTGACTCAAACACAGTCTAGATTATAACGCGTTGCTTTTTAAAAATATTTTTCTTTTTCCAGTCACCTTGAGTCTATTATTACCTCTGGATTTTTCTACTTATAACTACTTCTCCTTTACTGTAATGAAACTGTGAAGTACTGTATGACATCCTGAGCTCACTAAAGGTGCGATACAAATAAAAATCTTTCCATCTGTATACTCCAGAACACTTCTACCCTCTCAGGAGAATAATCCTAGCTTCACCCTTTTAAAAAAATTCTATCTGGTCAGATGTGTCATGACTGACCTCTGGAGCAGGTGGGATTTGAACCGTGACCTCCTGGGTCAGAGATAGAGACATTACTACATTACCACAAGAGTCCTTTGTACCTCAAATGGTAGATGTGTTCCTATTAAACCTGTTCAGCATTGTTATGATAC
Source organism: Hemiscyllium ocellatum (assembly GCF_020745735.1). NCBI lineage: Eukaryota > Metazoa > Chordata > Chondrichthyes > Orectolobiformes > Hemiscylliidae > Hemiscyllium > Hemiscyllium ocellatum. The sequence goes on along the minus strand of NC_083419.1, from coordinate 12,381,246 downwards.
ACCTCTGGAGTAGGTGGGGTTTGAACCATGACCTCCTGGCTCAGAGGGAGGGACATGATCACTGCACCACACGAGCCCCTCAGCTTCACCTTGTACATTATCTGATTCCTATTCAGCAAGTCTCCAGTCACGGACGTTTTGGTTTCATGGCTACGCGGAGCAGAGAGCGATACTCTTAACTGTAACAGAGCTCAGCGTTGTGGACCTACCTCATCTCCCATGTGTGGCTGGAAGTCGAATTTCACCGGTGGACAGAATGCTGTGTGATACATCTCCATAAACCGCTGCTTGTCACTGCGAGGATCCAAATTATCAACAGCGTTCTCGATGATGTCCAGGCCTTCATGCCTGGATGTTTCCAGGTTGTATTCAGCAGAAAGGAATGTCCTCAGAGCTCTGTTTAGACTTGCATGGTACCCCAGATCACAGCACTAACACAGCGAGAAAGTGAGAAAGAGAAAGGCACCGTTAACAAGAACAATACAGCACAAGAACAGGCCCTTTGGCCCTTCACACCTGTACTGACACACTTTGCCCTTTCCATACTAAAACCACTTCAACTCCTGGCAAGGGTAGCTGAAGACAAATTACTCAGCACTGCAGCATCGAAAACCTCTCCTTCAACTCGAGCAATTTTCTTTAAAAAATGTCAACCATGCTTAGCAAAGAGGGAAAACGTGGAAAAAACGAGAGCTATTTATAAAAGGTTATTTAATACAATCAACCAACTGGTTTCTCTGATATCACAAAGCAGCTTGCAAGTCGCAGTTATAGTGTTAAGAATCCAACAAAGCTTTGAACCAGATGTTGCACAACAGGTGATCTGTACTTTCACAGAAATACCAGAACCAGTCCACGCTTTTCCCTAATTATTATATGGGGAGGGGAGCATGGTGAAGAATTAGGACAAGGTTTGGAAACTTTGCTTCTGAATTCTATTATAGAAAATTGAGAGCAGCAGACGATTGAAAAATGTAGCGAATGTAAAATGTAGCAGGAATGCAGGCTCTAAACATTTACCCCAACGCACACAATAAATCTTAATTTTGCATTCCTTCAGACAGTTCTTTGAAGGTTTTGGTTAAAATCAAATGAGATTTTTGGTGAACATCAACGGCCTTTCATCATCCGTCATGAGGTCCAGTTTCTCTGCTCATCTTCCATCATTTCCCTTTGGAATCTTGCTTATCCTGCCACTGTTATTCTCACAAAGGATAGCAACCGGCCCATGACAATGTGTGCACTCCCCTTGTACCATCTCCCAATCTGTTCTCATCGAAGCCAACCACTGTAACAAAATGTCTCCAAGATGGCGATGGCGTTGGACTCCTGAGCTGGAGCTCAACTACTATTTACGTTTTTTTTTTCTTTTTTTTTCTCTCTCTTATCATGTGTGGTTTCCTTTTTTTTAAACCTCCCATCTTCGGATGACATTGGTGACGTCCAGGATGAAAGCCAGTGTGGCACCCAGAGCCTCAGCGCCTACCCAGATCCACGGCCTCAGTATGAACTCCTGGCCTCAGCACTCACCCAGGCTCCCCCAGGCCTCAGTATGGACTCCTGGTCTCCGTGCTCACTTGGATCCCCAGCCTCAGTGCCCATGTGGTCTCTCTTGGTCTCGATATGAAGCTTGATGTAGTCTGGGTTTGAAGGGCTGTAATTCCGAACTCTCATTTCTCTACTTTTCTAGTTTATCGCTGGACTTTTTATTTCTTTATTTTTCTATTTTTGTTCCCCTAAGAATTTGTACCTAGCAACCTAGGTACCCAAGATGGTGCGACAAGTGGCAACTTGTAAACTTTTCACTGTATTCATGTGAGTACATGTGACAATCAAGCTAATTCTTAGAATTATAACTCTATTCCCTTATCCCTCATGTACATGACTAGCCTCCTCTTGAATGCATCAATACTATTTACCTTAACCACTCTGTGGTAACATGTTCCTCATTCCCCATTACGGGAACTTGTTCTGAATTCCCTGTTGGATTTCTTGGTACCTATCCCATTTTGATGACCTGTGGTTATGCTCTTTCCCACACAAGGAAGCATTCTCTCTATATTATTCATGCCATCAAAACCTTCCATGATCTTAAATAGCTCTGTCAGGTCACTGCTCAGCTTTCTTCTTTCAAGGCAGAAGAGAGCCAGCCTTTTATGTTCCCTCTGGGGTGACACAGTGGCTCAGTGATTAGCACTGCTGCCTCACAGTGCCAGGGTCCCAGGTTCAATGCCTGCCTTGGGCAACTGTCTGTGTGGAGTTTGCACATTCTGTGTGGGTTTGCTCCAGTTTCCTCCCACAGTCACAAAGATGTGCAGGTCAAGTGAATTGGTCATACTAAATTGCCCATAGTGTTAGGTGCGTTAGTCGGAGGGAAATGGGTCTGGGTGGGTTACTCTTCGGAGGATTGGTGTGGACTTGTTGGGCCGAAGGGCCTGTTTCCACACTGTAGTGAATCTAATTTCTAGTATTGGCCTTAAAAAAACACCTCTGTCCAGTGCCTCTGTATCCTTTTGGTAATATGGACATGACAGCAGCAGGTCAGCACTGTGTGGTCAAGCTAAATACATTTAGTCTCCTGTCTTTTCAATTTCTTTGCTGAAAAAAATAAAGCCTAGTGCCTTGATTGTTTCTCTTAAATTAACAGCATTGCTAATCTGCATGAGAACTTTTAGCAATTCTTCACTGTTCTGCCCTGACACCCGCTGAATTCAGGCACAGATGCAGCAATTTTATTAATAACCTAATCCACAAAATAATTTAGTCGTGAAATTCACAGAATCTTACAAAACAGGCCATTCGTCCCATTAACCGACTCTTCTTCTGAGACAGTTTGAGTTTGGGTAGAGTGAGGGGTCCAAGTGAGCAACTCATTCAGTGAACAATTTCAGAGGAACAGAAGTGGACTGTTCAGTCCCTCACATCCACTGCATCCATTTACTTTCAATACTGGCTGATCTGTATCTTGGTTCTATTTAACTGCCTTAGGTCCTGCACCATTGTCACTCACCCTTGTTCAGCGAGCTACATCAATACCTCGATTTTAGAATTTTCATCTTTGTTTTCAACTCCCTACAAAGTGCTTCACAATATTACTGCGACTCAATGAATACAATAACTTGGCCGAATGATTTGAAAGTCTTATGGGCTCCAATTTGACCTGAGCGTTCCACATCCTCACAGAGATGGGAGCAGGCTAAAAGAAATTTCCATATTTCCACTCCCCTTAGTGTGGAAAACTGCTTGTTGATCCTCCGTCCAAATGGCCCAGCTCTGATTTTGCAATAAGTTCCACACACCCCCATCGGTCTTTATTCTGTACAAACAAGAGTAGGCCATTTGGCCCTTCGAGCCTGCTCTCCCATTCAATAAGATCCTGGCTGATCTGATTTTAACCTCAACTTGATATTCCTGCATGCCCCTGATAGATTTGATGGCAATTTCCTTCCCTAAAGGATATTATGGAATCAGATGGGTTTTTCCGACAATGAGCATCATTAGAACCTTAATTCCAGATTTTTTTTCGAATCCATGAGGCAAGATGGTGGCAGAGTAGGGTCCTAAGCTGGAGCATGTCTGCTCTGCATGTTTTTTGTCTTCTTTTTTCCTTTTTTTTCTCCCCTCCTGAAAAGGCATCGGTGATGAAGAGTTGAGCCAGCGTGGATTCCCAGTCTCCTCCAGTGAATCCTAGCACAGACTCCATGCTTTACAAGGACTGTAATGCTGGATTTCACATTTATTTCTTTATTTTTCTAATTTATACCTAAGATTTTGTGCCTGGGTAGCTTTATATCTAAGATGGTGCCAGAAACGGTGACACTTTTCGCTGTACTCAGGTATCCCAGATACTTGGGTACCAAGTGACAATCAACCCAATTCTAATGGATTTAAATTCCACCATCTGCTATGGCAGGATTTGAACCTGGATCTCGAACATTAACTGAATTTTTGGATTAATACTCCAGTGATAAAGACAATGCAGCACTCCCTCAGTACTACACTGTGAGCATCAACCTAGAATTCAAGACTCCCATCTCTGGGGAAGAGGGACTGGTTCACAGAATAAATCAGTATTGGAGATCGGCTATAGTGACATTCAGCTCCCCTGCCTCCCTACTCCTTTAAAAGCTGCCCTTTTCCAATAGGGAAACTGATTTTGTCATTCATTACTTCTAAGTCGACTTGTTTTTCTGAATATCACAGTTCCCTCCTGTTCCGAACATGGGTAGACTACAACTCCTCCCACTAATAGATGATTTGCCATTGTTATGTTTCCAACCACCTTGACTGGACACTGGGAACTTTGGCTTGAAAGACAATTATCAAATTAAAGTTACAGCTCAGAATAGCTGCTGAGTGAAAAAAATAAACCTGTGCACATCAGCAACTCGGAACCAATCTAAAAGACAGATCTGGACCAGAGCTATTTGTAGACAGTGCCACGTGCTCGAAAGGGCTTCACATTATTCTGTCACTTGAAGCTGATTAACAGCAGGTAATTCATCAAGATTTTGCACCAGGCTGCAAGTTATTTCATTTTTTAAAAAGATACGTAGATTTAATTTTGACACTGAGGGGAGCTGAATGTCACTATACCCGATCTCCAATGCCAATTCATTCTGTCAACCGGTCCCTCTTCCCCAGGGACTGCAGTCTCGAATTCTAAGTTGACGAACACAGTGTACTCCTGCAGTGTCATTGCTTGGATGTCATGATTTGGAGATGCTGGTGTTGGACTGGGGTGTACAAAGTTAAAAATTCACACAACACCAGGTTATAGTCCAACAGGTTTAATTGGAAGCACTAGCTTTCAGAGCGCTGCTCCTTCATCAGGTGGTTGTGAAGAAGCAGCGCTCTGAAAGCTAGTGCTTCCAATTAAACCTGTTAGACTATAACCCGGTGTTGTGTGATTTTTAACATTGCTCGGATGAGATGTTAGAACGGGTGAGGGTGCAAAACGTGGAACTGTGTTGAAGAGATACACAAGCTTCTTTCTTTATCTAATTTCTTTACTTTTCTACTTCTGTAAGTAAGATTTTGTACCTAGGTATTTTCTACCTAAGATGGTGGGTTATGTGGCGACATCATACTCTTGTACCCCAGACTTGAGTATACATAACAAGAAAACCGAAATCTAAAATAAATCTAAGCTGCTGAATTCCCTCACTAGACTTCTCTGCCTCTCCTTTAGTTTCCACCTTTAAAATATTGCTTTCAAACTGCCTGCTTACCAATGCTAACGGTTTGGTGGAAATTACATTTGCTTAGTTAATTAAAAATCAATGACTTAATGGCAACAATGGCATTGTGTGGCTGAGAGTCTTTTATTTGCCCTGGGTTTGCTATTACATTAAAGGTGCTATATCAATACAAATCGTCACTTTATTGAAATCTTTCTTCCTCAGATGAAACTAAGAGACATGGGTGTAGTATAAGGTGTTAACTCTGATTGAGATATGATAATGAGACAGTCCATATCACAGGAAATGATTAATATCAAATGACCTTGCCCTCTAACAATCCTGTGGGATAATGAAACCACAGTAAGATTTTTGTGAAATAAAATTAACATTTTCCATATCACAGAAAATATTCTTTAATATAACCTTCTTTCACAGTGCAACAGGGACAAGAATACTACAATATGCAATTCTGAGCAATGGTGCCAAATATTTCAATGCACCTGACGTACAGCAATATTGACCTTCATGGGGTTTCAATCACTGTGTATTGTTTCACTTGTGTTGGCGCAACATGTTCAACGACAAACTGAATGGGAAGCAAAGATGCTTTGAAGTTCAAAATAAACTCTCTCAATAGAAGGAACAAAACCAACACAAAAGCAAATCAAGAGACATTCAGTGAATCTTTAAAGCACTGTGGGTGGGATTACCAGCTCACCCACAGACTCACACCATAAACACGCATGCTGAAGGTGGCAGTCATGTGGGCGAGGTACCAGAGCTAGTGTGAATACGAGGGCGTGGAAGGTGCAGAGAAGAAAGAAAACAGGAAATCGGAAGCTTTTGCAGTTTTCACAACAGACAGGCAGGAGGCTGGAGGAACACAACAAGCCAGGCAGCATCAGGAGGGGGAGAACACAACAAGCCAGGCAGCATCAGGAGGGGGAGAACACAGCAAGCCAGGCAGCATCAGGAGGGGGAGAAGTCAACATTTTCACAGCTGTCCTGTGCTGCAGGAGTGTAGCCAGTCAGTTGAGGTTACAATCAGATCAGCCAGGATCTTATTGAATGGGGGAGCAGGCTCAAAGGGCCAAATGGCCTACTCTTGTTTGTACAGAATAAAGAGCGGGGGTTTGGGGGGTTGGATTTATCTTAAAATCAGAGCTGGGCTATTTCGACACAGCATCAAGAAGCGGTGGGGGAGTGGAAATATGGAAGTTTGTTTTACCCTGCTTCCATCTCCACGAGGCTGTGGAACGCTCTGGTAAATTGGAGCCCATAAGACTCCAAATTATGAACAACTTGTGTTCATCGAGTCTCAGTAACATCATGAAGCACTTCGTAAGTGCACTATAAAACAACATTCACCTGCCCAGGCTCTCTTGTAAGGAATGGCCACTTGCTCAAGGCACATTGCTAACTCACACTTGGCTGGTCATCTCGGCTCCTTCAGCCACCCTCGATCCCCATTGCCTTCCCCTACACTCCAGGGCACCTTCTCCCACCCTCCATCCCCGATCTTTTCCCCACCCCTCCTTCCTGGAGCAGAGGCCCTGAAGAGGAACATACAAGATCAAGAGGTGCAGAAAATGACCTATGACCTGCCCTGAGCGAAATCATGTTGTACTATGTGTAGACCTGTCATGGTTCTGATATTTTAGACGTTTATTTTGATTGGAAGACCTTGGATCTTCATCAGCCCAAGGTGTGTGCACTCCAAAGCAGGAATAACCTGCTCATTATTAAGTTACAAGATCATTCTTATTAGATCCAGAGAACAAAACTGCTAAGAAGAAGATTTGCAGATTCTGGTATGTATTTTAAGATTCTGTCAAGATTTACTAACAATGGTAATACATCTGCATTGGAAAAGACTCAAAATATATTGTAGTCCTCATGTAAATAACCGCAGAGTCTTTAAACTCTCCCTTCTATATACTTACATCAATCACATCAGAAAGGTCATGGATGTAATATTTGAAAACGGAGTTGTTGCTCGCCTCCAACGTCAATAGGTACTCATTTCGGGCCTTGATGGACTTCAGCTTATTCTCAGAGTATTTGGCTTGACGCTATCCCAAACACAAGAGAAAAATGGGTTAACAGATGGACTCAAATTTTAACACATGGTTCTTTTTCCAAAGGCAAACATATGTCCAAGATTCACATGCGACAAAACTGGACACAGAAACCGCTCAGTACAGCAATTAGATGCTAAAGGGGCTAGTCTTTCAGATACGCACACTCCTGGTGGATACCCTCACCTGGAACAAGACGCAGAGAGCAGTACCCTCGGTCCAAGGCCCGAGAGTGAGGCTTCAATTGGCAATGAACACTTGGCAAAATGGATCAGCAAGGTCAGATCCAGGTGTGATGTCTCCAGTGTGCAACATCCACTCTACATCACGGCTAAAGTTCAACATCATGTTTTTCCACCTTCTGTCCTAGAAGTGTAGCCCTCTTGGTATTGAGTGCAATCAACCACCAAGCATCTGCACGCCTCTGGGATATAGAGTGTGAAGGATGCGCAAATGCCTGAGTCATGGGGTTGCGCAGGAACGAATGAGAGTTCTTGAAAAGTATGGCTTTAGCCCCCCAGCAGCAACCCCCACAGCCCCACATGGCAGGTCTCCTTCGCTTGTGAAGCCCATGCAGTTGAAGCTATTTCTGAGGAATTGGAGAGAGAAGAAATTACCAGGAGCTGGTTAGGGGGGTTGGGGAGGTGGGGAATAAGGTAATTAAAGGAATCGAACACAAGGAGGAGGACTTTAACCTGTTGGTGGGGACAGAGCGAAGAGAAACACGCAGAGATTATCAAGGACAAGGGGCTTGTTGAAGATGAGGTGGCAAGGGCAAAAGTAGATAGGGACATTTTCACAAGGAAGGAGTTGATAAAGGATACATCTGAATGCAGTGGGAGAGTAGCTAAAGTGTGGAAGTCATTTGTGACATCGGTTAGCATGGACCAGGTCTTCGTAAAGAAAGCTTAGGTGGGTCTTCTGGACAAGTTGAGGTTAGATAGATCATGATGGGAGTTAGGAACAAGGGGAAGAAACAGTTCAGTGCTCGATCAAAGTGGGAGCTGGGAACGTGAGGTAGGTTCAACTTGGTGGGCAAGGGGGAAACCTAAGAGCCCATGGACTGGACAACTGGTGAGAAAAAGCTTCTGGGTACCTTGCAATAGAAAGCAGAATTGGAAGTTTTAGAAAGAACACTATATTTACAGTGATAACAGGTTGGCCCAAGCCAGTCACAGAATACAAGCTTCAATGTTTTGTGTCAGCAACAGGAATGTTGTGGGAAATAGGGGAAAGTCAAATGCAGACTCCTTTTGTACTGGCAGGAATACTGAACTAATGTGGGCAAGCAGGAGGAGAAATTTAAACCAGGCCCATCCTAATTAACTGGAGAAGAGATTGGGGGGTGAATGGAGTGTGTTGGACAACAATTTTGGTGTAGGCCTGAAGCCTAGTTATTTCCAGCTCTTTAGGAAGAGTTTCATGCATAACGCAGCTCAACAGATGAGGCATGTGGGGTTCTTTCCTTCATTTTTTAAAAATTCGTTCATTCACGGGATGAGCTCGCTGGCTAGGCCAACATTTATTGCCCATCCCTAATTGCCCCAAGGGCAGTTCAGAGTCATCCACCTTACTGTGGGTCTGGCATCACATGTAGGCCAGACCAGCTAAAGTATGGCAGGTTTCCTTCCCTAAAGGATGCTCATGAACCAGTTTGCTTTTTCTTGACAATTGACAATGGTTTCATGGTCATCATTAGACTCTCAATTCCAGATTTTTATTGAATTCAAATTCCATCATCTGCTGCGGGATTCAAACCTGGCTCTGGATTAACAGTCCAGTGATAAGACCACTAGGGGAATACCGGGAGAGAAATATATACTCAAAATTTCACACGAATTACAAAAAACCTGTGATGACTCTCCATCCAGCAGTTAAAAATATTTATGCTGTTTGAACGAACTTCAGTGTTAATGGGTAATTCAGACCCCTATACAGAATCATAGAATTATTATGTTGCAGAAGAGGCCATTTGACCCTGTGTTTACACCAGCTTGTTAGCTGGACATCACTACTAGTGCCAGTCGCATGCTTTTTTTCTCATAGTCTTGCACACCATTTCTATTCAAATAATCATTCAATGCCTCAGATTGTACCTGCTTCCACACTTCCAGGCAATGCATCCCATGCCCTAACTACTCACTGAGTGAGAAAGTTTTTCCTCACTTCATCCTTGCTTCTTTTGCAGATCACTTTCAATTTGTACTCGCTTGTTCTTGCTACTTTTCCTGAGGGAATCTGTTCTGTCCAGTCGGCTTATGATTTTTGAAAATCCTCTATCAGATCTGCTCATAGCCTTGTTCTCTCCAAGGTCCCAACTTCTTCAATCTATTCTCAACCCTGTAAACCCCTTCTGCACGCTCGCCATTATTCCTGCAATGTGGTGCCCAGAACGCTACACAACTCCCACTGAGGCCTAACAAGCCTCTAATACAAGTTCAACAACACCTCTTTGCTGTGCCACTCAAATGTCACAAATGGAGAATGTCGTTATTGCAACCAGGTGGATCTTGTTGACTACAAGATTGGGTTGTTAGCGGGGGCCAAATAGGAAGTCCTGGCTGACTGATATAACCAGGAGATGAGGTGGGTAGGGGTGGGCTGCCTTAGTGTGGTCAGAAGATGGGAGGGGTGGGGGCTTGCTGGATCTGTATTGCCTGCACTTCTGTATGTAACCGTATTGTTTAATGTATAAATGTCATTGTCACTGTCCTGTCATATGCGGAACTGGGATTTGAGGTTTGTCCTCATCTTCCTGTAAAATGGTCGAACGATAGGGTTTGGGGCCTAGCTTTGCTGCTCCTCTCCCTTGTAAAACTGCTGTCTCTTGTACAGCTGTAAATGTTTTTTGTAAACTGTTTTGTAATTTGTTTAATAAAATTTAAAAAAAAATAACCAGGAGATGGTGGGCGCCGCAGGGAGTGGAGTGCATTATTTCTCCCTCCAACTCTATTTTGATTTAGTCCCTGCCCTTGCCTTCACTGTTTGATCACACAGCATTGCCCTTTGATGTGAAGGGGCATGGCTTGTCACTGGCCACTGGGGTGTTTAAAAAAATAAGAGAAAAGAAAGAAAATAAAAACAGGAGATGGGGAGATGATGGGTGGCCTGGTGGTACTATCTCTGCACTGGTAGACCAGAGACGCAGGTAATATCCTGGGGATTTGGGTTCAAATCCTGCTACGGAAGATTGCAGAAGTTTTGCGCTTGAAGGGAAGGTCACTAGCCACTCGGGTGTCTTTTCTACCTGGTGGTGGAATATGAATAAAGTTTTCTGCACCCAATGCTCCTTCACTGTGTTCTGCACATGACATGGGTGATGGAGAGAAATGAGCATAACTGCTGTTTGGCAGTAGTGTGGGGAGGGGATATAAAAAGAACAAAAAAACCCCCAAAAGAAATGTAACCAGGAGATGACAATCTCAGAAAATAAATAACCAGGGGATTCAGAATCTCCTCAGTTCAGGGACTGACTCTGAGCTGGCTGTCCACAGCCAATGTAGTGTGCACATGTAAATAAAGGGTGATTTGGAGATGGTATACCAGCCTCTGGGCAGTTATTTCAGAGAATAGACACCCTGAACAAAAGGCTAACTTACCGATTACATCATATGGACTTGTGGGCAAAACAGGTTAGGATTTCGGTAGAGCATGACCCAATATCTAGATCTTTCTCATAGGTATTATCGCAGAGACCAATGTAATTCATAGCTAACTTACAACAAACCATATCCTGTTAGAGTTTCTTCTAACTAGGCCGATAAAAATGGCTTCCCTCTACCACACTAGACCAAACAGGTCTTGTCGATCCCTAAAGAGGACAGACCTACCCCACAGGGCAGGAATTATTTAGTTTAACTGTCCAATAGCGTGGACCACACAGTGAAGTGAGATTTTAGTCATTAGCTTTGCAGAATCGCAGATTTACTTGGTCATAGAAGAACAAGTCCCATATTAACTCCCATATTAATATGGACCTTGCTAAAAGGTAGCACTCCTCCTCCACCCCTCCCTCATATCAAAGGCTGGTGCCTGTCCTACCTTCTCTTTCATTTTCTCGATCTTTTTCACCGACCTCCGCCTCTGGTGCTTTTCTTCCATCTGGATGTTGAAGACAGGGTCCCTCCCAATCTGCTTCTCCTCCTGTTTCTCAGCCTCCTTCAGTTTACTCTCTGCACTAATGCTTTCGGTGTGGTACATGTGGTACGTCTTCATGACCTGTGATGGTGACAAACGGGAAAACCAACATGTAGCATCACGCCAATCAGAATGTACATGCATTTATGTAGAGCCTTTCACCACCTCAGGCCATCTAAAAAGCACTTCAGAGGCAACAAAGTGCCTCGCTGTTACACCACAAGCGTAAATCTGTTGTGGTGACGCTGGATATGGTGATGTTACTCTGACAATTACAGTCGCACCCTGCCAAGGTTCCGAGTAAAGGGGAATTAAAGATAAAAGGAAAACATCACAGATGCTAGAAACCGGAGATGAACACTGGAGAAACTCAGCACATCTGTAGAGAGAGGAACAGAGTTAATGTTTTCGAGTCTGATAAGACTTTTCCAGCATGTTCTGTGTTTCTCAGAAGTTTAGAAGAATTGCGGTAGTGAGTAATGATCAGTATTCTGTACATTGGTATATAAATGCAAGTGGTTAGTCGAATTCCTGGAATGAGCTGCCAGAGGAAGTGGTGGAGGCTGGTACAATTGCAACATTTAAGAGGCATTTGGATGGGTATTTGAATTGGAAGGGTTTGGAGGGATATGGGCCAGGTGCTGGTAGGTGGGACTAGATTGGGTTGGGATATCTGGTCGGCGTGGACGGGTTGAACCGAAGAATCTGTTTCCATGTTGTACATCTCTATGACTCTAAAGACAATGATGCATCAGACTCAGACACATTCCAGCTAAGTGAGGGAGGCTCAAGTCTCTCAAGAATGGAGCTGTGACACCTCAGAATCTATATTCAGTGGGTTCCACAAGGGCAGAATGACACATACTTCAATCCAAGGGGTACCACAGTGCACAGAGAAGGCGCCAATCAGTTCAAACCAGACACTGCTGTAATGCAGGAATCATTGTACACACCAACACCTGTAAGTTTCAGGAAACCAGTCGCCAACCTTCTGGATATTACCCCAAACAAATAGGTCAAGCCATTCATAAAAATGTAACTGGTAGAGTTGCCAGAAGAAAGGATACAATATCCTCAGTGAGGGATGGCTTGGGTAACTAGTTTAGTTGTGCTACCAGTAAAAAATTAGGTCTGCAGATGCTGGAGATCACAGTTGAAAATGCGTTGCTGGTTAAAGTTGTGCTACTAGGCAAGTATCAACAAGGTGTGTGTAATAATAGCCTTTTTAATTAAAGTTATGTTATTCTTTATCGAACTTTCCAGCCATGACTGAAAAAGTGGTCAAAATTCGATTTATTATTGTCACATGCACCAAGATACAGTGAAATATAAGTTTGTTATTAATTTTATAGCAACTTGAACTAAGCTTTCTACTTTAGTACCTAGTGGGTGTTCAGATAAGTCGGGTATGGATGCTAGGGCAGTTGCTTGCTCCTCCTGCAGAATGTGACAGGTGGGAGACACGGCACACATCTCTGCTGGCTACATCTGTGGGAAGTGCACCCAACTCCAGCTCCTTGAAAACTGTGTTAGGGAATTGGAGCTGGAGCTGGATGAACTACGGATCATTCGGGAGGCTGAGGGGGTAATTGACAGGAGTTACCGGGAGTTGGTCACTCCTAAGGCTCAGGACAAGGATAAATGGGTTACAGTTAGTGGGAGGAAAGGGTGCAGACAGACAGTGCAGAGATCCCCTGTGGACATTCCCCTCAGTATACCGATTTGGCTACTGCTGGGGGGGATGACCTACCAGAGGAAAGCCATAGCAGTCAGTCCTCTGACACTGAGCCTGACACTGTGGCAAAGAAGGGAAGGGGGCAGAATAGAATAGTACTCGTGGTAGGGGACTCGATAGTGAGGGGAATCGACAGGAGATTTTGCGGTCAGGATCGGGATTCCCCGAAGTTATGTTGCCTCCCTGGTGCCAGGGTCCGGGATGTCTCCGATCGGGTGTATAAGGTTCTAAAAGGGGAGGGTGAACAGCCAGAAATCGTGTTACATATTGGCACTAATGATATAGCCAGGAAAAGGATTGAGGATATAAAAAGTGATTTCAGGGAGTTAGGGTCGAAGCTGCAAAGCAGGACGAACAGAGTAGTGTTCTCTAGTTTACTACCGGTGCCACGAGATAGTGAGGCGAGGAGCAGGGAGCGGGCGCAGCTTAACACGTGGCTTCACAGCTGGTGGAGAAGGGAGGGCTTCAGACATGTAGATAATTGGGATGCCTTCTGGGGAAGGTGGGACCTGTACAAGAAGGACGGGTTGCATCTGAACTGGAAGGGGACCAATGTCCTGGGTGGAAGGTTTGCTCGAGTAGTTCGAGAGGGTTTAAACGAGTATGGCAGGGGGGTGGGAACCTGGGCTGTATACCGGAGGTGAGGGTTGATGCAGATGAGGCAATAGCAAGAGATAGACCAGCTAGTGGGAAGGATTTTCCTGGGAAGGAACCAAGAGATCAGTTAAAGAGTATTTGCTTTAACGCAAGGAGTATCAGGAATAAAAGTGATGAACTTAGAGCATGGATCAGTACCTGGTGCTATGATATTGTGGCCATAACAGAGACATGGGTTTCTCAGGGGCAGGAATGGTTGCTGGATGTTCCAGGGTTTAGAGCATTTAAAAAGAATAGGGAGGGGGGACAAAGAGGAGGGGGTGTAGCACTGCTAATCAGAGAGGGTATCACAGTTGCAGAAGCTTCCATTGTCGAGGAAGATCTGCCCACCGAGTCAGTATGGGTGGAAATTAGGAACAGCAAGGGAGCAGTCACATCGTTAGGGGTTTACTACAGGCCCCCCAATAGCAGCAGGGAGATGGAAGAAAGCATAGGTCGGCAGGTTTTGGAAAAGTGTGGACATAGTAGGGTTGTTGTAATGGGTGACTTTAACTTTCCCAATATTGATTGGAACCTCCTTCGAGCAGAAGATTTGAATGCAGCTGTTTTTGTAAGGTGTGTTCAGGAGGGTTTCCTAACTCAGTATGTTGACAGGTCGACGAGAGGAGAGGCCATTCTAGACTTGGTGCTCGGAAACGAGCCGGGGCAGGTATCAGATCTTGTGGTGGGAAGGTATTTTGGTGACAGTGACCACAACTGCCTCACATTCTACATAGCTATGGAGAAGGAGAGGATTAGGCAAAATGGGAGGATATTTAATTGGGGAAGAGGAAACTATGATGCGATTAGACATGAGTTAGGAAGCATGGATTGGAGCAATTGTTCCATGGTAAAGGCACTATAGACATGTGGAGACTGTTTAAGGAACAGTTATTGCGAGTGATGAATAAATATGTCCCTCTGAGACAGGGAAATGGTAAGCTAAAGGAACCTTGGATGACGAGAGCGGTGGAGCTTCTCGTCAAAAGGAAAAAGGTAGCTTACATAAGATGGAGGAAGCTAGGGTCAAACTCAGCTCTAGAGGATTACAGGCAGGCAAGGAACGAGCTCAAAAATGTTCTGAGGAGAGCCAGGAGGGGGCACGAGAAAGGCTTGGCAGAACGGATTAGGGAGAACACAAAGGCATTTTACATTTATGTGAGGAATAAGAGAATGGTCAAAGAAAGAGTAGAGCTGATCAGGGATAGCATAGGGAACTTGTGTGTAGAGTCTGAGGAGGTAGGGGAAGCACTAAATGAGTTTTTTGCTTCTGTCTTTATGAAAGAAACAAACTTTGTAGTGAATGAAACCTTTGAAGAGCAGGTGTGCATGCTGGAATGGATAGAGATAGAAGAAGCAGATAAGCTAAAAATTTTGTTAAACATTAAGATTGACAAGTCGCCAGGCCCGGACCAGATTTGTCCTCGGCTGCTTTGGGAAATGAGAAATGCAATTGTTTCGTCACTTGTGAAGATCTTTGTATCCCCGCTTTCCACTGGAGTCGTACCTGAGGACTGGGAGAGGCAAATGTAATTCCCCTCTTCAAGAAAGGAAATAGGGAAATCCCCGGCAATTACAGACCAGTAAGTCTCACGTCTGTTGTCTGCAAGGTGTTAGAAAGAATTCTGAGGGATAGGATTTATGACCATCTGGAAGAGCATGGCTTGATTAAATGCAGTCAACACGGCTTTGAGAGGGGCAGGTCATGCCTCACAAACCTTATTGAGTTCTTTGAGGATGTGACTAGAAATGTTGATGAGGATCGAGCTGTGGATGTGGTGTATATGGAGTTCAGCAAGGCATTTGATAAGGTTCCCCATGGTAGGCTCATTCAGAAGGTCAGGAGGAATGGGATACAGGGGAACTTAGCTGTCTGGATACAGAATTGGCTGGCCAACAGAAGACAGTGAATGGCAGTAGAAGGAGAATATTCTGCCTGGAAGTCAGTGGTGAGTGGTGTTCCATAGGGCTCTGTCCTTGGGCCTCTACTGTTTGTAATTTTTATTAATGACTTGGATGAGGGGATTGAAGGATGGGTCAGCAAGTTTGCAGACGACACAAAGGTTGAAGGTGTCGTTGACAGTATAGAGGGCTGTTGTAGGCTGCAGCAGGGCATTGACTGGATGCAGAGATGGGCTGAGAGGTGGCAGATGGAGTTCAACCTGGATAAATGCGAGGTGATGCATTTTGGAAGGTCGAATTTGAAAGCTGAGTTCAGGATTAAGGATAGGATTCTTGGCAGTGTGGAGGAACAGAGGGATCTTGGTGTGCAGGTACATAGATCCCTTAAAATGGCCACCCAAGTGGACAGGGTTGTTAAGAAAGCATATGGTGTTTTGGCTTTCATTAACAGGGGGATTGAGTTTAAGAGCCGTGAGATCTTGTTGCAGCTCTATAAAACTTTGGTTAGACCGCACTTGGAATACTGCGTCCAGTTCTGGTCGCCCTTTTATAGGAAAGACGTGGATGCTTTGGAGAGGATTCTGAAGGGTTTACCAGGATGCTGCCTGGACTGGAGGGCTTATCTTATGAAGAGAGGTTGACTGAGCTTGGACTTTTTTCATTGGAGAAAAGGAGGAGGAGAGGGAACCTAATTGAGGTATACAAGATAATGAGAGGCATAGATTAGATTAGATTACTTACAGTGTGGAAACAGGCCCTTCGGCCCAACAAGTCCACACCGACCCGCCGAAGCGCAACCCACCCAATACCCCTACATATACCCCTTACCTAACACTACGGGCAATTTAGCATGGCCAATTCACCTGACCCGCACATCTTTGGACTGTGGGAGGAAACCGGAGCACCCGGAGGAAACCCACGCAGACACGGGGAGAACGTGCAAACTCCACACAGTCAGTCGCCTGAGGCGGGAATCGAACCCAGGTCCCTGGCGCTGTGAGGCAGCAGTGCTAACCACTATGCCACCGTGCCGCCCGATAGAGTCGATAGCCAGAGACTATTTCCCAGGGCAGAAATGACTAACACGAGGGGTCATAGCTTTCAGCTGGTTGGAGGAAAGTACAGAGGGGATGTCAGAGGCGGGTTCTTTACACAGAGAGTTGTGAGAGCATGGAATGCGTTACCAGCAGCAGTTGTGGAAGCAAGGTCATTGGGGACATTTAAGAGACTACTGGACATGCATATGGTCACAGACATTTGAGGGTGCATACATGAGGATCAGTGGTCGGCACAACATTGTGGGCTGAAGGGCCTGTTCTGTACTGTACTGTTCCATGTTCTATGAAAAGTATTGTTTTGTGTGTAACCACACAAATTATACCTTACATAAGTACATCAGGGTAATGGGGCAGCATGGTGGCTCAATGGTTAGCACTGCTGCCTCACTGCGCCAGGGACCCGGGTTCCATTCCAGCCTCGGGCAACTGTCTGTGTAGAGTTTGCACATTCTCCCCGGGTCTGTGTGGGTTTCCTCCCTCAATCCAAAGATGTGCAGGTTAGGTGAATTGACCATGGGAAACTGCCTATAGTGTTCAGGGATGTGTAGGCCATATGCATTAGTCAGGGATGAATGTAGAGTAATGGGTTTGGGTGGGATGCTCTTTGGAGGTCAGTGTAGACTTGTTGAACCAAAGGGCCTGTTCCACACAGTAGGGATTCTAATTCTAGAATAGAATGCAGAATATAGTATCATAGTTACAGAGAAAGATCAACTCTGAAACATGAGAGGTCTGTTCGTAAGTCTGATAACAGCAGGAAAGAGGCTGTTCTTGAATCTGTTGGTAGATTCAGTAAAAACACAAGAAAATTACATCAATACTTTATAACGTACAGGGCAATGGAGAAGGTGTAGCACCCCAGGCACAATGGACTGAATGGCCACACTCTGTTGTGTGCTGGGATATAGGCCCAATCTGTCCTTATAAAATAACCTTTTCCTAGGAATCCTGAGTGAATTGCTTCCAAAGTGATTGCATCCCTCATTTCAGATGACCAAAACCATAGAGTCCTGCTGATGCTCTGTACTACTGGAGTGTAACATTCCTATTTCACCACTCTATTTCCCTTGCAACAAATGCAAACATTCCACTTGTCTTCCCGATTGCTTGCTGCATCAGCACATCAACATTTTGTGATTTATGTTCTCGGAATCTTAGATCCCTTGACTCAGAGTCAAAGAAAAGATGTGTGGTCAAAGAGTCATACGGCATGGAAACAGACCCTTTGGTCCAGCTGGTCTATGCCAATCATGCTTCCACTGAACTAGCCCCACTTGTCTGCATTTAGCCCATATCCCTCTAAACCTTTCCCATTCATGTACCTATCCAAATGTCTTTTAAATGTTGTAACTATAGCTGCATATACCACTTCCTCTGGCAGTTCATGAACCACCCTCTGTGTAAAACATTTGCTGTTCAGGTCCATTTTAAATCTTTCTCTTCTCACCTTAAAAATATGTCCCCTCGTTTGAACTCCTCCACCCTAGGGAAAAGACCTTTGCTATTCAGAATGTACTGGATTCAATGTCTTATTTGTTGTCATTCAAGTTACATTTAATTCCATTGAAGAGAAGAGTAAGGTCTCCACATAGATTATGTGCTTCATCTTTAAGAGTAGTTCGTTTTCTCAAACAACTAATTAGCCATTGGCCAAAAATGAGCTGACATGAATAAACTTGGCAAAGCCAAGGATACTTGTCATTCATTCAAACATCTTCTGCTGTCTCCTGCAATTTTGCCATTGAAGTCAAATCAGCATCGTCAGCATTGGCTGTTGTTCTGACTCAGAAGGCTGCAGGCTCAGAGCCCATCCAGAGATTTCAGCACTGGCTGAATGAGACAGAGCGCTGCAACGTCAGACATGTATGACATTAAATTCAGACGGCAATTGACCTCTTTGGTGGACGAGAAAGAACCTATTTGGAAGAAGTGCAGGCTAGTTCTGTCCAGTCACAATATGTACCTTTCAAACAACATAACTAAAACAGGCAGCCTGATCATTTTCTGACAGCTTTTTGCTTCATCTTGCTTGGCACAAACTGCCTCATTATGAAACAGTGACTACCCTTCAGCAATAACTAAATAAAACAGGGAGTTCTTGTGGTGCAGTTGTAGGGCCCCTACCTTTGAGCTAGGAATTCCAAGTACAAGACCTTCCAGCTCTAGAGGTGGGAACAGGTTGATTCAGTATTGATGTAATTTTCTTGTGTTACTACTTAATTTACCAACAGAGTCATCAACTGCAGTTTAGAAAGAGATATATTTAAGGGCCCTCTTGCGGTACAGTGGTATTGTCCTTACATCTCAACAAGGCGACTAGGGTTCAATTCCCACTGTTCCAGAGGTGTCTAAGAACATCTCTGAACAGGCTGATTAGAAAAACAGGCGAATGTGAGGACTGCAGACGCTGGAGATTAGAGTCGATTAGAAAAATAAGCTAATTAATAGCAAATAACTGCAGATGCTTGAAATCTGAAATTGCTGGAAAAGCTCAGCACGTCTGGCAGCATCCGTGGAGGAAGAAAAGAGTCGAGAGTGATGAAGGGCTTATGCCCGAAACGTCGACTCTCCTGCTCTTCGGATGCTGCCTGACAGATCGTGCTTTTCCAGCACCATACTGACTCTGACTCTCCAGCACCTGCAGTCCTCCCTTTCTCCTACAAAGGAAACAGTTAAGGTTCCAGGTGAGAAGTCTCTCCAGCAAACTGTTTTTGCTTCAGGAATATTTAATTAGTTCAAACAGGATTTAAATATTGTGAAAATTTCCAAATCTTTCTTCATCGGGACTTGCACAGCAATCAATGTAAGGCACAAGGAAATGTAATGCAAATATCAACGGTTTAGTACCTTTTATAGAAAGTGTGAGCACTGCTTAACTGTCCACATGCTTTTCTGTATCTGTGGACTCCAGAAGAAATCTGCTAGACACAGTGATGATTAATAAGGCTTGGTAAAAATATTTATATATTTTAACGTGTCATAGGAAAAGAATCACTTACTGAGATAAATAAACCATAGATCTGCTTGGGTTCTCATTCAATTAGAGAACAAGTGAAAATAAAACAAGCATTCCACCATAAAATGGTGCGCAGCAGTTAAGCCTATAATTTATTATCATTTACTTCCAGCTAAGCAGCCTAGCAGTGACCTTACCTTTTCATTTTAAAAGCATAAGACAGAGACTCCTGCAAAGAGCAGAATGAGTGGGCCCTTCCCCGGAAATCTACAGTTCGGTTCTAGGGTCAGGCCACGTTTTCATGCTCTGATTCAGCCATCAAATCGGGTGGTTTGTGGGCTGGATATGTACACACGCACTGTACCCGCCAGTTAGAAAATCTGGAATCAGTGTCACATGGCATTTGCTGCATTAAAGCAGGCCATTCAGCCCAATAGGTTCATACTGGCTTAGGTTCCACACTCTTTCTAACCTTCCTCATCTAAACCCATCAGCTTGTTCTCACATTTATTTCAGTTCCCCGTCACGTTATTCCAGCAAATTATTTGGACTTCTTGTGGTTGATAAGTTTCACTTTCTAACTACTCTGTAGGTAAAGAATATTCTCCTGAATTTCTGACTGGATTTATTATTCTGAATTCCTGACTGGGTTTGTTCTCCTGAATTCCTGACCGGGTTTATTCTCCTGAATTCCTGACCGGGTTATTATCCTGAATTTATGATAGCCAGGTTCTTGTCCCCTGATAAGTATAAGCATATTGCCCATCTCAGCACTACAGAATGCTTTCATTATCTTTTAAAGTTCAATCAGATATTTTAGGCAAATGTAGGTTAGTTAAAAAAGAGAGACCACAGGTTTTCAAAGTAAGTTCCCCTCTACACTGGGGAGACAGGATGTCAACTTGCAGATCGTTTCAGAGAACATCTCTGGAAATACCACACCAACCAACCAACCCCACTGCCCTGTGGCTGAACACTTTAAATCCCCTTCCCACTCCACCAAGGACAGGCAGTTCCTGGGCCTCCTCCATTGCCAAACCCGAACCACCCGATGCCTGGAGGAAGAACGCCTCATCTTCTGCTTCATCTTACCACACGAGATTAATGAGGATTTCACCAGTTTCCTCGTTTTCCCTCCTCTGACCTAATCCCGGAACCAACCCTCCAACTCAGCACCCCACTCTTGAATGGTCCCACCTGTCCATCTTCCTTCTCACCTATCTGCTCCATCCTCCTCTCTGACCTATACTTTCACTCCCACCTTTATTGACCTATCACATTCCCAGCTCCCTTCCCCCCAGCCCCAAGCCCTTCCATTTATCTCAGAGCCCCCTAGGTCCACAAACCTCATTCCTGATGAAAGGCTTATGCCTGAAACATCGAATCTCCTGCTCCTCAGATGCTGCCTGACCACCTGTGCCTTTCCAACACCACATTCTCGACTCTGATCTCCAGCATCTGCAGTCCTTACTCTCTCCTTCAGTTCAACCAGTCTATGCTGACCATAATCCCAAACTAACTAGTCCCACCCACCTGCATGTGGCCCAAATCCCTCCAAACCTTTCTTATTCATTACTTGTCCAAATGCCTTTTAAACATGGTAATTGTATCTGCATCCATTACTTCCTCGAGAAGTTCTTTCCACACATGAACCGCTCTGTATAAAAAAGTTGCCCCTCATGTCTTTTTAAAATCTTCCTCTTCTCACCTTACAACAGGAGGGGTTGTTAAGGATAATGCTGTTTATGTGGCATAAGTGGACTTCCAAACTTTTCTGTTAACGTGCTGCACAAAATTAGAGCTTACATAATAAAAAGGGCAGCAGCATGGATATAAAATTACCAGATATCAAAGAACAGAGAATGATTGGTTTTCCAGACTGGATGAAAGTTTATAATGGAGCTCCTAAGGGATCAGTGTTAGGATTTTTGCTGCAAGTTAGACACAGTAATAATCTGGGCTGAAAATGTGTTGCTGGAAATGCGCAGCAGGTCAGGCAGCATCCAAGGAACAGGAGAATCGACGTTTCGGGCATAAGCTCTTCTTCAGAAGGGCTTATGCCCGAAAAGTCGATTCTCCTGTTCCTTGGATGCTGCCTGACCTGCTGCACATTTCCAGCAACACATTTTCAGCTCTGATCTCCAGCATCTGCAGTCCTCACTTTCTCCTCATAGTAATGATCTGGACAGTGTATACAGGAAACAACTTCATATGAGATGTAAGTTATGTAAGTTTTTTTATATTTTGTGGTATCGATCGTGTGGAGGTGCTGGTGTTGGACTGGGGTGAACAAGGTCAGAAGTCACATGGCACTAGGTTATAAGCCAAGACTTCACCTGACCAAGGGGCAGTGCTCCGAAAGCTTGTGATTTCAAATAAACCTGTTGGGACTATAACCTGGTGTCGTGTGACTTCTGAGCTGACATATATCAATATTAGATTTTGAATAGTGCATGTGGGATTTTGCGAGAGAGCAGGTTGAATATTAACTGGCAAGCATTTCTGTAGTCATGGTGACTTAAGAGAATAAGTATTAGAGAGACGGTTCTTGGTTGGAGTTTTGTTTACATTGTTTAAATTGTGTGGTCATAAAATTCTCCCAATGATGTGCATGAGGCTTCACTTAGAAGATTATGGAATGATTTTCTAACCTTAGGGTAAACACCCAGGGTTGGAAGAAAGCATTTTTAAGTTGGACTACTTTGTAAAATGTTTGGTTGAAGCTGGATGTGACAAACAGATGCTCCTAGAGGAGGAAGATAGTTTTGAACTGCTAAGAACTGCACATCAGTGTGAAGAGTTTAATTTTAATGTTCCAGACTAGGAGTGATTGCTTAAAACTCTGAAGAGATTATTTGAAGCTGAAAACGTCTAAACTCAGTTGTTTGAAGACACAAGGAAGATGCTATCATATGGAGTTGAAACGACAATTAATGTGGATGTGATAGAGAAAGGAATTTTCTCTGGTGAGTACAATAAAAGGGTCCTGTTTGGATTAATGAGATGACATTTTAACATGTGTTCAAAATTTTTAAACTTGTATCATGTGTAACTAGCTTGGTTTATTCTATTTATCTTCATTTCTTCTATCGAGTTATAGAGTTGTACAGCACAGAAACAAACTTCAGTCCAACTCATCCATGTTGACCAGATATCGAAATTAATCACAGTCCCATTTGCCAGTGCTTGGCTCACAACCCTTGAAACTGTTCCTGTTCATATGCCCATCCAGATGTCTTTTGAATGTTATAATTGTACCAGCCTCCACCACTTCCTCTGGCAGTTCAATCATTGTGAACCTTCGATTTAACAGCTCTAAAACATAATTTCAACAAGCAAAGGAATTGTCTTTCCAAACCAAATGAGGAGCAAGTCCATTTCTTCTTTCATCCATTGGAATAACACTTGGAAGAAAACTTGGAGAGTGAGGCTTTAATAAGGCATATGTGTTGTTAGAGTCAGAACGTGCGGCGCTGGAAAAGCACAGCTGGTCCGGCAGCATCTGAGGAGAGTCGACATTTCGAGCATAAGCCCTTCATTACCTGCTCCTATTCACCTGCCCCTCTGATGCTGCCTGACTGGCTGTGCTTTTCCAGCACCACATTTTTTGACTCTGATCTCCAGCATCTGCTGTGCTCACTTTCTCCAATGTGTGTTGTTAGGCCAGTTCCTGGTTTTGAAAAAGGATGATGAATTGCTTCAAGATTAGTTGAAAGACATCTGTGGGGCCAACACCAAACAAGCTGAACAGTGTGCCACCTGTTCACAAGAATGGTGCAATGCCTTCCTGTAGTTAACAATGTTTATTGAAGTGTGCATCAACCTAGATTAAATAAGTGCTGCAGATTAAAGTCAATTTTCCCATACTTGCCCTAAACATATGTGAACCTTATCTTAATGTGAATTTCACGATATAAAATCTAATTTAAAATAATTGTTTTATGGTCTAATTGATTTTACATGTAACATTAATCCTCTGATACAGGCTACGATAAATGGTTATGGTCAAACTTAAAACAATTACAGAATTTTGTGGAATAAACTTCTGATTTAATGTTGAAACCAGATTTGCAACATTGCGTGCTTGTGTTTCAGTGAAAAACCACCACATTAAAACCAAATAAAAAGCAAAACATGATCCGTGCAGCCAGATTTCACTCTGGTATCTGACTATTCAGTAATCACATTAGCTGGGATCACAACATGTGGATTATACGGATTCGAGAAGTACTGTGAACTATGAGGAGGATACTGTAGAATTTCAAAATAGCCCCGTCATGTTGGTGGAATGGGCAGCCAAGTGGCATTTACAGTTTAATGCACAGAAGTGTGAACTAAAATTTGATAGAACAAACGTGGAGAGACAACATAAGTTAAAGGGTGCACTTCAAAAAGGGGGTGCATAAACCAAGAGACTTGGGTATATATGTGCGCAGGTCATTGAAGAAGGCAATATAAGTTGATATAGGTGGTATAACCCTAGCCTTTATTAACAGGGATGCAGAGAACAAAAGTTAGGCGGTTGTAATAATTCCGTATAAAATTCAACCTCGAATAGAATACTGCATTCAATATTGGACACCGTATATTAAAATGACGTGGAAATATTAGAGAGAATGTAAAAGAAAATTCATAAGAATGGTCCCAGGGATGAAGATGGATAGATTGGAGATGTTGGAACTCATCTCCTTGGAGAAAAGAAAATTGAAAGGAGGTTTGAGAGATATTGAAGACAGATCCCGCTGATTGAGAATCAGAGGTGAGGTGGTTTAAGCTATGTCAAAAAAAAAAGCAATGATAACATGAGGAAAACAAAAATGAAATACTGCAAGTGGTTAGGATCTGGACTGCACTGCCTGAGGGAATGGTAGAGGCAGGATCAATCAACACAATCAAGAAGGAATCAGATTGCTATGTGAAAAGGAAGGGTTATGTGGAAAAGACAGAGCAGTGATTCGAGATGAATTGATCCTTCACAGAGCCAGCTAACACAATGGGCTGAATAGTCTCTCATTCTGCACTACAACAATTCAATGACTGTCTACCTCTTCAAAATTAAAAATCACACAACACAAAGTTACAGTCCAACAGATTTATTTGGAAGTACTAGCTTTCAAACCATCACTAGTTACCTGATGAAGGAGCAGTGCTCTGAAAGCTAGTACTTCTAAATAAACTTGTTGAACTATTACCTGGTGTTGTGAGATTTTTAATTTTGTCCACCCCAGTCCAACACTGGCTCCTCCAAATCATATTTTGTTCTAGTAAGTTGGTCCTCAGTCTGTTCAATCTTTCCTGATTGATAGATCCAGTATCAGCCTTGTAAGTCATAGAATCATAGAGATGTAGAGCATGCAAACAACTTCAGTCCAACTCATCTATGCTGACCAGATATCTTAACCTAATCTAGTCCCATTTGCCACATTTGGCCCATATCCCTCTAAACCCTTCCCATCCAGATGCCTTTTTAATGCTGAATTGTACCACCACCTCCTCTGGCAGCTGATTCCATAAATGCACCATTCTTTGCACGAAAAGGTTGCCCCTCGCACCCTGTTAAATTTTTCCCCTCTCACCTTAAACCTATGCCCTCTAGTTCTGGACTTCCCCACGCCAGGGAAAAGACCTTGTCTATTTATTTTATCCCTGCCCCTCATGATTTTATAAACCTCTAAAATCACCCTCAGCCTCCAATGCTCCAGGGAAAACAGCCCCAGCCTATTCAGCCTCTCCCTATAGCTCAAATCCCCCAATAAAGTCAACATTCTTGTAAATCTTTTCTGAATCCTTTCGAGTTTCACAACATCCTTCTGATAGAAAGGAGACCAGAATTGCATGCAATATTCCAACAGTGGCCTAACCAATGTTCTCCTCAGCCACAACACGGCCTCCCAACTCCTATACTCAATGCTCTGACCAATAGAGGAAAGCATACCAAACGCCTTCTTCACTATTCTTTTTACTTGTGACTCTACTTTCAAGGAACTATGAACCTGCACTCCAAGATATCTTTGCTGAGCAACACTCCCCAGGACCTTACCATTAAGTTTATAAGTCCTGCTCTGATTTGCTTTTCCAAAGTTACCTCACATTTATCTAAATTAAATTCCATCTGCCACTCCTCAGCCCGCTGGCCGATCTGATCAAGATCCCATTGTACACTCAGGTAACCTTCTTCGCTGTCCACTACACTTGCAATTTTGGTGTCATCTGCAAACTTACTGACTATATCTCCTATGCTCACATCCAAATCATTTATATAAATAATGAAAAGTAGTGGACCCAGCACCGATTCTTATGGCACTCCATTGGTCACAGACCTCCAGTCTGAAAAGCAACCCTCCACCACCCTCTGTCTTCTCTGCTGCCTGCATAGGCTCTTTGTAACGTAGAGAGATACTTTGATATGTTGTAGGTAACCAACTGATTCACTGAACAGGAAGTCAACCATTTCAGTAAATGAAATGCAGGCTAAAAATTAAGCCAAACTATTAAAACTTGGACATGAGCAGATTTTCCAACAATTTTGGTGTCAGAAAAAGAAACGCATGGTTGATGGAAGAAGTGAGCTCACTTCTGACACATGGTACTAGACTCTCCGAGATTGTTTAGATTGGTTTTGAGTTCCTTCATCCCATGATTGGAAGCCATATCTTCAAATCCCTTGGCTTGAATCTTTAGAAATTCCTTCCTAACACCTCTTCACTTGAATTCTCTTACACCCTTGAAAGCATTCCATTGAAACTGCTGCTTAAACTCAGCTTCAGGTCCCTGTTCCAGTAGGCCCTGTGACTCAGTGTTAACTTTTGTCTAATGACATGAAATGTCTTGAAACACTTCACTGTGTTATAAGGTGCTACATAAATGCAAGCTGTTGTCCTTGTAAACAAGGGTGCTAAATTAATCTATTTGCTATTGCAAGGCAGGTGTTAACTCATTGCAAATAAATTAACACTCGCATTCAAATAAAGCAAGCAACTTCAGCACAAACTAAATAAGCAGTTAAAAAAAACTTGAATCATTTTTATTTTCCTGAAACAAGGACCAGAATTGCAGTTGAAAGGAATGACAGGCACTTCACTGAGAAATCTCAACACCCACAGGCCCCTTGCATGAAAACTTTCCAAGTAAAATTTTCTAATGCACACGAATAATTTAAGGCAATTTTATATCTCACAAGGGATTGTGAGCGTGCACACCATAAGACAGTGGAGCCCTTTATACAGAATATGCCCGAGTGATAAAAGGTTACTTTAATAGGTGTCCTGAAATATGACACTGAACAACTCTGACGCTATTTATAGACTGCTGTAGCTTCAAGAATAATTAATGAATTTGATATTTCTGAAGACAGAAATGCTGGAGAAGCTTCTTTTGTCTTGCACTCATCAGGACAAATGCAAGAACGCCAAATTCTCCAATAATCACAATAATTTATGCCACTGGAGAAAATGGGAGTGCTGACTGGTTAACATGCTGACTATGTTAGATTGACACAGTTCTAAAGGGAAAACTATTGGCTCCCCCAAACTGAATATATGACTTTCTATTGCAATTAGTTAGAAAGGGACATGGCCAGAAGAGCTTTTTGCTTTATACCACCATCAGATTAGCTGTATTTTTTTTGTAATTTATGGGATATGAGGATTGCTAGTAAGGCCAGCAATGTTACTTAGTCTGAGTTACCGTGGAAAAAGTGGTGTTGATGTTCAGTCGAGATGTTGAATTGATTGGAAGTGAACTCAAAGAAATGCAACAGCTTTTCAACACCACAGCAAAATGGCTAGACTTAGGCAGGGAGCCCGGCCATGGAAATATACATTAGCTTATTAAGCTGCTCCTGATACTTGCCCAACACTACCATGCAGTCCCCTTCCAGCCAGTGTGTTCACTTTGTCCCTCTCTGTGACTGAGCCACTGCACCAGCCGCTGGAAACAGAAGATCCTGTGACACACACTGAAGGAAAAACAGGGGATCTCTTCCTCAGTGACCTGGCCAGTATCCCTCCTTTAACCAGCGACACCATGAATCGACTGTGTGAGTGTGTTGTACACAAATGACTGTGTACTGTATCTTACACAACCTGCACCACATTCACAGAACCACCGTGGAGCACTATGTTTGGACCTAAACAGTGATACTTTAATTCATCCACCCTGGCCAAGGAGTGCGTCACTTGAAATACAGCAACAACCACACTTCAAAAAAGTCATAAAGCACATTAGGATACACCTTAGATTCTCAAAGGCACTATATAAATGCATGCTTTCATTTCTCTTTGCTGAGTTATTTTATGAGTTAGAGGATAAGGAGCCACATGAGTGGGATACCATACGTAACCTACTGTCAGCTGTAATAGTCATCATGAGCAGTTATTCAGTCCCCCACACTGACCTTTGCCCACTCCTTTGTCTGTCCAACCGTTTTCCTCTCTCTATGGGCTCTATCTCCACCTATTGATTACTCCTCCCCGTTTCCCTCTACCCCAACTTCTGCATAAATACCAATCTATTCCGAGCTACAATCAGTTCTGAAGAGGGGTCACTGGACCTGCAATGTTAACCCTGATTTCTCTCCACAGATGCTGCTAGACCCGCTGAGTTTTCCCAGCAATTTCTGGTTTTGCTGGAACATGAGATACCAGCTGCCCACCCATGGAACAAATCCATGGGGCATGTTCCTGCCTCTAAAACAGCAAACTTGTTAGGAATTAGAAGACATCAGAAAGAATCAATGAATATTTAATTTTTAAAAATTAGATAAACCTCAGGAAATGAATCATTCATACACTAATTAAAAATAGAAATCCCCTAAATCCTCCCTTGCCCATTCTTTGTAGGTATTAATTAAGCTAAGATTAATGCCAAGTAAATCATGCATTCCAAATGAGACATTTTGCTTCAGAATATACCAAAACAAGGCTTGAATATTTGAGTCATAACTATCATCTTTGATAACAATTAAAATTTTACTGATACATTCAAATTGCCGCTTAAAATAAGCTTAATTAGAAAATACTTCTACCAATACAGTCTAAGTCTAATCCTTTAGCATAGATCTGTTTAAGACTGTGTACTCAACTGAAAGAATTATAATTCTGGAAAAATTTACTTGTCAAGCTTAGTTTTTAGCTTTAAGTTGATTAGACAGGTTCGCATTTAAAATTGAAATGCTGCAGTAAGTACCAGCGAAACTTAGCTAAAGGTCTCGAGTGGATTAATGTTAAAAGCAAAGATTGGAGCTTGGAGATTGATTTTGAGAACTGAACATTCATCCAATAAGGCTTGTAAAATGTGCAATCAACATAATCAAACCGCTGAGCCACCATAAATCAGGGTGACATCCAAAAGATAAAGTTGGATTTATTCATTCTGCTGTCTCTGAGGTATAAACGAGATCACATCACACATAACAGATGGTTTTGAGGATGAAGTCACATTTGACAGTAGTGTTGGTTTTGTATTAAAATCACAGTTGGGACAGTGGAGCAAGGGCCACAAAAGCTGCTCTGGGGTAAACAGACCTGCACTGAAGGTTGCCTTCCCACTCTGGGCATGCCCACTGCCCGGTGATTCTGGAGTAGTGCAGAGTCAGTGGTCATGATTGGTGGACTGCTGGCCACACCGAAACTGTAACTACAGTACGTGACCCTGAGGTCTTCTGAACAGTGTGAGACGATGGATACGACACACTGACTGGAAACCTAGCAACGCTCTCTAGGAGAGGCAGACATCGCCATCAGATATAGCTCCATGACAAAAGGTATAAAAGACAGTGAATTAGATCATTACAGCGACAACAAATTGCAGTTTTTCCACAAGTAAGGTTGGAGTCTTATCAAATAAAATATCACAAGACAAAACCACAGAGATATTAGGTCAGGTGACCAATAGGTTGGTTAAAAATTTAGGTTTTAAAGCAGTGTCTGAAAGAGGAGGAGGGGTAGAGAGAGAGAGAGAGAGAGAGTGCAATATAGAGAGAGGCAAACACACAGACATTCCTGGTGCTTCAAATGCATGTAACTAAAATCTTGTTCAAGAAAGAGATGTCTTTGGTTTGTTTGAATAGAGTGAAACTCCAATGTTTGTTTGTCTCCTTGATATGCTACTGTACAGAACTAAACTGTGTTTGTGACTATATATAAACATAAAGATATTTTTACGATTAAGTATATTTTGAAATTAGAGAGCAAGGGCAAAAGAGAGAGAGAGAGAGAGAGAGAGAGAGAAAGAGAGAGATAGGGAGATCAAAAGGTTTAGAGAGTTGGAGAGGCATAGGGAGGGTATTCTAGAACCGAATCCTTGCCACAAGTAATGGAAAAATTAAAATCAATGCTCAGAATTGGAGCGACGCAAAAAAAAACTGCTGGATTCCAAAGTAGACAGCCAGGAGGCCAGGCAGCATCAGGAGGTGGAGAAGTCGATGTTTCAGGTGTAACCTTTCTTCAGGACTGGGACTTATCTTGCTTCAGATAAACGGGGTGGCTGGCGCAGGGTGGTGAGGTGGGGATAGGTGAAGACAGGCAGAGGGTACAACCTGGTTGGTCAGTGGGAGGAAGGAATCTGGTTGGTGGCAGGGAGGTTATTTGAAATTGGTGAACTCAATGTTGAGTCGTCCGGGCTGTAGGCTGCCTAGGGGGAAGATAAGGTGTTGTTCCTGCAGTAGGTGCAGTGGTTTGTTTTGGCAATGGAGGAGGTCAAGGATGGTCACATTGGGAAGGGAGTGGTTGGGGTAATTGAAATGGGCGGTGATTGGGAGGTCTGGTCAGCCCCTGTAGGCACTGCTCGGTGAGTCATTTCCTAAGTTTACGTTCAGTCTCCCCGATGTAGAGAAGACCATATCGGGAGCACCTGATGCAGAAAACTAGGTTGGAGGAGAGGCAGGTGAACCTCTGTCTCAACTGGAAGGACTGTTTGGGGCCCTGGATAGAGGTGAGGGGGGTGATATACTACAGGTTTTGCATCTTTTCTGGTTGCAGGGGAAGGTACCTGGGGGTTCGGTGGCGGGGATGGTGTGAACGAAGGACTGTTGGAGCGAGCGATCCTTGCGGAAGGCAGACAGGGGTGGGGAGGGGAAGATGTTCTTGGTGGTGGGATCTAGTTGGAGTTGGCAGAAATGTTTAAGGACGATGTGTTGGATGCGGAGACTGGTGGATGAGGACAAGGGGGACTCTGTCTTTATTGTGTTGGGAGATGGTGGGGGTTTAGAGCAGTGGAATGGGGAATGGAGGTGGTGGGGTGGAGGGCTCTCTGGATAACAGAGGGAGGAAAAGCGCGCTGCTCAAAATAGGTGGTCATCTGGGATACTTGGGAGTGGAATGTCTCCTCATCTGAGCAGACGCGGTGGAGGCAGAGGAATTAGGAGAATGGGATGGATTTCTTGTAGGATACTGGGTGGGAGGAGGTGTAGTTCAGGTAGTTAAGGGAGTCTGTAAGATTGTAGTAGACGTCCGTCTGGAGACTGTGGCCGGAGATGGAAATGGAGGGGTCAAGAAAGGGGAAGGAGGTGTCCGAGCCGGACCAAGTGGATTTGAGGGTGGGGCGGAAGTTGTGGGTGAAGTCAATGAACTACTCCAGTTCAGCCTGGATGCAGGATGCTGCACAGATGCAGTCATCGATAGAACGGCAGAAGAGTTGGAGCACAGTGCCTGTGTGGGTGCTGAAGAGGAACTGTTCGACATAGCTAACAAAGAGGAAGCATGACTGGGGCCCATCCGAGGACCCATGGCCACCCCCTGGATTTGAAGGAAATGGAAGGAATTAAAGGAAAGGGGTCCTTGGAGGGAGGTTGGGAGTTTTAGTTGAAGGAGGAGGTATGAAGGCAGTAGGTAGAACCGGGCAGTGTGGGGCTGGGAGACTATGAGATTGGAGGCAGTGGAGGGGAGATCACCAGGGACAACTGGAGTGGCAGAGATCTTGGAGGATTGAAGGGAATTTCAGAGAAAGGGAAGCGTGAGGACATGGATAGGGTTTGAACACAAGAATGAGAATTTTAAAATCGAGACCACATTTGACAGAGAGTTAATGGAGGTCATTGAGTGCAGAGGTGATTGGTGAACAGGACGTGAGTGTGTTCAGGAACAGACAGCAGAGTCTCAGATGACCTTGAGTTTCTGAACGATAGAATGTGGGAGACCAGTCGGGAGTGTTACTGCAGTTGTCAAGCCTCGAGGCACAGATGAGGATTCAAACAGCGGATGAACTAAGATCTTCACACTGTGCTAAAAATATTGCAGAAAGAAAGTGAAGGTGACAGAAAGGTGCACTTAAATGAAGAGCTACCTTTGCTAATCCAGGATGGTTTTCACTTCCACTTGCCCCTCAGCTGTGTTTTCCTGAACCAAAGCCACTTGCTGATCACTCACAGCTGCCAATATTCTGTCAGCTCAAAGTGGGTAGAATCACACATCTGTTTGCCCCCCCTCACCAATCCACCTCACACAGCAAGACAACACACAAAGACAATGAAAACGACACACACAGTTCTGTCGAGGCAGCTTTGTTGGCAGAATGTTCCTTACCGTGTACAGTTCATTGAGAACCTTCATTAAGTCCTCGTGCAGTTGGAATCCGATCTCCTTGCTCTGTAATAAAGATAAACCCATTTTTCACTCAATTGTTGAACACACACATGTCACTTCACATTAAGCAAAACATTAAGTCTGAAGTACCTTCCCTGTTGCCTCACCAATGAAAAGCTAAACACAAAACACTTCAATAAAAGAAAACTTCTTTAAAAAAAGCTGAGCTGCTTCATCATGCAATCACGTTAGAATGTATTTAATTGACACAACGAAAGTACAATACGATTAGAATTTATCAGATTAACATAAATCATTAGCATATGCCCAACATAGCCAATTTGACAATACTTTATAAGTTCTGTGGAAATGCAATATTTCTATCGAGGCAGCAATTATTGAAGCTGAGGGTATGAAGCAAATTTGAAAAAAAAACACCATCCACTCTAAATAATTGAAAGATTCTATTAAATCAGGAGTAATAATTCACCTCATTGATGTGGAGTTACATGGACAGTACAAGAGCTGTACAAGGTTGAGAAAGCCACCCTCTCAAGGGCAGCAAACACTGACCTTGCCATTAATACTCCCAACCAGAGACTTAATTACTGCTCTTAAGAGAAATGCACTGGCAAATAATTACAACTGTTTGAAAGACAGAGTCGATATTGCAGCAAAAGGAAACCAAGTGGTGTCCCTTATCTGTGTCAGGGCTCACTCTGCGATTGGGCATTCTGGTCTCAGTCCATTTCTCCATTGGTTTGCACCCTTTAAAGAGGCGATGGTGTCAACGTTGCTTGGAAACACAAGTGAGGAAGGTAAGTACTATTCTGCAATAGAATGTTGCTTAAAAATACACAACCCAGTTGACAGATCCTCAAGGCACTATTATGAAAGGTCAGTTCTCCTAAGGACTTCTGACCAATGGTTTCCCATCAACTGTCACCACTAAAACAGGGGATATGGCCGTTACCACCATGGGATCTTGCTGTGCACAAACCCATTTCCACATATCTCACAGTGACATAGTGACTACTCTTCAAAAAGTACCTCCTGGCTGTAAGACACATTGTAATGTCAAGCAGGATAGCCTATAAATTAATTAAATACCATTCTTTCAAGGGATAAATTTAGATTAGAATAGATTAGATTAGATTACTTACAGTGTGGAAACAGGCCCTTCGGCCCAACAAGTCCACACCGACCCGCCAAAGCGCAACCCACCCATTCCCCTACATTCACCCCTTTACCTGACACTACGGGCAATTTAGCATGGCCAATTCACCTGGCCTGCACATCTTTGGACTGTGGGAGGAAACCCACGCAGACACGGGGAGAATGTGCAAACTCCACACAGTCAGTCACCTGAGTCGGGAATTGAACCCAGGTCTCTGGCGCTGTGAGGCAGCAGTGCTAACCACTGTGCCACCGTGCCGCCCGAACTTAGGATAAACTTGCAAGGATATTTTGACCCGTGCGTCCCCTGGTGCATTTGGGAATGCAACAGGCTTATCACCATTCCCCAGACATTGCGCACCTTTAAAGGAAAAGACCAAAGCGGTTTGTGTGAAGCTGATCACTCAAAATCGTTTTGAGTGACAAGATAGAGCAGGAGCTCTCGATTAGATATCACACCCCTCCCCCAAGTAATAACCAGAGAACACACTGGGTGGCACGGTGGCTCAGTGGTTAGCACTGCTACCTCACACCACCGGGGATCCAGCTTCGATTCCAGCCTCAGGCGACTGTCTGCGTGGAGTTTGCACGTTCTCCCCACGTTTGCTCTGGTTTCCTCCCATTATCCAAAGATGTGCAGGTTAGGTGAATTGGCCATGTTAAATTGCCTGCAGTGTTCAGGGATGTGTAGGTTAGGAGCATTAGTCAGGGGCAAATGTAGGGAGAATGGGTCTGGGTGGGATACTTTTCAGAGGGGCGGTGTGGACTGATTGGGCTGAAGGGCCTGTTTCCACACTGTAATGAATCTGATCTGGAACCAAATGCAACTTGCAGCCATTATTAACTGCTTACTGTTCAAAATAAATGTCCCATTTGTAGGAGTAAGTTTGCCTGCCCGATTAAAGTCACAGAATGATGGAGATGATTAATTCTGTCATGTATTTTGAAATGTCTTGACTACACAAAACATGTGAGAAATGGCAGTCACGGCATTTCTATCTCAACGTGAATTCAATGGACAACGACTGAGTGACCAATCTGTACAGAGGAGGGCAATGAAAATACTGGCTGTGAAGGTGTCAATCATTTCATGTTGTTTCCTAAAATCTACCTCTGCTTCACGGTGATATTACGTTAAGTGTTACTGTAGAGTAAGATAACACGAAAATAACTGCACTTTTAATGGAGGGTGAATTTGGCTTGGCTAAGAATGGAGAATTAATGTTCACCAGGATCATGTTTCAAATTAAGTTAAACATTTGTTCATAGAATCCCTGCAGTGCAAACAGGGACCATTCAGCCCATCAAGTCTGAACTGACCCTCCACAGAGCATCCCATCCAGACCACATCCATTTTTTCATGGCTAATCCACCTAGCCTAGGCATCCTTGGACATGAAGGGGCAATTCAGCATGCCCAATCCATTTAACCTGCACATCCCTGGAGGAACTCAAGCAGACAAGAGGAGAATGTGCAAATTCTACACAGACAGTTACCAGACTGTGGAATCAAACCTAGGTCCCTGGCGCTGGGAGGCAGAGGTGCTAACCATTGAGCCACATTGCTACCTGCATTGAACCCCAGCTGGAGTATTGTTTAGACTTGTGGACTCCACATTATAGAAAAGATGTCAATGTGCTGGAGGGAATGCAGAAGCGGTTACAAGAATGCTTGCAGAAATGAGAAACTTTCGTTAAGGGGACAGACTGAAGATGGTGGGAATTGTTCTTCTCTGAGAGGAGATCTGATGGAGGCTTTCAAGATCATGAGTGGGATGGAGAGAGGAAATAGAGTGAAGGTATTTCCACTTGTGAAAGAAAGAAGAGCAAGAGGACATACATAAAATGACATGGAAATGAACCAAAGGGTGATATGAGAAAGAAATATTTTCACACAGTGAATCCTTAAAGGTGTGGAATGTCCTGCCTGGAAATGTGGTGGAGGCAGGTTCAACTGAGAATTCATGAGGGAATTGGATGATTGTTTAGATCGTAATGGTGTACAGGGATATGGGGAAAAGGCAGATTGGCAGGAGGGGATAGAACTGGACTAGATAATGGGCACCATGGGCTGAAAGGCCTCGTTTGGCACCAAAATAATTGCATTTCTGTGAAAAGTAATCATAGGTCCAATTGTAAACAAGCTTTTACCCACCCCCAGGACAAAATTCTGTGTATCTAGGGGGTGATTTATAATTTATCTATTTACATCATAGGAAGGGGGGTGCAGGTCCCCTGAAGCTAGGAGTGTGTGAATCACTGATACAGAGTCATCAATGATATTGTTGGCTATGTGCAGGTAACCATGTTTTGCGGCTTAATGGTTAGCAATAAACCTTTTAGCGTCAAGTATGCATCTGACCCAAAGCAACGAAAAGGCCGCTTCAGATGGGTCGAGGTTGCTGCAGGAATAGATTCAGACAGCTCCAACCACAGAAGCAGCCTCTCAACAATTGCTGGCTCATTCAGAGAGAGTTCTGAACAGAAGGCGATGTTTGAGAACAAAAGTATTCACACGGAATTTGCGGTCCAGTGTGTTCTCTGAATGCTGGAGGTTAAGATACAAGGTTGGTATGAACACAATTTTTTGTGTCTGTGTTTAGCCTGCCAGTTCTGCACCCCAGCATTGATATCTTGCCTTGATTAGAAGGCCTGTTAGGCTCTACTTTTTAAAATTTATGTTGTGGGATGAAGGCATCACTGCAAGGCCAGATATTTGCTGCCCAACCCTAACTGAGTCAAGGACAACGAATCATAAAATCCTAACAGTACAGAAGTAGGCTATTCAGCCCATCGAGTACACACTGACCCTCCGAAAAGCAAACCTCCCAAACCCACTCTTTGACCCTAGCCCCATGACTCTGCATTTCCCATGGCTACTCTAACTAGCCTGCACTTCCCTGGACACTGTGGGAAATTTAACAGGTCAATCCACCTAATCGGCGCAATCTGGAGGAAACCCAAGCAGATACGGGGAGAACATGCAAACTCCACACAGACAGGTGTCCAAGATTGGAATCAAACCCGGCTCAGTGGCATTTGTGAGGCAGCAGTAAGTCACTGTGCCACCCCTGGAATCAGGGCTCGTCCCGGATTTGAACCCAGGACCTCTCGCATGTTCGCAATATATAAGGTTCTAAAGTGATAATCGAGCCGCTGCCTTTTCCTTCCCTTTAAGAACATTTGTGAACTAGACAGGGTTTTACATCAGGGGAAAGTGAGAACTGCAGATGTTGGAGATCAGAGTCAAAAAGTGTGGCATTGGAAAAGCACAGCAGGTCAGGCAGCATCCGAGGAGCAGGAGAATCAACATTTCAGGCATAGGTCCTTTTGCAGGAATGAGGCTTGTGGGCCGGGGGGACTGAGAGATAAATGGGAGGGGGGTGGAGCTGGGAGGCGGGGGAGGTAGCTGGGAATGCAATAGATAGATGAAAGTGGGGGAAAAGGTGATAGGTCAGAGAGGAGGTTGGAGGGGATAGATGGAAAAGACAATGGACAAGAGGGCAGTGCTGAGTTGGGTGAAGGGGAAATGAGGAAACTGGTAAAATCTACATTAATCCTGTGTGGTTGCATGGTCCCATGGCAGAAGATGAGGCGTTCTTCCTCCAGGCATTGGGTGGTTAGGGTTTGGCAATGGAGGAGGCCCAGCACCTTCATCTCCTTGGTACAGTGGGAGGGAGTTGTTAAACCAATCAATAATAGCTTCACGATACCCATTACCAAGAGTAGCCTTTCAAAAAAACATTAATTGATTGTATTTTCACCAGTTGCCATGGTGAGTTTTGAACCAGTGAGCCCCAGAGTATTATTGTGGGCCTCTGGATGACTAATCCGATCCATTATCAGTACACCATTGTGTCTATCACTTGAGGAATATCTCCAAATCACTTCTCTTTGTTTGACTTGCACATACTCTGTTAGCTTCTCATGCAGGTTTTGTCAAATCAGCTCCACCTCGGGGTTACTCTTTGAACCAAATTAAAGTAGCTGCTCAAATCTGCAGGCTGAGTGGCTTCATTCTGTTAACAAATTAATGCTCAGCTCCCCATCAGGGTTCATGCTAACCAGTCCTGCCTTCCCCCACATGTCAGCACTCTCTCGTGGTTTATGCCATTCGAGCATCATATCTGAGTCCTGCACCATGTCGCCTCA
Source organism: Hemiscyllium ocellatum (assembly GCF_020745735.1). NCBI lineage: Eukaryota > Metazoa > Chordata > Chondrichthyes > Orectolobiformes > Hemiscylliidae > Hemiscyllium > Hemiscyllium ocellatum. Next base: position 12,343,713 of record NC_083419.1, on the reverse strand, counting down.
TATGGAGGTCCACTGCCACCCAACTTTTGAGATTTTTCTCCATGAATCTCTCTCTATCTTCTGGTCTTAATAGGTGTCTTAGTGTCGAAACTTGTTGAATATCACAGCTGTGAAGCACTTAGGATGACGAAGCTAAAGGTACTACATAAATGCAAGTAGTGGAGGTCTTGAAGCACAGTGGTAGATGAGGCCATTGATGACTAGGCTAGCATTTATTGCCCAGAGGGCAGTTAAAAATCAGTCAGATCTCAGTTCAAGACCCACCTACCAGGGAGGTATGAACATACTCAAACAGATTGACTGACTTTTTTCTTATTCATACCTGTATGACTCAATGACATCTCCCAGGAGTTCCATTGATCTTCATTTAAGATGCAAGTATAATTAAGGTGCAGATTCTGCGGGTGTTTCTTGACCTGGACACTGAGTTTGCTTCTACTGAGAAATTATATCGTCTTCCTCAGAATCACGAGCTAATTATCTGGTTCGGCTGATGGATGGCTTTGCTGCCAAAGGTGATGATAAATGGAATAGGATCTATCTGGGACACAATAACTGAGGGAATTCTGCACAAACCTTCATGTTTGAATTATTCAAGGCTCACATGGAGGGGTATCATTCTGCTAACAATGCTGCATGCAATGATGATACCAAGTTGTGAAACTAGGTAATAAGTATGAACACTGATTGTATTCAAGGCAGTTTAAACAAATTAAGCATGTTTTGCAGAACCTATCCTCAAGGGGCTTTAAAATAAACTTTCCTTTTATTTTATGAAATGCCACTTCAGCTGTCAGGATGTCCCACTATATGCTTTTTGAAGAGTTGTTACTTCACATTTGTAATCACAGTGACCAAATATTCCAGAAACAGATCGGATAAATACTCATTTGTGGGATAGATATTAGCCAAGTGAAACTTCCTCACTGGCATCTATTCCTGATGAAGGGCTGTTGCCCGAAAAGTCAATATTCCTGCTCCTCTGATGCTGCCTGACCTGCTGTGCTTTTCCAGCACCACTCTGATATAAACTCTGGTTTCCAGCATCTGCAGCCCTCACTTTTGCCCAGCATTAATTGCCCATCCCTAATTGCCCAGAGGGCAGTTAGGAATCAACCACATTGATGTGGGTCTGGAGACACACAGACCAGATCACGTAAGAATGGCAGCTTCCTTCCCTAAAAGGAACATCAGTGACTCAGATGGTTTTTCTGACAATCGGACATGGATTCATGGTCATTACTAGACTTTTAATTCCAGATATATATTGAATTCAAATTCCGCCATGGTACGATTCAAATGCAGGTCTCCAGAAAATTACCTGGGTCTCTAGATAAATATCAGTAGGCCATTGCCTCCTAAGCTGACATCTCAAATGGACGGTGAAGGGCTTTTGCCCGAAACGTTTTTCCTGCCCCTCAGATGCTGCCTGACTTGCTGTGCTTTTCCAGCACCACTTTAATCTAATCTCAAATGGATGAGGCCATCATTTGACATCTCATTTAAAATATGATAGCTCCACCAATACAGCAATGCCTCAGAATTAAATGGGAAACAAACTTTGCACCACCGTCCATGACCACACATGGCAGCCAATGGAATGGTTTCGGAAATGTAGCCATTGTTGAGATGTGCTCAAAACACAACACATGACAAAGTTACCTGTGGGGTACTGAAAGAAAAGCTTACACCGCGAGGGAGATTTTTTCAGATGGAGCAAGTTTTCCCACCCCAACAAGGCAGACATCATCGGGGAATGCACTCTTGTCAATGTTAGCAAACAAGTATTTGTTCAGTTTGGCTGCTTACACTGGGTGGCACAGCGCCAGGGACCTGGGTTCAATTCCTACCTCCAGCGACTGTGTGTGTGGTGTTTGCACATTCTCCCAGTGTCTGCGTGGGTTTCCTCTGGGTGCTCAGTCCAAAGATGTGCGGGTTGGGTGAATTGGCCATGGGAATTTCCCCATAATGTTGAGGGATGTGTAAGCTAGGCATATTAGTCAGCGGACATGTAGAGCAATAGGGTAGGGGTAATGGGTCTGGATGGGATACACGTCGGAGGGTCGTTGTGGACTTGTTGGGCCAAAAGGCCTGTTTCCATATTGTCGGGATTCTATGATGATGACGACAATGATAAATAACGCAGAATTAACTACAGCCGCTGCTGCTATAATGCCTGCTTCTTCAGCGCAAATTGGCTTTAACGTGATTGAAGAATTTAGACCATTAGTTGTGGAAGGTAAGCTTTCCTGACTGTATTGGCTATAACATGATTCTGGTGCCACTGGTTTAAATGGTGCAGCTATTGCACGATTTTCTTATACCACAAGATCGAATGGGAATGGGACTATTGAGGTATATCAGAACTGAATCTACGCACCTATTGTTAATGACTAGTCCCATGTGTTGAGGTTCAATCTTGCTGATAGATAGGTAGGTTGAGTGAGAAGATGTTGTTGAGTTCTGCCACAGTGAGGAGATTGGTGGTCAGCTGGTAGAGGTGACTCTGGATTGCTGACACAAGTGACTTGATTCTTTTGTTGGTCTTTAGCTGAGGTTGCCCTTGTTGACTCTACTTCTGGAGGTGATTTGCCACTTTGGCTGTGACTAGCCACCTCCCTGTGAACATGCTGACCTTAACAGAGCAGACCTTTCCTTGGTGCAGTGGTGGTGTCTCCCACCTCTGAACTAGGAAACGCAAAGTTCAAGTCCCACCTACTTCAGATGTGCGTAATAACAAACCAACTGCTAGGGAAAGACATGATCAGCCATGGTCTAACCGAACAGGGAAGTGGGCTTGAGGGCCAAATGGTCAACTCTTGTTATTCATGCAATAAGGGAGAGCATCCAGTTCTTGACCTGCTGTTTGACAGTGACAATGAATTACGCATTTACATTGTTGTGTATGTTATTTATTAATAACGTGAAAACTGAGTAAATGTTTGACTCAGGTAAAAGGTGGACCACCAATGTTTGGCTGAAAACAAAATTTGCTTCTCATATCTCACATCCAAGTTATCTCCTGACTGAGCCATAATAACCCAAATGCTTTGCACTTAGCAATCTATTCACTATTGAAGTCAACTTGCCCCGAGGCAAAGCCTACTGGGTAGAGTCGTAACGGTAACACCACTGAAGGGGGCTTTTCAGCTCCTTGTGATATCAGGTATTGAGGAATGCAGTCAGTCACTGGTGCCACTGCTTTCCTTCCCTGAAACGTTTGGGGGCACGGCTGCAGGAACATTCTCTGATCTGGTAACTTTGCAATAGCAAAGTAAGTGGAATTGGGGTGGACTCCCCCCCTGTGAAACTACTGCTCATGTCAAAGTTAACTCTCTACATTTTGGCACGGAATTTAATCTTGAGAGAAATGTAACCATTCTCGTAGGGGAAAGGGGAGTTGAGGATGATCAGATCCGTCGTGATCTAATTGAATGACAGAGCAGACCCGATGGGCTGATTGGCCAACTTTTGCCTCTATATCTTATTGCCTTGATGTTTACTAGTGTTACTATCATTGTAGCCCCCGGTATCATCATCCTGGGAGTTACCATTGAAACAAGAGGAATTTATTCACCCGTCTAGGGTGAGGTGGAAGCAGACAGTTCAGCATCAACCATTCCAACACTTAAACTCCATTTGCCTCCCAAGCTTCCTAATCTGAATCCATCAGCCTGGCCTTCCATTCCTTTTGACCTGCAATGCTTACTTCACTTTATCTTAAGTCATTCTATACCATACACTTCAACACTACATATCACCAACTATCTATCCTGGTCCACCCATGTTGATGCTACTGTTAAGAAAGTACACCATCGTCTCTACTTCCTCAGAAGGCTATGGAATTGGGGCATGTCTGCACTGACACTTAACAATTTTTATAGATGCACCACATAGAAAGCATCGTACCTAGATGCATCACAGATTGGTCTGGCGACTGCTCTTCGCAAGACCACAAGAAAATCTCTGAGTTGTGAACACAGCTCAGTCCGCCACTCAAACCAGCCTTCCCTCCATTGACTCCATCTACACCTCCTGCTGCCTTGGGAAAGCAGCCAATATGATGAAAATTCCCTGGTTATACTCTCTTCCACCGGGCAGAGGATACAAAAGTTTGAAAATACATAAGAACAGCTTCTTCCTTGCTGTTATCAGACATATGAATGGACCTCTCAAATATCAGATCTTTCTCTATACCTTCTTTGTAGCTGTAACACTATATTCTGCATTCTGTTCTATTACCTTGATGCACTTGCGTAAAGTATGATTTGCCTGTTTAGCATGCAAAACAATACTTTTCACTGTAACTCAGTAAATAGTCACAGAGATATACAGCACAGAAACATACCCTTCGTCCATGCCGACCAGATATCCTAAATTTATCTAGTCCCATTTGCCAGCGCTTGGCCAATATCCCTCTAAGCGCTTCCTATTCATATACACAGCCAGCTGTCTTTTAAATGCTGGAATTGTGCCAACCTCTTCTATGTCCTCCAGTAGCTCATTCCACACACGCACTACCTTCTGCGTGAAAACGTTGTCCCTTAGATCCCTTTCATATCTTTCCCCTTTCACGTTAAAACTACGCCCTCTAGTTCTGGACTCCCCACCCCAGGGAAAAGTCATTACCCTATCCATGCCTTGTGTGATTTTATAGACCTCTCATCCTCCAATGTTTCAGGGAAATCAACTCAGCCTATTCAGCCTCTCCCTATACCTCAAACCCTGACAATATTCTTGTAAATCTTTTATTAACCTTTTCAAATTTCACAATATCCTGCCAATAGGAGGGAGTCCAAAATTGCATGCAATATTCCAAAAGTGGCCTAACCAATGTCCTGCTCAGCCATAACATGACTTCCCAACTCATACACTCAATGGTCTGACCAATAAAAGCAAGCACACAAGTGCTTTCTTCACTATCCGATTTACTTGTGACTGTATTTTCAAGGAACTAGGTACCTGCACTCCAAGGTCGCTTTGTTAAGCAACACTCCCCAGGAACTTACCATTAAGTGTATAAGTTCTGCCCTAATTTGCTTTTCCAAAATGCAGCACCTCACACTTATCTAAATTAAAGCCATTCCTCCGCTCATTGGCCCAGATCCTGTTGTACGCTGGAGGTAACCTTCTTGGCTGTCCACTACAGGGGCAGCACAGTGGTTCAGTGGTTAGCACTGCTGCCTCACAGAGCCAGGGACCCGGGTTCGATTCCAGCCTCGGGTGACCGCATTCTGCCCGTGTTTGTGAGGGTTTTCGCCGGTGCTCTGATTCCCTCCCACAAAGATGTGCAGGTCAGGTGAATTGGCCATGCTAAATTGCCTGTAGTGTCAGAGGTAAATGTAGGATAATAGTGGAATGGGTCTGGGTGGGTTACTCTTCGGAGGGTTTGTGTGGACCTGTTGGGCTGAAGGGCCTGTTTCTACACTGTAGGGATTCTGTGATTCTGATACACCTCCAATTTTGGTGTCATCTGCAAACTTATTAACCATACCTCCCAGGTTCATCCAAATTATTTATATAAATGACGAAAAACAGTGGAGCCAGCATCAATCCTTGTGGCACTCCACTGGTAACAGATCTCCAATCTGAAAGGCAACCTTCCACCACCACCCTCTGTCTTCTACCTTCAAGCCAGTTTTGTATCTAAATTTTTAATTCTCCCTCATTCTATGTCTTCTAATATTGATAACCAGTCTTCCATAGGGAACCTTGTTGACTGCCTTACTGAAGTCCATACAGATCACGTCCACCGCTCTGCCCTCATCAATCCTGTTTGTTACTTCTTCAAAACACTCAATCAAGTTCGAGACTATTTCCCAAAGCCAAGTTGACTCTCCCTGGTCAGTCCTTGCCTTTACAAATACATGTAAGTCCTATTCCTCAGGAGTCCCTCCAACAACTTGCCCACTACCGATGCCAGGCTCGTAGGTCAACAGTTCCCTAGTTGTTCCTTACCACCTTTCTTAAATAGTGACACCATGATAGCCAACCTCAAGTCTTCTGGCACCTGATCTGTGACTGTTGATGATACAAATATCTCAGCAAGGGGCCTAACTTCCCACAGGTCAGGTCCCAGGGATTTATCCAATTTTATGCATTGTAAGACATTCAGCACCTCCCTCTAATATGGACATTTTTAAAGATGTTGCTATTTATTTCTCCACATGCCCTACCTTCCATACCCTTCTCCACAGGGTAACAATAGTAAATCAAATCAAATGATTCCCTGTGGCAGTGAGTTCCACATTCTTAGCATGCTTCCAGAGAAGAAATTGCCTCCATTTGTTTTCCTGGAGACTATTTCACATTACAGGTCTCGAGTCTTCATTTTCTCCCATGAGAGGAAGCAGCCGTTGTTTCAAAGGTACTCAACTGAAGATCATTATTGGAGAAATTCTGTAGACTTGTTTATTCAGGAGGAAAGACAGACATTGTCTTCAAAGGGACACAGTTGCACAGCACGGAAACAGATTCTTTGGTCAGGGTGACCTTATAGGTATTTATAAAATCATAAGGTGCATGGACAGGGTGAATAGCCAAGATCTTTTCCCCAGGGTAGAGGAGTCCAAAACTAGGGGGAATAAGTTTAAGTTGAGAGGGGGCAAGATTTAAAAGGGATCTAAGGGGCAACACACACCATCTAAGGATGGTGTGTGTATGGAATGAGCTGCCAAAGGGTGGAGGCTGGTACAATTACAACATTTAAAAGGCATCTGGATGGGTGTATGAATAGAAAGGGTTTAGAGGGATATGGGCCAAATGCTGGCAAATGGGACTAGATTTATTTAGAATATTTAGATGAGTCCGACCTCAACAGACATAACATCACAGATATAATAAATCTTGGAAATTATTTTACACTCTCTCCGCTTCATCGCTGTATGCTTTTTTTTGTGCAAAGGGAACTGTGCATATTTGAAAATGTGGTCTAGCCACATTCAGCAGACAACTGTTATCCTAAGTGCCTCATGTAATCACTGACATCTGACAGTATAACTGCAATCTTGTTACTGCCAGTCTTAGCTCAATACAGCAGCAAATGCCTCGGTTACTTAAAGCTGTCATTCGAACACTTCAAACTGATATACTACAGCAGATAGTGTACCATTTGCAAATATTAAAGCAGTAATAAAGGTGCTCAAATTCAATTTTAGCACATGGCTAAAAGGAAGCAATTAAAATCAATAACTCATAAGAAAATAACCAGCTCCAATAAAAGTCAGAATTAAAAGTCAGTGGTGAGAAGATAATGGAATGTTTACTGAGCTGAATTTAAAGGAATGTTTTATATTTTTAACTCTGCTCATTTTCAGTAATAATCTAATTACACGGTCTGAAAATTGCATTGTCCAGAGATTCAGATTGACCGGGATTAAATGGAATTTCCTCATCAAGCTGATTTTTACACAAGTGCTCAAGGCCTGTTTGGAATTTCTTCAGTTTAACCCCACGTTGTGACACCTCTCCCTGATTGAAAACCTTGCTGTTCCATATCAGGATATATAACAACTGTCAGTACTCGCCAATCTGCACTGGATTCCTGTCTGGCACCACCTGTGTTTTCAAATTACCATTTGTCCCTCCTAAACTTTGTAACTTCTCCCTGTCCCATAAAGGGTTTCCCAAGCCCTGACCTCAGTCTCTAAATCTCTTTATCTCCTTTAAAACACCCCTCAAAGGCTATCTCATTGACCAAGGCTTTGGCCACTGGCTCAAACACATCCTTCATCAGCAACGGCCATTCAGTTCAGTCCAGGTCGGACTGACACTTCATCCGGCCCATCGAGTCTGCACCGACTCTCCAAGTGCATTTCACCCAGACCCACCATTTTACCCGATTAACTTGCATTTCCTATGGCTAATCCACCCAAGTCTACACATCCTTGCACACTATGGGCAATTTAACATACCAATCCACCTAGCCTGCACATCTTTGGACTGTGGGAGGAATCTGGAGCACCCAGAGGAAACCCACGCAGACATGGGGAGAATGTGTAAACTCCACACAGTCGCCCAAGGCTCGAATTTGGGTCCCTGGCGCTGTGAGTGCTAACCACTGAGCCACCCTTTTAGCATCCACTCAAATCTCCTCCATCTTTCATCATCTAAACCAATTGTTTTGACTGTCTATTCCCTTCTCTCACATATGTTTGTTTAACTTTCCTTTAAATGCATCTTTACTGTTGTATACGGCACTTCCTACCTGAAAGGGTTAACTGACATGATGCTTTAGGCAGCCAATAGGGGATAAAGGACTGCTCCCGAGAGGGACTAAGCAGCGACCAATCTGTGTTGTGTGTTTATTATCAAGACACTGTCTGAACGTTTCATTGGAAATAAATGTGTACTTACTCTCAAGTTCAGTGTGAGAGACCATCATGCATCTCAGATGAGAAGTAACTAGCTATTAAATACTATGTAATAAACCTTTTCTGTGTCCCAAGATCACGCCCAACCTTTGCCAATGGCATCATGTGGGCATCCTTTTCCACATGGCATCAATAGCTTACACTAATACCAACTTATAATAAAGCAGCTGATGATTTAAACTAGCTGCATCTTCGACTATGTGCTATTCACACCAACACTCAGGGTGGTAGTGAGCGAATTTCACATTTTAACCTCGCCGTGGGTGAAAACATTTCTACCGAATTACCCGTTTGACTTCTCTGACTATCTTATATTAAAGGCCTTTGGTTTTCTTTTTCCTCAGTTTCAAACGTAGTTCCTGCAGAGCACATTGGAGCAGCACGGTGGCTCAGTGGTTAGCACTGCTGCCTCACAGGGCCAGGGAGCCGGGTTCGATTCCAGCCTCAGGAGACTGTCTGTGTGGACTTTGGACATTCTCCCCGTGTCTGCGTGGGTTTCCTTCGGGTACTCCAGTTTCCTCCCACAGCCCAAAGATGTGCAGGTCAGGTGTATTGGCCATGCTACATTGCCCATTGTGTTCAGGGATGTGTAGGTTAGGTGCATTAGTCAGGGGTAAATGTAGGGGAATGGGTCTGGGTGGGATACTGTTTGGAGGGTTGGTGTGCTTAATGGCCTGTTTCCACACTGCAGGGATTCTATGTAATGTAATATTACATTATAATAAAGATGCAATATAAAATCAAGTTGCAATTTTTTATTCATTCAAACAATTCAGCATTACTGGCTGGGTTGCTATTTACTGACCATTCCCAGTGTGCCTTAGGAAGGTGGAGGTAGGCTGCCTTCTTGAACTGCTGCAGTCCCTTTGCTACATGTGGAATTTTGCAGAGTTGTGGAAAGGTGCATTGATTGCCGGTTGTGTGGCTTCCTGGATTGTCATTTCAGATTTTGGAACAGATTTTTAAATAGACCCTTCTGGGCAGTCAGCCAATCATTTCGAGTCTTAGGTTCATACTTGTGTCCTTTTGAGTCTGCTCCGACAAGCTATCATAAATCTACACACTTTCCACTTTCCAGTACTGGGTCCACAGCCTTGAATGTTATGATCACTTGGACTCACTTCCTCTTCTGGGCTTTATGGCATTTCGTTTGGGACATAGTGTTGAATGTCAGTTTGGGGGAAGTCTGCTAAGGGCTTATTGCTCTGCCTTTCTAAAGGTCAAAGTCAGAAATCACACAACACCAGGTTACAGTCCAACGGTTTGATTTGAAAGCACAAGCTTTCGGAGTGCTGCCCCTCCACCTGACGAAGGAGCAGCGCTCCAAAAGCCTGAGATTTCAAATAAACCTGTTGGACTATAATCTGGTGTCGTGTGACTTCTGACTTTGTCCACCCTGGTCCAACACTGGCAGCTGCACATCATTTCTGAAGGACCCCTGTTGTCAGTCCAGTGCGAAATCTGAAAAGCGTCTGAAAACACTTTTGAATACTGTATTCCCTGAACAATTGGACCAGACCCCTGAGCCATCTGCACACGGCTAGTGACCTGTGTTTGTGCAGCAGAGCACCAGGAAGAAGCAATCTGCAGTTTCTACACCACCATTTTCTTTCCTTCATTAACTAACCATTATTGGCCAGCGCGGCTTTTGCTCCAATTTTGCGAAGAATTTATTTCTCCTTCACTTGGTGTACATGTGTTAATTTAGAGGGGGGAAGACATTTATGTTTTCATATTTGAAACTGTGTGTTAACCACCATTGCACCTTTGTTGCAAAAGTGTTGTTTCATACTAAATCAATTACTTATTAAAGAAATCTGGTTGTTGGAATTTTTTTTAAATTCCAAATCTAATATCGAGAAAGCTTATGATTGTGTAGCTAAACAAATAAACTGGTGTTGTGACTAATGATACAGCAGACAAAAAACTGAGAGGGAGACACACAGTGCACTCCTCACATCTTATAAAGTATCTACCCCATCAATTTCATTCAAAAACACTATAAGCCACCATTCATTAACCTTCTCTATTTGAGGAAATAGAAGCCGAGTTTTAAGTAGTCTCTCAGAAACACAGAACCACTACTATGTGGAAGCAAGCCATTCGGCCCATTGAGTTCACATTGACCCTCTGTAGAGCATCCCACCCAGACTCAGTGCCCTACCCTATCCCAGTAACTCTGCAATTGCCATAGCAAATCCCCTTACCTTGCACAACCCTGGACACTGTGGGCAATTTAGCATGGGCATCTTTGGACTGTGGCAGGAAACTGGATCACCCGGAGGAAACCTATGCAGACACGGGAAGAACATGCAAACTGCACACACACACTGGCCTGTGGCTGGAATCGAATCCGGGTCTCTGGCAGCAGTGCTAACCACTGAGCCACCGTGCCACCCTCATGGTCTAACCCTTGAAGCCTTGGGAACACTTTACTAAACATTTCACTGCATGGGCACCGACTGACAATTTTACTTGTTCTGAGGCAGAGTCACCAGACTCGAAAGATTAACTCTGATCTCTCTCCACAGATGCTGCCAGACCTGACGAGCTTTTCCTGCAATCTCTATTTTTGTCGATGATTTACAGCACCCTCAGTTCTTTTGGTTTTTTTTTTATTTGTTGAAGAGACTCGAGCTTTGAAGGCTGGGCCACCTTTTATTGCCCACCCCTAATTGCCCAGAGGAAAGTTAAGGGGCAACCACATTGCTGTGGCTCTGGAGTCACATAGAGTCATAGAGATGTAGAGCACGGAAACAAACCCTTCAGTCCAACTCATCCATGCTGACCAGATATCCCAACCTAATCTAGTCCTATTTGCCAGCACTTGGCCCATATCCCTCCAAACCCTTCCAATTCGTATACCCATCCAGATGCCTTTGAATTGTACCAGCCCCCAAGCCATAAAGGCAACAGGTTGAGCCAGTTCTGAAGAAGGGTCACTGGTCTCAAAATGTTAACTCTGCTTTCTCTCTCCACAGATGCTACAACACCGGTTGAGTTTCTCCAACAATTGTTATTTTTGTTAAAATCTTCTGCATCCATGGGTTTTTAAAAAAAATTTCATTCAGGAAGGCCAGAGCTCCTTCCCCAAAGGACATTTCTGGACCAGAAAGGTTTCCGCAACAATTGTTGGTGGTTACATAGTCAGCATTAGAACCCAACTCCAGAGGTTTTCTTGAATTCAAATTTCACCGTGCCACCAGAACATTAACCCCCCTCTGCCTTTTAGCTCAGTGACAATACCACGAGGTTACTGCCTTCCCAGTGCATTGTCAGGACAGCCACATATCATTTTAATGTGAAGTGGTAATTTTGGAAATTCGTCAGTCAGATAGACATTAGAGTGGGTGGCTGGGGAAGGCAGAAATTTTCTTAAGACTTTTCTATTTTTGCGCAACTGAATAAAGGCAAAATACTGCAGAGGTGGGAAATCTGAAACAAACATACTGATGGAGAAACTCAACAGGCTTGGCAGCATCAACGGAGACAGAAACAGTATTAACGTTTCGGGTCCAGTACAACTGCCTCAGAGTTGACTTTGCGCAATGTTACACTATGCATTTAATCATCGACATGGAAAATGCTACGAGCCCTTACAAAAATGACAGACAGAGGGTGGAATGAATTTTATTCCCCTTAGCGTGGAACATGAATCGAACAAACAGCGGAAAATGTATCTGCAAGAGAGTGCTACAATGTTAGTGCTGTTTGTTGGAGCCCTGCTTGAACAGGCATTGTCCTTGACTGCCTACCGCTTACAGGAGATGGTGGATCCACACAAATGATCTGTTTCAGATATGGAAGGGACAGAATCTTCCACATTTCGTTCTAGTGCCTGGTTGGCACGGATGAGTTGGACCGAAGGGTCTGTTTCCGTGTTGGATGACTCGGTGTGTTCTGGCAGACAATTTACACAGGCACGATGCCCTCCCATGTGGGAGATTCAAAACATAAAAAATAGGAGCTGGAGTAGGCCATTGAAAACAATGAGGTGGGACCTCATACACACATAAAATCCTGATGGGATTGGACAGGCTAAATGTGGGAAGAATGTTCCTGATGTTAGGAAGTCCAGAATGAGGGGGTGACAGTCTAACAATAAGGGGTAAGACTATCAGGAAGGATTTCTTCACTCAGAATTGGAAATTTGTGGAATTCTCTCCCACAGGAAGCTGTTGGGGTCAGATTATTAGTTAGATTCAAGAGGGAGCTGGACATGGCCCTTGCGGATAAAGGGACCAAGGGGTATAGAGGAAAAGTGGGAATGGGATATCGAGGTTGCATGATCAGCTGTGATCATATTGAATGGTGGAGCCGGCTTGAAGGGCCGAATGGCCTACGCCTGCACCTAGTTTCTAAATTTCGATATTCAGCCCTTCAAGCCTGCTCTGCCATTCAATATGATCATGGGCCATCATCCAATCTCAGAACCCTATTTCTATTTTCTACGCGTACTCTTTGGTCCCTTTAGCCCTAAAAATTACTCTAACTGATCCTCCACCGTTTTGGATTTAACTGCTTTCTGTGGCTCACAATTTCACAGGCTCACCACTCTCTGGATGAAGACATTTCCCCTCATCTCAGTCGTAAGTGGCCCATTCCATATCCTTACAATGTGACCCCTGGTTCTGGACTTCCCGGCCACTGGGAGTTCTTCCTGTGTTTACCCTGTGTGATCCTGCTGGAATTTGAAAGGTTTCTCGGAGACCCCACTACTCCCCACCCCCCAACCACGACCACCACTACCATCCTTCAAAACTCCAGTGAATGGAGTCTGGACCGATCTGGTCTCTCCTCAGATGTCAGTCCTGCCAGCCCAGGATTCAAGCTGACTCCGTGCCTATTGGATGCTGAAACCGTTGATCACTGTGTTTCCAGCTGGGATCATGTCCTAGGTTAATGAGGTCCCACCCCGCCTGAACCCGCTGGCCAATCAGAGGACAGCAGTCAATGGGGAGCCAGAGGCCTGTGTCTTGTGTTGTTAAAAGATTAAATGGGAATCTCCCTCTGGACATTGATGTAATAACAGAGAGTTAGACTGCAAAGCTGAACATTCTGGAAGTGGGTGGGGGATGACATTCGTGCAGGAATATGGATGACTGGCACTTCATTTGGGCGACCATTTACTGCTATTCTGCTGTTCTTGTCAAGTTAAACTATCATTCAATCTCTTCCATTCAGAAATGCTTTCTAGCCATCCCCTGAAGTTAGGTATGTCACACCTACATTGTCTTGGGGAATCACTGAGTCAGGAAATCGTCTGCATAACGATTCCTCAGGATTAGGGCATTTACATTTGCATTATCTCCGAGGATGATCTCATCCTACCATTGTACCCGGGATAACGTGGGACTGTAAGGCTGGGGGTTATCTTGAGTGGCGTGTGACTGTGGGGGTGTGGCCAGAGCATCTGGAAGCTGACCTGTATAAAGGGGATGTGTTTCCTTTGTTTAGGGCCTCACTATGATTGGACATCGCACGCCGCGAAGAGGGTAAAAGGCAGTCACCTCGCTTGTACAGGCTTTAATAAACTTTTAACTGTTTGTAGAAGTCGGTGTGTGCAAATTGCATCTCGTGTGTGAATCCTCGGGAAAAGAACCTATAAGTCCGAGTCCCAGACTGCTAAGACAGAACAACTCAAAGTTCCAGAAGCAACAGACATCAAGGTGGCTTGCTCAGGGCAAGGAGTTGGAGAGAGTGTTGTAGGAAGTGGAGGAGGGGGTAACAAAGGGTGTGGTCAGGTAGCGAGGTGGTGGATGTTAGTGGTCATTCCTTCACTCACTCACCCTTGGACTGGGTCAGACCAAGGGGCACCAACTCCCCACCTCACCACCCTTTCACCAGCTGGAAAGGCTGGCAGTTTTCTCGCCCATTGGGAACAGAGTCAGAAATCCCTGCCTCAATATACTGACAAGATACTGACCACTTCAAGATGGCGACCAGGAGAAAGTGAGGACTGAAAGCTTTATGCCCAAAATGATGACTCTGCTGCTCCCGAGATGCTCTGCATTCCAGCGTCACACTTATTGACTTCAAGATGGCGGTAGAGTAGCATAGGAGCGTGTGGGCTCTGTCTGGAGCTCCGTCTGCTTGTAGTTTTATTTTCCTTCTTTCACTGCTCTTTTTTTCTTACTTTAAACTACTCACCTTCTGTGGAGGGTGGGTTTGTGCAGTGTGGGGAAGAACAAGGCAGGGTGGCAGCAAGAGAGGTCACCAGACAGCCTGAGATCTCCCAGCGACTGCAGTGAGGTCAAGTGCAGAGGGAGGGAAATGATTTACAGTATATTAAGAAAGGAAGATCAAGAGAAATCGAAACAATGTCAGGCATCACCTACAGACTTCATTCAACTTCTTTCATTTCAGTGTCAAATTGGAAGCACCTTTGAGTCATTTTATCCACCATCTAGAACAGATGGTGGATAAAAATCACACAACACCAGGTTATGGTCCAATAGGTTTATTTCGAAGTACTAGCTTTCGGAGCGCCGCTCCTACATCAGGTATCCACCTTGCTTTCCTCTGTGAAGGCACACCTTAAAACCAAGCCCATTGCCCAAGCTCTTGGTCATCTGGCCTTACAACCCCCCACTTGATGAAGGAGCAGCGCTTTGAAAGCTGGTGCTCCCAAATTAGCCTGTTGGACAATAACCTGGTGTGTAATTTTTAATTAAGAATATTGTGATTCTCCAGAAGATGGGAGAGAGAGGTAGACAGAGGTAGAGAGAGAGAGAGAGAGAGAGAGAGAGAGAGAGAGAGAGAGACACACAGAATGACATAGGGTGAGAGAGCATAAAGAGAGGGGAGAGAGAGCATGCTGGGAGTGTGGGAGGAATATAGAGATAGAGCGCAGGGGGTGAGAGGGAAGTGAGAGCAAGCACTGGAGGGGGGAGAGAGAGAATGCTGGGGGGAGAGGAGACAGAACATTGCAGGGGAGCGCGCAGGGTGGAGGAAGACAGAGAGAATGTGGGGTGGGGGAGAGAGGGAGCGCGAGGGGACAGAGAGAGAACATGCAGGGGGAGAAAGAGTCCGGAGAGAGAGAGAGAGAGCACTGCGGAGTGAGGAGAGAGAGCAAGAGAGCATCTGCGGGGGAACAGAAAAAGAGAGCACTGGGAGGCGGGAAAGAGAGAAAACGCAAGGAGGAGGAAAAGAGACAGCTGGGGGAAGGAGGAAGGAGAGAGCGAGCGCATGGGGTGGGGGAAGGAGAGACAGCGCGCAGAAGGGAGAAAAAAGAGAATGTGTGGGAGAGGACAAAGAGTGAGCACAGGGTGTGGAGAGGGAGAGAGTGGGGGTGATGGAGAGAGACCCAGGTGAGGGGAAAGAGAGAGCAGGGGACCGGAATGGAGGAGAGGAGGGAGAGTATGAGGTGGGGGAAGAGAGAGCGTGGGTGAGAGAAGAGAGAGAGAGATCAAGAGGGGAAGAGAGAAGAGAGAGAGCGCAGGGGGAGAAGAGAGAATGCTGGGAGGGTAGGGGTAGACAGAGAGAGAGCACTGGGGGAAGGGGGAAGAGAGACCAAGCACGTGAGGGCAGGAGGGCAAGAGGGAAGGTAGGGGAAGAGAGAGAGAGGGCACGACGGCCGGGGGGAAAGAGAAAAGGCAAGAGGAGGGAAGAGAGAGAGTGGGTGAGGGGAAGAGACAGAGTGAGGGGTTGGGGAGGAGAAAGAAAGAGTGGGGGGAGGTGAAAGAGTGCGAAGGAGGAAGAGTGCGGAGTGGGAGAAAAAGAGTGCGGGGGAGTGAGAGAGAGCATGAGGAGCGGGAGTGAGAGAGCATGAGGAGCGGGAGAGAGAGCGAGCGCATGAGAAGTGGGAGAGAGAGAAGGGAGAGGCAGGGAGGGGTTGAGGCGGTGGGGAAGTGAGTGGAAGAGAGACATACAAGTCTCAACAGCTATTGGGTCTTCGTGGATCGAACATACGTGCATTGACAATAAAGCCAGATCACAGTAACATCAGAGGTACCTTTAAAAAGGTGACTGAGGGCTAACAGTAATCACATACCACAGTTAGCAGTAACAAAACATCCAGAACATTAAATGCCACTCAAGCACATTAATTGTACTGTGTGTTTGGAAGAGCAGCAACTTTAATTCCATCATTTTCTGTCATCACTTATTCTATTATTAGGTTTCACACTATAGGACCCTGCTATTTAATTTCCTGTCTCCCAGCAGGAAATAATGAAGTAGGGCTGAGGCTCTGAGAGAAAAAAAGATTGTTTGGTCTTTGAAAATTCAGCACCACTGAAATGAACTGCTTTCCAAACAAGGGGGCGGGGATGGAGATCTTCATGAAAAAACTTTCATTTAATTGTTTCAGCAAGATCAGAGCTAGAAACACGATCACAGCAGCACGCCATAACCACAAATACTTGAACAAATGGAACATTAATGAATGCACTCTCTCTGACACACACCCCCTCCCCACAAACAGTACTCTAAACTACGCCCATTTTTAATAACATTCTAATTCTGCTTCAAGAATACTACTGCATGTTCTTAATTAAATCAAAGATGCTGTCACTCATTTTGGAAGCATTGTCTTAAAATCTTATTGCAATCATTCGTACTTTGAACAAAAATATCAGATGTAGCTTAGACTTTGCATCCAACGTGAGTTAATGCAAATTCTTACAAAATTTACCTTTGACAGGGAACTGACCCAGAATATGGGGCTGGTCCTGTAGTAAGGAAAAACAAAATCCTTTCCTGAAGAAGCAGTTCAAAAGATTACACGATGTGGCTAAGAGCATAAATACTGGTATCTAGGTGACATGGTGGATTAGCATGCTGCCCACTGAGATCCCCCAACTGGCTTGAAAACAGCCCAGACTACTGGATTAACAGCTTCACAAGAGACTCGGGAAGCTGAGAGAAAGAGAGAGTGAACACCATTTGAGCCATCAACTTGCTTTCTTGCTGTTGACATTTCCCAATGTAGACCCTACACAAGCAACTCTCGCAGGAAGCAAAATCGCCAAAGTCAATAAAGGCGATCAAAAGCAAACTCTTGACTCCTTGAAGCCTGTCCACCACCAGTGGGGCACAAGTCAGGAGTGTGATGGAAGACTCCTCACTTGCCTGGATGAGTGCAGCTCCAACAACACTCAAGAAGCTCATCACCAATCCAGGACAATGCAGCCCGCTTGATTGGCACCATATCCACAAGCATCCACTCCCTCTACTCAATAGCAAGTGTGTGTACCTATCTACAGGACGCACAGCAGAAATTCACTCAAGGTTCCCGATGTAATACTTTCCAAACCCACAACCACTTCCATTTAGAAGGACAAGGGTTGCAAATCAATGGGAACACCACCACCTGCAAGTTCCCCTCCAAGGCACTGCGATGAAACTATGGCTTTGGCAGGTGCACTTTGCCCTGGTTTTTTTTAAGTGAGGTTTGGAGCCATAGCTAGAAAGCTGTCTCTTCCAAGCCAATAAAGGCAACAGCTTGTGAGGCCTTGGTTTTTGTTTTAATTTAAAACAATAGAAGCAGCCTGAATGGGTGGAGTCAGGGTCCCACTGAACCAGGATTGTAGTTTAACTTTAAGAACTTCATAGAATCACAGAATTCCTACAGTGTGGAAACAGGCCCAGCAAGCCCACACCAACCCTCCGAAGAATAGCCCACCCAGACCCATTCCCCTATTACTCAACATTTACCCCTGACTAATGCACCTAACCTACAAATCCCTGAACACTATGGGCAATTTAGTATGGCTAATTCACTTAGCCTGCACATCTTTAGATTGAGAGAGGAAATCTATGCAGACATGGGGAGAAAGCGCAAACTTCACATAGACAGTTGCCCATGGCTGGAATCAAACCTGGGTCCCCAAGGCAGCAGTGCTAACTGCTGAGCCACCCTAGTTGTTAGGGTTTTGAAGTTGGCTATGCAAGTTGCCCATACATCTCTCCAGGCAACAGCAAAAAGCTTCAGTTCTCTCTCTCTGCTAGAATTTTCTCTTGATGTTCTTTTCTCCTGGACTGAGACAAATCTATTTGACTGAATTTGCCTTTGCTAAGGGTGTGTTTATAGGATGTTACTACACTGGAACAGCTAATGTTTAGTAGTTAAATAATCTGCTATTGTGTTAAGTTTTTCAATAGAGTTAAAGATATGCCAAATCTTCTTTCTTTTGTCTGTATTTTAACTGTCAGGTAAGAATAAAGAATGTTTTGTTTAAAGTCAAGTAGTGTAACCAATCGAATTACATCTGGAACACAGCACCTCACACTTGCCTTTAAATAAGGTAAAAATTAGTCTAGGCCAGTTCCTTGATATATGTGAAGGGGGTTTGGTCTGCTCCAGAATACCATTCACCATTCTGACTTGGAAATATATCACTGTTTCTTCAGTATTGCTGGGTCAAAATCCTGGAACTCCCTCCCCAACAGCATTGTTGATCTACCCAGTTGTCTATGTACTGCTGGGGTTCCAGGCGGCAATTCACCAGCAAAGAGCAATTAGAGAAAGGCAATAAATACTAACTTAGCCAGCAACACCCACACTCCCTAAATGACTCAAGCAGAAGTGTTCTTTTGAGGTGAGGCTGGGGCAAGTTTTATCTCATGTGGGGAAAGTGTTTCACCACTAGCATCTCCCAGACCTGTTAGAGTAATACGATCATACAGCACACAAGGTGAACATTCTTCCCATTAACTTTAGAAATATCCAGTTAGTCCCATTACTCAACACTTTTCCCACAGCCCTGCAGAATTCCTCGCCCTCAAATATTCCTTCAATTTCCTCTTGAAAAATACCCCTCCTCATATCTCCTCTCTGGCTTTTTTGCAAATGTTTCATTGCTAATTGGGAAATTTCGGTCGACTCAGCAAAGTGCACAATGTCGGTTTCACTTTACCTTTTTGAAGAGCCTTGTAGAGTCCTCACTGATTTGCATGAAGCGCATGATAACGTTGTTCAGATAGATGTCGCTTAAAGTTGCGTGGTCTTTGCTTTCTCTCCTGACTTGGTTCAGGAGCAGATACCAGCAGTTAACTGGGGACAGGAGATTCTGGTCCCTCCTGGATGAAACAAAATACACAGAAAAAAAATTACTCGATAATGTCTCCACATTTTATTTAACATTCACATTATGTTTTCGGCAGCTTTGTGTTCAATGCTGTTCTACACTGGACATTTAACTTGAGCATTGCTGAAAATACTTTGTCCAAGCTTTTTGTCTTGCACTCATCAGGACACTGTGCAAGAATACCAACTTAAGGGTGGAGGGGACCAACAGATAGACTGTATGGGAGGAGAGTATTGACTGGTTGGCAAGTGGACTCTGATCGGTGGATTTATATAGTTGAAGGCTTGGCAGTCAAATGTGGTGTGAAAGGGGCAGCAATGTGCAAACTATGGGGTCAAAAGGATGGAAAGTTCAACAATAGTGAGATGGTAGAAGTAGAGGTTGTAGAAATTAGGAAGAGAGAAGCCATGCGGAAACGTGAAAACTACGGAAAGAATTATAAATTGTAATGGGTTGGGAATCAGTAGCCAATGTAGTTCAGCTGGGACATTTGAGAGGAATCATTTGCAAACCTCTGAACTTGCAAAATTCCTACACAGACACTCCTACACACACACACACAGACACTCCTATACACACACACACAGACACTCCTACAAACAAACACACTCTCTTACACACAGAGGCACTCCTCCACTCACTCTCTCTCACACACACAGATACTCCGACACACACACACACACACTCACACACACAGACACTCCAACACACACACACACACACAGATACTCCAACACACACACACACACTCTCTCTCACAGATACTCCAACACACACACTCTCTCTCACACACACACACACACAGATACTCCAACAGACACACACTCACACACACTCTCACTCCAACACACACACAGACTCTCTCTCACACACACACACACACACAGATACTCCAACACACACACACACACTCTCACACACACAGATATTCCTACACACATACAGGCACCCCGACACTCAGACACTCTCTCACACACACAGGCACTCCTACACACGGATACAGATTCTCCTACACACACAAACACACACACTCTCTCACACACACTCTCTCACACACACTGAAACTCCGATACATCCACACTCTCAGACACTCCTACGTACACATTCTCACACACACAGGCACTCGTACACACATTCTCACACACACAGGCACTCGTACACACATTCACACACACACAGGCACTCGTACACACATTCACACACACAGACTCCTACACACACACACACACACCCCGATACCCTCACACTCACACACACAGACACTCCTACACACACACACACACCTATATACACACACACTCACACACACACAGGCACTCCACCACTCACACACAGACACAGATACTCCAACACACATACACTCTCTCACACACACACAGATATGACAATATGCAAGAGTTAAATGTGGTCTTTGTGTGAGCAATAATATCTTCCATGTTGTTTTACACAAATAAATAAATACACAAATAAATCAACTTCTCACTGAAGTGCCCAAAGAGCTTAAAGGAGCCCCTCAGGATACTAGCCACGTTCCAAAAGTAGGGAGGCTCACGTTTTGAAAGGTGGTCTTTCAAAAGAAGGCATTAAACAGGTAGCCCTCTCACTTGTTTTTTCAGGACAGCATAAAAGATCCTGTGGCACTGTTTTAGAAAAGAGCTGGAGGTTTCTCTCTCAACACTGATACACTGGCCGTCGGGGTATTGGTGTTCATGGGGGCCTCCTTTGCTCAGACTGGTTGCTGCACTTCTACACATTGCAATGTTAGATTGGGTTAAATGTAGCCCATCACAATGGGAGCCAGACCCAGTTCAACCCAGCGCTTGTCTCCTGGCTTTGGGAAAACTTTCCCTGGTAAAGCAGGAATGAACAAGCGAAGGTAGGATGCCCAGCCACTGGTCACAGGAGATGATTTAGGAGACAACTGACAACTTCATCCTATTCCTTGGATGCTGCCTGACCTGCTGTGCTTTAACCAGCAACACATTTTCAACAAAAATCCAGCCCTAGTGGGAGGTGGGAAGGTCACATGATTGAGCCATCAGCAGAAAGAGGTCCACTCTCTGCACTTACCTCTGAATCCCTTCCCCCCAACAACCTCACACACCGGTGCCTTGGAGTATTGAGTACCGTTCTGGTTCCCAGTTCAATTTCATTGGAGCCAGTTCAGAAAAGATTGACAAGATTCAATTGCAGAGATCAAAGGCTTGTCTTATGGGAAGAGATTAAACAGTCTGGTCTGTACTGGTTAGAGTTTAGAAGAAGAGGAGGAGATCTAATTGAGATATTTAGCATGTTAAAGAGCAGATGTTTCTACTTGTGGGCGATCTAGAATGAGAAGGTCTTGGTTGAGGATATGAAACAGCAGAATTAAAACAGAAAGGAGAAGGCATTACTTCTCTCAAAGGATCGTGAATCTGCGCAATCCACTTACCCAGAGAGCGGCAGACATCGAATAAATTTATAGAATCCCTACAGTGTGGAAGCAGGCTGTTTCACCCACAGAGTCCATACCATCGCCCTGAAGAGCATCCCAGCCAGAGCCAGCCTCCTACCCTATCCTTGTAACCCTTCATTCTCCACAGGCCAATCCACCTGACCTGCACATCTTTGGGCTGTGGGAGGAAACCTGGAGGAAACCCACGCAGACATGGGGAGAATGTGCAAACTTCACACAGGCAGTTGTCCAAAGCTGGAATCGAACCCAGGTCCTTGGCGCTGTAACTGCTGAGTCACTGTGCGGGCCCAGCAGCTGAGAGATGCTTGATTGCTGTTCATCAGATTCATTTGCACAGGAACACTGGTGTAGCGTTTGTGAAGGACAAATGTTTGATTAGCAGTGTGTTAAAAGGTTATAAGGAGCAGACAGGAAAGTACAGTGGAGGCCGAGATGAGATCAGCCATGATCATATCAGGTGGTTGAGCAGGCTGGGAGGGGGCTGAATAGCCTACTCTTGGTTTTTATGTCCCTCAGTGATTCCTGATCTCTGATGGGTGCATTGCCAGCAAAAGCTTCATTGGCACCATGAGATGCTGCCAGCCTCTGATAAAGCTAACCGCTTTTGGCTGGGGATGGGGAACGTCAATCTCAGTAGAGATCTGACAACAGCCCAGAAGGGCACCGGTTTCCAATTACCACAGCAACCAAACAGACAGGGATTCATCACTGGTTCTGCGACAGATGGGCAAGACTCGCCTCAACTCTCCCAATGGCATCCAGTCTTCACATTTCAAAACCACTTTTCACTGGGCGCAAACTGTGTTGGAACACCTTGGGGTTGAGAAAGACACTATATAAATGCAAACTTCTTAAATGTTATGCATTTAAATTGTTGAAAGAAAGCAATTGTTTGAAAGAAAGAATGTGCAAAGGTGGCAGAAATAGATGCCAGAAATAACCAGCCCCAAAAACTGAAATCAAGTCAAGAAAAGGAATGTCTCCCACACTCCAAAACTGTAAAGACTCAACAATGCAGTCTTGTCCTTTCTCCAAATCTCAACCTTTTATCTGTGATGTGGTACTGATATGCCATTAACTCAAGGACAGTAAACTCATTTATGGTTAATTTTACTATGCACTTTTTTTGGTGGCATTTGTTTTTGCTTTCCTGTCATTGATAAAGCAAACCTTTTTTGATGAATTTAGTGACATCAGCTATGAACTTCCATAAACAGCAGAAGCATTCAGCTTTATAAAGATGCTTTTCACCCTGATTTAGTCTCTTTAACCACAGTTCTTTGTGCTGCCTTATTCTGTTGCCTAACCAAATGGGAATTTATAGCAACAAACAGTACACAAGATCCTTCAGCCCACTGAGTCTGTACTGTTACCTGCACATCCACCAATATCATTTATTGTATCTGTTGCTCCCAATGCGGTCTCCTCTACACTGGGGAGACTGGACGTCTCCTGGCAGAGTGCTTTAGGGAACATCTCCGGGACACCCGCACCAATCAACCACACCGCCCTGTCGCCTAATATTTCAACTCCCCCTCTCACTCTGCCGAGGACATGGAAGTCCTGGGCCTCCTTCATTGCTGCACCCTCACCACCAGACGCCTGGAGGAAGAATGCCTCATCTTCCGCCTCGGAACACTTCAACCCCAGGGCATCAATGTGGACTTCAACAGTTTCCTCATTTCCCCTTCCCCCACCTCACCCTAGTTCCAAACTTCCAGCTCAGCACTGTCCCCATGACCTGTCCTACCTGCCTATCTTCTTTTCCACCTATCCACTCCACCGTCCTCCCCAGACCTATCACCTTCATCCCCTCCCCCACTCACCCATTGTACTCTATGCTACTTTCTCCCCACCCCCACCCTCCTCTCACTTATCTCTCCACCCTTCAGGCTCACTGTCTTTATTCCTGATGAAGGGCTTTTGCCCAAAACGTCGATTTTACTGCTCCTCGGATGCTGCCTGAACTGCTATGCTGTTCCAGCACCACTAATCCAGAATCTGGTTTCCAGCATCTGCAGTCATTGTTTTTACCTGTACTGTGATATACTCCTACCTACACCATTCTTCGGGAACAATTCTGAACAATGATAACCTATTGACAATGGCAACCTATTGACAATTACTATGGCAGCTCCATTCAAGTTATCCTATGTCCCCATCTCTCCAATACCCAGTTCAGATGGCAATTCGGCACGGGAATCCTGGATAATACTTCCTTGACACCCAGAGAGACATTTCGTCACCATGCTAGGCAACATCATCAGTGAGCTTCCGTTGAAGCACACGGGTTTCGTTGCACTTTCTATTTAGGCTGGGTGATATCATTTCTGGCTCTATTTGTCAGAGGTTGGTAATTGGGGTCCAAGTCGATGTGTTTATTGATGGAGTTCCGGTTTGAATGCCAGGCCTCTAGGAATTCCCATGCATGTCACTGTCTAGCCTGTCCTAGGATGGATGCATTGTCCCAGTCCAAGTGGTGTCCTTCTTCATCTGTGTGTAAGAATACCAATGATAATGGGTCTTGTCTTTTGGTGGTTAGTTGGTGACCTATAAACTAGCCACCAAAACATTATTTCACACTGAGGATTGTTAAGATCTAGAAAGCAGGACTTGAAAAGGATGGTGGAAGCAAATTCCATAGGAATTGTTAAAAGACAACAGAACATGTTATTGAGGAGGACTAATATGCTAGATTATAAAGTAAACCATCAGTTGTGGGACAAATGTGAAGGCGGCTTCAAAGGTATGATGAGTCAAATGGCCTTCTGCGATGTTGTGATTGCAGATAAAACTTATCATTAAAAGTAAAACCTCAATGTTTAATTTGTTCCTTTTAGAAAAAAAATCACTGGTTTTTGGTGTTTCTAGATAACAGCAACCGTCCAATGCCTTGTCCTTCACAATCTCTAACCCTCCTCCATCCCTACAACTCTCTGTTATCTGTGCTCCCTTTAATTTGGCTAAGTGCACATCAGATCTTAAATCAGTCCATCACTGGCAGTTATGTCAGCAGCTAGCAAGGCCCTGACATTTGGAATTCCCTCTCCTAACCTCTTAAGGATCTAAGGGGAAACTGTTTTCACACAGAGGGTGGTGTGTGTATAGAATGAGCTGGCAGAGGAAGTGGGTGGAGGCTGATACAATTACAGCAATTAAGAGGCATCTGGATGGGTACATGAATAGACAGGGTTTAGAGGAATATGGGCCAAGTGCTGGCAAATAGATTAATTTCGGATATCTGGTCAGCATGAAAGAGTTGGGCTGAAGGGCTTATTTCTGTGCAGCACATCTCTATGAATCTTTATTTTTAAAAGACACTTCTTAAAGTAACTCCACAGAAGCCGCATCCCATCATCAATTCACCCTTTATTTACGCAGTGGCAAGTCCTTGACACTGATCCAGCTCCCTCAGAGCCATCTCTCAGAGTGAGCAGAACCTCAGACACTCCTGTTTATTGTTGCTTTTTCCCACACTACCACCTAAAGCTTATTTTTCAGACATTCTCTTTTTTTTTCTTCTTCTCTTAGTCCCCTTCCCCTCTGACACAGTCAAGATGGAGAGTCCTTGTGCACATGCACACACTGGTCCAGCTTCTTCAGAGCCAGCTCTCAGAGTGAACAGAACCTCTGACACTCCTGTTTTTTTTAAAAACACACACACACACACACACAGGTCTAGCTCCCTCAAGAACCAGCTCTCAGAGTCATTTGTTGATTTTTTTTCTTCTCTTTTCCCCACACTACTGCCTAACTGTGGTAATGCTTATTTTGACACTCCTGTTTATATCTGTCAGCCAAGGCTCCCTGATTGGACCAGGTTAACAGCCCCAATCAGGGATCTCATATTGTATGAGGTCCACCTGGCTGATCTCATTACAGTAAAAAGTGAGGTCTGCAGATGCTGGAGATCAGAGCTGAAAATGCATTGCTGGTTAAAGCACAGCAGGTTAGGCAGCATCCAAGGAACAGGAAATTCGACGTTTCGGGCCAGAGCCCTTCATCAGGGATGAGGAGAGTGTGCCAGGCAGGCTAAGATAAAAAGGTAGGGAGGAGGGGTGATGGAGATGTGATAGGTGGAAGGAGGTCAAGGTGAGGGTGATCACCCTCACCTTGACCTCCTTCCACCTATCACATCTCCATCGCCCCTCCCCCAAGTCCCTCCTCCCTACCTTTTATCTTAGCCTGCCTGGCACACTCTCTTCATTCCTGATGAAGGGCTCTGGCCCAAAACGTCGAATTTCCTGTTCCTTGGATGCTGCCTAACCTGCTGTGCTTTAACCAGCAACACATTTTCAGCTCTGACCTCATTACAGTCACTATTCTCCTTAAGGTTGGTCTTTTAAAGACTAATTCTTTGTCAACTGAACACGGGAAAAGGAGGTGATTATTCAGCCCCTCCAGCCTGCCCCACAATTCAGCGGGATCACAGCAGATCCGCAACTTAACTCCCCAAACGATGTCCCATATCCCCTTCAGTTAGCAAAAACTCATCAATGTCTGGTTCAAAATTAACTGATCTACCATTAAAAACCCAATGGACAGAGAGTTCCAAAGCTTTACTAACCGTGCGTGAAACATGTTGCCTCATTTCACTTCTGAAAGATTGACTCTAACGCATGGATAATGATCCCATGTCCTAGACTTTCCCCATCCTGAAGAAACAGTCTCTCTCCATTTACTCAGTTTCCCTTAATATCTTGACAACTTCAATTAAATCACCTCACAGTCATCCTAAATAAGGCAATGGCATATGATAATTTCATTGGCATATAATTCAAAACCACAGGCCAATATGTGGAGGACATGGTGTTGGAATCCCACCATGGCAGAAGTTAAATTCAACAAAGATCTTGAATCCATCATTAAAGCCCACCTGTTTCACTACTGTCCTGCAGGGAAGGAAATCTTCGATCTTTTCCCTGGTCTGGCCTCCATGTGACTCCAGACTTTCAGCAATATGGCTGACTTAAATGGGCAATTAGGGATGGGCATTACATGCTGGCCTAGCCAGTGACTCCTGCATTCCGTGAATGAATTTTTAAAAATGTCTTGGTTTGATTGTACTAGTTAGTAATTTAAACCTTGGTGCCATTTTAGCAAAAACAACACTGAACTCCCGTTAATGCCTCCAGATCCTAAGGTATGGTATCCCAGAACCATTCACAAATATCAGATACAGTGTTACACCTCACTGGGAGAGGGCACTGTATACCAAGCCCACCTATTCCTGGAGTTAAAACATTTGAAGAAATATGTAGAACTCTGATTTATCTCAATTTCAAACCTAGGTTGATAAAAAAAAGCATGCAGCAGATTGCTGTACTCAAAGGATTAGTAATATTTAAGTTATTAGACACGAGCTACAGGTAAACAGTTATAAACTGCTAGCATTTAACACGAAATTAAAACTCTAACTCCCTTAAAGATGCTCCATGACACACTGATGTAGAGAGGGAAAATGAGACAGAGATGGAGGAGGGAAGACTCGAGAAAAGTTCAGTCATCTTTATTTACATGATCAGCTGAGTTAGTTCTTGCAGATCGGATGGTGTCTTTTCAGCTTTTCTTTTTAAAATGCTGACACTGCTTCATAAGGGGGTTGGGCAGGTTCACTTATAAAAGATCTTTGACTTTATTAGTTAAAGGTCACAGCTTACAACAACCTCTGAAGGCGAGATAAACCGGCCTTCTTCAGGCTGACGGTAGGTTTTCACTGCACAGAATGGAGAGTCAGCTTCTGAACTGATGGAGAGTTGGTCTCTTTTCTGTACAGGTAGATGATACTTCATCCGAAGTTCCAAAATCCAAAAAGCTCCGAAATCTGAAGTTTTTTCTTCTCGTGAACAAGGTTGTTTGGCTTGTAAATAGTTTACCCAAGTCGACACCTATTCAGATGCAACAGGGCGGGGGTGGTGGCTGCCCAGCACTGGCAGGCCTCGATTCTCTGTCAAGGCCCGTTTTTACTTACTAAGTCTGCTCCTCTGGTAAGACATTTAAAACTTTCACCATCAAACTATTAATCTGTAATTCTAAAAATTCCGAATTCCAAAAAAACAGCTGGTCCCGCCAATTTCAGATAAAGGATCGTCTACATGTACCTCGTTCTCAGCACCAAGATGCTCAGTTACTGGAAAACCAATCACATTGCTGTTGACAGGCAAAGGGCCTTTGTTGTTATTAGTCCATAGACCAATTAACTTTGTGATGCAAATGAAAGATCCATGTGAGCACTGAATACCCACAGTTCCAGTTCATCCACAAACACTTCATTTATTCAAAAAGCTGTTTACACAACACTTACCATAAGTGTTAGGTGACTTGCTTCTCAAAACGCTGGCTTTACAATTTCTCACTCCAGTCTACAATTTTAAAAAGCTCAATAAAAACATAACATAATTTTTATTGAGCTGAAACATAAATTTGTCTGCTTCTATACCAGTTCTCTAGGTAGCCATTTTGATTAGTTTCTCTACCTGTAGTGACATTTTAATGATCGATATACACAGCTCTTCAACCCTCTTTGGGCCCCCACTATTTCTAGTTTTTTTTAAGTGCTCTTTCCTTGTAATGTTCAAAAAGGATGACCTCACATTTACAGAATCTATCTTGACCTTGTAAATCTATGCTTTCACTTACATTGTTGACGTTCCTGCCCAACTTTAGGATATTGCCAAATTTGGGTATGTGGCTTTCTATCCCTTCATGCAAGCTTTTACTAAATATATAGTTGTGGCCACAATAGAGATGTTTGTGGGACACCAGTAGTCACACCCTACCTTCTCTGTCTCCTTCCTTTCAGCCAATTTTTTAACCAGTTATGGGAATCTGCCATCAGTTTCATGGGCTTCAGTGTTAACTTATATGGTATCTTCCCAAAAGACCACTTCTGGTACCTTGTGGTATTTGCCACCTCTACCAGCGAGTGGTACTTGGGAAGGGCTGTTCGAGGTAGTTTGGTGTCACAAATCTTCCCTTGTGTTGGGCCCACCTAGTGATTATTGATACAGGATACACCACCATGGAGTATCTACAGAAAAGGTCTGTTCTTCAACAACGTGAATGTGAATTGTATAATTGCAACTACCTCTCAGTCACGTATAATTACTAGAACCTTAAGGAGCTGGTACAGATCCATCGGTTCCCCCTGAAAGTTAGTGTGTCCATCTGCAGACTGTGACATCAGTAGAATGGGTGGACAAAATGCAACATGCAGATTAACCTATTCAAAACCATGACTTTATAAAACAGCCAGAAGTCCCTCATGAGAAACTTTATCAAGTTCATGTTAAATAACATTCAGAGATGATCACTCTGTCCACTATTTAAAAAGTCAACTCCTCATTTAAAAAAAAATAAAATCCCATATGTTTGATGTGATCCGTACTTTGCGAAGTCTGGCTGGGTTTCTCTATCAGCTGAAAATTGTCATGGTGTTCAGTTACCCCATCCTTAATTATAGACTCTCTAACTGTTTGCTGAGAACAGATGTTTAGCTAATGGGTTTATAATTCCCAATTTCCCTGTATGACCTCACTTAAATAGCACAGAGACGTGCTATTTCCCAATGCAAAGGAATGGTTCTCAGATCAGGAAGACAATGGAATTTTAAAAAAGGTTATTTCATGAGACGTGAGTATCACTGCTGGACTGGCATCTTAATGCCCATCCCTGATTGGCCTTGAACCAGGTGGCTTGCTAGGCGATTGAAGAATGCAGGTTAAGAGTCAACTGCATTGCTGCGGGTCTGGACTCACATGTAAGACAGACCAGGTGACGATGGCACATCTTCCTCAGTGAACCAGGTAAGTATTTACGACCATCATATGTTTGTGTTAGTCCATCATTTAACTCCAGAATTTTTACTGAATTCAGATTTCACTAGCTGCCAAGGTGGGAGTTGATCCATTGAACATTAGCCTGGGTCTCCTAATGGTTGGTCCATTCTGCCAACACAATGCTGGCGCTGTCAATGATTTCCTTTACAGTTCAGGGATGGAAAGTGATTCGGTCTTGGGATTGAATCACTTTTTTGTGTCATTAGTCTTTCACTTTCTCTTACTTTGCTCTGTTCAATTTTCTTAAGACCCAGCCCCCGATGATATGTTATTTCCCCTGGAATTTTGACCTCTTTCTGCACAGTAAACATTGATGCAAGTAATTATCCAGTACATTCACGATCATTTCCTCTTTTTAAACCAACACCACTGTTATCAGTTTCAAGGGAACCACATTGCTTCTGAGCAGCCTGCTTTTCCATATCGGACTCTGAATGTTGTTTCTGTTGATTATAAAATCTCTTGCGACTGTTTCTTCATGCCCTCGATTTCAAGCTTTTGCAATCTACTTTATCATGCTTTGTTGTTATTAGTATCTTTCCCATTAAACAGGGTCTGTGCTATCCACTGCATTTTTTGTACAGCTATCCAATTTTCTCTTTTAGCAGCTCAGCATCAAATGTTGCCCAAGACCATACAAAATGGGAGCAGTTATAGGAAAGATGTTATTAAACTTGAAAGGGCATGGACAATAGTTACAAGGATGTTGCCAGGGTTGGAGGATTTGAGCTATCAGGAAGGCTGAATAGGCTGGGGCTGTTTTCACTGAAGAGTCAGGGGCTGAGGGGTGACTTTACAGAGGTTTATAAAATCATGAGGGGCATAGGATAGGATAAATAGACAAGATCATTTCCCCAGGGTGTGGGAGTCCAGAAGTAGAGGGCGTAGGTATGAAGTGAGGGGGGAAAAGATTTAAAGGAGACCTACAGGGCAAATTTTTCACGTAGAGGGTGGTGCATGTATGGAATGAGCTGCCAGAGAAAGTGATGGAGGCTGGTACAATTACAGCATTTAAAAGGCATCTGGATGGGTGTATGAAGAGTTTGGAGGGATATGGGCCAAGTGCTGGCAAATGGGACTAGATTAATTTCGGATATCTGCTCAGCATGGACAAGTCAGACCGAAGGGTCCGTTTCTATGCTGTACATCTCTATAACTCAACTAAAGACCATGTAAGTTCAATCTGCCACTCCAAACAATCATTGCTGCCTCGAATCCACTTCTCCTACTTCCTCATTGTATCCTCAGCCTTCAATATTTTCAATGATGGAGCATCCACACGTTTGTGGGATAGAGAATTCCAATAATGAGGAATTCCTACCCCCTCATTGGTTCCTAGGATGACAGTGGTGCCCTATCTGTTGATCCTTCACAAAATTGCCTTCAATGCAAAAACATCCTTCCTTTAACATAGACAGAAACAGTGTACTGTATTCCCTGTATAGTTGTACCAAAATCTTGAACAATTGCAGCAAGTATTCCTTACTTTTGTATTCCAGTTATCAATGTAATAAAGGTTAACAAGCCATTTACCTCTGCCCTGTACCTGAATGTGAACTTGTGCTCCTTGTCTCTCCCACACCAATATCTACATGTTTTGACCCTTTCAAAAATTCTATTAAACATCACAGTTCGGAATAAAGAGATTGGCTGATGTAAAATGTTCTGTTGTCTCGGAATCACTCAAAAATAATTTTAAAGATGCACAGGTTGCAGTTGTTTTAAACTCCAGAGTCATGTCTGCAATATCCAACCTCAGATTTCAATTCTCAGGTCTGCTTCTTCTAACCTCTGTCCATTCACAGACTCCATCCTCAGTGTCGCCCCAGCAGGTTTGTCAGCAGGAATGGCTCGAGCTTGGAGACATCAACCACAGATTAGGTAACCACTCCGTGGAACACCATCTCTCCATCTGCATCCGTGACCCTGATTGCTTGGCATAACAATTCTCCACCTTTCTCTCACACTCCCATTTCGGTTCTTGTGCTTTTTGGGCACTCGAGTGAAGATCAATACCAACTGGAGAAAGAGCATCTCACCTTCTCATGACAGCCCTCGAGACTCACTGAAATCAACAATTTCTCACCATGAGCTCAGTTCCTCATTTCAGTTCTCATTCATTACCTCACGCTGGTCCAAATCTGTTTTTTTTTTAATTGAGTTTTTGCTTTTGGATGGTGCTGTTCATTAGTCTGCCCTTCACACTCACTCTGGACAAACCCTATGCTTCTTTACTACAAATGTTTGCCTTTTATCGCATGAGATCATTGTCATTTAATCGCTCTCACTCTCTCCCATTCCCAGATCCTGCTTCTCCTCCTTTCCCCTTTCCATGGAATATCACTCCATCCGCTCTAGTTCTGAAATTGAATCATATTCAACTCAAAAAATTAACCGTTTCTCCCTCCACTGATGTTGCTCAACCCATTGAGAATTCTCAACACTTCCTGCTTTAATTTCAAATTTCCAGCATCTCTCTCTGCTTTCATATAAAAAACTATTGCTTCACTTCCCATGGGATGTGGATCAGAAGGAACCACTTTCAGCTGTCCTTAGCCTAAGCTGTCCTCTCTGGCCTAATGAACCTGAACTAATGTTTCCAAATAAATCTGTTGACTATAGCCTGGGGTTGTGTGATTTTTTTTAAACTTTGTCCACCCCAGTCCAACACCAGCACCTCCACATCAAACCTAAGAGGAATTAAATGCTTGTTTGGTGTGGGTGAGCCACATTTTACACTGTGGCTGACTTAGCTTTAACATGCGACTTCCATCTAATTAACACCAAATCCCTATTAAGAGTGTTTAATGTTTTTTTCCCTTGTTTATTTAATGACTTCACTTGCCCAGACTCTCACCTGCTTAAATACAAATACATTCCTCACGGTCCAGCAAGGTTAACTGGCTACTATCGAAAAACACAGGCCAGTCTACACCCCATACTGTGCGTGAAGACATTGATCATTATGTGCTCACTTAGCAGGCTAGCTGAAAACTACCTCTCGATCAATGTCAATTCTCCTAAGACAATGAAGTGCCATAAATTTGAATACTGGCTTTTCATCTTATTGACCAAGGAAATAAAAAGGATCTTTGAACTCTGTCCAGGTTGCTTTAGTGGATGCCAGTACAAAAAAAACAACTGAGCAAAATCATGTCTGGGTTGGTCATTGGCATGTAACACTCAAGACACAAAAGAGCCATCTTCAACAAGAGGAAATCATATCATTTGCCTTTTGACATTCACTGCCATTACCATCGCTGGCAATTACGTAGCTAGTAACTCACTTCCCAACACCTCAAAGTCTATCCATCCTCCATGAGGCACAATTCAGGAGTATGGTGGAATACCCCTCCAATAAGACAAGGAGTTTGACACCATCCGGAACAAAATGATCGCTCAGTTGGCTGGACAACTGTTTTGCAACACAGAGTGATGCCAACAATTTCAATCCCACACCAGTTGAGATTACCAAGGTCCTATCTTCTCAGCCATGACCCTCAACTGAATCTTGGTGACCTTCAGGTTAAACTTACCATCACTGCTTCTCTCTATTGAGAATTGGGACTGGGGCAACTTTATCTTTACTTCTTTTTATATAAACTTTATTATGTTTAGAAGCAATATAGACTGCCATCTACAAAGAGAAAAACATATAATTCAGATGAGTCATATATGAGAATTATATTTCTGTTTTTCTGTATTACTCACTTCATTTGACTGGGCAATTGAACTTTTTTAAAAAACCCTGCGTTATGAGTAACTAAACTGAACTGAACTGAAATGAAATGGCTACAACTGGGTGAGAAAGCAAGAAAAGTTCCCATCCTTATTTATCAGGGAATGTCGAACAAACGCAAAAGAATTTTTCCCTCCCTTTCGTCCTTTGGCAACATTCTCAGTCAGAAGCTGCTACTGGATTGCATTGACTGGAATGTCCATTTGGCCCAGTGCTATGGGTCAAACAAATCACTTGCTCGAATAGCTGGACTCTAACAAAGGAAGCTTCAAATCCTTATTCTGCGTTCAATTCTTCACACATTCTCGTGCCCTAGTTCTAAGCACAGAATGAAGCTGCACAGAAGGTTGCCATTCGGTCCACCATTTTTTTATTTCAAAATATACTTTATTCATAAAATTATTTGGGTATCTATACAATTGGTCATGCCATTCTTATGCACACATTACATTTCTTTACATACAAGATCGAAATTAATCTTTCATATTTACAAGTCTGTATATCGACTGTCCAGCTATTTTGCTGAGGAGTCAGCAGGGCCCAATTACTGCATGGGGCCTCTGTTCTTCTTAGGCAGGCAGACCTTACACGGGGATCTTTCCCCACTGCGTCTTGGCGGCAGCTGCCCCAAGCTTCAGGGCGTCCCTCAACACGTAGTCCTGGACCTTGGAATGTGCCAGTCTGCAACACTCAGTCGGGGTCAACTCCTTCAGCTGGAAGATCAACAGGTTTCGGACCGCCCAGAGAGCGTCCTTCACCGAGTTGATGATCCTCCAGGCACAGTTGATGTTCGTCTCGATGTGCGTCCCAGGGAACAGATCGTAGAGCATGGATCACACGTCACGGAGCTGCTCGGGACGAACCTCGAGAAACACCACTGCATTCCTCTCCAGACTTCCTTTGCATAGGCACATTCCAGAAGGAGGTGTGTGACAGTTTCATCCCCCTCCTTTTGCCGCTTCGAGGGCAGCGTGCGATGCGGCAAAGAGTCCGAGCGTGCATAAAGGATCTCACAGGCAGAGCCCTTCTCACCACCAGCCAAGCCATGTCTTGGTGCTTGTTGGAAAGTTCTGGCGATGAGGCATACTGCCAAATGACTTTGACAGTCTGCTCAGGGAACCGCTCGATAGGATCTGCCCTCCCCTTTTCCCTCAAGGACACTACGTGCTGACCACTTCCTGATGGACTTGTGGTCAAAGGTGTTTTTCTTCATAAATTTCTCCACGAAGGACAGGTGATACGGAACAGTCCAACTACTTGGAGCGTTCCACGGCAGCGAGGCCAGGCCCATCCTTCACAACACCGGGGACAGGTAGTGACACTTGGTGTTTGCGTACCGGGGATCCACGCACAGCTTGATGCAGCCACATACAAAGGTGGCCATCAGGGTGAGGGTGGCATTGGGGGTGTTTTTCCCCATTGCCCAGATCTTTATACATTGTATCCCTTCGGACTCCCCTCAGGCGTGCTGAAAACATCGTACAGCTTGGCATCTTTGACCGTTTCCATCAGGGCTCTGGACGTGGTGTCCAGTTTACTGTCCCCCCCGCCGGATTGTCCATCTGCATCAATGATACAGTTGAAGTCTCCGGCCAGAATGACCGGCCTGGACGTAGCCAGCATCAGTGGAAGCTGCTGCAGGACGGCCAACCATTCACTCTTACCCGGTGGGGTGTACACGTTGATTAGTCTCAAGGGAGCATTTCTGTACGTAACATCAGTGACGAGGAGGTGCCCGCACCCCCCCACCACCTCCTTAACCTCGGAGATGGTGAAGTTGCCTCCCCGCAACAGGATACCCAGGCCTGAGGGGCGGTTATCGTTGCCTCCCGACCAAACTGACGGCCCAAGGGCCCACAAGCTTGACCATCTCCTGTAGCTGCTGAGGTGTGGTATCCCACACTCCTGCAGAAACAGGACATACAGCTTTGGTGTTGGTGAGGAAAGCCAACGTTGAAACACATCGCATTGCAGATTTTATGCTCCACACATTAATATTTGCAATTTTTATCACCATTTTAACAGTCTCTGAGGTTACCCATGTCCATTTGCTGCTGGTCCTGCCCCTCTGGGTCCACCATGCCCATGCTTGTCCTATGAAAGAGGCTTGGTTCCTCGGTCCTTGCCCCAGCAACACCCCTCCTCCCAACTGCCCTATCCTATCTTTCGAGTCATAGAACATAACAACGCAGTACAGGCCCTTCAGCCCTCGATGTTGCACCGCCATGTCATACTAATCTGAAGCCCATCTCACCTACACTATTCCTTGTATATCCATTTGCCTGTCCAATCACGACGTAAATGCACTTAAACTTGGCGAATATACTACCGATGCAGGCAAAGCATTCCATACCCTTACTACTCTCTGAGTAAAGAAACTACCTCTGACATCTGTCTTATACCTATCTCCCCTCGTGTTTCCATACTTGGAAAAAGGCTCTCCCTTTCCACCCTATCTAACCCTCTGATTATCTTGTTATTCTCTATTAAGTCACCTCTCAACTTTCTTCTCTCTAACGAGAACAGCCTCATAGCCCTCAGCCTTTCCTTGTAAGACCTTCCCTCTATACCAGGCAACATCCTAGTAAATCTCCTCTGCACCTTTTCCAAAGTTTCCATATCCTTCTTATAATGCGGTGACCAGAACTGTACACAATACTTCAAGTGTGGCCGTACCAGAGCTTTGTACAGCTGCAGCATAACCTCCTGGTTCCGGAACTCAATCCCTCTATTAATAGAGTTTTAAGGAAGAAAGTCTTAGGAGCATATAAAAGGAATGAATT
Organism: Hemiscyllium ocellatum; assembly: GCF_020745735.1. Taxonomy (NCBI): domain Eukaryota; kingdom Metazoa; phylum Chordata; class Chondrichthyes; order Orectolobiformes; family Hemiscylliidae; genus Hemiscyllium; species Hemiscyllium ocellatum. The sequence continues at coordinate 12,307,496 of NC_083419.1, read as the reverse complement.
AATTTTGTATTTGCCTCTCCTTAAAGCTCAAACTCTCCAACCCTGGCAACATCCCCGTAAGTCTCTAAAATTTAGCCATGAAGAAACGCCTGGTTAGAACTTTATGGAGCACTGCCATTTCTTTGATATTTATGCACTAATTCATGCTAATTAGAGCTGGAAAGCTCTGATCCATTGCTTGACCTTTAACATTGGTCAAGGACAATTAACCGCCTTGAGTTACTTGCGGAAAGGAACAGCAGACCACAACTGGAAACTTTAAGGCCAGGCTTTCAAGCTGAGCTGGCAGCAGTGGGCGACGGACTGTGAAAGGTTAATTACCAACGTGTTTTTGGAATTGCACCTTCCATCATTCATTATCAATGAGACTATATGGTTGAAGCTTTTCAAAACCCAGCCAAGACTAAATAACTAGATACGGCCTGATTGCTGATCAAGGGCTTAAGCCTAAAACATTGATTCTCCTGCTCCTCAGACACTGCCTGACTTGCTGTGCTTTTCCAGCACCACGCTTTCAACTCTATCTGTTGACTCATCTATTGATTTATCCCTTGGACCAAGCTATTAGCCTCCCCTTACAACAGTCCCTGCTCTCGCTAGGTAATCATGAAGTACTTTGCAATGACTTCCCGTGCATATGACATTACATTGGCTTTACCATTGACCCAGCTTGTTGTCATGATCCTCAGACCCGGTTTCACCTGCTGGTGCAATTGGAAGCACTTTAAAGGGGAAACAGGCAACTAAGGGCTGGAAAAGAGAAGGGGCAGCCAATGGGATTTCAGGAAAAGGAGTTGGGCTCAACAACCCACTTCTGTGGAAATGATAACTTTACGTACCAACGGTGGCTCAGTGGAGGGCGTCACGGTGGCTCAGTGGTTAGCACTGCTGCCTCACAGCGCCAGGGACCTGAGTTCAATTCCTGCCTCAGGTGAATGACCGTGTGGAGTTTGCACGTTCTCCCCGTGTCTGTGTGGGTTTCCTCCGGGTGCTCCGGTTTCCTCCCACCATCACAAAGATGTGCGGGTCAGGTGAATTGGCCATGCTAAATTGCCCGTAGTGTTAGGTAAAGGGGTAAATGCAGGGGAATGGGTCTGGGTGGGTAGCGCTTCGGCGGGTCGGTGTGGACTTGTTGGGCCGAAGGGCCTGTTTCCACACTGTAAGTAAACTAATCTAATCTAATCAAATCAACTAGGAGGAGGACTGTGAGGCTTACAGAGTCATAGAGATGTAAGGCACGGAAACAGACCCTTCGGTCCAACTCGTCCATGCCGATCAGAGATCCTAAATTAATCTAGTCCCATTTGCCAGAATTAGGCCCGCATCCCTCCAAACCCTTCCTATTCATATACACATCTAGATGCCTTTTAAATGCTGTAATTGTACTAGCCTCCACCACTTCCTCTCACAGCTCATTCCATATACTCACCACCATTTACATGAAAAAGTTTTCCCTTAGGTCCCTTTTAAATATTTCCCCTCCCACCTTAAACCTATGCCCTCTAGTTCTGGACACCCCGACCCCAGGGAAAAGACCTTGTCTATTTACCCTATTCACGTCCCTCATGATTTTATAAATCTCTATAGGGTCACCCCTCAGCCTCTGACGCTCCAAGGAAAACAGCTCCAGCCTACCTAGCCTCTCCTTAAAGTTCAAACCCTCCAACCCTGGCAACATCCTCGTAAATCCTTTCTGAACCCTTACAAGTTTCAGGACATCCTTGCTATAGGAGAGAGATGAGAATTGCATGTAATATTCCAAAAGTGGCCTGGCCAATGTCCTGTACAGCTGCAACATGACCTCCCAACTCCTGTACTCAATGTTCTGACCAATAAAGGAAAGGGTGGAGAGTACAATCCCAATGGAACCTTTAGAAAGCACAGTAAAGGAAAGAGAGTGAAGCAGGCAGAAGTTGCGCGATCGGAACCGTTGTCTGGAACCATGGAATCCCAAGAGAGAGTTAAGAATTGTGTGAGTAAACCATTCAAACAGAACCACGGCTTAGCATGCTAGACCAACCTTGAATTCCCTCATACAAATTTGCAAAGGATCAAATAGACTGATGGAAATAATTTCTGATGTCAAATCAATTTGGACACTATGACATGGCAGAAATGACTGAGGCGTGGCCAGATAGCGACAGCTGATCTGATTTTTGTCCAAGTTATTAAGAAACAGAGGGTTTTCAGGTCAGGTAGGTCTTTACACATCAGGAAACTAACCCACCACTAATGTCTCTCTTCAACGGGAAAGTGATTTTTGTTGAGCACACCATTCGTAAGGGATAGCTGTACAGAGACCACCCAAGCAAAGCCAGAGTAGTTGAGGGGTCAATTAGCTTCTCATTGGCCAAGCAGCATGGTAGACATCACAATGGTAGTGGATTTCTTGTGTCTATCAAAGCTGGTTTCCAGTAGCAACATGTCCAGCAAATTCAATGAACTGATTAGCGATACATGAAATGAACATATGAGTGAGAGGAGGCCATTTGGTCCCTTGAATCCTGTTCTGCCATTAGTAAGATCATGGCTAATCTGATTTTAACCTTAAACCTGCATTCCCATCTACCTCTGATAACCATCAACTCAGTTGTTAGTCAAGAATTTAATGACAGGTTGAACACACAATTTGATAGAGAAACGCAAAGTACCTAATCAAGATTCTCTGATTGGACAAGGCAATTTGATGCAATGAAACTGTCCATGGTAATAGAGCGAGAGAATAGCAACAGAACAGATTAGCTGACAGTGTTTAAAAACTAATTTATGACATAGAAAGACGAAGCTCTTTGCAGCAAGAATTCTACTTTAAAAAACACAACCGTGGACAAAGACAGCAATGGAGATAAGAGAAACATAAGCCGAAAAGGATGCAAACATTCAAAAACAAAATAAAAAGGGAAAGAAGATGGTGAACACAAACAGACAAAACAAAAAGCAGAAGGGTAATGGGCAAGAACAAGAAAAAGGAGATAAAAGCCAACTAGAAGCTGAATTATTTACAATTTAATGAGGAAAGGTGGTCAGGGTCAACGTGTCTCCTTTCAACACTATGACTTTACTGTCAATGGAAATAAGGAGATGGTGAACATGGTGAAAAATTACTTTGCATCAGTAGTTACGGCAGAGAAAGAGATAAGAATGCCTGATATTCCACGGAAATTAATAAGGAACTTCAGGGTCAGGGAGCAAAATGCCAGCAAACAAACAGTGCTACCAAAGTATGATAATATGGCCAGGATCAGATAGCTTTCCATCATAGAATTTTAATGGCAGTAGGTGAGAGTTTTGTAGACGCAATCTTCATTTAAAAAATTTGTTCATGGGATGTGGGAGTTGTTGGCTGGGCCAGGGTTTACTGGCCATCCTTAACTGGCCTGGAGAGGGTGGCGATGATGGTAAAAACACTGAACATGAAAGGACCAGGGATAGATTCTCTCTTGTTGGAGATGGTCCTTCCCTCCCACTTCTGTGTTGCAAACATTATTTATTGCAACTATCATCATCCAAACTTATCTCAATTTGGGAATCATTTCTTTACATTGAAAAATTGCTGGTCATTCTCTCACAGAAGGAAGGTGATAGAAGGAAACCAGGGAATTAGAAACCTGCTATCTTACCATCTATTATTTGGATATTGCTCGAGAATTTATTTCAGGAATACGGTAAAAATGTCAAGTGCTAAGAGAGACATTTTGAATGGGTAGGTGGTCCCTGATTGTTCCGACTTCAATATTTGAAGAAATGACTAAATAGTGGAATAGAGGAATATTTACATATGTTTATTATATTGACTTCCAGGAGGCAATTAATAAAACTCTCCAGAGACAGAAACTACCATCCACAATTAAAATCCTCAGAATTATTGGCAATTACTGATTCCTGATGAAGGGCTTATGCCTGAAATGTAGACTCTCCTGTTCCTCGGATGCTACCTGACTTGTGTGTGGTTTTCCAGTGTCACACTTTTCGACTCTGATCTCTGACCTGCGGTCCTCACTTTCTTCCAGTTAGGAAATTGCCTGAGTGACAGCAAAGAGTAGAGATAACAGGTAGGTATCCTAATTTGACAGGATATGAATGGCGGTGTCAAACTAGAATCTGTACTGGGATCTCAACTACCCATCCTAATTAGTGATGCCTTTGTTCATGAAATGGAAAACTATGTAACCAAGCGCACGAATGACAAAGAATGGAGGCAATGTAGCATTATGTGACAAAGAGACATCATTAATTAAGTGAATTGGACAAACAGAGGAAAATTAATTTTAAGGTAAGCAAATGTCAGGCTATTTTGGACTATAAAAGATAGAACATGGCACTTTCTAAAGGCAAAGACACAATAGTCTTACTAGACCAAAGGGCTGGATTCTCACTGGAGAGAAACAATTGGTGGTGATTTACCTGCCTTAGGTCAGGGGAGTTGTTGTTAAGGAGAGCCCTTCACAGCAGCCACAGCCAATGCAAGAATTGAACCCACGTTGTTGGCACCACTTTGCATCACAAACCAGCCATCCAGTCTACTGAACTGACTGACAAGTTAGAAACATTGGAAGTCCAATGAAAATTGGGATTTCAGGTCTACAGATCTTTAAAAGCTCACAAACAGTCACAGAATATAACATGGTTGTTATATATAGAGGACTAGAACGCAAGGAGATATTACACTTCTCCTTTAGTGTAATACTGCTGTTCACCTCAAACACCATACATGGTTGTGACTTCCACTGTTCTAAGTCAAGACATTTCTCGCAAAATCTTTATTTGTTTGATCAAAGATCACTTTTGATTTCAGACTGTTAGTCTTATTTTTGTAGGATTTGCTACGTAAATATAAGCCATTAGCCGTTGTATAATCTGAACTTGAACATCTCAAAAGGTGACTGATTATCAATTTCTCGATTGTTGCAAAACTCCGTTGTTTTATTTATTCCTTAGATACTGCGGGACACATTGGTCTTGCTGATCTGCCAATTAACCAGCAATGAATCAAGACTTTAGGCAAAACACAATTAATGTAATGTAATCTTCTCTCAGGTTTATTTTCCCTAATTAAAATATGATTTAAATCTTTTAACATGTCAGACGCCATAAACTTTGACATAAAACAGGGTCTTTAATTTAACCTATAATTACAATCCTGCAGAGAACATGAATTTTAAAAAATGATAATGTCTTTACTAAGATTGCAGATCTGAAGAAATCTTAACTGCTTCTGAATAATTTAGTGGACAGTGAAGAAGGTTACCTCAGAGTAGAAGGGATCTTGAACAGATGGGCCAATGGGCTGAGGAGTGGTAGATGGAGTTTAATTTAGATAAATGTAGAGTGCTGCATTTTGGAAAAGCAAATTAGGACAGGACTTATGAACTTAATGGTAAGGTCCTGGGGAGTGTTGCTGAACAAAGAGACCTTGCTTCATAGTTCATTGAAAGTAGAGTTGCAGGTAGACAGGATAGTGAAGACAAGGTTTGGTATAGGAGTTGGAGGTCATGTTACAGTCGAACAGGACATTGGTCAGGCTTCTTTTGGAATATGGTGAGCAATCCTGAGTCTCTCTGCTGTAACAGGAGGAATGTTGTGAAAAGATTGACAAGGATGTTGCTGGCATTGGAGGATTTGAGCTATAGGGAGGGGTTAAATAGGCTGGGGCTGTTTTCCTTGGAGTGTCCGAGGGATGATCTCATAGAGGTTTATAAAATCATGAGAGGCAAGGATAAGGTAAATAGACAAGAGGCCACGCTAAATTGCCCGTAGTGTTAGGTGAAGAGGTAAATGTAGGGTTCTGGGTGGGTTCCTCTTCGGAGGGTCAATATGGACTTGTTAGGCCGAAGGGCCTGTTTCCACACTGTAAGTAATCTAATCTAATCTAATCAGAATCTTTTGCCTGAGGTAGAGGAGCTCAAAATTAGAGAGCATGGGTTTAAGGGGAAAGAGGGAGGGAAATGATATAAAAGGGACCTAAGGGGTAACTTTTCCACACAGAGGGTGGTGCATGCATATAATGAGCTGCCAGAGGAAGTGGTGGAGGCTGGTACAATTGCAACATTTAAAAGGTATCTGGATGGGTATATGAATAGGAAGGGTTTAGAGGGATATGGGCCAAGTGCTGGTAAACGGGAATGATTAGGTTAGGATATCTGGTTGGCATGGGTGAGTTGGACTGAAGTGTGTTTCCGTGCAGTATAACTCGGTGACAGGACTGTGGTTGTGCTTGAATGTAATTATGTGGCGAGTGGATATCATCAACGCTGCAGAGTAAAATTAGAAACATTTATTCATTTGGTGCCAGAGTCTTTATGCGTCAGATTTGCCACTTACAAAACATTAATGAGACGGCATTAGATTCATGCTCTCCCTAGCCCTAATTTCCTTGTTGACATGATAAAGAGACAGACACAAGAGGACTTGTTATTGCCTCAGCCTTGTTTCCTGATTTAACAGGCTGAAATACCAGCGGAACAAGATTGTGACAATACAACAATCTGGAAATATAATTTTTAAAAATCGAACTCACTCTGAGAGCCCACACAGAAAGGCCAGGAAAGAAGCAGAAAGCTCAAAACAAAATTAATTCCCTTCAAAATCCACAAGATGTGTAAAGAGCCCATTGAAGAACTAAATTTGAGGTCAGCAGGGAGTTCAACTGCATTAAGAGAACTCTAGACATCGTCTCTCTCAGACAAGAGTGGGGGAAAAAAAATGAGAATATTTCTTCAATTCAAACATTGCCATGGTAACGTAAATGGTACCTGACCAGGAGTAAGAATTTCAATACAGGAGCCTCAAGGAAATATGGGGAGGAAAGGAGCTGCCCATTTAACAATCACATTACTTGCACTATGCTGTTTCCAGAGCCTTGTCTCAGGACACATGGTCGAACCAACTTGCAGCAGAGGTCAAAGAGAGTCATGGAATAGTTGGAGCACAGAAGATGGCAGTTCATTTGTAAGTGGTTCCCATTGTCCCACTCTTTCCTTGCAAATTTTACTTCTTTTTTCCCCCCCCATGTCCTTTTGCAAACCATCATTGGGTCACTCTCCGTTAAACCCCGAGGCAGTCCCTAGATCAAACTCCTTCCCCAAAGACACTGACCTACACTGCAGTGGTTCCAGAAGGCAGCTCACCACCACCTTCTCAAGGGACAACTAGGGAAGGGCAATAAATACTGCCCAGCCAGTGACGCCAACGAACAAATTAAAGATATTCCAGATTCCAGAGACTGGCTTTGGAAAAAGATCATTTTCCTTACATCATCTATGACTTCTTTGTGACTTCTGGGCCATGGCACAATGGGACAGGAAACAAAACAGCATCAGTTTGGACTCTCACCCTATCAATGAGGCAAGTAACACAGCAAAAATACCCAACCCAATGAAGCCCCAGGGTGCAAAACTGAACGAGCATCCAAGCTGAACGGGGAAGTGCTCACAGGCAACATTATTCCCAGTCCTTTGTTAGGAATATTGGGTGTCTTATACCTTGAAGAGAATAAAAGCTAGCAGTGACAGCATGAAGTGTTCTCAATAAGACACAATGTAACATGTGCTCCAGCTACTGGGATAGCTGGTTGCTTGGAAACGACAAAACAGATTCAAATTAGGCCAATCAGTTTAAATTATACTCTGAAAAACACCAAATTCCAATCAAGTTTGAATTGAGTACATAGACAATCTTAAAAGCCATTGACACAATCCAATGCTTTGGAGTATAAGACTGGGGGAAATTGAACAATTGGGAGGAGAACTGCCACCACACCAACAGCCAAAGACTGTTAGTCAGAACTTCCGAGAGGTATTTGTCTAGAGAAGGAGTTTGCACAGTGAAAAACTTCAACACTGACCTGTAGAGACAATCTACTAACGAAGGTATAGAGAAGGTTTGACCACTGGCTGTTTTTAAAATTTCAATTTTTCTGTAAATCTTAATTGGGAGTTTTATCAGACTAGTATTAAAGGAGGAAAGGTAAAGATAGGTTACAAGAAGGAATTGTAAATAGTTATTAGTTAATTATTCTCTGTTTTACTTTAAGAAATAAAGTTGTTAATTTTTACTTTAAATAGTTCTTGGCCACTCACGGGATAAATCTTTTGTGCTGCTGGTTTTAAATTTTGCAGGAGAGTTTACCCCCGTCATAACACCTTGTATTCAGACATGACTTGTGAGACTAAGGATTGCCGGACACTTCACTTCATGATTGAGGAAGACTCCTTGTTGAAGGGAACCTTGAAAGACTAAATGCCAAGCATCTAATAATACTGTATTCAGTCTAATGCTACATACACACATCATCAATAGCATCTAATGATGCAGCACATAGACCAAGCATTCAACATGTAGACCGATACGCTCTGACTGGATCATGCAAGGAGAAGAACGAAGGTCAGAAAACGTGAGTGTTTCAGCCCAATTTGTCAACAGCAACATCTAGACTAAAGATCACTTTTAGTGTCTAAAAAATTTTTGGATTTTTAAAATCATAGTCATAGTGTCTTGAAGGTGTACAGCACGGAAACAGATCCTTCGGTTCAACCCATCCATGCCGACCACATACCCTAACCTAATCTAGTTCCATTTGCCAACACTTGGTCCATATCCCTCTACACCCTTCCTATTCATATGCCCATCCAGATGCCTTTTGAATATTGCAATTGTACCAGCCTCCACCACTTCCTCTGGCAGCTCATTCCACACACACACCACCCTCTATGGAAAAATTGCCCCTTAGGTCGCTTTTAAATTTTCCACTCATCCTAACCTATGCCCTCTAGATTCTGGACTTCCTCACCCCAGGAAAATGTCCTTGTCTATTTACCCTATCCATGCCACTCATGATTTTATAAACCGATATAAACCGCTCAGCCTCCAGGGAAAACAGCCCCAGCCTGTTCAGCCTCTCCCTGTAGCTCAAATCCTCCAAACCTGGCAACATCCTTGTAAATCTCTTCTGAACCCTTTCAAGTTTCACAACATCCCTCCAATAGGAGGGAGCCCAGAATTGCACCCAATATTCCAAAAGTGGCCAACTAATGTCCTGTACAGCCGCAACATGACCTCCCTACTCCTGTACTCAATGCTCTGACCAATAATGGAAAGCATACCAAACGCCTTCTTCACTATCCTATTCACCTGCGACTCTATTTTCAATGAACTATGAACCTGCACTCCAAGGTCTCTTTGCTCAGCACCACACCCCAGGACCTTACCATTACGCGTATAAGTCCTGCTCTGATTTGCCTTCCCAAAATAATCATGGCATGATTGAAATGATTAGTGCACTAGTCACACAGATGCTTGAACCAATGATCCAAAATTGCATTTCAAATTCCATTTTCCATTGGACAATTTATGCTCAATTAAATAAATCGGGATTATGAGTCAAACATCAGGAATAGTGTCCACTAAGGTACAGCCACTTGTAAACGAGGGTCCTATTCTTGGAGAACTCCCATGAAATTCATGTGTGTGGAGCTTGTTAAAAATAGGTTTGAACTAGGTTAAAATGGTTAAAAATATCAAGGATACGCAAGATATTGGGTAAAAGCAAGATATTGCAGATGCTAGAAATCTGAATTAAACATGGAGAAAACTGGAGAAACTTAGGTCTGGCAGCATTCATACAGAGAGAAACAGTTCATCTTTCAACAACAATAGGACCGTTCTTCAGAGCTGAACATTAGCCCAGGGCTCTGGATTACCAGTGTCAAGATTAGTGTGGTGCTGGAAAAGCACAGCAAGTCAGGCAGCATCCGAGGAGCAGGAAAATCGAAATTTCAGGCAAAAATCCTTCATTAGAATTGCTTGAAACATCGATTTTCCTGCTCCTCGGATGCTGCTGACCTGCTGTGCTTTTCAGCACCACTCTAATCTAGACTCTGATCTCCAGCATCTGCAGTCCTGACTTCCGCTCTGGATTACCTATTGTCTCCATTGGAAAGGCTTCTCTCCTGTTCTCCCTGGCATACTGAAAAATAAAAAGCCCCTCTACCCACATCACCATCTACATGAGCTGGTTATTACTATTTGTGAATAGGATTCACACCGGACTCGAAATGTTAACTCCGCTTTTCTCTCTGCAGATTTGCTGAGGTTCTCCAGCATTTTCTGTGCTCCGGTTTCCTCCCACAGTCCAAAGCTGTGCAGGTTAGGAGGTTTGGCCATGCTCAATTGCCCATGTTGTCGAGGGATGTGCAGGCTGGGTGAGTTGGCCGTGGGAATAGGTAGGGTTGCAGGAATAGAGCAGGGAGGAACTCCTGGGTGAGATGCTCTCTGGAAGGTTGGTGTGGACTCAATGGGCCAAATAGCCTGCCTCCACAGTGCAGGGATACTATGAAAATCATGTCAGTTTTCCAGCATCTAGAGTGTTCTGCTTTATGAGCTGCATGTGGGAGTCTGGAAGAGTTGAGAAATGAGTACCACCTTTAATATTTTACCATGACTGCCAAGCCCAGGACAGCACAGCGGGTCATCGTGTGAAACAATAGGTTCTAAAATGTCGCTTCCCCCAGCTTCTTTGTTTTGAAATCCTCTCCCCTCCCCCCGCCTGCCCGAATTCACAGCCATCTCGTGGCCTGGCACCCCTTTGAACAGACTCCTAATCTCCAAGGCATTTTTTGAAAATGACAAGTGGCTGTTAAAATGACCCTATTAAAGACCAAAAAAAACCTGCAGATGCTAGAATCCCAAGTAGACAAGGAGGAGGCTGGAAGAGCACAGCAAGCCAGGCGGCATCAGGAGGTGGAAAGGTCAACGTTTCAGGTCGAGATCCTTCATCAGGAATGGAGGTTGGCGTAGGGGGAGCTACAGTTAAGGGGTGTGAAGGTGCGGGGGGAAAGGGCTATGGTGGTGGGGGGAGAGGTGTGGGGTCATGAGGTAGTGACAGTTGAACACCGTTGGTGGGTTTGACCTGATTGGTCGATGGGAAGAATGAATCCGGTTCGTGGGCGGCACGGTGGCACAGTGGTTCGCACTGCTGCCTCGCAACGCCACGGACCCGGGTTTAATTCCTGCCTCAGGCGACTGACTGTGTGGAGTTTGCACATTCTCCCCACGTCTGTGTGGGTTTCCTCCAGGTGCTCCGGTTTCCTCCCACAGTCCAAAGATGTGCAGGTTAGGGGAATTGGCCTTGATAAATTGCCCATAGTGTTAGGTGAAGGGGTAAAAGTAGGGGCATGGGTGGGTTGCTCTTCGGCAGGTCGGTGTGGACTTGTTGGGCCGAAGGGCCTGTTTCCACACTGTAAGCAATCTAACCTAATCTAAACAAAGAAGGGTCAGTTAGAGGGTTGGAAGGGAAGACGGAAAACTGGGAAGGGAATCGGGGGGGATGTGGGTGAGGTGGTTATCAAAAGAGCATAAGGAACAATTTTTTTATTAAGCAGAGATATAGGGACATGGGCCAAAATGCAGATATATGGAGATAGGCCAAGATCAGGTATGAATTCCTGAATTGGCAGACCAGGATCGAGGGGCTGAATGGCCTCCTCCTGTTCCTATGCTCCTACATGCAGTACATTTCCAGACTCTGCTTCAGGCAAGCCTTACAGTGTATCATACATGTAAGATAACCAAAATTGTCTTTCTAATAATCAACGCAGAGCAGCCAAAGCTGTTTCAACGCTCAAGATTGGCGTCTTTATCAACGTCTTTTCCAAAATCTTCGACTCTGATCTCCAGCATTTGCAGTCCTCACTTCCACCTTCATCAAAATGAAGACTAAATTGGATTGGTCAGATCTAAGCTCCCTTCAAAGCAGTGTTATACAAGGATGTTGCTGGGGTTGGAGGATTTGAACTATAGGGAGAGGTTGAACAGGCTGGGGCTGTTTTCCCTGGAGCATCGGAGGCTGAGGAGTGACCTTATATAGGTTTATAAAATCATGAGGGGCATGTATAGGATAAATTAACAAAGTTTTTTTCCTGGGGTGGGGGAGTCCAGAACTAGAGGGCATAAGTTTAGCGTGAGAAGGGAAAGATTTAAAAGGGATCAAAGGGGCAACCTTTACACGCAGAGGGTGGTATGTGTATGGAATGAGCTGCCAGAGGAAGTGGTGGAGGCTGGTACAATTGCAACATTTAAAAAGGCATTTCGATGGGTATATGAATAGGAATGGTTTGGAGGGATATGAGCCGGGTGCTGGCAGGTGGGATTAGATTGGATTCGATATCTGTTTGGCATGGATGGGTTGGACCAAAGGGTCTCTTTCCATACTGTACACCTCTCTGACTATGACTCTATAACTTTCTCGAAACTGCCTTTAACATTTGAGCTATGTCTCGGAGGAGCAGGGGAACAATCTCCAGCGACACTTAACCCTCAATCAGCATCACTTTAAAAAGCTCACATTAGAAATGTGATAATGACCAGATAATGTGTTTCCTACATTATAAAAGGTGGACTGAGTTTCAAAAGGTCATCATTAGCTGCACACTGCACGCCCTGAGATAATGGAAGCAGTGCTTTGATTTTCTTTCTGACACCAAATTATTAAAGCTATTCTGTCCAATGTGTTGTGTGTTGCTTTCAAGAAGATGTCTAGTATTGCACCTCTGCTCTTAACAGCAGAAACAGAAAATGCTGGAGAAACTCTGGACAGAGTACACAAGGTTAACACTTCAAGTTCAATGACTCTCTGAGAAGGTTAAAAATCACACAACACCAGGTTATAGTCCAACAGCTTTATTTGGAAGCACTAGCTTTCAGAGTGCTGCTCCTTCATCAGGTGGTTGTGGAGTATAAGATTGTATGACAGAGAATTTATAGCAAGTTTCCAGTGTGATGTAACAGAAATTATATATTGAAAAAGATCCGGATTGTTTGTTAAGTCTCCCATCTTTTAGAATAACCATGTTGGTATCAGTTCTTTCACATGTAAATCGCAAAACTTTTTAAAATGAAGTTATATTCTCAAGTGCATTCACAGGGAGTTAACACCTTCAATACCTTATCTGGGCCAACATGACACCAATTGTTAAAGTGCACTTGAGAATGTAACTTTTAAAAAATGTTTTGCAATTTACATATGAAACCAACATGGTCATTCTAAAAGATGGGAGACTTAACAAACAATCCAGGTCTTTTTTTAAATATATAATTTCAGTTACATCACACTGGAAACTTTTGCTATAAATTCTGTGTCTTACAATCTTATCTCCACAATCGCCTGATGAAGGAGCAGTGCTCTGAAAGCTAGTGCTTCCAACTACACCTATTGGACTATAACCAGGTGTTGTGTGATTTTTAACTTTGTACACCAGTCCAATACCGGCATCTCCAAAAAGGGTCAGTGAACTGGAAACATTCTTTCTGCACAGATGCTGCCAGACTTGCTGAGTTTCTCTAGCACTCCCTGGGTGTTGATTCAGATGTCCAGCACCAGCCGGATTTGCCTTAAGTAAATGGATTCTTGTTGAGTAAGAGGCTGAAACGTTATTCAGAGTAGAGGAGGAATGTGAATTTGAGGTTACTGTCAGATCAACCACTGTCTTATTGAATGGCAGAGCAGGGTCAAGAGGCTAGATTACCTATTCCAGCTCTTAATTCATATATTCACATGGAAGCCAGGGCAACTCAGTGGTTAGCACTGAGCGAGGGGCCTGGGTTCAATTCCAGCCTTGCCCAATTGTTTATGTGGAGTTTGCACATTCTCTTCGTGTCTGTGTGGGTTTCTTCCAGGTGGTCTGACTTCCTCCCACAGACCAAAGATGTGCTGGTTAGGTGGATGACTGTGCTAAATTGCCCAGAGTGTCCAGGGATGTGCAGGTTGGGAGGATTAGCCATGGCAAATGGACAGTTACAGCATCAACAAAGAACAAAGAAAATCACAGCAGGCCCTTTGGCCCTCCAAGCCTGCGCTGATCCGGATCCTCTATCTAAACCTGTCGCCTATTTTCTAAGGATCTGTATCCCTCTGTTCCCTGCCCATTCATGTACCTGTCTAGATAAATCTTAAATGATGATATCGTGCCCACCTCTACCACCTCCACTGACAACGCATTCCAGGCACCCGTCACCCTCTGCATAAAGAAGTCAGAATGGGATGTTCTATGGAGGGTCGATGTGGACTTGATGGGCCAAATGGCCTGCTTCCACGCTCTAGGGATTCTGTGATTTATACACAGGACAATGAGCTGCTAGAGGAAGGCAGAGGAGGCAGATACAATTACAACATTTAAAAAGGTATCGGATGAATAGGAAGGGTTTAGAAGCAAGTTCTGAGGAAGGGTCACCAGAACTGAAACGTTAACTCTGATTTCTCTTCACAGATGCCTCCAGACCTGCTGAGCTTTTCCAGCAACTTCGGTTTTTGTTCACGGTTTAGAGGGATAAGGGCCAAATGCTGGCAAATGGGACTAGATTTATTTAGGATAATTGGTCAACATGTACAAGTTGGACCAAATAAACTATTTCCACGCTGTCTGGCTCTATGACTGTACAACTTTTCACATCCAGGATGACAGGCAGGGACTCTGCTTAATGTCTGCACCCTCTCAGTACTTTGCAGGGCATCTGGGCTTGGATTTGTGACTTCAACCTGTAACTTTGTCCTGACTCAGATTCATTTGCACAGTTCGAAAAACAAGCATCCAAAAGCTTGCCACCACATTCCTGAACAATTCAGAAGTTAACACAAATTCACCAGATTCCCATCATGTTTAATGCATTAGTCACCATTCAGAACTGTCTTGTCAGATGGAAAATGGTCCCTACCCTGAAACAATACATGAAGATGCTGCGTAATTAACTGTTCAGAAATAGTTAAAACACAACCTGAATGGACAGGATTATTATTTCATTGTTTGCCTGGCAGGAGACAAAATGCTGAAACGCAGATTAGCAGAAGATAAAAAAAATAGGGCTTTTTGAATCCTGGTGTTCACAGGAAGAGAAAGCTCTTACTTGTATTGCTGGTGGTCTTTTGTACTGCGGGTTTTTGCCATGAATCTCTCAGCCAGTTTCTCCAAGTTTCGGGAATACTCCATTTCGATTTCGGACTTCTTGCGGAAGAAATCCTGGAGATCCTGGAGGAGTTGAACTCTCATCTCCGTCTGCTGCTCCAAGCATTTCAGTTGCTCGACCAACTGAGCTCGTATTTCTGTAAGGAAACAGTCATTGAATTGGTTAGCAGCCTCTTCAAAATAGACCACGGCTCTGACAATGCTTATTTTAATCAGGTCCAGTCTCTGAAGTCACAAAGATCCAGATTACACAATTCCTGTCCTTTTGTGAGAGAACGGTAATGCGTTTTAGTTTTGCAAACAGACACCAAAAAGCACTAAATCCATCTTCCCCCCCCCATTCTGCTGGAGCCAATCATTGGTTTCAACTTGTGTTAAACTCTTCAGAACTCTGCGACATGATCAAACAGAGATCACCTACAAAAATCCTTTCATAGAAACACGCATTGAAATTCTGTGCATTTGTACACAATCTGACCTGGCAGATAATGTAAACAACATCAGATTATTGCAATCATTCACTTTTACAGGAACGTGAATGGCAGATTATTAGACATTAATTGGCTTGGCAAAGTGGTTACAGAGGAGCACATTGTAAAGTAGTGATACCTTTAAGCTTCCCTGAAAGGACTTTTACATGTCTCATTATTCCCTCCGCCAAGCACCAGTCTTGTACTGCAATTAAACAATTAGGCTTGCTCTGGCTCCAGCAAATCCTGTGTAGCTTGGTCAATGATGATATATGAGACAGACACAGAGAGAGAGACCAAATTAATGGCTACGATAAAATGACTATACACATAGGTTACTGGGTGACGTTCACCACGTATGGAGAGTTGATGTGTATTCAGAAAAAAAAGGAAAAAATAGTAGTCTAGGCTTTTAGTCAATGTTGTTTAACCAAAATCACCAAACATCAAAACAAGTGGCACAGACAGTTCAAGTTTCAGCCAGGACAGTCAGTCAGCTCAGAACTGTGAGGGATAGCCCTCATCTCTAAAGCAAGCACTAGCCTTAAAAGCGCTGGAAATCTGCTGATGCAGCGCCACTGCCTGAATTGTAATAGAGAGAATAATAGCGAACACAGGAGGCTGTTGAGATTGACAATTCACGCTGGGCTATTAGATCAAATACAATTTTATCAGGAGGAAGAAAAGTCTCACACATGACTCAGTTCTCTTCCAAGTGAGGTACAATACATCTTTATTCCAGCACACAGAGCAGTCTGGATTGTGAAAATAAGTTACATAACGGAGAATTATGTATTTACCACAAATGCTCATGTTTTCTGTCTGTGATTCATTTCACATATTTCTTGCACAATTTTTAAATGTGCAAACGTTTTGATGCAACATGCTCATAAATTGCTGGAAAAGCTCAGTGGAACCCAAAACATTAACTGTTGATTTCTCTCCACATTTGCTGCCAGACCTGCTCAGCTTTTCTAGCAATTTGTTTTTGTTTCCGATTTACAGCATCCGCAGTTCTTTCAGCTTTTAGGCTCAAATATATTCATCCTACAATCCAGGGATCACTGTAAAGACACAGTCCCTCAATGATTTACAGGTCGTTTTATTTGCAATACAAAATGTGTCCGCTGCAGCTCGCGGGCTAAAGCTCTTGCCTGCGAGTCAGAAGGCTGTGCGTGCGATTCCAGGGACTGGAGCCGAGGCTAACCCTCTCTGTGCAGTACTGAGGGAGCGCTGCATTGTCAGGGGTGCTGTATTTCTGATGAAACATTAAGCCACAGCTGACCAAAAAGATCTCTCAGCATTATTTCAGAGATGGATGTGGGCATTGTCCCTGACGTCCCAAACAATTCCTCAAACAACATCCCACAAAGAAACTGGATTTTCCGGTGATTATGCCACTGCTGAGTTTAGGAATGTGCTGTGCACAAACCAGTTGCCCTATTTCCGGCACTACATCAGCGGTTTTGTGAAGGGTAGGTCATGCCTCACAAACCTTATTGAGTTCTTAGAGAAGGTGACTAAACAGGTGGATGAGGGTAAAAGTGGTTGATGTGGTGTGTATGGATTTCAGAAAGGCATTTGATGAGGTTCCCACGGTAGGCTATTGCAAAAATACGGAGGCATGGGATTTAGGGTGATTTAGTGGTTTGGATCAGAAGTTGGCTAGCTGAAAGAAGCTGAAAGAGTGGTGGTTGATGGGAAATGTTCATTCATGAGTTCAGTTACTAGTCGGGTACTGCAAGGATTTGTTTTGGGTCCACTGTTGTTTATCATTTTTATAAATGACCTGGATGAGGGCACCGAAGGGTGGGTTAGTAAACTTGCAGATGACACTAAGGTCGGTGGAGTTGTGGATAGTGACAAAGGATGTTGTAGGTTACAAAGAGACATAGATAAGCTGCAGAGCTGGGCTGACAGTTGGCAAATGGAGTTTAATGCAGAAAAGTGAGAGGTGATTCACTTTGTAAGGAGTAACAGGAATGCAGAATATTGGGCTAATGATAAGATTCTTGGTAGTGTAGATGAACAGACAGAGATCTCGGTGTCCATGTACATAGATCCTTGAAAGTTGCCACCCAGGTTGATAGGGTTGGTAAGAAGGCAAATATATGTGTTAGCTTTTATTGGTAGAGGGATTAAGTTTTGGAACGATGAGATCATGCTGCAGTTGTACAAAACTCTGGTGCGGCCGCACTTGGAGTATTGCGCACAGTTCTGGTCACCGTATTATAGGAAGGATGTGGAAGCTTTGGAAAGGGTTCAGAGGAGATTTACTCGGACGTTGACTGGTATGGAGGGAAGGTCTTATGAGGAAAAGGCTGAAGGACTTGAGGCTGTTCCATTAGAGAGAAGGAGGTTGAGAGGTGACTTAATTGAGACATATAAATTAATCAGAGGGTTAGATAGGTTGGACAGTGAGAGCTTTTTTCCTAGAATGGCGATGGTTAGCATGAGGGGGCATAGCTTTAAATTGAGGGGTGATAGCTATAGTACAGATGTCAGAGATAGTTTCTTTCCTCAGAGAGTAGTAAAGGCTTAGAATGCACTGCCTGCAATAGTAGTACACTCTCCAAGGGCATTTAAATGCTCATTGGACAGGTATATGGACAAGAATGGAATAGTGTAGGATAGATGGGCTTCAGATTGGTTCCACAGGTCAGTGCAACAGTGAGGGCTGAAGGGCCTGTACTGCACTGTAATGTTCTATGTTATTGTAAGCAGTGACTGACATAGGTCAGTTGTTGATTTTGAACGTGGAGACTGGCAGATTTTTGTTAGCTGTTGGTTGTGCAGGTTATGAGGTAAAATTATTTGGAGTTGTCTCACAGATCAGATGTGGTCTCTTTGAGCGGTGGAACAAGTGTGGGATGGGACAGGGGCTGAAGACTGGCTTCTGCTCTAATCTTGCTGTGAAACACTAAGATGCTGAATTGGTGAAAAATGCAAAGCAAATGCATTACTTTCTTTTTAAAAAAGCCCATCTCGCAAAGCGATGGATAAATCAGTAAAGTCCTTGGATCAGAATGAACATTCCTCACAAGAGTTCAAACACGCTGCATATTTTTCTTTCAGAGAACAAGAAATTATCACAAGTAAAATGCCAACCAGGACATTAAAACTGATTATAACCGAAGCCAATGTACTTGCACATTGCGGGAGGGGAAGCTCCATGACCACTTCTGGGGCTTTCTGCCGACACTGTGAATACTGAGAGAGTAAATGTCCTGAACTGGAGGATTTGGGTTTAGTGGAGTCCTGTGAGGTACAGCAGTAGGGTAAAAAAAAATCACATTGCTGTCTAAGCAAACAGGCACCGTCATTCCCCTGTTTGCCTTCTGCTAATCATGTCAGTGGATCAACAGGAGTTGCTGACACTAGAGTCTGGAACAATTGCTGGGAGCTGTAATCACAGCAGCAAGACATACCCATCAGATCATGAATGCTTACTGGTCATCATCTCGACACTCAGACTTCAGTGGAATTGGGGACTTCCCACCATTTCTACCACTCAGCTGCATGGAAAAATGTAACAACAATATGAGGAATGGGAAATAGGATATACTCTTCTGTTCTGTTACTCTAGTGTACTTCTACAGTACAATCTGCCTGTAAAGTGCACAAGACAATATTTTTCACAGTACTTCGGTACACATCACAAAAATCAAATCAAATTTTCCTTAGCCCAATGACAAATCCATAAAATCCCTCCAGTCCATAACCCTTATCAATGATGGCACCCCCTCTGGCTCAGCTGATATGGGCTTGGAACAATATTTAAGTCAACCACCACATGCCACGTTCTCCCCGTGTCTGCATGGGTTTCCTCCGGGTGCTCCGGTTTCCTCCCACAGTCACAAAGATGTGCGGGTCAGGTGAATTGGCCATGCTAAATTGCCCATAGTGTTAGGTTAGGGGTATGGGTGGGTTGCGCTTCGGCGGGTCGGTGTGGACTTGTTGGGCCGAAGGGCCTGTTTCCACACTGTAAGTAATCTAATCTAATCTAAAGTATGTGAGAACGTAGCTGAGGTTACGAATGGGTCAGCCATGATCTTATTGAACTGCAGAACAGGCTCAAGGGGCCGAACGGCCTAACCAGTTCCTATTGGAATGTTTGCATGCTCTCAAAAAGGCACTTAGATGTGAGCAGCAAATAAAAACAAATGTTGGGAATCTGGAACAGACACAGAAAACGCAGTAGGTCCGGCACCATCTTGGAAACAGACGTAGTTAACATTTTGAGTCCAATAAGACTCTTCTTCAGAAGTGAAAGGGGCTGGAAAATGGTGGCTTCTATGACGTGGGAGGAGGAGAGAGCGGGACAGATACTGAGCAGAGCCAAAGACAAATGAGTTAGTTATCGTGTTGAAAGAAAGATAGAGATGCAAAATGGGTGTAAATGAAGACATGAAATAGAGGAAATGGGCTTGCTCTATTAAGTATAAAAAAAATGAAATGCCAGGCAATGTGCCAAATCTAGGAAATAAGGTGGAGAACCAAATCTTTTTTAATATTCACAAACAATATCCTTACTTGAAAGTTATAGCACAGTGGCAGGCCATTCAGCCCAACAGGTCAATGCCAGTCTTTATGTTTCATGGAGACTTTCTCCTCTCCGTCTCACTCCACTAACTAAGGTGGAGAAATGGAATCATAGAATCCCTACAGTGTGGAGACAGGCCATTTGGCCCAACATGTCCTCTGAAGAGTATCCCTCCCAGATCTTTTTGCCTACCTTTTTACTGTACATTTCCCCTGACTAATGCACCTACCCTACACATCCCTGAACACTACGGAGCAATTTAGCACAATTAGTCCACTTAACCTGCACATCTTTGGACTGTGGGAGGAAACCGGAGCACCCGAAGGAAACCCACACAGACACGGGGAGAATGTGCAAACTCCACACAGTCACCAGAGGCTGCAATCGAACCCGGTTCTCTGGCGCTGTGAGGCAGCAGTGCTAACCCCTGGAAGTGTGCAAATAATTAAGAAGGCAAATTGACATAGTTGCACTGGAAATTCAGAGAAGTTTCGGTTGGCAGAATTCTGGTTTGAGGGTTTTTTTCTCAAGAGGACAGGTCAAGCAGGTTTGTTTTGTACCCTGTGGAGTTTCGAATAATCAGATGATCTTATTGAAACAGGAGAATCTAAGAGGGCTTGATAATGTAGATACTGAGCGGGTATTTCCTCTCCTGGGTGAATCTAGAGCTGACACAGTTTTAAAAATAAGTAGTCTCGCCATTTTAAGGCAGAGATGGGGATTTCATTGGACTGGGCATTCAGCAGTCTGGGCTCACACCCCCCTTCCCCACCATCATGGCAGCTGGGAGAATTTAAATTCAATTAATAAATCTGGAATTGAAAGCTAACTCTGTAACAGTAATCAAGAAAATACCTTGGCCCTTTAGGGAAGGATATCTGCCATCCTTACCTGGTCTGGCCTACCCGTGACTCCAGACCCACAGTAAAGTGCCCTCTTGAAATGGTCTCTCAGGTCAAGAACAGTTAGGAATAAATGGACTGGAAGACTGATGCTGGAAAGGAAGGACGATCTCCAGTTTTGGGGGCAGGAATGTCACTCTCAAGACTGTAAAATGCAGGAGTAGAAGGCGGCCCAGCCCATTGAATCTGTTCCACCTTTCAATGACATCATGGCTAATCTGATAATCCTCAATGTCAATCTCCTGCCAATTCCCCATAGTCCTGGATTCCCTTATTGTTTAATGTACAACCCATTATGCCCTTTGGTCCATGCCTTCCCACGTGGGGAAACAACCTCTCCATCTCTCCTCTGACAAGACCCTTGAGAAACTTGTATGTTTCAACCAATTCGCCTTTCATTCTTTTAAACTCCAATGAGTACAGACCCAATCTATTCAACTTCGCCTCATAAGACAGTCCCACCAACTTACTGAACCCCCCTCTGGACTGCCTCCAATGCCAGTATGTCTTTCCTTAGATATAGGGCTCAAAACTGTTCACAGTATTCTAACTGTGGCCTTGTTTTAGGTGTCAACATTTTCCACTGCAATTTGCCACCTCAGGATCTCCAAGTCATCCTTGCTATGTCAACTGCTATATAGCAATGACAGCTCTGGGTGCTAGGTGGCACCATAGGGGGAGGTTCTGAGATTTCAGAAAACAAAATGGTCACATATCACTCGATTGTGGATAGCCCTAAAGACTCCGTGGCAATGCAAAGTAACCATTGCGCCAAACATGCACATCTTTCAAGAATTTTTTAAATGATAAACATTTACTAGAAGGACAATATCGGTGCAATTATCGTGGAAACTGTTTTTATGTTCGTTCCAGGCAGAGGAGATCATCTGGTTGAGCTGCTGCAGTTCATGTGTGCAGTTATGTGCCAGCAGTTTAAATGAAACATGGTGGCTGAGTGGTTAGCACTGCTGCCTCACAGCGCTAAGGACACGGGTTCGATTCCAGCCTGGGGCCACTATCTGTGTGGAGTTTGCACATTCTCCCTGTGTCTGCATGGGTTTCCTCTGGGTGCTCCGGTTTCCTCCCACAGTCCAAAGATGTTCAGGTTAGGTGAATTAGTCATGCTAAATTGCCCGTAGAGTTAGATGCATTAGTTAGTGGGAGTGGGTCCAGGTGGGTTACTCTTCGGAGGGTCAGCGTGAACTAGTTGGGCTGACGGGCCTGTTTCCACACTGTAGGGAAGCTACACAAAGTATATTAAGAACAGACATCAACAAAAGGAAAATAAATCTTGGAGCAGGACATGAACCTAAATATACAGTACCTGACTCAGAGGTTAGTGTGACCCAGTGAACTGTGACACGTAACCAAAAGAGCTAAATGAATAATTTTGCTTTCAGTAAGTCTTTAAATAGGTCGATTCGCCTCAGTAAGGACAGAACAGACCGGGTGTAAAATTTCCTCATGATTTTGTCGACATGTTCAGTCTTAAAAATAAAACTGGGCAACTCGTACAGCAGGATGAATTGCAGTGCTACCCAGGAAGCCTGATGTCCATCATTCACTACCCTTCATCACAGCTTGTATCAGCAGTAAGATAAATCACTTTCTGAAAACAGAGTTCACTATGCCTTCGCCAATGAACTCCACTGTGTTTGTGTGTGTAAGCATATATCTCAGATTTGTTGAGGTCTCAATACACATCAGGATATAGATAACACACATCAGAGTTCTTCAGCTTCAACTTTTGAGTTTATTTCACATGTAACATCATCAAGCAAAGGAGAGAGGGTTTACTCTATCTCCATGGATGCTGCCTGACCCACTGTGATCTCCAGCATTTGTTGTTTCCACAGAGGGGGAAAGGATTGAGAGTAGAAAGCTTTAAAAGGCATCTGGATGGGTATATTAGATTAGACTTACAGTGTGGAAACAGGCCCTTCGGCCCAACAAGTCCACACCGACCCGCCGAAGCACAACCCACCCATACCCCTACATTTTACCCCTTACCTAACACTACGGGCAATTTAGCTTGGCCAATTCACCTGACCCGCACATCTTTGTGACTGTGGGAGGAAACCGGAGCACCCGGAGGAAACCCACGCAGACACGGGGAGAACGTGCAAACTCCACACAGTCAGTCGCCTGAGGCGGGAATTGAACCCGGGTCTACAGGCGCTGTGAGGCAGCAGTGCTAACCACTGTGCCACTGTGCCGCCCACTTCCTATATGAATAGGAAATGTTTAGAGGGATACGGGCCAAGTGCTGACAATTGGCACAAGATGAGGTTAGGATATCTAGTCGGCAAGGAGGAGTTGGACCAAAGGGTCTGTTTCTGAACTGTGCATCTGCTGTACATCTCTATGACTCTATGTCACAGCCAATGAAAACCAGCAGCCAGATCATGCACATCAGGCTCTGACACATTGCAATGCAATAACAAGTGGTTAATCTGCTTCAGTGACTGAAGTGTAAACATTGGCCAGGAAACCTTTCAGAAATCCTCTGCTCTTCGTCAAAACAGTCACCGCAAGATTCTTTCCATCCACTCGACACAAGGGCTTTGCTTTTGTACCACCATCAAATGTCAGGGGTGGGGTACAGTGGAGAAGCATCAGGGAGCGACTGGAGAGGTGGGACAGTTCAACAAAGGCGGGTTGGGGTCAGTGAGAAAGATGCAGCGAGGAGTTAGTTTTTGGTGCATATTGACAGCAGCCATAATCTGACTAAAGTATTAGTAAATGCAAGGCATTCACCACATAACAATAGCTTCATAAATTTCCCACTGATGAATCACTATTGCGGTCATGAATCACCATTAAACTAGCTCATGTATTGCCCAATGTCAAATCCATAACAGGTACCAGCAACTGAAATACTGCCACGGCAAAAGATTAAATCACAGCGCTTTTACTCAAGAACAAAAGACTTGGAAGAATTAAAACCCTCTCATTCTTCTTAAAACCTCAGGATATTTCAGAATCATTGTGCTGGATAGATTGTAAACCATCACCTCTTTTAAGAGGCTTGAGAACATGTGTACTGTTTACATGGTAAGTGGCAGCAAGAGGTAGATCACCCAAATTAATAGCCATGAGTCAATCTGCAAGTCACAATAACTGTGCTGCTTTTTTGGGAAACAAGTTTCAAGGTCTCTCTGTGGTTTATTGCTCAGTAGCTAACCACTTCCTCAGCTCCCCTAAGTGGGCCTGTGGTTTGTTTGATGTGGTAGTGTACAGAACAGATATTGGAGCCGTGGTCAAAGGGGGAGTTTGTTGACCTCAACTGTGCAAAGGACAAAGGTGCTAAAATTAGAGGATCTCTGGCTGTGGAGTCTAAGGGTATAAATAATTCAATCAAGGCAGCTACCTCTTTGAAGATCAACACTGTTTGCAACACTGGGTACGCCTTTGGGATATTATGGGTGTAGAAGACCAGACATGGGCCAAAGTTGGACAACTCGGTCAAAGAGCTGGTACAGGCCAAATAGCCTGCCCCAGTTCCAGTTTTGAAGCCTCACGTCAACTGACACATAACGTTTTGGACTCAAACTCAATCTAATCAATTGACAGTCAGAGCTGGGCACATTACCAAAGAGGATCCACACACTGTGGACAGCTCTCTTCACTCGTGGGGACAACAGTGTCTTCACCCAATCAGACATTGGGCATATAAAATCCAGAATGACACTCCAGTGCAGTGCCAGGGAGTATAATACTCGGGGACTGCTCCACTGTCAGAGTTGCCATCTTTCAGATGAGATTTTAAACCAATGCCCCAACTGCATTCTCAATTCAGTGTAAACGTTCCAACTTCAACAGAGGAGCTGGAGAATTGAATAGAATCCCCACACTGTGGAAACAGGCCATTTGGCCCAACAAATCCACACCGACTGTCTGAAGGATATCCCATCCAGACCCATCCTCCACCCCTATTAAATGTAACCCTGCATTTCCCATGACTAATGCACCTAGCCTGCACATCCCTGAACACTATGAGCAATTTAGCATGGCCAATCCACCCTAACCTGCACATCTTTGGATTGTGGGAGGAAACTGGAGCACCAGGAGCAAACCTGCACAGACAGTCAATCGCTCAAGGCTGGAATCAAACCCAGGTCCCTGGCGCTGTGAGGCAGCTGTGCTAACCACTGAGCCATGGTGCCAACCCCCCATGAAAATTAGCCCTATGTTGTGGTCAATCAAGCCAACATCAATCAAATCACTGGGCGGCACGGTGGCCCAGTGGTGGTGGCACGGTGGCCCAGTGATTAGCACTGCTGTCTCACAGCATCAGGGTCCCAAGTTTGATTCCAGCCTTGGGAGACTGTCTGTATGGAGTTTGCACATTCTCCCCATGTCTACGTGGGTTTCCTCTGGGTGCTCCGTTTTCCTCCCACAGTCCAAAGATGTGCAGGTCAGGTGAATTGGCCATGCTAAATTGCCCATAGTGTTAGGTGCTTTAATCAGACGGGGGTGGGTTACTCTTCAGAGGGTCGGTGTGGACTGGTTGAGCCAAAGGGCCTGTTTCCACACTGTGGGGAATCTAATCTAAAAACAGGTCAGGCATCATACTCTTCTTGTAGGACCCTGCGCCCAAATTGCCTGCTGTGTTTGCCCAAATTACAACAGTGACTACATTTCAGAGCACTACGTGACATCAAGAGACGCTACATAAATGCAAGCCTTTCTCCTAGCTAACATTATTTCCACCCGAGGCATCTTGGATTCTCATTCTGGAGGAGGTAAACTAGACAAACAACTCTGGAAAGGACTAAAACAAAGAACTGCTGATGATGGAAACAGAAACAGCTGGAGAAACTCAGCAGATCTGGCAGCATCTGTGGAGAGAAAGGACAGTCGATGTTTTGAGTCCAGTGACCCTTCTTCAGAAGAATGTTAGCTCTGTTTTCCTCTCCCCAGAAGCTGCAGGACGATAAGACATAGGAGCAGCAATTAGGCCATTCAGCCCATCGAGTCTGCTCCGCCATTCAAATCATGGCTGATAAGTTTTTCAACCCTGTTCTCCCACTTTCTCCCCACAACCCTTGATCCCCCTGACAATCAAGAACCTATCTATCTCAGTCTTAAATATACTCAATGATCTGGCCTCCACAGCCTTGAATTCCATAGATTCATCACTCTCTGGCTGTAGAAGATTTTCCTTAACTCTGCTCCGAATTCAGACCTGCTGAACTTCTCCAGCAATTTCTGTTTTCATTTCAGCAATAAAAAGTGATTGATCATTGATGCATAAACAGCCTAGCCTGCTTGTTTAGTACTGAATTGAAATTCCACACACAGCAATATATTAAACAGTCCCATGAATAATGTTGTCGGATTTCTGACGTCCAATATCTTCATGTAATCTCTCACTGGTGCAAAAACCTTAGCAGAGATATTACCATGAACTTTACTCTCTTCTACACCAAACCTATTTTTCCATTTCATCAAACACGGATAGACTTTCTGCTCTGTACATTTAAATAGGCCACGTTAAAAATACAGTTTTAAAAATAAATCTGTAGTGCCAAGGCAGCTTTCAGCAATATTTCATTACAAGCCAAGTGCACTTGATACAAAATGAATTATCTTGACAATATTCTCGGCTGTCCAACCCTTCACTTTAATTAAATTTCTCTATAGACTTGTTCCATCTTAATAAGAAAGGCTGAGATAAAAACACTAGCAGAAAGTGAGGACTGCAGATACTGGAGACCAGGGTCGAGAGTGGGGTGCTGGAAAAGCACAGCAGGTCAGGCAGCATCTGAGGAGCAGGAGAATTGACGTTTCGGGCATAAGCCCTTCAGCAGGAAGCCCATCCTGAATTCTCATTCTGGAGTAGTTAAACTGGACCAACAGTGCTGGAAGGGACAAAAACAAAGAACTGCCTGATGAAGGGTTTTTGCCCGAAACGTCGATTCTCCTGCTCCTCAGATGCTGCCTGACCTGTTGTGCTTTTCCAGCACCATTCTAACCTCCAGCATCTGCAGTATCCACCCCCGCCTAAAAACACCCCAGCCTAAGACTGGACTGAGAAGATAATTTTCTTGACATATTTGTTTCAATATCCAATGTCTTCCTTGAATTGGATTTGAAGATTGCGTGTAAAGTAGAATTCTCATGTCGTAAGTATCTTTAATTACTATATACTCTATGATATAGTATTTGAGACTATAATGTGATTCAGAATAGATGACGACCACAAATACTCATCAAAGGTTGTAGATTAGATTAGATTAGATTCCCTACAATGTGGAAACAGGCCCTTGGGCCCAACCAGTCCACACCGATCCTCCGAAGAGTAACCCACCTAGACCCATTTCCCTCTGCACCTAACACTATGGGCAATTTAACATGGTCAATTCACCCAACCTGCACATTTTGGACTGTGGGAGGAAACCGGAGCAATCAGAGGAAACCCACGCAGACATGGGGAGAACTTGCAAACTCCACACAGACAGTCGCCTGAGGCTGGAATCGAACCTGGGATCCTGGTGTTGTGAGGCTGCAGTGTTAACCACTGAGCCACCTTGCTTTGTCGTCCACCTGAGAATCCAGGTTAGGCTTCTATGCGCCATTATTGATTAACTAAGCCAAGACAGATGGAATCCTGTCGTGTTCTGAGTGACCTGTGCTATGGGGGGATTTGTGGCAGAAGCAGATCAGAAGCCCAGCGATGCCTATTTTGCCCACAGGACCAACTTGTTGCATCTTGGTGAATGGTGAGACCGGCTTCTCTCTAGGCAACAATGATCTGTCAATTAACAGGGAATAGCACTGGATCACGACCTTATTAACACCACAACCCACCTCACTAATATGCAGCTTCCTGTGTGACCAAATGCACCAACCAAGCTTGACGCTGAAAATTCAGAGCAGATGGAAGGATCCTGGACAATGGGTGCCAACTTCTCAGGACATGCTCCATTGGCACCAGCCACACCCCCACACCACATCCAGGGACATTGGTATCCAACATGAGCCAAGCTTCTAAGAACACCCAACTCTGATCCACTTACAGGACACCTCTGCAGGACAATGCTGCCCCGATAACTCTCACTGTAACGCTGCAGCAAGGAGGCGATGTGCTCAGGATGACACACTCAGCTCAGGGAATGCACTACGCTGTATCTCCAGGCTCTTCACTCACTGTCACAGCGCTCACTCACTCTGAGCCTACCTGAACGCTCACAGCCTCCTGCCTTGCATTATCTTTATGCACTTTGCGCTCTCAGCCAGAGACACCAGGATCATAGTACTCCTAACTTGCTTTGCCACTTACCAGGTCAGGAACCTTATCAGAGTTGTCAGCAGATCTCAGTCAAGTCAATGGGGTTAGCTCGTGCTCAGGAGCTCTCAGGACAATAAGTCAGTGGCAGGCTTCGATACCAGTCCAGGGGTTTGGTCACAGCCACTCAGTCGGAGTCAGGATCCTCTCCTCGTAAGGAGCAAGAAGCCAAATGGTGGCCAGGCCACGGCCCATCTTGCCTCTTTCTGCCATACTGTGGGTTGTTTCTATCCTGGAGTGAGAGACAGGCAGGTATTCAGGGAGATGGAAGTGGGTGGTATGGCTGTTACTGCTGGTGCAGGTGGGGAGGTGTCCCAAGTGAGAGCGTAGGCAGCACAGAGGGGATGGAGGGTTAGTCGTACAGGGAGCTGGGGTGGATGAGAGTGAGTGAGTGAAGGCACTGCAGGCAGCAGTGAGAGTGGTAGATATGAGCCTTGGAGGGAGATAGGTAAGATGGCAAGGAGAAAGTGACTGTGAGGTATCAATGAGAGATGATGGTGGATCGTACAGAGATGATTGGAGAAGGTCACTGACCTTTGTCCCCCAGAGCTGGCAGAGTAGGCAACTAATAAAGAGAATTTTGTAAGATCGGCCACATGGCAAAGATCCCTCCAAGAAACTCAACACACCTCACACTTAGTCAAAAAAAAGTAAGGTTCAGCCTGTTATTTAACACTAAGTTTCTTTAACAATCTGAATTCTCTTGAGGTTTTAGGTTGACATCAGGTTTGACTGGAGAGGTTTCATCTTGTCAGGGTAACATAGTAGAATCATTAACAATTTGATTTTGATGTTTAACCTCCTGAATTTAGCGTTCAGCTTTTGATGATGAGACTTGATATCCAACCAATTTGTGCTCCCCGCATTTGATCGTTTAAAGTCAGGGCGTGGGTTTGGAGCAAAGCAAAGAGAAATAACAGAAGCTTTTGGAGGCTGAGTTGTAAACGTGACTACAGAATCTTTTAATACGCTTGTAAATAAACCTGTCTCCCACTTAGAAACTAGATTCACTTCTGCAGTGCTTTGATATAAAATACAGTAGCATCTCGACTTACGAACTTAATCCGTTCCGAGACCCGGTTCGCGAACCGAAAAGTTCGCAAACTGAATCAATTTTTCCCATTGTTCGGAAAGCGTAAGAATGCTTGGATGTAGCAACAAACGCTGTTCACCACACACGCACCAAAGACGAACTGAATGAGATCACGTGTGGCCCGAGGGCTTTTGCGTTCAACAAGCGCGTAGCAAAACAGAACTATGAAACCACGTGGTCACACACGGGCTTTTTGCATTCGTATCTTCGCTCGTACCTTAAATTTTGTACGTACGTTGAAGCAAAACTTTACGTACGATCCTGTTCGTAAACTGATTTGTTCGTGAATGGGGTCGTTCGTATGCCGAGGCGCTACTGTATACAGTAATGAGGGGATAGGGGCAGAATTGATGGAAATACAGGGGTTACGTCCAGTGAATAAAAAGGCCCAGAACAGGGCAGACAGAAATAGAAGGTCCAGTGCAAGTGATTTACAAACAAGTATAGACTTTGGCTTGTCGAATATAGCTGGTTGGGTGGCTGGTTGGGTTAGTAGCTCACACAGAAATGGATGGGAACAGGGGTTCAGGATAAAAGAAAGCAAAGAGAGTTTTCAAAGAATGACGGGACAAGGCAAAGGGATGGACATAGAAACAGAAGAAGAATGAGAGGCAGATAGCAGGGAGGGGAAGGAGTCACAGAAAACTTGGCAAAGCTTTCCTCGATCTTCAATAAATTGCCAGTGACAGTGTGTTCCCCTTCCCGCTATTCTGTAAATGAAGTTCTAGAAAATCGAAGCAGAGTAGACCATTCAGCCCCTCAAGTCTGTCCCACCCATTCAATATGATCATGGCTGGTCATTCAACTCAGCAGCCAGTTCCAGCTCTCCCCCCTTACTCTTTACCCCCCAAGCCTTAAGCCTGAACATCTAACTCCTTCATGGAAACATTCAAAGCATTGGCCTCGACCACTTTCAGTGGCAGAGAATTTCTGCAGGCTCACAGCTCCGAGAGTGAAAAAAATCTCTCTTTACCTCAATCTTAAATGGCCTACCGTACACCCTTAGACATTAATCCCTGGTTCTGAACTCTGAGAATATCCTTTCTACATTATATCTCATGATTAGATTAGATTAAATTAGATTACTTAGTGTGGAAACAGGCCCTTTGGCCCAACAAGTCCACATCGACCCTCCAAAGAGCAACCTATCCAGACCCATTCCCCTACGTTTACCCCTTCACCTATCACTACGGGCAATTTAGCATGGCCAATTCACCTAACCTGCACATTTCTGGACTGTGGGAGGAAACCGGAGCACCCGGAGGAAACCCACACAGACACGGGGAGAATGTGCAAACTCCACACTGACAGTTGCCTGAGGCGGGAATTGAACCTGGGTGCGCTGTATGCCGCCCAAAATGGTTGGGAAAAGAGTGCTATATTTTAATGAGATGCCACTACTTAAGAAAATTGCTTAGGAAAAGTTGGGAAACTATAAACCCGTGAGTCTGACATCAGTGGTAGGCAAACTGTTGAAGGGAATCCTGAGGGACAGGATTTACATGTATTTGGAAAGGCAAGGACTGATTAGGGATAATCAGCATGGCTTTGTGCGCAAGAAATCATGTCTCACAAACTTGATTGAGTTTTTTGAAGAAATAACAAAGGGGATTGATGAGGGCAGAAGCGATGGATGTGATCTATATGGTCTTCAGTAAGGCATTCAATGAGGTTGCCCATGGGAGATTGGTTTGCAAGCCTAGATCTCATGGAATACAGGGAAAACTAGCTTGAAGGTATAAAGACAGAGGTGGTGGTGGAGGATTGCCTTTCAGACTGGAGGCCTGTGACCATTAGGGTGCCACAAGGTTGAGTGCTGGGTCCACTAATTTTCGTCATTTATATAAATAATTTGGATGTAAACACAGGAGGTAAGGTTAGTGTGTTTGTAGATTACATCAAAACTGGACAGTGAAGAATGTTACTTCAGAGTACAATGAGTTCTTGAACAGACAGGCCAATCGGTTCAGGAGTGACAGATAGAGTTTAATTTCGACAAATGCGAGGTGCTGCATTTTGGAAAGGCGAATCAGGACAGCATGTTTACAGTTAATGGTAAGGTCCTGGGGAGTGTTGCTGAACAAGGAATGCAGGTTCATAGCTCCTTGAAAGTAGAGTTGCAGGTAGATAGGATAGTGAAGAAGGCATTTAGTATGCTTGCTTTTATTGGTCAGAGTATTGGGTACATGAGTTGGGAGGTTATGTTGCAGCTGTACAGGACTTTGGTTCGGCCACTTTTGGAATATTGTGTGCAATTCTGGTCTCCCTCCTGTTGGAAGGATGATGTTGTGAAATTTGAAAGGGTTCAGAACAGATTTGTAAGAATACTGAGAGAGTTGGAGGATTTGGGCTAGAAGGAGAGTTTGAACAGGTTGGGGCTGTTTTCCCTGGTGCAATGGAGGCTGAGGGGTGACCCTATAGAGATTTATAAAATCATGAGGGGCATGGATTGGGTAAATAGGCAAAGTCATTTTCCTGGGGGGCGGGGAGTCCAAAACTAGAGGGTATAGGTTTAAGGTGAGAGGGGAAAGATTTAAAAGGGACCTAAAGGGCACACATTTTCATGCAGAGGAAGGTGCGTGTATGGAATGAGCTGCCAGTGGAAGCAGTGGGGGTTGGTACAATTACAAAGACATCTGGATGGGTATATGATTAGGAAGGGTTTAGAGGGATATGGGCCACGTGCTGACAAATGGAACTAGATTTATTTAGGATATCTGGTTGGCATGGATGCGTTGCACCGTAGAGTCTGTTTCCAAACTGTACATCTCTATGACGCTTTCTCTTGTTTCTCCAGGGGCTTTACATTAACGTCGAATGGTTCTACTCCAAATATCTAAGGTAATGGAAACCTCTTTTTAAAATCAGGCATGGGCACTTTGCAAGTGGTGTACACTAGCTGCTGTTTTCTCTAAAATGTGTAACAGGGAAAGGGGTTGAAAACATGGTCACAGTTATTTCGATTTCCTTTCTCACATCATTTATAATTGAAAAACAGGAAACATGATCCCAGATGGATTCCAGCCGGCAGTGTGCTAAATATATTTTAGCCACGATGTTCAGAAATTCTATTCTACGTTTCCGCTTCCTTCCGTGTCTCAAATTGCAGCAGCAACAAACCCTTTGATCTTTCCCGTCAATGAGGCGTTCTGGAGTGTTGGGAGGGCCCTGGAAGTGAGACCTATGGGTCAAAATGTGGTTCCACAGCAACACGTAAGGTCCAAGACAAATACATGTGACACTGCCTGGGAACACAAGCAATGTGTTTGAGGCAGATGTTGGGGGAGCTAGAGAGAGAGGAAAAACACAGATTGAGGGGGGAATGGATGAGCTAGAGCGGGAGAGGAGTGTTGAGACAGAGAAGGGAGTTGAAAGGTTTAAGCAGGGAATGACAGAACTAAGGTCTAAGTAACTCCAGCTGGGCCTACTCATCTCCTGTCAATCCTGTCACCAGATCAGGTAAGTCACAGACTCTGCACAGAGATGGCTGTACCAATTACCATGGCAACAGTAGCTGGGAAATGAAATTAGGCTCCAGACATTGACACACAGCAACGTTCCATACACCACACCCGAACCAAATAAAAACTCATCACTTTGACCTAGGGAAGATATTGACCACACGCAACAATAGCTCCTAAAATTTACAATTAACACATGGGTAAATGTAAGTGTTCACACTCAAACAATAGCAGCAAATCGGTATCACTGCAGTAGGGAATGTTACCCCACAGCTGAGTTAAAATGTGCAGCCTACAAGAAACCAAGGACAGACCTAATCGAACTGATTCAATGGAATATTTTATTTGTTCGCCAAACACAAAGTTGCTCTACAGATTTACACTAAGTGAAACCTGTAATCCAAACAAAAGATCACTCAAACACTTGGAAGTGAACAACAGCAGGATTTACATTTCATTGGCAAATATGTGATTAAATCACCACAACTGCCCAAGATCTCTGCTCCTGGCTTCCTTTGCACTCATCGAATTTCATCCCTCTGCCTTCCGAAACCTGACATTCCACACTAAATCTCTCCACCTCTCTCTCCTGTTCTTTAAAATCATTCGCCCTAACGTTTCCTTCAGCAGCTCATTTTTGTCATCCATCACATTCATGCGAAGCACGCTTAAAATAAATTCATGTTCTAAAGGCACTGTATGGTTCCGAGCATCTTTCAGTTAGTCGGAGTTATACTGTCCATCTGTGACCTCAAACAATGAGTCAAAAAGGGTTTACGAGAGGAGGAGGAGGGAGGAGAAATGAGGGGGGAGGAAAGGGAGGACTGAACAAAGGCTGTGATACGGGGAGGAGAAAGTGAGGACTGCAGATGCAGAATATCAGAGTCACAAAGTGTGGCTCTGTTAAAGCACAGCCAGGCAGGCATTCCTGATGAAGGCCTTGCGCCTGAACGTCGACTCTCCTGCTCCTCAGATGCTGCCTGAGCTGCTGTGCTTTTCCAGCACCACGCTTTTTGACCGTGAAATGGGGGATGGGGAAGAGGAGAGGAGGGGGTTGGGGAAGAGAAGGGGGAAATGGAGGAGTGAAAAGAAGACATGGAGGAAAAGAGTAGAAGGGGATAGGGAGATAGGGAGGGGAGAGGAGGGAGGGATTGGGAGAAGGGGTGATATGGAGGAGTGGGAATGGGAGGGAAGGGGGATGAGTTGAGGAAGAAGGTGGAAATGGGGGAGGAGAGGGGAATGTGAACAGGGGATAATCAGTAAATCTAAAAGGAACTAGCTACTCATTTGTAGTTTGATTGGAGCCAGCACAGGGATGTGGGGTCATGTCCAGGAGATATCTGGAGTTTGGCCTTTCCCCAGCACCGTCACAGGAAGAGTTGATCAATGGGCTATAACTGGAGAAGCCCACTCAACAAGGATAACCTCACAGCGGGACCAACATTTATTAAGTTCAAATCTCTTCGGGGATACCTCAAGATGGAAATGGCTTCATATTCCCCTCCTCCATGGCTAGCCACTATCCTTATAGGGCTCCTGGCCCTCTGTGCTCCCTATTACTCCTCAGCCCCCCCACCCCCTCCCCTTTCCAGTAAACCCCAAGGCGGTCTCCTTGGCCACCTGCAATTAGGGATTGGCATTAAATGCTGCCCCATGAATGAATTTTAAAAACCCACCATTTTCCTAAGCTGTGCCAATAATGAAAAATATTCATTAATTCAATAGCACTTTACTTCATTCTGATTTTTGTTTTATTTCAAATATACAGTCTCTCAGAAACACTCAGAATGGCAAGGGAGGAGTGAGAAAAACAGAAACAGGGAGAGACTGACAGACAGAAAAAAAAAGAGAGTGTGAGGGAGGAGAAGGGAGAGGAGCAGAGAAAGAGAGAGGAACAGGAGAGGGGTTAGGGATACCGTAAATAATTTTCAATTCAGGAACCCAGAAATAAAGTCAAAGAAGTGAAAATCCACTGGCCTAGGGGGAAAAATATCCTGCTTGTGGCACTTCCTGAAGTAAGCCTGTAGTACAAACAGAAGCAATGTTAATTTCATTAGAGGAATTATTGGTGATTATTTTAATTCTAATGAAACCTTATCTTCAGATTAGCCACAGCACACAGGCTCTGTACTGTACTACACACAGTAATCCTCGATCACAGTCAGGAGAAAAACATGTTGCTCGTTCAATAATACATTATTTAATTTCTTTGCATGAATTTTAATCTATTTAAAACATATTTTACATTTTTTTAGAAAGGAATTCTCAATAGGGACTGATGGTGACGAACAATAGCTAATTTGGTGTTTTATTTACCGAGTACTGAAATCATGTGATACACAGCTACCTGAGCAATTAAATCATCTGTATTTTTGGAAATTTGTAATGAATTTTTAATTAGCTCAGCTGTCAAACAGAGATCTGAAAGTTTTAATTAAAACTGGTCAGCCAATGTCTCCACTGATCCTACAGGGCTTAATCCTGAGGTAAACTCAACGTATGGCTCTCTATCACTCACTCACACATGTCCACATTTTTTAAAAAAAGGTATTAGATTAGGTTCCCTACAGTGTGGAAACAGACCCTTCAGCCCAGCCAGTCTACACCGACCCTCCAAAGAATAACCCACCCAGACCCATTTCCCTCTGACTATTGCACCTAACCTACAATCCCTGAACAGTACAGGCAATTTAGCATGGCCAATTCACCTGACCGTCACACCTTTAGACTATGGGAGGAAACCCGAGCACCCAGAGGAAACCCACACAGACACAGGGAGAATGTGCAAACTCCACACAGACAGATGCCCGAGGCTGGAATCGAACCTGACACCCTGGTGCTATGAGGCAGCAGTGCTAATCACTGAGCCACCGTGGCCATCCCAATATTATTGCACACCTCTGGAGCACATGAGACTTGAACTTGGGTCTCCTGGCTCAGAGGTACTGTCATTACCACTGTCCTACAAGACTCCCTTCCTGAACTCCTGTAGGTCTGGAGGAGGTGGGGCTTGAACATTGGTCTCACAGCTCAGAGGCAGAGATATTAACATAGTGTCCCCAATGCCAAGATCTTGCAAAATTCAGTTTTAATTTGCTTTCACCTGGTGTTACAAGAATGGTGATATTACATAACAGGAGTATCTAACCCAACCAGAATCAATTCGTAATATTGTGACTAGGTACAATTTTGGATATTTTAATATGCAAATCAGTGCCTATGTACCAATGGGAGGCATTGACATAGTGTTACTGTCACTAATGTTGCTAGTCAAGAATCCCACCCATGTTAATCTCCTGGGGATATCAGTGTGAATCCTATATTGTCAGATGGTTAAAATCTGAATTCAGTAAAATCTGGAATAAAGAGCTGGCCTAATCACAGAATCTCTTCAGTGTGGAAGCAGGCCATTCGGCCCACTGGGTTTACACCAGCCCTCGAAAGACCATCCTACCCAGACCCACCTCCGTGATGTATCCCTGTAACCCTGAATTTCCTGTGGCTAACCCATTTAGCCTGCGCATCTTTGGATTGTAGGAGGAAACCAGAGCACCCGGAGGAAGCCATGTGGACCCGGGGTTAATATGCAAACTCTGCACAGACAGTCACCAGCGGGTGGAATCCAACCTGGGCCCCTCGTGCTGTGAGGCAGCCGTGCTAACCACTGAGCCACCATACCATGCTGACTATGTAATGATTGTCAATTATTGTAAAACCTCTTCTGGTTCACTAATGCTGTTCAGCGAAAGAAATCTGCCACCCTTACATGATCTGGCCTACTTGTGACACCAGATCCACTGCAATGTGGCTGACTCTAACCTGCCATCTGGGCAATAAGGGGAGGATAATAAAAGCTAGGCCTGGCCCTCATCTGACAAAATGTTTTCTTTAAAACGGACCCCAACTGATTTCAATCGGAACGGACCTGA
This sequence comes from Hemiscyllium ocellatum, assembly GCF_020745735.1. NCBI lineage: Eukaryota > Metazoa > Chordata > Chondrichthyes > Orectolobiformes > Hemiscylliidae > Hemiscyllium > Hemiscyllium ocellatum. Next base: position 12,270,853 of record NC_083419.1, on the reverse strand, counting down.
GCCTGTGCGAGGTAGGGACAGGCTCAAACAAATAATGGAGCCAAAAGATGTTAAACCAAGATGGAGCTGGATATCCGATTGTGTTGGAAGTTCCCATCAAACGCACATAGCTGGTCAAGAAGGCAGCTCACCACCACCATCCTCTCAAGGGAACTAAGGGATGGACAATCAAATGCTAGCCCAGCCAGGGACACTCACATCTCACAAATAAATTAAAAGATTGCACTTCTTTAAGTACAAACTCCACCCCCCAACTAAAATTTCCTATTGATACTGTCTTTATAAATGAGCTGTATTACACAAAGTAGCTTTTCAGAGGTTGTAGGGATCTCCTGTTAGCATTACCGCTCCAGTAAAGCAGTCACAAATCTTTAATTTCATTTTTTTTCTGGACTTTGTGCCAATCTTTTCATTAAAATGCCATTAGTATTTAAGATTATTTTCTTAGTGAAATCTTCAAAGCTTGGCCAGTTTGTGGCCATCAAATCATTGAGACAATTACATAAACGAACGTCCTGGCAATATTTACATAGAGATAAGCTACATATTTGCAAACAGTTTTAGTCAATTATTTGCTGAACTGAATCCAGGGGAGTAAATACATGATGCTGAAGTCTGCATTTTTTCAAATGTCAAATTTGATTAAGAGGTCTGAGATTAAAGAAGGTGCACATCTATAAATAGAGCTATCTTCAACTGGCTGATCATTGTCAATCAAAATGAAGAATATGATAAATGTGTTCAAAATGCTCACAAGAGTTGGGAGGAGGGATAAGGAGAAATTACGCTCAGAGTAAAAGAGATGTTTGCGTGGGTTTCCTCCGAGTGCTCCGGTTTCCTCCCACAATCCAAAATGTGTAGGTTAGGTGAACTGGCCATGCGAAATTGCCCATAGTGTCAGGTGCATTAGTCAGGGATAAATATAGGGCTGGGGAATAGGACTGGGTGGGCTTGTGTGGAGCCAGTGTGGGCTTGTTGGGCTGAAAGACCTGTTTCCATCCTATAGGAAATCTAATCTGGTACAGCATGGAAACAGATCCTTCAGTACAACTTGTCAATGCCAACCAGATATCCTAACCTAATCTCGTCCCATTTGCTAGCATTTGGCCCATATCCCTCTAAATCCTTCCTATTCATATACCCATCCAGATGCCTTTTAAATGCTGTATTTGTACTAGCCTCCACCACCTCCTCCGGCAGCTCATTCCATACACACACCACCCTGTGTGAAAAAGTTGCCCCTTGGGTCCCTTTTATATCTTTCCCCTCTCACCCTAAACCTACGCCCTCTAGTTCTGGACTCTCCAACCCCGGGAAAAGACCTTGTCTATTTATCCTATCCATGCCCCTCATGATTTTATAAACCTCTATAATGTCACCCCTCAGCCTATGATGATCCAGGGAAAAACAGCCCCAGCCTGTTCAACCTCTCCCTATAGCTCAAATCCTCCAACCCCGGCAACATCCTTGGAAATGTTTTCTGAAACCTTTCAAGTTTCATAACATCCTTCCAATAGGACGGAGACCAGAATTACATGCAATATCCCAAAAGTGGCCTTTTTTTTCCTCTGATCTTGGACATTAGTAATCAGTGCATAGAATCTTAGTGGACTTGATAGGGTAGATGTGGAAAGGTTCCTCCCCCTTGTGGGAGGGTCTAAGACCAGAGGGAATAATCTCAGAGTAAGGAGTCACATAGGAAGAATTCCTTCTCTCAGATGGAAATGAATCCGTGGATTTTGTTTTTAAAAACTGCACAGGGCTACTAAGGTTGGGTCACAAAGTAAATTCAAGGCTGAAATGTTCACACATTCAATCAGGAAGAGAATCAAAGATTAAGAGAGAAAAATCCAGGAAAGTGGAGTTGTGGGTGATCAGATTAGTCATGGTCACTTTGAATGGTGGAGCAGACTTGATGGGCTGGATGGCCTACTTCTGCTGCTGTGGTGCATAGACCATAAACGTAGAGCCAGGTCCCTCGGACAGGAACCAGGGAACACACCATCAGTGTCCTACAGTCTAGAGGAAGATGATAGACAATTCATTTCTGATGGTCACGGTGATGTTGCAACCTTTGGCCGATAGCAGCAAAGACCAGTCCTCAAGGGCCAGACCTGCCACAGGTGTCACAGGAAGCTGCTAAATGATGTGGCGCATCCTTAGGTTTGGCATTGGTGCCTGCTGTAGGCACTACGGAGCGCCACGTTGTGGGTGATGCTATCATATCCACCTGTCCCAATCAGGGAGCTCCCAGATAAAAAAAATGAACACTTATGGCCTTCAAGTCAGGCTTGTTAATGATCCTTGAAACTCTGCATGTTGGTTTGGCCCAAGTAACTCATGAGAGACTGGGTGCTTGGGTATTCAAACAGTTTCCATCCTGTGGATATGCTCAAGCCAACATGGAGGCCTCCATTTGGAAGTTTTTCAACAGCACGCAGTCGAAATCTAGAACTCTCTCCGCTAAAGAGGCTCTGAACATTCAGAGATCATTGTAACTGTTTTTGAAAAAACTTCTTTCACTGGAGTCACTGTTTGGTCAACATTTGTTGGCCATTTGTTTCTGCTCTAGAATTGAATGCCTTGCTCGGGCTATTTCCGAGGGCAGTTAAGAGTCGATTACGTTGTTGAAGATCTTGGAGTCACGTGTAGGCCAGACAAGGTAAGGATGGCAGATTTCCCTTCCCCAAAAGACATCAGTAAACCAGGTAGATTCTTATGACAGGCAGATCAGCCTTTAATTCCAGTTAATTTTGTATTAAATTCACCATCTGTCACAGTGGGATTTGAGCCCATTTTCCTAGAGCATTAAGGACTCGGGATTCATTATTGAGTGACCTAACCGCACACCACTGTCTCCTGCAAGCCAGAAATCAACAAACTTTCAGCCCGCAGGGACATCAAGGAACATGAACTGAAAGGGAGAAAATCCATCTCAGTGGTCTATAGAGGGACCTTGATTATCCGAAGGACATGGGCGGGAGTACTTTGTTTGGTTAGTCGAACGCCGCGTAATCGAATGCCGGGTTACATAGTTAGCCAAGCATCAGGACCTTGCGATCTTGTTCGGATAACCAGAAATTCGGTTATTTGAATGTTGGATAATCGAGATTCCTCTGTATGCTCAAAGGAAAAATAAATATACATTGTTGACAACACAAATATCAATTGTGTAAATTAATACACCTAGAAGATGGGAGTTGCCATTCAACATTGAACCTGCTCTGCCATTCAATATGATCATGGTTTATCATCGAGCACCATAGAGTCATAGAGATGTACAGCATGGAAACAGACCCTTCGGTCCAACAGTCTCAACCCTTCCTATTCATATACCCATCTAGATGCCTTTTAAATGTTGCAATTGCATCAACCTCCACTATTTCCTCTGACAGCTCATTCCATACACGTACCACCCTCTGAGTGAAAATGCTGCCCCTTAGATCTCTTTTATATCTTTCCCCTCTCACCCTAAACCTATGCCCTCTAGTTCTGGACTCCCCCACCCCAGAGAAAAGACCATATCTCTTTATCCTATCCATGCTTCTCATGATTTTATAAACCTCTATAAGGTCACGCCTCAGCCTCCGACACTCCAGGGAATACACCAACCCAATCCTGCCTTTCCTCCATATCCCTTGATTCCTTTAGCCACAACAGCTCCTTGAGAACATATTATTTTGGCCTCAACCGCTTTGTGCTAGTCAATTTGACGGGCTCACCACTCTCTGGATGAAGAAATTTCTCCTCATCTCTCAGTCCTAAAACATTTACCCTTTACCTTTAAACGATGATCCCTCATCCTGGACTCTCCCATCATCAGGAATATCCTTCCTGCATCTAACCTGTCTAGTCCTATTAGAATTTTCTAGGTTTCCAGAGATCCCCCTTATTTCTTCGAAACTCCAATGCTAACCAACCCAATCCTTCCACATACATCAGTCCTGCCATCCCAGGAATCAATTTAGTGGGTCTTCGCTGCACTCCCTCCACAGTAAGAGCTTTCTTCCTCAGATAAAACGATTAAAATTCCACACAATATTCAAGATGTGACCTCCCCAATGCCCTGTATAAGTGCAGCAGGAGGTCCTTGTTCCTGCTCTCAAATCCTCTCACTACAAAGGCTAACATACAGTGTGCCTTCTTGGCTCCCTGCTGCACACTCACTGACACAACAGAACATGGGATCAGAAAGACAGATGTTCATTTATGTAGCACCTTTCAACACCTCAGGATATCTCAGAGCACTTTACAAACATTTAGATATTTCGGAAGAGTTGCCATGAGGAAAGTCATTTTTTCACAGAACGTGAGCATTGCTGCCATATTTTTTTGCCCATCCCTAATTGCCCTTGGACTGAATGACTCAATACAGTATTTCAGAGGGCAACTGAGAGCCAATCACCTGGCAGGTGGGACCACATAAAAATGACAGATTTCCTTTCCTTAAAGGCATTAGTGAACAGACTTAGAAAAGAACAAAACACAAGTACAGCATAGGAACAGGCTCTTCGGCCCTTCAAGCCTGTGGCCTCACTAAACTGAAAGAAAAAACCTCCTGCCCTGATTCAGTCTGTAGCCCTCTATTCCCTCTCTATTCATGTAACCATCCAGATGCCTCTTAAGTGTCCCCAATGTACCTACTTCCATTATCTCTTCTGACAGGGTGTTCCAGACTCCTACTCCTCTCTGCGTGAAAAACTTCCCTCGCACATCTCCCTTAAACTTTCCCCCTCTCAGCTTGAGCCTGTGCCCCCTTGTAATTGAAACTTCAACCCTTGGAAAAAGCCTCTGACTATCCACTCTATCTATGCCTCTCAATTTTGTAGACCTCTATCAGGTCTCCTCTCAGCCGCCATCTTTCCAGTGAAAACAATCTTAGTCTTTTTAACCTTTCGTCATAGCCAGGCAACATCCTGGTGAACCTTCTCTGGCACTCTCCGCAAAGCTTCCCCGTCCTTCTGATAGTGTGGTGACCAAAACTGCACACAATACTCTGAATGCAACCTAACAAGTGTTTTATATAGCTGCAACATGGTTTGCCAACTCTTGTACCCCATGCCCTGGCCATCGAAGGCAAGCATGTCAAATGCCTTCTTCATCACCTTGGCCTCCTAAGTTGCCACTTTTAGGGAACTGTTGACTTGCATGCCCAGATCCCTCTGTATGTTAATGTTCCTAAGGGTTCTGCCTTTACTGTGTAATTCACACCTGGATTTGATCCTCCAAAATGCACCACCTCACATTTGTCTGGATTAAACCCCGTCAGCCATTTCACTGCCTAAGTTGTCAAGATATCTATATCCGATGTATCCTTTCACAATCATCAGCACTATCAGCAACTCCACCAATCTTTGCGTCATCTTACAAATGGTTATAATCTTCGAGTAAAAAGTGAGGTCTGCAGATGCTGGAGATCAGAGCTGAAAATGTGTTGCTGGTTAAAGCGCAGCAGGTCAGGCAGCATCCAAGGAACAGGAAATTCGACATTTCGGACACAAGCCCTCGACTTTCCTCATTCCTGATGAAGGGCTTGTGTCCGAAACGTCGAATTTCCTGTTCCTTGGATGCTGCCTGACCTGCTGCGCTTTAACCAGCAACACATTTTCAGCTACAAATGGTTATAGTTGTCATGGCAATCCAAAAAGTGGATTTATATTCCATATTCCTGTGTGGGTCTGAAGTGACTACACTTTTGGGATGTTTATGTTTGGGTGAGACGTCACACATTTCACCACTGCCTGCTAACTTTCCTGTTTGGAATTTGTTACTACACAGAGTAGTTAAAGGAAACAGCATGGATCCCTTTTTTTTAAAAAGGGAAATTCAATAAACTTCTAAAAAGAAAGCAATGGGAATATTATATCTTGAATAAAAGCCAAATAATGTTGATACTAGAAATCTGAAACAGACAGACAGAATGCTGGAGAAACTCAGCAGGTCTGACAGCATCCATGGAGAGAGAAACAGAGATAATGCTTTGAGTCCAATACAATTCTGAAGAGGAGTCATACTTCAAGTTATGCTTCATTGTCACTGGGTCAAAATCTTGGAATTTCCTCCTTAACGGCATTGTGGATCAACCTACAGCACATGGATTGCAGCGGTTCAAGAAGGAAGCTCACCCCCAGCCCTTCAAGGGCAACTAGGGATGGGCAATAAATACTGGCCCAGCCAGTCATGCCCACATTCCATGAGTTAACAAAATAAAATTTACAAAGTTAATTCTAATTCCACCATCTGCCACAATTGGACTTGAACTCACCAGAGCACTGGGTTACTAGTCCAACGCCATTATCATTCTGCCAACCTCTCCTCCCATGGGTGCTGTTTCAGAGGCTGGTGGGCAATCTGATCAGGAGCAACTTTTTCCTTTAAAGGGACATTGATTGAGTGATTAATACTTTCAAGGATTTCTGAGAAAGATCTCATGTTCTTCTTCAGAACAGGCCTGTGGGATCCCAACATGCACCTGGACGTCAGTCAAAGCCCAGTTTGCCAACTCAACTGAAAGATGGCTTCTCTGACAGCGCTGCACTCCACCTGCATATCACAGGTTCAAATGAATCACACTTTTAGCATCAGAATGCTGGAGTCTCTTTACATGTATTGGTTGAGTTTACACATTGTTACCCAACATGGGGCTGCAGTGAGGCAGGGTGGGTTTCAAAATCGTTGCAAATCATTTATGCGTCTCGTACTGCAAGTGGAAGCATCTGTTGTGATTTCTCCTGCATCCAAATTTCTGAAGCAGAGGCTTCAAGCCAAAACTTTCTGACTCAGAAGTGAGAGAATCAGAGCACAGTATCATTTACTAATTAATTCAATAGCTACAAATCTAAATAAAAGCCCACAGGTCACAGACAACTCCTGCACATTTGCACGGTTAATTATATCAAGGCTGACATGCCTATGAATAAGCCGAGTGCAGAATTGACAAAAGCTGTAAATGAGGGGCTGACAAACAAGAGCTGAAGATACATGTTGTGATACAACGATGTGGAATTGATGAGAAAGTGGAACGGGTTGAGGGTAGGGGGTGGTGGGGCAAGGAGGGGGCTGATGCATGGCACATTTTGATGGTAATTGAACAAAAAGAATAGGCCCAATACTGCTGCAACAGCAGTCAATCATTTTCTCAAATCTCACTTTAGGGGCTGTGGGTGGTGGTGGAGGAACGGTCTGTTTCTTTCCCACATCACTGTCTTCCCTGGTTGACATTGAGAAATGTCTTCAGTCCTGGTGGACTTGAATGAATACATCCACTGGCATTTATCTCACTAATCAGGTTTGAATTAACAGAGCATTAATGTTAAACTTCCATCTATTCATGACAAAACTACAGGTCCAAAATTCACTTTAAGACATCAAGCCACCAGCCACGAACACAGTTATTTTCAAAACAAATGCGAGATAGTGAAAATGAAGAAAGCAAAGATGTTGGGCAGACCTAAGAAAAATACTTTTTTAAAGAAATAGCAGTACACGTGAGGAATAGAGCACATGGGAAGCATGAAAGGGACAATTTTGAAAGTTCCAAAAACAATTTCACCCACAATTACCCAGGACAACCTAGTGGTATAATCACTGGATTATTAATCCAGAGACACAGGTAATGTTCTGGCAACCCAGCTGGAATCCCTCCAGGGCAGGTGGTGGCATTTGAATTCAACACAAATATGGAATTAAGAGTCTAATGGTGACCGTGAATCCATTATTGATTGTCAGAAAAACCCATCTGGTTCACAGAGAAGGAATTTGCCCTCGTCACCAGGTCTGGCCTACATGTGACTCCAGATGCCACAGCGATGTGGCAGGAATGGGTACTGCAGATGCTGGAGATTAGAGTCAAGATTAGAGTGGTGCTGGAAAAGCACAGCAGGTCAGGCAGCATCTGAGGAGCAGGAAAATCAACATTTCAGGCAAAAGCCCTTCATCAGGAAGGGTTTTTGCCTGAAACATTGATTTTCCTGCTCCTCAGATACTGTCTGACCTGCTGTGCATTTCTAGCACCACTCTAATTCTTGATCCACAGCAGTGTAGTTGACTCCTCACTGCCCTTGGACAATTAGGGATGGGCAATAAATGCTGGCTTGGCAAGCAACGCCCTCATCCCATGAATGAAGAAACCTGAAAGAGCTCGTGAGGCCTTTCAGAGGGCATTTGAGTGTTGACACATTGCTGTGAATCTGGAGTCACGTGTAGAGTCCAGGGCAGAGTGAGTTACACTGGGGTCTCTGGAAGCGGTGCCGGGATCTGGGTCAGGGGAATCAGGTGCCTGAACTAGAGGCAGCACCAGGATCCATGATGTCTATCCCTACCCCACCGGATCACACATAGGCCAGACCAGGCAAGTATAGTAGATTTCCCTCAAAACGGCATACCTGAACCATATGGATTTTCAAGGGAATCAATCAATTAATAGTTTAACAGTGACCTTTCTTGAGAACTGCTTAAATTTCTTTTCTGTATTAATTGAATTCAACTGCTGAGGGATTTGAACCCATGGTCGCCAGTGGATTAGCCTGAACCTTTGGGATCATTAGCCCAGCTGCATTAACAGTACACCACCCATTTCCTGTGCTTTAGGGGGTTCTATATCACAGCAGAACAAAAGCAACATGAGCAAATTCGGTATTCTGTCACTAACATATTTGTGAGCAATCCCTCGAGACATTTCACAAGAGGATTTTGTTTTAAATAAACATTCTCGTAATCACTGGATTAACTCCCGCTGGGGTTCAGTTCCATTGGCAACAGGAACCAGTCACAGATTTAAACACTGCACTCACTAGAGCAGGTCAGAGAACGTTATCATGTAAAGATCAGCCTACCTCCCAACTCCCCAAAGCCTGTCCAAAACAAGGCATTCTACTGGCACACTGCCCAATTGACTTGATGAACCCTGCTCCAGCAACACTCAAGAAGCTCAACATCTGTGGGGCAGCATGGTGACTCAGTGGTTAGCACTGCTGCCTCACAGCACCAGGGTCCCAGGTTCAATTCCAGCCTTGGGTGACTGTCTGTGTGGAGTTTACACATTCTCCCCGTGTCTGCGTGGGTGTCCTCTGGGTGCTCCGGTTTCCTCCTACATTCCAAAGATGTGTCAGGTGAATTGGCCATGCTAAATTGTCCAGAGTGTTAGGTGCATTAGTCAGAGGGAAATGGGTCTGGGTGGGTTACTCTTCAGAGGGTCAGTGTGTACTGGTTGGACTGAAGGGCCTGTTTCCACAGGGAATCTAATCTAATCATATCGTTCAGGATGAAGCAGCCGGCTTGATCACCGCCCCAGCCACCAAACCCTGAAAAGGTTCATTTCCCTCTCCTCCGGCACATTGCCGCTGTCGTGTAAACCACGTCGCAGCAAATTGCCTGTACCATCCAAACGCAAGACCTCTACCAGCCAGAGCAATGGGGTACCTCACCACCTCAGAGGTCCCCTCGCAGTTTGGACGATGGAAGCTCATTTCCATGAAATCCAAACAGCAGACCATCACAGCTACATCCAAACCCAATAGGGCCAAGCTAAGTTTGTAAAATATAATACATTTATTCAAGGAATCACCGGCAATAATACCACTTGTTGCCCATTTGCAGCGTCAAAATGGCCGTTTCGATGCAGAGGCGGGGACCACTCCATTTCTTGTTGGCATAGACGCTTTCACAATGCAAGTTCCAGGATTCTGACCCAGTGGCAGTGAAGGAACGGCCATATATTTTCCAAGTCAGGATGATGAATGGCTCAGAGGGGAACCTGTTGGTGATGGAGCTCCCATGTATCTGCTGCTCTTGTCCTTCTAGATGGCAGATGGTGTGGGTGTGGAAGATGCTGTCTTAGCAGCTTGTTGAGTTGCAAGTAGTAGATGCTATACATCATTGGCACAGCTTCACATTTTCTCATTTGTGCCCTTTTGATGGTGAACAGGATTTGGGAAAACAGCAGAAGAGTCTCTAGTCTCAAAATTTCCAACAAGTGGCCTGCTGGTGTAGCCACTGTATTTATTCTTACTAATGCAGTTCAGTTTCTGGCCAATGTTAACAGGATGCTGATAGTGGGGGAATTTAGTTATGGTGGTGAGGTTGAATGTCAATGGGAGACCGTTAGATCTCCTCTTGTAGGAGATGGTCATTGCCAAATGTCACTGGGTGTTGTCAATGTAGAGAGACATTTGGTTACAAACTGCTTCAGTATCTGAGCTGTTGTGAAGAGAGAACAGTGAATACCCCACTTCTGACCTTATGATGGATGAAAGCTCATTGATGAAGCAGCTGAATTGAGCAGAGGACACTTTCTGAAAGCCTATGGCACAATGCTAGTGTCCCTTTCCCTGGATGGGGAAGCCTGCTCAAGAGGTTGTGTAAAAACAGGTTGCTTAGAAAATATCTCTTTCTGAAAGTCGAACCTTCACACAGTGCAGTGGTAGTGTCTCTACCACTGGACCAGAGAGGCTTGAGCTCAGGACCCACTTACTCCAGAGGTGTAGACTAATATCTCTGAGCGGGTTGATTAGAAACTATTGATCTCATAGTATCTTTTCAGGGCCCAGAGGTGAACTGTGCCAAAATCTCTCCTATTTAAGAGTCACATGCTGTTGCAGTGTGCAGCATCTCCAGAACTTCTGGGGAAGAAAGAAATCATTTGAGGTCAACCAGATCCAGAAACCTCACTGGATTTAGTTGGAAAGATGACCCCCTGCTTGACACTACTCACCCTGCTGTACTTTGTAGGAAATGTCACTCTGGCAAGGCTTTGAAAGAATTATGAGTGATTATGTTCAGAAACACTGCACCACCATATACACACTGTGAATATACAGTATCCTGAAAATACAATTGCTACACCAGCAAAGACATTCCAATCCAGATAGACTTAAATGACCTACTAATCATCCCATCTTAAATAAATAAAGCCCTGTGAACCTTCACTGAAATATCCCTTTAGACTTGATGAATAATCAGAGAATCCCAACAGTGTGGAAACAGGCCATTTGGCCCAACATGTCCACACCAATTCTCCGAAGACTATCCCACCCAGGCCCATTCCCTTACCCTCTTATTCTACCTTTACCCGTGACTAGTGCACCTAACCTATATATCTCTGAACACTATGAGCAATTTAGTATGACCAACTCACCCGACCTATACATCTTTGGACTGTGGGAGGAAACTGGAGCACCCGGAAGAAACCCACACAGACACGGGGAGAATGTGCAAACTTTGCACAGTTTGGAAAACACAATGTTTGGAAGATGTGTACTATCCTAAATGAATTTCTAAGAGATGAATTTCCCTTTGATGAGCACACATTTTGATGGTCTCCAAATGGTCTCCTCTCTGAAGGCAGCCTGCCCCACCAAACTAAACCACCAGCCCCTCTGGGCCAGCTCTGTCCTTATCCCTTTGAGGCTGGTCCTTGCCATTTGATTATTCTTGCCCTGGATTGTCTATTATCCTTTTCCACCATCTCCTAAACCTTATAATACGAATGATCACTGTCGTCTAAATGTTGAAAAGTTAAAAATCACACAACACCAAGTGATAGTCGAACAGGTTTAATTGGAAGCAGTAACCTTTGGATCGCTGCTCCTTCATCAGGTGGTTGTGCAGCTGATGAAGGAGCAGCGCTCTGAAAGCTAGTGCTTCCAATTAAACCTGTTGGACTATCACCTGGTATTGTGCGATTTTAACTTTGTCCACCCAGTCCAACACTGGCTCCTCCACATCATGACCTCAATGTTCCTTCACTAACTCTTGATCTACTTGTCCCATCTTTTGGAATATAGCATTCATTTCTGGGCTCCCTGCTGTAGTAAAGATATTGTAAAACTTGAAAGGGTTCAGAAATGATTTATGAGGATGTTGCCAGGACTGCAAGATTTGAGCTACAGGGAGAAGCTGAATAATCTGAGGCTATTTTCCTTGGAGTGTCAGATGCTGAGGGATGACCTTATAGAGATGTATAAAATCATGAAGGGCATGGATAGGGTGAATAGTCAAGATTATTTCCCCTGAGCTGGGGGAGTCCAAACCCTGAGGGTATTGGTTTAAGGTGAGAGGGGAAAGGTTTAAAAAGGGACCTAAGGGGCAATCTTTTTATGCAGATTAATGGAATGAGCTGCCAGAGGAAAGGAGTGCTGGAAAAGGAGTACTGACAAGCCAGAGGAAGAAGAATTGACCAGCAGACAGCCGACGTTGAAGGGGTGAGTACAGAGTGGGACCAGATAGATCGGAGCCAATGTTTGATGGAGAAAACTGGAGCTGAACAACAGGTTGTCTTCAAAGAGAAAGTCTGGACACTATAAAGTAGAGATTTGTCAGGGCTTAGATACATATTGCCATTCCTGCATCGTCACTGTGCCAAAATACTGGAATTCCCCACCGAGTAGTACTGTAGAGAGTTAAGAAAGCGGCATATAATGCCACTAAAACAGATTATCTGACATTATTACACTGCTTGCCGGGAGCCTGCTGAGTTCAAATTAGCTGATAAATGTTTGAAGAAATCTCCACTTCAGACTACTCTTCAAATGGTTACCCTTTGAGGTTATCCTGAAGTTACAAATATAAATGCAAGTTCCTTCTCATAGAGTCATTACAGCACTGGAAGAGGTCATTAAGCCTGACATGTCTGTACTGGCCCTCTGAATGAGCAATTGACTGTAGTGCTCCTCCTCTACCTCTTCTCAGCTTTGCCTGAACCAATTCTCTGGGTAGGTTTGTACACTGAAAAACTCGAAGCTGGGGGGCTCACGTTCTGCTTTAGAGTTGAACACTAAGCGTACCCGGCCTGTGCTGTAGCACTGGAATTGTCAATTCTCAGATAAATCTTTAAGTCAAAGTTCGGAGTATCTTTTCAGGTGTGTGAGAAACATCCCAAGGCACCATTTCCAAATACAGCCAGCGAGATTGTCCCTAATACCCTGGCGAATATTTATCCCAAGGAAGTTCTGAAACCTGAAAGGCTTCAGAAAAGATTTACAAGGATGTTGGAGGATTTGAGCTATAGGGAGAGGCTGAACAGGCTGGGGTTGCTTTCCCTGGAGCGTTGGAGGCTGAGGGGTGACCTTACAGAAGTTTATAAAATCACGAGGGGCATGGCCAGGGTAACCAGGCAAGGACTTTTCTCTGGGGTGGGGGAGTCCACAACTAGGTTTAAGGTGAGAGGGGAAAGACATAAAAGAGACCTAAGGGGCAAACTTTTCACACAGAGGGTGGTGCATATATAGTATGAGCTGCCAGAGGAAGTGGTCATTTAAAAGGCATCTGGGTGGGTATATGAATATGAAGGGTTTAGAGGGATATGGGCCAAGTGCTGGTAAATGGGACCAGATGAGATTAGGATATCTGGTTGGCATTGATAAGTTGGACGGAAGGATCTGTTTCTGTGCTGTACATCTCTATGACTCTATAATTGCTGGTTATGATCACGTTGCTTTGAGTGGGAGTTTGCATGTCAAAGTCAGCCACCATGTTTCCTACATGAGCTGCAAGTACTTTATATGCTGAGATGAAGAAGGGTGCTATTTAAATGTAAGCCGCTCTCTTGTCAAATCACTAAGAACGTGTAGGTGGCACGGTGGCACAGTGGTTAGCACTGCTGTCTCACAGCGGCTGAGACCCGGGTTCAATTCCCGACTCAGGTGACTGACTGTGTGGAGTTTGCACGTTCTCCCCGTGTCTGCGTGGGTTTCCTCCGGGTGCTCCGGTTTCCTCCCACAGTCCAAAGATGTGCGGGTCACGTGAATTGGCCATGCTAAATTGTAGGGGTAAAATCGTAGTGTTAGGTAAGGGGTAAAATGTAGGGGTATGAGTGGGTTGCGCTTCGGCGGGTCGGTGTGGACTTGTTGGGCCGAAGGGCCTGTTTCCACACTGTAAGTAATCTAATCTAATCTAATTCCGATGAGGCACATGTCCATTTTGTACAGGGCTGGGCACTGGCCTCTCATAACCCCATTCATTTTCGCAACACCAGCTTCTCAAGGGCATAAGCAAAATGCCAGCCCAGCCAACGACACTCACATCCCACAAGAGAAATGTGTTTTGCAACAACTTTGTCAAACTGTGCTAAAAACAAAATCAGGTGCTTCCAATGCATACAGGTTGGCTTAAGCATTGGTAGCAACTTGCATCTTGGATCAGCGGTCTTAAAAAGTGAATAAATATCACTGTCCTTGACAGCAACTGAAAATGTTCAGCCTCTCTCTGAGCAGGAAATAAAGAGAGAGGGTGCTGATGTTATCAAACTGTCAGCCCGAAACCCAATGCTGCATTTCAGTCTAGGGATCGATAACATAGTGAGTATGTTATTGAAGAGGGAATTCAGAGACCTGGTCGAATGCTCAGGGTTCAATTCCCACTGTGGCATCTAAATTTGATTTATTAATAAATAGCGTTGGAGAGAAGCCCAAGCTGGGCTTGACTTTCCCCCCTCCTCAACCCCTCAGTCTTAAAGTCAAACTCTTGGATGTTGGTGTAAAACCACACAGGATTTGGGATCTTAGACATTCCTACTCTAGCTATTTCTTTCCATGTCAAAAGGCGTGGCACTGGAAAAGTACAGTCAGTCAGGCAGCATCCGAGGAGCAGTAGAGTCGATGTTTTGAGCATAAGCTCTTCACCAGGAGTATGCTCGAAACGTCAACTCTTCTGCACCTCAGATGTAGCCTGACTGGCTGTGCTTTTCCAGCGCCACACTTTTTGACTCTGATCTCCAGCATCTGCAGTCATCGAGTCATGAAGAAACGGATCCTTCGATCCAACTCATCCAGGCTGAACAGATATCCTAACCTAATCTAGTCCCATTTGCCAACATTTGGCCCATAAACTCTTCCTATTCATACACCCATCCAGATGCCTTTTAAAACGTTGTAATTGTACCAAACTCCACCACTTCCTCTGGCAGCTCAGTCTATACATGCACCACTTCCTGCGTGAAAAAGTTGCCTCTTAGGTCCCATTGAAATCTTTCCCCTCTTACTCAAAACCTATGTCATCTAGTTGTAGACTCCTCTACCCCAGGGAAAATATCTTATCTATTTATCCTATCCATGCCCCTCATGATTTTATAAACCTCTATAAGGTCACCCCTCAGTCTCTGACGCTCCAGGGAAAACAGCCCCTGCTTGTTCAGCATCTCCTTATAGCTCACATCCTCCAACCCTGGCAACATCCTTGTAAATCTTTTTTGAACCCTTTCAAGTTTCACAACATCCGGAAGGAGACCAGAATTGCACACAATATTCCAAAAGTGGTCTAACCAATGTCCTGTACAGCCGTAACATGACCTCCCAACTTCTATACTCAATATTCTGACCAATAAAGGAAAGCATGCCAAACGCCTTCTTCACTATCCTATCAACCTGCGACTCCACTTTCAAGGAGCTATGAACCTGCACTCCAAGGTCTCTTTGTTCAGCAACACTCCCCAGTACCTTACCATTAAGTGTATAAGTCCTGCTAAGATTTGCTTTCCCAAAATGCAGCACCTTGCATTTATCTGAATTAAACTCCATCTGCCACTCCTCAGCCCATTGGCCCAACTGATCAAGATCCTGTTGTAATCTGAGGTAGCCTTCTTTGCTGTCCAGTACACCTCCAATTTTGATGTCATCTGCAAACTTACTAACTATACCTCCTATGTTCACTCCAAATCATTTATATAAATGAGGAAAAGCAGTGGACCCAGCATTGATCCTTGTGGCAAATCACTGGTCACAGATGATCCATCGAGAAAGCAAACCTCCACCACCATCCTCAGTCTTCTACCTTTCAGCCAGTTCGGTGTCCTCACTTTCTCCATTTCTCTCCATGTCAGCAGCCATGTGGTTGACTCTTTAGCCTAGAAGTCTCCTCTGGAATTGTCGAGCAAGCCAATCAATTCTACAGAACAGCATGTGAGGGGCTGCACCGACACCTTATGGGCTACCACACCTCAACAGGTGCCTCACTGAGCCATTTTGGGGTGGGTGGGGGGAAAGAGGAGTTCTAAATGAACAATAAATGCCAGTCTTGCCACTGATACTTGCACCCTAAGAATATATGGAAAAAAAAACAAAAGAACTGCAGATGCTGGAAATCAGAAATTACTGGCAAGGCTCTGCAGGTCTGGCAGCAACTGTGGAGAGAAAACAGAGTTCAGTCTCACTGGACCTGAAATGCTAACTCTGCTTTCTCTCCACAGATGCTGCCCAGACCTGCTGAGTTTTTCCAGCAATTTGTTTTTGTGTATGAAAAAAGAACCTCGTTGGAAATTTAAAGTGTCATAGGAGTGAATGAGTGAGAGAAATATGCAAAGGTCACTGTGGACTATATCAAATCATCTCAGGAAACTGCAGAGTACTGTATTTTAAGAGGTGCCCTCTGTGAGAATATAATAACTGGATTCTATAAAAGGGAATTCATCTGAAACTCGATCTCTCAGCATGATGTAGCCGTAAGTGATAGGAGCTACATTATACTCCAGCCATGCAATGTTCCAGCAGCAAATCTTCTTACTTTGCAGGCCACGATCAATTCCGATGCATTTCCTGTTCCCGTAAAGCTTTGTCTTTCGGTTTTAGCAGCTCGAGTTTTGCCAATAATGCTGGGATGTTTTCGTAGGTACATTTTTAATGGCCCATCAACAGATGGCTCTCTTTTGTGTCGGGGTAAAGTCCCAGCTTGTTTTGTTCCACAATAATCAGCACAATTGACATTCAAAGACTGTTCATATGCTAATAGTTCTGCTCAGTGTACACTGCCCATACAGTACAAAGGCAAGCCCACACTATGTAAAGGTCAGTGTGCTATGGGAAAATAATCACTACGGTTTTTGGTCATGAATGTGTGACTCAGTTATCTGTCACCCACCACCCCCTCCACCATCCACCCCCAATGTACATTTCTGAGAGTCCTAACATTGTTACACTTTCTTCACATTCATAAGTGTTTGAAGGGCAGTCATTGCTCAAGTAAATTGACTATACCAGTTGAGGAAGTATGTGGTACACCCCCAATAATATAAGAACGCACAACGGACCCCATACCAAGTATTAGTGCAGGATATTTCTTCAGTTATAAAACATATTTGGCAATGATATTGTAAAAAGAAATAAAGGCCTGTGAACTAATTACCTCAGAAAATGAAAATTTAACAAACCAATAACTTGCACGTTAGCATGCTCCAAATCAAACGGTGCTGGTGTTCTCACTGACACAGCAACGCAGAATTAACAACAGTCGTAACAGTTGTCAGGAAAAATTCTGACAGACACACCGAGCACAATGACAGGCTAGCTGTCTGGCTGTTACTAGGGAAGACTCCTTGGTGGTAAAGAACATTGCTTTGCATTTCCTTGTAGAAAGGGTCTCAAAACCTTTAGCCTTTTATCCCACTGTCAAGAGGTGTTCAAGCATTATAAAGAATTCAAAGGGTAGAGAAAGAAAAATTATTCAAATCGGGTGGACATAAATGTAATCAGAGGTAATGATTTTAAAAATAAATTGGACAAGCACTAGGAGGAAACAGACATGCAGGACTAGTGTTCAGGGTTGGGACTGACCGGATTATTCTGCAGGGAACTGGTACAAACTCAAGTCAGCTGAAAGGCTGTCTCTTGTGTTGTAATGACTTCATGTTGGAGGAAGTCCAGAACAAGATCAATTTAAAGTGAAGCTGGTTAAAAGGTGATGCAGGAAATATTTCTTCACACAAAGGCAAAAACTCCCCTCCCTCCACCCCCCCAAACCACACCCCCCCCTCCCCAACCCAGAGCAACAACTTGGATCTGCAAAGGCATCCTCTACAAAGTAAAATATCCTAAAGGTGCCCAAATAGAATTTCTGCCAAAGACAGTTGAGATTAGCTTAATGACAATTTCACAATTTGTGTTGATTATTATCCTGGCCGAACTAAAACCTTAACGGGCAGGAGAGTCAATGTTTCGGGCCTAAGCCTTTCATCAGGCCTATGCACAAACCGTCAACTCTCCCATTCCTCGGGTGCTGCCTGACCTGCAGTGCTTTGCCATCCTTTTTGATTCTGTCTCTCCAGCATCTGCAATCCTCAGTTTCTCCTCAAATTTTAAGGGGTACAGAACCATGATGGTAGATATTTACAAATCACCGATGATCTAAATGCTTGATTAGCACCGGATCCACATTCCCACTGCTCAGGAGCATCAGAGCGTACTATCTACAGGATGCACTACAGAAATACAGCAAGAATCCTTCGGCAGCATATTCCTCATTCATGACCACTTCCATCTTGAAAGGCCTAGGGCAGCACGTACATGGGAACACCACCATCTGCAATTTCTCCTCTAAGCAACTCACCATCCTCACTCGGAAATGTATCGCCATTCTGTCACTGTTGCTAGCTCTAAATCCTGGAATTCCCTCCCCAATGACACTGTGGGCCTCCCTATGCTAAATGGTTTGAAGTAGTTCAAAGAGGCATCTCACCACCACCTTCTCAAGGGGCAACTAGGGATGGACAATAAATGCTGGCCCAGCCAGCAAACACCCCCAATCCCCAAATAAACTTTTTTAAAAATGGTAATGTACCCTATTCAGGTTCCAATATTCTTTTAAGCAATAATCTTACACCGTGGGGTCCCAGAATCAAATCATGATTTCTAGGTTTTACTCCAGATTATTTTTGTACAGTCATGGTGACTCATGATGAAAGAGCACTTCACTTTCTGAAGGTAAAATGTAAAACCAGATAACTTAGATTCCAAACGAGAGAAAATGTGGTTGGTGCTTGCTACAATATCCCTTCCTTTTCCTTCCATCCATTAGCTCTGCACTCACTCATCTACACTGGCTCCTGGGTGAAAGGGAGGACTGCAGATGCTGGAGATTAGAACCAAGATTAGAGTGGTGCTGGAAAAGCACAGCAGGCCAGGCAGCATCTGAGGAGCAGGAAAATCGACGTTCGGGCAAAAGCCCTTCATCGGGAATGAGGTCTCATTCCTGATGAAGGATTTTTGCCTGAAACGCCGATTTTCCTGCTCCTGGGATGCTGTCTGACCTGCTGTGCTTTGCCAGCACCACTCTAATCTACACTGGCTCCTGGTCTGGACTCGCCTCCCTTTTAAAATTCTCATCCTTGCTTTCAAGCCTCCCCACATTCTCTCATCCATCTGGAATACTGTGAGGAAAAATATCGTTTCACTGGAAGCAGTTCAGAGGACGTTCACCAGGATGATCTCAGGCATGGAGGGATTGTCTTATAAGCAAAGGCTCAACAAGTTGGGACTCTCTTCACTGGAGTTTAGAAGAATAAAAGGATGATCTTATTGAAATATAAGGGATCCTTAAGGAGCTTGACAGGGTAAATGCTGAGAGGATGTTTCCCCTCATGGGGAGTCTAGGACTAGAGGGCATAGTCTCAGAATTAAGGGGTGCCAATTTAAGACTGAGACAAGGAGGAATTTCTTCTCTCAGAGGGTTGAGAGACTTTGTAGCCCTCTGCCAGAGAGAGCTGTAGGGGCAGAGTCCTTGTGTATATTTAAGGCTGAGATAGATTCTTGATCAGTTGGGGAATCACGGATTACAGAGAAAACGCAGGAAAAGTAGATACAAAGAATGTTGAATCAGTCATGATCCAATTGAATGGTAAAGCAGGCTCGAGGGGCTGAATGGCGTATATGTGTTCCTATTTCCTGTGGTCTCTCTGTAACACAAACATATGATCCATTACCCACCACCCTTCAGATCTCTCTGCTCCTCCAATTCTGGCCTCATACATATTTCTAATAGTCATCTCTTGACCAGTGTCACTTGTGTTGTCAGCTCATGACCTTCCCAAGTTCCTGAATTTTCCTCCCATAAACCTTTCTTCTTTTTTAACATCACTCCTTAAAGCTTAGACCAAGCTTGTCGTCACCTGTCCCAACATTTTGCCCACGGTGGACAGGCATCGGAGCATGGGGGCTTCCCTGTCAGTGGTCACTCCTTCACACTCCTTTCAAGGGTACTGTGGCTGCTATCCTCATTGATCCCAGTGCCAACACCCTTACCTGTACAAATTCTGTATCTACAACAACCCTGTGAAGCCTAGGGACCTTCTGAAATTTCAAAGCTGCTATACAGACATGTTTGATTGCATTGAACACACATTATTTGTCATTTCTCAACAGGTAATTCTATTAACAAGAGATATCTTCCCCTGGATAGGAGCACAAACTGAAAGTGTTGGAGAAACTCAGCAGGAGTGGCTGCATCTGCAGAGTTTATGAACAACCTCATCGCAGAACATTGACATTTTTATTTCAGATTGCTAGTGTCCACAGTTCTTTGTTTTTATTTCTGACTGCAGGAAACTGACACTTCCCCTTTCCTGCTCTGGTTATCCTTCCCAAACACACAATTAAGAAGGACAAGGCCAGCAGATACAGTGGGAATACCACCACCTGCAAGTTCCCTTCCAAGCCACTCACCATCCTGACTTGGAAATATATCACCATTCCTCCATTGTTGTTGGATCGAAATCTTGAATTCCCTCCCCAAGGGCATTATGGCCCTGCCTACACCAATGGAACTTCAAGATGGTATCTCACCACTACCTTTGCAAAGGCAACTTGGAACAGGCAATAAATGGTGGCCCAGCCAGTGACACCCACATCCCACGAGTCAGCATCCTCTTCTTATGCAGTGTAAATTGTTATTCCCTTTAAAATGCAGTGTTCTTGCTAAAAATGCTGATGAATGCAGAATGCAAAACATTAACAGTAAGGCTTTTTTTCTCAGCACTAACATGCATTTATAAAGCACCCTTTATATAGACAGGGAGAAAAGTGAGGGTTGCAGATGCTGGAGATCAGGGTCGAAAATTGTGGCGCTAGAAAAGCACAGCAGATCAGGCAGCATCCGAGGAGCAAGAGCATCGACTTTCCAGGCATAAGTTCTTTATCACATTCCTGATGAAGGGTTTATGCCCAAAATGTAGACTCTCCTGCTCTTACAATGCTTTTTTTGGATTAGTGGTGCTGGAAGAGCACAGCAGTTCAGGTAGCATCCGAGGAGCAGCAAAATCGACGTTTCAGGCAAAAGCCTTTCATCAGGAATAAAAGGGGCTTTTACCCTAAACGTCAATTTTGCTGCTCCTCGGATGCTGCCTGAACTGTGCTCTTTCAGCACCACTAATCCAAAGTCTAGTTTCCAGCATCTGCAGTCATTGTTTTTACCTAGCTGGTTTTAACCAGACTGCGAATCCTCTTGCAAGGATGTCTGCATTGAAGAAGTTTTCCTCCTCTCTCTACAAGAATCTCAGGGAGTCCCTCTCCCACTGAAACTCCCAGGTCATTTCCTCTGCCCTGAAGCTCTTCAACCATGTCCTGATACAAACTCGCTACCACAGCTATATTTGCTTCCTCAGTGCCTGCCTCCGTAAAGTGAAGGGCTTTTTGCCCAAAACATCGATTTTGCTGCTCCTCAGATTCTGCCTGAACTGCTGTGCTCTTCCAGCACCACTAATCCAGAATCTGGTTTCCAGCATCTGCAATCATTGTTTTTACCTAGCTGATCTTACAATGCTGCCTGACCTGCTGTGCTTTTCCAGAGTCACACTTTTCGACCTGTTATACAGGCAACCTACAGAGCACTATCAAAGAAAATGCTTCGCCAAGGCATGTTTAGTCAAAGAAATGGGTTTAAAGAGTCAAAGTAGACAGAAGGGCCAGAGAGAATTCCAGAGTTTAAGGCATGGAAGATAAGGCGATCAATGAAGCAGAAATGTAAACAGGGGACGTGGAAGGGGCCAAGATTTTGAAAAATATTACAACTTTCATAACAAGTGAAATATAAAAATAATGCATAGCACCAAATCACAGGCTGTTTTAATTCTGCCCAGGCTGAAGATATGCCAAACGAAAGCAGGATTACTGAAAATTGGATTCGCTTCCAAATGTGGACCCATTTGGAATGTAGCTAATCAAACACGCTGTGATAATCTCACGTTTGGTTGTGCAGTAGTCAGGCTTTATATCCTGCTATCGTCACCTAAGCTGCTAACCTGGTCTTTTTTGCAAAGATCCCCAGATGTGAATGGCGGATTTTCCGGATTAATAAAAAAGAAAATCCCAGTTTTCACCGTCCTCAAGATACATGTTGCCAAGTTTCAGACACTGCAGAAAACCACTAGGTCTGCAGTGGTTTATGGTTGCTAAGTAATACAGCTCCATGAATGACATTTCAGCATAATTTGTAACCAGGAGCAGTCACTTTTTCAACTTTTGAATGTGACTGCCTTGTTTCTCCTCCACCATTTTGCTGCAGCGAGATAAAATTCATCACATTAATGTTAGCGCCGACCATCAAGATTATATTTCGATATCTCCGCAGATTGTTATCAGTGAAAGCACATTATGTCTCCTCAATAACCTGTCAGCCGTCCATTGTGTTCTACACATTATCACTTGGTTAGTGAAGGCAATATCACAGTAAGCGTATGCTTCAGTGGCATTATAGGCCACAGCTTTGCAGAGGCAGGCAGCCTGCATTTGTGCAGTACCTTTTCATCCAGCACTTCTACTTGAACATTCTTGTAAAGGGTGGTGTCATGGAAAATGACATCCAGCTGGCATTGCCTTAGTTTGATGTTTGATTTGAACCTCCAGTGGTCCAGTGCTCCCTTATGGCTGTAATGGGTGTGAGCCTGGACTGTGACAAACCCAAGGACTTTGGGTGCAGAGACTGCGATGAGCCTAAGACTGACAACTCAGCACTGGGCAAAAGTGAGGACTGCAGATGCTGGAAATCAGTCTAGCTTAGAGTGGTGCTGGAAAGCACAACAGGTCAGGCAGTATGCAAGGGGCAGGAAAATCAACGTTTCGGGCAAAAGCCCTTCATCAGGATCGCTCTGTTATCCCACTTGACCCTCCAGGATCATTCTGCGTTATTAACCCTCCGCCTCTCTAATTCAACCCACTTGCCCATCCCCATTTTTAGTAGGGTTCACCATCGATCAGAAACTCTAACAAGTCCTCTCTAAACATTTCCAATGCTCACTATTTCTCCTGAAAAGACAATCCCTAACTCAATTAAAATGAATCAGCAGAAGATTCAGAGAAGAAATGTGGATTTTTTTTACGAAACTATAGAGAGAGTGTCAATTACAATGGGGGCAGCACAGTGATTCAGTGGTTAGCACTGTTGACTCACAGCGCCAGGGACCTGGGTTCAATTCCAGCCTTAGGCAACTGTCTCTGTGGAGTTTGCATATTCTTCCCGTGGCTGCATGGGTTTCCTCTGACAATCCAAACTTGTGCTGATTAGGTGAATTGGCCATGCTAAATTGCTGGTAGTGTTCAGGGGTGTGTAGGTTAGGTACATTAGTGAGGAGTAAATGTAGAGTAACAGGGTAGAACGGTGGTATGTTACTCTTCGGAGGCTCGGTGTGGGACTTGTTGGGCCAAACGGTCTGTTTCCACACCATAGGGATTCTAATAGGGGAGGCAATGGCCGAGTCGTATAAACCACGAGGATATTAAACCTGAAACTCAAAAACACTGAGAACCTGGGTTCAAATTCTGCCATGGCAGATGGTGAAATTTGAATTCAGTAAAAATCTGGAATTAAGAGTCTCGATATGACCAAGAAACAGTTGTGGATTGTCAGGGGTGAATAAACCAATCTACTTCACTAAGGTCATTTAGGGGAAGAAAAACAAAACTGCTGCCCTTATCTAGTCTGGCCCACACGTGACTCCAGACCCACAGCCCAGGTGACTCCTAATACTCCTCTGGGCAATAACTGCTGACCTAGCCAGAGACACCCATGTCCCACACCATTGAGTTAAAATAGCACATGCTGCATGAAAGGATGGTGGAAGTGAATTAAATACTCAAAGGATAATTGTTTCAGTTTTTAAACAAGGAACAACTTGCCAGTCCATGGGCTTAAAGCAGGGAAGTGGGACTGGTGTGGTTTCAGTGACAGCACAGTGTCCGACTCTAGACACTGTACTCCAGAGAGTGAAGAAAAATAATTACGGTGGAATTCCAGGGATGAGGGATTTCAATTCCATAGACAGATTGGAGAAGTTGGGGCTGGTCTTCAAGGAGAGAAAATTTAAAAGGGGAGTTGATAAAAGTGTTCAAAATTATGATGGGTCTGGGTTTCCGAGAACAAGGGAGGATCTGATAGATTAGATTCCCTACAGTCTGGAAACAGGCCATTTGCCAGACCAAGTCCACACAGACCCTCTGAAGAGTAACCCACCCAGACCCATTCCCCTACATTTAACCCTGACTAATACACCTAACACTATGGGAAATATAGCATGGCCAATTCACCTAACCTGCACCTCTTTATAGAAACCTATAAAATTCTAACAGGACTAGACTGGGTAAATGCAGGATGTTCCCAACTACCTGGGAATTCAGAACAGAGGGTCACAATTCTACGAATACAGGGTCGGCCATTTAGGACTGAGATGAGGAGAAATTTCTTCAGCCAGAAAGAGTGACGAGCCTGTGGGATTCTCTGTCACAGTAAGAGGTTCAAGCCAAAACAGTGTTTTCAAGTAGGAGATAGATATAGTTCTTAGGGCTAAAGGGATCAAAGGGTATGGGGTGTAAGCGGGTACAGGGTACAGAGTTGGATAATCAGCCAAGATCATAATGGCACAGCAGGCTCAAAGGGCTGAAAGGCCTACTCCTGCTCCAATGTTGTATGACACAGTAAATAGAGACAAACTGTTCCACCAGAAAGAGCTGCCAGAGGAAGTGGTGGAGGCTGGTACAATTACAACATTTAAAAGGCATCTGGATGGGTATATGAACAGGAAGGGCTGCGGGGGATATGGGCCAAGTGCTGGCAAATGGGACCAGATTAATTTAGAATAGCTGGCCAGCATGGACAAGTTGGACCGAAGGGTCTGCTTCCAATCAGTATAACTGTGACTCTATTAAAAACAAACCAGAAAACACCAACAAAGGTGAATTGCAAAGAACTTACGAAATGTGAAGGAATTTATTTTCTCAATAAAAGGAAGTGATTAGGTTCTGTAATGCATTGCCCAAGAGTATGGAAGAGGCAGATGCAATCTTGAATTCCAAAAGGGTTTGGATGATTATCTGGAGATAATGGGCAAGGGCAATGGGAAATTGCTGGCGACTGGGACTACCAGAGTTGCTGCTGCACAGAACTGGCATGGACATGACCGGCCGAATGGCCTCCTTGGTGTTGTAAACATTCTACAGTATGTTCATGTGAATTGGATAGTCCTTCTAAATAGCCAGCATGGGCATAATGGGCTTGTTCTGTGCTGTTTTGATTCTATGAATATAAAAGTACATGGTTATCACTCTTGGGTTGAATTTCTGAGTTGCAGAGGAACTGCAGTGCATTTGGGTTTTCCACAAGGCTTGAAAGCTCAGGAAATGCAAAGGATCCATCGTGGTACTGAATGAAAATGTAGTTGTTAAAAATGCAATAGAAGTTCCTTAATCAGTGCAGGGGAAATTATAACTCTCCCTTCAATAACTCAGATTTAATAAAGAAAAAAAAGTACTATGATGGCTATCAGATGTAGAATTTCTGTAATCATATTCAGCATTCTGGAACAAAAAAGATGAAGTTTAATTGCTTTCATCCAATCAAAATATCAGTCCTGCTCCAAAACACGCTCTTTGATTGTGACTTCAATCCAGCTTCAACTGAGGAGTTCTACTGTGTTCACCTATTTCAAGTCACATCTGTCTAATTGGTTGGTTTTTAAATTCATCCAAGAAACAATATTAATGGGTGATTTGGTGATGGCTGTTCAAAAAGGAAACAGCAAGCTGGTGAGTCAAGCAACAGATGGCTGACCAGGGGCTGCCTGATGGGAAGGGGGAGGTAAGGAAGGGGCTTTGACCCCATACGAAATCAGGCGCTAAGGGCAAGACATCAGGAGGGGAAGGGTAACCCCTTGTAGAATGATGCTATGTGGTCAGCACTACTGCCTCACAGCACCAGGGACCCAGGTTCGATTCCACCCTCAGGTGAATGACTGTGCTGAGTCTGCAAGTGCTCCTAATGTCTGCATGGGTTTGCCCCAGTTTCCTCCCACAGTCCAAAGATGTGCAGGTTAGGTCGATTAGCCATGCCAAATTACCCACAGTGTCCGGTGATATGTAGGCCAGGTGGATTATCTATGGGAAATGTAGAGTTATAGGGTAGGGTGATGGGTTCGGGTGGGATGCTCTTAGGAGGAGTGGTGTGGACCAAATGCCCTGCTCCCATATGGTAGGAATTCTATGAAATGCAAGTCAGTCATGCCAACTTAAAGACCCCCCTGATGTCTCAACCTTTTAGGTTTCTTGAACAGCAGCCTAAAACTAACAAATGTTCATTCTACCTTGTGCCATTTCCTCACTTGTTCCTTGAATCAGCTTCGTTAGATCTCAGCTACAGTATCGTGTACAGATGTGGGCTCCGGGTCCTGTCTCCAGCGTATTAATTAAATAGATCTGCAGGAATGGTTTCAGGGACAAGGAACTTCAGTCAGGAAGACAGATCGAAAAGGTTGGGACAGTAATTCTTGGAGAGAAGGTGGCTGAGAGGGGATTTGACATAGGCTTTCAAAGTCATGACAGAGAGGAGCTGTTTCTGATCATAAAAGGAACAAGAACAAAT
Organism: Hemiscyllium ocellatum; assembly: GCF_020745735.1. Classification (NCBI taxonomy): domain Eukaryota; kingdom Metazoa; phylum Chordata; class Chondrichthyes; order Orectolobiformes; family Hemiscylliidae; genus Hemiscyllium; species Hemiscyllium ocellatum. The sequence continues at coordinate 12,244,249 of NC_083419.1, read as the reverse complement.
AATGACCCAGGTAATGTTCAAGGGACCTGGTTCAAATACTGCCATGGCAAATTGTTGCATTTGAATTCCATAAAAACCTGGAAATAAAAATCTAATGACAACTATGAAACCATTACTGATTGTCAGTACAATCCCATCTGGTTTACTAATGTCCTTCAGGGAAGGGAACTGCCATGCTTACCCAGTCGGGCCTACTTGGGACTCCAGACCCACAGCAATGTGACTAAATCTGAACTGCCCTCTGGGCAATTAGGGATGGGCAATAAACACTGGCTTAGCCAGAGACATACTCATCCAATTGAATATAAAAAACAAGGCGGCATAGATTTAAAGTGGGCGGCACGGTGGCACAGTGGTTAGCACTGCTGCCTCACAGCGCCTGAGACCCGGGTTCAATTCCCGACTCAGGTGACCTACTGTGTGGAGTTTGCACATTCTCCCCGTGTCTGCGTGGGTTTCCTCCGGGTGCTCTGGCTTCCTCCCACAGTCCAAAGATGTGCGGGTCAGGTGAATTGGCCATGCTAAATTGCCCGTAGTGTTAGGTAAGGGGTAAATGTGGAGGTATGGGTGGATTGGTGTGGACTTGTTGGGCCGAAGGGCCTGTTTCCACACTGCAAGTAATCTAATCTAATAAAAAGTGATGTGCAAACAAAGCAAGGGCAAAGAGAGGAAAAATGTTTTCACACAGCAAGTTGTTGGGGTGTGGAACGTGCTGCCTGGAAATGTGGAGAAAGAAGGTACAATTAGAACTACAAAACTAATACAGCACAGAAGGAACAGATGGAGGCCATTCCACTGGATCATAGCTGATCCGACATTCCACACAATCGCTTTCCTGCATTTGCTCCCAGCTCTTCATTCCCCGACTGATCAAGAATTGAACTATCTCAGACTTAAATATCCACAAGGACTCTGTTCCCACAGCTCTCTGTAACAAGGAGTTCCAAAGATTGTCAATCCTCTCAGATAAGAAATTCCTCCTTGTGTCAGCAGCGAACTGGCGCCCTGAGACTCTGTCCTTTGGTGTTAACCTTTCCCACCAGGGGAAACATCCTCTCACCGTTGACCCTGTCAAGTTCCTGAAGCATCCTATATGCGTAAATCAGTACACCCGGTAATCTTAGATTCAACCATCAGGAGGATATAAAAAGGGGTCATGGCACTGTTGAGGAGGAGAACAGGCAACAGTGCTCCTTCCAGTGGTCTGGACAATATGTAACCCCTCAGATTGCCTGGTTATTACTCCAAGGCTGTTTACAGATCTAGAAAAAGCACTTGGGACCTACTGAAGTTCTTGAAAGCGCGAAGAAAAATGCAAGATTGCATTTTCTGTAACATTAGGTGTGGGCAATCTGAAGAGATATTTGACTCCTGAATTTAACTGGACTTTTTTTTAGTTCTCTGCTTTCATTTGGCAAATCCAGTGATAAACTGCTTGGGTTAACCAAAGGCAAACCTAACTACCTGATGATGAACGGTTTCAGTCAATGACGGGTTTGTTAAAGGAAGAGAAAAGACTTCCTGCCTCTGGGAAAAAGGATAAAAAATTTCATGTTTTGGGACTGTAACTTTTAAATTTAGAGTAAATTAAAGTCATGTGACCTACTGTCTGCCTGGCAGTAGGTCCAACTGTTCTGATTTATTTTTGTTAAATTCATTCACGGGACATGGATGTCACCGGTCAGGCCACAATGGATTGTCCATTCCCAATGGCTCTGGAAAAGGAGTGAGTCAACTATTTGAATCACTTCAAACCACGTGAAGTGCATCCAAGCATCGTTAGATTAGATTAGATTTACATATTCTTAAGATTAGATTACTTACAGTGTAGAAACAGGCCCTTCGGCCCAGCAAGTCCACACCGTTCCTCCGAAGAGCAACCCACCCAACCCATTCCTACACCTATCACTACGGGCAATTTAGCATGGCCAATTCACCTAACCTGCACATTTTTGGACTATGGGAGGAAAGCAGAGCACCCAGAGGAAACCCACACAGACATGGGGAGAATGTGCAAACTTCACACAGACAGTTGCCTGAGGCGGGAATTGAACACGGGTCTCTGGCGCTGTGAGGCAGCAGTGCTAACCACTGTGCCACCGTGCATCCAGGAGTTTGACTCAGCGACAGCATTAGATTTCCAAGTCGGGATGTCATGTGTCTTGGATGGAAACTTGCGGTCTTGTTCTAGGTGTCTGCCATGATGAGATTCAAACGGATCTTTCCAGAACATGAGCCTAAAGTCATGTACTATTAGACCAATGACATTAATACTGTGCCATTTTTTCTTCTTGCAGTGACAAATGTAAAAGTTGCCAATAAAGAAACAGAATAAGTGTTCAGTCAATAGTGCTTGTAAGTCATTTGTTAAATTAATAAGTTTTAAAATGTGAAATCCTGTTGGGTCATTCTTTCAGCTAATAACAATACTGTTCCAGTGAGTGATCCATCTCTCTACAGATCATAACACACTGCAACAAAGTGATGACTTTGTCGTCTGACATCCTTCTTGCTTCCCCCCCATCAATCTGTTAATAATAAGGATATCAGATATTGAATAGAGGAGTTGGAAGAAAGGAAGGGTGATAGTGTGATGGGTTACAGTTTTAAATTCCTGCTCAATGGCAGACTTAGCACAATAAGCAAGCATTTATGTCCAGAGTTCAAGCTGAGTTGGGTATTTCTAGCTCATTTTAGATCATTAGGATTAATTTTTTAAGCAATGTCATCAGTCAATATGTAATAAAGGCGAACAAAGAGGCAAAATTATTTCAGCATGCAGAACATGTCCATGAAATAGAGAGATTAATAGGAATATTTTGGTAAACTGTCGGCAATAAAATCAACGATGTTCTACTAATGAAAAAGCCATTAAATATTAGCAGGACTATTATTGTGAACAGGGACTGCGTGAGCCAGCTGTGATGCCTTCCTGCCTCCCTCCCACCACAGACATTTATCCCATTCCTCAGGAAATCCTCTGACAGTGACGCTGGAGCAAGCACATTGCATCTGCCCCTTCAATGGATTCTTGTCCTCACATCTCCATCTGTATCAGTTACAATGGAAGATGCAGGAAGACACACTTAAACATCCACCAGGGAGAACCCAGTGGGTTATGAGAACCATACAGCAACTCCATTGTTCCCCTTCCCTCCCCCACATCCAGCATTTGTTTTAAAGAACAGGACTATTCCTTAAAATGTTCTGGAAATCCTTAAGATGGCCTTGCAGTACTGTGCTCAATGACGTTGAAAATGCAGCAAGTTTTCCTCCCACAACCTGTCGCAGATGCTGCAATTTAATCCCTTGGGAATTGCTGTAATGTTCCGGTACCAAAATAAACTGCTGTTGCCTGGTGGAAACCAAGCTCTCATCTGTAACTCAGTAGCACTGACGATTGAAAGTGTCACAAAAGTCCTGGCACCAGTGAGTTCAGACATAGCTCTTTGTATCTAGACCTCAGCTCGACTTGGTGTATGACAGAAGAGGATTCTCCAACATCACAAAATCACTACACTGCAGAAAGAGGCTATTCAGCCCATTGTTTCTTCACTAGCCCCCCAAAGGTCATCCCACCCAACCCCAGCCCCCATCCCCTTCCTGTAACTCTGCATTTCCCATGGCTAACCCACCTAGCCTGCATATCCCTGGACACTATGGGCGATTTAGCATGGCTAATCCACCTAACCTGCACACCCTTGGACTGTGGGAGGATACAGAGCAAACCCACGCAGACACGGGGAGAACGTGCAAACTCCACAAAGATAAAAACAATGTCTGCAGATGCTGGAAACCAGATTCTGGATTAGTGGTGCTGGAAGAGCACAGCAGTTCAGGCAGCATCCGAGGAGCAGTAAAGTTGATGTTTCTGGCAAAAGCCCTTCATCAGGAACACAGGCAGAGAGCCTGAAGAATGGAGAGATAAATGAGAGGAGAGTGGGAGTGGGGAGAAAGTAGCATAGAGTACAATAGATGAGTGGGGGAGGGGATGAAGGTGATAGGTCAGGGAGTAGGGTGGAATGGATAGGTGGAAAAGAAGATAGGTAGGTAGGACAAGTCATGGGGACAGTGCTGAGCTGGAAGTTTGGAACTGGGGTGAGGTGGGGGAAGGGAAAATGAGGAAACTGTTGAAGTCCACATTAATGCCCTGGGGTTGAAGTATTCCGAGGCGGAAGATGAGGCGTTCTTCCTCCAGGCGTCTGGTGGTGAGGGAGTGGTGGTGAAGGAGGCCTAGGACCTCCATGTCCTCGGCAGAGTGGGAGGGGGAATTGAAATGTTGGGCCACGGGGCAGTGTGGTTGATTGGTGCAGGTGTCCCAGAGATGTTCCCTAAAGTGCTCTGCTAGGAGGCATCCAGTCTCCTCAATGTAGAGGAGACCGCATCGGGAGCAACAGATACAATAAATGATATTGGTGGAAACTTTGATGGATGTGGAAGGCTCCTTTAGGGCCTTGGATGGAGGTGAGGGAGGTGGTGTGGGCGCAGGTTTTGCAATTCCTGCAGTGGCAGGGGAAGGTGCCAGGATGGGAGGGTGGGTTGTTGGGGGGTCGTGGACCTAACCAGGTAGTCACAGAGGGAACGGTCTTTGCGGAAGGTGGAAAGGGGTGGGGAGGGAAATATATCCCTGGTGGTGGGGTCCATTTGGAGGTGGCGGAAATGTCAGTAGATGATTTGGTTTATGCGAAGGTTGGTAGGGTGGAAGATGAGCACCAGGGGTGTTCTGTCCTTGTTATGGTTGGAGGGGTGGGGTCTGAGGGCGGAGGTGCAGGATGTGGACGAGATGTGTTGGAGGACATCCTTAACCACGTGGAAAGGGAAATTGCGGTCTCTAAAGGAGGCCATCTGGTGTGTTCTGTGGTGGAACTGGTCCTCCCTGGGAGCAGATACGGCGGAGGCGGAGGAATTGGGAATACGGGATGGCATTTTTGCAGGAGGTAGAGTGGGAAGAGGTGTAATCCAGGTAGCTGTGAGAGTCGGTGGGTTTGTAAAAATGTCGGTTCAAGTCAGTCGTCATTAATGGAGATGGAGAGGTCCAGGAGGAGGGGAGGGAGGTGTCAGAGATGGTCCAGGTAAATTTAAGGTCAGGGTGGAATGTGTTGAAGTTGATGAATTGCTCAACCCCCTCGCGGGAGAACGAGGTGGCACCAATGCAGTCATCAATGTAGCGGAGGAAGAGGTGGCGAGTGGTGCCATTGTAATTATGGAAGATGGACTATTCTACGTAGCCAACAAAGAGACAAACTCCACAAAGGCAGTCATCCAAGGATGGAATCAAACCCAGGTACCTGGAGCTGTGAAGCAGCAATGCTAACCACTGAGCCAGAGTGCCATCCATCATAGAATCCCTACAGTGTGGAAACAGGCCCTTCAGCCCAAGACCAACCCAACCAGACCCACTCCCCTACCCTATTATCCTATAGTTACCTCTGACTAATGCACCTAACCTACATATCCCTGAATACTACAGGCAATTTAGCATGGCTAATTCACCTAACCTGCACATCTTTAGATTGTGGGAGGAAACTAGAGCACCCAGAGGAAACCCACGCAGACATGGGAACAATGTGCAAACTCCACACAGACAGACAGTCACCCAAGGATAGAATTGAACCCGGGTCCCTGCACTGTGAGGCAGCAGTGCTAACCACAGAGCTATCAGAGAAATAAATATCGACAGAAGATGTTTCCAATCAAAAGGCAATCAAAATACCAGACTATTATCAACTTATTCATTGATGCATTCTGCAGAAACATTTGTACCAAAGACAGGAACCCATTAGCATAAGTAGTTGAGGGGAAAACGCATAAATGGCATTTCAGAGAAGTTTGATAACATAAGATGGAGGAAAGAAGAGGATACAGCAAGGTAGATAGGCAGAGGCTTATGTACAAATACAGAGCTGTTGGGCTGAGTGGCCTTGTGTTGTAAATGCTACCTAATGCCTGGAAAACCCAATTTGCAATGTAACTAAACCACAAAGTATTTTTTAAATCCGTCTCTTACAGATGGCAGACAGGGTACAATGTTATAGTACAACAAGGAGTACAGATGCTTCCTGAATCTGAAGTTGGTTACTGCAGGAACCACAGGAAAATTCCATATTTCCCACAGTCTAAAATCACAGGACTTTGCAGAAGAGGCTAAGCTGTCCTCTGTATCCATGCCAACCTTCTCCCCTACCCTCTTCTCCTCCAGTTCCCCCACATCCCAAATCAACATTGGTCTTGATGAAATGGAAGCGAATCAGCCCTGGAACGTAATGGATTTGTATTCTGCCAGCATTTCTGGTAAGGCATGTGTATAACATTGAAGAAAATGTGTTCTAATCTCTTTCGCTATTCTTCCAATGGTTCCTGCCCTTTATCGATGTATCCATTCATAAAGACTTGAAAAATCCACCAAAGAAGTGATTAGAATTGTGCTGCCCATCTCAGGAGAGCTGTGGCTCTCATGCAGTTCCTATTGTTTACTAACCATAGAGTCATAGAGATGTACAGCATGGAAACAGACCCTTCAGTCCAACCTATCCAAACCAGATAGCCCAACACAATCTAGTCCCACCTGCCAGCACCTGGCCCATATCCCTCCAACCCCTTCCTATTCATATACCCATCCAAATGCCTCTTAAATGTTGCAATTGTACCAGCCTCCACCACTTCGTCTGGCAGCTTATTCCATACATGTACCATCCTCTGAGTGAAAAAGTTACCCCTTAGGTCCCTTTGATATCTTTCCCCTCTCACCCTAAACCTATGCCCTCTAGGTTTGGACTCTCCCATCCCAGAGAAAAGACTTTGCCTATTTATCCTATCCATGCCCCTCATAATTTTGTAAACCTCTATAAGGTCACCCCTCAGCTTCCGACGCTCCAGGGAAAACAGCCCCAGCCTGTTTAGCCTCTCCCTGTAGTTCAGATCCTCCAACCCTGGCAACATCCTTGTAAATCTTTCTGAACCCTTTCAAGTTTCACAACATCTTTCCGATAGGAAGGAGACCAGAATTGCAGTGGCCTAACCAATGTCCTGTACAGCCGTAACATGACCTCCCAACTCCTGTACTTAATACAGGAAAGCACCAGCTGGAGATATGGGCAATGTAAGAGCCAACACATCCTGACTGAGGCAGAGGTGACAACTTTAGCCCTCCTCAAAGTAATGGGCAGCACTCAATCCCATCCACTTGGGCCACTGATAATAAATCAGTTGAGATGATGATTGCTCAACTACTAACCTGGAGATCCAGTTAATATTCTGGGGACCTGGGACCGGAGCAGATGGTGGAATTTAAATTCATTAACAAATCTGGAATTAAGTGTTTGATGACCAGGAAACTGCAGCCAATTGTCATTAAAACCCAACCTAGTTCAATAATGCTCTTTAGGGAAGGAAATGGTTATCATTACCTGGTCTGGATTGTGTGTTACTCCAGACCCACAGCAATGTGGTAGACCCTTCGGGATGGGCAAAAAACGATGCCTACATTCTCTGAATAAAAACAAACATGTTTCACAATATAAGCCAAAAAGTGACAGTCACCTCGGGTCCCAGACCATAGAAACCACACACACACCCACCCCTCCCGCAACCACCCCCCTCCCCCAAAGGTCTACTCTCTCAGGGAGTTGAATGGATATCTAAACTAGACAGCGTGTTATAACCCTGTCCTGCAACACAGATATGATAGTCTGCCCTCCAGAGAAGTAGCTGTAGTTATTGTAACAAAGTCAACCAATTGCACTTCAGTAGGAGTTCCCTGATTGGACTAGATTAACAAATCCAATCAGGGAGCCCTGGCTGACAAATAAAAAGAGTGAGTGTTAGAGATGCTGACATTCTGATAACAGACGCTGAATGAGACAGTGCTAAAGTCGAGGACTATTCATGTGTAAATAAAGTGTGACCCGGTGACAGATACCAGCTTCTGTGCAGTTATTTCCCTAGTTATTTTCTAATTTACCTCTAAATCCATCGTAAAAATTTTAAACATTGATTTGCAAACACTCCTCTTCACATTCTCATGTGTTGACTTCAATATGTGGCGCCCATTTGCCCTCTCAGCTGGACTTCACAGATCCCTGAAGAAGATCAGCGAAATTCTCCCTCAATTGAGATTACAGGATCAGATCATCTGGTCTTGATCACACCACTGTCTGTGTGAGTTCGCTGTGCACAAACTGGAGGTTGTGTTTTCTCCATTACAACAGTGAGAACACTTCAAAAAGTACTTCACTGGCTGAAAGCCACTTTAGAGGTCCTGGGGCCAGGAAAGGTGCTATATCAATGCAGGTCGTTGTTAAGTAGTTCATGATACAACAATGCAGCATTGGTAAGTTGTGCGGGCCAAATCACCTCACTTGTTTCCAGAAATGTGCAGATTGACATCCCTGGCACCACTTTCAAATTCATCTACCTTTTTTCCAATGATCCTAAACTTTATCTGAAACAGGGCACAGAGTCATACAGATATACAGCACAGAAATAGACCTTTCAGTCCAACTCGTCATGCCAAAGATATCCCAACCCAATCTAGTCCCATTTGCCAGCACTTGGCCCATATCTCCCCAAACCCTTCCTATTCTTGTACCCATCCAGACGCCTTTTAAATGCTGCAATCGTACCAGCCTCCACCACTTCCCCTGGCAGCTCATTCCATACACACCACCCTCTGTGTGAAAAAGTTACCCCTTAGGTCCCTTTGATATCTTTCCCCTCTCGCCCTAAACCTATGCCCTCTAGTTTTGAACACCCTTGGCTCCGGAAAAGACCTCTACAAGGTCACCTCAACCTCAGGCTCTGAGACTCAGGGGAAACAGCCCCAGCCTATTCAGCCTCTCCCTATAGCTTAAACCCTCCAACCCAGACAACATCCTTGTAAATCTTCCTTCCATGGTAGGGAGTAATGTTCACTGCTTTATATTGGATTCTGGGGACATACCCAGGAGGGGTACACAGAACTGAACACACTCTCCAAGATGGTCTAACCAGGATTATGAATACCTCAGAACACTTACAGCCATACCAATATGTTAAAGCTTTTCTGACAGACTGAGAAAGTAAAATCTGAAAAATGTGTTGCTGGAAAAGCACAGCAGGTCAGGCAGCATCCAAGGAGCAGGAGAATCGACGTTTCAGGCATGAGACCTTCTTCAGCCCTTCTTTCGGGCTCATGCCCGAAACGTCGATTCTCCTGCTCCTTGGATGCTGCCTGACCTGCTGTGCTTTTCCAGCAACACATTTTTCAGCTCTGATCTCCAGCATCTGCAGTCCTCACTTTATCCTGAGAAAGTAAAATATTTGCCTTCCACAATGAATGAGGTGATGATATTCATTTCCTGGTGAAAAGAGTGACTGCGCGATGTCTGTTCAGAATTTGCAAATCCTTCCCATTTCATATGCCCCGGTCATGTTAACATCCTCTCTGTTACTGAACCACACCTTCATACAGGACAGTGTTTATCCCATGGCTTGAGAATTCAGCAATAACAATTAACCCCACCTGAATTTGCACACAGGAACATTCCAGGAGTCAAACAGAGCTCTACAAACGAGCAGAAGGCATCAGTGACTGGCTCATATCTATGGTGTGGAGGTGCCCGTGTTGGATTGGGGTGGACAAAGTTAAAAATCACACAACACCAGGTTATAGTCCAACAGGGAAGAACAGGGAAATTCGCCCTCAGTTGAGATTACAGGATTATTCAGAAGCACTAGCTTTTGGAGTACTGCTCCTTCATCAGGGAGCTACTAGGTTGACAAGCTACCTAACGAAGGAACTTACACTTCCAAATAAACTTGTTGGACTATAACCTAGTGTTGTGATTTTTAACTTTGGCTCATATCTGGCATAGCAAAGTTCTGCTAAAATAAGTCAGTGTCAAAAACAACTAAATTCACACTACCAATCTGAGGAAGGGAGCTTTCTTTTTTGGAATTTGATTGGGAAGACAGGACCATGAGGAGGAGTGGGCATCTTGAGTTGACTCGGTCACTTACCTAGATCATAGTTAATCTGCACCTCGACATCATTTTAACTCTGTTAAGAGGCAATGAGGAACAGGCAGGAAAATGGAGCTGGAACCCAAGATCAGCTGTGATTGCATGGAATGGCAGAACCAGCTTGATAGGCCAAACGGTCTACTCCGACATTTCACATCTTCTTGAGTCCATACCTCTTCATTCACACCCAATGACAAAGCTGATCAATTGTCTTGAATAGTTGGAGAATCGAGGACAGTGTTGCCTCCAAGCATTATCCAAGGATCTGCATTTGGTGATCGGTGTGCTCTAATTCCGGAAACTTCCGTCACGCATAGACCCCCCCAGGCCCTCACAGGTGAAAAAAAAAAGTGGCAATACCAGTCAAGGCTTAAGAGGAGAGGCAGGAAAATTATGTTGGGAGAAAATGAGGACTGCAATTGCTGGAGGTCAGAGTCAAAAAGTGTGGTGCTGGAAAAGCACAGCAGGTCAGGCAGCATCCGAGGGGCAGGAGAGTCGACATTTCAGGCATAAGCCTTTTATTTTATGGCCGAAACATCGTCTCTCCCGCTCCTCGGATGTTGCCTGACCTGCTGTGCATTTCCAGCACCACACGTTTTGAGTTATGTTGGAGCCAACATCAGATCAGCCCTGCTCTTATCGAGAGGTGGACAGGCTCAAGAGGGCAAATGGCCCACTCTTGCCTCTATTTCTTCGTGAAAGGCTGAACTATTTCGAACTAACGACTTGCTCAAAGAATAAAAACAAAATCCCTTCACATTGTGGCAGGAGGTTAATGCATTACACCAGGAACAATCAGATTGTATTGTAGCCACTGTACAATAGCCTGGATTTTCTGTTTGGCTTCCTTCCGGAGTGTTGTTTTGTGCTCTCTGGTCCCTTTCACAATGGAAAGGGATTGGAACTTCTGCCATCACTATCCTGAGCTGTAGGCTGCAACATACTTGTAAAAAGTGTAGGTTGACAGAGCAACTGGGCTATATCAGAGCTAGACATTACAGCAGTGAGGGCCTCTTCTGAAGGTGGCATGGTGGCTCAGCGGTTAGCACAACTGCCTCACAGTGCCAGGGACCCCTGTTCAATTCCACCCTCGGGTGATGGCCTGTGTTTGCGCATTCTCCCCATGTCTGCGTGGGTTTCCTCTGGGTGCTCTGGTTTCGTCCCACAATCCAAAGATGTGCAGTTTAGGTGGAATGGTTATGCTAAATTGCTCATAGTGTCCAGGCATGTGCGGGTTAGCCACGGGAAATACAGAGTTACATAGGAAGGAGACAGTCTGGGTGGGATGCTCTTTGGAGGGTCAGTGCCTTTTGATGGGCTGAACGGCTTGCTCCCACACTGTAGGGATTCTATGATCGGGGGCTCCTTGGGGTTTGGAGAGTTGGTGGGTGGCTGCTGTGGATCAGGTTGTTGCCCACAGCATGGGGCTCATTCCCCATTCCATCTAGGGCAGGTTCGTGCTCTGCATCTTTATCCTACTCCTGGTGGAAATGGTAGCTCTGTGCTTCGGACCTGCATGCAAACCAAGTCCTTAAGAAGGCAATCCTTTGTTTTGCTGAATGGATTGTGGTCTACTTTTCCTATTCACACAAGAAACCGCCCTGAGTGATTCCCTGATGGAAACAAAAAAGATGGGAGCAGGAGGCGGCATTCAGGCCTTCGAACATCCTCTGCTGTTCATTGCGATCGTCCCTGAGCGTCCCTGCTTTCTCCCCATAACCTTTGATTCAATTTGCTCCAAGTGTTGATTCAAAAGGAAGGGTTAAGTAATACATTTTCTGAAAACTGACTACAACTTGAAAGACTATTCGATTAACCGAACGAGAATGGGCGGGCACTATTTTGTTCGGATAATCGATTATTTGGAAAAATCAATTAAATGCCTTTCCTCTGGAGTTTTAAAGTCTGCTCCCCGTCCAGGAGACTGCAACAGCACACCGCGCATGAGCCCCCGCCCCCAACCCTGCCGCCCCCCCCCAATCCTGACCAACCCCCTCCCCCCGCCCCCAATCTGGTCCATACCCACCCCCTGTCCCAGCACAGAGTGCGCAAGCCCCCACTCCCAACACATCTCCCCCGCCCCGTCTCCAACACGTCCCCCACACACACCCCCACCCCCATCTCCAACACATCCCCCGCCACCCCCACCGTCCACTCCTGCCCCCTCTCTGGGGCAGCTGGACTGTACACCATCAACATGATTGCTCTGCTGCTGGGGGGGGGGGCGGCAGAGGGAGTAGGTGATGGAGATATTACATTAAAAGATGCAGCATTCCCAAAACATTAACTCAGCCAGTGGCTAAATGGTTTAATTATTTCCCTTCTCAAAAATTACAGTTAAGATTTATTTTATTGTTCCTCACTTTGGAATTAATTATGTTTAGATTTAGCCCTGTTCATTTTACTTCAACATATCCATCTCTCTATTCTCAGGTGGAGGCTGGCACGGTGGCTCACAGCGCCAGGGAGCTGGGTTCGATTCCATCCTTGGATAATTGTCTGTGTGGAATTTGCACATTCTCCCGTGTCTGTGTAGGTTCGCTCCAGTTTCCTCTCATAGTCCAAAGATGTGCAGGTTAGGTGGATTGGCCGTGCTAAATTGCCCATAATGCTCAGGGATATGTAGGTTAGGTCAATTAACCATGGGAAATACAGGACTATAGAGATAGGGTTGGAGTGGATTTGTGGAGCCAAATGACCCGTTTCCACACTGTACTGACTCTGAAGTACAGAGGAACCTCGATTATCCGAACTTTGGATTATCCAAAGATGATCTCGAAGTCCCAATAGAAGCATTACATCAAAAAGATGTTTCCAACACTGATCACGTCTTTAGTTTCGAACGTTTAAAAATGAACTTTGCTTACTGAAATGCTGCCGAGAACAGTCCTGGTCATTGATAGGAGCCCAGGCACCGGCTCCAAATGACTGACCTCTCTCTCTCTCTCTCTCCCCCCACATACTTTCCCTGGAGCTCTACACAGGGGTGTACCCTAAACTCCTCTTCCCCAGAAAATCTCTCCAACACGGCCCTGTACAGGGCAAAATTGGAACTTATCAAGAAGCTGCAGTGAAAAAGTTGTGTGTGAGGCGGTGTGCACGCGCGCTATTTGGAGACTCACCCCCAAAGGCAGCAGCAGCCTTACTGTTGGTGTCCAGTCCTGTTGTCCCCAGTGGTGGGGGGCGACGGGTGGGAGTTGAGGGTCTTGACGGGGTTGGCGGGGGCAGATGGGGTTGGTGGGGGCTCACGCACGGTGTGCTGCTGCCTAGTCTCCTGAACATGGAGCAGAGTGCAAGTGCTCACTGTGTCAATCCCATTGAACGGATTGAGGCGGTGGGAGGCTTCAGCAATACTGCAGGCCCCTTACACACACATGTGCGTCTGCTCAGAAACAAACCCTGAGACAGAGAGACAGAGGAAGGCAGGCAGAGCATGAGCCCTTCCTGAAGCAGGGCTCATGCCCGAAACGTCGATTCTCTTGCTCCTTGGATCCTGCCTGACGCGCTTTTCCAGCAACACATTTCAGCTCTGATCTCTAGCATCTGCAGCCCTCACTTTCTGCTAGAGCGAGGAGAAAGGAAACTTCAGAGGAGAGACATTGAATCAATTAACTGAATAATCAAATATGTGAACAGAATAGTGCCTGCCCATCTCGTTCAAATAATCGAGGTTCCTCTGTAAATTGCCCATACTGTCCAGGAATATACAGGCTAAGTAGATTAGCCATTGGATATGCAGGGTCACAGGGATAATGTAGGGGAATGCGTCTTGGTGGGATTTTCTTCAAAGGTTCAGTATGGACATGATGGGCTGAATAGCCTGTTTCCACACTGTAGGGAATCTATGACATTATCCTTGTAAACAATTGCTTGCAAGCTGCTGGCTAGTCTCTCAGTTGGGCAATCAAAATAGGATTAGCTCGTTATGACAGGCTGGAAGTCAAAGCTGAAAACACAACAGCATGAGTGAAACAGAAAATAACATTGCCACCTTCTGAAAATTGTGAAAATCTGAAATGCAAGCACGAAACGCTAGAAACCCATAGCAGTTTAGTCAGAACCTGAAGGAGAAAAGATAAGGCAAATGTTTCTAGAAGATCAGCAGATAAATGTGTTGCAAAAACAAAAAGAGGCACCAATGTACAGCAGCAACAGATGCTTCAGTTATCAAGAGGGAATTAAATCTTAGATGGAAGATTGTGCAAATGTGTTTATTGGAAAACTGTCAGGTGGTACAAAAGAACAATCAGAAAAGCACCAGAAAGATATTGAAAGAATAAAAGAATTGTTTATGGATAACACTTTGTATTAGTGCGTGTGGTCACAAGATTCAAACCTTTCTGTTGTGATCCAGAAATCAGTGAAAAGCAAAATTAATGTTATGTTCTCATTCCGCGACTTGCAATTAGTGTCATAGAGATGTAGAGCACAGAAACACACCCTTTGGTCCAACCTGTCCATGCCGACCGGATATCCTAAATTAATCTAATCCCATTTGCTAGCACTTGGCCCATATTCCCCAAAATCCTTCCTATTCATATACTCAGCCAAATGCCTTTTAAATGTTGCAATTGTACCAGCCTCCACCACTTTCTCTGGCACTGCATTCCATACAGGCACCACCCTCTGCATGAAAAAGTTGCCCCTTAGGTCCTTTTTAAATCTTTCCCCTCTCACTTTAAACCAAAACTCTTGTTTTGGACTACCTTACCCTGGGGAAAAGACCTTGGCTATTCACCCTGTCTATGCCTTTCATGATTTTATAAATCTTATAAATCCCTCAGCCTCCGACGCTCCAGGGAAAACAGCCCCAGCCTATTCAGCCTCTCCCTATAGCTCAAACCCTTTAACTCAGGCAACATCTTTGTAAATCTTTTCTGAACCCTTTCAAGTTTCACAACATCCTTCCAATAGCAGGGAGACCAGAATTGAACACAATATTCCAAAAGTAACCTCTTATTTGTTCCTATGTCTAACTTCCACCCTCAACCCGCTCTCAAACTTTCATAACAAAAAGAGTTTTTGTTTTAATTTGTTCTCGAGAGGTAGCAGTCACTGGTTAGGCCAGCAATTATTGTCATTCAACCCCTTCAGTTAGGAAAGAAGCCATTCAACACATTGAGTCAGCAGTGACCCTCTCTAACCACTCCCAGAGGGCAATTAACTGTGGTCTGGACTCACAGACCAGGTAAACAGACATTAGTGTTTTGTTTTGAAAAATAAATTAATATTAGCTTTTGATTGAATTCAAATTTAATCATCTTTGTGTTGTGATTCAAGCCAGACCCTATGAACATTAACTGGAGTTCTGGGTGAGTTACATTACCACTACCCCACCACCTTGTCAAGAGTTTCAACAGGTACACCTTAAACTGCAGCAACATTCAGAACGCTGTTGATGTGAAGTAGCTGCATACGTGACTCAGTATATTCCACAATGCAATTATACTGTTTGAAAGGATTGTAACAAAATGTTGAATAAGAAGTACGTTTATACATCATTGAAGAGATACGACTTTTGGAAAGCAATGATGAAACCAATCTGTTCCACCTGTCATATCCTGCATAAATCATCCTTTATTTCATTGTGCACTTTGACCTGCCAAGGCAGCAGCAAACTGTGGAGAGCCCCAGGGAAGAGAAAGTCAAATGAGTGTGACTGAAACATATGGCCATCAAGTCTATATGAAGCTGTATTGTCACATGAGTAACCCGAAGGATATATCTTTAATTTTAAAAACAAATAAAAAGGGCTCAGAAATGGGCCAGCGCTCAAAGTGACAATCAGATAATTGAGTGTCAGGGAAGGAAAAGGAAAGGTGGTTTTGAGATCTGGCAGATTGTGCGCATGTAAATTGCTAGCAATGAAGGGGGAAGGAAAAAAATACACTGAATCATTGAGGCATTATTGACAAATCATATTAAAATTCACAGGTAAATGTGAAAGTAAAATGTGTCTCAGGAAACCAAACATTCATGGAACGGACATGTGGGACTCATCAGTTTTAGATTTCCTTTCAGCCAGTGCCAGTACAATGGAGGTTGTGAAAAATCAAACTTTACAACAGTGACGGTGATGAGTAAATAATAGAGAAAGTACAAAGCATTTTATTAACTCAGTGACTAGGATCAGAGTGAATGAGGTGCTGTGTTTAGAAAGTACAGCTAAAATAACGAGGGAGCAACTTGGACTTCAAACCAGAGTGCGGAAAGAGGCCAATTGGCCCATTGAATCCAGCTGACCCTCAGAAGAGCATCCTACCCAGACCCACTCCCCTACCCAACCCTACCCCTGTAACCCTTATTGCCCATGGCTAACCTAGCCTGCACATCCCTGGACAATATAGGCATTTAAGCAGGGCCAAACCACCGAACCAGCTGTAAGGGTGTCCCATGTTTGAAAGACTCAAAATGGCCAACAAGGGTTAAACGGAATAAAACATTTTGCATCAATCAAACATGGGTTGCCCTTACACCTGCACATCTTTGGATTATGGGAGGAAACCAGAGCACCTGGGAGTAAACTCACGCAGACACTGGGAGAACGTGTAAACTCCACACAGACAGTCACCCGAGGGTAAATTTGAACTCCGGTCCCTTTCACTATAACGCAGCAGTGCTAACCACTGAGCCATATGCAGGACTGCTGGCTCAGAGGTCAGGACACTACCCCTGCAAACAAGACCTCCCACACTGCACCTGGTACAGGTAGGTCTTCTATAACGCGATGGTTGCATTCTCGTATAACCCTATGTTATAGAAAGATCGCACCTCACAAACAGCGTTAAAGGAGTTGGTGGTGTAATCACATCACAGCCAACACAGTGTCCCCCATTCATCAATCGCATGACAGCAAATTCGTGTTAATGATACGCGTGTTACAGTGGAATGACCTGTATTCCCAAGCAGCCTCCCTTCTAGAATAAGCAGACCTTAATCTGCTCAGTTTGTGAGATCAAGCATTCTCAGACTAGTATTGCCAAAGGCAAGAGACTGTTTTTTGATCTAACTCGGTCAGAGATGTTACGACACACCTCTGGAGCATTTGGGACTTGAATACTAGCCTCCTTGCTCAGAGGTAGGGACACTCCCACTGCATCATAAGTATTTGCATGCAGGACTGGACGAATGGCTTGTCCCTTCCTCCAAACCCAGAAACAGCAAGAACTTTCAGTCTGCTTGATCGAAAGATGAGAAAACACAGGTGGGTCCTCAAGTGGCCAGCATGTCACCGGCAGACTCAAAGAACTAGTCCCATGGACCTAACAACATGGAAAAGCTAGGAAATACACAAAAAAAAACAGGGGACCCGGCCAGACACCCCAAAACATTTCAAGAAGGTTGATCATCTAGGTCAACGTCACCATCCTGTCTTTGTTCACCGTGAATACACTTCAGAATTAATTCATTTCCAAGATTCTGACAGGACTTCTATTTTCCTCCTTTTAATTCTATATGCAACAGGAGGGAATTTCTTGCTAGAAACTGATGAGGTAACTCCCTATGCTCCAGGATTTGGGAACACAGGTTCATAAAAAAAGTGATTGCGTGAGATGAAGACACAATCCCTGCGTAACAATTCCCACCGACAGAAACATTCCAAAGTTTCAAAACATGGGTCAATGCTTCAAGAGAAGCTGAAATGTTTCAATTGGGCAGGATATCCTGTGCAAGGACACTGAACAGATCCCACCAGGTCGTTCAAACACAAAAGCAGTCCCACAGTTCTGCTCTAAAACAGGAAGTTTTTCCTTATTTACAGCAGTTCACAGAATAGAGAACACAAGGTCAGGCTGCCTTGTTACAGTCCTTCCTTATCATTGCCACTCAGCTGTTCTGTAGGTACAGGACAGAACACAGCAGGTTCTGCTTAAACAGCTCTCTCTTTCCCTAATGATTCTGATACACAGTTTACTGAAATTTCACCACAAGTTACACTTATACTTTGCAAAGCATTTCTCCAGCAAAATTTTTCCTCCCCGAAGTGCAATCTGAGAAGGTGTCAGAAGAACTCCCTGGGCGACACGATGGCTCAGTGGTTAGTACTGCTGCCTCACAGCGCCAGGGTCCCAGGTTTGATTCCAGCCTCAGGCAACCGTCTGTGTGGAGTTTGCACATTCTCCCAGTGTCTGCGTGGGTTTCCTCCGGGTGCTCTGGTTTCCTCCCACAGTTCAAAAGATGTGCAGGTTTGGTGGACTGGCCATGCTAAATTGCCCGTAGTGTTAGGTGCATTAGTCAGAGGGAAATGTGATCTGGGTGGGTTATTCTTCAGAGGGTCAGTGTGCACTTGTAAGGCCAAATGACCTGTTTACACACTGTAGGGAATCTAATCGTGACTGTCGTGTGGCAAATGTACTGTCCTTTCATAAGGCCATTAACTGACTACAGACCAGTTAATATTAATTCTGAAGGTGTTTTAGAAACTCTTTTCGGAGGGATATGGGCCAAATGCTGACAAATGGGTCTAGGTTAATTTATGATTGGCATTGATGAGTTGGGCCAAATGGTCTGTTTCTGTTCTGTACAACTCTATGGCTTTATGAAAAGTACTTATGTAGGTTTGAGTTAATTAAGGAGAACTAGTACTAATTTACAAAAAGGCAAACCGTGCTCCACTTTAAGATCACGAGATGTAGGAGCAGAAGTAGCCATTCAGCCCATCGAGTCTTCTCTGCCATTCAGTGAGATCACAGCTGATCGAATAATCCTCAATTCCACTTTCCTGCCTTTTTCCATGACCTTTGATTCCATTACTGATTAAAATCTGCTACCTCTGCCTTATATATACTTAATGACCCAGCCCTCCGCTGTTAAGAATTCCACTGATTCACAAATCCTCAGACAAGAAATTCTCTCTCATTTCTGTCTCAACTACATAAGCCCTTATTCTGAGGTTATGCCCCTGGTCCTGGACTCTTCCACAAAGGGAAACAACCTCTCCGCATCTATCCTGTCAAGTCCCTTAAGAATCTTGCATGTTTCAATAAGATCTATCCCTCTTCTTCTCTATTTCAATAAGTATAGGCCCTACCAACCCAACCTCTTCTCATAGGACAGTTCCTCCATATTTGGTATCAGCCGAGTGAACCTTCCCTGGACTGCCTCCAATGCCAAGTATACCTTTCCTCGGAGAAGGGCCCAAAACTGTTCACCTTATTCCATCTGATTGGTGCCTCATATAAATTGCAAATGGAGTTTTTAGATAAGGTTGTTGAGTGGAATGTGGTAGATGTTGTCGATATGAGATTTTAATAAAGCAGTTGACAAAGTACCAGACAAAAAGCTTGTTTAACAAAAGGTGCAGATTGTGGAATAGGAAGACCAATGTCATGGTCAACTTAGATTTAAAAATGCCTTAAGGACAGAGAAGCTCAAGTTGAAGTAAATGGGTGTTTTTCAAATTTGAAGATCGTCGACATGATGTTAGTCGTTACTGGGGTTACATTTCTTTCTTTTTGTACGTGAAACACTTGGTCCTTGGACTATAGAGTGAAATAACAAAGTCTGACAATGATAGCAAATTGGGAGGAGTGGAAAACTACAAATGAACTGCAACAGGACATGGACACACAACAGCATGGGCAGGAAAGTGGAATTTAATACCGAGAAGTGCAAGATGATACATTTTGGCAGAAGGGATAGGGACAGACAACAGAAACTTAACAGTTCTAAAGAGTGGTCAGGGATAGAGGGCACTGAGTGCTCATGTGCATCAATCTTTAAATGTGACAGAAAAGAGAGAGCATGGTTAGCAAAGCATAGAATCCTGAGCCTCATAAATGGATGGTATTGAGTACAAAAGGAAAGACGAGGCCACAACTAGAATACTGCATCCAGTTCCAATCACATCTTTTTAGGGCAGTTGTGAGGCTCCTCCCAATAGTGGGATCAATGAACAAAGGGTAGAGCTTTAAGATAAGGGCCAGGAGGTTTAGAGGGGATGTGAGGAATATTTTTTTCATTACGACCTTGATGGGAATCTGGAAATCATTACCTGTGAAGGTGTTAGAGGCAGAAAGCTTTGTAACACAAGTAATATTCCGATATGTACTTGCTATTCCAACTGTACAAGGTCATGGGCAAACTGCTGGAGTAAAGGGTTAGAGTAGTCAGGTGCTGGTTTTTGATTGACTCAGTGGTCTGGAGGGTTTTTTCCTGTGCTGCAGTCAATGAATGCAACCTTCCAAATGTTCTGGACATAGCTTTAATGTTATGTGACATTATGCTACCTGTTACAAATGGGATATGGAGTTGCACATTCTAAAACAAAATGTACACACAAGTGCACAGGTAAGCTAGTTACTTTTTGGGATGTGGCTATCACAGCACAAACCTGGTACATCAATCCATGAAAGCTCCAAGCGTTGGGGTTTCATTGCTCATTGTATATAAGTTATGACAGTTGAATTCCGATGCGGTTACAACAGACAGACTAACCCACATCTTTTCCTATAGGTTTTGATTGGACTGCTGAGGAGATTAAACTGCAGCCAAAGGTTTGTAGAATAGTGATATAAAAGAAAAATGATATTTAATTACATTGACCTACCAACTAACTTTTGAGGACTATTAACCCATGAGAACAAATTAAAGTTTAAAATTTCCACCCCATGAAAGTTTGGAACACGTCAGTGGCTAGAATAACAGGAGCAAAATGGTGTGTCACATCAGCTCAAAAAATCTATTCAGCTGAATAGATTTTTGAGAATTTAAATCTTGTCAAAAAACTAAAATACTCAAGGAAATGAAACAATCGCAGCCATTGGGAAAGAGAAGGGGTGTGGCATTAACTGGGAGCTTTCTCAGAAAGCCAGCAAAGACACAATCAGCTGATTGACCTTCTGTATGTTACAATACCTGTAGAGACCAATCATTATAAGGTAGTCAACCAGACTGATTTGAAGGACTACATGACAAGATTTCAAGGTTTAAGTCTTGTGCTGTAATAAAATAAAAGCAACATTGAATAAACACATACTCTCATCTGTAGAAAGGTCTTCCCATTTAACTTTTAAATAAGGATCCTCCATAGCCATACCCTTCAGTAGGCATCTCATTGTCTTCAAACCAGTGCAAAGCCATTCCCTGTTTGATGGCTTGCTTCTTTTCCCCTTTTCCAGCTGGGTCACTGCTGACCCCTAAACGTGTAATGAGAATTACTTGAGATTCTTCCCTCTACCCAAGGCCAGACAAACTTTCACCCTCATTTCAGTCTTCACAAACCTGGACCCTACAACCTGATTGTGAGCTCCCACTTGTATTCTCATGGTGAAATGAAGAAATGAGCTGATTCCATTTCTGTGCTTTCTTTCTCACTCAGTCACACACTCTGACTCTGTCTGAGAGATTCTGGGATATCTTAGGAAATCCCAGCGCAACCCAATAATCACAGCAGGTTTCAATGGCCTGTCCCCTTCTCAAAGCTGATCTTCATAGCAACATGAATCACATGGGGTCTTGTATCCAGGTAGAAATGCTAGTTAACTATCCTCTGGAATTTAAACAGACAATTTAGAGTATAACAGTTTATGGAACCTACCTTTCCTAGGACCTCCCTATGAGATTTGGAGACTGAACAGTCTACCCAGAGTCAGAGTCAATACAAATGGCCCTGCCATTGCCGAAGGTACCTTTCACCACCTCCCCATGTCTATAATCAGGGCTAAACTGTAACTTTTAACGACCACACCACCCAAGCATATTAGTGTACAGGAAATCAAAATAGGCCACATGACAACCTTGTAGAAATCAAGGAAACAGACAGGCCCAAAACAGAACTATCATGTATGACTTGTGTTTGAAACAAGTGTTGCTCGGTTGCAAGGGTGCACTTTCTGAAGCATTTGGAGAAAATACACGATTCTGCTCAACATTCATTCTGCTCAGCTGTCAAGTATTTTACCACTTAAACATTTGGTTTTAATCCTCAACCGTTTTGGGGATTAACTCAGCACCATTTTACCTCTAAGTTCAAATGGATTCCTGGATGAACAGTTTGACTTTCTAACAGACAGCAGGTTACAGTGTGAGACAACTTGGCAGGTGTAGTTAGACCATAAGGACAGTTGAGTTGGGACGTTACATGACAGTGGGATTTGCCTCGGATTTATGCTGAATCCAACCTGGGAATTGTGATCCTGACCAAGTGTGAAAAGAGACTTTTTTTCCTCATGAATGGAGATGATTATTTCTTTTCTCTCTCTCGGTCTCTCTCAAGCGTTAGTCAACTCTCTCTCTCTCTCTCTCTCTCTCTCTCTCCTGAAGGCTGGGTCATTTAAATTACTGAAGATGGTGCAAAATAGATTACTGACAGACAAGTGAGTCAAAGGCTATGGTGGAGGGGGAAGGGAGGAAAGGTAGAAGCGAAGAGCCAAAAGGTCCAAACGGAGGATGGGAAAGTTGCTACAAAAATGCACAATTGTCATTACTGCAGAGAATACCTGTATAACACCAACTCAATTATTATAGCAAGATGGATCAGAATTTATGCAAAAATATGCTTGTGAGATGCTTCCTTTCTGTAAAAACAAAGGGTGACATTCAAACACTAAAAAAACAAAAGAACGATGGATGCTGTAAATCAGAAACAAACACAGACATTGCTGGAAAAGCTCAGCAGATCTGGCAGCACCTGTGAAGAGAAATAAGAAGTAATGTTTAAACATGAAATCTGATTGCTCTTCAGACCTGCTGCGCTTTTCCAGTAACTCTTAATTGTGACACTTAAATCTTTCCTTTCGCAATCTCAGGATAACCCAATGTACTTACAACCCATTAAATACACTGGAGTGTAATTATTGTCGTAGCATGTCCCCACAAGCAACTGTAGAGACCGTTGCCAACCTGTTTATGCCAGTAGGCAATTGCATTAAAGTCAGTGGAACTATTTGGAAAGTACATTCGAAAAGGGTGTGATGTGCTGAATGCTTCGTTATGCTATAGATCGGGGGGGCAGTTAAGCAGACAGAAACTGCGATAAGATGCTCATCCACTTCACTGAGCCAATAACTTCAAATGTGCACTCGCTGGTGTTGGTGCTTGCAATGCAGAAGAAAAATCAACTGAGTGTGGACAATAATTAAACCAGCTATTTATAGAACTATGTTTGAAGTAAAGCGAAGGGGAAAAAAAACCCTGAACCTATGTCCTATTCAGCAGTAACGGAAACCAAACTAAAACACGACAGGAGCAGGGAGCAGCTGTTTAATTTAAAGCTTCAGCAGAAATTCACATTGAACATTGCTGCTGGTTCCAGACAACTTTGAGAGGTGGATCACTTGGAGATATTAACTGTGGACAACAAAGCAATCAGTAAACTACTCTGTATCAATACAGGTGAAAGGGTTTCCTGGGACAGCATGCTTCCCTCTGCGTCAAAAGTTTTGGAGTTCAAATCCAGAGACTCTGTCCCAGAGGTGGAGTCTGGTACTCCTGCTGTAGTGGTGACGGAGTGTTGCAGGGTGAGAGACGTTTTGGGGAATATGGCCTAGCCCACATCTTGGGCGAGGGTGGGGGTAGAAGGATGCCAAGCAGCAAGGGAAACGATCCCAGCATTCTGGTCACCATTCATCTTTCAGTCAACATCAGGAAAAGGTAATATGATGGTTACAACACTGTTTGTGGGAGCTGTTGCTTTCTCTAACAGTGACTCTACTTTAAAGGTGAATTGCTGATTCCTAAAGTGCCTTCAGATTTCCTAAGATGCAAACATTATTTTTTTTTTGAAAAGGAAAGCATGTAAGTGTATAAAAAGATGCAGTGAAAGTGAGGTTTCCTGGGGAAATGGAGGTTCTTTAGATGATCACTTAAATTCAGGCCAGACTTCCAACTTCGTTTCAAACAACATTTACAAATATTTACTGCATATGATGCTAAGACAACAGAGCAGCACATTCAGAGCAGTACAGATTCCAACGTCCTAGCAGAGTACCCCTTGCCTATGCCATAAATTCTATGAGTTTGTGAAATACTCATTATGATTAGCAATCAATAAATTTGGCAAAATTGTTTTGGAAAAGCCTATGCAATGTCAGATGTATAATGAATAAAAATTTAAGGTTGTTATCGTTTGGCTGAGAATGCTGTAGAAAGGTATAAATTATTCTGAAAATGGGGGTGAGGGAAAAGAAAGAAGGAATAGCGTTTTGAACCATTTAAAATGAGGAAAACCCGTGGAACATTGTTAAATAAATAAGGAATCATTATACCTGCACCTGGAACTGAATGAGAAAATATAATGCTGGAACCATTCTAATTTTGGTGTCATTGAAGACCTCTGAAAGCTGGTCTGTGTTGGCAAGACCAAATTTAGGTGTTGGTTTTGTGGAATATCTCGGTTCCATCTGAGTGTGAACCTGAATGTCTGGGTATCCTCTCATTTCAATTCCCTGTTTCCACTCTGACCTCCTTGTTCTTGCCTCTTCTAAATGTTCCAATGAGAAAGATCTTCCACATTGGAGCTTTACATCTTTCCAGACATTAGGGAAGTACACATCACAATCTTTGCCCCCTTTTCTTGGTTTTAATTTGGATGGTAACAGTTGTCCAATGTGCTTTTCCTGTTTTTACATGCTCTGGATACACTGGCTGTTTCTTTACCTGTTCAGTTACAAGCCCCTTTCACCTTGCAACATTATCCTGTTGTCATTTGATCTCTCCCACCTTCCAGCTGCTTGCAGACTTTGTTCCATCCACCCTCTGCCCCGTTTTCCACGCCTTGCTTAGAAACTGTGACATCTCGAAGCATCCTCTTAACACAGGTTTACCAACCTAAACCTTGGCTATATTCCCCCACCTCTTCATAGATACTGAGTGTTTCCAGTACAGTATATTCTGTTTTTATTTGAATTTTCTATACATGATCCATTAGAAGTTCTCTCTTTAGGAATTTTTTTAAAAAAATTAAATCTTTTCTTTACCCATGCTGAATTATTTATATAGCGTGTTCACTAGAAACTAGCACTTGAACATTAAATAATTGCAACATCTTGAAACACAGCTGCAGAAATTCATCTAGGTTCCCTTGACAGCACCTTCTAAACTCATGACCACTTCCATCTAGAAGGAGAAGGAGCAGATACATCACCTCCTGAAATTTCCCTTCCAAGCTGCTCACCATTCTGACTTGGAAAATGTACCACCATTCTTTCAGCACTGCTGGATCAAACTCTAGGAATTCCCTCCCTAAATGCATTGTGGGTCATCCGACAGCACATAGACTGTAGGGATTCAAGGCGGCAGCTAGGGACAGGCAACGATGCTGGCCCAGGGAGAGACACCCGCATCCCAGAGAATGAAAACAAAACCAAACCATGGAGTAAAACAGACTTAGACATTTAAAACTCTGGAGAGCAATTAAATTCCAATGGTTTTACAACAGCATAAGTTCATTATATCCTTGTAGTGTTCAGACAGGATGTTAAACACAACACTCCTTCTGTAATGCTTACCAGAAAACATAACTTTTAAAGAACGGTGGAACTAAAATTAATTGTAGCTAATTTCCCTGTCTGATAAGCAGGTTTAGACGATGAGGGATGTTTTTCTCACCTCTGTTAGAATGTGAATAGCACTAGCCTAGACTTATCCCCAGTTACCCTGAGCTTTTTGATAGTGGCGACTGTTTTTAATCGAGGTATGAAATGTCACGCACTACAGCTTACACATTCCTTTTCATTAAACGATCTATAACGGCAGCCTTCACAGTCACTTTTCTTTTCCCCACTTTATTGCCTAACCACAAGGAACAGGTTCACTGTATTTTGTTTCCACATGCCTCAGTGCTGATTTGAGCTCCTGACAGCTGTCGCCTGCTGGGAAACACTTTCCCGTCTCTGAATCAGAAGGTTGTAGGTTCAAGATCCACTCCTGAAAGTTTGGAGCACAAAATTCAAGCTACAAACTCCCAACATAGCCCTGGATCGGGGATGGTGACTTGCCTGAAGTGCTGTTAAGCTGAGGGTCACTCCCATACATTCAAAAAAGTCCCTTACTGTTGTTCATGTGTAAGGTGGAGTAAACGACATGGTCCCTCAAGCCTACGCTACCAAAACAGTCATAAACAATCTTGCACCTTAACTCCATTTCCCTCGCCGCTCTCCACGTGTCTCAATTCTCTGAATTAAAACAAAACCATTGATCTCGACCTTGAATATATGCAACCACAGAACGTTCATAACACTCCAGTGAAGAAGTTTTCTCCTCATTGCAGTCCTAAGTGATCAGTTCTAAGTGCCTTATGAGGAAAGGTTGAAGAAGCTTGGACTTTTCTCTCTGGAGAGGAGGAGGAAGAAGAGAGGAGACCTGATCGAGGTGTATAAAACAATGAGTGGAATAGATAGAGTCAATAGCCAGAGACTTTTCCCCAGGGCGGGATTGACTGGTACGAGGAATCATAGTTTGAAGGAGGAAGGTATAAAGGAGATGCCAGAGGTAGGTTCTTTATGCAGAGAGTTGTGAATGCATGGAATGCGTTGTCAGCTGTGCTGGTGGAAGCAGAGTCACTGGGGATATTTAAGCAATTGCTGGACATGCACATGGATAGCAGTGAGTTGAGGGGTGCGTAGGTTAAGTTACTATTTTTACATTAAACCTCGGCATAACATCATGGGCCAAAGGGCCTGTTCTGTGCTGTACTTTCCTATGTTCTATCTCCTTACTGTGCAGGCTGGACCCCCATGTGTGTTAGACTTCCCAGCCAGTGGAATCAACCTTTCAGCACATACCCTGTTAAAGGCATTCAGAGTTTTATATACTTCAATGAGATTGTTTCTCATTTTTCGAAACTCGGGACAAACACAGCACTGACTTTACTCAGTCTTCATTATAGGGCAATGCTGTCATTCCAGGAACCAATCTACTGAACCTTCACTATACCATCTCCAACCCTTCCTTGGATATGGAGAGCAATGTCACCAAAACACTGCACCATCAGACTAAGACTTCATTCTAACATTCCAGTCCCCTTGCAATAACAGCAAAACGCCAATTGCTTTCCTGGTTGCTTGAGAAATCAGAGTTGATAAAGTGTGGTGCTGGAAAAGCGGGTCACGCAGTAATCGTGGACCAAGAGGGTTGACATTTCGGGCAGGAGCGTTCTTCAGGATTGATGATTGCTTGTTTTACCTGCATGCAAACATTGTGTTCCTTACAGTCTTACACTCAAGTCTCTCTGAACAAAATCATTTGGAAGGATCATTTGAAAAATATTCTGCTTTTCCAAAGTCAATAACCTCACACATTCCCCTATTTAACTTCTGTTGACCACTCAGTTAACTCGCTTTGATCTCTGAAGGGTTACACCCAAAACATTGACTTCTCTAACTCCTGATGCTGCCTGGCTTGCTGTGTTCCTCCAGTCTCCTGTCTGTCTACCTTGGATTCCAGCATCTGTCTCGATCTCATCGTCACCATTCACATTCCCACGTTCGAGAAAGAGCCTCAAATAATGACAACACAAAGAGCTGGAAATACTGGACTCAGCAGGTCAGGCAGCCTCTCTGCAAGAAACAGAGTTAATGCTCCCAACTGAGATGATGGTTCATCTTTTCTCCACAGACGCTGCTTAACCTGCACGGTACACCCAACATTCTTTTTTGCTTCTTATTTCAGATTTCCAGCACCTGAAGGCATTGTGCTTTAGCAAGACAGTTATCCCCAAGTGAGGCCGACATTTACCCTGTCACCTTGCGAAATGAGAGAAAAAAGCTAACATGACGACGTCTCATCAATGTTTGTGGGATCTTGCTGTGTACAAACTAGCTATTGGTCATTCCTATGTTGTGGAAGTGACTTCCAAAGTACCCAAACGACTTCAAAGCCAAGTGTTCTGGGACATCCTAAGATTGTTAAACATATTAAATAAATGAAATTGATTACCTATCCTCTGAATTGCCAGTCCAACTGCCGTATTATTCTGTGGCGGCACAATGGTTAGCACTGCTACCTCAAGCAGCAGGGACCTGGGCTCGATACCACCCTTGGGTGAATGTGTGGAGTTTGCACATCCTCCCCACGTCTGTGTAGGTTTCCTCCCACCTTCCAAAGATGTGCAGGTTAGGGTTGATTGGACGTGCTAAATTGCCCACAGTGTCGAGGGATGTGTAGGCTACGTGGATTAGCCGTGGGAAATGTAGTGTTACAGGGAGAGGATAGTGGGTGGGTCTGGGTGGAATGCTCAATGGGCCAAATGGCCTGCTTCTACACTGTAGGGATTCTATTATTCTATTCCAGTGGATGAAATAGGGTGGCCAAACCCAGCTGCTTTACAAAAGTAGTGATTGGTTCAAAATCCAAAAGATGTGAATTGCAATTGGAAGCCAATAAATTTAAAACTGATAGTAAAACTACATTCTATGGTCAAAGGAAGAGTGAAGCTGACAACTTATTGACCATGTTAAAGGGAAAAAAGCACTTGGCAACGAAAGCTGGGTGACAAAAGTATAATTGACATCCTGGCGTGAAAGTGAAATAGTATTCCTGATGAAGAGCTTTTGCCTGAAACGTTGATCTTCCTGCTCCTCGGATGCTGCCTAACCTGCTGTTCTTTTCCAGCTCCATTCTAATCTAGACTCTGATCTCCAGTACTACAGTACCCACTTCTGCCTAAGTGAAACAGTACATCTCTGATCAGCAATGCACATATCAAGACCACACATGGTTTGTATCAAAGGAAAGGTGGTGGAACTCTGAAATAAAAACAAACAGGTGTTGGAAATGCATAGCAGGTCAGGCAGCATCTGTGGAGAGAGAAGCAGAATTAAAGATTTGGCTCTATCACCTTCCATCACACTGTTTATACTGTGTGTTTCTGATCCTGGTCTGTCAGCTCAGAGCACGCACATAGATGTGAAGGTGCACGCAGTGGCGTGCTCATGGATCACCCATTTAAAACAGGGGAGCAGAATATTTGAATATCTTTAAAGGAAGAGCTGGATAAATTCTTTACAAGTATGGGAGGGGAAGGGACAAGGGGTGAAAGGGAAAGGTGGGAACATGCAGTAATCGAATCAGCCATGAGACGCTGAATGACCGAGCAGGCTTGAGGGGCTGAGTGGCCTACTCCTGTTAGGACTTTAGATGTCCATATGTTCGTGGCATATCACTGGCATTAAGACATTCCTCTACAACCCGGAGGGATGGAAACTAGGCAAGAAGAAGAGTAGAAGACATAATGGGAGAGATGTGATGACTGACAACAGTAAGCGGGAAGAGACAGTGAAAGGCTCCAAAGCATTTAGCAACCTGCCAATGGACTGTAAACGTTTGCTATAAATTCTGTGTCCTGCCA
The DNA here is from genome assembly GCF_020745735.1 of Hemiscyllium ocellatum. Lineage (NCBI taxonomy): Eukaryota > Metazoa > Chordata > Chondrichthyes > Orectolobiformes > Hemiscylliidae > Hemiscyllium > Hemiscyllium ocellatum. The sequence goes on along the minus strand of NC_083419.1, from coordinate 12,214,962 downwards.
TCTTATGCTCCACAACCACCTGATGAAGGAGCAGTGTTCCGAAAGCTAGTGCTTCCAAATCTGTTGGACTATAACCTAGTGTTGTGTGATTTTTAACTTTGTAAGCCCCAGTCCAACACCAGCATATCCAAATCATGCCGATGGATGGCAGTGAGTACTACAGTCAGAGATGTACAGCATGGAAACAGAACCTTCAGTCCAAATCGTCCATGCAGACCAGATATCCTAACTTAATCTAGTCCCATTTTCCAGCATTTGGCCCATATCCCTCTAAACCCATCCTATTCATATACCCATCCAGATGCCTTTTAAATGACTCCACCACATCCTCTGGCAGCTCATTCCATACACGCACCACCCTCTGCGTGAAAAATTGCTCTTTTGGTCTCTTTTATATCTTTCACTTTCCCCATCTTAGCAATTCTCTCAAACTGTCTCTCAACCAACTGTATCACTGCCCCACAACCCTTACACTGTATTTTATTCTGTCTGACTTCCCCAACCCATCCAACCCAAGACCATCCAACCCACCCGCTGCGTATTTCTTCACACTAAGAAGCTTTGAAACCAACTAGCAAACCATTTTGTTTTTTTTCCTGTTTCTATATTCTCTGACCTTTTAAGGATTCAGATAAACTACATCTACTGCTTTACTATTGTCTATTTGATTACCTCAAATTCAGTAAGTTTGGTCAAGCAAGAATTTCCCTTTTGAAATCCATGCCAACTATTTGTTATATTTCTAATTTTTAGATGTTCACTATTCTCTGTCTTTCTAAAGATTCTGATTTTTATCCTGCGACAGATGTTAAGCCAACATCACTAATTCACTGTTGTTCCCAGACCTCATCTAACTCAAGCCTTGCTATGACCCTTTTCCAAGTGCAATAACTTCCAGCCATGAGCGAAGTCCTCCAGGGTCCCAGTCTCTAATCACACTGAGTTCCCAGACCTCAGCTCTCTCATACCCAATTCTCTTATCGTACCTGGGACTAATCACGCAGACACACTGCCTAGTACTGCCATTTCATAATTCCAGACATCTTAGCAAACCCATCAGACCCATATCCATCATCAGTACCTTTTCAAGAGGTTCAATCAGCTTGCTAACTACCCCAAACCTTTCAAAATCAAAACTGCATAGACTCCAGTGAAAGACATACAGGTGAGTTTCATGGAGACAGTGAGAAAATAAAACATTTGAAGGGTAAGAAAGAAGCAATACCTTCATACAAATACGACTTAAAAAGCTTCCTAATATGAAAACACCCAGCAAGTAGGCTGGCTGGCCTCAAGTCAAGGTGGAGATCAGACAGAATTAAACAGACAACTTGGGTTGCAGGTTTGCTCACTGAGTCGGCAGGCCCGCTCCCAGAAGCCCCACCACCACGCCAGGCAACACCACCAATGAGCCTCCGGCGAATCGCCAGTGCCGCGCCCTGCCCTCTCTCCCTCGTCCTGGCCTGCCAAGGTAGGCAATACCACCCCCGGCTCCCCCTTCCCAAAGAGGCCGGCAAATGGGATCCAAACCAACACGCTCACCAATGGAGCTCCAGCCTGATAGCGACAGAGGGTCCTGTCTCCAAGTGGCTAGCCGGTGACCGTGCACCCTGGTGGCCAGTCCCCTGTCTATCTGATGTAGTGTTTGTTACAGTCCTTGCAGGATATTTTGTAAATGACATTTGTTTTGCTGATTGTTGGTGTAGGACCTTAAAGGATCTTACGTCAGACTGACAGGCAGAAAGCTAGCCACCAGGACACACCAACACCAACCAGCCACCAAAATACATGACCCACCATCACTTCAACTGGGACAACACATCCATCCTAGGACTGGCTGAACAAAGACATGCACGGGAATTCCCAGAGGCATGGCATTCAAACCAGAACTCCGTCAACAAACACATCGATCCGGACGCCGCCCACCAACCCCCGAGAAAAAGAGCCGGAAACGACACCGCCCACCCAACAGACCAAGACACACAGATAGAAAGAGGGACAGAACACCAGTGCCCCACCGACGACACCACCAGCACGACGATGAAACATCCGAGAACAAACCCACCAGCTCTGCTAGCAAAGTCACAACCTCAACTTCAACCTGAGGGGCAAGGTTATTTCAGGAGTTTTGAGAAGATTATGTTAAAATCGTGGGACAATCATACAGCTGGCCGACAGTTAAAAAAAAACAGAATATCAAGAAAGAGAAAGTGACACAAAAGAAACAGAAAAGAACTACAAAAAAAAATCACCTTTGCTGTGACTAATGGTATCATTCACATTATGTAACTCTTTTACATAATTTGACTTATTGTGGACAATGCTAAAATACAGAAAGTAGCAACAAAACAAAATCAACATAACGCACGAATATAGCTTCAGTCATACAATGTCGGTTTGTCCCCACTTACTTCCCCCATATCAAGACACCAGTGTTGCTCAAACCTTCAGAAATCCAAAGCACAAATACCTCATTCACTTTGGGAGAGATAATCGAGCTGGTAAAGCACAGACCATTCTCTTACATATTCCACAGCCAGCTTTTACTCATCGCTTCCTTCTCCATGACAAGCTATCAAACGTGTATTATATAAATTCCCCAAATCACTAAATTTTTCTTCAATGTTAGTAAAGAATGTTGATTCACTAGAGTTACTTTATCTAACAATTGCTGAGCTTTCATTCCTGGCAACAGACGTGAACTAGCAGCTTTTAGTACTAATGGTGGGCATGCCCAAAGGTTCCTAGGAAGTGTCTCTTTGACAATGTCCAATAAGTCTTGAATGCCTTTCGTGGCCAAATGGGGCCCATCAGGGTCTCCAGTGAACAAGAGTTTAGAGGGTTAACTGCTTTCCAAATCAGCATTTCCAACATATGTTCTTTTTAAAGTCAGAATGGCACTTATTCAAAAGTGGCAAAATAAGTCACTGACCCATAAATGAGTCTGTGTATCACTCATTCAGTGCAGTCTGTTTACCCTGGGCTAGGGCTGTCACACGATAACTACCTTACAATTCATTCAGAGAATTTCTCTTTCCTTTGAAGCAGACACCTGTCATGAACATGGATCATAGCCCCAGATGACTTACAGGCATATTGACTTTTTATCTAAGACTGCTTGTTCTGTTTTCAAGCCAAGGACATACATGCCAGAGATGACTGAGAATGCAATGCCCAGAATCGCTGAACTGTTAGGGCTGTGGAAGGAGACCATTCAGCCCACATGCCCCTGCATGCCCAGTCAGGTTCAATGACTGTGCGGAAAATTCCTTTGTGGATCACTCCCAGCTTTGGGAGAGATGATAGCATGTCAGACCTGACATGTCTGTGTTAACTCCTGCCAGGAATACAATAGGGAGTGTGTGAGTGTGAGTGTGAGTGTGTGAGTGAGAGAGAGAGAGAGAGAGAGAGAGAGAGAGAGAGAGAGAGAGAGAGAGAGAGAGAGAGAGAGAGAGAGAGATTGTGTGTGTGTGTGTGTGTGTGCGTGTGTGAGAGCATGCATTGTGGTTTTCAAGTGCAACAGTCAATTTATAGTTTTGCCCTGACCTATCACCAACGTTGTGGTTCCTTCCTCTGAGCTTTTGTGGTCTCTTCTGCTCACTACACCCCATTGTTCCTGGGTCTGTACTCAATTGCTCAAGGTCCACAATATGGAATTCATTCCCCATCTCGTCTGTAATAAGACCCCACTTAATCAGACACTCTTTTTTTAATTCACTCGTGGAACATGGGTATTGCTGGCTGGCCAGCATTTAATGTCTGTCCCTAACTGCCCTTGAGAAGGTGGTGCTAAGCTGCCTACTTGAACCACGGCAGTCCACATGATGCAGCTTGACCCATGATATCACCAGCGAGGGAACTCCAGGGCTTTTACCCAGTGACAGCAAAAGATTAGCAAATACCTCCAAGTTAAGATGGTGAGTGGCTCGGAAGGGATTGGCAATGGTGCTGTTCCCATGTATCTCCTGCCCTTCTGGATGGAGGTGGTCATTGGTTTGGAAGGTGCTGTCAAACAAGCTTATTTAAACCGGCCTTCAGATTCACCTTGTCTGACTTGGCATCTGTTTCTTTTGGGGCTAGTGTTAAAGGGGCTATACAAACACAAGTAGTTGTTGTAGTTAAGAACTTCTGGAATTTGTAATGGGTAGATATAAGGAGATCAGACAACCAATGTCTGTGTTACGTTGCCATTTTACTAATAGCGATGAAGTAATCAATTTACAGTCATCTAAACACAGGCACCCAAACCTGCCCAAAAATATCTTCCAGGGAAGGAAGGAAGATGATCTCAAAATCTTACAGCAGAAACAGAGCTTTCAGTCCAACCAGTCCATGCCGACCAGAATCCCAAACTAAACTAGTCCCACTGGTCCACACTTGGCCAATATCCCTCCAAACTTTTCCTATTCATGAACTGATCCAAATGTTTCTTTTGAACATTGTAATGGTACCCGCATCTACCACATTCCATACATGAACCTCTCTGTTGTAAAAAAAAATTTCCCCTCATGTCTCTTTTAAAGTATTTTTCCTCTAACCTTAAAACTCTACTTTTGAACTCCCCCATCCGAGGGAAAAGACTTTTGCTATTCACCTTATCTGCATTCCTCATAATTTTGTAAACCTCAATAAAAAGTCACCCCCATCCCCTAAGCTCCAGCTAAAAATATGATCTCAGAATGTGGGGTCATTGGGGGAGAAAAACCATCTCAAAAACAACTTAATTTAACAATGGGATTAATAGACAAGAGCACAGATAGTAGCAGGAGCAGCAACTCTGATGGCTAACTCATATTGTGAGACCATAACACAAATCACAGGACAACAAAAGGAGGAAAAGTAGGAGTCATGGAGAAATAAACCTCTGCAGGACGAAAGCAGAGACCAGGAAACTGGAACTGTAATACTCAGGGCAAAGAATTTAGGACAATTAACTTAGGTACTTGGAGCAATGCTAAGGTTTTGTTCAAAGCATAGTAAGTTGTCTTGATATAAAATACAGTGCTTGAAAAAGGTACCACAAGCAAATTCAAAATTGTGCCATTCAATAAAAAAGAGAGAAAAGTGAATAGGTACTCGAAAGATAAACCCTAAGAAGGGGGCAGCGGGTGAGAGAAAAAAATAGGACAAATTGGACAGCGCTTAACAAGGGCTGGAATTGGTATGATGGACCAAACAGCCTCCCCCCTTTGGTGCTCTATGATTGTAAGCTTGTGTACATGTAAGGAGAAAGCACATCCACAAGGGTGATAGCACAATGAAGGGTATGTAGGTTAGTTTGTTCTTAAGAGTAGGATTAAAAGGTGGGCATGTCATCAAGTGCCAAAGGGCCTGTACTGTTCTATGTTCTAATTTCTCTTGTATATTCCCAACAAAATATTACACTGGAACTCAGTGGTAACACACTGTATAATTATATTTGCAAATATTTGATGGAACATATTTTGAAACCTCAAAGTCTTTCAGTTCTCAGAAGTCTTTTTTCTTTAAATAAAAGCAGGCAATGAACCTGTAATAGCACATTTCATTTCTTGAAAAATAAACATGCAAAAGAAAGATTTGTTTTTAAATGGATGCCTCACGCTGTCTCTCAGAAACATCTCCAAGTATTTTGTATACTGTGCAAGACTTTGAAGTTCACTGACTTGTGTCAGCAAACGTGGAATCGATTTTCATCTTTGCAAAATCCCACAAGTAAATAGTTAATTGAGTTTTCTTTTGCTTCAATCGGTAGAGCGAGCAACGTTGGCCAGGATTGGATAGTTGGTGAATTCCCTGCAAATATTTGGACAGTTTCAAGGGATCTTTTCCCAAATATCAAAGCCGAAAGATGGGAAACTGTCAGGTAGCAGCTTGGTTTAAATGTCCCGTCGGAAATGTGAACCATCCAGTGATGAGGCACTCACCAATACCACCTAGAACATTATCTCATTATGTGATTAGACTGAGATCAGTTTGCAATTAGATTAGAACAGCTAGCCGTGGCTCCTTGGGTCATATTCCTGCTTCCAAGTCAGAAGGTCGTGGGTTCAAGTTCTACTTGAGTTCAAACCCTGTGGGTCAAGTACTCAATAATAATCAAGACAAGAATGCTTGTGATTTATTGGTAGCATCCCTACCTTTGAGTCAGGAGAGTGAAGTTCAAGCCGTATCTGTTCCAGAGGTGTGTGATAACCTGTCTGATCAGGTTGACAATATTTTTTTTTGAAAGAGGTGCTCATCCTGGGGCATGGTAATGTAATTAGACTAGCAATCCAGAACCTCAGACAATGCTTTGCAAACAGATGTTCAAATCCCTGCCAATGTAGTTAAAGGTGCCCATGACACAGGGATAGTGTCCCTTGCTCCTAGGCTTGGGTTCAGATCCCCCCCCTCCTCCGGGGGTGTTGAAACTTTCCTGATTAAAATACCTACAATTAGCTTGGGGCAGCTCGCTGGGGCTTTGTGGGTAGTGTCCCTGTTTCTAAGTCAGAAGGTATTAGGTTCAGGAGCTTCCTAAATGCAAAAAACGTAGGTCAAATATTCCAGTAATAATATGGAGAGGGTACAGCGGTAGGTCCCTACCTCTGGACCAGGAAGTCTGGGTTCAAATCCCACCTATCCTGGATGTCCAGACAGGTTGGTTAAAATAAATACAAGGAGCATGATCTTGTGGCAGAATTCCTGTCTCCAAATCAGGAGGAGACTCTTAAGGTGAATGACTCAAGACGACACCAGAGGGGAACGTCCAGACACTTATTCAGCTGCACATGAAGTGCATCACTACAATATGCAGACAACTGCAAGGCAATCTCCCCAAGCATCAGCCCTTATCCAGTACCGTGAAACACAGAGGGCTGCATTTTCCAATCACCCATGGGACGGAGGGTGAACATTGTTGGCTGCTTCAAGATTGCATTCCTGGATGTCTCGGAGTGAACGGCTGTTCAGTTCCTTGAAGAGCTGATTGACTGGCTGGGGAGGGGCACAGGAAATTGTCAAAGCTAAAAATATGAGGAGCAAAAGGGTCTGAGACATGTTGGTGCACAGCTGTCAGGTTAACTGCAGTATGGAATGCCGACGCTGGGGTCAAAATGGTCAACAAGAAAGGGAAGTTTGAACTGAGGAGAAGGGGTACAAAGTCTGGCATATTTGAGCAAAGCAGAACATGAATGTGATCGATCACTTGTACATGTTTACACCAGGAAATTGCTGGCCCTCTGCTCCATTCCACTCCAAGCCCTAGCCACAAATCCTGTATACTTTTGACACACACCCTCCACTCATCTTTTGCACGTTCTTATCTTATACCATGAAAATTTGCCTTATTCCAATTAAAACCTTTCACTTTTATGGCAGTGCTCTTCCAGAGTTGTGTGTCCAGTTCTGGTCTCCCTTCTATCAGAGAGATATTATTAAGCTGTAGGAGGTTCAGAAAAGTTTTACCAGAATGTTGCTGGGAATGTCTGTGTGGAGTCTACATGTTCTCCAAGTGTCTACGGGGGTTTCCTCCGGGTGCTCCAATTTCCTCCCATAATCCAAAAATATGCAGGTCAGGTAAATTGGCCATGCTAAATTGTCCATAGTATTAGATGCATCAGTCAGAGGGAAATGGGTGCGGGTGGGTTACTCTTCAGAGGGTCGGTGTGGACTAGTTGGGCCAACAGCCTGTTTCCACACTGTAGGGAATCTAATCTAATCTAATCTAATCCCATGAAGGGTTTGAGTTACAAAGAGAAGCTGGGACCTTTTTCACTGGAGTGTAGGAGGTGGAGGTGACCTTGTAGAGGTTTGTAAGATCATGAGGGGCACAGATAAAGGTAAGTGGCAGGTGTCTTTTCCCTCAGGGTGACTTCAAGGCTAAGGGGCATATTTTTAAGGTGAGAGGAGAAAGATTAAAAAAAAACATGGAGGCATCTTTGTGCTTGTGGAATGACCTCCCAGAGGAAGTGGTGGATGTGGGTACAGTTACAAATTTAAGAGACATTTGGATGTTTGGAGGGATATGTGCCAATTAGAGGCACATGGGATAAACTTAGCTTGGGATTATGGTTGGCATGGAAAGGTTGGACTAAAGGGTATGACTCCGACTCTCTGAGGCACCCTCACTGGATACTAATCATAACATTGTTCACTGATGCAGCAAGAGATGGACATGAACAGCAGGAACTATCTTAACCTGAAGAGAACTCAAAATGAGCTTTAGCACTTTTGCTGGAGTCAAATGTTTGAATCCAATATTTTACTAATCCCTTGACAGACATGCAAGCTAATTGTTCCTAGTTTATTTCCCAATTATTTTAATTACATGCAATGCTCCGTTTGAGTTATGATGCTAGAAGACTGCAAACGTAAAGATGTAAAGGAGACAACAAACACACTCTCCACCGCCAATGTCCTCATGAACACTGGAACGTGCATGGCAACACTGTGATCCTAAAGGAATCACTTAGCGTAAACAACAGGCCAGACATAAAGCAAAATTCAGAGGGAACATCGTTGGCTGGTGGATTTCTAAATACCTCAGTGTTTACAACACACACTAGAGATACAGAAAAAAAAGATTTAATTAATCTTCTACAATGTAGTTATGTCAAGAACAAGCAAACATCAAACTACTCTTAAATAATCTCGTAGTGCTGTGAAGTGCCAATTATAAGAGGGCTTTTATTTTCTCACAATAAATTTACTTGCTAGAAACGGCATTGTGCATGGAAAAGCCTTCCCCATAAAGGTACCACGAGCCATAATTGGCATTTATGCTCCACCCGAGCCTCTTCGTAGCATCTTTCATCTTAATTCTCTATTCCCTTCTCCCTCGTCTACTTGTCTAGCTTCCCTTTAAATGCATCTGTCTTGCTCATTTCAACTGCTCCCCACGGTAACAAGCTCCATATTCTGGATGAAGAGGTCTCTGTTGAATTCTCCACCGGATTTCCTGACGACTACCGATGCCAATATTTACGGCATCTAGTGATGCTCTTCCCCTGAAGAGGAATTTCCTTCTCTGCCTTCATTCTAACATTAAGAAAGGATTTGATAACAGCATCAATTAGGTCACACTTCAGCAGTGTCTGGCCAAGAGAATAAACCACAAGTGGTAATACAGGAAGTTTACTGCAGCCCGGGTGGCGGGTGATTCATGGGTCAGGAAGCTAAAGATCAAGCACTTATAACGAACTGAGGTAGAGTTTGCTGAAGCAATCTAATGGATATGGTCCACTTACCTCGCAAGAAGAAGCATCTCTAACTATGATCGAAAGTCTTTTGATTCCTTCCATGATTATAAAGAATCAGACTCCTACAAGATAAAGATTGATCTCAATGCCATCTAATCTTCATCCTGGATGCCTCTCATTTCTACCAATCAAGCAAATGCCCATCTGCCATGATTGAATGGCGGAATGGACTTGAGAAACTAAGGTCCGCTAGGGAAGGAATTCTCCTGCCATTTATACTCATAGCGTATCCCCAATCCATGGCATGTAGGCAACTCTTAACCAATCCCAGAAATGGTCCAGTGAGTCACTCCATTGTACCAAACAAATAATGACACAATGGACTGCACTTGTTTAATAAGAATCTCACGACCGCCATTTTGGTGCAGGTATGCTGGGCTGAAGGGCCTCATTCTGTGTTGTTCAGATGTATACTTGTGATGCCCAAGCATACGAGGCTATAGGGCAAGTGTTGGAAAATGGGATTAGAATAGTTGGAGCTTGTTTTTCACCAGAGCAAACTTGACAGGCCTGGAGGACCTGTTTCTGTAGGCCTTTATGCCAGCGCAATATCACACACTGGAGCTCAATAGAGTCTTAGTGCCATAAAGTCGTGCAGCATGCAATCACACCCTTCGGTCCATGCTGAACATAATCCCAAAGTAAACTAGCCCCACCTGCCTGCATTTGGCCCATATTTCATTAAACCTTTCCTATTCATGTATTTATCCAAGTGCCTCTTAAACATTGTAACTGTGCTCACATCCACAACTTCCTCAGGAAGTTCAATCATTTTGTTTCCAATTGAAAGTTTGTTGGTGACCACTGCCATTTAATAATTGACACATTAATAATCAATAAGTGTAAGAACATTCTGGTGTTGTTTCATAAAAAAATGTACCACTATTTAAGTCTTTCTGCAACTGTTAATTACAAAATGAGCATTTGTTTCAAATAACTGTCTTATTAATGATAATTCAGTCATTGGGAGTGCTGTACCAAACTGACAAGTTCAGACAAGAACGCAGGCATTAAAGAACGACTTGTACTCATATGACTCTACACCAGGCTTTTTGAATTCACTTCACTTACAGTGAACTACTTCGAGATTGATTTGCTGGTGATATATAAGCAAACACAGCTGCTGTTCCACACACAGGGACGTTCCCAACAACAGCAAGATGAAGAACACCAGGCAACAATTTCAGAAGCACTGCTTAAAAGGGGGCCAATCGCCCTGATCTCCACAGATTCTTAAAACCAAAATGTTGGAAAGACTCAGTAGGTTTAGCAGCAGCTGTGGAGAGGGAACAGAGTTAACTCTGTTCCGTCAGATTCATAGACATTTATAGCACAAATAAAGGCCATGGGAGTCCACAGTGGTCAAAGTTTGACTTATCCCATTTTTCAGTTCTTGACCCATAGCCCTGGAGGCTCTGGTAACACAAGTGAGTAATGTGCACAAGTGAGAAATACTACTTAATATTCCAAGAGCTTCTAACTTATCTACCCTTTCAGTCAGTGGGTTCCAGTCTCAGTGAGAATGTTTCAGCTGTACTATCCACTTTGCATCTAGCTCTCGCCTTAAATCTACACCATAGGTTACCCTCAATGCCTGTCAGTCTTACCCACCTTCATCAGATGCCCTCTCAACCTCTGCTGCTCCAAAACAAACAACCCCAGCCTATCCAGCTTCACTTCACAGCAAAAAGGCCGCAGCCCCAGCAACCTCCTGATGAATCTCTTCTGTATCCTCTCCAGTACAATCTCATCCTTCCTATAGTGTGACCAGAACTGCACAAAGAAATCAAGTTGCCACCTCACAAATACTTACACTGTTTCAACACAACCTCCCTCCAAACATTCTTTGCTTTAGTTCATAAAGGCTAGTATTTCGCATGCCTTCTTGACCACCTTAGCTACCTGTCTGGTTACCTTCAGGAATCTGTGGCTATGCACAGAATCCCTGCGATCTTCAGTCACCACTCTACCAATTTTCATGTCATTTGTGAACTTCTATAAAGTCATACAGCATGGAAACAGACCTTTTGGTCCAACGAGTCCCTGTCAATCATGTTCCCAAACTAAATGAGTCCCACCTGCATGCACTTGGCCCATATCCCTCCAAACACTTCCTATTCATAAACCTATCCAAATATCTTTTTAAACATTGTAATTGTACCTGCATCCAGATCATATCCCTTACATTTAAGTCCAGTTCATTAATGTACACCATAAACAACAAGGGCCCCAGCACCGAGCTGTGATGAATCCTCCTGGAAGCAGACTTTCAATCATAAATCACCCCCCTACCAAAACTCTCTGCTTCTTGTCTCTCAGCCAATGTTAGATTCAAAATGGCCTGGAATCCATTGGACTCTTACATTTTTGACCAGTCTGGCATGAGGGGTCTTAACAAAAGCCTTGCTAGACTTCATGAAGACTACGTCAAACGCATTACCCTCATCAATACTCCTGGCTACCTCCTCAAAACATTCAATTAAACGTGTCAAACAACTTTCCATTAACCAATCCACAATGACTAGTCTGGATTAATCGTAGTCTCTCCAAGCACAGATATATTCTGTCCCTCAGAATTCTTTCTAACAAATTCCCCACCAAGGCTAGACTGACTGACCTCTGATTTTCTGATCTGTCCTTTTTCCCCTTTTTTAAAATTATGGGATGTTTGCAGTCCTCTGGCACTTTATTTGAGGACAAAGAGGATTTGAAAATTATTGCCAGAATTCTTGATATTTCTTCCCTTGTCTCTCTCAATAGCCTGGGATACACCTAATCCAGATCTGTAGATCTCTCCATCTTTAAGCTTGTTAAACCTGCTATTACCTCTCCTTTGTTCATGTTAAATTTCTTCTGAAATTTCACAGATCTCCACCCTCATGTCTATATCTACACCTACCCATTTCCCATTGTTAACACTGATGCAATGTATTTATTGAGGACTCTGCCCAATCTCCTAGGTCTGATTCACCAATGGTCTTTAGGGAAGGAAACTGCCATCCTTGCCTGCTCTGGCCTACATGTAACTCTCGATCCTCAGCAATGTGATTGACTCTGAACTGTCCTCTGGACAATTGGGGATGGACAATTAATGCTGCCTAACCAGCGACGGCCGCATTCCATGAATGAATAAAAATACAAAATCTCTTGCTCTTTATATAAATCTCTTTTGGGTTTTCCTTTATCCCTTCTCACACAGACTCTTTGCTTTCCTGATTTTATTTTTAAGCCCCTCACCCCCCACATCATCATTTCACATTAATGGCCTTTCATCAGAACTGGAAGAGAACTCTCGCTAGCTGCTTTCTCTCTTCCTTGAGCCATGTTCAGCTGCGAGAAACAAAATAGTGTTTCGTCTTCTGTGGGAAAAAAATGGGACATTACAGTCCTCGGGGCAACCATTTACTACTGTGCAGCCTGGGGGAGTTATAGGGAAAGGTCCTCTCAGATTGAAGGACCATGACTCCCCAAGTGACCAAATGATTCAGGGTGACCATGCACCTGTGTTGTTACTAACATGGCAATAATACAAATCCAAATTCAACGTAGTAATAGAACAGCATCACATCATATCTGCAACATTTAAATAAGTCATATAGAATAGATGATCTATGCTAGTGCTAGTGCTCTACACAGATCTCAACCTTTTTAAATTTGATTGTGGGATGTGAGTATCATATTTATTGCCCGTTCCTAATTGCCCTGGAAAAGGTGGGGTGGTGAGCTGCCTTCTTGAACCGCTGCAGTCCATAGACCCACAATTCCAGGAGTGAGGGAATTCCAGGATATTAACCCAATGATGTTGAAGCACAACTGAAGTATGACTCTTTTTCAGAGTCATAGAATCCCTACAGTGTTGATACAGGCCCTTCGGCCCAACAAGTTCACCCTGACCCTCCAGGGAGTAACCCATCCAGACTCATTCCTCTACCCTATATGTACCCCTGACTAATGCACCTAACCTACACATCCCTGAACACTACGGGCAATTTAGCCTGGCCAATTCACCTAATCTGCACATCTTTGGACTGTGGGAGGAAACTGGATCACCCGGGAGGAAGCCCACGCAGACACGCTGAGACTATGCAAACTTCACACAGGCAATTGCCAGTGGCTGGAATCAAAGCTGGGTTCCTGCCGCTTTGAGGCAGCAGTGCTAACCACTGAGTCACCATGCCGTCCATCATAATGGACTCAAAACATCAACTCTGTTTCTCTCTCCATGGATGTTGCCAGACCTGCTGAGTTCTTCTGTTTGTTTCAGATTTCCAGTATTTTGCTTTTATTCAAGATATAATCATCCCATTGCTTTCTTCCTTCAAGGTTTAAATTTCCCTTTTAAAAAAAGTCATCCATGTTGTTTCCTTTAACTGTGTGGTAACAAATTCCAAAAAGGGATAAGTTAGCAGACAGCAGTGAAATGGGTGATATCTCACCCAAAATAAAAACATCCCCAAAAGTGTAGTCACCTCAGGCCACGCACATCTACACAAAATCTTTGAAACACAAGAACAACACGCTCTAAGTCCTCCTTTGTCTTCAGCCTGTATGGAGATGATACGGTGAGGGAGAGGATCACCAGGGCATAAAGCAAGCGTATTAGCATTTTCATGTCAAACGGACAGAAGGCAGATGAGAGAAAGCATCTTCACCTTTAAGCAACAACAAATCAGTCAACCGAGAATAGTTTTCAAAAGGTAGCAGGTGGCCTAGGAGTGCTGACAGGTAATTTATACACTTTCACATCAAAAAGAAACACAAGTGGTTGCAATAATCACCTGATGGGACGATTGCCAAGAGCAAAGACTGCAAGTGGAGGCAGATGACAGGCCCATGATCCACATTATATATTCCCAACATCTGGGCAGATACAACAATGACTGTGCTTTCTCATGCAATGAGACCAGCTCACTCCCAGCTGACAGGTGGAACAGGTTGGATCAGCTGGGAGCACTCTAGATGGTGTCAGAGGTCAGAGGAAGGGTGAGGTATCAATAAAGGCTCAAGCATACCATCTAGACTGGACGCTCTGATTGGCGCCGCTCTCTGAGTGCTGCACTGCAGTGCAATCTTTCAGGTGAGATTTTAATTTAGTGTTCTATCTGTCAACTCTGGCAGACCTTATAAAGATCAAAGAAAAGCCCAAATGATTGACCTGTACATCTGTACCCAATGGAAGCATCCTTGATAAGACTGGTAAAAGAACGAGGGGTGATGAGGAGTGTATACTTCGAGAAGTGCTGGATGATTTGCAACATAGAACTTGGAAGGACAAAGAAGCCAAAATAATTGTAATTCTCAAAAAGAGAACTCAATAAATACTGGAAAAGAAAAATTTGCAGCGCCAGAGAGAGAATACAGGCAAATGGGATTGGCTTATTCTATAAAGGATATGAGTTGGAAGGAGAGGCTGGATCGGCTCAGACATTTTTCACTGGAACGTAGGAGATTGAGAGGTGAACTTATAAAATAATGAGGGTATAGATAAGATGAATGGCCGGTGTCTTTTTCTCAGGATTAGGAATTTCACAACTAAGGAGCATATTTTTACAGAGAGAAGGGAAAGACATGAGGGGCAATCTTTCTTTTTTCGTAGAGTAGCTTGTATGTGGAATGAACTTCCAGAGGAAGCAGTGGATGCCGCCACAATTACAACATTTGAAAGACATTTGGATATATACAACAATAGGAAATGTTTGGAGTGATATGGGCCAAATACAGACAAGTGAGACTAGTTTAGTTTGGCATTATGGTCAGCATAGACTGGTTGACTGAAGGGTCTCTTTCCCTGCTGTATGGCTCTATGACTAGTGAGAGCATGATGGCTGAAAGATCTCATGTGGACTACGGGTAACACTCTGTCCTCCAAGTCAAAACGCTGTTCGAGTCTCACTCTGGAGAGCGACAGCACTGAGGGAACATGGCACATGCTCTTGGAGACAAAATTTTTAAAACACTTCCTTCCCTGGTAGATGACCCTCTCTTTGAAGACCATCTGGAGAGTCCTCCCTAGATTTCCCAGGCATCAACACTTTACTATTTGTGAGATCTTGCCAAGTGTAATACTGAGAAACATGGCAACTCATTTATAACAGTGACTACCCTTCATAAATACTTAATAGACTGGAAAGCACTTGAGAATGTCCCACGGTCAAGAGGAGTGCTACAGAACAATCATTCACCTGACAACTAAGCTAACATCACTTTTTGAACCAAGAACAGATGACAGAATTATATGGTGCTGTAGTGGTCATATCAATGGACTAGTGATCCAGAGACATCATCTAAGGATACAGGTTCAAATCCTATCTCGGCAGCTGGTGGAATTTAAAGTCATAGAATGATAGAATCCCTACAGTGTGGAAACAGGCCATTTGGCCCAACAAGCCCATACTGACCCTCCGAAGAGTAACTCAGCCAGACCCATTTACCCCTGACTAATGTACCTAACCTACACATCCCTGAACACTATGCGCAATTTAGCTTGGCCAATTCACTGAGCCGACACATCTTCAGACAAGATCAATCAAAGAATGGATCATGGAACTGGAAGCTGGTCTCAGTAATAAAAACAGAAATTGCTGAGAAAACTCAGCAGGTCTGGCAGCATCTGTGCAGAGACATTAGAGTTAACGTTTCGGGTCCAGTGACCCTTCAGGAGAACTAGTCTCGGTAATATTGATTTACCATTCTGATTTGGGACTGTGATCATCATTGTTGGAGCTAAAGTACTGCAACTCCTTCCCTGACAGCACTGCGGATATACCCACACCCCGCGCACAGACTGCAGATAACCACCTTTGAGGGTAATTAGTGCAGGGATAAAGATTGCCGGTCTTACCCACATCCTATATCAACGTTTTTTTTCTAAAATTGAATACAGTCTGTGAAATTTTTATCAATGTCATAAAAACGAATACCCTTCAGGGAAGGAAATCTGCCATCCTTACCTGGTCTGGTCTACATATCATTCAGATTCACAAGAATGTGGTTGGCTCTTAACTACTCTCAAATGAGCCAGCAAGCCATTCTGTTCCATTGCAATTAGGGATAGGCAATAAATCCTGGCCTCTTCACTAATACCCCTATCTCACAGCAAAAACAAACAATAAAAGAATCCTTTTATTCCTTTGGAATCTTTCTGTGCACAAAATTCCCCAACCTCACTCAGGCACATAATGATGGTGGCTGCAGTTCCAAAGTTGGTTAACTGCTTTGCGTTACCTGAAGGATGTGATCATGAGGTTTGCAGATCTCTTTCCGTGTCTCTCTCTGCTCCCCCCTCAAATCAAACCATTTGTCTTGATGGGGGTTTGTTTCTGAGCAAGATACAAAGTAAAACCAATATTGTTGTGGCAGCTGGCTGCTCACTGTGTAGTTCCCTGAAAACCCCCAAAAAAACTTTGCTGGGAACTAGCCACATTAAAAATTGGAATTTTCGTAATATTGGAAATTCTTATTAGATATTTAAAGTATTAATAGTCCTGACAGTGCAATGACCCTTTGGCCCGAACATCAGGGCGTCAGTCCAGATAAGGTGCTGAGGTCTTGCCCAGTGGGAAGCTACAACTTCCATGACTCCAAGACAGAAGACGTCTTCTGGATAGGGGCCATGGTACAGCACAGTACAGTACTGTAGAGTATTATTACTGGATAAATGCCACCAGGACACACAGTATTCCAGCATCACCACTGAATCATTGCCAGTGAAATCTACAAATGTTTACTGAACATTCCACAGATTTAAAGTCCTTTCCTCAACAGTGATGTGGCAATTGTTTGTATTAATTTCTTAAATATATATAATTATACAGATAACAAATTCATGGCAGCGCTTCAAAGATGTTGACATCTGCAGCAGAACATCAAAACCATCTTCAACAAACATTACATTCAACGAGATCACCTAGGCGAGATGTTTCATTGGCGTGTCCAAAGATAAGGGAAATTAGTTGAACCATGATTACCTCATAAAGCAGCTTGACAAGAAACCTTCATGTTGTGAGAGGTTTCTATACAGGGAAAGCACCTCACCTCTAATTCAGTGCTCTGAGCGAGTCTAATTTTGAAAATGATACACACACACACACACATTATCCTCCAAAGGGATACATTAAAAGGGAAATGACATTACCCCTTGCAACACGGTCAGAGAGATAGAGCATAGATGCATTTAAGGGAAGCAAGATAAGATGATAAGGAATTGCCAGAAACGGTGAGACTAAGGGAGGTAAAGGAAGCAAAAATATGCAGCAGCGGGGGAAGATGGTGGCATAATGGCCATGTCTAGGAATGAAATGGAGGAGCTGGTGTTGGACTGGGGTGGACTAAGTTAAAAATCACACAACACCAGGTTATAGTCCAAAAGAGAATGCTGCTCCTTCATCAGGTGCTAATGATGCAGTTTCGCAGGACACAGTTTGATCTTTTACTATAAATTCTGTCATACAACTAATGTGAAGTATGACACTTTGATCTTTTACTATAAATTCTGTGAGAAAGTGAGGACTGCAGATGCTGGAGATCAGAGCTGAAAATGTGTTGCTGGAAAAGCGCAGCAGGTCAGGCAACATCCAAGGAACAGGAAATTCGATGTTTCAGGCATGAGACTTCCTGAAGAAGGGCTCATGCCCGAAACGTCGACTCTTCTGCTCCTCAGATGCTGCCTGACCTGCTGCGCTTTTCCAGCAACAAATTCTGTAGCCTATGATCTTGCTCCACTAGCTAGCTGAGGAAGGAGCAGCGCCCCGAAAGCCTGTACTTCCAAATAAACCTTTTGGACTTTAAGCTGGTGTTGTGTGATTTTTAACTAATGCCTAGGAATGACAGACGTCAGTAAATGGTGCGAGACAGAGGTTCAAATCCCACCACAGAAGTTGGCAGAATTTGAATTCAATATTAAAAAATCTAGAATTGAAAATTAGTTTCAGTAACGGTGAATACAAGCAATCATCAATCGCTATAAAGATCCAATTAGCTCACTGACATCCAACAGCAAAGGAAATCTGCCCTCCTTACATGGTCTGGCCTACGTGTGACTGCAGACCCACAACAATACTGTTACATCTTCATCCACCCTCTAAAATGGCCAGCAAGGCACTCAGTGCTAAACATGCTGGCCTTACCAGTGAAGCCCATGTCTCATAAAAGAATAAAACTTTTTAAAAAAAGACAAATTGGGGCAAATAACTGTTTCTCTACAATTCAGCAAGAGGAAGAGAAAGCCTGTCAAAAATCAATGAGTAGCATAATCAAGCAGCTCGTATTTTTTGTTCTTGATTAAGGAGAGCCCTGTGACAGGAATACAAGGGAAGAAAGACTTATTAGACAATTCTACGCTAACACCAGGAAGATGTTCAGTTGTGCAATTTGCAATTGTATGGAGGAGCCATTTCCCTGGTAGGGATTTAAATTGATCTGCTCCCTGCAAGGTCTAGTATGCAGCTAATAAAGCAGTAACTCAACTCAAACAATACAGACTCACACAGAGAGCTATGGAAGATTGAAAAAGAATACAGTCTTACAAGGTCACAGTATGAGTAATCATTCATTTAAATGCTCATGAGGAGAGGTGACCAGGTTTGATCATTACTTAATAAAATTTTTGTAAACAACAATTCCTTGTCTAAATATACTGTCAAATTTTCTCTAGCTTGAAAAGTTCCTCAATTTGAATTTGATTGTTTGAATATATGCAAAGTGTTTGTTTCTAAATTGAACCCAATGAAAATGAGAGCCTTGATATTTGTTTTAGCGTTTGAGCTATGAGTTGATTGGTTTCTGGGTGTGTTTTTTAAATAACCGAGTTAGAAGCACAATACATAATAGCAGTTCTAAAGAGACCATATCATCTATAAATATGCCTTGATGGATCAAGAGAGGTTTAAGTTGTAACTGACACACGGTGAATTGCTCCTTCAGAGGCTAGGGCAGCCCTGAACTGCCACCCTCTGCAATATGACCACTCAAATGATTTGAAGACCTATCGACACAGGTGAAAACAAATTCTTCCATCGCCAGTCTGACAGCACCTGGTCAAAGCATTGGAGTAGAAATTTGGACAGTCGACCAAAACAATACAAGAGCACCTTGACAATCTAATCACAGAGACATCCTGAATATTATAAAACCCAGGCACTTGCTCCTCCACTGTGGAATGTGAAGCATTAAAATTGAACATAATCCAATTTCATCTGCGGCTTTCTGTTATCATCTAACATACTCTGAAGGAATGCCCAAGACCCAGTGGAATGAGGGCTGAAAATGTGTTGCTGGTTAAAGCGCAGCAAGTCAGGCAGCATCCAAGGAACAGGAAATTCGACGTTTCGGGCAAAAGCCCTTCATCAGGAATGAGGGAACAGGCTATGGATATATTAAGGGTCAGTTGGTTACTCAAATACAGGGCAGTTATAAAGCAGTGGGATGAGCTGTAGGGAATTAAATAAAGTTCGCACTAAAAGTGTGGACTTGAACTCCATTTGAATACAGTAATCATCTCATGCATAACAGTCCCTTCCCTCAAAGACCACTCAAAGAATACTCATTACAAGGAAACTAGATGGACCCTCAACATAGGGCTACAAGATAGAGCAAGGGTTGGGGCTAATTCCAGGTATTCCCCACTTTTTGAAAGTTCACTTTATGCTACTTCTCTTTCATGGAAGACCTACCTTCATACCTGCTCTCACTAACCAAAAGAAATACGAAGAGGATTTTTACTTTTATTAAAAATAGCGAAATGTTTACATATAAAATTAATGCTTCTTAGCTTTATGCCATTTCTGCTTACGAAAGGTTTCATAGGAAGGTTCTACTTTCAGATAGTGGGGAAAACCTGTATCAGGCTCTTGCAAAATGCCAACAGATACAAGTGCCTCCTTCTCGGTTTGTGGGTGTTGGTGATTTTTTTCCCAAAAGAAAGAATTAGGGAAAGAAGGAGAAAACAGTTTGAAAACCTTTAAGGCCCGTCAGGTTTTGCCTATTTTTCTGATTAACCTGTTCAGACATGATTTGGAGGTGCTGGTGCCAGTACTGGACTGGGGTGGACAAAGTTAAACATCACGCAACACCAGGTTATAGTCCAACAGATTTATTTGGAAGCACTAGCTTTCAGAGCGCCACTCCTTCATCAGGTGGTATGTTGTTACATACCTCTGCGCAGGTGGGATCTGAACTCAGGTGGAGGGGGGTAGATACCAGAGATCAGAGTCAAGATTAGAGTGGTGCTGGAAAGGCCCAGCAGGTCAGGCAGCATCTGAGGAGCAGGAAAATCGACATTTCGGGCAAAAGCCCTTTATCAGGAAAGGCTTCTTGATCCAGGGGAAGAGCCACTACCACTGTGCCACAAGCGAGCTTTCCCATTAGGTTGTACAGTCCGTGAAGTAATAAAATACAATTATCACTCTAATGTAGAGGGCACACTAGTGATCAATTTGAACAAACCAAGATCCCACAGCCATGGAGACCAGTGGTACTGGTTGAGGGAAATGTACTGACCAGGATAACTCCTTTATTCTCGTGATAATGGGATGTTTCATGTCTAGCTGAGGGGGGGGGGGGGGGGGCTTGGATTGAAGTCTCACACAAAAAACAGATCCCAGAGACAGTGTAGCATTCTCTCTGTACTGACAGAGTGAACCTGGCTTACATGATCAAATCTCTAGGCTTTCTCACTCTCAGAGGGAAGTGATGGCCTAGTGGTATAATTGTCAGACGGTTACTCCAGAGAGCCAAGTAATGGTCTGGGGACCCGGGATCAAATCCTGCATGGCAGATGGCAGAATTTGCATGCAATAAAAATCTGGAATTAAGGGTCTAATATTGTCAGGAAAACCGCTCTGATTCACTAACATCCTTTAGGGAAGGAAATCTATCACGTTTACCAGGTCTGGCCCACATGTGACTCCAGATCCAAAGCAACGTGGGTAACTCCTAACTGCCCTCTCGGCAATTCGGGATGGCCAATAAATGCTGGCCTAGTTAGCAACACTCATACCTTGTAAATGAATAAAAATAATTTCACAAGAAGAGTGCTATCAACTCAGCCAGTGTTGGCATAATGATAATTTAAGATGCAAGCATGACCAGAGCCAATCTTGTACAAATCACTTCCGAAATTATTCTGCGCAAGTGACTGAATGTACTTTTGTTACATATAACAAACCGAAACACATCCGAGGATGTGGCATTCTCAAACACACGGCTGTGAAAGTCGACAAGCTAAATTTGTCACAAAGGACAATGGCACATCACTGTTATTTCATTGGGTGGTGATAGTAAAGATAATATCACAAACAATGAACTGATTAGTAAACCCAAAACAGCATGACCTTGACTATAAGCAGTGCAAGGAAGTAAACACTTACAACAAACAGAATCAGGCCATTCAGCCCACTGTCTCAGTGCCAGCTCTTTTAAAGCATTATTCAATGAGTTCCACTCTTTACACTTACCCCAAAGTCCTGCAATTGTTTTGCTTTGCAAGTTTACATCTAATTCCCTTTTGAAAGTTCAGCTGTGGCAAATGAATGCTAAGCACATTCTAAGAGAAGCCAGCATGGGGCTAACTGTTATATAATGTGAACATTTATAATAATAAGGGCTCTAGTTCGAACGGTTCAGGATTTGTGCACAATTTCTGAATGTATGAAGGAAGGCTACCCTCTGGAGCAGAGTCCCCTGTTTCACAAGTACAGCTTTTCAAGAAAGTTAAACCTCTTAAAACCTGCAATTAAATTCTGCTCTGGGGCAAACAATCAAATGTACAATACAGCTGAGCTGGGCCATGTTAAAAACTTTATAACCTCACCACTGCTGTGTTTCCTATATTACTGTTTTGGCTACACTTCAAAAAAGGTACATAATTAGCAGCAAAATACTTTGGATATCCCAGAGTTGTGCATTGTTTTTTACCATCTAAAGCCCGTCTTGCTTTGAAGACAGATGGACATGTATCGGACATATTACAGGAACAGGATGAGTTTGGCTTTGATTATCCCCAATTAAGCTCATTTCAGATCCTAACACTCTTACCAAGCAGTGATATTGCATGTTTGGCACAGATAAACATCCCAGCATACATGGGACTGCACAACGTCCATTACTGGCAGCTTACAAAGATAGAACTATGCAAAAGGATGACGTTGTACAATAGGAAAGCCGATTGTATTGGTTGTCTGGATTCAGCCAATGTTTGACAAATATACAAATATCAGAAAACTGCAGTAATTCAGATGCATCACTGGATGTAAGAACATGACAAGTTATAATGGGTTGGTTTAGATCAGAGTGGTGCTGGAAAAGCACAGCAGGTCAGGCAGCATCCGAGGAGCAGAAAAATTGATGTTTTGGGCAAAAGCCCTTCACCAGGAATAATGGGTTGGTTCCCTATTGTGGCTTCACCTTGAGTCAGTCAGAAGAGTAAATAAGGTAACCTTCTCGGTGGAGAATGAATTCTTTTTCCAAGGACACCATTATAGATTGTCAAAATGATCGACCGATGTACCTAATTTATATTCAATATCAATTTTGGCCCTGAACAAGTAAGGTCTCTGAACATACACAAAAATGCTGCATGAAAAACAGGCGAAGTTCTATGCAAAAATCTGTATTCCAGCAAAGTCAATTACTACCCAACTGTTTCAAACCCCATGTACCGTTTTCTCTCGAGGTTTTCAATACAATTCAAATATTTTGTGCTGTTTTGTGAATCTTGTGTAAGCTTACCCAATTGCTGGCATGTGAGAGAGTAGCATTTGCTGAGTCATAGAAGCCCGACAGTGTGGAGGTTATTCGGCCCATCCAGTTCACACCGATCCTCCGAAGAGCATCCCATCCAGACCCACACCCTGACCTTTTAACCTAGCATTTAGCATGATCAATCCACCTAATGTGCACTTTGGAGTTTGGGAGGAAGCTGGAGCAGCCAGAGAAAACCCACGCAGACACAGGGGGAGAATATGCAAACTCCACACAGACAGTCGCCCAAGGGTGGAATAAAACCCAGGTCCTTGGTGCTATGAGACAGCAGTACTAACCATTGAGCCATCGTGCCACCCACACTCGAGCTTATCATAGAATTATATAGTGTAGAAAGAGACGATTCAGCCAAAAGTATCTGCACCTAGCTTACAGAGTCATAGAGATGTACAGCATAGAAACAGATCATCGATTCAATTCGTCCATGCCAACCAGATATCCTAAATTAATCTAGTCCCATTTGCCAGCATTTGGCCCATACCCCTTTAACCCGTCCTATTCATATACCCATCCAGATGCCTTTTAAAATGTTCTAATTGTACCAACCTCCACCAATTTCTCTGGCAGCTCATTGCATACACGTACCACTCTCTGCGTGAAAAAGTTGCCCCTTAGGTTCCTTTTAAATCTTTCCTCTCTCACCTTAAACCTAGGCCCTCTAGTTTTGGACTCCCTACCCCGGGGAAATGATAGAAACATACTTTGTTGGCATATAAATGTAAATATTTTTGGGACGGGTGAGGGAAAAGACAGAGAGGCGACAGCTAGAGGGCAATAAAAATTCCAACACAACTAGAGGTCCCAGAGAAATGAGAAGGGCATCTTATCCAGAACATCTCAACTCCAGCCCATCCCCACCAGTGCTCTGCTTCTGCTATCAATCAGGCCACACCCTACCCCACACTCACCCATTTTCACATCTCACTTCCTGAACCCCAAGTGACAATCCCACAGCGGGAGAGGTGGGGGTTGGGGGTTGGGGGTGGGGGGGGGGGGGGGTCATCCTGAAGCCCAGGTTAACAGTTTAAGAAGATGGTTCAGATCTCACAGTGGCAGATGGTAAAATATGAATTCATTAAAAACCAGTGTAATGCTAACTTTGTAAACTCATCTGGGTCATGAATAGCTGAACTAGCAAAGACCATGTCTCATGAGTGAATAAAAACATTTAGGATTCTTCAGAAATGAGGCCAAGAATTCTGATACTTCCCCTTGGCAGCCGAAAAATGGCCCATTCTCTCCGTTAGTGATTAGCATTTTAATACATCAACATTGGTTTACAGGCAGTCCCTGGTCACGAATGGGTTCTGTTCTTAAGTATGTTCATAAATTGATTTGTATGCAAGTTGGAAAATAACAAAATAGTTGTTTATAGGTATGGTCGCATGTTGGGTTTTTAAAATTCAAATTAAAATAGCATCTCATTCGTAAGTACGGCATTCATAAATTGGGGGCCGCCCGAATGTCTAAGTTAATTGTCACATTTACAAGAATGTTACTGTTGAAAATGTGTGCTGATATCTGCCACTGTAAAGGAGAGAGAGGCGAATGATGAGGAAATATGATCCAGCAGCCCGGTTAGAGAAAGCCTGGGTGACCTCCACATCTGTTGTGCAGTGACTGACTCTCCATCTACAGCCTCATTGTTCGGCCAGTCAAGGAAAGATGGGGCCTCAGTCACCCCCTTTGACCCCAGAATGCTGTGAATATTGTGGATTAATAAAAACACAGTAGGGAACATACACTACACAACTCCAGCTTAGTGTATTAAAGAGCACAGATAACTACACTGTAGTTGACATCAGCAAGGTGTCATTCCATCAGGTTAGCTTCATTAACCATTCCTGATTCCAGCACACAGATGCATTTCATCAAGCCTGGGAAATATGAAAACCATCTTTGTGATGTCTCACGGTCAGAAAACTGTGAGAGGTGCATCACTGTAACACAGCATGTGGTCTGAGGGTATAAAGATCTCGCTCTCCATCTTACCTTTCGTTGCTTGAACCACAATACTACATTGGAAGCACGCTGCTCTGTTGTAACTTAGTAGCTCAATGAAAGGAGGAGAAAGTGAGGACTGCAGATGCTGGAGATAGAGACAAAAAGTGTGGGCTGGAAAAGCACAGCAGGTCAGGCAACATCCAAGGAGCAGGAGAGTCGATGTTTGGAGCACAAGTTCTTCATCAGGAATGTGGGGGAGACCTAAGGGGGCTGAGAGATAATTGGGATGGGGATGGGATGGGCGGGGGGGGGGGCGGGGGGGTGGGGGGGGGGAGGAAGCTGGGAATGCGACACATAGATGAAGGCAGGGGAGGTGATGGTGATAGCGTGGAGTGGAGGGTCGAGCAGATAGGTGGGGCGGAAGATGGACAGGTAGGAGAGATCAAGAGGGCGGTGCTGAGTTGGAGTGCTGAATCCAAGATAGGGTGGGGGGGAGATGAGAAAACAGGTGAAATTAACATTGTTGCTGTGTGGTCGGAGGGTCCCAAGGTAGAGGATGCAGTGTTCTTCCTCCAGAGTTGGGTGGCTAGAATCTGGCGATGGAGGCAGCCCAGGACTTGCATGTCCTTGATGGAGTAGGAGGAGGAGTTGAAGTATTCGGCCATAGGGCAGTGGGGTTGTTTAATGCATGTGTCCCAGAGATGTTCTCTGAAACGTTCCACAAGTTGGCATCCTGTCTCCCCAATGCAGAGGAGACCACATTGAGAGCAATGGACACGATCGATGATGCGCATGGAGGTACAGGAAAATCTCTGTTGGTCGTGGAAGGATCCTTTGGGGCCTTGGACAGTGGAGGCAGTCACTTATGTGCCAGAGGAATGTAATCATGAAATGCATGAACAAAATAGTTTGTTACAACAAGTTTGTCTAACTCTTCAATGCCCAGTTTCACATGCTACAGGAACTAACAGAAGCATTGCCTCAACACCAAAACTCTCACTGAGCTCAAGCTCACATGACTGCCCAAAGGGCATTAACCAATATCAGAGAATCGCTGAACTCAGGCTTGCTGTATCAGCTCTTAAAGTCCATCGTGACAGACTTCTCGCATCTGTGTCACAAGGTTCTGGAACCGGTTACATTCCCCATTGGGGCCTGAGCGTGCACACCAAAAAAAAAAAGAAATGGACACTCCAGTGCAGTGCTCATGGAGTTCCATCCTGACTGAGATGCTGTCTGTAAGAGGAAAGGCCAAAGTACAGCCCTAGCAGCCCTCACTAATGGATATAAACAATCCTAATGGATAGGGTAGGGGATGGGTCTAGGTGGGAAGCCCCTCAGGGGGTTGGTGGTGGACTCAATGGGCTGAATGGCTTGCTTCCACACTGTAGAGATTCTCCGATTCTCTGAATTACTACTGACCCAGCCAGGTGGGTTTTATGACCATGGTTACATAGTTGCCATTCAGATCGGCTTCCTACCAGACTTTTAGGGAATTCAAATTTTACCACCTGCCAAGCTGGGATCTGAACCCTCCTGTCAGGCTGTTATCCTCAGGTTCTGGATGACTAAACCACTACATGGCCTATAAAGCTCCCACTTCCCCCCTGTGGGCATTTTGCTTGGAGTTGGAGGGGGGGGTGGTGGTGTGGAAAGCAGGTGTGATAGAATCGGCCCAAGTGGTAGCATTATTGGATACAGGCTGATGCGGAGATTGGCTGGTCAGAAACTCTACCCTCTGTTCTCTGGGATTTACTTCGGGACTAGATTGGGTTGGGATATCTGGTCAGCATGGACAAGTTGAACTGAAGGGTCTGTTTCCATGCCGTACATTTCTACGTCATTATGCAAATCACTTTAGAAAATGAAAGAATTTCTTACTTTCTTAGAGAAATTGTTCATTCAGCCCAAGTTGCCTGTGACAGCTCTTTCAAAACAGCTCACCGATTCCCTTTCCCCAAAGTTGTGGGAAAAGGATTGCCAGACTTCGTATCTTGAAAAAAAATTATGATCTTTTTCAGAACTAGAGACATGGCTGATGCATTTGTGCTGTACAGTTCTAGTAAAAGAAAAAAAAAGTGTTGCAAATACACAACAGGCCAGTCAGTGGCACTCAGGACCTCTCCTCTTATTACAGCCAAGTTACAAAGATGGACAAAATAAACTCAACTCGAGGGAGGAAGTGAGATTGCCCTTAACATCAAGGCAGCACGTGACAAAGCAGGACATCAAGGAGATCCAGCAGGAAACTGGAGTCTCTCCACTTGGATGGGGTCCTACTTTGCACAAAGAAAGATGGCTGCAATTGTTGGAGGTCAGTCGTCTCAGCTCCAGGACATCTCTGCAGGAGCTCCTCAGGATGGATATTTTCTAATCAACTTGTTCCTAAATGTTCTTGCATACCTCTGGAGTAGGTGGGACTTGAACTCATTGCTCAGATGTAGGGACATGACCACTCCACTTAAAGAACATCTCAAGAGTTCGTCAAGGCAATATCCGAGACCTAATTAGCTTCAGCAATGAAGTTCCCTTTATCATGAGGTCAGAGTGGGATGTTCACCCATGATTTGGCATTTGATGAGATTCCTCATGGTAGGCTATAGCACAAAGTATAGAAGGATGGGATTAAAGGTGATTTAACGATTTGGATCAGAAATTGGCTATCTGAAAGAAGGCAGAGGGTGGTGGTTCATAGGAAATACTCACCTGGAGTTCAGTTACTAGTGGTGTACTGAAAGGATCTGTTTTTGGGTTCACTGTTGTTTGTCACTTATATAAGTGTCCTGGCTGAGGGCTTAGAAGGATGGGTTAGTAAATTTGCAGATGACTCTAAGGTCTGCAGAGTTGTGGATCGTGACAAAGGATGTTGTAGGTTACAGAGCGACATAGACAAGCTGCAGAGCTGGGCTGAGAGGTGGAAAATGGATTTAATGCGGAAAAGTGTGAAGTGATTCACTTTGGAAGGAGTAACAGGATTGCAGAGGACTGGGCTAATGGTAGGATTCTTGGTAGTGTAGATGAACAGAGAGATCTTGGTGTCCAGGTACATAGATCTTTGAAAATTGCCCCTCAGGTTGATAGGATTGTTAAGAAGGCATACAGTGTGTTAGCTTTTAATGGTGGAGGGATTGAGTTTGGAAACATGAGATCATACAAAACTCTGGAGTGGCCACATTTGGAGTATTGCGTACAGTTCTGGTCACTGCATTATAAGATAGGTGTGGAAGGTTTGGAAAGGGTTCAAAGGAGATTTATTAGGATGTTGCCTGGAATGGAAGGAAGGTCTTATGAGGAAAGGCTGAGGGACATGAGGCCGTTTTCATCAGAGAGAAGGTGGTTGAGAAGTGACTTAATTGAGACATATAAGATAATCAGAGGGTTAGATATGGTGGACAGGGAGAACCGTTTTCCTTGGATGGCGATGGCTAGCACGAGGGTACATAACTTTAAATTGAGGGATGATAGAAATAGGCCAGAGGTCAGAGGTAGTTTCTTTACTCAGAGAGTAGTAGGGCATGGAACGTACTTCCTGCAACAGTAGTAGACTCCTCAACTTTAAGGGCATTTAAATGGTCATTGGATAGGCATTTGAACAAGAATAGAATAGTGTAGCTTAGATGGGCCTCAGATTGGTTACGCAGGGTGGCGCAACATCAAGGGCCGAAGAACCTGTACTGTGCTGCAATGTTCTATGTTCTATGATTGTTCAATCTTCAGCATCATTCACAACTCCTCAGATACTAAAGCAGTCCACGTCCAAATAAGGCTAATACCCAACATGGGCTGATAACTGGAAAGTAACATTCATAGCACAAATGCCTGACGGTGATCATCTTCAACAAGAGAGAATTCTCCATTATGAACCTTCTGGGGTTATCACTGACCAGAAACTGAATCAGCCACATAAACACAGTGGCTAAGAAAGCAGATCAGAAGTTAGGAATCCTGCAGTGAATAACTCACCTCCTGACTCCCAAGGACTGTCCACCATCTACAAGGCACAAGTCAGGAGTATGTTGGAATATTCCCCGCTTACCTGGATGGCTGCAGCTCCAACAACACTCAAGAAGGTCAATTCTAAAGCACCCTGCTTGATTGGCACTACACCTATCACCTTCAATGCTCACTCCTTCCACCACCAATGCACAGTAGCAGCAGTGTAGAGTAACTCACCGAAACTCGTTAGACAGCATTTTCTAAACCCATAACCTCTACTACCTAGGAGAGTGAGGGCAGCAGATGCATAGGAGCAGAAACACCTTTCAAAGTTCTCCAAGCCACACACCATCCAGCCCTTCACCAAAATCCTGGAACAGTTTCTAAATCAATGTGTGTGGTACAAACACCCAAGGGCTGTAGTAGGTCAAGGTGGTAGCTCATGTTAGATGTAGAGGTAGGTGAGCACTTTAGTGAGAGTGACCATATTTCAATTATGTTTACAATAGCAATGGGCAGGGATAGGTATATACCGCAGAGAAAGAGGTATAACTGAGGGAAAGGCAATGATGATGCGATTAGGATAGGATGGGGAAGGCAACTGCAGGGGATGGACACACTGAAATGTGGAGCTTTTTCAAGGAACAGCTACTGCTATCAGGCAGGGAGGTAGTTGTCAAGAGAGGGAGGCATGATTTACTAAATAAGTTGAAGCCCTTGTCAAGGGGAAGAAGGCAGCTTATGTGAGGATGAGGTGTGAAGGCTCAGTTAGGAGATGTGAGAGTTATAAGTTAGCTAGAGAAGATCTAAAGAGAGGGCTAAGAAGAGCCAGGAGGGGATATGAGAAGTTATTGGTGGATAGGATCAAGGAAAACCCTAAGGAATAAAAGAATGACTAGAATAAGATTAGGGCGAATCAAAGCTAGCAGTTGAAAGTTGTGTGTGGAATCTGAGGACATGGGGACGCGCTTAATGAATACTTTTTGTCAGTATTCACATTGGAATAGGGCAACGTTAGTGAGAGTACAGAGGTACAGGTTACAAGATTATATGGGACTGAGGTTGACAAAGAGGAGGTTTTAGCAATTTTGGAAGATCTGAAAATAGATAAGACCCCTGGGCCGAATGGGATTTATCCTTGGATTCTCTGGAAAGCCAGGAAGGAGTTTGCAGAATCTTTGGCCTTGATCTTTATGTCGTCATTGTCGACAGGAGTAGTGCTAGAAGACTGGAGGATAGCAAATGTTCCCTTGCTTAAGAAGTGGAGTCAGGACAACTCTGGTAATTATAGGCCAGTGAGCCTTACTTCGGTTGTGGGTAAGGTGTTGGAAAAGGTTATAAGAGATAGGATTTATAATCATCTGGAAAAGAACAATTTGATGAGGGATGGTCAACACGGTTTTGTGAAGGGTAGGTCTTGCCTCACTAACCTTATTGAGTTCTTCGAGAAGGTGGCAAAATAGGTGGATGAAGGTAAAGTGGTTGAAATGGACTTCAGTAAGCGTTTGATAAGGTTCCACACGGTAGGTTCAGAAATTGGTTAGCTGAAAGACGACAGAGTGGAGGTTGATGGGAAATGTTCATCCTGGAGCTCAGTTACCATGGTGTGCTGCAATGATCTGTTTTGGGGCCACTGCTGTTTGTCATTTTCATAAATGATCTGGATGTGGGCATAGAAGGATGGGTAGTAAATTTGCAGATGACACTAAGATAGGGAGAGTTGTGGATAGTGCCAAAGGATTTTGTGGGTTACAGAGGGACATAGATAAGATGCAGAGCTGGACTGAGAACTGGCAAATGGAGTTTAATTTGGAAAAGTGTGAGGTAGTTCGCTTCAGAAGGAGTAACAGGAGTGCAGAGTTCTGGGCTAATGGTAAAATTCTTGGCAGTATAGATGAACAGAGAAATCTCAGTGTCCTGGTGCATAAATCCCTGAAAGTTGCCACTCAAGTTGATCGGGTTGTTATGAAGGTATATGGTGTGTTGGCGTTTATTGTTGGGGGATTGAGTTTAGGAACCATGAGATCATGCATCAGCTATACAAGAAATTGGCAAGGCTGCACCTGGAGTATTTCATACAGTCCTGGTCACCGCATTATAGGAAGGATGTGGAAGCTTTGGAAAGAGTTCAGAGGAGGTTTACTAGGATGTTGCCTGGTATGGAAGGAAGGTCTTATGGGGAAAGACTGACAGAACTGAGGCAGTTTTCGTTAGAGAGAAGAAGGTTGAAAGTTGACTTAACCGAGACATATGAGATAATCAAAGGGTTAGATAGGGTGGACAGTGAGAGCCTTTTTCCTCAGATGGTGAGGGCTAACACGATGGGACATTGCTTGAAAGGGGATAGATTTTCTACAGATATCAGGGGTAGTTTTTCCATTCAGAGTAGTAGGGCATGGAACGGCCTGCCTGCAACAGAAGTACACCCGCTGATGTTATGGGCATTAAAGTGGGCATTGGACATACATATGGATAATATGCATGGACCGGTGTAGGTTAGATGGGCAATAGATCGATTTCACAGGTCGGCGCAACATCAAGGGCCGAAGGGCCTGTACTGCGCTGTAACGTTCAATGTTCTATGCTCATCACCACTTTCTCTCGGGCAATTAAATCCAGTAGTAATGCCCAGATCCCATGAATGATTTTTAAAAGCTATCTGTGAAAGGATAAAGGGATGCAATGACGTGTCCAACAGAACAAATCCCAATGTAAGATCCAAACCTCAAGTCTCGACAGAGATCTGGAATCTATTGCCTGAGATATCAGTGGAAACGGGTCCAAACTTTACACTTTACTGCCTTTTGAAAGTTAAGACAGCAATTTTTTTTAGGATTTTGGGACTATTTGCTTTCAATAGGCTAGTACAATTGTTCTGGGCCAAATGGTCTCCCTAGTGTTTTATAGTTACAAGATTTTAAGTGCGCCAGTTCTCTAGCTTTCTTTTCAGGATCCTCCGATCTTAGAAGCTGCTAATAATTTAGAAATCCATTGTTGACTCATGCAGCTTTAATGAAGCAACACATCAGTTACTAATATAAAGCCACATACTAAACTTGGCAGCTGTAACCTCCACAGTAATGGAAGATACAAGTTCCAACAGCACACCACAAACACAGGAAAACTCAACCCAGGGAAAGAAGAAAATATTACTTTAAAAGTAATGCCAGGAGCTGTTCCACTTCTGAAACACAATGACAGCATGCAGAACTACTCAAAGCATGGATACAGGACTGGGGATACATTAAAACTGCAGCTCAGTGGGTTAAACTCTTATCTTGGAATCCAAAGGTTCTGGGTTCAAATCGCACGCCAGAGAAGTGAGCACAAAGACCTACCTAGGCTGACACCTCAGTACCGAGGGAGAGCTGCACAATTGAAAGTTTCAGAAAACATTATCCAAGATTTCCTTAGGTTAACCTAGACAATGCACAGAGTGCTCGTATGAAAAAGAGCACGGGAGGTTTTGCCACATTCTGTCCAGGATGATGATTACTCCTCAACCCACACCTCAGAGAGAGACTATCTGGCCATTGGCATGTTGTGTTTGAGGACTCGGGGTCTATATTTGATAGCGATTAGAAGGATGAGGGGGGATCTAATTGAAACTTACAGAATACTGAAAGGCCTGGACAGAGTGGATATTGGGAAGATGTTTCCATTGGCAGGAGAGACTAGGGTCTGAAGACACTGCCTTAGAGTAAAGGGAAGACCTTTTACAACGGAGATAAGAAGAAATGTATTTAGCCAGAGAGTGGTGAATCTGTGGAACTCATTGCCACTGAAGGAGGCCAGGTCATTGAGTATAGTTAAGACTGAGATAGATAGGTTCTTGAGTATCAAGGGATCAAAGGTTATGGTGAGAAAGTGGGAGAATGGAGTTGAGAAACTTATCAAGCCATGATTGAATGGTGGAGCAAACTCGAAGGGATGAATGGCCTAATTTCTGCTCCTATGTCTTATGGTCTTATGCTCACATGAATATGCAAGGTATGGAGGGATACAGACCAAGAGTAGGGAGAAAGGACTAATTTCACTTGGCATCATGTTTGCCACAACATCATGGGATGAAGGGCCCATTCTTGTGCTGTATATAATTAGTTCTATGTTAGATTAGATTAGATTACTTACAAGGTGGAAACAGGCCCTTCGGCCCAACAAGTCCACACCGACCCGCAACTCACCCAGACCCATTCCCCTACACCTAACACTATGGGCAATTTAGCACGGCCAATTCACCTAACCTGAGCATTCTTGGACTGTGGGAGGAAACCGGAGCACCCGGAGGAAACCCACATGGACATGGGGAGAACGTGCAAACTCCACACAGACAGTCGCCTGAGGCAGGAATTGAACCCAGGTCCCTGGCGCTGTGAGGCAACAGTGCTAACCACTGTGCCACCGTGCCGCCCAGATGTTGGTCAAATTCAAGCTTTTCATTCTAAATGCGCCATTTTTCTGACCCTGTACACTTGGATCAAACACTAACAGGATGGATAAAAGCAAAATACTGCGAATGCTGGACATCCCTCACCATTGGTTAAAATCTCAGTTTCTGTTAACTTGGGATGAAGACAACCTATTGGGACAGAGCCAGATATTTTTGCTGGCGTTGATACATTGGAGTCAGTCCCTACTTTCTTCCTGCCATGGATGTAACCTTTCGCTTATTTTCACATTGGTCTACGTCATGAAGCCCTTAGACTGACTTCACTTGGAAAAAGGCGAAAGGAGTGAAAGATTCTGCAGCTGGTGGTGGCAGCATCTGTCCTGGGAATGCTCAGCACTGAGACGGGATGATAAGGTTGACGGGGGAGTGAAAGTGAGTTGTGTTCTCCAGCATTCTTCACTGATGAGCAGAAAAACACCAAGGCTGAACTCTACGGAAAAAAAAAGGCTGAATGTTCAAGGAACTTGGATAGCTGCATTAGGAGAGTGATGGAAAATTGCCTTGGCATACACCCAGTCATCTGTTTTTCACTTTACATCACCCAGAGGTACTGGCCAAGAATAAAGTTAACTTCCAAATTGTAGCAATGTTACCATACGTTATTAATTTAGAAAGTTTGATTTAACTGCAGATTGAACAATCAGATTGTTATTTATCCATTTTAATTCTGGAGATAAAAGTATTACTGGAATAAGGAGTTTTATTGGAAATCACAGTTCAGCAGAAGAGAGGATTTTTTAAAATTAAAACTATCTTGTATGTGGCATACATGCGGAACAAGCAATTTTGTACTAATGTATGGAAGGCAGCTAACACATTCATATACTTTCTTTCCAGAGTTTGAGCACCAGTGGCTGCTGAAACAC
Source organism: Hemiscyllium ocellatum (assembly GCF_020745735.1). NCBI lineage: Eukaryota > Metazoa > Chordata > Chondrichthyes > Orectolobiformes > Hemiscylliidae > Hemiscyllium > Hemiscyllium ocellatum. Next base: position 12,180,790 of record NC_083419.1, on the reverse strand, counting down.
GTACAGAATTACTGTAGCTATGTAGAGATAGCCAATAAACTGTCAACATAGATCTTAGGACCCAAGTAAACATGTATATTGTCACCTGCAGCTCAATGGTAGGTAGCGCCCTTGCCTCCAAGTCAGAAGGCTACGGATTCAAGTCCTTTTCCAACTAACCAGTTGAGGCATGTTATGACATGCACCCGGAGAGGTGGTACTTAAACCCAGGCCTCCTAGCTCAGAGATAGGGATACTAACACTGCACCATTAGAAACCTACAATCGAATCTAGGTTGACATTCTCACTGCAGCACAGCTGAAGCCCTGTTGGACCAAATTCCTGCAGATGCTGGAATCTGAACTGAAAACAACAAATGCTGGAGATCACAGCGGGTCAGGCAGCATCCATGGTGAGAAAGCAAACTAACAATTCTAGATGACTCTTCAGAGCTTCAGCTCTGATGAAGAGTCATCGAGACGTGAATGTTAGACAGCTGAAGCTATTCCGCCAGCTATGTTTACCCCTTCAAGTGGGCATTAACGACTCCACGGTCCTACTCAAAGAAGAACAGGGGATTTCTGGCTAAAGGTCTATCCCACGAACCCGAATTAGTTAAAAACATTTGTTCATTTACTTTACTGTTGTATTGTGGGAACTGTGTGTGCAAAATAGCAACTATACTTCACTGGCTGTTACTGTTCTATGTTCTAATGTGCAGGAGCTGAGTGAATGTGGAGGGTACCCTTAATGGACAGGGCGAGTTAGCACAACAGCCACACAGCTGATAGTGTGGGCATTCTAAGCAACAACATTTCTGTTTTGGAAAGTAACTTGAACAAATTCATGGCATACATGACAGCCTGCTCAATTTTGCAGCTAACAAGTAAACTTTTGAATTCCAATAACTGCTTCCTTTAATCAAATGCATCAGTTACGGCACAGCATTAGCCCATTTTACTGATGATGCTTAATGCTTTGGTGTATCCAAATTTGAAAGATTGCGGTGACTCCAGGACTTTTGTTGTTTAAACATAAAAGATCAAGAAAAGATGGGCTGGAACTTTTTTGTTTTTAAAATAAGGCAAAATTGAAAACTATACGGTTTTAGATACCAGCTGGTCTTGGTGTTTTTAACTGACTTCAAAGAAAACACCTCACTACATTAGGACTGAGTTTTGAGACTATTGTTTTCAAGTTTCTGGTTTTTTGGGGGATTTTTGAGTTGAAGAGAATTGAATAATGTGTATGCATGCATGTGTTTTGGGTTTGTTAGGGGAGCACAACATTTACATTTTTATGTTACAAGTTTACATTAACCAACTCTGCATCTCTGTTGAATGGGTTTTGTTTTATTGTCATCCAATCAGCTTTCAATCTCCCCAATGTAGATGAGAGCAGATTGTGAGGCGTTAAATTTAGAGGATGGTGATGGGAGAGCTTTCACATTACTGACCAAGGAATTCAAAGACCCATGCCTTATTTGGAGAACTCCATGACAGCAGCTGGTGGAATTTTAATAAATATAATAAAACTATACATGGCTTGGAAAGTGTGGACGCTAGGAAATTTTTTCCGTTAGGCGAGGAGACTAGGACCCGTGGACACAGCCTTAAAATTAGAGGGGGTCAGTTCAGAACAGAAATGCGGAGACATTTCTTCAGCCAGAGAGTGGTGGGACTGTGGAATTCATTGCTGCGGAGTGCAGTGGAGGCCGGGACGCTAAATGTCTTCAAGGCAGAGATTGATAGATTCTTGATGTCTCGAGGAATTAAGGGCTACGGGGAGAATGCGGGTAAGTGGAGTTGAAATGCCCATCAGCCATGATTGAATGGCGGAGTGGACTCGATGGGCCGAATGGCCTTACTTCCACTCCTATGTCTTATGGTCTAACTACAACTTAGAACCATCTCAGTAACGGTGACTGGAAAACTGTCGATTGTCATAAAAACATATACAGTTCACTAATGTCCTTTAAGAAAGGGGATCTGCCAGTGTTACCTGGTCTGTCTCACATACATGACTGCAGATACACAATATGTTTGACTCTTAACTCTGAAATGAGTTAGCATGCTTGTTCAGAGTGGGCAACAAACACCAACCTTGCCAGTGACACCAATATTTCATAAGAGAATAAAGAAATCAAAATATTGAGCTAAGAATTACATGGTCTGGTTGGACCTTGGACATTGAGACAAAGGTGGGATACAAGGCTGGTGCCACAACTCTGGAATATTTATGGAAAGGTGCCACAGTAAGGGCACATTTGTATTAGCAATTGAGATGTGTACTGCAGGATCATAGAGGCAATGTTTGGACTAATGATCTAGAGACACATCTTCAAATCTCAGGATCATAACAGAAGAATGAGGGAGGATCTCAGAAATGTATAAAATCCTGATGGGACTAGACATTATAGAATGTTCCTGATGCTGGGAGAGTACAGAACTAGGGGTCCAGTCTAACATGAGAGGTAAACCATTCAGGACTGAGATGAGGAAGAATTTCATGACTCAGAGTCAAGAACCTGTGGATTTCTCGATCACAAAAAGCTGTTGGGGCCAATTTGTTAGATATATTCAAGACGGAGCTGGACCAGGTGGCTAAAGGGATCAAAGGGTATGGAGAGAGGGCTGGAATGGAGATACTGAGATTGCATGATCAGCCATGATCATACTGAATGGTGGCACAGGCTCAAAGGGCCGAATGGCCTACTCCTGCACATATTTTCTGTTTCTGTGTAACTGGTGGAATTTAAATTATAATTCATTAATAATATGGGAATAAATAAATAAATAAAGCTAACCATGAAACTACTGCACTGTAAAACCCCAACTGGCTCACTTACAATCAGGGAAAGTAAATCTGCTATCCTTACCAGAAAGATCTACATGTGACTCAGACCCACACCAGTGAGGTTTTCTATTAACTGCCCTCTGAAATGGCATATCTTACCAGTTTTAGATTAGATTAGATTCCCTACAGTGTGGAAACGGGCATTTCAGTCCAACTAGTCCACAACGACACTCCAAAAAGTAATCCATTCCCCCTGACTAATGCACCTAACTCTATGGGCAATTTAGCATGGCCAATTCACCTGACCTGCACATCTTTGGACTGTGGGAGGAAACCAGAGCACCCTGAGGAAATGGGGAGAATGTGCAAACTCCACACAGTCGCCCAAGGCTGGAATCAAACCCGGGTCCCTTGCGCTGTGAGGCAGCAGTACTAACCACTGAGCCACCATGTTTCATTAAAACTGCTGACACATGGACTGCAGCAGCTCAACCAGGTGATTTCCTCTTCTGGAACGAGCATAAAAACTGTTTCCACGATAATTGCACTGATATTGTCCTTCTAGTAGCTGGAGAGTGAAGGGTTAACAATAACTACTGAGCATTTGTGAAAGGAGCCACATCATGAGGATGTAAGATCAAATGGGGCTAAGACCTGATGGATAGCAGCACCAGCTAAGCCTTGCTGTACTGTGCTAACATCTCTCACTTATAGGTAACTCTAACACCTTAGACCAGTTAGTGATTTTTGAGATGATTTGTAGCTCAGGTTAACACAGATGATAACTCTGTAAGTTAGCTCACTGAGCTTGAAGGTTTGTTTTCAGATGTTTCATCATCATGATGTTACCTATTGTGGTGACAAAACATCTGAAAACAAACCTTCAACCTCAGCGAGCTAACTTACAGACTTACCTTAGACCAGTCTTGTTTGTCCCTCACTACGTCACAAAGTCTCAATGATTTTCCCTCACGAACCTTTCCTTGGTATCATCTTCTGGTGGTTTCATAATAGCATATAATTTCAATAAATTACACCACTGAGACATCAAACAAGACATTATAGCTATTGTGTGTTATATCACTTAAATATACTAAGTAATAAATTTGCCCTTACAAAAATTATTCTAAGGATCAAATGTTAAGTTTGACATATTACTGTAATTTCCACACAATCAGAATTGCAAAGGCAAGCAGGAGTGTAACAGCGAGCAGGAGGCCATTCTGCCCATCCTATTTGCACCAGCTCTCTAAGTGAGCACTTTGACTTAGAGGCACTCTCCTGTTTGTTCCCCATAACCTTGCACATTACTTCAATTCACATCACCACCAAAAGCCTTCTTGAATGCCTTGATTGAGCCTGCTACCACCAAACTTTCAGGAAGTTCGTTCCAGATCTTTCCGGCACCTGGGATGGTGGACGATTAGGATATCTGCTTGGTGTGATGGATTAGGGATGCACATGGCTTGGCCTCACTCACATCTTGACTACATTAAACTTGGACCACTTGGAGGAAGAGAGGTGGGAGGCCACACAGGGGAGTAGTGGAGATCACAAAAAGTATCGATGAGGACTTCAGAAGGGCTGAAGCAAAATATAAGCAAAGATGGGTGATAACCCACCCTCCTTGAAATATAAATGTGGCAGCTTAACATCAAGAGATGAGCAAATCCGTAATGTACTGATTCAATTATTGAAACATTTTTGCATTTTAAAATATTGAGAGTTATTCGGTTATATAATACTGTGGTGCTGGGATACTCAAGCTGTGTAAAATTCAGAATCCATTCTATTCTTACATGTGTACAAAAAAAACCTAGGCATTCAGTCAGTGAGAATACACCGCAGTATGTGATAAGAATACCAGGTAAGAGATTGGCCATTTTGTCAATGTAGTATTTTGATTGACTTGTTCGCGCTTTTTTAATAAAAGAACTTCTGAATATTAAGAATTCTGGCACAAAAACTAAGTGCTGCAGGAATGACATTTGATTTGGAACAGGAATTTCTGCAAAAAAACAAACAAGCACCAAATCAATTTCTAAGATCACATCTTCCAAAACACGGAGTAATTAGGCACGGACGTACAGCAATACAAGGACATTGTCAGAACACTTTGAAAAACAGCTTTTCAGCTCAACAATATGATCATTGTGTCCATTCGTGATCAATGCCACATAGTGCAGGAAAAACATAAAGCACTACAGTCGAAGCTTTGATGGTAATTCAGAGCAGAATAGAGACACCGGCATGGTATTTATGAATAAAGCATTGCAATTTGCTGCTTACGTTGGAAATCTATTCACCAAGTGCAGTTCAACATTCATGAGCACATACTGCTGCCATCTCTAAGACCTGCACAATATACTAGAACTGAACATTACAAATATGCACTCAACTTCTGCTTATTAAAATCTGAGAAGGAGGAGGAGATTGACATCTAGACAGAATGTTTCCTCTTTGGGAGGGGATCAAACCTAAAGGTCACTAATAAATCCATGAGGGAAGGCAAGAGAAACTACTTTATCCAAAGAATGGTTGGAATATTCAACTCATTATCACAGAGGGCAGTTCAAACGAACAGCAGAGATGTTTAAGAGGACACTAGAAAGGAATGAAACGAATAAAGGGCATGAGGAAAGTTTGATGCATTATAAATAATGGCACTAATACATGGTTCAAGTGAGCTGTTTCAGTAGCTATCTTACATACAGCCAAAATTTCATCCTGGTAATGCCACAAATAATCTGTTCATTTATGACAAGTGAACTTTAACTCCAAAAAAATACATTAACAAAGATAGTTAAAACCAAAAGGTAGAAACAAACATTCTGTCAGTTGCTCTTCACCAAAACCCGCCCTCCCCACCACGTAAAATGTACGACAGTGCGTTCCTTACACAGGGAGAAGGGTTTGACAAGAAACTTGCTCCCACGTTCTGTCAACACTGCTCCATAACCAGCTGACAAGAGCGTTAAAGAGTTTCACTTCTTTAACTGCCTCTGGAACCTGCACCTCCCACAGAGAAAAGTCTAGCCTCCAGACAGTTCCAGATGATGTGAGGAGCATTAATGAAGGAAGAATTTGTGGAATCCACCTCCTCTTCACTGAATGCCTGATTCTGCAAGTCAATGCACATGTTCTGTTCATCAGCTCAGCCAGTTTCTCGTGGTAGCTTTGTACTTTTAAAATTTAACAACCATCACACCCAGACCCATTCCCCTAAATTTACCCCTTCACCTAACACTACGGGCAATTTAGCATGGCCAGTTCACCTAACCTGCACATTTTTTGGACTGTGGGAGGAAACCGGAGCACTCGGAGGAAACCCACGCAGGCACGGGGAGAATGTGCAAACTCCACACAGTCAGTCGCCTGAGGCGGGAATTGAACCCGGATCTCTGGCGCTGTGAAGCAGCAGTGCTAACCACTGTGCCAATCTAATCTAATTACAAGTGTGGGGCAGTGTTGGCATAGTGGTAATGTCACAGGACTCACAATCCATTATAGAGTCATACAGCATGGAAATAGACCTTTCAGTCCAATGCATTCATACTGACCATAATCCCAAAATTAAACTAGTCCCAACTGCCTGTGCTTTGGCCATATCCCTATTCATGTACTTATCCAAAAATGCCTTTTAAACATTGTAACCATGCCTGCATCCACCACTTCCTCTGCCAGTTCATTCCACACATGAACCACTCTGTGCAAAAATAATTGCCCTTGTGCTTCTTTTTAAAATCTTTCTTCCCTCAACTTAAAAATTGCTCCCCCTTGTCTTGAAAACCCCCAACTTAGGGACAAGACACGTGTCATTCACCTTACCTACACCAGTCATCATTTTATAAATCTCTGTAAGGTCACCACTCAACCTCCAATGCTCTAGTGAAAAAGTCTCAGCCTATCATTATAATTCAAGCCCTCCAGTCCTGGCAACATCCTGATAAATCTCTTCTGGATCCTCTCCAGCTTAATAACATCCTTACTCCAACTGGGTGACCAGAACTGGACACAGTATTCCAGAAGAGGCCTCACTAAAGTCCTTTACAACCTCAACATGTCCCAACTCCTATAGTCAAAGATCTGGCCAATGAAGGCAAGTGTGCTAAACATCATCTTAATTCTGAGAATTGAGGCAGACAACTGAATTCAATAAAATCTCGAAAAAAAACTGACTCAGTGCCAGCCAAAGTAATATTGCTGATTGTTGTAAAACCTACCTGAATCATTAATATTCTTTCTGTAAGGTAATCTCCTATTTGTACATATCAGAGAAATGTGGGTGACTCAAATTGTCCTTAGTAATTAGGCATGGGCAATAAATGTTGGCCAAGCCAATAATGCCCATGTCCTCACTGACTGGGTTAAAGTGAAGGCTGCAGATCAGAATCGAAAAGCGTGGCACTAGAAAAGCACAGCAGATTAGGAAGCATCACTGACTGGGTTGCCTTATCAGGAAAGTTGAGGCAGAATAGGCCTGCATCCTTAGGAATTTAGTAATGGCAAAGGGGACTTAATTGATGGTAGTCATCACGTGGTGGCGCTGATATTGGACTGGGGTGGACAATGTCAGAAATCACATGACACCAGGTTATAGTCCAACAGGTTTATTTGAAGTCACAAGCTTTCGGAGCGCTCCTTCTTCATCAGGTGAAGTGTGACTTCTGACTTAAATCAAAGCATTTAAGATCCTGAGGGGACTTGACCAGGTAGATGGGAAAAAGTTATTTGTCCTTGTGAGGGAATCTAGGACTAGCAGTCTTTTAAGTTTACTGGTTATAGTCTCTGTCATCATGTCCTCTCCTCTCCAGTGCCACTGACTGCTCTTTCCAGTGGGGCAGTTAGACACACCACTGGTCTGCCAATCTCACATTCTAATCACTTAATCTGAACTATCAACATCCTTTTTCCCCCAGGACTCCACATCCCATCCCACCACACCCCGCCCCCCCCACCCCCCCCAGACAAAGCATAAATGCTGCCCCCTCTACGCTTTTCAGCTCTGAAGAAGGGTCATCTAAACTCCAAACATTAGCTTGCCCCTCTCTCCATGGATGCTGCCAGACCCGCTTCAAAAGCTGAAAAAGCGCAGCTGGTCAGGCAGCATCCGAGGAGGAAAGTCGAAGTTTCGAGCAAAAGCTCCTCCTCAGGAATGGCTTGTCCTTGAAACATTGACTCTCCGACTCCTGGGATGCTGCCTGACTGGCTGTGCTTTTCCAGCACCACACTTTTTGATCTCGAACATCTGCAGTCCTCACTTTCTCCCCACTGTGGTCTCCAGCAGGTTGGAGGATTTGAGCTATATGGAGAGTCTGAATAGGCTGGGGCTGTTTTTCCTGGAGTGTCGGAGGCTGAGGGGTGACCTTATAGAGGTTTATAAAATCATGAGGGGGATGGATAGGGTAAACAGACAAGGTCTTTTCCCTGGGGTGGGGGAGTCCAGAACTAGAGGGCACAGGTTTAGGGTGAGAGGGAAAAGATATAAAAGATACTTAAGGGCCAACTTCCTCACACAGAGGGTGGCGCGTGTATGGAATGAGCTACCAGAGGAAACGGTGGAGTTCAATGTAAAAGGCATCTGGATGGGATCATGAATAGGAAGGGTTTGGAGGGATATGGGCCAAATGGGATTAGATTAATTTAGGATATCTGGTCAGCATGGACAAGTTGGACCGATGGGTCTGTTTCCATGCTGTACATCTCTATTTATCGTTTTCGGTTCATATTTCAGTCTCTGCACAATTTGTTCCTCCTTTAAAGATAAGGGATTGCCCAATTAAAACAAAGATGAGGAAACTTTTTTTGCGGGCGCTAAGAGTCTTTAAAAGGCAGTGGAATCTTTAAATAGTTTTAGGCCAGACTTGATTACCAAGGAAAGCAGAGTTCAGGTTAAAAATCTGATCTACTGTTGAATGGTAGCACAGCCTCGAAGGGCCGAGTGGCCTAACCTTGTTCATGAATAGAACAGAAGTGTTGGGTTATCATTAGTTAACCAGGAAACAAATCAGTTAGCTATACTGATGCTGTTAATCAAACAGAAAAGGCCGAAGTTGCCTAATGACTGACTGTAGCCTTAATTATAGACAATGACTTGAAAGGCACTCCCCTGCAATACCGAATGTCTGGGCGGCTGAAATTGCAGGATTCACTGGGAATGGGGTTCAGAGGTTTAAAGTAAATGGGCATTTCCTCCGCTGCAGAGCTACCGCGAGGTATATCATGCAGCTGGGTGAATAAAAATCCTGCTTACTGACAATGCATTCCCAGGATGTGAATCACAACCCAAAAAGAAAATCCTGTGATCCACATGGCTGTTTTATCCAGTTTCCCAGTATCTGATGATTTCACAATGTGATTTCATCATCACTTCCTGGAAGTTTACACCCTGGCTAGAACCAGTTAATCATGTTTATGCAGTTTCTCTCTCTCTCTCTCTGTGTGCACCTTCACTCCCAGTGTGTGAATTCACGGACAGCACACCAGCCTGTTTAATGTAGCTTGCGATTTCTTTGCAAAATGATTGGCTACAGCCGAATGAGGAGTTTTGCATTTTCTCCCCCCCCCCACCCCGATCAATAAAAGTTCAGACACAACCATTAGTCCAATCCTAACAAGGCTTTACTGCAAACATCAACGGTTTCTTGCCCACCACCCCTTTGCAAACAGCAACAGGAAACATTCAGGGTTAGACTAACACAACCTTCCAACTTCAGCAACAATGGGGGACAACGTGTCCGGCTCTCGCGGTGGTCTGGTGTTAACCTGTATGTCCCAGAGACACTACAGGAACACAATGTGACACCCAAAGTCCTCATTATCTTGATCCAGTGTTAGACTGGATAAACTCTCACCTGCTATGCTTTTCCAGCACCACACTAATCTCGACAATAAACTCTCATAGTAACAACCATGCGCTGAGCTTTTTCCTGCAATTTCTGTTTTTGTTTGCTGTAAAATCATCCAAAAATGATGTTTTTTAAAATGCAGTTTAGATCTCGATACAAAATTAGATTATAAATTATTTTCCAACCCTAACAATTTTTAGGGTTGAAACTTTTAACTCAAACTAAAGGCAAAGTACTTCGGATGGCAGAAATCTGAAATGAAGAGTGCTGGAGAAAGTCAGCAGGTTTGGCAGCATCTGTGGAGAGAGAAAACACGTTACAATCTGAGTCTGATACGACTGTCTCGAACTTAACATTTCTCTCTTGCACAGATGCTGCTGAATTTCTCCAGCACTCTATGTCGAGGTTTTTCCTTAGCTCAGCCTGTCGGGGGAGAGGGGTGAAGTTGGAATGGAAAGATGACCGTGATTGAAGATGCAACTTGTGTGTGCGTGAGTGACAGACTATTGCAAATCGCTGCAGCATACCTCAATGTTGCTTTCCCTACTTTTTGAACCTCCGGCTTGTAATTTCTTTGTGTTGTCAGGGCGGGTTTATGCGCAATTTTAAGATCTGCTGCTTTAAACGACGGGGGAGGGGGACATTGCAAGTGAAATTGGACTGTGCTGGGAGAATGGTTAAAATCCCGGTCGCCCCATCCTTCTCCCCAATGCACGGGTTGGGCTCTCTGAGCAGTAGATCCCGGGTTGAAGTAAGTCTGGCACAAAATGATAGGAACTCTCCTAGTTCCATTTGGAGACTGAACTTTGCTGGAATGCTGCCAAAAATAGGGGATCAAGCCATCTCCACGGCTGCCACTGGGGAAAACACTCAAATCTAGACATCAAAGAATTTCACCCCCTTTTTTAAAAATAAAAAGAATGTTTTTATTTAGATCGATTCCCCCCAGGAAGCTGGTTTGGTTCTTCAGCTGAAAACAAATCCGGATTGTGTTTGGGGATGGGGCGATTTGGGGTTTTATTTCCCAGTTAGAGTTCCACATTTGAAACATTCTTCAATCAATCCTCTCCGGAGAAGGCTCTGACCGGATTCGAACAGGGGGCTCAATCTCGCCTTCTGCAGCATCACGTCATGTCACACACACACATGCAATCGCCTCGCTCGTTTGAATTGCAAATGCCCGTTTACCAGCGAGCGGTTTAATTTCTCCCTGTGCACAGAGTCCCCCCTCCCTCTACAATGGCTCCGTTTGGACCCTACTGCTCGCGTGTGACAACCCTGACACACAGATCCCTGACACACAGATCCCTGACACACAGATCCCTGACACACAGATCCCTGACACAGCCATAGCCCAGCCCTCTCCCTCTCTCTCTCTCTCTCTATCTCACACACAATGGGAAGCGTGAACACATCTTACCTTTGACTTGTGCTTCATACTCGGTGATGATCTCTTTATCTTTCTTGTACCTGGCAGGGGTTGACATCTTTTGGACTCCCCACCCCCCTGACTCTCCGCTCCAAGTGCAGTCCTTCACAATAACGACCCCAAACCGGTGCCCGCCGCCGCTGGCATTCACTCGGAAGGTGGAAGGGGCGAGTGGCTGAACGAAATCGGAAGAATCCCGACTGGGTCACCCAGGGGGAAGAGGGAGAGATGTGCACAGACAGCCAGCTCACACGGCGATCTGCCCCGCTCGCTGCTGAGCCTTGGAGCACTGATGGACAAGTTGGCAAAGCATTTTCGTTGGGTCGTGGCTTGTCACAGGAACTCTAGGGACTGAAGGTACTCGGTGTATCAGCTGTTGATAGAACAGCACTGGGGATAATCCCCACCCCCCGGGTCTTTAAGACTCTTTAAACCTCAGCCACGCAGAGAGAGAGTTCATTTCACACAATCCGCTTCTCTCTCACTTTGTGGGGGGGACACAAACAGTGGGCTGTATTTTTTGGGGGGGGGGGGGTGGGAGGCTGGGGGGACAGTGGGAATGGAGTAAGTTTGGGAGCCGCGGTGGCTCAGCGCTGCCTCCCGGCTCAGGAGTAAACTTTGCCGGTCGACACAGAGCCCAGCTCCTGCTGCCGGAGAGACTGACTCAGCTCTCAGCCGGGACAGCGGAAACCAGCCCCGCCCCCCCGCTCCCAAATGGATACATACCCCAACCAATCCCGTCACACCGTCACCCGGGCAACATTCCAAATAGAACGTCACTGACCAATGGTAGGGCCAGGGGGCGGGGCTTTCACGCCCCTCGCTAACACCCTCCTCCAAACTCCCTCAAACTCCGCCTCCCCATCACTCTTTCTCCTCCCCTCCTCCCTTCACCCCCCTCCTCCCCTCACCCCTTCACCCCCCTCCTCCCCCTCATTCCTTCACCCCCTCCTCCCCCTCACTCCTTCACCCCCCTCCTCCCCTCACCCCTTCACCCCCCTCCTCCCCTCACTCCTTCACTCCCCTCCGCCCCCTCACTCCTTCACCCCCCTCCTCCCCTCATTCCTTCAGCCCCCTCCGCCCCCTCACTCCTTCACCCCCCTCCTCCCCTCACCCCTTCACCCCCTCCGCCCCCTCATTCCTTCACCCCCCTCCTCCCCATCCCCATTTTTCACCTCCAATGCCTTTTTCTTCACATTCTTCCCTCCTCCTCACCCCCATGACCTCCCATTCCCCCTTCATCCCCACCCCTTCCCATCCCCTTCTCCCTCACCCTCCCTCTCTTTCCCTCCCCTCTTCCCTCCCCCCCAGTCTTCCCCCTCCCACTCTCCTCCCTCCCCTCCCCTGTCTCTCCTGCCCCTCGCCCCTCCCACCCTCACGCCACATCCCCTCCCCGCCCTTTCTCGTCTCCTCTGCCCACGCCCACTCTCCCCTCTCCCATTTCCCCTTTCCCCATCCCTTTCTCCCCTCCCCTCCCCTACCACCTTCCCCTCTCCCCCTCCCCCTCCACTCCTCCTCCCCATCCCCTCCCCCCTCTCCATCCCCCTTCCTGCTCTCCTCCTCCCTCCCCTCCTCCCCATCCCCCTTCTCCCTACCCTCCCCCTTCCCCACCCTCCTCCTCCCATTCCCCGCCCCACCGCTCTTCCCCTACCCTCCTTCCCTTCCTCGCCCTACCCCTCCTCACCCCTCCCCTCCCCTCCCCCGCCCCTCTTCCCTCCCCACCCCCTCCCCTCCCCCTCTCTCCTCTCCCTCCCCTCACCCTTGCCCCCCTCCCTTCCCTCCCCTCACCCTCGCCCCCCCTCCCTTCCCTCCCCTCACCCTCGCCCCCCCCCTTCCCTCCCCTCCCCCATACCACTCCCCTCCCCATACCCCTCCACTGACCATACCCCTCCCCTTCCCATCCCCTGCGCCCTCCCCCTCTCCACCACCCTCCTCTTCCCCCCTCCTGCTCCCCCCTCACCACCGGCCTCCCCCTCCCCCACCCCACTCACACCCTCCTCCCTCACACCTCCTCCCCGTCCCCCTCACACCCTCCTCCCCCTCCCCTACTCCTACCCCCTCGCCATCTCCACCCTCACCCCCTCCCCCCTCCCC